>NC_056679.1:54900637-56308762 GCF_018350215.1 Panthera leo | reverse complement strand
TTCCACAAATATTTTATGAAACACTAATCGGTCTACTTAGGAAAATGAGAGTTTTAGATATTCCCATCCCCACTTGTCCTTTGCTATTTATAGAAAGAGTTCAATCTCTTTAAGTTATAACACATTTCTAAGGTTATCCATTTCTAACTGCACTTGCGTCAGACTTTAATCCAATTAGAGTTATTATCAAATACTATTTTTACAAAAACAAACTTCCATTCATCACGTATGTTATAGTTGTGACTTTTTGATAGATCATTCTGGAAGTGAATTACAATTTAATAAGTTTGGCCCTTTCCACCACAGGCAATAACAGCAATAAAATGTATATAAACAAAACATTGTTAGAAATGACAGCTGTATCATGGCATTTCTTACACAGTCTTACTAAAGATATATAGTACAGATAATCAACATATAGAGACATTCTGAAATTTAAATAGATCTTATTGCTTTTTTAATTTCAATGAGAGAAAAAAAGGCTGTCTAAAACAGTAATTTTGTTATAAAATAGTTTCAACTGAGCTTAAACCAGTTTGTGTGTCCCCTAAGACAAAATTGGACAATGTGCAATTTTTCATTTCCAAGACAGTAATTATAAAATATATTTTATCCTACTTTTGCTATGCTAATTAAATCATGGAGTATAATTAGCACTATAGTGATTAAGGTGAGTCTTTTCTTTTCTAAAGTCATGTCCCATCTTTTGCATTTAGCTCACTTTTCTATTGCTTCCGTTAGTTAAATATCTCTTTCTATGTAAAAAAAGATTTTTACTACTTTCAAAGATTGTACAGAAACCTATCTAAATGTGATTAATCAAATAATGCATTCATGTGATATGTACATTAATTCTGATTACCATAGAATGACAATATTTACAACATAGTAACTTAATTAGCTATATGCTAATTTATTATGGAATTAATATATGATTAATTTATAAACATTGATTTAACGGTCTTTACATTAACATCGGGAAACGATATATCAATGTAAGGGTCATACTGAAACAGCGCTAGCTCATTTTAACACACTATGTATGTACGTATTTATTTATTTTAATGTTTTTTTATTTAGTTTTGAGACAGAAAGACAGAGCGCAAGCAGGGGAGGGCACAGAGAGAGGGAGACACAGAATCCGAAGCAGGCTCCATTCTCTGAGCTGTCACCACAGAGCCCAAAGCAGGGCTTGAACCAGGAACCACAAGATCATGACCTGAGCTGAAGTCAGATGCTTAACCGACTAAGCTACCCAGGCGTTCTTTAACACACTTTTTAAAAAACTTGTGACACCTTCCCCTAATGATTTTTCAGTCTATCTTCTAAACAATATTGTCAAACTTTGCATTCTGTAGTTTGTCGGACAAAAATAGTGAGTGAAATGAAAGTTTTTAAAATGTTCTCAGACTGCAAACATATCTCGCTCTTGACTATTCCTACACCAGGGACAAGGTGTGCTGATCCTTTGAATCGCCTAGGCTTGCATATCTCTCTTAACAATACTGGTCTAATTATGCCTGTTAGTATATAAATACAGATAAATTGTCTTTGGAGAGATCACTTTCACATGAAGATGAAGAAAGTTATTACAGAGAGATGTGGCTTCTAAATGGGTCTTCAAGGTATTTTTTTTTTCTCTAGAAACCATAATTATAAGAGAAAGACATTACATATAACTATAAACATCAACATTTAAATTTTTAATAATTATTGAGAACTTAATGATGTGCAGAACAATGCCCAAATCACTTACATATATTAACTCAAGCATGAGGTCCTTTGAGGTAGGCACTATTATTATTGTGATTGCATAATTAAGATAATTGAACCACAGAGAAGATAAATTTTGTGTCCATGTACAGATAGCTAACGAGGTGAGGAGTCAGACTTCTAATTCAAGTATGTGCCAGACAATGCAAGATTAAGGATAAAATATTGTAATTTTTTGAATTTTGTTTTGTAAGTTAGTTTTTATTTTCCATCATTGAACATATCTGAAACAGTCTCTTAGTTTTAAAAGACTTTTAAAAGAAAAAATAAACACCTCTTATCTTTACTTGTCCTGAGCTCCCTTCCCAGAGACTAGAAATTTCAATTCCTTATGGTATTTTTTCTTATATTACCTTCATATTTTTATTAATATATGCATACTTTAAACCAAATTAATCGAGACACTATTTACATTGTTGCCAAAGGTCTAGGAATGACTGATGTATTGGATTTGATAATACTGTGTAGAATCCAGCGATGTGATCCAAGTAACTTTTAATCTGTTAAAACACAAACCCATGTATAAACTGTCTTTAGAACCTAATAGTGTAAAGACAATCAAGGTATTGGTGAGCACTGAATCTATTTTACTCTCTGGATTTCTTAGAAATATAATATTATAGCATTATTTTTATCTTTGCACATGATCATAAACTATTAATCTCTGGTCTTGGAAAACTTGCTCTCAGTATATGCTCCAGTCAATGATCCACTAAAAAGCTCCTACAGTTTGTACATAAAAACATTTTCTCTTGTTTTCAGGAAATTAAAATGCCTGTTTTGTGACTTTACAATTATGAAAGGTCTGTGCATTTTTATCTGCTTACTGAAGCAGTCAAAATATATTTCATAAATCTCTAAGTAAACTATTTTCATGAAGCTGTGTTAGACAATACTGTCTTTTTTTTTAGACACCACATATAGTTTTTCTGGTGTAGTGAATAAAGCTATTCATAAATAGGAATAATTGGACAATTTTCATGACTACGTTAGCACGATTTGTAAAGAGGATATATTACCTACATTCATTTATGAGCTGAAAAATGTGGCTTTTTAGGTTACTTTGTGAGGTATCAGCCATACATGTGAGGACTACAGGAAAGGAAAAATTGTTTGGATAACTGCAAGTTTGCTCTGTTCCATGAGTTAAACTGTTTTTTTTTTAAAGATGAAATTAACCTATTTATATTTATCAACATGACATATGATTACACTAGGGTTTATCATATTACATTGTGCTATTTTTTGTCCTACATTTTCTTTAAATCTTTATTTCTGAACTGTTCTCTTTGTTTCATTTTGCAGTATACAATTTTTCCTCTGATACTTAATAAAATTTGGTTCTTATGGTTATCTTTATTATCACCAAGTTGCATGACACTTTTAATAGTATGTCTATATAGATGCAATTTGTAATTATCACTAAGGATACTTACATTCTCCTCTGTCACCTATGTTTTGCAACTACTATTTTCCTTCTTTTCTTTTTGCTATTCTATATGGTAATGTTGCTGCCTTATTTGTCCACTTTAAACATGTTTTTGACATGCAGTTATTTGAAGTGGACAACTATAAAACTCCCAGATTACTTCCCCCTTACCCCAATTTTTTTTTAATTTTTATGGCTTAAATATTTGCATGCCTGCTCTGTCACTTTAATTCCCACATTATGTCACACTTAAATATATTCAGCTAAATATATACAGTAATCAAAACCAGTATTTTGTATTATGCTTAGTCATGATTAGTTGCTTGATCTATTTCTGGAATAATTTCTTCACGAAAAGTTCATGTATAATATTCTTGGAGTTTTCTCTGGATATATAAATGTAAATTGGAAGCTCTTTTATCATTTTAAAGATATAATATCATTGTTGAATAGATTCCATTATGAAGTAGCGTGGAAAACTATTCTCAATACATTACTCACTCCCTGTAGAGAATGAACTGTGGCAGGCGATTTTATAATTCCTTCCAACTAGACAGAGTATACTTTCCCACCATTTTGCTGGTAGTGCTCTGGCCAATTGGATATTTATTCATCTATAAGACTAAAAGTAAGCCTGTAAATGTGCTTGTGTGATTTGTCATGGCCTCTTGTGCTTGATCCATCATAGGAAGAACATGCTTCATGTAGCTGCTCTTGTGCATGACAGGGCTCTAGAATGAAGATATGAAGGAAATCTTATCAGACTGGAAGTCTGCAGTTCAGACTTTCCCAGATGGTAAACCCTCTGAAACGCAGCTGACCTATAAGGCCAATACAGAATGGTTGCAATCAGCCACCCAAATTGTGAAAGTTACATATATAAAATCGCAGAAAAAATTAATACACATTGTTTCTGTAAAATTGTCATCATTTTTTTTATTGAACTTTTTTCCTCTTGTATTTTCTAACCGTTTATAAGATTTTTCATTGTCTTTGTATGTTACTCATTTCCTTTTACATATCCCGAAATTATTTTCTTTGTATTTATCCTTACTAGGACAGGGTGAATTCATAGACTACTGTATCTGCAGATGGATGATTTTTAACAGTATTGGGAATTTTCACCCTAATCTGTTTAACTCTTTGTTTCTTTCCTATTCTCTCTATTCTCCCTATTCTGTTCTCTCTTTTCAACTGTATTTCATATATCTTTTATAATATTTATTTCTGTTTTAGTATCACTATGTGTGTAGATATGGGTTTTTTTTTTCTAGATTCCACATCATGAATTTCCTTATAATTATTTTCTAACTTATGTTAATCTCATTTATATAATTATTAATTTCTATTTGAAAAGATCCATTTTACTCTTTAAATAATGTCCTGTTCTTTGCTTATATTCTCTAACTTTTTTTTTTCAAATCCTTGAATCATGGTTATTTAATGTGCATGTCTGGTCACATCAATATCTTTATCTTATATGTTTTTTTAGTTTTATAGTATTCTCTAGTGTTTTGGTCAAGTAACTCTTCTTTTACACGTTTTTTTTTTTTCTTTGAGTGCTGGACATTTGGTATGAAAATCTGTAGAGTTCATTGTAATGCTCTGTCAGTGCTGTCTCTGTGTTGCTGTTTTGTTGATCTTCTGTTTCTTTTTCTGCGTCTGCTTTTCCTCCTCCTCCACTTTCTTCTTCTCCTTTTCCTTTTTTTTTCCCCCTCCCTCTTTAGCTTCTTCTTCACCTGCTTCTTCTTGTCTGGCATTTGATGTGTCTCTAAGTCTCTAACAAGAACACTACACTGGAGCAACTGGTCCACTGCTGACTGAAGTGAAACTTCTAATCCTATTTAACAATCTCATTTTATCCACATGCTTTTGATAACTCTTCTCTTTTATATCTTCATGTCTCTCAAGATCTTCTCATAGTTGTACTCTTCCTTGTCTTTCTTAACATAGTATCTCAAGGGTTTTTTTTCCCCTTCTACTACTTCAGTCTTTCTTACTTATAATCTGCTTTTGTCTCACTGACTCCTGTCTCCATATAGTTCTACTTCATAATTTTCCTTCACAGAGAAAATTATATCATTAACTGTTTTTGAAGAAATGGTAACCTGTTTTAACAAAATCTAAACACTTTATGGAATTATTTCAACATTTTTCTGTTGTATGTTCATGAGCTCTTGATTTTTTTTCTGTATTTCCCTTATAGTACCATCATATCTATGCATGCTCATTTATTTTATTACTAATTATTGAATACAATAGATTTTTCCAGAACACCTATTTGAAGCCAGTTTGGGATAATCATGAAGACGAAGAGCTGGAGTTGTCTGTCAGTATTAACAACTCAAAAGTACACCTTTTCCAAATTATAGACTTAACCAGATTGTTTTCTCTGAGTTGTCTTATCTGGGTCATTCTTCTACAAACATGCAGCCTCTGTTCTGACCAAAGAAGGTGCTAGGGAAGTTCAAAAGTTCAGGCTCATGTCACTCTCTGACTTATTTCAAGGAAAGGGATTGTATTTCTTCAATCATTTCATGACAAGCTTTTATCTTCATAAAGAATATTTTACTGGTTCTTCCTAAAATTCCTTACCTTGGTACTCGTTTTGACACTCCTTCACATTTCTCTACTTCTTCCTTCTTAGATTCTACCTAATCTTAAAACTTAACCTTTACCATAACCTGGAATCTTTGATTTTATTTGTCTTCTAGGGTTACTAAAAATGAAATCTCAAATTTTTCTTTTATTTTGTCATTCCCCTTTGTTGTTTTGTCAAGATAAAAGATGATGACTAAAAGGTCATATTCACATCAGAAGTCCTATTAATAAATCACTTTATGGTTTTGAGTATTCATATTAAAAGTGAAACCAGGTAGTTCAAAATATAGAACTAACAATTTTCTTATGAGTTTGAACTAGTTTTTGAATCAAAGACAAAGTAATTTGTCAAACTGTTTATAACTTATACATTTCTGTGCCCTCAAGTTACTAAATTTTTGCAATTTGATTCTTGCAGTTGCAGGTAGGAGACATGCTCAGGTTGTCTTACTTGAGGAACACTTATTTTGAAGGTACTGAAAAAGAGAAAAGAGTGAGGGAAACTGTTTTGCTAGTGAAAACTTCAGATATCCTAGAGAACTAGATTTCTCTTTGTGATACCACATCAATAAACTGTCAAAATTGCAAGTTAGTTTACTCATGGCTATGCTTTGTGCCCTCAATGATTCAACTACTAATGTCTTCTTTACTCTCCACTTGATTTAACAATGTCTCATTGCTGAGAAATCTCTCCATAGTCTCTTAGGTATATCATCCTTCTTCATGTCTCCTGGCTTCTTCAGCATTCTGCTTCCTCAATCTCTTGCTCTCTACCTCCTATCTAAGATTATCTGAAGGTTGCTTTAATCAGTTATTTCATTCAAATGCCACCATTACCGATGGAGAGGCAGAACGGGCATCCTGACCTGTATTTTCATAGCAGGAAACAACCCATAATCACAACTCAAGAATGTAGATTTGTGAATTTTAGCTTTGTGACCTTTAACTTTGTTTTTTTTTTTTAACTTTTTTTTAAAATTTATTTTTGAGAGAGAGAGCAAAGGGGCAGAGGAGGGAGGGAGACAGAGAGAATCCCAAGCAGGCTCCATATCGGCAGCAGGCAGCATGAAGCCCCATGCGGGGCTTGAATCCATGCACCTCAAGATCATGACCTGAGCTGAAACCAACAGTCAGAGGCTCAAACGACTGAGCCACCCAGGCTCCCCATAACCTTGTATGTTTTATACAATTGTACTGTCTACATTATAATATAAATATCATGCCACTTGCAAAACTTAAAGATTATTTTGTATGGCAATTTATTTTCATGCTTATATGATAAGGATGTAAGATTACACAAAACAAGCCATATGTGCCAATAAATGTGGAATTCCTCATTCCTTTTACTTCTTGAAGAGTTCCCAATTTATTCAATAGTAAGTAGTATTTCACCCTAACAAATAAAAGTACAATTTAACCAAACCATAGAGTTATTCTGCCTTCAAAAATCAGAGAAAATGATGACATATACTTGGATTAAATTATTTTTGTTATGATTTATCATAAACTAGCTGACAAGCAGTTCAAAGATGTAAGACAAAGCTATATAAACAATGGAGTGTACAAGGTTTGTGGTTGTCTTCCTAGGTGTTTTTCTATTTTAATGATCAGTAAAATCCATGGTGAGTAAGCAATCCCAAGGCAAGAAAGAGTGATTGCTAAAAGCTCTCTGCCTTTTCTGCCAATAAACTGGAATAGGACATGTGAGATGTGAAGGATCTACCTCTGGTTATGCAAATCCAATATTGTGCCACAGTTATATTATTCTGGGTTCAACTTTTTATGCAATATCTAATACACAACAGTTATGGACAAGGCTTAGCATAAGGCACTGCCATCTTTGTCAAGTCAATAGAATCCTTATGCTAAGTTCATCCATTAGAGAATCGAATGAATAGTCTTTTAGAGAACTTGTCCCTTGACATACTCTGTGTATACAAGATGGCGCTAGGCCTTCATAATAGTAATGATAAAAGGAGGAAATGCTTCTTGTTCACAGGTCCTTTCTGTTAATAATGTGGTGCTTTCTCATCCTTGCTTCTCTGAACTTTGTTATGTCCTAATTGAGTCTGCTGATGATAATTAGCAGTTCCATCCAGTTTCTGTATATGTACTTGCATCTGCTCTTCCCTAGTCTGGAGTTCTTGGTGATGATATTCAACCTGCTGTAACCTCTATTATCTGTTCATCAGGCTTGTTCATCAGCCCTCTTAGCTTCTCCGATACCTCCCCGGAGACATGCAGAACCATGTTGTTTTCCTGTACAACAACAGCACCATTTCCATGTGTGTAGAAATCTCTCTCCATTAGTGTCATTCTGTTGCCTGTTAGGAGAAAAGGATTACAGGCCGCTAAACCTATCTGGTTTTTCTATTACCTTCCTTCCTCCTGTGAGGAAGATTAAACATCTTTTTCCTTTAATCTTCTCACCAGAAAGGTGGCTTCTTAAACTGTTTATTTCATATTCGGGTTTTTTTTTCTTATGTTTGCATACTAGGAAACTCTATGATCCAAATTAACCAAGTATGTATCTAATTATGTAAAATGAGCTATTGAAATTCAGAAAATCTGTTTTCTCCAGTTCCAGTTACTTATTGCTGCATGACAATCCACCCTAAAATTTAGTAGGCTAAAACCAGAACCATTTATTATTTCTAATGATTCTGTAGGTTAATTGGGCACAGTTGGGCAATTATTTTCCTTCATGTGATGTTTAATGAGGCTACAGTCATCTGAAGGCTCAACTGTGCTGGAATGTTCAAAATGACCACTGCACACATCTGGCAAGCAATGCTAACTAGACATTGGCTTAGAAATGAGCAAGAGCTATTGACCAGAGATTCGTGTTTTCTTGTACCTTCGCCAAGTATTTTGAGTTTCTCTTAGCTTGGCAGGGGAGTTCCAAGCTTGCAAAAGTGGAAGCTCCTGATTTTGTAAGGTCTCATCTCAGACGTTAAGCGATATCACTTTTGCCAAATTCTGTTGATCAAAGCATGTCACAGGTCAAGCCCAGAATTAGGGAGAGTGAAAAAAACCCCACCCCTTAATGGGAGAAATGGTAAATAATATTTCCTTCTTTAATTCACAAGTCTCCCTTAAAAAGATCTAATTCCAAAGACTATTGAATCAATTTGGACCATCCTCAAATCCAACCTGATTATCAAATTTGCAATAAGTTTATTGTTTTGATTCTTTTTTGAAGAGCTCTAAGTTTTTAATTCATTGTGGTTACATGAAGATTTAGAAATAATAAAGTATGTCTGTTTAATCTTCAAATATATAACCGAAATAATTTAATTAAAATCGGGATTACATTTTTGAGGCCTGGAAACTGATACTGTTAAAATTAAATTAGAAGAGATACAGTTATTCTAGGACTCTCTAAAATTGGTAATTTCCTATAATCATGAAAGGATGTTTAATAATTTGGGATATTACTGCCAATTTCACACTCAATAGGAAATTCGGTAGGCAAGGAAAGCCAACATATTTCCCACCTGTTTTTTGGAAATATTCAGGGAAGTTCTCTTTTATATAGTATTAATCATCAAAGGGACCAAAATAGAAAAGGAGAAGGATAATTAATTTTAAAAATAGTAAGTGAGAATATTTTCTGATATTGATCTATTGGAATGATTAAAATGTATATTTATTTTATTAAATGAAAATTAGCTTTAGGAATATGAGTGATAACGAATATAGGGAGTATAAGTCTCTTGAATATAGGTATAATTATCACTATTGTATTACTAATTTTTGAGGCTTCTTTTTGCTGCTATCACTGTCAGAACTACTTCCTCTATCACTGTTACACCCACACACCTTGGATTTACACAAGTATTAACAGCTTTGGAAAATTCTTAAAAATAGATTATCCTTTTCTAAAACTTTCAAATTAATTTCCTAGGCCGCTATTTATTTCAAACATTTTATGTGCACAAAATTATATAGTATGCTACTTTTTGGCATTGACTTTATTCACTCAGCCCAATTCTCTGGAGAGTCATCCTTTTGGTACACATATTAGTAGTTATTTCCTTTCTTTACTGCTGGTGCTATTCCATGGTATGGATATACCACTGATTCCACAGCCATTCCCTTGTTGAAAGACAGCAGGATAGATTCCAGTTCCTGGTTTTAATGAATAAAAGTGCTACAGGTATTCATATGTAGGTATTTGTGTCAATATAAGCTTTTATTTCATTTTATTTTTCTAGGATAAACACCCAAGAGTGCAATGGTTTTATCATGTAATAGTTATAATTTTAGCTTTTTAAAAATATTGCTAAATGTCTTCTGCAGTAAGTTTTTAACTATTTTTTTTTTGTAATTAGAGAGAGTGTGTGTGTGTGTGCAACTGGGGGAGAGGGGTAGGGGGACAGAGAGCGAGAGAGAAAGAGAAAGAGAGAGAATCTTAAGCAGGCTCCATACTCAGTGCAGAGCCCAATACTTGGCTCGATTCCACTACCCTGAAATCATGTCCTGAGCCGAAATCAAGGCTCAGACACTCAACCAACTGAGCCACCCAGGTGTCTTGGCAATAAGTTTTAAATTAAATAATTTTTTCAGGGTGCCTTGGTGGCTCAGTCAGTTGAGTCTGATTTCGGCTCAGGTCATGATCCTGCAGTCCATGAGTTTGAGCCCCACATTGGGCTCTATGCTGACAGCTCACAGCCTGGAGCCAACTTTGGATTCTGTGTCTCCCTCTCTCACTCTGCCCCTCCCCTCCTTATGCTCTCTTTCTTTCTCAAAAATAAAGATTAAATTAAATAATTTTTGAAAAGTTGGATGCGGCAACTGATATTTCACATATGACAATAATTGACTTTGTAGATAAATATAATGAGAATACTTAAAGATCTTTGAACTTAAATAGCTTTGTCATTGCATTATTTTATTGTATAAAATATTTAGTTTAGTAATCTTAAATAATTATGTCATGAAATAAAGTTTTTGTACACTAAGCACAAGGGGTTCTGGAAGCTAATAACCTTTATCATTATTTTCCTTATTTTTAATGACTTCAATTAAGAAGAAATAAAAAACAAGTCCCTGCAATAATCAGCTTGACCTTGAGCAGTGATAGAGGTAATATAATTTAAAATTATGCAAAAAGTATTTGTATGTCAAATAATATATTAAGGCCTTAATTATAACTAGGATTGGTTCAAGAAAATAAATAAAGGTGCCCTCAATTTTTATAAGAATCTTATAGTTTCTGTACAGCTAATGGCCTACCAAGAAGAATCTAAAAACATGTTTAAGTATGAAAACATTGAACTTACTCTGAATAAAATACAAACCAGGAATTAGGCTAAATCTGGAATAATTAGGAATCTGATTTTCCTTGTAGCTTACTTAATGTTTTTCCCCCCCAATTTGTACTGTATGTTTTACCAGGCTATAACAAATAACCAATGTAGCCAAATTTATTTCAATTTATTTTTTTAATGTTTATTCATTTTGGGGAGACAGAGAAAGAGTGTGAGTGGGGGAGGGACAGAGAGAGAGGGAGACAGAATCTGAAGCAGACTGCAAATAAAACAGGGAACTGTAGCTAAAAAATGATAAATGATCTTATGCTATCATTCTGGTGAAAAGTTTTAAAAAATTACATTTTCAAGGACTATAAACCTACTAACCTGGGAATACTTTATGTAAAGTTTTAAACTATAATTTCAAGAAACCCAGGGGTGCCTGGGTGGCTCAGTCGGTTAAGCATCTGACTTCAGCTCAGGTCATGATCTCGCGGTCCGTGAGTTCGAGTCCTGAGGTGGGCTCTGTGCTGACAGCTCAGAGCCTGGAGCCTGTTTCAGATTCTGTGTCTCCCTGTCTCTCTGACCCTCTCCTGTTCATGTTCATGTTCTCTCTGTCTCAAAAATAAATAAACATTAAAAAAAAAAAAGAAACCCAAAGACAATGCTATCTGCTAACATTCACACCATGAGTTTGGTCTGAATTCTATTAGGATTCATAAATACATGTGTACACATATATTAATACGTGCATACACATAAACACACATATGCACACATCCACATATACACTTTAGTTTTTAGCTGTGAGTAATAAATGGTCTCTTCTCTCATGCAGAGATCCAGTGTTTCTGTCAAAAAGCAGATACTTGCTACATGGAACAAAAAATGCAAACAAGATAGAATTTTATGTTAGTTCCCTACACTGCAAATTTCCCACAGAGCAACAGTGAGGATCAGAGGCTTACCTAAACATGTAGTGGGTTTGCACACAGGAGATGAACCCCAAAATTATGGGATTCAGAGATTACAGAGGGGTACTGCTACCCCCTCTGTCCATCTCTGAAAATAACAGAGAAAACCTTATCTTAATTTCTATAATGTAAAGAAGTTATCCTTGGGTAAGGTAGGAGGAGATGTCTAGTTTTTCACAACTGTGAAGTGCAAGCAAATGTTTCTGGAGGTGGGTGGGGAGATGCTCTCCATCTTTATTGTAGCTTGTTAATTTCCTTTGCCCAGAATGGGTAGAATATTCAGGAATAACAAACAACCCAAGAAGAATTTTCTCTCAAAACATTCAGTTTTTGATCTTACATGGTTCTGGTCCCTGGCAAATTTTCCCAGGCATATGCCACTCTGTCTACCATTCTGATTAATGAAATCCACACTGTCTAGTACCATGTCTGTTCAGTTTCTCCTATGCAACACTTATTTAATGATTTGTGTGATCCTTGACTTTTTTTTCAACCATGTCTCGGATATTCCATCCTTGTTGCCTAAAGTTGTGCCTGAGACTGTGAAGATTTTGAAATTTGACCCTACTTCCAAGCTAAGAAGTTAACCTGTCAGTTTTATTACATAGACCGAGATACCACCTGTCTGGATCAGAGAACAAACCATATTACTCATAGAAAAGTAAAACAAAACACAACGAGCCAAAATAGTACCTTGCATTTGTTCACGACACCCAACTGCCCACAATGCAGCTGAAAGCCAGAATTTCATGTGCATGTGCACTCAGTTTAGACCACAGGGAAGGAAATCTAAAAGTCCGAGATAGGTCATATACCACCTGTGAACGTATTTGTCCCTATCATTCTACTCTCTGGAGGTGGAGAAAATGAAAACATCTTTACTTCTATGATGTAAACAAATCTTCTAGGTTTTTACAACCTTGCAGATGTAAATATAGAGATACTCTCTATATTTATTAAAACTTGGCAATTTTCTTTATTCAGAACACCTAGTGATGTAGGAATACTGAGGAATCCAGGAAAAAAAAATTCTCTCAACACAATCACCTTGGATAATAAAATTGCTTGCAGAAAGTTAGGGGAAAATATATCTATGATAAAATTCCATTTCTAATTATATGAAGGGCTAAAGTCCAAAGAGCCTTTATAGTACAGAAAAGTTCATGTGTCGGATAAAATACTTAAAATACTAATTGGTAAAGCAATTATAGGAGATGTATCAATTGATGAAATGCAAACAAAAATACGTTAACATTGTTAGTCATCGGGATAATGCAAATAACGTGAGATACCCCAAGATACACACAAAAGCGGTTAATTTTAAGACTGGAAGTACTAAGGGTTGAAGAGACTATGAAACAAATTCCAAACTCTTCAAGTGGGCATATAAAATGGTGCAGCAACCACTCAAAAACATTTTGGGATTTTTTTATAGGAAAAAACATTTCCTATAAAGTTAAAAATAGTTTACCCAACAACAATAAAAACATGCTTGGATATAAAGAACTGTATGTGAATGTTCACAGAAGCTTTATTCAGTAGACAACATTGTGAAATAGTTATAATGCCCATTAGTGAAAAGTTGAGGTGCATCTATACAATGAAATGTTGCTTAGATAAACCTCGATAAGTGGGGATGTCAGATTGAAGATCCTGAAGGAAAAATACCTTGAAAGCATGAACTGAAAAGTAAATCTATACCTATGGAACGTTTTATCATGGTACAGTATATCATGAGTCATAAAACAAGCTACAACAAAGTTAAAAGTATGGAAATCATTCATTCCATGTTATCTGTTTACAACCTGAGACTTTGAGCTTTGGGAAGCTATTCTGGATGAGGTAACCAAAATTTCCACTTTTTAAATATAATATTTAATGAGGTGAAAAATAGGAGCAAGAATTACAGTAGAAAGTACAGGAAAATAAAACAATCAGTTATTTTTTATTTTATTTTATTTTATTTTATTTTATTTTATTGCCCATAATTTTAGAGGGAAGGGATGGTTACAAGAGACAGTCAAAATATGGGCAAGGCCATGCTCTTTACTGGAAATGAAAGCGGTGGGAGGTTGTGCCTGAAACCTTGATATTCACCATGAATTTGAAGGTAGCTCCCAAACAGAATGGGTCTCAGTAAGCTAGGTTTCATGGGTCACTTTGATGTATTTTGAAGCAAATGAGAATCAAAAATTAAAATAAAAAAGAATCAAATTGAAAAGTGTTAAGAGACACATGAGAATACAGTGGGCAGTGGTGAGAGCATTGGATTTTGTTGTTATGAAAAATTTTTAAATATATAGAAAAGTTGAAAGAGTGCTAATATAAAGACCAACACACCCAAAACATAAATTAACTTGCCGATGTTATGTCGTATTTGTTTAATATATTTTACTATTTGTGAACATACAGATATATGTTCATGTATGTACACAGGTAAATGTATATATGCATATGAAAGTGTGTGTATGTATATATATATACATATATAGATGCATATATATATATATATATATATATATATATATATATATATATACACACATATATACATATTCCTGAACTATTTGAAAGAAAGTAGCAAACACCAACTCCAAGCATGGCAACATGCCACAACTTAAATATGTTTTTGACAGAACTCACTACAATTGTAATTAAAAAACCACATCCAATAAAACAAAGAAATCTTATTATGAGACATTATAATATGTTGTCAGATATCAGAACCAATTTTCACCCAAAATATACTTTAGAGTTGTCTTTTTGTTCAAAGTCTAGACAAAATTGTTTATATTATGTCTTTAGTTTCTGGTAAACTAAAAGATACTTACACCGCTTTTTTCACAGTTGCAAATTTTTGGAGTAACCAGGCAAGGTGACATATGGAATATACAGGTCATATATGACATATAGATTATATTAGTAGAAAACTAACTGTTACTCTTTCATTTATTTTAGGCTTTTATTCAGATTTAAAAAGTCATGACTTGGGGTGCCTAGGTGGCTCAGTTGGTTGAGCTTCTGACTTTAGCTCAGGTCATGATCTCACAGTTTGTAGGTTCGAGCCCCACATCAGGCTCTGTGCTGACAGCTCAGAGCCTGGAGCCTGCTTTGGAGTCTGTGTCTTCCTCTCTCTCTCTGCCCCTCCTGCCTCTCCCCTCTCTCTCAAAGGTAAATAAACATTTAAAAAAGTTTAAAAAAGGTGTTTACTCCATGACAAAATGGATTTATAAACATGACCAAAAATATTTTTCTTCTTCCATAAAATTGAAAAAAAAATTTATACAACATACAATTCATCTGGAAGAAAGATGTATTAGTGAATGGCAAAGTTTTTATTTTGAATAATAAAGCAGATAAAAATTATTTTCCACAAAGGGGGAGAATGGAAAGATACATTAATAATGATAAGCTATTATTAATTAGGATGTACACCATTTTCTTCTAAGTTTGAAAACATTTTACCCAAGTTTTCAGTAATACTTAAGTGATGCTGAATCCACACAAAATATGTAGAAAATATTCTCTACTATTTCTAATAATTGGCTTTGAAATATTCTCTACCCAAGGAAGCAGTAGGACAGCTAAGAAGCACTTCTGTAACTTTTTTTAAGCAGTTCCCTCTCCCAATGACTACGTATTTTAGAGCCCTCCTTCTTCTTCTTATTTCATTTATATATATACATATATATATATAATATACACATATATGTATATATATATGTATATATATATGTGTGTGTGTGTATATATATATATATATATATATATATATACACACACACACACACACACACACACACAATTTATACACATCATGAATTGATTAAAGAAATAGTGGGATAGTATTTGTTTTGTTTTATTTTACATACATATTTATACACACACACACACACACACACACACACATATATATATATAGATATACACACATTTATATATCCAATGTTAAACATATAGAATTTGTTTTCAGTTATACAGAATTCCATTAGTTTTCATTATGTATGATTTTTCTGTCCCACGATATATTTGAAATATTGGAACCTCAGAATGTTATTTTGCTGACATCTACACTAGTCCTAAAAGTAACACCAGCCCACGGGGTTTAAACACAACCTCATTTAATATCATGTATTCAATAGCCTCGATTTGCTTTATTTTGTCATCATTACAGGAAGCCACCAATCCACTTTGCAGCAGTAAAATGGGTATATTACTTTGAAAGATTATCATTTAAAAAAACTATTTCTTTTTAAGATGAATTAAACTTAATTAAATCTTTAAAAAATAGAAACATGTTAGCATTACATCAGTGTAGGCAGATGAGAGTGGTAGCTTTGCTAATACAGTACATCTGTTCCCTAGAGTATCATGAGGTATTGAATAAAAAGCTTTGTCAAAACACTGTCATAAATAAGAAAAATGGGATTATGGTGAAAACATAATGTTATTGAGGCTTTACTCTCCTGGAACATACTCTCTACATTTGTCATCTGGCAAACTTTTACTCCTTTTAAAGGTTCAACATTGCTAACCTTGTAAAACTCCCTGATTATACCAAGTGGCTCCTTCCTTTCCTCCTTTGCCATCCAACTCAAGACCAGCCCTGTTCACCTTTGTAGCTTGAGAAACTTACTGAATGAAAGCAATCATGAATTGATTAAAGAAATAGTGGGATAGTATTTGTTTTCTGTTTTATTTTACATTTTGTTACTGCATGTAAAATCTTTAATAAACGAAATAAAATTTCAAAAAAATTTTTAACCTAACAGCATGTAAAAGTCATTATGAAGAAAGTACAAATACTTAATAAAAATAAAATATATGAACTAATATAATAATCAAATTGAATGCTAAACTTTAAGAATCCTAAGTTAAACACAGAACACATTAATATATTGATCATTGTCAAATATCTTTCCCTCATTCTCAGACTAAGTATCAAGTCTCAGGCCCTACAACTAACACCATATTTTCATCCTAACACATATGACAAAGTCTTGTAATTTTTTCTACTAGTCTCCTGCATCCAAAGGGCCATCTTTAAAAATGGCACATTTCTAATTTATGGTTATACATATAAATTTATTTTGAGCATAAATCTCTGCATATATCATACTGACAATTAATGCTGAATGAATGAAAAAATAAATTAATACATGACTATGCATTATCACTAAGTAATAATGTCCTTGTAGAGCCATTTTGCCGTGGGGTTTTTTATGAGACTTCCCATTTAAAAGAGATGAGAATCTAATAAATTGACCTTTTTAAACCAACTTCTACAAACTTGGTGTTTTAAATCACTTTTTAAACACCATGTCAAAATTGCCTGGATCTTGTAATTTTCATTCTATTGAATAGACTACATGAATTTTGAGTCTAGCACAAAATCATGTGAGTTATACAGAACATACATTTGTGTGTGTGTGAGTGTGTGTGTGTGTGAGTGAGTGTGTGTAGGAAGAGAATAAGAACAGCACTTTTAATCTACTGAGAAATTTATAAATCTTTATGGAGGGTTTTTTCTATTACTCTTTTTAAATTTTTTTTAAAATATTTTATTTATTTATTTATTTTTTTTTTTGAGAGAGACAGAGAGAGACAGAACATGAGTGGGGTAGGGACAGAGAGAGAGGGAGACACAGACTCCGAAGCAGGCTCCAGGCTCTGAGCCTTCAGCACAGAGTGCGATGCAAGGCTCCAACTCAGGAACTGTGAGATCATGACCTAAGCTGAAGTCAGATGCTTAACTGACTGAGCCACCCAGGTGCCCCCCGCCTTTTTTTAAAAATTTTTTTAAATGTCTACTAGTCTCAATATAAATCTTACACATTTTATCACTTGATCATATTTCCTACTTTGCTTTAGCAACCAGGTAGTTAATATAAAAACATTGCTTCAAACTCTAAACATTATAAATGGATATGGGCTGTGAATTCTCCTAATGACACCTCCTTTTTTTTCCTTGACCACGTAGTCTTCCAACCAATAAGTACATTTATTTTTAATTTAAAAAAAAAATTCATGTTTTTCTATGCCAGTTTAGATCACCTTGTAGACCAAGTTGGTTTTGTGACAGTAGGAATGGTAGTGGTCCAGCTTGCCATAATGTTCTGTCCTAAGGTGATATAATCCAAGGTATGCAGTATATTCTTTCATGTGGTTATGTACTATGTTAGAATACATGGAAATATTTCCTTTTTGGTCCTTCTTTTATTTTTATGATCCAAGCTTCTTTTATCACAAATTTGGGGCACTTCTGGGTCCCTCCCTGCTCAGTGTTTAATTAGTCAGGAAACCATTTGCCTTGCCAACTCATCACTTAGCTGTATAGAACCCTCGATGAATTTGCCAATGGTAAATCTTCTTAGCTATCCAATTACAGATACCTATATTCTTGTACTTGAATTAAGACTATTTTTAGCTGTTCTGAATTTTTTGCCAAAATGATTAATAATTTGTCTCTCACCCTTTTGCCATTATTTTCCCCTGGCAAAGGTAGCTTCATATCCCTATAAAGGGTTTCAAAGAACAAATGAAGCAATTAAATGAATGATTATATACATGGAGCTTATTTGTTGATGCCTTATTGATTCCTCTTAGCACAAATAATTTCCATTGCCCCTTTCATCCAAGATACAAGTTACAGTTTGCCATTAAATTACCACCATTTTGTGCCCTACTGCCCTTGTGGGAGAACCTGTTAGCAAAGCGAAATGGCCTCAGGGCAGAAGCATCAGACTTTGTTGAGTGATTTTCTTAAGCAAAATACATAAAAAAATGACATGAGTAGTTGTCACTAAACTCTTCTGTGGCTTGGATAAGGAGTCCTGTTCCTTTCATTAGCTGTGCATCCTTGAGAAGTTGGGATAGTAGAACCTGAGCCTGGTCATTAGGTGTAGCTTGTGTGCTACGTGGGTAAATTGCTGCAAACTGTTGCTGCCAAGAGGTCAGCAGCACAAATTCCAGACTCTCTACATCCCTGTCAAGACCTAATGTCAATCCAGCTGATGGCACTGCCAACTCTTCCCCACTTGTTAGCAACTGAGGAGTAGCTGCAAGACCTGGTTTCTACCCAATGAAGGAGGAGCTGACATTCATCTAGGGAAGCAGCAACAACTTCCATAAAACTGCAACTTGAAATTTAGAAAACTTCACTATAATCACCTGATTAGGAGACTAATGTGGGTGAATTCCTTAATAAAAGAAATTTAATTTCGGGAACTTCATCGATGATGCTAGGAAGATAGGAATATCTGGACTCAGAGAAAATGCACACATCTGAAAAAATATGAATATTGTGGAGAAGCCAGTATAGACAAATAGGTCAAGTGTTTTTGATAATTTAGGTACAGTGCTTCTTGTTTAATTACATTATCTCATTCTGCTAAGTTCCTATATAATTGCTACTTTTGTTTACCTAAATCCACAAGGGTAATAACTATTCTTCTATTATAAGATGGGGCGATAACTACTCTTAAATCCCTGCTATGCTGCAGGGAATGTCCATGAGACAGGCACACAGTTCAGAAATACTAGAATCAGAATTTAAACTCTGGACTGTCTGGGTCTAAACCTCACATCCTTTCTATGAAACTAAATTGCCTCATTTTCCTGATATATCATCCTAACGTATTCCTGTGCCTGAAACCAAGAATTTCTACACATATAAAGTAGCAGATATAGCACAACATCTTGAGACTCTAAGGCAAGTCTGAGGCAAGAGATGGATTCTGGAATGTTTACTCTTTGAATAAGATATCATTGACTGTTTTTTGGAAAACAAAAGTGGAAGTGGTATACAAAGGAAAAGACTAAAAAGTACCTGTTGTAGTGTGAAAATAAATATAAAATGTTTAAAGAACAAAATGTGAACTATTCAAATTTCTAGGAATGATGAAAACAAGAGACTTATAATATTCATCAGTTTGTCTCTGATTCCAACTATGACATCCAAGGCAGCAAACTGAAAACTCAGAGCTAATGTGATGGTAAGAGCTGGGGGCTAGGAGCACAGTGGACTTTTTTTTTTTTTTTAACGTTATTTATTTTTGAGACAGAGAGAGACAGAGTGTGAACAGGGGAGGGGCAGAGAGCGGGAGACACAGAATCTGAAACAGGCTCCAGGCTCTGGGCTGTCAGCACAGAGCCTGACGCGGGGCTCTAACTCACAGACCATGAGATCACGACCTGAGCCGAAGTCGGACGCTTAACCGACTGAGCCACCCAGGCGCCCCCACAGTGGACTCTTCAAGTCAGATTCTATTTACAAACCTTTCCAAAAATAATCCACTGACTATTACTCAGCATATCTACATCATGGAGTGATGCGGCTATATCCTCTTCCTTTTATCATGGCTACATCCTTATATACAGAAAAACAAAACAAAACAAAACCAAAATTCGAACAAAAAAAACCCCCACCTTTACAATAAGCATCTGAAACTGAAGGATGGGACAATGAAAGTAGCAAGTAACTCATTATTCCAGGACTCTGGTTTGATATACCCTACCTCCTAAGATACAGTTAGCCTAGTTAGAGGAAACACATATATATCCATTCATGAGATCCCAGATTTTGATCCCATGCTGAACGCTGATGGCACTTTTGTGTTGGGCTCCTGGAGAAGGGATGGTATGTACTTTGTGTGCAGACGGAGGAAGTGGTACACTGAATAACTGTGAAAAAATTTTCTGCCCCACCCTCTACCCATGCATAAAAATTAGGTGTAATTGTGTGAATTGTGGTGATACCAGAGGAGATACATTACCTATCCACTGAACTCAAAAAGTGCCACATAAGTTGCTCTGTCAATTAAATGTGCCAACTTGTGGCTATGCCAAGTTACTTTCTCTTTGTCACAAGACAAGTTTTAACCAAATTGTGACTACTCTCTTAAGCTAACTCTCTGAGTGAACAGACATGGAGCCAAGACAGTGGACCCACCATGGACATGCAACATGAGTAAGAAATAAACTGTTTGTCATAAGCCATTGATATTATAGGATCATTTACTGCAGCATAATTTATGCTGAATGAAATAGGGATATGAAATGAATAATAAGATGTACCAAATGTATGAAAACAGTATAAAAAATGATTGTGATTTTTAAAAACAAGGCCATAGAAGAAAAGTACCTCAATAAAGAATCTAATCAGTAAGTTAACAATAGTTTAATTTTAGATTTGCACATTACACTTAGAAAAATTAGGTCAAGACTATAAGAAAGAAAATATGACTTTGAAGCTAAAATCAGTAGCACTGAATAAATGTATAACTAAATATGTGATTATCTTCAATTCATGATGTTTAATAAACCCATTATGATTGGAATACACAGAGGCAAAGTAAAAAAATTATTAGTTAACTCAATGTGCATATGATGTGATTTCTAGTAGGCTAACATATATATGAATGTTCATGATTAATTTAATATAACAGTTAAAGTGCATATTACCAAGATAATGTCAGTACTTTTGTAAAGTATTCTAAATATAACCTTATCAGTTTTATTATTATATAGAAAGACTGAATGTAGAATATTATCTTTCCAAAATAATAATGATATAATGATGGTAAAAAAAGGAATATAAAATTACTAAGATTTTATTACACTGCAATCAATTTTCTATGTGCCTCAGATGGATTATTTCATTAAATATCCTTGAAGACAAATGATAAAATTGGAATTATCATTGCTTTATAAAAGGGAAACTGAGGGGCCAGGGGCCACACAAATTATAAAAGAAAGTGTAGAGATTTGAACTAAAGTAGTCTGATTTCAAATCAGTATCACCTGATTTAACTACTGCTTTATATATGAGTACACACACACACACACACACACACACACACACCATATACCGGGGAAATAGATATAAGATAAGTGCTCTAGATACTCCCAAGTGGCAAGGCGAGAAAATAACTAAGCCATAGCAATTCTGAAATCCAGTCAGGCATGTGTTGTCCTTTATTTAATTATAGGATAGCTTCACTGGAAATTACACTTGGGAAAGACGTTTTTTACAGTTCTTGGCTTAACCCTATGAGTCTTTTCTTCAACTTCTGGTTAAACCTTTCCTTTACATAAAGCACCCCTTGCCTGTAGTTAGGTAGTTTCTTCAGTCTTATTGTCCACAGAGTAGGAGGGTCCAAAAGCCTCTGTCCACTTGGTGCTGTCCCTGCTCCTTTAAGTTCAAGCTGATACAATTCCTTTGAGAGCTATTTAGGTTGCTTACAAATTAATGAATGCTCTATACTAGGGGTTAGCAAACTATTTTCTGTAAAGGGCCAAAAAGTAAATGTTTTTCATTTTTCAGCCATGTGGTTCTCCATCACAACTACTCAACTCTTCAGTGGTTGTGCAAATGCAGGCAAAGACAGTATATAAATGGATGAGTGTGGCAGTGTGCCTGTGAATCTTTACTCACAAAAACATTCCTTGGGCTTGTTTGCTCCTTAGGACATAGTTTTCTGACTCAGCCCTCCCACCTCCAATTGTATAAAATTAGAGGAAAACCGCATCCATAGATTTTCTTGAAATGAGCCACCTCTTGCTTAAGTCCCTGTCAAGCTACTGTAGGGCAATGTCCTTACAATTTGGATGACCTATGATTTAACAGAGAGGCTTAAGTTTCTTAAAGGGCCTTTTTTTTTCCTACTTGAAATAGTCTATGCAGTACTGCCTTAGTTCTTTCTGAGTTCTTAGCTAAAGGTTTTAGATTAATCACCTAGGCTTCATATTGTTACCACCCAAATCAAGGGGAGAGAACAATGCCTTGGATTTAATGTTGTCTACAAGTCATTATCTTCATTTTAGCATCTTCTGCCTTTCGACTGACAATCAGCATCAACTCCCTAACCATGCTGTCCGCTGATTCTAGTCCCAGCCTTTGAGGCAATTCGCCTCTTGCAGAATAAGGCAATGAGGAACCACCCCTGCTTGCTTCTTCCCAACTTGCATATTCATGGGTAAAACATATGTTGTTTCTTTAAACCATCGAATTTTGGGGTGACTGTTTACGTAGCAATAAGTGGGATAATATCTAATTCAAGATATCTTTGAAGATCTTCTCTTCATTTATCTAACATAAATTAATACTGATAAAAATTATTAGGTAAATTGGAAATTTCATTAAATGTAAATACTTCAGGCAATTAATCACTGGTGTATAAAAGGCTTCATCTTCTAAGAAATGTTTCCCTGTACGGAAACTGGAATCATCTTTTGTTAAGTTTGTAGGAAATTTTCCATGATTCATTCCCTCAACAATGTGGTATCAATTGGCTGGTAGGTTTTAATAGTTTCTTGATTGTAACTCATTGAGCACAAACATGGAACATTAGTATTTTAAATGCAACACTGTGTGTTATGGATGATATACATGTTCCTAAATTTTAAAAGAGTTTTCTCTAATTGGTAATTCAACTAGTTTATTAATTGTTATTGTTTAAACTTATAAATCTGTAAGTTGAAATAACCTATGTCCTCTCCAAAGAAATTTAGTTAGTCACAGAAAGAGTATGTTAGTATAAAAAGATCTCCTGACCTTTACTAAATAATGTAAAGAAAACCATCTCTGAATTTTTATAACACTGTATTAATTGTGATTTAGAGTTAAAGTTTCATTTTGCTTATGAGATATGCAAAATAAAATTTTATTTCTGTTACTCAGTGTGATCCAGAAACAAAAGAGAACAGGGCCATGATAACAAATAATGATTACTTAAGACACTTCAAAAGTTCTCATTATTTGCTAGGCATTATTACAAGTGCTATATACACCTATTTAGAATATTAATCCTCACCAGGTGCTTCTGAGACAGCTTCACTCATGACCCCATTTAATAGATGAGGAGACATAAGCATAAATATAAGCAAGAAAGAGAAGGCTAGGAAGAGGCAGAGCCAAAATTTAAACTTCATTAACTTCAGTTAACTCAGTTAAAGTAACTCAGTTAACCTGGGGTCCATGATCTTAACCATATTATTTTGGTTAAACAATAACTGCATTACCTACACTTCTATTATGGTTTATATGCTTTAAAATGTTCTCATTACTTGTTTTAATTCATGTCTCAAGACACTCTTTTGAGACAGTTACAGAAGGTATGAAAATCCCAGTATCTTATAAAAGTGAAAGTTTAGACTAACAATAAGGTTTTTACAATCTGTAATGGTTGGTCTTGCCTCTCAACCATCTCCTGCCTCTAAACCACAATTCTTTTCTTTTCTCTTTTCTCTTCTTTTCCTTTCTATTTTTTTAAGTTGGTTTCACGCCCACCGTGGAGCCCAACACACGGCTTGAACTCACAACCCTGAGATCAAGACCTGAGCTGAGATCAAGAGTCAGATGTCTAACTGACTGAGCTATCCAGGTGCCCCCACACTGCTTTCCTTTTAACACATTCTCAGATCTGTGATCATTCTCATCTTTTTTTTATCCATACTGTTTTTAAGCATTACTTTTCTTCATCTTACAAGTTAAAGTAAAATAAACTCATGCATGTGTGCATGCACACACACACACACACACACACACACACACACACACAAACATATACCATCAGCCTTTGAGAAAGAAGTTTTCCTTTTTTAAATCTCCTGCTTGATGAGTCACAAAATGCCACTGGCACTATATTACTAGGTATGAAACCATAATCTGTTACCAAAACTCAACTTGGTGACTTCTTTTTTTCTTCTAACTGTAACTAACTGGGTGGACCACATGTTTGCTACCTGACGAGTAAAGTGAGTAATGTCATAAAACATTTTCTCGTAGTTGTTTGCATACTTCATTAACAAGGTGGTAATTTATGTAGTGATACATTTTGTCATGCTAATATTTCATTCAACTTTGGTTCAATCAGAGAAGATTAATGAGAATGTGTAGATAATAATATAAAATTACGTGTTTGGCTCTGGAGCAAAACAATTTCATCTTTCCTTTTTTCATATAACCATGCAACATGTGAAAACTACTTTATAGAGTATTTGGTGGATCCATACGTGGAATTATCCCTGACATGCTGCAAAGATATCTCCATCTTTGTTGAATCTTCTAATTTGCAAAATTAGATTCTTTGGTTTTCCACAGGCATTTAAAGGAATTCATTTTAACACTATTTCAATCATTTATCTTTATTGATATTCTTTGCAAATATGACTCATTGATTTGAATGTGGTCAAAGATAAAACGTATTCATACGTACCCTGTGGCTGTATCATTCATTCTGTTTTCCAGTATGATCAAGTTTTTAAGAGGTGGACTTTGGTGTCAGATATTTGGATTGATATGTTGCTTTGTTATATACCTTTTATGTGACTATGGAAAAATTATTTAATCTTCCTAAATCTCAATATCTAAAGCTGCCAAATGAAGTTAATAATGCATGACTCATAGAATGGGATAATTTAAGTGATCCTCAATTGAGGACCACCACAAAGAAAATAAGTTGTAAGGATTAACTGGGATAACTAGAATTCTTAGCACATAATCTAGGATAGGTACAAGGCTAACTAATTATATTAAAAAATTTAATATGCCATGAGAGACCTATTTATTATGCTGTGGACTGAATTATGCCCACCTGAACCCCAACATGATTGTATTTAGAGGTCTTCTAAGAGGTAAAGTTAAATGAAGTCACAAAAGCAGGGTCCTCCTCCAACAGGATCGTTTGGCCTATAGGAAAAAAAAGAGATCCTCTCTTTCTCTCTCTGCACACACTCTGAGGAAGGGCCAAGTGAGGACACAGGAAGAAGGTGGTTGTCTGCAAGCCAGGAAGAGAACTCCCACCAGAACTAATAGTGCTGGCACCCCTGGTCTTGGATGTTTAATCTCCAGAACTGTGAGAAAATACATTTTGATGACGTAAGCTGCTTCACCTACTTTTGTCTATGCTTTTGTCTATGTTTTGCTATGGCAGCCCTCACAGACCAACACAGATTTTGGTACCAAGAGCCAGGTACTGCTATAACAAATGCCTAAAAATATGGAAGTGGCTTTAGGATGGAGTAGAGGCTGGTGGAGTTTTGAAGGGCATGCAGGTAATATGGACATTAAGGGAAGTTCTGGTGAGGGTTCACAAAGAAAAGAGGGGAGGGGCGCCTGGGTGGCTCAGTTGGTTAAGTGTCCAACTCTTCATTTTGGCCCAGATCATGATTTCCATGGATCATGGGTTCAAGCCCTGAGTTAGGCACCACACTGACTGCGCAGAGCCTGCTTAGGATTCTCTCTCTTCCTCTCTCTCTACCTCTCCTCTCTCACTCCCTCTCAAAATAAAAGTATGCATTAATCTTTTACATTAAAAAAAAAGAGAGAGCTGGAAAGAAACATCCCGTCTTCTTATAGAAGAAGTTATAGAAACTATTAGAAACCCTGAGAAGATACTCTGTTGGAGAACTAAAGGCAACAGAAAAACATAAGAGAATACAAAAGGGGCCTACTGTTTATGTTCCAGAGGATTTAGGAGATACTCGAAAGTAAAGTGACATTGAAATGGGCATTGGTAAAAAGAAATTTTCAAGTTGAATGAATAGCCTTCTAACAAGAACAAAGGTATGGATGTATAAAAGTGAATGGCATTTTTGCAGTACGGCAAGACATCCAAAATGGATTAAATATAGATTGAATGAAAAGGAAGAAAGTAAATTACGGTAGAAAATTTAGTTTAAAGAGAAATTATAGTGTTTTTTATTAGTTGCAAGTTTTTGTTTGTAAAACTCAGCTCTACAAAATATCCAGATGCTCAGGGTGCCTGAGTGGCTCAGTCTGTTAAGTGTCCAACTCTTGATCTCAGTTCAGGTCATGATCTCATGGTTCATGAGTTTGAGCCCCACATCAGGGTCGGTGTTAACAGTGTGGAGCCTGCTTGGGATTCTCTGTATCCTTCTCTCTCTCTCTCTCTCTCTCTCTCTCTGCCCCCCGGCTCGCTCTCTCTCTCTCTCTCTCAAAAATAGACATTTTAAAAAGTATCCAGATGCCAGAAATGCATTAAAATGAATTAAAATTAAATGTTGGAATGCCATCAGGATTCCCTTTCTTCTTTCTTTCTTTTGCATATTCCAAGTTTTCATCCTTGTTTTCAAATGTTTTTGATTAAGTCTTCAAGAGTCATAGGAGGGTTAACATGTAGATTTGGCGTTTCAAATTCAGAGTCTGATTCTATAGTGTGAAGTGAATTCCTCAGGATCATTTTGGTACACAGAAGTGGGATTACTGGATCGAATGGTAATTCTATCTAAAAATTTTTGAGGAATCTCCATACTGTTTTCAATAGTGGCTCCACCAATTTAATTTCCCATGAACAGTGCACAAAGATTTCCCTTTCTCCACATCCTTGTCAACACTTCTCTCTCTCTTTGATAACAGTCATTTTAATAGGTGTGAAGTAATAGCTCATGTGGTTTTGATTTACATTTCCCCAATGACCAGTGATACTGAGCACCGTTTCAAAATCTGATGGCCATTGGGAAGATTTCTTTGGTGAAATGTCTGTTCAGATCCTTTGCCCATTTTTTAATCGTTTTTTTTTCTTTATTTTTATTTATTTATTTATTTTTTTACTGATTTGGATGGGATTCTATTTATTTTGGATGTTAACTCCTTATCAGATATATGGCCTGCAAATATTTTCTCCCATGCTGTAAGTTGCCTTTTCATCTTGTTGATTGTTTCCTTTGCTGTGCAGAAGCTTTTTAGTTTGATATAGTCTCATTTGTCTATTTTTACTTTTCTTAACTATGCTTTTTGTGGTATAGCCAAGAAATCATTGCCAAATCTGGTGTCTAGAAGCCACGTTTCTTCTAAGAGTTGTATTGTTTAAGGTTTTACTTTTTAGTCTTCTATCCATTTTGAATTCATTTTTAAAATATGTAGTATAATAAGGGTCCAGTTTCAATTTTTTTGATGTGAATATTCAGTTCATCCAACACTATTTATCAGAAACTATATTTTCCTCATTGTCAATTCTTGACACTCTTGTAAGGCTTCAGCTGACCATATATTTGTGACTATTTGGGTTCTCTATCCAGTTCCATTGATTTATATGTCTGGTTTTATGCCATGAACCAGACTTTTGATTACTGGAGTGTTGTAATATATATATATATTTTTTTTTTGTAATATATATATATATATATTTGTATATATATATATTTTGCATATATATATACATTTTGTATATATATATATTTAGTGTATATATATATATATTGTATATATATATACATTTTGTATATATATATATTTTGTATATATATATATTGTATATATATATACATTTTGTATATATATATTGTATATATATATAATATATATATATTTGTAATATATATATATTTTGTGTGTGTGTGTGTTGTAATATATATATATATATTTTTGTAATATATATATATGTATTTTTGTATATATATATTTTGTATATATATATATTTTGTATATATATATATTTTGTATATATATATAATATATATATATATTTTGTATATATATATATATTTTTTTTTTGTAATATATTTTTTTAAATCAGAATAATGCTTCCTCTCCAAAGCTACCTGTGTCCTAATCCTTGCAACCAGTGATTATGTTACTTTACAGGTCAAAAGTACTTTGCAGATATGATTAAAGGTTTTAAGATGGAAAAACTGTCCTGTATAATCTGGATGGACATAATATAATCACATATGTCCTTATTAAAGGTAGGCAGAGTGGACAGAGTTGGAAAAAAATTGATGATGAAAGGAGAGACAAAGACAGAGTGAGAGAAAGAAAGGTTGACAGGAAGAGAAGATTTGGGGTTTTTACACTACTGGCTTTGAAGACAGGTAATGTAGGTGGCTTCTAGTAGCTGAAAAAGACAAGGACACAGATTCTCCTGTAGAGCCTCCAGAAGAAATGCAGCCCTTCTGGGGCACCTGGGTGCCTCAGGCAGTTGAGCAAGTGACTATTTAGGCTCAGGTCATGATCTCATGGTTTGTGAGCTTAAGCCCCACAAGGGCTCTGCACTGATAGTGCAGAGCCTGCTTGGTATTCTCTCTCTCTCTCTATCTCTCTCTCTCTCTCCCTCTCTGCCCCTCCCACATGCACTCTCTCCCAAAAATAAATAAAACAAAAGAAATGCAGCCCTGCCAACATGTTGATTTTAGGAATCTCACCGTAGAAATATATCTGTATTGTTCTGAGCCATTAAGTTTGTGGTAATTTTTTATAGCAACAAGAATAAAGTAATATATTATTTTTGACAAACCTACCCCAAGTGGTTCCCATATATATGGTCTCCATACCCTTCTAAAAATCAACAGAAGATAAAAACAAAAATTACATAGAAAAGAAAATCAGTTTCCAGAAACTGATCTTATTTGCAATAGTAAGTGTACAAAACACTAGGTTTCCAATGTAACACAAATCCATGTAGACAAATTCGGATTTAATAATTAAGGGAATTGTTGACTCTTGACTATTATAAGAAAAATTTGAAATTATTAAATCAAGAATTGAGTTTTTTTCCAAAAGATAAAACTAGTAATCAAACAGGACTGAGATTGGAAGCTAAAAAAGACACAGGATAGGGTGCTATCATCAGGATCCAAAAAGGCCTGGGGTTTGCATTAAAATAGAGACAAGTGTACCTATAAGCAAAGGGCATTTGAGTAAACATTTGAAACTGCATTCAAACCCCTTGACAATTAATTGGTTGAATGAGATCTAATAAAGAAAATATAGAAATGACTTTTAGGTTTGTAGTTGCATGTGCTGTGTAGCTACCTAATAAGAAGTTTGACAAGAAAGAATATACAGGAGATAAATCAGGACTTTTATACATTTTGTGTTTTATTGGGTAAAGGGATAATTTAATCAGATTCTGTACAGGACAAATTTAAAGTGCTTCATGATATAAACATCTTGGTGTCCAACTGAAAATTGGAACTACTGAACCACAGGAGAAAATTCTGGAGCTAGAAATTTGGGATTTTGGCAAAAGACTCACTGCTTTTTAGTAAGCTTAAAATATGTTTTTTTGGTTTTTTTAAATCTCTTATGCCTTTATAGTTTTGGATAAACAAATGGTAGAGAGGGATCTGGCAAGAAAAAAAAATGTTGGGAAAAAGATTATTTTGGGCATAATTAGTTGGATATGTGTAGTCTAGGTAAACCCATTTCCAATATTTTAAAATATTTAAATAACTTAATAAAATGCACATTGGAAGCCAAAATTGTAGTGATGGATTCATACAGAAATACCAACATCTTTACTGCACACTAATTAATTCAAGAATTTAATTAGGAGGCCCTACAAGGTGTTGGCTAACAATTTATTCTTGACCCAGCCCAGGATGAACAGTAATACAACTTTGCACAAAATATTTGACATTTAGTATCACTGCACTTTAGCTGACAAAGAGTACAGCTCAACTTCTTAAGACATCAGAGTTCAGAGTTAGTCCTATGTATCTATCTATACATTAATTTAGTGTTTACTGGCATTGCACACATAGACATTGAGGATCAAAGAAAACTCCATATGTTTCTACATATTTTAATAGGTCTTAGTAAGATAACTGAATACAAATAATTGCATATCAAAGCAAGCAGCTGCATTAATTCAAGATAATGTTTATGATTCACTCTGCATTATCAGTTTCTATGTTTGTCAACACAGCAAATTACAGGCCTGAGGACAATTTATGGTTATGTATTACTCTCCAAACTGTTATTAATCCAAAATTCCAGAGTGCACACACTAAAGATTTTGTTATTAGTGGAACAGAATGAAATAAAGATATTTATTGTTATTTATGTGATTATGACTTATGGGATACATTTATAAATTTATGTTGATGAATCTACTACAGACTCACGGTACTCCAGACTGTGCTCTTACCCAAGTATGAACTTCAATGGGAGGGGTCACATTATTTCTCATATTCCCAGTGTCTCATCCCTAATCTCATAGACAGCAAATGCTTAATAAGTGTTTATGTAATGTACAAATTAATTTTAATTGGTGATGGAAATATATAACTTTTTATTTACTTTTTCATTTTCTGAGAAAATGATCCAAATGTGTTTTACTTTTCCTTTCTAGGTAGCCAATCTCTCTTTATTCCCCTCCTTCTCAGAGACTGCTCCCTATTTTACTGGGTATTCCACTGGGTATATAACTGGGTTTATGATATGAATACTGATCTTCAAATCCTCAATCTCTCTTTCAAAGGCACTTTTGTATCAATTAAATGTTCCTCATATCTTTATAGGTTAAAGGTTAGTCTCACTCAATACCCACCTGATTTTTTCTTGCATTTTTCTCATCAATTATTTCTACCCTTGCAGAGATTTCCTATGTCTCCTCTTTAATGGTCTAATCAGTACTATACCAATATTCTACCACTTTCTCCTTTACTTATGACTATCCACAGCATTGGCTTTTATCTATTTCCCACAAACCGAGCTCAGGGTCATTCCATGTGCAGATTACACAGATAGAAACTCTCCTCCTACAACTCTTTTCACAGCTAGCTCCCTTCCCAGCTTCAAGTTTCCAGGCGGTGTCACCATTCAAGAAAGTCATTTTTTAGGCACGCCTGGATGGCTCAGTGGGTTAAGCATTCGACTTCAGGTGGGTTAAGCATCTGACTTTAGCTCATGTCATGATGACTCAGAGTTCAAGCCCTGCATTGGGCTTCTCTGCTTCAGATTCTAAATACCCCCCTCACCCCCTCCCCCCTCCACCTTGCTCCTGTTTACATGTGTTCTCTTTCTCAAAAATAAACCTTTTTCAAAGGTATTTTTCAATTATCTACATAAAAGTAGGATTCTATTCATCCAAGTCTTTTTTTTTTTTGTCATACTGTTGTTTTCATGTGCTTCATATCACATATTGATATCCAAAATGTTGTTAATATGTAATTTTACTACTTTACTTTCTGGAAATGCCTCCCAACTGTCATGTAAATTCCGTTAAGACACATACATTATTAATATTATTTGCCACCATATTCACAGTTTCTTGAATAGAGTCTGACTCAAGTAATTCTTCCATAGCAAGTATTTCTAGAATGAACACACTTCAGGGAAACGTCATGACCTTTGAACTTACTACATATTCACACTTCTAGCTTGTGTCCTTATTGAATAGAATTATATAGTATTATGATAAGAAAAATATTAAAGGCCATGTAGTTTAAAAGCTCACCTGTGTTTGGACCAGTGCTCTCTATTCCTCCTCATCAGTGGTAATGCAGATTCTGTGTGGTTAAATCATGTGACTTGGAACTCACATCTCGTGGTAGTGTTCCTCTTACCTGTTTCCTAACCTCTTTAAATAGCAGCAACAACCTACAGCTCAGTTCTTAATTAACTTACTCATAGATATCCGGTTTCAGACCTCTCTATAAGAGTGGGGGAAAAAATCAAAGCAATATTCCTCAATATATCTATTTTCCCATCCACTCTTCTGCCATGTATGATAACAATTACCTATTTTTACTCCAGGTTCTCTAATCACTGTGCTTTCTTTGTTTTCCTTTGATCATAACTCTCCTCATTAGCTTCATTCTTTTTACTCAAATCTAGACATTTTCAAAAATTCAGTCTTCTCTCTACTTGTTAGCTCTCCCTCCCTCCTTCTTTTACATGTAGCTGCACTTTCCCTGGCAAGCCCATCCACTGCTCCCACTGTCTGTGCAAATGCTTTCACAGCCAATATCTCTTTTGAGTTTTCCTTATGCAATTTTCTACATGTTTTTCTTATATTATTGATTTACGGGCATTTCAATTTGAACATCTTACTAACATTGTTTAAAATTCTTGGGGAAAATACAAATAAAAACATCAAATAAAATTCTTAGGGAAACAGTTCCAGGATGAGACCAAATAAGTATTACAGCAAATAAACTGAAGGGAGATGAGCATAGAGTTAACTACTTTCATATTTGGAAAAAGCTAGTTAAGAGAATTGGCTCTAACAATAAGAGAAGGAATTCAAATGGTTATAATAGTTAATAATTATTAAGTACTTAGTATGTGCTTTGAACTTTGTCCAATAACTTTTTGAATCCTAAAATACAACTCATCAGAATATCTGGCAACACAATAACCCTGGTAGCTCATTCATTAGATACTGGAGTGGAGTAATATAGACAATCAAGTGGTTATACAGGTCACAGATTTTCCTTTCTATTTTCATCAACCTCATATGAAGGCTGCCCTTATATATTTGTAAATGTAGAAATTCATTCACCAAAATTCTAGGGTCAGGGATTGGAGGGAGAAGTTTCTTTTCATGAGACAAATAGAACTATAAAAGTACTATACTTCCCCTGAAGTTACATACCTTTAAAACAGTTTTATTTGCGAAAACAAGATTTTTTTTTTTTTTTGGAAAAAGATGATCTGACAACAGTAAAGAAAGAAAAGAGATCAAAGAAATATGTACTGTGAAACATAAGAGGGAAAGTAAGATGCTTAAAAAGGATTTTTATTTTTTTAAGTTTATTTATTTTGAGAGAGAGAGAGAGAGAGAGAGAGAGAGAGAGCAAGCATGAGCAGGTAGGGGCAGAGAGAGAAGGAGAGAGAATCCCAAGCAGGCTCAAATCCGTCAGTGCGGAGTCCAGTGCAGGGCTCTAGATCACAAACCGTGAGATCATGACCTGAGCAGAAATCAAGAGTTGTACGCCTAAACTATTAAGCCACCCAGGAGCCCCAAAACATATTTTTAAATATTTTTATTTTGATGGGGTGATTTCCCTTTTCTGTTAACTCAAAAAAATATTCAAGAGTTTTGGAATTATATAAGTGCTTAGATAAGTTGGTAGGACAAGAAAGACCTCAAGGGGATCCAGTATTATTCCACTTACAAAATGACTTCTCTTGAATCCACCTTATTCCCAAAGCCACCACCTTAGTGTGATCCCTCATTATCATTGCTTTTATCTCTTTCAATCAGTCTTCCTGCATGCAGTATCTTTTCTCCAATTTGTCCTGTATATATGACTTAATCTTTAAGTGCTACTAATAATACTTCTCTGGTTCAGCTATTGATTCATTACGTCCCTTCTTTTCTCATCTAATCATATACAATTCCTAATCCAGGTACTGAGGGCAGTGTATAATACAACATTAGCTTCCCTGTATTATTTACTGCCATTCCCCAATGCATTACCATATGTAATGCATCAGTCAAATCAGGCGAGTTATTATTAAATATTTCTAATTCCTTCAGTACACAAGATACTCCCAATATTTCCTATTGTCTTTTTCTAATACATTCTTTAATTATATCTTAAATACTACCTTTCTGATTACTTCAAGTATATATGAATTTTCTAACTTTTGAAAACATAATAGGAAGTTTTTGTGATTTAGTAATAACTTTCAAAAGTTGATTGTGTTAAGTTTATATATATATATATATATTTCCTTTATAAGGTTGTAAGCTACCTGAGAGCAGTTATTAACTTATGTATAGTCGTTCAAAAATATTTATCCAGCACACAATGGGTGCAAACAACTCTAAATAATGTTTCAGTAATCATTTCATACAAAAGGCTTCTCCCATCACAGACTATGGACCCATTCAAGTGTGTACAAGGAGAGCTTGTGTCAATGGCAACATCAGACACAATGTCTTAAGCACAGTGAATATTCAATGTTAATATATTTACGTAAACATTCATAGGTGCATATGAATAGATTTTGATTTGAATATATATAGGGTAAAAATAGGCTGTAGGCTTTTTCATTTATATACTTTTATGTTCTTCCTTACCTCAAGGTTTATCTAGCTTTTTTTCCTCATTTTTATTCACTATTTCTATGTACACCATCTACATTATAGAACACTAGAAGTTATCCAATAAAGCAAAATGATATAATGAAATCAGTCCCTTCCATTCAGTACCCATAATTATTAAAATTGTTGCATTCAGACTATTTCAGATTTTTTTTTCTAATTTAGGCTTTAAACCTATCCCTTCTCATGCATAAATTTTATTCGCAGCATTTCAAGAAAAGAATATTTTTGTCAAACTACAGTATCTGATTTAGGTAAATGTATGAAGTTTAGCAAATGGATTATGCCTAGAAGTGTACAGACAGCAAATACTTCCTCTAAAATGGAGATTTGCTGAATTTTGTACAATTCTTACATTTTCAATTGGTGCACTACTCTGCTGCCAAGTCTTCTGTAATGTAACCTCATGGGGAGTTAAAAGGTAGGAAAATGGCACTGAGGTGTGTACTAAAAGAAGCTGTTTCTCCTTTGGCAGTCACTCTATAAAGCGGATGCCAAGCACAGATGGTGAAGATGTTCCTGGCTTCCACCACTATCTTGACAGTCCAAATGCAGTCAGAGATCACGGGAGAAGGGTATATGCCACACCTCCCAGCTGAGACAGCAAAACCTCCAGTCTCTTTCTAAATGCTTTCTTCAGAACATCAGGTTCTCGTTCATTTGATTTTTGTTAACTTGCTGACAGAATAAATTGAACAGGACTATGTGAGTAGGACAAAAAGAAGGGGGGAGAATAATCTCAGCACCCTTTGCAGCAATTGTATTATAAAAATCACCATGGCATTTTGGCACATTTATATAGCTGAAGGAATTATTTATTTTGAATGTACATTTTATTCATCTCTTTGTCCTGTCTTCAGTAAAATAGATTAAAAAACAAGCCTCTGAACAGTAAGTAGTGCTCTCATCATACGAAGGATGTTCAGCTCCTTAAACTGATGAATTATATAGAAATGAAAGGATTCTTAATTGAATGCCACATTAAAAAGGAAACAAAAATATTACCCCTAATTTCCTTATTGAGAGAATTTTTTAAGTAATATAGAAATGGTTATTTTTATTTAGTTTTCTAAATGTTGGACTAAATTTGATCTAAAACAATCTCACAAGGGAAGAGACCATGCAGATCAAGAAGTTCTGGATAACAATGGATAAGTGGGGTTAAATTAATTATAGCTCCTAAACCATAATTATTTTTAATGAGATATGACAATAAAAATGAAAAACGTTGGATAAATACTCTAAATATATTATTGCCCATTTGAAAAAAAAAATTTTTTCTCAAAAATTACACTTGTGTCTGAATTCAACTTTATTGAATGGGTTCTTGACCAATAAAGACCTCTTGACATAGAGGTCTTAATGCCCTAAACATTTTATTCAGGCTCACAATTTTTTTCACCTGATTAGGCAATAATAGACTTTCTTTGATGTTCTAACCAAGAAAATTTGAAGTCTTTTTGACCCAACAGTTTTCATTATTCTATGTATTCAAGTTGAATGGTTAATACTTTTGACTCTATTGCCTCTTCACCCCTTTATACATACTTATAAATCTTTCTTGTATAAATATACTTATCTGTATTATTAAAATCCCATCTGCAAAATTTCCCTATATAAGTCTTTCAGCAAATTGTGAATATAGAAAATAATATTCACTGTCCATTAATTTGATAGTCTACTGATACCAACATTGAAAACATGTCTAAAAGTCTGCCACTATTGCATCATATGAATCTTGTGGAGAAAATGTGTTTGTCTTACTCTGATTTGAAAGTCCAAACTCCTTATTTTTAACTGAAAAATCTTCTGGGATATTTTTTTTATTAGCTGAAGGCTAAGTAACATTTTGATTTTTACTTTATGTGCTAAGTTCAATGTACTTTACGTAAATCCCACAGAAATAAGATCTGAGAATAGAGTGCTTTATGTGTTCTTAACCCTACACCCAGATCTCTTTCTTTTCAATAATTCACATGAACCCAAGAATAATCTCAAATTAATGGTAATGAATACTGTTTATGGCAATTAGAGAAGGGAACTTATTGAAACAAGGTAATAACAATGTAATAAATCAATTACAGCAATATAACTCTTACTGACCCATCACAAGTTCTTCTTTCTAACTATTAAAGGACACATGACAAATAGATGAACAATAAAATCGGTTGCTGCTGGAATTTCTAACAGAGCTGTTTTCCTCTGAAGGGATGCTTCTTTAATTTGGATTTATGAACTGGAAGAGAAAATTAATCCGTAAAGTATTTAGACTGTGGAAATGCGGAGCTGACATGAAGAAATGGTTGAAGAATTGGGAAAAATCCTGGGTTATCAATTTTGTTCTATACAGGTTTTCTTATGGCATTGACAAAGAGTGATCACTGAAGAACAAAATCTAATTGTCTAAAATCTTAAAAGTACTTCTCTTACAATTACTTTTCACAAGAACTGAAATACTCCTGACACTTTTTGCCACCTGTATCATTCCATTCTGCTATCCCTTATTAATGTTCAGCACAAAGGGTGAATGACAAATCAAAGTGTGTGGAGAGTAAGATTATTCTTAAATAGTGCTAAGTAAAATGTGAAAATTTAATAATATTAATAATATATTTTTAATAATTTGAATTCTTTTTTTCCCATTTTTATCATTAACTTGGCCAATCAACGTAACCCCAAATCGATATTTCTGTTGAAAGAAATTATAAACCTTAATATAAATTAGAATATGCAACACTGAGGGGCGCCTGGGTGGCTCAGTCGGTTGAGCGTCCAACTTCAGCTCAGGTCATGATCTCACAGTTCATGGGTTCGAGCCCCACGTCGGGCTCTGTGCTGACAGCTCGGAGCCTGGAGCCTGCTTCGGATTCTGTGTCTCCCTTTCTCTCTGCCCCTTGCCTGCTCACACTCTGTCTCTCTCTCTCTCTCAAAAATAAATAAACATAAAAAAAAAAAAAAAAAAAAAAAAAAAAAAGAATATGCAACACTGAAACATAATTATAGTATAAGACACTAGAAATCGTATTATATGATTGATGAAAAATACATGCACTCATATATATGGAGTATTAGGCATATTTTGAAAATAAATCAATTTACCAAATTATCTTCAAATTGTGATACCATTCGTATAAAATGGTACTGAAAATTATGTTTTCTTTTAGGTAATTCAGTAAAAACATAAAAATAAATATGTATACATATGTGTGTGTATATACATATATATGTATATATATAAATCGCATATATGAATATACATATGTAAATGTAAATGTGCGTGGGGGGTTCACACATATGTATCACTTACTATCACATAAGGTGACTATTTCTTTCCAATAATGAATGCCCAACTGGTTTCAAAAATGTTATATACTTAGTTGAGTATGATTATTTTCTTTTTGAACTTCTAATTCCAATTATTTTATTTGAACATTATTGCTATTTAATTGTGTCTAGTGATTCAGGAACTGAAATGAGCCCTACGTTATAATATTTTGTCAATAAAAAAGACTGGGTCAAAATCACATTACTGTTTGAATGAAAGGAAAGAAGATATAATGAACAAAAACAGAAGTGGAGAGCAGATGACACAACAATGAGGAAAAGTTTTTGTTATAAGGTAAAAGTAAAGCAGCAAAAGTGTTTGCTATTCTAATGCATTTAATGAACCTATTCCATGCATATTTCACCGCAGTCCATGCAAAGTACTATGGTTTTGAAAAATTTTAATTTTAGATAGAGAATATTTATTCGACAACATTGTGAGGAATAAATGAATTTGAAGTAACAAATGCTGTTACCATTCAAGGGATGTAATTGGGATTAATATGGTGGAATTCTTTTTATTCATTTTTGTCTTTTCCTTTGGAAGACTTTTCAGCCATCTTTCCATTCATTTTTATAAATGTAATCCGACTTGTTCAATCTCACCATCCATCTTATGTCCCTAGGAACATGCACAATTTTGTACCTTGCTTATAATGCCTGGAAAACTATATTGCCCAATATATTAGTTTTCTATTGCTTCAATAAAAAAATAATTCCCCAGGGGTGCCTGGGAGTCATCCGACTCTTGATTTCAGTTCAGGTCATGATCTTGCAGTGAGTTTGAGCTCAACATCGAGCTCTGTGTTGACAGTGTGCAGACTGCTTGGGATTCTCTCTTTCCCTCTCTCTCTGCCCCTCCCCTGCTTGTGTTTTCTCTCAAAATAAATAAATTAATTAATTAATTAATATTATTTATATATATCTATATATTTAAGTTACTTTAAAAAATTGCCCCAAACATAGCACCATATAACAACACAAATTTATTATCTTACAGTTCTGGAGGTCAGAAGTCTCACCTGGATCTCAACAGGCTAATGTCAAGGGGTTAGCAGCACTGATATTTTCTGGAGGCTCTAGCAGAAAGAAATTCAAAGCTCATCCATGTGTTGACCGAATTCAGTTCTATGTGGTTTCAGAGCTCAGGTCTCTGTTTCATTGCTGGCTATCTATTGGAGACCACCTTTGAGCCCTTCAAACTTCTGCATTCCTTTTATAAAACACTTATGTTTCAGAATCAACATGGTGCCAAATCCTTATCTTGCTGCCACTTCTCTGGCCAGTTTTCTATCATTATATCTCTCTTCAGGGCCAAGGAAAGATTCTCTACTTTTAAGAACTCATGTGATTATATTGATCCCTTCCTCCCAGATAATCCACAGTAATCTCTTCATCTTAAATCCATAACCTTGATCACATCTGCATTGTCTTTTGGCCAGGTAACATAACATTACCACATATCCTTAGGGCATGAACTTCTTTTGGTGGCAGAGGGGAAGTGGGATTCACTACACTATTCTGCTTACCATACCGTCTTATGGATCTACTAATAATTTTACCATATTCTCTTTATTAGTCTGCCAAACAATGTTAGCAAATATTATTCTAGGTATTTGCCTTTCCAAGCCAAACCCTAAACATTTCAATCTCCTTTACCTCATCTAATGTGGCAAAAGTGATCAGAGAACTTGGCATTTGGTCTAAGATTTAGATTCATAGAAACTAGCCAGATGAAAATAAGCTGTCTTCACCTAGTCATATATGACTGAGTTAATGCACAATTCTTTCTATCTTATATTAGTTATTAATTTTATGTGGTATATTTAAGAACAGAGAATATTATTTTAAGATTATTTTAAGAATATTCTTTATTGTGAATATCAGAAATCTCCCACAAGTATAGAAAACCAGGATGCAAAGAATATATAATTAATGATGTTTACCAGCTAAGGACGTTGTAGAATGATTAAGATCACTAGTATATAGTGTTAGTCTGGCTTCAGAGAACAGTTCTATTCCTAAACTGTATAACTTAGGGCAAGTTACTGAATTCCTCTAAGCCTTAGTTTCTACATCTATGTGGACAATCATAACATCTAATTCATAGGGTTGTCATGAGAACTGAGTCAGTACATTTGAAATACAAGGTAAATAAAAATTCAATACATGTTAATTTTGAAAAAGAATGGCACTATACATGAAGCCAATTTTTACATCTGTCTTTTTGAAATTTCTGAACAAATGAATAATTTTCTTAAAATTCATATACATTTTAATTTAAAACTATGATATTAAAAGTAATGCATTTTATTACTACCTCTTTGAAGTTATGATACTAATTATAAAAGGGCATTTCCATATATCTATTGAAAACTTTCTGTTAAAATCCCATGGGTTTCTAATTATCAACTTTGTAGATATTAATTTTTAAAACAACTATTAACTTTAATTTCTAAAGCAAAGTAAATTGCACATATTTATTCATTATATATCAGATCCAGGAACTTCTACTTCTTTTTAACATTCTTTTGCTAAAAAAATTATTTCCACTGTACTTTTGTCATCAGGAACCTTCTTTAAGAGTAATTTATTTACCTAAAAAGGCATGTATAAAGTAATGGCATTGGCTTCCTGGAAAAATAATATGGATAGCTTTTAACATAGTGGGATAGATTCAGGTGTTTTTGAAAAGACACCAATATATTTTGTAAATTAACTCATGGGTCTACTTATCCAAAATAATATAAATGTTATTTCTATAAATTAATCATGTTGCTTTCATTAACATATTTAAAATATCAACAAATAAATCATTAGAGCTCTGGAAGTTTTTTTTTAATATAGTGATATAAACTAAAACATTATTTAATAACTTGGAGAGCATAATCTTGAATTATAATTACTTTAAAAATATTTTGTTGAAGTACAAGAAACATAATGAAGAATGTACCAATCTTATGTGATGATCTCAGTGAACTATCAAAAAAATTAATACAACTATATAACCAACATAAAAATTAAGAAAAAATAATACCAACACTACAACAGCCTAACTACTTTCTTCTCTAAAGTAATTAGTGTTTAATTACACTTCCATGGGTTCATTTTCATCCTTCTGAAATTTATGTGAAGAAAATAATCTAATGTATCCTTTTTTGGTTTCTGGCATGTGTGAGTCAACCCTATATTATTGCATGTAACAATATTCCACATATTTTCAACATTATTTGAGATTATACTTTATAAATATAATGCAATATGTTTGTTCAAATTACTTCTGAGGAATATTTGACCAGTTTATAGTCATCTGGGACCATAATTTGATGAAAGTATATTGACATTTGACTTGTAATGAATATATATGCAAATTATTTGGGTGTATACACTCAATTGGAAGCTTTTTATGATCAGTTATGCAGACTAACAGTAGTTATATAAATTTTTACTCCTGTTAGCAGAGTTTGAGCATTCTAATTAATTTATATCCTTGCAATCTGTTTTTTTTTTTTTTTAATAGCCATTCTAGTTTTTGTATAGTGGATTTTCAGTGTGATTATAAATTCACTTCCTTCATAAGTGATACACTGAGTACCTTTCATATGTACAAACTATATTGTATTTTCCTTTTGATGATTTCTTTGTTCCAGTCAATCTTTTCCCCACTGTATCCTTAGGATCTCTATCTTTTTGCTATGCATTTGTAGGTATTACTTATATTTCCTGGATATAATCTCCTTGTCAATTGTAATAATTGTAAATTTGTCTCACCCTCTAGAGTCTGCACTTTCATTTCCTTAAGGTTTGCAGTGGACAGATTCTCAGGCAACCCCCAATGACTACTCCACTTCTTGGTGTCCATGGCTTTGGATGACCCTTCCCATTGTATGCAGAGGCTGTAACTTGTTTTTAACCAATATAATATAGCAAAGCAGAAAGGATATTATTCCTGTGGTTAGGATGCATGGCAATGGAGTTAAGATGTTACTCCAGTGAATATGTTAAGTTATAAAAGACACTTGAAGCAGCGTGGAATACATCATTTCTGCTGGCTTGATGAAGTGAGCTGCCATGTTGAGGAAGCCCATGCGCAATAAACCAGATGGCCTTAGGACTTGAGGAAAACCTTCAGGAAACATCCAGCAAAGAGCTGGAGCCCAGCCATGCAGTTGAAATCCCTAAGAATGAGATTTTGACAATGACCTGAATAAGTTTCGAAGTTTCAAATGTCTAGATGGGTTAACAGCCCAAATGCACTCAATATGTGTGTATGTGCATGTGTGTGTATTCATATGAATGAAAATTGTGTACAAATTATGTGTATGAGTATAGAAATTGACAAAATGATATTAAAATTAATATGGACATGAAAAGCAGAGAAATAATGAAAACAAAATTAAAGACGTTTGCTGTATATTAATTTATAATTAATATAAAAACATTATATTAATATTATAAGATATATATTTAAACCAATGGAATAGATTCAGGATTCTAAGGAGATCCATATTTAAATGTGCCTTCATACATTGAAAAAGCAGAGCAGAGCAATGCAGAGCAGTGCAAAATTCACAGCCTTTTTAAATCCTGGTATTGGATCAACTAAATAGTTCTATGGAAAACAATAAACTATGAACTCTACCATCTACCATACATCAAACCAATCCTAAATAGATAATTTGCAGAAGGAAAAATAATACATCTTCTAGAAAAGAGAATAGAAACAAATCTCCAGGATCTTGCAATAGCCAATAATTTCTTAAACAGGACATAGAACATGAACAGTAAGGAAAACATAAATATACTGACCTGAGTTGAAAATGAGAGCTACTGTTCATTGAAATATATCACTATATTCATTTTATATTGTTATGTAATGAATTACCACAGATCTAGTAGCTTACCAAATGCATATTTAGTCTCTCTGGGTCAGAAGGCATGGTCTAAATGCTAACCTCTCTGCTCAGGTCTTGGGTTAAAAGTCTCGTCCTGTCTCAGAAATATGTTAACATTCTAAGGAATAAAGAAGAAAGGAAGGTATTTCTTCTTTAGCATTCTCAGTTTCTCTTCACAGGCATTGATTCTTCTTTTATGTCTCTTATGTCTAGATCTCTCTGCTTTAATGTATCTTAAAAGTGCTCTAAGGCTCACCAAAAGAGAAAAAAAGGAAGTTTCATCAAGGGCACTGTCACTGATTGATGTCAGTGATCCAATTTAAAGAGTGTTGCAAGGTAGACATGTTCAATAATTTTTCGCTGATCATTCAAATATTTTTATATCCGGTGACACAAGTTTTTTGTTTGAAATCAGAATGATGTGAGAATTACGTTGGTTCTCATCCATGTATGATCTCTATGAAACTGGGCAGAATCTAACATTCTTTCCATTAGCTGTAAGATCTGTGCCTCTTCTGTTTGAATCTGAGTGGGTCTTAAGAATGCTTTGACCAATAGAACATGGAAGATGTTACAATATTGCCAATCTCTAGACTCATGATTTAAGAGAATGGCAACCTAATACCTCTTATTAGGTGTTGAAACCCAGCTTCCATTCTCTGAGAAAGTTTATGCATTCCAGTGGAGAGGTCCTTGAGTTTCTAAGCTGAACTCTGAGCTGACAACTAATACAAAGTTGCCAGTTTTGTGAGTGAGCCAGATTCAGGAAATCCTCTCGCCTCAGTCAGCCTCCCCATCTGATGCCACATAGAACAGAGATAAAGTGTCAAGTGAAGTCCTTCTTGAATTTCTGACTCATAAAGTGTTAAGCAAAATTACATTGTTGCTTTAAACCACAAACTTCTAATGTAGTTTTTAATACACCAATGAATAACCTAAACAATCAATGATCCAGAATTTTCTAGTGTTTTTTTTTTTTTTTGGTTTGTTTTGAGAGAGAGAGAGAGAGAGAGAGAGAGAGAGAGAGAGAGAGAGAGAGAGAATGTGAGCCAGCATGAGTGGAGAGGGGTAGAGGGAGAGAGAGAGAGTATTCCAAGCAGGGGCTCAATCCCCCAACCATGAGATCGACTTGAGCCAAAATCAAGAGCTGGTCACTAAACTAACTGAGCCACCCAGGAACCCCACGATCCAGAATTTTCTAAATAAGGTGGAGTACACTCATTCTTCCAAAGAAGGGACTATTAAAAAAAGGAAAAAGAATTCAGATTAGAAAAATATCTATTCTGGGCTGAAGACATTCACTACTCTCACAAATACCTGAAAATATTTTTATACCTGAAAATATTTTATAATACAAGTTATGAAATATTAGTGATATTTATTGATAAAATAAGCAATAATGATTATAAATACAAATTGGGAGTAATAATTTTAGAATATTTAAGCTTAGGTTACAAAAAATAAAAATAATTTAAGTCATTCCCATAAATCTATAAAAATGTGAAGACAAAATGAACAAATAATAAACTGAAGAAATGCACCATTACTATTTGCATTGGCAAGATAAATTTTAGTAGGATGGCAGAATAATAAATATTATCACTGGGGAAATGTGAAGGGTTAATTTCAGCAAATCTTCATATTTTCTTACTGGAAACCTTTTAGAAAACAGGTTTTTATTATCAACAAAAGAAATGTACTACTTAAATGGGAACTATGTGTAATATCAGCTATTAGTTACATTGGTCCTTTAATTTTCTTTATTTTTAAAAAAAAAAATTTAATGCTTTATTTATTTTTGACAGAGAGAGAGAGAGAGAGAGAGCATGAGCGGGGGAGGGGCAGAGAGAGAGGGAGACACAGAATCTGAAACAGGGTCCAGACTCTGAGCTGTCAGCACAGAGCCCAACACGGGGCTTGAACTCACAGATGGCGAGATCATGACCTGAGCCAAAGTCGGATGCTCAACCGAGTGATCCACCCAGGCGCCCCATACATTGGTCCTTTAATTTTAAAAATAACAACAGTTATTACAGGATGCCCATCCTTTTCCCTTGTTCTGAAGAGCGTATTTAATTTTTTTGGCATCTCTATTCTTAACGACAATTTTCCTCCCTGGAAAAACCTAGGTAGTCTACTCTTCTCAAATATGGTTTTATAGTAACTCCATGCTGCCAACATATTTTTATTCTTGTATATAATACTTATGCTAAGTGTCATATATCTTCTCATTTTATATCTTAATTATATGACCAGATACAATGAATACAGAAAATCCTGTTAATAATGCTAGAGTGTATCTCTTGCCCCATCTCCATGCTGTGTCTCCAGTAAAACCTAATGTTCATTTGTGTATACTTACAGATTTTTGTTTGTTTTGTTGGTTTTACAAGTTGGTATCTTTGGGGCACCTGTGTGGCTCAGTTGGTTAAGGGTCGACTTCACCTCAGGTCATGATCTGACTGCTCCTGGGTTTGAGCCCTGCACTGAGCTCTGTGCTGACAGCTCAGAGCCAGGAGCCTTCTTCAGATTCTGTGTCTCTGTCTCTCTCTGCCCCTCCCCCGCCCATGCATCCCCCCCCTTCTCAAATATAAGTAAACATTAAAAAAATTTATGGAAGTTGGTATCTTTGCCAAATCCACAAAGTACATAGGACAAATAACTAACTATAAAACAACTCTCAAAATCTCCTTTAATTACTTTGAAGACAGTACTTATTCCTTGCAATGATAATAGTCTTGTCAAAATATATTTGGACTGTCATTTCAGAAGATTCTTTTTGCATAAATCAAAGACTTTAAAGAGTATTTTTGCAGCGGAGAGGCCAAACTAGACGCTAATGGTCAAACATGTACAATGTCTGTAATAGCAACAAAGAGGGTTTTACTGATAATTTTGAAGACAATTTCAAAGGATGCAATTTCACTTATAAATCTAGAAAAAAGGCTTACTTCGTATGGAATATGATTTATTAAAAAATAAAGACAGAAGATATATAAAGTATAAATAAAAGTGAATGATATGAAATGATAATTTTAAGTGTATGCAATGATGGCACAATTATCTTTGTTCAAACTGATGCTTGATGAAAATTAACCCAAATAAAAAACTTACATTCTCCAAAAGATTCAAAGTGAATTACTTCCATGTTTCTCATTAGTATTTTTTCCATTAAAAGGTTTTATTTTTTCACTTGAATTCAGATGAACACAAAGCATATAGAAACTTGATGTTCTGGAGGATTATCAAACCCCAAATGTGATCTAAAAGTGCATTACAAATAGAAGCTTTAACTGAAGTGTCAGACTCCTATCTCTGATTTGGAAATCCCTTTGGCTCATCGTGAAGGCAGTTGCTGTCATAAGAAACTAGATGTTTGAAAAATGCATTGCAATTCTGCTGGAAGGTATTATTTTTTAAAAACTCCTATATCCATAGTTCACAAGAAATGTCTCATGCCTTATGAATATTTTAAAAGTAAGCAATATTCTTTGCTTAAATCTGTTTATCTTGGGATATGCTAAAATTTCTAAAGATCAAATCTGGAGATATTTGCATATAATTGAACCTATTTTTGGTCAGGTTTTAAGTAAAAATAACAGTGATATTAAGTAGATGGCCTTAAAATACTTTTAGATATACACATCCCATACTTCTTGCAAAAAAAATTAGCTATTATAAAATTCAATATAGCATTTATGGCTTTCATATCACTTTCTTTTTTTATTTTTATTTTTAAAGACTTTTTAAAATGTTTGTTTATTTTTGAGGGAGAGAGAGAGACAGAGTGTGAGTGGGGGAGGGGCAGAGAGAGAGGGAGACACAGAATCTCAAGCAGGCTCCAGGTTCCGAGCTGCTAGCACAAGGCCTGATGTGGGGCACAAACTCACAAGCTGTGAGAACATGACCTGAGCTGAAGTCAGACGCTTAACTGACTGAGCCACCCAGGTGCCCCTCATATCACTTTCAACATTAAATCAGAAATATATTCTAATGAACAAAATATTTTATCATTTAAACACTAGGAACCAGTTATTATAGTAACTAGAGAGATACATGGGATGCAATGATTAAACTAAACTATTTGCCCATTATTGCTTGATACCACACTGAATATATTAGTGCCCAATAAATTCTTGTCCCATGAATCAGTCCACCAAATTAAATTAACTTTCAATCACGATTCAAGTATTTAAGAATGGAATAGTTATCCTAAGTGAACATATAACCAATGCAAATTATTATGGATTTAAGAAGAAAGCATTAAGCTCTATAGATAAATGATAACATTTTACATTGAATATGGTTATGTAATACATTTTAAAAAATTATTTTAGAGAGAGAGAGCTGAGGAGAGGGGCACAGGGAGAGAGAGAAAGAAACTTAAGCAAGCTCCATGCTCAGTGAAGAGCCTGATGCAGGGCTCAATCCCATGACCCTGGGATCATGATCTAAGCCGAAACCAAGAGTCAGACACTCAACCAACTGAGCCACCCAGGTGCCCCAAAGTAATATATTTTCAAATCACTTTTTCTAACCTCTAAATTAATATAAACTTCAATAACCCACTCATTAATTTATTCATTAGGTCAATCAGTAAAATATTGTCAATTTTTAATTACATATATATTGAACTTATAAGGTGCCAGACATATTGGTAAGTACTTCTGTCCTAGAGTTAAATAAATTCATTCTTCTGTATATGATGAACTAATAGGCTAGTGTAATTATTCCTTTTTTTTTTTTATTTTGGACATAGTTGTGAATCAGAAGCTGCTAGTTATGTAGAAAATGGAAAATGAGCAAAACTGCATGGAACAAAGACTGTGGCTGTAAATAAATAAATCACAGGGATGTATAGTACAGCATAGGGAATATAGTCCAAAATATTGTAATAGGTTTGTATGGTGACGGATGGTAACTGTCTTATCGTGCTGATCATTTTGTAACATATATAAATGTCAAGTCACTATGTTGTATACCAAAAATTAATATTGTATGTCAACTATACTTCAATAAAAAAACTTCATTACCAACAACAAATTATAAAATCACAAAAGAAATGACACTGAGTTATTCTTTGATCAAAAAATATGAGGGGCGCCTGGGTGGCTCAATCGGTTAAGCATTCGACTTCGGCTCAGGTCATGACTGCATGGTCTGTGGGTTCCAGCTCCGTGTCGGGCTCTGTGCTGACAGCTCAGAGCCTGGAGCCTGCTTCGGATTCTGTGTCTCCCTCTCTCTCTGCCCCTCTCCTGCTTGTGCTCTGTCTTTGTCTCTCAATAATAAATAAACATTAAAACAAATTTAAAAAAAAAGAATATGAATTTGCCAGCCTCCTTAATTCCTTAATTCCCCGCGAAATCAAGAATTATATACGAGAAATATGAGATAGCATGAACAAAGACATGGAGAGATTTAAAGCATCATCCACTCATTGTTCTGAAGTATCCTGATATGGCAAATGAGATAGGAACATTCTCGAAGACATGTGAGGAGCTAACTGCTTATTTTAAGAGAGCATTACAAATCAGATTATGGAGGTCTTTCACATGATACCCCATTTAATATAAGCCCCACAAATCTATGTGTTGAGGTAGGTAGACATAAGACTCTTTCATGAAGTAGAACAAATTCATGCACATTGGTGTTCTGATAATTTCTCAGATAGGTTTTAATTATAGTATGCCTGGAAACATCACTGTTCTTTCTGCAATTCAGTGCTTCCTTCAAGGAGACGGGCCTGCAAATCTTCAGCCTAAGCACAATACACCTTGCTTGTCTGGCTAAGGAACTAATTGTTTAAAACAATTTTAATGTAAGAAGGAAAACCGTAAAAAAGACTACACCATGATAGTGCTATGAATGAGCAAACTACATTTTAAAAGACAAATCTTGGGGCACCTGGGTGGCTCAGTGGGTTAAGTGTCCGTCTCTTGATTTCAGCTCAGGTCATGATCTCATGGTTTGTGAGGTCGAGCCCTTGGTTGAGCCTGTGTTGGGCTTCATGCTGAAGGCTCTGTGATGATAGCATCATGTTGGCTTCGGATTCTCTCTCTCTTCCCCTCCCCCACTCATACTTGCACTCTCTCTCCCTCTCTCTCTCTCTCAAAATAAATAAATAAACATTATTTTTTTTAAATCTTTAAAAAATAAAGAAGCCAGATATAAATGATTAATAATATATGATTTTCTTTATATAGAATATAAAAATAGCCAAGACTATTCCATGATGTTACAAGTAAGTATTCATATCCTGGAGGGAGTATTTAGAGACTGAAAAGGAGCAATGGAGGTCACAGTGGCACTAGCAATCTTCTGTTTATTGATCTGCATGCTGGCTACACTGGGGCATTCAGTTTGTGTAAATTTAGTGAGCTAAACATTAATTGATTATATGTGTAATTTCCTATATATTTGTTAGATGCAAGAACAAAGGTTAAAAAATTATAAAACGGAGAAATGTCATGTTCAACCACACACAAAGCTTTGAGCCCAGATCTCTGAGTTCACGTTCTTTCCTCAATTCTGTGACTAATAGTTGCAAAACTATGAAGGTATCTAACATTTATTTATTTATTTTGAAGTAGAGAGACTGCAGAGGAGGGGCAGAGAAAGAGAGAGAGAGAAAGAGAGAATCCCAAGCAGGCTCTGGCCTGTCAGCACAGAGCTCGATGCAGGGCTCGAACCCACGAACTGTGAGATCATGACCTGAGCCAAGATCAAGAGCCAGACACTTAAGTGGCTGAGCCACCCAGACACCCCACAAAACTATGAAGCTATCTAAAAACAGGAACAAAGGAAAAAAAAGACTGCACACTGAAGCAGAGGATGGCACCTACTGCAGATAAATCCACATCTGTACTTTGTGTGCTGACATTTGACAGAAACTTGTTTAAATAAGGAAAGTTGTCACATACTCTACAGTGCTATGTATCTGAGATAAGTACTAAATGTAAACTTGAATTAGATTTCAGTCAAAGCGGTTTATGTCATAACATATCGTTCTATACAAGACTAAAGGTATATAAAAATGAAAAATTACAATAGTTTCTGGAAGATGACACTCACATAATAAAAATGCTTTTTTACTTTACTCAGTCTATTAAAAAAGCTACTTCACAATGTCAAAAGAATTATTTTTGGTGTAAAATAGTAGTATGATAATACCTTAGGTCCCAGCCATATTTACTTACAGAAGAGTATATATTATCAGATAATAAAAAGCTGATTTTGTCATCTTTACAACTGATAATAATCTTTGCTTTTGAATTGATTATATAGATATTTAAATAAAATAGAAAAATGGCAAGGAAAGGCATGTGGCCACCCGGACACATGCTGCAGAAGTAGACAGAGCATGCAATCTTGATGTGTTCAGGTGATAACCCCTATTTTCAACCTGCTAAACGAGTCACTGAAAAGTATTTTCCAACCACATGCTGCTGCAAACTACCTGAAGAAATTAGTTTACAGATGGAATGGAATAGCTACAGAAACAGGCAGGAATGGTCTGTAAACATGAACTCTTTCCTACACCTCCTCCTTTCTAAATGCTAGAGAGAGAGAAGATACATGGTTGGCTTAATTGTAGTGAACCACAAGCATTATTGCTGACACTTCTACCACCCCCCCAATCCAAACACCCAAAACCTCGCTTTAAATGGAACCTAGTATTGTAACAGATTTTTCTTGTCTTTTATTAAAAAATTTTTATGTCTTTCTTGTTAAACCTACATGTCTCTTAGTCATAGATATCTGATTTCTGCTAGCCTATTTAACATTAGTGTCTACTTTCATTTTTGCTACTATTATTTTTTTCCTTCAAATATATATAAAATGGGGGGGGGGAAGGTAGGGGGAATTAATCAAGTAACTTTAAGTAAATAAATATTGTGTGATCCAGTATCCATATCACCTATATTGTCAGATTAGATTTTTACATGGACTTGTCCAATGGTTTGCACTTAGTAAGAGGTCTGGTTGAGAATTATTTGAGAAGGAATTATGAATTCTAAACCTATAGTGTCTTAGAGAATGTTAATCTTGAAATAAATCAGTAAGAGTGGGGCTAGTAAAATGATTTCCATTTTTTTTTTTCACTTCAACTTTGAAATAAGCCCTGTTCTACTAATGGGATTGCCACACCCTATATTTGTTTTGTTAAGGATGAGCATTCTTTCAAATATAAATCCATGTAGGTCAAGGAACAACTGTAAAAGCATGTCTTTGTACTTTATATGACTTTGTATATATGCAACTAAAATGAAATACATGGCTTCCTTCAAGTTGGATTCATGTTTTAGCCTGAATTTGGTTTTGGCAACTATTAGAGAATAAGGCTTCACTTTGAACTGGTCCTTTAAGGTACAGAGTTGGAAAATGAAAAATATCTTAAAAAAGTAATCGAAGTTTTAAAATTTATGAACCTCAAGCAATACAATAGTTGAAACTCAAGTATGTATATTTCTATTCCTATACCAATATATTATATATATATGAATACTGAAGCTTTATTACAGTTTTGTAACACATATATATCCCAAAATCCTCAGTCTTATATTATAGTCTTCACTATACTCACTCCTTATATCTCAATATATGTTAGAGGATGCTTGCCAATTTCCATAACAATTTTTGGTTGTTGGCTTCCAAATGAATCTATTAAATAATTTGATAGCAACTGATATCTTTACAATTTCTAAAATGGTTAAATATGTATTAAATGTATTAAAACTGTAAATATGCTATACAAAATACATTAATTATATCTCCTTTAACATATCTGGTGGAATTTTACATTTTCCATATAACTTTTACACATCATCATTTAGATTTACACAGATATTTCATATTTTTGGTGTTATTCTAAATTGTATCAATCTAAAATATTATTATGCTTCTAGAATACCAAAAGGCAACTAAATTTTGTATAATAATATATCTAGTGACTTTGTCAAAATCATAATTCTAATCATTTATATGCAGACATTTATGAAATCTCTGGGTACACAATCATATTTTTTGAGAATAGTTTTTAAAAATTATATTTAAATATTGAGGCACCTGGGAAGCTCAGTCATTTAAGCATCTGATTCTTGGTTGCAGCTCAGGTCATTATCTCATAGTTTGTAAGTTCAAGCCCCATGTCAGGCTCTGAGATATGAGCAGGGAGCCTACTAGGGATTTATTCTCTCCCTCTCTCTCTGTCCCTCCCATGTTCATGTTCTCTCTCAAAATGAATAAACTTAAAATATACATATACATATTTAATTTAATAACTTGGTTTATGACTTATAAGTTATTATTTATAAATAATTTATAAATGCAAATATATAAATTATATTTTGGAATATAATGTAAATAAGATTATAAAATAATTATAATAAAAGTATATATCATGTATAAATATATAATTAGAAAATAATTTAATTTTAAAGTAACATGAATATGTTTTTAATTTTTTTGAGGTAGTTTTGGTGAATTGTATTTTTCTAAAATTTTTTCTACCTCATGTGATCTTCCAAATTTATTGGATATATTATTTATGACAATATAATCTTATTTCTTGTTGTCTGAAGCATTTCTACCCTGTCCCATTTTTATTGATCCTATTTGTTGTATACTTCTTCTCCACACTGTTCTTAATCTTGCCAGATAATTGTTATTATGCCTTAGGTTCACTGATATTTTACATTATTTAAATTTCTCATACGTTGAGCTTGCGAATTTTTCATTTCAGAGACTCTATTGTTCAGCTTCCAATTCTCTACTCATTATAATCATGCTTTCCCTTAAAAGGTCGATTTTATTTATGGTAGTTATTTTACAGCAATTGTCAGCTAATCTATCATGTCTGTCATTTTGGGACCTGAATTTATTTCTTTTTTTCCTGTCATTTCATCTGTTTCTTCTAAAGTCTAGTATTTTTTTAATTGGAAATTTGGCATTTTGTATTGCACAAATATCCATATTTTATTTTCTACATTCAAAGATTATTATTATTATTATTATTATTATTATTTGGGAAAGATAACTTACAACTAGAGCTAACATTTTCAGGCTTCTTTTAAGTTTTATTTTGTAGCCTTTCCTCAAGAGTAGTTTAAGACCTACTGTATATCCTTATCCTTTAGATGGCTCTGCTGAATACATATGTTGAATCCTATATCCATATTTGGGGAGTAGGAATTCATAGTCTCTCAGCTATGAGTAGTCTCTGAAATATGTTCATCAACCTTTTGGGTTTTCACCATATGAATATGAATATTGGTATCCAACAAGAGACTAAAGGAGATGCCATGAACGTACTTGTAAATTTTTTCTTGGTATATCTCTCCGTTTTGTAATTTTTCCCTTCAAATCGCAGCTGCCTCAGCTACCAAAAATTCTTATTTCTTGTTCAACTTACTATAGTCGTTGTGCTTGGCTTGGGTTACTCATTTTTATACCCTGCCAGGAAAGGCTTTTCACAGGACACTTGAGGTTGTATTAAAGCTCACTTCATTTGTTTTCTATCAATTGCAGAGCACAGTCCTGTGCTATTTGCTTTCCTATTTTCTTGTATATTTTCAGTATCCTTCCTATTTAAAAATGAAATGAATGCAACTAGGTGCAGCCCCCCTGGAAAACAGAAAAGATTAAAAATAGATCCAGTAATCACCCTACTGGGTATTTACCCCCAAAATACAAAACACTAATTAAAAGGGATACGTGCATCCCTATATTTATTGCTGTTTTGCAGCATTGTTTACAACAGCCAAACTATGGAAGCAGCTCAAGTGTCCATCAACAGATGAATGGATAAAGATATATGTATCTTCTTTATTCAGCCATAAAAATAGAATTAAATCTTGTCATTTGCAAAAACAAATGTTGCTAGAGAGTATTATGCTAAGTGAAATAAGTCAGTCAGAGAAAGACAAATACCATATGATTCCACTCATATGTGGAATCTAAGAAACAAAACAAATGAGCAAAGGGAAAAAAATAGAGAGAGACAAACCAAGAAACAGAGTTTTAACCATAGTGAACAAACTGATGGTTACCGGAGGGGTGGTAGGGGGGATGGATGGGGGAAACAGGGGATGAGTATCAAAGAGTACACTTACCATGATGAAAAAAAAATACATTAAAATGCTTAAAAAATAAAAATGAAAATGAAATGAGAAGTCTTGTACTAGGTACTCCAACAAGGCTAGATGTTAAAGTTTATACTTGTCTGTTTGGTTGTTTTTGAAAATCCACTATGTCATTATTTAGAGCTTCCAATATTTTTAAAAATATGTTTCTTTAAACAGGAGGAGAATGAATTATTTTAACCACCACATCATATAAATCTATTACCTATAGACTATGCACGGCTGGTATATACTTTCTGTTGATTCTCATGCAGGTTTAGCATTTCTTATTTCCTTGTATCCTTTGTAATATTTTATACCTTACTGGCCATTGTCTTTAAACGATAATTAGTATTCTCTGAAGTCAAAGGGAGTTGCCCATTCCCTCTTTCTTTTCCTTCCTTTCTGCTACCAGAGGTTTGAGAAAATCCTAAACCAAATTGAAGATGCAAAAGTCCCTGACTCACCCAGGCTGAGCGTACTCATACAAGGTCAAGTCTGCGATCATAAATTCCCCAAGACAATTTTTTTTTATTATTCTCTTCTTTTCCACTTTGTGGCAAGGAAACTCTCCCTGCATTTCTCAACACTTATTCACTTTTACTTGAAGATTAGCTCTTTAGCTCAGGGTAAGGAAAAGTGACAAAATTTGGGTCTGTAATCTCTATCTTTGTTCTGCTTCAACCAGCAAACCAAATATAGATGATTGAAGTATGGGTAAATGCCATGAGGGCAAATGTATCCCTCTCTCTCTCTTTTTTTTTTTAAAGTTTATTTATTTAAGAGAGAGAGAGAGAGAGAGAGAGAGAGAGAGCACAAACAGGGAAGAAACAGAGAGAGGGGGAGAGAGAGAATCCCAAGCAAGCTCAAAACCACAAACCATGAGATCATGACCTGAGCAGAAATCAGCAGTCAGACAATTAACTGACTGAGCCAGCCAGGCACCCCATGGGGGTAAATGTATCTTTAATAAACAGTTTATTTTTCCCTTTTCTTACTATAGGTTTTATTTAAAAAAAGACAAAAAAACAAAAAACAAACAAACAAACAAAAAAAAACACCCAGGGGTTTCCTACTATCTTTTTCAAAATACTAAAGATCTCAAATATCTGCTAATTTATATACTTTTTACTGTTTATTTTGAGAGAGAGAGAGAGAAAGAGACAGGGCGAGGGGCAGAGAGAGAGGGAGAGAGAGAATCCCAATCAGACTCCTCATTGTCAGTGCATGTCAGTGGGGCTCCAACTCACAAACTGCGAGATCATGACCAGAGCAGAAGTCAGACACTTAACCAACTAAGCCACCCAGGCACTCTGCTATTTTATATTTAATACAGCACATTATTTTTGCTTTCACCTAAGCAATTTAGCTTCCACTATTAGAAATATAATCCCTCGTGAATACTTTTAAGAATTTTAGACTTTTATTCAAAATGTTATTCTAAAGGGATTAAAGCACTTTGTAATGTCAGCTTAGTTCACACTTGAGTATGATGGAAATTGAGGGAATACACAAATGTTTTAATTTTGATTATTTAACATAAAGGGAATTAACGTTCCATTGACTGCTTTCTTAATATGCAAGCATTAGAGTTACTGAAGTTAGATAAACATAATTTGATATTTTATAAATGGCCTAATAATAATATCCAAATAGATAATATTCATCATTTTGAAATTGATTTAAATTTATTAAGTGTTATCCAGTAAACGGGTATCCATCTCTGAGATTATTTGAATTTATAATGTTAATACAAGATATCAGAGCCAAAGGAGAAGTAATGTACAATGATGATTTGACATCACTCAGCTATTGATTATATAGGCCATGTCTTAAATACTCATATATATTTGAACAAACTGTGCCTTCATTAGATTCAAACATATGGCAATGTACTGATTCAGCAGCACAGATTTCTACTTTCCAGTGTAACACTTGTATTATAGGATTATCATACAGTCCATATCCCATTAGAAAATATTGCTGTTAGAAATATTTATTTTGAGATAAAGGTGTTTCTTCTTGTACTTCCCTAATTCCTCCATAAGCCAAATCCTTATATTTATAATAGTACTTAGTATTCTAATATTGAGTTTAATCCACAATCAACATGAACTGAACAAATACTATTTGGGGCATTACATGAGGTATTGCTTTTGGTACAAAAAAAAATTCTAAAAGACCAGCATTCTATAGGCAAAATGGATTGGAAAGTGAGTAACTTACTTGAATTCTTTCAGGAGAAAAATGTTTCATTGGACTTTAAGTCCATCATCATTCAAATTAATTGAACCAGGATAACCATACTTATAAATGCTGGAAAAAGTCACAGAAAAGAAAATCCTTCCTATATACTCATGCCAGAAAGTGAGCATTTCCCTAGCAGCAAATTTTTGTTATGCTCCACTACTTAAGATATTGTTAGGGAATGTTAAAAGGATTTGCCATGGTAAGTCCACATGGTTAGAATTACGGTATGAGGAAATAGCATATCCTAGAAACCATGTTAAAAAATAAAGCCTTTAAGATTTACAAGACCCCATTAATAGGACAAGAAACAGGAAGCAAGTAACATTAAAATTTAAGTTGCCTAAACATCCACCTCCAGATATGAAAGGAAGGTTAATTTATTAACCTATATCACAAAATAAATGGAGAATCATAAATGTGTTCTGATAAAATGTTTTCCCTTCTAAAAATAAAAAAAGCCTGTACAAATAATAAATATATTTAATTTAAACAAGTATTACAAAATTCTCCCCTATATGGCAATCTTTAAAGAACTCATTTTGTGAATAGGTGAAATGCTAGGAAATAATTTAAAGTGTTATTTGATGGTTGTCACAAAATATGATCAGTTTATTAAACTTGTTTTTCGTTCATTTCAGGAGACTGCCTTAAATAATATTATTCAATCACAGAAGTTTCAAACCCTGACTAATTGTATCTTGAAAAATACCTCAAAGTCCAATAAAATTCAGTGTTTATATTTAGATAATTTAGATAATTTGAGAAAATATTTAGATGGTAAATTCTTTAAAACAAAATCCTAACCAAGAGTATTCATGGTTTGTAATAAATTTTATTTATTCTACCAGTGAGATATGTTTGTCATTTGTAAATGGGCTTGGTTAGAATACTAACACTTATTTCATACCCACAGAAATACTGATGGGGTTTCTTTGAGAATTCAGAACTTACTCAAGTTCAGGGTACAGTGGTGAGGAGTCATAATAAATTGCACATTCCCTTAACTCATCATCTGGAAGTTTGCTGAATAACATAAACAAGTCCCACTTTGTGCAGATTCAATACAGACAAAAAGACAAACACATGATTTTACATATGAATTACAAATTGACATTCAAATATCAATATGAAAATACATTAATATCCAATTAGACTGTACATGATTTGACTCCCCTACTCAAATATAACAATGAAATGGAAGATTTGAAGAGAGTTTCTTAGCTGTTCTTTCCACTGCATACAGGAGAATGGCTTCCTTAGTAAGAGAGACAATGTAAACTCTACTATCATGATGCAGATTTGAAGAAACAAGGAAGGCATCTGTTGTTCTGTCTCATAGGTGTACAACTGCATTTCCAGGGAAACCACAGACTTGAAATGGAAACTACTGAAGGCCAGTAAGCACACTACCCAAATGTGGAGAAAATTGCAGTGGAAGGACTACCCAGGGTTCACAGAAGATTTCACTGGTTTAAATTAAATCCAGGGACACTAGAAATCTGGTGTGTAAGAATTCTTTCATTACCACTAACAAATGGAAGAATTCTTTATAGAAATCAGGTTTTGTGATTTATGGTTTTAAATTTTTAAAAATATGTATTTATTGTTTAGAGAGAGAGAAAGGCAGAGTATGAGTAGGGGAGGGGCAGAGAGAGAGGGAGACACAGAATGTGAACCAGGCTCCAGTCTCTGAGCTGTCAGTACAGAGCCCGACATGGGGTTCAAACTCAAATACCACAAGATCATGACCTGAGCTGAAGTCGAATGATTAACCGACTGAGCCACCCAGGCACCCCACATATGGTTTTAATTGTACATTTTCAGGGCTCACTGTTTCCCAGATATTCATGATTATATCTATATATATCTATAAATAAACTTATCTTTAGATGCCTATTCAAAATCATCAGTAGATGGTTTGAAACAAATTTCAAACTTTATGTAAACAAATACTTGATCACTTCTCCTCCCAATGACTTATTCAAGTGGTACCCTCTTCAGTAGATGTCACTTAAATCAACACCACTGTGCAAATAAAATGTTGTTGTAAATTTGACCTTGACCTTTATCTTTCTTTCACACACCATATCTGGTACATTAGTATATTTTCTGGGATATATCTTCATAATGGTCCTGAAAGGATCTCACCTAGATTACAATAATAGTATCCAAAGTGGTGATCATCATCACTAAGTACTTTCCACACAGATCAAAACACATCATCACCATGACAATCATTTGATCACAATGAAACAAAATCCAAATCCTAGCTTTTATGTAAAAGAACATAAAACAAAACAACAAACCAACATAAACCTATATTAACTAGCCCGAAGGTTTTCTTTTAAGTCATTTCCTATCATATTATTCCCAACTCATTCCTTTTTAAAAAAATTTTTTTAAATATTTTATTTATTTTTGAGAGAGAGACAGAGCACAAGTGGAGGAAGTGCAGAAAGAGAGGAAGACACAGAATCCGAAGCAGGCTCCAGGATCTGAGCTGCCAGCACAGAGCCCCAAACGGGGCTCAAACTCACAAACTTTGAGATCACGACCTGAGCTGAAGTTGGGCACTTAACCGAATGAGCCACCCAGGCATCCCATTCCTAACTCACTCTTTAGGAAGACTTATTTTTTTGCTCTTCTTCATTAATAACAAATTAATTAGCACAGCAGTAAATTTGTTCTCGCTTTTCTCCATTCCAGGAATGAATTGCTCTCCAACTCGCTTCTCACCTCATTCACTGTCTGCTCAAATGCCACAGCCTTCCTGGACTCTTCCGATAAAAATAGCCCCACCACCATCATTCTTCATCTTCTTATCCTGTCATGTTACTTCCTAAAATTATATTATGCGTTGTTGTTGTTGTTGTTGTTGTTGTTGTTAGCTTTCTGACTGGCAACTAGAATGAAAGTTCCACAATGGCAAGGATTTCATCTATGTTCCTATGTGCCATATCCCCAAAGAACAGTGCCTGGTTCATAGAAAAGATTTTTTTTTTATTTTGTTAAATTGATGAATAAATGATGCACAATTGATAATATTCTTCTCTAAAGAATTTAAGATCAATTTTATCCAAAATCTTACAGCTAAATATTTAGGGAACTATGAATTAATGGCACGGTAATAATTAGAAAGAACTTGAATCAAAATAAATGTTAACTGTAACCATTAAAATTTGGAAATAAAATGTTCACTTGTAATTCAGTGTCACTATCTTCCCATTTTTCTTTAAATAGGAATTATTAAGACAATTATACTGCTTAATATTTATAATTAATTGTTTTGTTTGATTGTTTTAAAAACAGCTGTTTTGATGTAATCTAAAAGGGTGGAGTAAAACACAACCTACTTCCCTGGAAGTAGCAAAATATGGTTGAGGTCCTGTATATATACAGGAGAGAGAAAGAGAGTAAGAGAGGGAGGGAGGGAAATAACGAGGAAAAGAAAGAAAAGAAAAGAAAAGAAAAGAAAAGAAAAGAAAAGAAAGAGAAAGAGAGAAAGAAAGAAGAGGATGGAAGGAAGGAAGGAAGGAAGGAAGGAAGGAAGGAAGGAAAGAGAAAGGAAGGAGGAAGGAAGGATGGAAGGAAAAGGGAAGGAGGAAGGAAAGAAACTATTTGCCTTGTAATAGCATAATACTTTGTGTTTTGGTTAATTATGTGGTAAAATGAAGTTTTATTAAAAGTATTATGAACTAAGTTGACCAGGGGTTTAGAATCCAGAAAGCTGACAAAATAAGAAAATATACATACTTAGAGATAGCCAAAGAATGACGATAATATATTCAAGAAAACTTATGGACATAATATATTTCCAGTAATTACAATAACTTCTTCATAATTTCATTCATAGTAAGCCATTTTGAATGATGTTCATGATGCATTTGTTGAAAGAAGCAGGCAACAAAAGAGCATGTATTGTTTGACTTTAACTTTGTTACACTACACAAGGCACATTGTCCTTGTCAGCCTTATCAATTACTCTATTAAAATTTATTTATTACATTGGTTTGCAACTGTGTCTCAGAAACATGTGCTGGCAACTTTTCACTCAATTCATGAGGTCCTACTTCTAAAAGATCAATTACCTTATTATATTTTCTAGACCATTACCTGGGATTGAAGTAAATCTCACAAGATAATTACTTAGCTTGTCCTTGTACTATTAAATCTGAGTTTATTAACCTTTCTTAACACAGGAGAGAATTTACAAGATTTGTAGAGATTTTTGATAACTGTTTGTAAAAATGTCTTTACTAACCTTTCATATCTTATACATGGTCTCATACATATTTTCAGTATGCATTACTATTTTATCTGAAACATAGGAAATTAGTATATTTTAACATACCTAATTTATAAGCATCAAAGTTGTGTTAATGAAAGATAGTATAGCTCTTAAAAGTATAGTCTGGAAGTGAAGTACAAATTAGTCTATCATGTTCAATATTCTCTAATAACAGCAAATGTGATGAGAAGTTAATCCAATGACAAGGATGTTCCCTCCTTTCCTTGCAAGATTTGTGTTTATACTATTTTTAGTACATTAATCTTTTGCTATCTTAAAATGCTAGCCTGTTGACCATACTATATTCTAGCATCCAATTTTTCTTCAATGATTTCTGACTCAAGAGTTCTGAAATTTAGATGAGAAGTTGATTGCTTTGGGGTAAAGAACATTACAAGTATGTGATTAATTTATGCCCTAAAATATAAAAAAAAAGAAGTAAATGGAAAAAAAATGGGGCTTTTCTTATTTGATTAATTAAAGTGTTAGACACACTTTTATAAGAAGAACTATAGAGATGAGAAAGAAACGTTTGGTGTTCAATATTATTCTCAAAGATCTCGCCAGTGCAGTTTAACAGTGAATCAATGAAGTACACACACGGAAACAAAGGGGAGAAAATGCAAAATTACAACTGCTTGCAAGTAGTATTTTATCCTTGAAAGCCCAGGATCAAACATTAATATATCTAAGATATTAGAAAATTATATACAAAACCACATGACATAATTAACACAAAAATATCCTTTCTACAACAAAAATACACAAGTAGAAATATATTTTTAAAGTAGACAACAAAAATATAACAAGAGATATCCAAAAATTATGATAGAAGAAACACTTTACTAAAGGTCAAAGTAACGCTTTATGTAAAATGAGATATTTTGCTTTTGGAAAGGAAATCAATAGTCAGTAGAATCTCATTAATGTTATTTGAGCATAGTTTCATGCAATCTTTTTGAATGTTAGCTTTATATATTATTAAAATGAAATATCCCTCACCTTTGATCCAGCCATTCCACTTCTAAAAATCTGCCATACAGATATGGCTGCAATGTGAAAAATATTTATGCAAAAATAACTTATCCAAATCTTTTAATATAATAGTAAAAATTTGAATGAATCTTAAGTATCCAAGAAGAGGAGACCATTAAATTATAACATTTATGAATCATTGTGTCAGTTAGTACTAGAACATGATTGGATAATATTTCTTAAATGATTATTATGCATATGTAAATATAAACATACACATATAAATAGAATAATATTCATAATGTTATCTTAGTTATGAAAAAAATATATAAAAGTGTATTATGTAAATATATCCCTTTAGTGGAGTAAAGCTCATCAAAATGTCAAACATGATGATTTCTGAAAGGTCAAATTTCACACGATTACATTCTTTTATGTCCTTTAGTGTATGACTTAAATTGTGGATGCTATACACCTGTCATTTTCACAAAATCTCTTTTATTAATTAAAGGGAAAAATTAAAGTGGAGCTAAGAATGTATTTTTGTTTATATGACTATTACTTATCAGTATATAAATAATTAATGGAAAAACACAGAACAATATGATTTTAACAGAAATATATAAGATAAGTGATGCATTACTTTTAAAATTAATATTAGGAATTTAGAAGTTTTTCTCCTGAAATTATTTTGTCATTAGAAGCTATTTAGTAATTTATTACTATTTTATAGAATATTGTGTAGAACTTATACTTCTTTAAAAGGTACACAAAAATCATACAGATGTATTGAAAATTGTCTTTAAACATGTGGGGAAAAATACTGCTGTGAAAATACATGAAGAACTGGATTTTAACTCTATTTTCTATACCTTTAACTGAAGTCTTGATTTGGAAATAGACATTCATTTAGATGTGTTTAACTTTAAAAAAAAAATAGAAATACCTGTTTAATATGAAACTACGTAGTAAGATGATATACATTTCTATTATTTCTATACATGCTTTTTCTTTACTTATAAACTAATTTTGCATTTTTTTTTAAATGAGGGACTAATCACATTATGGTGACAGAAACAGAATACTTTCATTATTCCTCATTTCTACATTTTTTTTTTTAGTTTTCGTCTTAATCTGTGCCCTATAAAAATGATACGTTATCCTCCACTTTAATATATAATAATTTTAGTCTCATAATTGAATATCCATTCATTCAAACATTAAACAAACATGTATTTTGCATCATCCACACACCAAACACTAAACTAGGCACAGTCATCTGTAAAAAAACAGAACTGAAAATTCTTAACTTTGAGACAAATCCATAATCCAATAATTAATATATACTAGACACATTAATACATAAATAAACAGTATTATTGTTGTACAAAACTCATGATAGGGAGTAACAAATATATATTCCATCGCAAGAAATAGAAACCTTCCTACAGAAAATATCTACAACTGGATGTAAAGCTTGAAAGATCTAATTTTTCTCCTAATCATAGAAAATACTATTATACTATTATACTAATTCAGGTGGAATTATTGTGATTTACATATTTTGGAAGACAGCTACTTTTGAATTTCAAATAGAAAGCTTAGTGAAAAAGTTTTATCTCTTTCAAGTTGTAGCTCTCTAAACCTGTGACAAAGATTTAAAAACCGCCCTCTGGTGACGTCTGAGGACTTCCTCTGCACCATCTGTGCTTTCGAAATGTCAGCACTATAAGTATCCAATACTGAGAACAAACTGCAAGGAGCTCACAGAAATAGGACTACTAACTTTTATCAGATTCAGCCCACTGCTTGCCATAGATGGCAACAGAAACAACCTGATGTCCTTTACTTGATGAAAATGGTCTTCATCAGAAACGGCTAGAAATGTAGGAATTCATAGAAATGTACTAACACAGTATTAAAAGATTTTGCATAAAAATTAAATTACATGTGAAGTTAAAACTTCATTATTACTCTTTTGGCTGAGATACTATAAGGAACTCAATAAATCTGAATATATTTAAGTCTATTAAACTTTGAAATGTTTATTACTGACCAAAGAAAATAATGTAATTTGCTTGTATTTGAATTCAATAATATTTACAAATGATTTCACCAACAAAATGACATAATTAAGTTCTGTGTATTATTTCATAGCTAGTTGATAAGAAAAAATCCATAGACTACTCAATCATGTCTTATCTCAACCTTAATTTTTCTTGCAATCAGAAATTTGACAATAGAAAACTAAGGGTTTCTGGAAGGGAGGTGGGCAGGGGGATGGATTAAATGGGTGATGGGTATTAAGGAGGGCACTTGTGATGAGCACTTGGTGTTGTATGTAAGTGATGATCGATCACTGAATTCTAAACTCTACATCTGAACCTAGTATTACACTATATGTTAACTAAGTGGAATTTAAATAAAAACTTGAAATAGAAAAAAAAATAGGCAAAGGGAAAATAAATAAATAAAAATAAAAAACAGGTAAAGGGTCTGAATACACATTTTTCCAGAGAAAACACACAGATGGCCATCAGGCATATGAAAAGGTTTTCAACATCAGCAGTCATAAGGGAAATGAAAATTAGAACCACAATGGTATATATCCCTTTACAATCTGCCAGAATGGCTATTATCAAAAAGACAAGAAATAACAAGTGTTGGCAAGGGTGTGAAGAGGAGGGAATCTTTGTGCACTGTTGGTGGGAATGTAAATTGGTGCAGCCAGCATGGACATTTCTCAAAAATTTTAAAATAGAACTACCATATGATCCAGCAATTCTGCTGGGTATCTATCTGAAAAAAACAAAAACACTGATTCAAAATGATATCTGCACCCTCATGTTCATTACAGCATTATTTACATAGCAAAGATACGAAAACAACCTAAATGCCATTGATAAATGAATGGTTAAAGATGTTGTACGTGCAGTGGAATACTACTTAGCCATAAAAAAGCATGGAATGTTACCATTTGGGACAATATGGATAGGCTTAGATGTTATCATGTTAAATGAAATAAGGCAGAGAATGTCAAATACAACATAATTTCACTTACGTGTGGAACCTACAAATCAAAACAAACATACAAAACCAAAGCACACCTAGATTCACAGACACAGAGAACAGATCTGTGGTTGCCTGAGGCAAGGTTGGGGTTGAACAACATGTGTGAAGATGGTCTACAGGTACAAACTTCCAGGTATAAAATAAAAAAATCATGAGGATGCAATGTACAGCACAGGCAAGAGTCAAAAATATGGTAATAATTGGTAACAGATGGTAACTACACTTACTGTGGTAAACATTTTGCAATGTATACAAGTATCAATCACTATGTTGCACACTTGAAACTAATATAATATTGTATGTCAACTATGCTTCAATAAAAAGATCAAATGTAAAACAAAACTTGTGTTAACGACCTTGTGGGATGTAAAAAATATATTTATTCATATACCTATAAACAAATTTCAAAATCTATCATACAAATATCTTCATACAAAAATATATAAGCTAAAGTATGAAGATTGTGGTGGTTTTACAAACTTTTAAAAGTGTACTTTTTTTCAGAATTGAACCTTTCCATATGATATAGACAATGTTCTCCAACAACTGCATTACTGTATCAAAAAGGAGAAGTTGTATTTTTGGTTTTGTTGTAGAGTTAACACGTTCCCAACCATCAACTTGAAGAGTTGTATAACATAACAATGGATGAATAATTAAATTGTGAGTTATAAACTGTCAATTTCAGTAGAAAGAGGAGCACTGCTCTTGAAATAATAAGTTTAACTGTTCTTTTTCCCTTTCAAAACTGTTAACCATGACTAATATGCCTTTTTTGGTGCATTACCTAGTTTAAGGATTTGTTGGTATATTCTTGAACAGCTTTAGCTATTTGCATTGCTTTGGGATACAAATTAAAGTCGTCTGGTGCATATGAATCCCCAACTGATGAGAATATTCTTTACTTGTTTCCCCCCTTGAGGACAATAATTACTTGTTTTAAAGTCAGGAAAAAATTAGTAAATTATAAATGAATCTTTGCACTATAAAAATGAATTTAAATCAAAAAAGGGAACATCAATATTGATCTAACATAAACATATTTATATTAACAAATTTTAATTTAGCTATATGATAATCTCTTGATGTAGCCAACAAATCACCTCTCATTATACAGAAATGAACTTTCAATAAGTATTCTTTCCTGGATGACATGACATTGATTCACTATAGATAACTGCTATACAATCAGTTACAAAATGTTCAATAATTAATATTTTACCTAATTTATGCTGTTTATAGCCAAAATATGAAGAGTTTGAATTTTTATATTCCTAATATTTTGGTGCAAAGAAGAGGCGACCTCTGTGGATTGTCAGATTTAAGCATAAGATCACATAAAACCAGTATTATAGTTACTTAAAGAGCTCAGATTGATCACAATTCAAAATGTGAAAGCAATTTAATTTTATATTGCATATCTTCTAATTCTCTATTTTCTCTTTATTGCTGAAAAAGGTATTTCTTATAATGCCTTCAAGAATGGGATTAACTTTTTTTTCTCCCCAGTGGGCTATAAATATAGATTTCCTATAGTTCTTAATTGAAGTAATTTAGGCCACCTCTTTTCAGATGCAGACTTATTGTTCCCTCCTCCTGACTAGGTGACACCAAGCTAATTAACTCTTTTGTATTATAATCACTTTCCTGGCTTTTTTGCACACTGCTTGTCATACAACAATGTAGAAATAAACACACTGATTTTTTACTATTGTATACTAGTCGACCTCGATGAAAAGACAGTTTATAGTAGCCAGTGAAGACAATGGTGAACAAATGAAACTGACATTTATCAATAAACACGCAGGCAATGAATTTAACTCTAAAACTATTACCAAACAGGTATGGAAAATTTTATTCTTGTAATTACCAGTTTTTCAGGAAAAGGGGGTTTGCATCTTTTGGCTGAGGTGCTGTGATGAGTATACATGAGCTAATTCAGGGTAAAAACACAATGGCAACTCATCAAGAAAATGAAGTAATAAATCTTGCATTGCCAGAGGTTGGCGTATTATATATAATGCATCCAGTCGTAATAGACAAACCTCCTTTAGAAGAACAATTGCATACTCTTGATAAGAAATTTAATGCAAAATGAAATTAAAAACAAACTGCACAAAGACAGGACACCTTAAAAAGGAGCTGAAACTTGGAAGATGGCAAAGATAAATTCCTAAATTTGGGGGCACTGGCCTGCGCAAGAGGTGCAAGGCTTTGTGGTACTCGGTGGCCGAAGCCCCAATAGAGATCCCACCACCGTTGTGACTTGACAGTTAGATGACAGAGCAAGAGCTGACCACGACAGCAGAAATCTGAGATGGGAATCTCAGAAAACAAGAACCCCAATTTATCTGTTTAAACTTGGCCAATTCACTGGCTGAACCCTGAATCTCACATTTATAGCATTCATGCTGCCAAATTAAGGCTCAAAGATTACGTAAAACCAAGATTTGAACTGCCATCCATGACAAGTGAGCAAGAGTTTTCTATTTTTTCTTACTAATTTAATTTCCTACTCAGTACAATTATTACCACTCTCAAAATCCATAGTCTATAATACTTAACATCACAATGTTCAGAATACAATTCAAAACTGTTTAATACATGCAGAGCCAATGATATACAATCAATGGAGATAATGTAGATGTTGACAATATTAGGCAAGGACCTAAAAGTAGTTATTATATCTATGCACAATGAAGAAAACTGTCCTCAGAATGAATTAAAAGAAAAAAAAATTAGCAGAGAAATACAAACGTTTCTTTTTCGACTGTTTTTTTTGTTTTGTTTTTTGTTTTTTTTTTTGAGAGAGAGAGGGAGAGGGGCAGAGGAAGAGAGAATCCTAAGCAGGCTCCATGCTGGGGCTCGATCCCATAACCTTGGGATCATGACCTGACCCCAAATCAACAGGATACTGAGCCACCCAAGTGCCTCATAGAAACTTTTTTTTTAAATTGAAATATAGTTGGCATACAATGTTATATGAGTTTCAGGTATACAACACACTGATTCATCTGTATCTATAATTTTTATTAGTAAAATTCTATAATGTTAACTAATGGGTCTTTATCAAATATGATGAAAGCCTTGATTGAAATAGCCACATTTTATAGAGGTTTATATTTATTTATTTCTATTTTAATGAGTTCCTTTAAATTTAGGAAAGGATGTGGTATTTTTTTAAATGTATGCTAGGTATCTACCTTAAGGACTTGGTAATTTTTTTTCATTGTATCTATTGATTTGTTGAATTATTTAATATACTGCCTCTAATATTATACTGTTGAGATAAACGCTACTTGCTCATAATATATTATCTATAAAAATACTTCAGATTACATTTCCTAATGTTTTACTTATAATTTTTATATGTTCATAGGTAAGAAAATGTATTTCCCATATTATAATCTCCTTATAAAAACAGCTTGGACAATTTTCTTCTTTGTCCATGGTCTAGAAAATTTTTATTACTATTATGAATATCAGGTCTATAAATATTTAGAGCAATTTTCCTTGTGAAAATATCTGGAATGTTACATTTTAAGAGGTAAGAAATACGCTTTCAAATATCTGTATTTCTATTGTGAAGTTGGACTATTTAGATATTTTATTACTTTTGAAATCAATTTTGATACTCATATCTTTAAGATGGCCATTTTATACAGTTATCAAATATTAATTGGAGTCAGAAACAGTCTAATGAATTTTTAAATTTTCTTTCTATATGTAGGTATTTTCTGTGATCCATTCCTATTTTCAGTCCATAAACTACCAATGGGCATCAAGAATTCATTACCACACTAGCACAAAAACAGTGCAATTGTTAAGGGTTCAACAGGGGTTTCATACATTGGCTCCAAGGCCCTGGTTCCCAAGATCTCTTCACCTCTATTGGCAAAGGTCAAGAGGGAACACCAGTTCCTACCTCTCCTTAGCTCTAGAACTTATCAGTTTTACCACCACTAAATGCCTTGTATCAACAATGAATGATCTTATGTTCTCTATTGTTGTTTTTCCCAGGTCCCAACTTTTGCCTTATAGTCTAATCACCACAAAGTTATAGAATTTTCCTATTCTGTTTCACTTACATCTCCCAAACTCTTGACAACCTACCACTGTGTCCTCTGAAATTTATGGTTCATAGTTAACAAATTCCCTATATCCCCAGACTCTTCCCTGTTTAGTATGTAATTGGATCCCAGCTGTCTCCTGAGAATATCACTTTTCCACATCATCTTAACATTTAGCTATTATTTTCTCACAAAACCCTCATAGTGGCCTATAGGAGAGGTTTGTATCTTCCTTCACCTTTTTTTTTTTTTTTTGCTATATTTAAACTATTTTTCTTCTCTTCTTCCTAATATTAACCAGCTGTGAATATCATTTAATCAAAATAGAAGAACTAACTCACCCTACTTTGTTGTTCAGTACTGACCAGAGATACTCTCTCTCACTTCACAATGATTCTATTTTACTGGCTCATTTTTATTCTTCGTAACAATACAGATCCTTTCAACTCAATGGCAAACAGCCTAGATGGATTACAATTGACCTTATTGATAACAGTAATATTTGAATAAACTTAAATGCAGGGAAGAAGCTTTCTATTAATTTTTACCTTTCTAGTTCCCTCCTTTTAGTGTTCTCAACAATTATTTAGCCTTGAAGAAACATCCAATGCCTTTGATAACCTCATTTCCCTCATTTTTGCTTAACTTTCATGTTTAGTTGTTATAGTAATTCCCCTGCCTACACTCTTAACGCCTTTGTCCTCTCTTGCTGCATAGTCCTTGCATAGCTACAGCACCAACCTTGTTGAAGGTGAGAGTCTTAGCTTGTGTCTACCCATCAAGGCAAAGCATGAATCAAGTACTTACAGATAGATCATTAACTGTGTAAAATGATCCAAGAAAAGCGGGTATTGATGAGTATAAAATCTCAAAGGAGAAAACTTGTGTTTAAAGATGTATTTACACTTATGTTTCCACTTGGATAAGTGTAACTTGATCCTGTGACTATGAGGAACCATGTAAAACATGCGTCAAATCATTTATCTGATAGATGGAAGAGGGGACATTTAACCAGCAACATCCATCGCTTATTAGTCAAAGACTTCTCCACAGGGGATAAATCCCTCCAAATTCCAGGTTGCGCACCAAATCAGTCTGATTCTTGCAGACATTTCAAAAGAAGCCACCCAGGATGTAGTGCAAAATTTATGTAGTGTAGATGAGATAAGGTGAGGCAAGGTGCTTTTAGCTAATATGTGCATGAAGTTGAATCCCAAAAAAAATAATTGATTGAGCAAAATGCAAAGATAATATAGGAGTGGGGAGTGGGTATCATACATTTTTCCCCTAACCTGTTCAGAATTTTTTAAGATTATTATGAAGACTACCATAGGTTATGTTGTTTTTAATTCTAAAAATAGAATACATATGATTAGCAAAAGAAGCTACTTCCAATTGCTGCAACTAGACTCACTTAAATTAGTATTATCTCTCTCCCAGTGAACACCTGGGATTCCAAACATTTGTTTCTAATCCCATTATGTAGAAATTACAGTAGTTCATTGTGGTTATCCGGGTTGTCTAACCTTCAATATATTAACTTGTTTATTCTCCTCTTAGTCTGAACACCAAATGATCAGAGTTTCAAATTTCAGGGTACCTCTTCCTATGTCCAGTGGCAGCGGTCCCCCTCTTGGAAATCAGACCTACACTCTAGCAAAGTTTAAATTTTAGGAATACAAATTCTATAAGAAAGAGGAGACAATTTTCTTCCTTCACTTGGTCTTAAGACTGAATGTGGTGCTTCCCTTCTACAGCCATTAACACATCACATCAAGTGTTTATTCAATGTGTATATTGCAGGCTGAAGGACAGATCCTTGAGCACTGCACAGGATGTTGTTACATGCCAATATCTGAGTGATGGATTATGTGGTAGAAATATTTGTTCTTTATTTTATTCTGTTTTGTCCATCACTTCTTCTCTGTTTTCTAATAGGTCTCTTTGTCTAATTCAATGATGTGAGGGATCATATTCTAGGAAATAATGACATCTATAAACCTTCAGTTGATGATCTTGTTAGAAGCACGGTAAGTAAGGAAGGTAAATCCATATTCAGAGAAGGTAAGGATTCTAGTAATGATAAATTACTGTCTTCTCACTGGTTGAAGGAGTTAGATGTAATCAATCTGTTACCAAGTGACTGCCTGGTCTTCTTACAACATATGATATCGAGGACTAAATGCCAGTTACTGTTAAATGTCAGTCTCTGCTATTAGAATGTAAGTGTTTTGGCAGCAGTAGAAGCTGGAACAGCCTTGGAAAATGGAGTCCTATGCTTTCAGACAAATGCATAATTTCAATCACTATCACCATTACCACCATGTTCATGAACCTATTATAGCAGCCCAGGGTTGTCAAAGATTCTGGCTAGCATGTACATAAAAAATCATCCTTTTACTTGTTTGTTTAGTGTCTCCTCAGCAATAAATGTTTTCTGCTTCACCTTAACATAAGACATAAAAATCTTGTGTTCATCCATATACTTTGAATGTGAAATTATGATCTAGTTCCTTTTAGATCACTGACCAACCAACCGAACCATCTTTTCTGTCTCTGAGTCAGGGCATATACATAGTTTTGGCCACTTCTCCCTTCATACAAAATAAATGTGTACATTCACTACAGATAGTGGGAGGATTTTGTTTTCATGAGTCTCCTTCAAGACATTCTTGAGTAGGATTTTACTTAACCTCAAAATATTTTGCTAAGCCACTTGCATTATAGGCCTTTACTTAGTTTTCCTCTTTTCTGTCAGTTCATTGCAGAAAACCCATCATAAGTACATGTCAACATACGAGGAGAGGCAGGAGTTCAAAAGAAGTACAGGACATGGGAGTCTGGGCAACCTGCTCATGTAATTTATGCCTTCCTGGCCTTCTTTGGCTGATCTTGAAAGTTACAATTCAGTTTTATGCTATAATTGCTGCTCATTATACATGGCCATTTTATTTATTGCATCCAGCAACATTTGTGTCATGATGGGTGGTTCCAGTTATAAAGTTCTTTGATGCCCTATAATCAGCAAATTCTTGCTCTCTTGTAGGGTGAATAGAACACTAAAAAATTATTTTCAAATTATCAGTAGTTCTCTTCTGTGGAAAGCATGACCTTCTATGCTGTGATAATTCTGTTGGACCTTGTCAGACATTACCCAACATACTAGTGCTATACTATCATTTGTCAGCTGTGTCATATATTTTCAATAGCAGAGAAACTTTAATCATATGCTGGAGCTGCTGAAGAGCCCTCTTTCTTTAGGATCCACTTAAAATTATCAGTCTTTTGAGTCACTCATTAATTGTTTTGAGCAATATATCCTAGTATCCTAGGTGTTTCTTCTAATATTTAAGAGAGACTTGTTCTATGTTTCTTTCTTGGTAGTAGGAAACACAATATGCACAAAGGTGTCTATCTTAAAGGGGATATCCTGTCCTGCCTCATATGATTGGATATCTAAAAATTTATAAATGCAATTGGTACCTCAATCTTTATGCCATTTATCTTTACCATCAGGTTCACTTCTGTTTTACTGTTTAATCTACATTATTCGCAACCCCCTGCTTGTCAGATTCAATGAGTGTCCTTGACGACATGGACTTAGTTGGATTTTTTTTATGAATGACAAGAAGATCGAGTTTTCGGCAGACCATATCATTACAGAATCAGGATGGTTAATAAAATCTGGAAACAGGACAGTGAATGTGGAAAGCTCACCTTATCACATAAAAGTCAGTGTTTTGGGTCCTACTTATTGTTAAAGATGGAAAAAAAACCAAAAAACAAAACACCTGATTTGACAGAGACTGAAATGCCAACTGCCTGACACTCTGTTGAGCTCTGACAAATGAGAAACAAACAAAGAAACAAACAAAACAATGACAATATCAACAACAGAAAAAGGATCATACAGAACAAACTGGTGGTTGCCAAAGGGAAGGGGGTAGGGGATGAGCAAAATAGGTGAAGGGGATTAAGAGGTACAAACTTCCAGTAAAATGCAGAAGTCATGGGGATGAAAAGTACAGCATAGGGAATATAGTCAATAATATTATAATACATTTATCATGGTGAGCATATTATAAAGTATATAATTGTTGAATTACTATGTTGTACATCTAAAACTAATTTAATATTATGTCAACTGTACTTAAATAAAAATTTTTAAAGACCTGAAGAAAAAAGATATCTCTTGAGTCACAACATCTGGTGTTGTGACTACCACTTGACTAAGTTTAGTAGAGCCCACAAATGTCATGATACATTTCCCCGTTAAGGATCAAATAGGTAAATGAATTAGAGAATAATAGTATCTACCTACCTCTGTCTTTTTTAACTTTGTGAAGATGGCATTAATTTTTGCAGCTCTTCCAAGGATAAAGCAGTACTTTGGATTCACTGTCTTGGCTGGGGCCTGGAATTTCAGGGGATTTCAATTGGCTCTTTCTCCTACTCTGACTCTTAACCTCAACTCCAGGTAACCAATATGAGGGTTTTTCATACGTTAAATGTATGTATGCTATTTATAATCTGAAAGACTTTGGGATGTTCTTGGGTGCTATTCATCATTTAGCATCCATAAATCGCCACTTTCACCCAGGGGGCAGTGATTGTGATTACATTTCAGGTACCCTGACATCAGAAGCAGCTTAGATCCTAAAGCTAAAAAATTCTTAACATTTGGATATTCCTTCTCTCCCAACAATTAATTATTATGGTAAATCATCATAGTCCCATAAGAGAAGAAGTGGAGAAATATTTATTGTGTATACTTGCCACACCCTTACTCGGTCTTTCTTTAAAGAGTCTCATTCTTCACTTTAACTGGTAAGATTTGGGGTTGTAAACTGGCTTAGGTTAATAAATTTTTGCACTGAGTATCTCTTGTCAGCCTTCCAGCTGTTAATCTATCCATTCTCTAGGAACATCATAATCCATTAGTAATTACCATAAACTCCTGAAGGTCAAGGTAACTTTGTTACCCCTCTGTTCCCATTATAGTAATTTTAACTCTTCCTCTGTATATAATCACTGCCACCAAGTATGTGCCTTTCTAAAATCTTGTGCCCATTGAGACCAGGGAACAAAGTTCTATGATAGCATCTCTTACAGTTAATCATATTTTACTGAGGACACCAACGTTAAACCTTCCAAAGAAGCAGGTGCCACCTTTCCTAGCACCTTTCTCATTGCCTTGATGAATTGATGGTCTTCTGTGCCTTCCAGAGAACATAGGTAGTAGAATCTCTGGTCTCAAAGTAAATCCCATTTTAACATTCCCATTTTTACGATCTTTCTCAATTTTTTCTCAGTAGTCTGTCAGGCACCACATCTCCACCCATTTATTCTAATTAACCATGTTTAAAACCTAAAGGGCCATTAGATAGGTTATTGGAATCAGTGCGAAATACTGTACTAGAATGTTAAGACTAAACCTGTGAGAGAATGCTATCTGTCAATAAATTCTCTCCTATCCAGCATTTTGTCATCTCTTGCTTACCACCCTTAGCGGACACTTTGACACTGTACCCTTAGTTTCATTATCACATACTAGCCAAGAATAGCGACCCTGGTTAATGATCTGAGGGAAATGAGAGCACCTTAAGGACAGCAAATGTTTCGATAACTTACTTCAGATGGTACCTACAGAAAGTTTGAGGAATTTGATTAGGAAAAAAAAGATACCACCACAAGGTGGCAGGAATACACACAAGTTTACTCAGTGACTTTTTTTTTTTTTTCAACTTTCCACAGGGTGGGAGGAGATGGAATTCCCTCAGAACAGGAGTCTTTCTACTGAGATTTTCTTTCTTGTGTTCACTTTCTCTCTCTCTCTCTCTCTCTCTCTCTTCCATCCTCCCTCCCTTTCTTCCTTCTTTTCCCTCTCTCTCTTTCAGCCCTCTTTCGCACAGTTTCTACCCAAATCCAGCTGCCTAAAAAACATTTTCATATGAGTGCATTCTAAATCTGCATTGCTGAAGACAAATCTCCTAAGCAGCAGTATAGTCTAAATGGATTTAACTGATGAATATTATTGTGCAAACATATTGTTGCCCCTTCCTGAGTCTTCTTTTTTCTCATTTAGGGCATAGCTACATCTGAGCCATTTATTTAGAATAATCTGGTTGATAATGTCCACCACTCAGGTATATAAAATTGAATGGATTTTTTTCTCTTATGTTTTAGTTTAGTCCTTAGTAATATTCAACATTATCTTAATAATAGCTTAATGATAATAACATGGAGCTATTACAGATCACTTAGAAAATATTATAAAAGAATAACAATAATTCATAGTTCTATCCCCCAGAGAGAAACAGGTTAAAAATTTAGTTTCCTTCTAGCTCTTTGTAAATTATGTTTAATATGTTTCTGTATATGTATGTATGTATGTAGGTAGGTATGTGTGTTTTATATGTGATGCATGTTTATGGTCTCTTCCACCAAAAATTTGTATATACAAATACAAGTAATCTTATTTTTGAATAATATAGACTGACAGAAGAGTTGCAAAGATTAAGAGTTCCCATATACCCTGCACCCAGATTTCCTTATTGTTAAAATGAAATATTACTATGGTAATCTGTCAGAACTACTGAACCAATATTGATACTTGATTATTAACTGGTCCATTATTATTAATATTCTCTAAGTTTTTACTTAATATATTGTTTACTGTTGTCATATCTCATCTATGAATAATACCACGTTACAGTTAGCTACCATGCCTCTGGAGGCTCCTCAACTCAGACTTTCTTTTCATTTGCTTGATCCTTTTCAAAAGTACTGTTCAGGTGTTTTATAGAGTATTCCCAACTCGGGGTTTGTCTAATGACAAGCAGAAGGGGATGATATATTTTGAAATACATATTTTATCATTATAAAAAATTTATATAGTTTTAAAATTTGTTTTACCTGAATTCTACCAGGATATTGCCTGTTCAGAAACTTCACCCTCTTTTCTTGTGTTTTTTTTTCCTGTGAATCATCTGTGTATATCCTTTACTCATTTTGTAATCATTTTGTTTACTTAAGTAAAATTTATAAAAGCCTTCTGAATAATTTTAGGTTCATAAAAAAGTTCCAAAGATAATATAGAAACTTTTGCCATTCTTTCACTCATTTCCACATGCTGCTGACATCTTACATACCAGGATATATTAATCAAAAGTAATAAACAAATGTTAGTATATCGTTACTAAATTCCAGACTTCATTCAGATGTCATCCAATTTTCCATTAATGCTCTGTTTTGCTTCAAGAATGCAATATGACATTGCATTTAGTCATCATGTCTCTGTATCCTCTGATCTATGACAGTTTCTGTGTGTTCTAGTTCTCTCTCTCTCTCTCGCTCTCTGCCTTTCTTTCTCTCTCCTCACTCTTGTCTCTCAAAGACTTTGGGTCAAATAATCATTTATAGATGGTGTTTCATTTGAATCTCTCTATGAGGAAGTGAGGAAGTATAACGTTCATTACAAGACCATTTTTCTTATGTTTAATTAACTTCATATTAGGTTGTTATGTTTTGTTTTAGCAGTTTCAACTTAGTAAATTATACCTATAATTAATTACAAGACCATTTTTCTTATGTTTAATTAACTTCATATTAGGTTGTTATGTTTTGTTTTAGCAGTTTCAACTTAGTAAATTATACCTAGGAGACGTTCACTTTTCTTTTATCACTGTTTCTATACATGTCCACGCTGACTCTCTCTGTCTAATCCATTAGTGGCACCTTAATGGTACCTTGAACAGATTCTGTATCTTGCCAGCCACTCTGTTTTTCAAACACAGTCTGGCCTAAAGTTCAGTTTCCATCCTCATTTGAAGCTTACATCCTTCTTTCATTCCTTCATGAAGACTTGATCTGGATCTCTGGGTGCTGGTGTTGGGAACCTTAGTGCTATAATCTGATTATAAATTTTCTTTTCACTCCCTCTCCAAAACATAGTTGTTTGAATGCAAAGAGCAGAATTGTATGTGGCTCTTCACCTAATTGGCCATTTAATGGTGTTCTTTCTTCAGTATTACTGATTCTCGGGTCAACAGTGACTGATCATCAGTGTACTTGGTGTGGCTCAAATCAGCTCAAATGCGGATTCCCTCATGGGGAAACCATATGTTTTTTAGATAATTTTGTGGGGTTACTTTCTCTGGTTTCCTATACTCTCTGCTTGTCCTTTTACCTCCTTACCTCATCTCCTTCCTCTGAGACTCTGACTCAAAATCACTTGCTCTTCTGATCATCTCTCCCTCTATTTTTGCAGGTGATGTGGTGGTTGGTGTTAATACAGCTAATTTAGACATAAAGATCAATCATTAGCCATTGCCTAAGTAGATGTTCAACTGGAGAATGACACAGCACTGCTCTGTCTTCCTTCCCTTCCTTCTTTCTCATTGCCATACAGGCATAGGGAAAAAAATGGGAAGCAGCTCTGGGATAAACGTCAGGCTTTTAAAATTGGAGCTGAATGCCATCATGAATAATACCAGTGTTCTCTTTGTAAAGAAAGATACCATGAGCATGGAGCAAATAAATAGTGTCTGTCACAGACATGAATCTGGCATGTGTTCATCTGTGATACTCTAGTCCATGATAGGGGAAATCAAAGATCATACAATATGTTAAAAACAACTAGACAGAATGGAGCCTACAATGTTTTGTGAGACAGTTCATAATTAATCTATACAATGAACTTAGAATTTGAATGGTATAACACAGTAACAAAATTCACAGAGAACAGAATTGGAAGAATTATGTTCTGCCCTATATATTATGATTAATCAGCTGTTTCTTTTTAATAAACCTAATTAAATTTTCCCTCTTTAATTTCCCCACCTGTCTGTTCAGTAGATAAGTATCATATTCCATGTATTATCTAAAACTGCAAAGAAATAACAATAATGATAATAATCATTGATGTCAATATCATCATTTATTGGGGACTTCCATTTGAGCGAACTCCCATTAAAACAAGGAAATGCTAAGTGTGAAAAAATACATAGTGTGCATGTGAGAATATTAATTCATATGCTCACCTGTTTTCTAGTAATAGCCACTCATTTATTTTCCTACAATATTTTAGAAAACATTGGTTTGTCTTGAATATCAGTATTGTAGGTAATTTTAATTATACTGGCACTATTACAACTCACAGTAAAAAATATGGACTCTGGACCTTTAAGTGTGAAGGAATAAACTACCCATAATGATCCTTGAGGTTCAAGATATTTATTACCTCTCCTTTACAAAATCACAGTGCAAGATGACAAATGAGCACCATGCAAAGAAAACATATATTTGAAATAAACTTTTTAATTGAATTACTTCACGGTTCCGAATAAACCATTTCATTTGAAATACAATCTCAATTACCACAGCACTCAGTTACTAATATATCAGCAAAGAGTCAAGTAAGACAGTACATAGTATGATACTGAAAGTACTTAATTATTTTCATTTAATGATACTTCTGTAATGGGACCCTGTGGAACCTATTCCTCTTATCTCTGCCAACTGTTATATTGGTTCTAAATGAATGCACCAAGTGATACTATTTGATTTAATTTGTCAGGGGTAGTGGTGAACCCAACAGCTAAAATTATGGAGATACTCTTTGACATACGTGATCTGAAGACAAGTTGGCTGTGACATCTAATATACAGCTTCGGCTGATTTGGCTGGCTAAGTGCCTCTTCTGCCATCACCACTCCATTTGCTTCTCTCATAAAATGAAGTATTTAATTTGACATGATCACCTCAGCTAGAAGAGGATCTAATTCCCCATTTAGTGTCTCCAAATAAAAGTTCCCTTTCTGACTTCAGAGAATCTTGACTATGACTTGTAAGACACTCTTCAAATTAAATCTGAGATGGAATTATCAGTGACATCCATTAAAAAAATACATAATTGGTTCTCATTTCATTTTATTCTTCCCTGTGTAATCAGGTATAAAGAAGAAACGTATTTCAAGCCTGATTGATGATGATGATGATGATATGCTTCAATTAGTGTTTTTTGTCCCCAAAGCACCATTTTGTACTTTTCCACACTTTAGCATATTCACAGATGTATCCATTAGCATTGAAAGCAAATATGAGGAAATCTATCTGTCTGGATTGAATATGAAATTTGGCAAATTTATTGCTGCCATTAAAGTCAGTTTTCTTAAGCTATACCATCAGAGTGCCAGAAAAAAAAAACCAGTGTGTTCAAAAGGCACCACACTTAGAGTTCCCTATTTGTGCTACCCTCCTTTCTTACCCTCAATACATCCTTCACCTTATTGTTTCTGATGCTATTATCATAATCATACGAGCAGGAATTTTCTGCAAAGCTCTTTGGTGCAAACTCCGACACACAGCAGGGATAATTAATTTACTCTTGGGAATAATGGGCACAGGTCTCTGCCTACCACTAATTATTGGAAATTCATCATCATTTGCAAGACGAATATTTCTCCTTTTATCTCCATATTCTAGTCCCTATTCTTCCTTCTACACTCTCTGAGAACAAGCAGATTCAACCTTCTTTTTCATACAAAACTCCTCAAATATTTGAATGCAGCCAAAATGTCAAGACAGCATTTTTAAAAATTTTTGTCTGCAAAATCACAAAAGCATCTAGCTCATCTTTCATAGTTCTTACTCTTACTGCAAATAAGTTATTATTTGACTTTTAGGTACAGGAGTTCATTTATCCAGACACAGGAGATGCATCTTCACTTCAAAACTCATAAAGCTTAATTTAAAAAAAAATTGAAATGAGATTATCTCAAGGTACTGAATTTATGTGCTTTTATAGGATATTTCAAAAGCACACAGAGAAAAATTACTTTTATTTGGTAATTACATCATATTCAGAGTTTAAAACTATGAAATATTTGTATTCCAGGTAGTTGTTATTTGCATCAATCACCTATCAAGAGATATTATACTTGAGTATTTATTCATCCATAAAATGTTAATTTGCATTTAATTTGATGGAATGGCTAAAGCACATATACATATTTTAAAGGATACTGTCACTGATCACAAGTGATGACTGAATTTTACTATGTGTAGAATATTATATCACCAATACATGTTTCTATAAGAAATTTATTAAACAAAATAAAATGTAGAAGTGTTCCAAATTATACACATTTAGATAGTTACAAGAGAATTAATAATCACTCTGAAGATTTTCTCAGAGAAGAAAATGTATAACAAAAGATAACTCTACATAAACTGATAGAAAATTATACAATGATTTCATTCTTCATTTTTGAATGTGAATATTTTGTGATATTACTAGAAAATGTAATATTTTTGTGGACGTAGACAAAAGTCCAGACATTACTTATGTACAACAACACAAAAATAACATCTCTATACTTACATTATATTGGTATGAGAAGGTAAATGACTAAGCTCAAAGGAAGAGACCTCTTGTGATAAGGAAGAAAGCTAAGCCTGTGATAATGTTGTATAGAGTCCAGTTTCTGAATCAAATTTCTCATGTTTCTAGCAACATATGTAAATTTGGAATATATGTTGGAAGCTTGTGTCATCCTAATAACTTTAATTCAGTCAACTGAAAAGAAAGGCAATTTCAAAGCAAGATGTGTGTGTGTGTGTGTGTGTGTGTGTGTGTGTGTGTCTGCGTGCAGACATAGATAGCAAGGTATGATATATATGTGACTGTGTATGTAGATATAGATACAGACATATAAATGTAGATATAGGTATAAATATGCTCATCCTATTTTCCTATATATTAGCATAATTTTAGTCTAAATACTAAATACCTAAAGATACAGACTGGTTATATGAAACATCCTGAATTCTTTGGAGGTTTGTTATCTTTATAGAATAATCTCATTTGGGTATTTCATTTTTACAATAAAATTCACATACACACATTTTCAGACAATTTTCTAACATGTTTAATATTATAATTGTAATCACTCTCTAGTGTAAATGAAGATTAATTAATCAAACACATTAAAATGTTTCTAAAGACATTATGCTTCTCATGACAGTAATTATTGTTGAATTGGTGATCTTCAAATATTGGTAATGTCTTAATTCCTATAATATATTTGTAGAAAACAGACTAAAAATATTCATAACCTGTGGTCCATTTTATTGGGTGATTTTAGTTATATTTTAACACTTGAAATATTTTTAAACGCATATGGCTTTATTCTCTTACTTTTTCTTTTTCATTCTATGGCTATCAAGAAAACAGTTATTTTTGCCATCATAATGAGGATGCATTGCTTCCAAAATTTGACCACATGCTTAGCATATGAAAACAATAAACTTTAGTGGGAATATACTACAATAATACATATAAGTATATATTATAGAAAAATAGTATATCCAATTATACGGACCTAGAAAAAATATATCTATTAGGTAAAAATAGCAATCTAAATTGTTAGATATGAGGAAACTATTCCTAATATGAACCATGAATGTCACCAAGTTACACATCAAGATAAATGTGGAAATTACTGACAGAGTAGCTACATAAACACACTTTATATCGCAAGCCAGATTATAAGTGCTAACTTTTGAATATTAAGATGACAAGACAAGTAATATTGACACGTTTTGAAGAACAGAAAACTGAGGCTAGGAGATGTTAAGTAACTTGTCCAATGGCTCACTACTAGCAAATGATGGAGTCAAAATTTGAATCTGGGACTTCATTACTGCAGTATACAGAACACATTTTCCAAGACAGAGAGTGTGTGGAAGGTCTTCAGGGATATCAATGATTTTTCCAAGTACTACTAGGACTTCAGACCTCAGAGAACACAAAGAAGTAGTAGTGTTGGGTGTGGAAGGATTATTCTTGATGAAGACAAAGTGTTTTGTTTGTGAAGGAGTGAAAGCATCCATTGCATATGTGAGAAGTTTAACAGCATTGATATTCCTCTAACACCTAGACGTATATTTTTCCAATTAATCACATGGCAAAGTATATATCAGGTAGTGATAACAGAGATTTGACAAGTGTGGCATATTGTAAAAACACATAAATTATTTTCCACAAATCCTTATTCTGTATATTAAATGCCACCTTAAACAAAAGAAATGTTCAGAATGTTACTTACAATTTGACGTTTTAACATATAGCCAATGATATTTGTCTAGATGTTACTGTTATTACTACTGTCAGGCAAAGTATTACAATTCGAACCATCAGTCAGGTAGCCACCACAGACAGCTGATATGCTCCAAGGGCTTTGCCAAAGAAATTACAGAAGTAGTAGGACAGAAAAGATGCTAAGTGACCACACAGTTTTATCTAATAAATACTAAACACTATTTTAAGGATTATCAAAACCATATCATCCAATATTTGAACTTTACAGAACAGAGCTATTTTTTTCTCTCCTATCCACACATAAGGGCTTTGTAGGTACATCAGCATTTTAATATGAAATAAATTTTGCAATTCTACTATATTGCACTATTTTTTAAGTTTATTTATTTATTTTGAGAGGGGGAAGGGACAGAGAGAGAGGGAGAGAGAATCCCAAGCAGGCTCCACACTGTCAGCGCAGAGCCCAATTCAGGATTCGATTTCAAGAACCATGAGATCATGACCTGAGCCAAAATCAAGACTTGGATTCAATTGAGTGGGCCACCCAGATGCCCCTATACTGCACTATTTGTAAAGTTTAAAGATAAAAAAATGAAATGGTGTTTTTAGAGGCTTTGACTACATATGGGAAACTGAAAATCATTACTACTAAAGTAGTTTCAAAAATATCTGTCTCTCTCCATTATGAAACATGATATAAATGTTAGTTCCATTTATTTCTGTTTTCTTACTCAGATACATGTTTCATGGTTTCTGGAGCTAATATGTGTCTTTATCATTACAACTACAAAAAGTGATATCTTACATTTTGTCATTGCAACTACAAAAAAATGGTATCTTACATTTTATATTACTAAATTTAGTCATTTACTAATAGAATTCATATTTCAAACTTGACTAAAGATGGTGGAAATTATCTTTTGTACTTCTTACATTTGTATATATGTTCTTAATTTAACCTGAGGAAAACTTACACAAACTCAAATTACAGTAGCATCAAAAATGTTTCATTAAAAAGAATGAAATCTTGCCATTTGCATCAACATGCAAGGAGCTAGAATATAATGCTAAGTGAAAAAAGCCAGTCAGAGAAAGACAAATACCATATGATTTCACTCAAATGTGAAATTTAAGAAACAAAGGAACAAAGTGGGGAAGTGGGGAGGGGGGGGGGGAGAAAAACCAAAAACAGGCTCTTAACTATAGAGGATAAACAGATGGTTAGGTGGCTAGGGGGATGGGTAAAATTGGTGAAGAGGGTTAAAAGTACATTTATCTTGAAAAACAATGAGTAATATATGGAATTGTTGAATTACTTTACTGCATACCAGAAATTAAAAACACTGTGTTTTTTTTATATTGATAAATTTATAAATTTATAAAATATATTTATATTGATGCCTCTAAGTTATATTCTTTCAGCGTCATTTTTACCAGACAAAATATGAGAAGACAAGAAAGTCTTTTCACTTTCATGTTTAATTTTAATATTTTTATAAGCAAACAAGAGTCATAGAAGTCATTTGTTAGCTTAAGATGAACACTACAGCAACCTTTATAAAATGTCAATGTTAGCAGGAGAAAGTCAACATATGATACAGTTAAAGTGTGTGTGTGCATGCATGTGTGTGTATGTGTGTGTTCTTTTCACTTGAAAAAATGTGCCATTGACTTTTATAATTTTAATCCAAGCATACAAATAAAGCAGGAAAAAAAATAATATATTTTGAAAACAAGTTTATATTTGACAAGTGTCTTTTATATAATTTATTTGATTTTATCAAAACTAGATTATGTTTTGAAATTATTATAAGTAAATACCTTCTGCCCAATGAAAATCTAGCTACAGATTGTTATATTTTAAAGGCAAAGAATTTTTGGTGATATTTTTCTTTTAGAAGGTACTGTCAAAACTTAGTATCAAATACTACATATGTACATACCTCATAACATTTGTATGTATAACACACACAGACAAACTTTTAAATGACTTATTTATAAGTTATGCAGCAGGTGATTACACCTAGAACCTGTTATATTTAAGGTGATTAAAAAGATATAAGTATTATATTTAAACTGTATATCAGATCAGATTACATAGTTTACTCATGATTATCTTTAAATATTCTAAATAGAGAAACTATTACCTTGGTTAACAAAAGGATGAAGAGGATTTTCAGGGCAGTGAAAATTTTCTGTATGATACGATAATAACGGATACATGTCATTGTACGTTTGTCCAAACCCATAGGATGTAGTACCTATGTATGAACCCTATGTAAACTATGGACTGTAGGTGTTAATGAGGAGTATAGGTTCATCAGTTGAAACAAATGCACCACTCTGGTTGGAGATTTTCTTTTTTTTTTTTTTTTTTTCAATATATGAAATTTATTGTCAAATTGGTTTCCATACAACACCCAGTGCTCATCCCAAAAGGTGCCCTCCTCAATACCCATCACCCACCCTCCCCTCCCTCCCACCCCCCATCAACCCTCAGTTTGTTCTCAGTTTTTAACAGTCTCCTATGCTTTGGCACTCTCCCACTCTAACCTCTTTTTTTTTTCTTTTTCCCCTTCCCCTCCCCCATGGGTTTCTGTTAAGTTTCTCAGGATCCACATAAGAGTGAAACCATATGGTATCTGTCTTTCTCTGTATGGCTTATTTCACTTAGCATCACACTCTCCAGTTCCATCCACGTTGCTACAAAAGGCCATATTTCATTCTTTCTCATTGCCACGTAGTATTCCATTGTGTATATAAACAACAATTTCTTTATCCACTCATCAGTTGATGACATTTCGGCTCTTTCCATAATTTGGCTATTGTTGAGAGTGCTGCTATAAACATTGGGGTACGAGTGCCCCTATGCATCAGTACTCCTGTATCCCTTGGGTAAATTCCTAGCAGTGCTATTGCTGGGTCATAGGGTAGGTCTAGTTTTAATTTTCTGAGGGACCTCCACACTGCTTTCCAGAGCGGCTGCACCAGTTTGCATTCCCACCAACAGTGCAAGAGGGTTCCCGTTTCTCCACATCCTCTCCAGCATCTATAGTCTCCTGATTTGTTCATTTTGGCCACTCTGACTGGCGTGAGGTGATATCTGAGTGTGGCTTTGATTTGTATTTCCCTGATAAGGAGCGACTGGTTGGAGATTTTCATACAGGAGGCTATTCATCTGTCTGAGCAGTATATGGGGAATCTTGTCATTTCCACTTTCTGTAAACCAAAAACTACTCTAAACAATAAAGTCTTTTAAAAATTTTAAAGTAAAATGATGACTAAATCACACCTGATTTAAAAATAATACACATCATATTTTTGAGAGTCAAGATAAATGCTACAAGTAAGAGTAAACTGAATATTGACTTATTTTTTAAAACTCAACCAGAGTTGGGGCACCAGGGTGTCTCAGTTGGTTAAGCATCCAACTTTTGACTTCAGCTTAGATCATGATCTCACAGTTAGTAATTTCAAGGCCCCCATCAGGCTCTGTGCTGACAGTGTGAGGCCTGCTTGGGATTCTCTCTCTCTGCCCCTCCCCTGCTTGTGTTCTCTCTCTCTCTCTCAAAATAAATAAACTTAAAATAAAAATAAAAACAAGAAATGGGCGCTTGGGTGGATCAGTTGGTTAAAAGTCCAACTCTTGGTTTTGGCTCAGGACATGATCTCACAGTTTCATGAGTTCAAGCCTCTCGTTGGGCTCTGTGATGACAATGCAGAACCTGCTTGAGATTTTCTCTCTCTCTCTCCCTCTCTCTCTGCCCACCCTCCCCACTCACACTATCTCTGTCTCTTCCAAAATAAATAAAGAATTTAAAAAAATAAAAACAATAAAAACCAGAGTTTATTTTATTTTCAATAATAAAGAATATTGTATAAATCATCATCAGATCCAATTCACTTCAGACAGAAGGGTCTTGGTAATATTAAATATATTGCTATGTCTTTTCTTAATGTTCATTATACTTTCAATCCAAGTTCCATCCCAAAAAGGACAAATCCCATTCACTGGCATTATGCAATGTATTTTTTCAAACATCAAACGTAATTTTGCAATATGGAGTTTGTCAAAAATTCCATAGGTATCTACAAATTTGTTATAATAAAATTTGTTCTGCAGGTTAACTTGTTAATATAACATGTTTTGAAATCTATCATTTTAAACAACCCAGATGCCAGCTGTCAGTTAAGCATGCAACTCTTGATTTCAGCTCAGGACATGATCTCACATTTGTGAGATCAAGTCCAGCCATGAGTTCTGTGCTGACACCATGGAGCCTGCTTAGGATTCACTCTCTTCCTCTCTTTCTGCCCCTTTCTTGCACACTTGTGCACATGCACTCTGTCTCAAGTAAAACAACAAAAATAAAAAATAAAGAAATAAAAACAAATAACCAATAGAAAATTTGACAGAATACAAGAATATTTCACATAAGTCATACCTAAATAATCAATAAGCATTGAAAAGCTGGATAATACCATTAGCCATTATCAACACTGAAATTAAGCCAAAACATTTTACCATCATATATCAAATAACAGTAGCAGAAAGCATGTAAATTATGAACAAATAATAGCTATTATTATTTTTATGTGTATAAATGTTTCTGTCTGTCTCTAAATAGTGTCAGTTGTCCTACTAACTTATATTTTATAGTCTTTCACCATGTTAGGCTTCTTGTTTATTTCTAGAAATAACCTTATAAACTCTCCCTGGATTATGGCAGTGATCTTCCAAATATTTGCCTGGTGTCTGATCAGTCAATTGTCCACTGATGTCAGATTAATATGTAAAAAATGTTTTCCAAAATATATTCCATTGAATCTTGGTCTTTTTTGATGCACTGTGGGAGAAAAATGTTATGTAGTATAATTTCAGAGAGTACATTATTTTATATGGTTTTCTTGAAGATAGTTCCATATGAATTTTAGCAAAATACAGCTCCTCAGGAATATTGCAATTAAACTTTTTAACTGATAATTTAACAAGTTTATCTTAGCACCAATATCTTTGTTCCAACTAAGATAAATTATTACTATTTTAACTACTTTTCTGAGGAGGATGTTATAAACACAATGCAATTGCTCTATCTTGAATTAGTAATTTTGTCTCAGAGTGTGAAGCAGTGGTTTCTAACATATTTATAGGATTTCAAGGCAATGGAGTTACTGCCAAGTAGCCACAAATACAGATGAATAATAAATATTGTCTGTGTAACTGAATAGATCATTGTTTGCATATATAAATTAATTTCCAAATATATACCTGCTTATATTATTAATAACACACCATTATAGCATGCTATTACATATATAGCATTTTAATATTACATAAATGTTAAAATATAATTAAAATCACATGATACTCCATAGTACATTTCATTGTTATAAAGAGTAAAAACTACTTATGAGAATAAAAGGGCTAAGTTTTGTACATCAACTAACCATAAACTGAATGTCTGTTCCTTTATTAAACCACAAGATAATCCACTATTTCCATGACTGTAGACAAATCATTGAACTTTTCTGAAACCTCATTTATAAGGCTACTATGAGCAGTACATTTGTTAACATGGGTGAATATTTCTGCAGAGTCCATAGCATCCAGGACATAACAAAATGTTAGTTCTCAGGGCACCTGGGTGGCTCGGTTAGTTAAGCATCTGAGTCTTGATTTTGGCTCAGGTCATTATCTCACAGTTTGTGGGGTTGAGCCTCACCTCAGGCTCTGTGAGGACAGCGTAGAGGGAGCCTACTTGGATTTCTCTCTCGCCCTCTCTGCCCCTCCCCACTAATTCTCTCTCTCTCTCTCTCTCTCTCTTTCTCTCTCTCTTTGTCTCTCTCAAAATAAACATTAAAAAAATAGTAAAATGTTAGTTTTCTCATTGTTTCTTTTTGTTTCCCAACTGTAATTTTATTAGGTTATACACTTGTCTTTTTCATCTCTACATTCACAGCATATATAATTCATAATTCACTATATACTTTGGAATATTTAGGATTTCTCCAATCAGTATTTGCTAAAGTGAGCTGATTGTAAAATTGGGATAGCAGAGTCACAAAAAGCCATTATAGAAACAAAATATATAGCCAATAATCATGTTACTAAGATGTATATTTATGGAATTTTAATTTTTGTTTATTAAATAAAGATACATATTTCTTCTACTTTCCTTTATTTTTCTATTTTTATCATTGCTGCTGATGGAGTCCCAGCTGGCAAGAAATGTGATGTTCCATGTGCATTTGTTAAGATATTAGAAACAGGTACAAACCTCACCTGAGCACTCATATTATTCACACCTCCAGATTGACTCAGAGTATTAACATTACATCTTCACACTCTTAGCAGGAATCTATCTTTTAGTCTAAGACAAATGAATTTGCCTCTCTGAGAAAGTGAACTACATATATTCACCCTTCTCTGCCTGAGCTGATGGAAAGTTGTTTGATACAAACTATCTACCCAAAGGAAATCTAGGAGTTATGGGAGTATCATATAGTACATACCCCCAAAAGCAGATTGTCTCAGATAGGCTGACTTTTCTATTGCAGCAGATGGGCTAAAAATTGAAGATTTCTGTGAAAGTTCATAGTTTATTATCTTTACCATCAAAAATAACTAAGAACAAACATGTACTGCTAACATCAGAGTGATTAGTGTTCAGGACTCCTGACTGCAAACAATGCAATCCTCTCTGAGCTACTTAAGCAGAAATAAAATTCATTAAAAGATATTTGGCAGCTTCCAGAAACTCTGGTAAGGTCAACAAGGCAGACAGAGGCAGCAGCAATGCCCCATGTTTATTTCTGTTCCAAAACCTGATCATCATTATCATTTGGCTTCTATGGCATTCAGTAATTGGTATCAGAAACTATTGTTGCCAAAGGATACTCTATCACAGTGGTTGCCAAAAGACTGATTTCCTTTCAGGTATCTAAGAGTGCTTGACTGCCTTTCACTGGCGTAACTTTAATTAAACAAATGTGTTCTACTTGAAAGGGATTCTGTGAATGTAGTCTCTCTCATTCCGTTTGAGGAGGTAAGACTCATAGTGTGGAAAATTATCAAGATGTAGAGAGAGTATGTAAAACATATTAGGTAGCTTTAAATAACAGATGACCTCAACAGAGTAAAAACAAAGATTGCATAGTATGGATTTGATTTCTAGGAATACACGCTCTTTTACAAAACAATGAATGTTTCTTTAGAATGATGAATAATTTACTTCAATATTATATCCAGCTATTAAGTAATTAAGTATTTATCAATTGTGACACTGTAATAACTATTAGTGGCACAAAGATATATAGATACCATTCTGAACTATTGTCAACATAGCACAGAAAGCAGACACACAGTTTTAAGTTTATAAAAATAAGACAAGTCTATAATGATAGTATACACATGGGCAATCACAGGGGAAATTTATATGTTCATGGGAATACCAGAATTATCTTCAAAAATAAAACACTGGGGACATGGGATCTTGTAACAATGAAAACATAAATGTTCTTGAGGGGGAAAAGGGGACAGAAACTATGTTTTTTGCTTTTGTTTTTCAGGAGAAAGATACAGTTGAATTTGGAAAGAATTGTACTGTATCTAGAATGTTTTTACTCTGAAATATTCTTTATCAGATATTAATATAGTCACTCTTGCTTTCCCATTTTTAAGTCAATATTTTCATGGTGTACACGTTTTCATTGTTTTATTTCAACTACTTATGCTGTTGAATTTGAATTGAGATGTTTGTAAGCAACATACAGTTGTCTTGGTATTTTTATTCATCCTGACAATCTTCATCATTAGATGGGCTCCAAACAACAGATGCAGAGATTTAGAGAACCATGATAGAAAAAGACACAGGCATGCTTTCACCTCAAAATTCCAGTTCCTAATACCTATTACACAGTAAGTAGTTTCCAATGTTGCTCTATTTTATAATTCCTCCTTCTTAAAGCTTGAGAATGGCAGGAAATGACACAGAGCAAGAATATATTATTCATCCATCAAATTATTGTCAATGGCTACCATATGAAAGAATGTGATAACTGTTGGGGTAAAAGTGATAAATAATAAAAACCTATACTGCTGTCAGAAGGCTTACAATCTAATGGGCTATACTCTCAGCACAAGTTCTACAATGTAGGACTCATTTAATTATTTTAAATATATACTTCTATTTTCAAGACTGGTCCTAATAATGAGCAAAGAGATTGGGGTAGGCTTATCAGTCATCTCAGCTAGAGAGATGAAGAACTCGGAAGTTCGAAATGAAGAAGATAAACCATTTACTATTACAGGATATATTTTCTTTTTATCTCACTTTTTGGTTGTCAAATAGTCAAATGTCAAGATATTTTTTACTTCTTAAGTACTCTGATAAAATTCTATTGAAAACTTCCCCTGATTTAAACCATATGAAGTTTTACATTAAATGAGTTAAAATTTCAAAACCAAAATATCAAATATCTCAGTCATATGCTTTAAATTATATATATATATATATATATATATATATATATATATATATATATATATAAACCTACTTATAAAAATGTGTGTCTATTTTTAGTGTTTGTACTGAGTCTATACCTATATTAAGATTCTGAAAATATATGACCCATCCTGATATTTATAACAATTAAAATTATAATTTGAATGTTTTTCTCTAGTGCTTAGGAATGTTTGAATATTGTTTAAAAAATAATTAAAGCATAGAAAATATAATTTATGATTTTGATATTCTGATGCATTTATTGGTAAAAAGCTCAGGGTCTTTTGCTAATACTCTGCTCTGACTGTCCTCCACATAACAGACTCCATACTAATTCCTGGTCTTTGAAGCTATTTGCATGGATGTAAATCAAAAGTTTGTGCCAAAGATCGAATCCATTTTAGAAAATAGATCAGGTCAAGGCTCATTTAAAGTTAGAAAAACAAAACAAAACAACAGCAACAACAACAACAACAACAACAACAAAACCCTCCCCAAAGTCAGGACCTTCATTCTGTTCCTGGATGCAACCCAAGCACTGGAAGAGTAGCTTGCAAAGAAATACTTGATTACTATTCTTTAAATTAAATAATTTAGACTTTTAGGCTGATGTCTCATGTTACAGAAATATTTATCAGAAAAGTCTTATATTACCAATTACACTGTATTTTACAATGGAATTTAATCTTGAAAAGAAAATCAACCTATTTTCTTTGCATTTATAGCAAATGGAAGCACTACAATTTGTATACTAAAAGTTACCTGAACGTCTAATACTTGAAGGCACCACAGAGATAATCAGTATCCAACTGAGGTCCATCAATGAATTTCATAATTTTGATGATCATCCAAATTATATTTATTAAAAAAAAAACGCATTTGGAAAAGTATTGTAATTAGTCATCCTCATTCATTGATTTATGAATATTTACATATAACACATTTTATCTACAAAATAATTAGCATTTATATGTTCTATTTTATCCCTAAGCATACTATATAATCTCAGGGAACATCAAAGACCAATGTTATAAAGAGTTATAGTATAAGCCAACTAATCTTATAATGATACTTATTTCCCTGATAGACTTGCTATTTGTTTGTTATATTTTAGCTTTGACCAACATGTAAATTTTGACAAGAAAATTTTATTTTTTACAAAAATTTTTTTAATGTTTATTTATTTTTGAGACAGAGAGAGACAGAGCATGAACAGGAGAGGGGCAGAGAGAGAGGGAGACACAGAATCAGAAGCAGGCTCCAGGCTCTGAGCCATAAGCCCAGAGCCCGACACGGGGCTCGAACTCACAGACCGCGAGATCGTGACCTGAGCTGAAGTCGGACGCTTAACCGACTGAGCCACCTAGGCACTCCAACAAGAAAATTTTAAAACAAAATCTATATTTAATATATTCTTTAAAAACACAGTTTAAATATATTAATGATAAAGTCACTTAGAGAATAAAAGACTCAAGTACTACAGAAGGACAACATGCTCTACAGCTAAGTGAACAGCAATGAGAACTTTTTTTGGATTTAGTCATGACACCAGGAGGCTGAATGACAGTTTAATGGCTTTGGGGACCAACAGCCTTGACAGAGCCTCTGAGATCTGTCAATCAGGGATGAATGGACAGTGTAAAGATCTAAAGGCCATGGGAATAAAGAAAACAAAGTAGAGAGAGACTTGTCTCAGGAGAATGACAAAGGTTTCTGAAACACACAAATCAGTAAAAGAAGCAGCAGGTAGATAACTATAACAATTGCCTCATAATGAAGGCAGGGATAACCAACTAGGTTATTAAATGGTCCTAATTTATAGAGAGTCATCTACCACCACAGGAGAAAGTTTGTGTTTAAAATTCAGCAGGCTAAATTCCTAGGGAGTGAGATGTTTTTATTTCTATAGTTGAAAGTTACCGGGTTTTTGTATCCACTTTCAGAACAATTGTTCTTTTCCATTTGATACTTCACATCACTGAAAACAGTAGCTTCAATTGTAATTACAAAAGGAAAAAAAATTCTCACTACCGATCAAAGCTGAAAGAGCTAAGTTGGTTTCAAATGAACATTTTCCATGTACTCCATTACAGCTAAGTACTTGAATCCGCCCTTTATTGAAACAAATTTTTTCCATGTTTAAAGTTTCATTAAAAATTCTAGATATTGCATATATTTAATTTTAGCATTTATCAAATTATATAAAGGAAAATATAGCACAGACATAATAGAGTTTAGAAATTTACACAAGCTGGAAGGATTGCCTCTCACTAAAATTCTTTCATGCAAAAATGTCACAACATGGGTCCATTTCTGGGTTCTCTATTCTGTTCCATGATTTGAGTGTTTTTGTGCCAGTACCATACTGTCTTGATGATTACAACTTTGTAATACAGCTTGAAGTCCGGTATTATGATACCTCCAGCTTTGGTTTTTGTTTTCAAGATTGCTTTGGCTATTTGGGGTCTTTTGTGGTACCATAAAAATTTTAGGATTGTTTGTTCTAGTTCTGTGAAGAAAGCTGGTGTTATTTTGATAGGTACTGCATTGAAAATGTAGATTGCTTTGGGTAGTATTGACATTTTAACAATACCTATTCTTCTTATCCAGGAGCATGGAATATTTTTTTTCCATTTTTTTGTGCCCTCTTCAATTTCTTTCATAAGCTTTCTATATTTTTCAGTGTATAGGTTTTTCACCTCTTTGGATAGATTTATTCCTAGGTATTTTATGGGTTTTGGTGCAATTATTAATGGGGCTGATTCTTTGATTTCTCTGTTGCTTCATTATTGGTGTATAGGAATGCCACCAATTTCTGTGCATTGATTTTATATCCTGAAACGTTGCTGAATTCATGGGTCAGTTCTAGCAGTCTTTTGAGTTTCCTATATAGAGTATCATGTCATCTGTGAAGAGTGACAGTTTGACCTTCTCTTGGCTGATTTGGATACCTTTTATTTCTTCCTGTTGTCTGACTGCTGAGGCTAAGACTTCCAATACTACGTTGAATAACAGTGGTGAGAGTGGATATCCCTATCTTGTTCCTGACCTTAGGGGGAAAGCTCTTGGTTTTTCCCCATTGAGGATAATATTAGCGTTGGGTCTTTCATATATGCTTTTTATGATCTCGAGGTATGATGCTTCTATACCTACTTTTTTGGGGGCTTTTATCAAGAAAGGATGCTGTATTTTGTCAAATGTTTTCTCTGCATCTATTGAGAGGATCATGTGGTTCTTGTCCTTTCTTTTAGTGATGTGATGTATCACACTGATTGTTTTGCAGATATTGAACTAGCCCTGCATCCCAGGTATAAATCCCACTTGGTCGTGGCGAATAATTTTTTTTAATGTATTGTTGGATCCGGTTGGCTAGTATCTTGTTGAGGATTTTTGCATCCTTGTTCATTAGGGAAACTGGTCCATAGTTCTCCTATTTAGTAGGGTCTTTGTCTGGTTTTGGAATCAAGGTAATGCTGGCTTCATAGAAAGAGTTTGGAAGTTTTCTTTCCATCTCTATTTTTTGGAACAGCTTCAAGAGAATAGATGTTAACTCTTCTTTAAATGTGTGGTATAATCCTCCTGGAAATCCATCTGGCCCTGGCCTTCAAAATAAGGAACAAAGGAATTCACCCCAAAAGAAAGAACAGGAAGAAATGACAGGCAGGGACTTATTCAACACAGATACAAAAGAGATGTCTGAACCAGAATTTAGAATCACGATAATAAGAATACTAGCTGGAGTTGAAAATAGATTAGAATCTCTTTCTGCAGAAATAAAAGAAATAAAAGCTAGTCAGGATGAAATTAAAAACACTATAACTGAGGCACAATCTCAAATGGATGCCACGGTGGCAAGTGTGGATGAAGCAGAGCAATGAATCACAGATACAGAGGACAAACTTATGGAGAATAATGAAGCAGAAAAAAAAAGAGGGAGACTAAGGCAAAAGAGCATGATTTAAGAACTAGAGAAGTCAGGGACTCATTAAAAAACAACATCAGAAGCATAGGGGTCCCAGAAGATGAAGAGAAAAAGGGGTAGAAGGCTTATGTGAGCAAATCATAGCAGAAAACTTTCCTAACCTGAGGAAAGACACACACATCAAAATCTAGGAAGCACAGAGGACTCCCATTAGATTCAACAAAAATCGATCATCAACAAGACAAATCATAGTCAAATTCACAAAATACTCAGGCAAGGAGAGAATCATGAAAGCAGCAAGGGAAAAAAAAGTCCTTAACCTACAGGGAAGACAGATGAGGTTTGCAGCAGACCTATCCACAGAACCTTGGCAGGCCAGAAAGGAGTGGCAGGATATATTCAATGTGCTGAATCAGAGAAATATGCAGCCAAGAATTCTTTAACCAGCAAGGCTGTCATTCAGAATAGAAGGAGCGATAAAAAGTTTCCCAGACAAACAAATATTAAAGGAGTTCATGACCACTAAACCAGCCATGGAAGAAATTTTAAGGGGGACTCTCTGAGGGGAGATACGATGAAAAAAAAAAAAGACCAAAAGCAACAAAGGACCAGAGAATACCATCATAAACTACAACTCTACAACAAACATAATGGCAATAAATTCATAGCTTTCAGTACTCACTCTAAACGTCAATGGACTAAATGCTCCAATTAAAAGACACAGGGTGACAGAATGGAAAAGAAAACAAGATCCATCTATATGTTGTTTACAAGAGACCCACTTTAGACCTAAAGACACCTTCAGATTGAAAGAAAGAGGGTGGAGAACCATCTATCGTGCTAATGGTCACCAAAAGAAAGCCAGAGTATCTATCATGTTAATGGTCACCAAAAGAAAGCCAGAGTAGCCATGTTTATATCAGACAATCTGGACTTTAAAATAAAGACAGTAACAAGAGATGAAGAAGGACATTATATCATATTTAAGGGGTCTATCCACCAAGAAGACATAACAATTGTAACATTTATGCTCCACATGTAAGAGCACCCAAATACATAAATCAATTAATCACAAACAAAGAAACTCATTGATAATAATACCAAAATAGTAGGGGACTTCAACACACCATTTACAGCAATAAATCATCTAAACAGAAAATCAACAAGGAAACAATGGCTTTGAATGACACACTGGACCAGATGAACTTAACAGATTTATTCAGAACATTTCATCCTAATGCAGTGGAATACACATTCTTTTCCAGTGCACATGGAATGTTCTCAAGAATAGATCACATAGGGACACAAATCAGCCCTCAACAAGTACAAAAAGATCAAGATCATACCTTGCATATTTTCAGACAACAACAGTATGAAATTCAAAATCAACCACAAGGAAAAATGTGGTAAGATAACAAATACTTGGACACTAAAGACCATCCTACTAAAGTATGAACAGACTAAACAAGAAGTTAAAGAGGAAATTAAAAAGTACATGGAAGCCAATGAAAATGATAACACCACAGCCCAAAACCTCTGGGACACAGGAAAGGCAGTCATAAGAGGGAAGTACATAGCAATCCAGGTCTTCCTAAAGAAGGAAGAAAGGTCTCAGATATACAACCTAACCTTACACTTTAAAGAGCTGGAAAAAGAACAGCAGAAACCAGCAGAAGACAGGAAATAATAAAGATTAGAGCTGAAATCAATGCAATCAAAACCAAAATAAAAACAAGTCAAAACAAAAACAAAACAAAACAAACAAAAACAGAACAGACCAATGAAACCAGAAGCTAGTTCTTTGAAAAAATTAACAAAATTGATAAACCCCTAGCCAGTTTGATCAAAAAGAAAAAGGAAAGGATCCAAATAAATAAAATCAAGAATGGAAGAGGAGAGATCACAATCAATATAGCAGAAATACAAACACTAATAAGAGAATATTACGAGCAATTATATGCCAATAAAATGGGCAATCTGGAAGAAATGGAAAAATTGCTAGAAAATTATAAACTACCAAAACTGAAACAGGAAGAAATAGAAAATTTAAGCAGACCCATAACCAGTACAGAAATCGAATTAGTAATTAAAAATCTCCCAAACACATGATAGAGTATTCTTGGCTACAGATTTTTCCCATTTAGCACATTGAGTATATTATGCCACTTCCTTGTGGCTTGCCAAGTTTCTTTTGAAAAATCTCCAGTTAGCCTTATGGGTTTTCCCTTTTAAGTTAAGGACTTCTTTTGTCTTCTTGTTTTTAATACTTTTTTCTTTATCATTGTAGTTTGCAAATTTAATTACAATATGTCTTGGTGTGGGCAATATGTCTTGGTGTGGGCCTGATTTTGTTGATTTTGATGGTAGTTCTCTGTGTCTCCTGGACCTGGATGTCTGTTTCCTTCCCCAGATTATGGAACTTTTCTTCTCTTATTTCTTAAAATAATTTTCTTCCCCCTTTTCTCTTTTTTTTCTTCTTCTGGGACTCCTACAGTATGGATGCCATTATGTTTGATGGAGTCACTGAGTTCTCTAAGTCTATTCTTGTATTGCATAATTCTTCTCTCTTTTATTCAGCTTCTTTGCTTTTGATTACTTTGTATTCTAGGTTATTAATGCATTCTTCTGCTTCTTCCAGCCTGCTGTTCCTTGCATCATGCCTGTTTCCAATCTCACTTATTGCATTCTTCATTATCTGATTGATTCTCTTTTGAATCTACTATCTCTGTGCAAGGGTCTCACTGATGTCTTCTATTCTTTTGTCAAGCCCAGTTAGTATCCTTATGATTGTTCCTTTAATTCTACATCAGGCATTTTACTTATACTGGTTTCACTTATTTCTCTGACTGTGGCCTTATCTTGTTCTTTTATTTGGGATAAATTCCTCCATCATGGCATTTTATATAAGTGTCTGCCTTCTGTTTGTTAGAAAAGCCAGTTATATCTCATGCTTATTCTTTGATGTGGGCTCTTCTCTCCCTTTAGTCGTGGAGTTTGTTCTGTCAGTCTTTAGATTGATTACTGGGGTTTTTAGGATAATTTGACAGTTATCTAGTTGTGTTTGTGGGGGAGGTGAGTCTAGGCTCCTCCTACTCTGCTGCTATATTCCTATTCCTATCAGCACCATTTTTCTAATAGCATTTATTCATTTTGTGTCTCTATCATATTTTTATAATGGTCACAATATTTCAAACTTTTTTATTAATTTTTTTGTTATGCTGATTTGTAATCACTGAACTTTGATATTACTATAGCAAATGTTTGAGGCACCATAAATAATACCCATATTATGTGGCAAACTTAATAAATATCATGTGTTCTGACTGCTCCACTGACCTGCTGTTCCTCCATGTCTCTCCCTCTCCTCAACACTCTCTATTTCCTATGATGAAAAATATTGAAATTGAAACACTATAATGGCTGCTAACTCTTCAAGTGAAAGGAAGAGTCACATGGCTCTCACTTTAAGTCAAAGGCTGGAAATGATTACGTTTAGTGAGGAAGGCAGGTCAAAAGCCAAAACAGACCAAAAGCTAGAGTGCCAGCTCTAACTGTGACAGCCAAGTTTTTAATGCAAAGTAAAAGTCCCTTAAAGAAACTGAAAGTGCTATCTAGTGAACACAAGAATGATAAGAAAGCAAAACAGCCTAATTGCTGATATGGAGAAACATTTAGTGTTCTGGATAGAAGATCAAACCAACCACAACCTTCTCTTAAGCTGTATCCTAATCCAAAGAAAAATCCTAATTCTCTTCAATGCTATGAAATTTAAGAGAGATGAGGAAACTGCAGAAGAAAAGTCTGAAGTTAGCAGAGGTTGGTTCATAAGGTTTAAGGAAAGAAGATGTCTCCAGAACACAGAATTGAAAAGTGAAGCAGCAAGTGCTGATACAGAAGCTGCAGCAAGTTATCCAGAAGATCTAGGTAAAGTAACTAATGAAGGTGGCTACACTAAATGACAAATTCTCAACGTAAATAAAACAGCCTTCTATTGGAAGAAGATGCCACTTAGGACTTCGTAGCTAGAAAACAGAGGTCAATGTTTGGCTTCAAAGCTTTATTTTTCTATTTTTAATTTTTTTAATGTTTATTTATTTTTGAGAGAGAGAGAGAGAGTGAGTGCAGGGGAGAGGCAGAAAGAGAGGTAGACACAGAATCTGAATCAGGCTCCAGGCTCTGAGCTTTCAGCACAGAGCCCAGCACAGGGCTTGAACCCACAAACCATGAAATCATGACCTGAGCCAAAGTCAGACCCTTAACCGACTGAGCCACCCAGGCGCCCCTGGCTTCAAAGCTTTAAAGGACAGACTACCTCTCTTACTAGGGGCAAACACCACTGGTGACAAAGTTGAAGCCAATGCTCATTGACCATTCTGGAAATCCGAGGGCCCTTAATAATTATGCTTTATCTCCTCTGTCTTTACTCTAGAAATGGAACGACAAAGTCTGAATGATAGCACATCATTTTACAACATGGTTTACTAAATCTTTTAAGCCCACTGTTGAGACCTACTGTTTAGAAAAAATATTCCTCGTAAAACATTACTTCTCATTGAATATGCCACTGGCAATCCAAGAGTTCTGATGGAGATGTATGACAAAACTAATATTGTTTTCATCCCTGCTAACACAACACCCATTCTATAGCCCAGGGATCAAGAAGGAATTTCAACTTTTAAGTCTTATTATTTAAGAATTACATCTTTTAGGGGTGCCTGGGTGGCTCAGTCGGTAAAGCGTCTGACTTTGGCTCAGGTCATGATCTCATGGCTTGTGAGTTCGATCCCTGCATCGGGCTCTGTGCTGACAGCTCAGAGTTTACAGCCTGCTTCTGATTCTGTGTCCCTGTCTCGCTCTGCTCCTCTCCTGCTCATGCACTTACTTTCTTTCTTTCTTTCTTTCTTTCTTTCTTTCTCTCTCAGAATAAATAAAACATTTAAAAAAAATTTTTTAAAAGAATTACATTGTTTAAGGCTCTGTCACCAAAGATAGTGATTTCCTCTGATGGATCCTGGAAAAGTCAATTGAAAGCCCCTAAAAAGTCTTCACTCTTCCAGATGCCATTAAAAGCATCTGTGATTCATGGGCAGAGGTCAAAATACCAACATTAACAAGAGCTGGAACACATTGATTCCAACCCTTATGGTAACCTTGAGGGGTTCAAGATTTCAGTGAAGGAAGTCACAGCAAATGTGGCAGCATTAGCAAGAGAACTAGAGTTAATGGATGAAGAGTTGCTTCTTATTAAGAATCTGCTCCTGGTGAAGATTCTATGAAAATTGTTGAAATGACAGCAGTGGTAGGGTTTATGATGACTGATTCCAATTTTGAAAGAAGTTCTACTTTGGGTAAAATGCCATCAAACAGGATCACATGCTATGAGACACTGTTAGTGAACTACAGAATCAATGCAGCAAACTTCACTCAGGTAATGGTTAGCATTTTTTAGCAATAGACTATTTTTTAACTAAGGATGTATTCTGGCTTTTTGGACAAAATGGTATTGCACACTTAATGTAATTACAGTTACAGTTTACACTTAACTTTTATATGCACTGAAAAAAAAAATATATATCATTTGACTCACTTTATTACAATGTATGCTTTATTGTGAGGGCCTGAGACCGAACCTGCCTTTTTTCTGAGGTGTGCCTATACAAAGCTTAATAGGAAACTCAGAAAGTAATAAACACATTAGTGTTTTGGCTACTTCAGCTATTTAAATAATTAATCCATTCACAAATAAAAGGGGCAAAAATAGCACTGATACATCATTTTCTTTTATGAATTACTTACATTAATCTAATATTTTATAATCTTGATGTGTTCCCTTTGTCCTAGAATTGGCAAATTTTAGACATGCTTCCTAATATTCTTAGAAGCTTTTGATGATTGATTTTGTAGTAATACAAAAATAAATGATGCAAGATCCTCATGCTTTCAACAACAACAACAACAAAAGCCTAGTATTTAAAGTTAAACTGCAATTATGGGGTGCCTGGGGTGGCTCAGTTGGTTAATTGTCGACTCTTGATTTGGACTCAGGTCATGATCTCAGGGCCAAGAGATCAAGCCCCGTGTTGGGGCTCTGCACTGAGATGAAGCCTGTTTCAGATCCTTTCTCTGTCCCTCTCCCACTTGCATTCTCTCTCAAAATAAAGAAAATAGATTAAAAAAAATAAATCAAATTAAACTGCAATTACATCAATAATAAAATCATAAGTTAAATTACTTTAAAAAATTAATGTTTCCAGTAAGCCAAATTTCATACCCATCTTTTGAGTTATTTTGGGGGAGGGTATTTTTTACAGATAAATTTCCTGAATAATTTCTGGGTCAAGATATATAAACATTTTTATAAAAACAAACAAACAAAAATGTAATGTTTTCCAGTAACCAGTCATGTCTTGACTATGTACTACCCATATCCATAGTATGGACTGCTATTTCTCAGTCTCTTATCCCTGTTCTTTTAATTTTGGTATCCATTCACTATGGATGATTTTAGTTTAATGTTTCCTTCCCTCTTCTTTTTTTCTTTTCTCACTCTTATTCTTAGTGGCTTTATCAAACCTCAGCTCTCCCAAATACATTCTGAAAAATATGGTGTTTTAATTCAACTCTGATCCTACCTACACTGATCAAGAGGGCTACAGAAAAACAAAACTATAGTAACTGTTCTCACTCTAAATTAATGATCATAAGCTGCAAATGGATTGTTGATGGGATGGAATGATTATGAAACTCTTCCTCAGTCCATGTACTTGTACTATCCCAAAACATCTCACATTTTCTCCCCAAATGTTACTCTCACCTGGTGATACTCATCTCTGTCTCCCTGAGACAAATCAATCAAAAGAGAGCTTTCAAAATCTCAAACCACTACCCATGTCTCACCAGATAGGTCACCAATCATTTTTATTAGACTACAACATCCTCATTCATGGCACTTTCCATCACCTTATCCTGCTTTTTTCCCCTTCCTCACAGCATTTTCATCACCTTCCACCATAGTGAATTTACCTATTCGTGCTGTTTCTGGTTTGTCCCCATCCGCTCTATCTTCCTACTACCCAGAGTAGTGCCTAGTTCATAGTAGACCCTCAATAAATTTTTGTTGAAGTAATCATTTGTATAAATAACTTCCATATCTACACTTTAAGAACTCACTTATGTTCTAATTCTCAAGTTAGGACAGGCCGCAAAGGCAGATGAATATGTAAGAATGCTGAAAGGAAGTGAGAGATTTTGCCATGGGGATATTAAAGAGAAAAAAATAAATAGAGGATAGAATTAATATAGAATACCTAAAACATACCAGGCATGTTAAGGAATCATTTGCAGACTTTTTCAAGTGTGATTCAGTATGTGGAAAAATGTACTATAGTTCAGGTACAAAAAATGAATCTAAATTAAATTAATTACATTGATATTGAATATAATCAAAACAAGTTTCCTGAAGAATAGTCATTAATCATTTAATTTAGATCAGTAAGTGAAATTACTTTAAAGCAACTTTTACTTATTGTTTACTTAATATTACCACATAAATTTCATAAAATGTTGGCTATATTTTGGGAAATGGATCAAGACATAGTATCAAATAATTTTTTCTCTTAAAATATAAGCTGGAATCTGTTAAACTCTAAAATCCCCAACAATATGTAAGGAAAAGGAAAAATAGACTGATCTATACTCCTGTCTTTGTTTTTCTTCCTACCTATTTATAATATCTCTTGGAATTCTGATTAAACAATGTATCTTAAATTATTCTTAGGTCTTAATAGTGAAGGTTTTTAAATTCAGAGATATATAAATTAATTATCGTATTGACAATTGCAATAATCGGTTCACCAAAAACACTCCTACGTTAATTATTAAACATATGGTCTGTTGATTATTTTACTTACAATAACCAATAACAAACTTTAATTTATCCAAAAATTATTAAGATTGATATTATCAAAACTACATATTCTGAATCAGTAGGTCTGAGATAGGACTTGAGATTCTGTATAGTTAGTAGCTCTTTCGGGACACATATGGTCCATGGGCCATATGTGAGTAGCAAAGGCCTGTTACACATTGGGAGATGTTTTTCATTTTTTTGTTTTTTGTTTTTGGGTCTTTTTTAGAGAGAAAGGGAGTGCATGAGCGGGAGAGAGGGGCAGAGGGAGAGACAGAGAGAGAGAGAGAATCTTAAGCAGGCTCCACTCGCAGCTCTGAGCCCTGTGCAGGGTTCAATCCCAAGACCCTGGGATCATGACCTGAGCCGCTGAAATAAAGAGACAGTTGCTCGACCCACTGAGCCACCCAGCCACACAGAAAGGTGATTTGATATATCAGAAATTCATGAATAAATTTAATATATATGCATTATATTAATAAAATATGATGTATCACGAAAATTCATATTCACAAGTAGCAATTACTTCCAACTTTGAGGATATAAAAATGACATCTTTCCAACAGACATCATTTAGCTTCACTGCAGAAATTGTGATTTTAAAAAGATGTGCGGAAAAAACATGGTAATTACTGCAAATATCTAATATCACAGTAGGGTAAAATGTATTTCTATGATTATTTTTAGTTGAAACTAATAATAGGAAATTTGTTTCTCTAATAGTAATATTGACATTCTCTAGAGATATTTGAAAAATGTGGAAAGAGAACAATAACAGCATATATTTTTATACCTTTAGAAATTCCTTTAACATCAAGTGTATTAATTACTTAATTAATGCAACCTACAAAATAACTTCTGATCTTACTGAAGGTTTCACCTAGGCCACAGAATGTTTGTCAGATTGGGACAAAAATAAATCATTTATGTAAATGCACACACAGGATATTCACTCAAGATAAGAAAAATAAGACAGCAATATAATAAACCTTTATTGTGTTTAAAATTGTACTATAGATGTCCATCTTATGCTAAATAGTAGCATCTTATATTAGAATTTACATAAAAGAGGATATAATAATGCAATCATTTGTCAATTATTTTGAGTAGCAGCTGTGAGTTCTTTTCAGGGCTTAATATATAAATGGCAACTTTTTTTATCAGCATATGTCTGGTTTTAATTAGGCATACCTTATTTATGGGAATAAACGCATTTCTTTAAAAATATGTTAAGATCTAGTTCACAGAATAGCTCAATAGTCTATAAGTAACCACAGTTATTTTATTTTGCCTTTACAACACAAATTTTATACCTCTGTTTTGTAATTTTTTAAATATTATGACAATAGACTGTAAATAAGTCAATAGGTTATAATCTCCTTTGCATAGAATGTTAACATGTATTTTTACTATTACCAGAAGTATAATTTTAGCCAATAGAAATATATCAATAAATGATTGTACATTGAATGATGTTAATTTTCACTTTCTCCCCCTTTATTGTACAATGTTTAATGTTACTATTTGCCTCCCTTTGGAGAATACTTTATTTCTCTAAGCCATCTCCCAATTTATTAAATAACTTATCTTCTCAATCACCATGGCATCTCAGACAGTGTGCTATGCAAATTTTCTTTCAGGGCAATGCTACATCTTCAGCAGAATAAAAGTGTACTATATGTATCCTTTAAATTATAAAGCCTGTAAAAAGTGTGTTTTCTTATGAAAAAAATCATTAGTTAAATAATGATAATAATTATTCTTTGGTATCTGGCATAATATAAGAATTACTTATGTATCTCATTTTAATCTCCAGTTCATACTTACTCAATCAAAAAATATGCAAGTCAAAAGAATGAATTCCTTTATATTATTATATCAAGAAATATGGGATTAAATGCATTATAATAATTTTTTCCAAGTTCAAAAAAAGTCCTAACTCTATTCTATGATCAAGATAAGTGTTCAGGCACTTATTACATTAAAATTAGAATATTTATCACTGAGAATGTGTTAATCATCTCTCTTTTTACCTTCATTTTACAAATACATTAGCTGAGACAGATGGCTGAATTGATTTAGTGAATAATCATTCATAGTTATAGCAAAGCTAAAATTATATTAAATTCCAGACCTCTATTTATGCACTTTTTTTCTCATTAAACTTTAGAAGATAGAAATACATAGTTTATACTTACAGAATTTAGTGCAAAATTCTAAAATAATGAGCACAGATTGTTTTTAATCCTAGATTTTATTAGCTATTTGTACACCTGATTAAATGGTTTTCAAACTGTATCTCTTTTTAAAAAACACAGCAGGTGTCTTGTCTATAAAAGTATGCAAAACCATTCTGATGTAATGCCCAATAAGAAATAAGCACGCTTTAAATACTTTGAACATAATGGCCTGACAGTAAATGTTTTTTCTTGTAAGAATTCATCTTCCAGAAACTGTAGAGTGTTAACAAATTTAAAAGGAAATACATTTCGTGCTTGTCCTTCACTTTAATGGTATACTATTCTTACTTAATCACCACTATAAAAGAAATTAAAGTCTAAATAAAGTCAGGAAATGAGTTAACTTTATAGTTTGGTTCAACTGGGAAAACAGTTATACTTAGCCTTGTAGATATTATTAGATACAATCTATGAGGACATTTTCAAAACCTTGAACTAATATTCCAGTACCATCCTAACTCAATTCCACATAAAACACATATTTTATGACTTATATTTGTATTGAAAACTCTTATAAATTATAAAAAGGGTTAACTTTTATGGAAGAGAAGTTGGATATCCTCTTATATAAAATCATCTAAAACTTCACTCTATTTAGGAAAACAAGTTTATTCTCCTTTGACTAAACCTAAATTATGAACTATATATCTTAATGGGAAAATACTGCTTTAATAGCATATTTACTCACATAGAAATAAAAGAGGGCACTGCTAGATTCTCATTAAATTATTACTAACAATAAATGTTACTTCCAGAGCTTAGATAAAATGAACAGAAAACCAAACCACAGGTGTAGTTAAAAGCTAAAAGTCCTGGATAAAAATAATTATGAAGACTTAATATCATACAGAATTCCTATCTGGGGCGTATTTAAGATTTTTCTTAGTCTTCCAAGCTCTCTATATCTTGCATTTCTTTTCTCTCATTTTGAAGTAATTGAATAATGAACTGCCTTCTCATTTCCTTCCTTTCTTCCTCTTTTTTTCCTTTCTTATCCTTTAAACACTGTTATTCATTTTAATTTGTTTTTGTTGTAATTTTTGTTTTTGGTTCTTGTTTTCTCTAAAACATGCAAGACTTACTTTTGAGGTTAGATCATATGTAATGTGTCAATACTTAAAACAGGTAAAGACATCTCCTTGGAACATATTTATTTTACATGCAAATTTGAAATAAACATTTCTCAAAAGGTTGATGAAATAGAAGATTAAACTGCTTCAGCTAACCTAATATTTGAAACTAAGTAACTCATCATTTTATGTCAGCCACTGGTCTAAATTAACCATTACTGGTTTGGTTAACATTGAAGAAAAAACTGATTCAGAGATATAAGTAGGCACAAATAGCATTTTATGCTTGATTTTTTTTTAATTTCCTTAATAATACTTACTATTAAATCTTAAGAAAAAAATAAATTACTGTATCTTATGTTTTCTGTTTGGCAACAGGCAGTCTCTGGCTAATTTTTTGTAAGATTTCATTTTTTTGGACACTTTCAAGTTCACAGCAAAATTGAAAAGTAGGTACAGAAAGTTTTCATATAGCCCTTGCTCTCACACACCCATAGCCTTTCCCACTGTCAACATCCTCACCAGAATGATGCATTTGTTACAACGTATGAACCTATATTGTCATATCTTAATCCTGACTTTTGGAAAGCAATCTTCATGTTGGTAAGTATATCTATCACATCTTTTTGACACTCCTAGGCTAAATAAGGCTGCTCTGGATCAGTGAAATTAAAAGCACTAATAGTTAAGAATGAAGACTCAACCAAGTGGTATAAATGAATCTGGATCTGGGAAGTGACATGTTTTATAGGCTGAGACACATAACTTGCCCAGGAGACTGAATGAGTAAAGCTTCTGAAGTTGCTCCTGCTAAAGAGAAAGCCTGGCCATGACTCCCTTTCTTTAGTTAATCTGTCCCTGCTTTCATTTGGGAAATGGTATTAGGCTTATTCTTTCCTTTACCTGAAGCAAGTTCACTATCTTTAGCTGACATGTTATTTTGCTAGTTTCTCACTATATTAGCACTTCCACATCAGCTGAAGGAAAAATGGGCCTTAATGGTTTTCCCTCATGGAGGGAAAAATGAAGATATCTTTCAGCCACCTCTAGCTCTGTACTTTAGGATGTCCCACTGCCATTAAACAACAACTACGACAAAGAAAAACAACAATAACAAAGATGTCCTGTGCTTGTATCATCTAGCTAGCTTTTTAGAGAATCTTAGTCAGGTTGGGATTACTGCTGTAGCTATAAAAAGTATATTATTTGCCATATATATAGGCATATGTATACATATAGTTGTGTGTGTACATGTATAGACACACACTTTTTTCTTCTTATTCTTCTCATTCCTTCTCCTCTTCTTCCTCCTTTCTTTATTATTTTAATAGTAATTTTTTGATGTTTATTTATTTTGAGGAAGAGAAAGAGAGAGAGAGAGAGCATATATGCACAGGGGAGGGACAGAGAGACAGGGAGAGAGAATTCCAAGCAGGCTCCACGAGGTCAGTGCAGAGGCTAATACAGGGCTTGATCCTTTGATTGTAAGATCATGACCTCAGCCTAGATCAAGAATCAGATGCTTAACTGACTGAGCCACCCAGGCACCCCTTCCTTCTTTTAATGTTGCTTTATATTGAGGGTACAGGTAGGCATTTCAAGATACTTATCAAGGATTCAAAATAGAGTTAACTTCTTCATTTCTTTGCATTTCTTTCAATTTCAAGCAAAAAGAGAAAAAATTATTTCTTTACCTGAAGTAGGTTAAAAATAACCAATTTTGCTTGTTTGTTTTACATAAATTGGTTTATAAGATCATGTTGGCTTATTCTTAAGAGAACCACAAAAAAAATTGTGAATACCAAAAACATTTTAACAATGTTTTGAGGTACTGATAGTGTATAAAAGTAAAGCATATACAGACAAAATTAATTGCAGGTACTATATAAAAATGAAATAAGTAAAAACATTTGAGAATTTCACATTTAAGAAATATTTAGTCATTAATAATTTCAATGCTTTACACAGAAGTACATATGCTAATAGGCCTTAAGCTCACAAATATACTGGGATATTGATAAAATGGGTGATTATTGCTTTATTTTTTAAATCTGAACTTTAATTCATTTTCCTTTTTTAATATTTAATTTTCCTGTCTAAAATTCTATTTGGTTCCTTTGCCTCTAATTAACATGTGATTATCAATTATTTATTTATATATTTTTGTTTTTACTTTATAGCCATTGTACTATGAGATAATTTATTCTGAAATGCTTCTCAGTAAATTACGCTAGGTACTTTGTCTTAGTCACAATGTCCTAGTTTAAAAAATTCTTACTTTCTTAAATATCCATGACAATATTTTATGGCTTTGAAAATATGATTTTGTTATATTTATACCAGTATTTCTATGAATATGAGACTTCTAAATAAAAAAAGAACGTAATTTAAGGTGTTACTCCCTATGAATCATGACTGAACTAAATAAAAGGAATATTATTTTACCTTTTAAAAACTTTTAAGATTTAAAATTTTTTTCAATGTTTATTTATTTTTGAGAGACAGAGCACAAGCAGGGAAGGGGCAGAGAGAGGGAGACACAGAGTCCGAAACAGACTCCAGGATCTGAGCTATCAGCACAGAGCCCGATGAAACTTTTAAGATTTTTAGAATATATAGTTGCCAAATATATCAAATAAACATATGAAATAAATAAAAGATTTAAAGAATAGATGCATATTATCATAATATAGATATCCTAAATGCATACTTTCTGTTAAAAAATATATCATGCTTTATTGATCTATTTGCTACTTTATAAAACTTTCATTAGCCCACACTGGTTTGTTAAGACACAAATAAATCTGGTTGTAATCATCTAGTTAGCAATATTAGTTTACATTTAATAAACAGATATAGCCAATTATATTATGTGTTAAATTATATTATGTGTTATACCATAACACATAATTACACAATTATCTTTATTCAGAAGCTATATATTTAATTGAAAATTACGTGTGTGTTTCACTATTTTTTAAATTCTGCTCAAACTTAAGTGTCCAAATTCATAAAAGGTAAGAGAATATCGATCAGTTTAGTCACTTTTAGTTGTTTTATTGGTAGCCACTGCTCAATCTGACTCTCCACAAAGCAGTAAATAGAACTCTACAAATATTTTATACATATGAACCCACTTCTGTGTCTTTCACTCACCTTAAATCTCTATTCTTACAGTCAATGACAGAGTCATAACCCAGATTCGAAATTCAAAATGAAATTCAACAAGGCAAAGAAAATATCCAAGATCAGTTAAGTACATACATGTAATCCTGCTTTGTTCCCAGACTTTTACTAGTTTCAGGTCTCCTCTAGGGTCAGGCTTAAGTTTGCAAATTTCTATCAAGAAAAAAACTGCAGGTCAGATATGGCCTTTATAGTATGCCATATGAATGAGTTTTTACAATTAGGCCCTGGAGGAGAGTACCTATGTCATTCTTAAAACTTTTTCTCTTAATTTCAGTGTAATCAGTGTTATTAGCAGTGTTACATTAGGTATATTAGTTTCAGGTGTATAATATAGTGAGTCAACAATTCTATACATTACACAGTACTGATTCAACAATTGTATACATTATTCAGTACTATTCATAGTAAGTACACTCTTAATCCCCCTCACCTATTTCGCCGTCCCCCCCCACCCATATCCTCTCTGGTAACCACCACTTTGTTTTCTATATTTAAGAGTCTGCTTTTGTTTGTTTGTCTCTTTTCTTTTTTAATTTGTTTCTAAATTCCACATATGAGTGAAATCATATGGTATTTGTCTTTCTCTGACTGATTTATTGCACTTAGCATTCTACCCCTAGATCCCTCCATGTTGTTGCAAATGACAAGATTTCATTTTCTTTGTGGCTGAGTAATATTCCACAATATGTATGTATGCATATGTGTGTGTGTATAATATATGTTACATATATATGTGTGCGTATGTATATACATTCTTGTATTAATTAATTGTATAATTGTATTAATTGTATAATTCTTATATTAAGAAAAAAGTTCTTATGTAAAAAACATTATACCACAAGGAACTAGAAAAAGAAGACAGTTATCTGAAATTTAGGAGAGGAAGGAAATAACAAAAAAAATGAGAAATATATAAAACAGAGGCCAGAATAAACAATAACGTAACATTGAAAATAATGACCAGTTTTTCTAAAAAAATAAAATTGGCAATGCTTTAACTATAATAACTAAAGAAAAAAGAAGATTCAAAAACCAAAATGAGAAATGGAAGAGAAAACAATAAAATGGGACCAAAGATATATATAATAACAGATTAGTATAATTATATACTAACAAATCAGATAACTTAGGGAAAAAAAAAACATAATTCTTAAAAATAGACAAGTTACCAAGATTGAATCATGAATACTGAATCCAAGAAACAGGAAATCTTAGACCAATAACAAGAATGAAAGTTGAATTAAGAATCAAAAATCTCCCAATACAGAAAAGCCCAAGACTATATGGTTTCATCAGTGAATTCTATGGAAGATTAAAAACAAAAGTTAATGATAATCTTTATCACAATCTTACAAATAATGGAACAGAGGGAACACATTCAAAATCATTCTATGAGGCCAGTATTATTACCCTGATACCAAAGCAGGATCAAAGTCCCAGTGCAGCAGGCCTGTCCCCCAGAAGTCCAGCACAAACAAACCCCTGAGTGCAAACGGAAGACAAAAAGTGACAAGAGACAATCTCCAGAAATAAACAAAAAACAAGTAATAAGACGGCAATACATACATATCTATCAATAATTACTTTGAATGTAAATGGACTAAATGCTCCAATCAAAAGACAGAATCAGAATGGAGGGGGGGAAAAAAAAGACCCAAATATATGCTGCCTACAAGACAGTCATTTTAGACCTAAAAACACCAGCAGATTGAAAGTGGCAAGGTGGAGAAATATTTATCACACAAATGGATGTCAAAAGAAAGTTGGAGTAGCAATACTTAGATCAGACAAACTAGACTTTTTTGTTTTAGGATTATTTTTATCCTGATTTGGTATCAGAATATCTATGTCTTATCCACAGTCTCCACAGGGCATTTTATACCCCACAACCCAGTCCTCATGCCTTGGATTCTTCCCACAGTATTCTACTTGTTATTGTTCAATCTCTTTTCACACTTTACTGCCTTTGCTCATTTATTTTCCTACGGGAAACTTCTCAAGGTTAATGAGCAAAACACATTAATTTAAATTCTGCAAAATCAATTGATCACTACCCACTTTTTCAATGACTCTAGGAAGGATATATAGTTTGTGGTAAATAAAACAGAAAGAAGAAGGATTTAAACCAAGCCAGGAAAGATTAAGTTTGTATCACCTTCACATGGTTAATTATTTTCTAGGAAATATTTTTTGGTTTCATCATAGAATAGTAATAGCAACACAACATGACTGATTCTATTTAGGGAAAGTCATTGTAACTATGTGATAATTATTTATTCCTCCTATCTTAAAACAGTTTAATTTTATCCTGCCATTGTCCTTCTTCTGTATATAGTTCAACCTATGTTAGTATGTGTGTAAATCAATAGGGAAACATGAAAAATAATTACTTCATGTTAATTCCACTTACTAAATATTTGCCGCACGTTGAGCTCTGTGTGAATCATGTTCCTCCTACATTAGGCTTCTGAAAAAGCCAAAATTATCCACCACCTGTACAAAAACCACAGAGTGCATTTAGAGTGTTAAATTCTTTGCTGAATTTCATTTCACATATTTATTTTGCTTTTACCCTCATTGATTAACCTAAAAAATTTCATTTGTGTTTATTTTTGCCATAGCATGCATTTTTGTAAGTCATTTTAAATTCAGTTGAAATATAATCACGAAGAAATAAATAATATTATGGTTCTCCTTTATTCCCAGGCAATGTATTTGTACAGAATCTCCTAAATCATAGTACCTTGAAATGAATTGAGGCTACAACAACATTTGCAGCAGAAAAATAACTACTACTATAAAGCCTTAATTAGCTAGAACCTATAATTAGCCAGCATTCATTAAAGATTATTTGAATTCACACAAATGGTGTATATATAAGTAGCCATGTGCACTTAGTTTAGGAGAATATTTCTGCAAGACTATTTACTATAAAAAGATGAATACACATGGATATAAGCAATTGTAATTGTATTTATATGTAAGTGAGCACATGGTAAATGTACATAGAGAGACCAAGCAGCTAAGCCATTTTGTTATAATGGAAGGACATCTATATTACATAAAACACTGTATTCGTCGTCTGCCAAACTGTTTTTTGTTTGTTTCAGTTTGTCTGTTTTGTCATTCTGTGACAAAATTACAGGACGGCAATAATGGCATAGCAACCAAAAGCTTAAAGCCTTTCTCAGGAGAAAGGAGACACTACTTTGTGATAACAAATGCTTGTTCTATTTGTGATTTACCAAGTAAGACTGATGTGAAAAAAAATTTTTTTCTCAAAGTGACAAATATCTAAATTCCCTAAAACTATTCAAATATATCAAATGTTTATTAAATATTTAGTAGCATGTTAAACATTTTTTTATCAAAAATTTAGTGATAGTTTATTAGCACTTCTAAAAATGTTGACTTATCTATAAATTGGAATAGAAATAAATGTGAAGCCCATTAATTTCATAGCTGAGCATTATTTGCACTGGTTTTAGAGTCATCAAACACTCAGTAAATTATCTTTTATGAGACTTCGTTACTTTATTTATCTGATATTTTTTTAAATATTTTTTTAACCTTTATTTATTTTTGAGAGACCAAGACAGAGCATGAGTGGGGGAGGGGCAGAGAGAGAGGGAAACACAGAAGCCAAAGCAGGCTCCAGGCTCTGAGCTGTCAGCACAGAGCCATGTGGGACTCAAACTCACAAACCGTGAGATCACGACCTGAGCTGAATCAGATGCTTAACTGACTGAGCCACCCAGGCACCCCATATTATCTGATGATATTTAATTCTTCCTCATAAGGGTTTTCACAAATCCTGGTACCTTGAGTTTTTTAATGACCTTAAATATAATACTATCTACAACAAATAATTTAGACATTATAAAATTCTTTATAACTACTTGTTTTTATATCAAGGCAACTTGCGTATTCATCTTGTACAAATTATGTATATTCCTTTGTAATTCTACAGCAGTAGTTTATTTACTCTGAACAACTTGCATAATGATATCTATAATCATATGGATTCATCCATTTGAATTACATGTTCTTACCTCCAAGGGGTGTGGTTGGAAATTAATCTGTGCAAGTGGAACAAAGAATGTGTAGTATGACTTGGTCTATGCTTTCTGTTCTTGACTGTACCCTGTGCTAGCCAACTGAGATGGTTAATCTTATGGTAACTTGGGTAGGCCATATTACATGGGTATCTGGTCAAAAAAAATCTCTGGCTGTTGCTATGCAGGTGTTTCTTTTAGATAAGATTAACATTTAAATCAATAGACTTTGAGTAAAGCAGATTACCTCTGTAACACAGATGGGCCTCATCCAGTTAAAGGCATTAAGAGAAAGCCTGACTTTCTCTTAGCAGGAAGGAATTCTGCCAGCAGTCGGCCTGTGGGCTCAAACTGCAATATCAAGTCTTCCCTGGGTCTCCAGCCTGCCACCCTACCTTGCAGATCTTGGACTTACCAGCCTCCTCAATCACATAAAGGAACGGCCTTAAAATCAATCAATCAATATCCCACCGCCCTCCCTATTTCCTATTCGTGCTCTGGAAAACCCTTTCTAAAACAACAACAAAACTACATATATTCATTTTGAAAACATCTTACAAGGGAAAATGTTTGTCATTAAGGTAAACTTTGTCCATCTACTACACGCTAGGTATTGTGTTAGGGGCAGCCAAAAAACAAACAAACAAACAAGTAAAATATGGGTCATACTATGAGATGACTAGAAAACTGTATGGGGAAAAATATATGAGAACAAAGTATTTAAAATAAATAGTACTATATTTAATCAGAGATGATGGAATAAAGGAGAAGAAGGAACCCTGAACTATAAAAAAAAAAGTTGTTAAACAATGAACCATAAGGTAGGAAACATCTGGAAAGATGGAAAGAAAAAGCATAAAGGTTTACGAACACCATACAAAGATATTGAATTTTATCCTATGAATTAGGGAATTCATTGAAAGCTTTTAAGCTTAGGTATCAAATGTGTGGGTTTAGATTTTTATTTTGATCACTCTGCTATTATAGGTGATGAATTTGCACAGGGTGGGAACAGAAGACAGAAAATTACCTGGGAAGATGGCGGCGTAGGAGGACACTGGGCTCACCACATCCTGCAGATAACTTAGATTCCACCCACACCTGCCTAAATAACCCAGAAAACTGCCAGAAGACTAGCAGAAAGGATTCTCTGGAGCCAAGCATAGACGAGAGGCCCACGGAAGAGGGCAGGAAGGGCAGAGAGGCAGTGCGCACTACAGGGACTGGTGGGAGGGAGCCAGGGCAGAGGGGCAGCCTGCCAGCAAAGCAGAGCCCCCGAGTCTGGCTTGCAAAAGTGGAGGGGCCGGACGGAGTGTGTTCAGACAGCAAGCAGGACTTAACATCTGGAAGGTTATAACCTAACAGCTCTGCTCGGAGAGCGGGAGGGCTGGAGGACAACAGAAGAGTTGTTGAGCCCCGGACAACAGAGCGCAGCTTGGTGGGGAACAAAGGTGCTCACCAGCGCCATCTCCCTCGCCCATTCCCCAGCCAGTTTGCTTGCACCGCGCAAACACCCAACACTGTGCTTCTGCGGATCCATCCCTCCAGCAGGTCTGACTCCCTCCCAGTGCCACAAGGCCCCTCCCAAAGCAGATCTCCAAAGGAGAAGCGAGCTGAGCCTGCCCCTCCCGCCCCTGTGCACCTTGCCCATCCACCCCAGCTAATACGCCAGATCCCCAGCACCACAAGCCTGGCAGTGTGCAAGTAGCCCAGACAGGCCACGCCACCCCACAGTGAATCCCGCACTTAGGAGAGGAGAAGAGAAGGTACACACCAGTCTGACTGTGGCCCCAGCGGTGGGCTGGGAGCAGACTTTGGGTCTGACCGTGGCCCCGCCCACCAACGCAAGTTATTCAAGATAGCACACGGGAAATGCCCTGCAGTCCTGCACCACTCCAGGGACTATCCAAAATGACGAAAGGGAAGAATTCCCCTCAAAAGAATCTCCAGGAAATAATGACAGCTAACGAACTGACCAAAAAGGATTTAAACAATATAACAGAAAGTGAATTTAGAATAATAGTCATAAAATTAATCGCTGGGCTTGAAAACAGTATAAAGGACAGCAGAGAATCTATTGCTACAGAGATCAAGGGACTAAGGAAGAGCCAAGAGGAGCTAAAAAATGCTATTAATGAGCTGCAAAATAAAATGGAGATGACCACAGCTCGGATTGAAGAGGCAGAGGAGAGAATAGGTGAACTAGAAGATAAAATTATGGAAAAAGAAGAAGCTGAGAAAAAGAGAGATAAAAAAATCCAGGAGTATGAGGGGAAAATTAGAGAACTAAGTGATGCACTAAAGAGAAATAATCTACGCATAATTGGTATTCCAGAGGAGGAAGAGAGAGGAAAAGGTGCTGAAGGTGTACTTGAAGAAATAATAGCTGAGAACTTCCCTGATCCGGTGAAGGAAAAAGGCAATGAAATCCAAGAGGAACAGAGAACTCCCTTCAGACATAACTTGAATCGATCTTCTGCATGACATATCATAGTGAAACTGGCAATATAGAAGGATAAAGAGAAAATTCTGAAAGTAGCTAGGGATAAATGTGCTCTAACATATAAAGGGAGACCGATAAGACTAGTGACGGATCTCTCTACTGAAACTTGGCAGGCCAGAAAGGAATGGCAGGAAATCTTCAATGTGATGAACAGAAAAAATATGCAGCCGAGAATCCCCTATCCAGTAAATCTGTCATTTAGAATAGAAGGAGAGATAAAAGTCTTCCCAAACAAAAACTGAAAAATTCATCACCACTAAACCAGCCCTACAAGAGATCCTAAGGGGAATCCTGTGAGGCAAAGTACCAGAGACATCGCTACAAGCATGAAACCTACAGACATCACAATGACTCTAAACCCGTATCTTTCTATAACAACACTGAATGTAAATGGACGAAATACGCCAACCAAAAGACATAGGGTATCAGAATGGATAAAAAATCAAGACCCATCTATTTGCTGTCTACAAGAGACTCATTTTAGACCTGAGGACACTTTCAGATTGAAAGTTAGGGGATGGAGAACTATTTATCATGCTACTGGAAGTCAAAAGAAAGCTGGAGTAGCCATACTTATATCAGACAAACTAGACTTCAAATTAAAGGCTGTAACAAGAGATGAAGAAGGGCATTATATAATAATTACAAGGTCTATCCATCAAGAAGAAGTAACAATTATAAATGTCTATACGCCGAATACCGGAGCCCCCAAATATATAAAACAATTACTCACAAACATAAGCAACCTTATTGACAAGAATGTGGTAATTGCAGGGGACTTTAACACTCCACTTACAGAAATGGATAGATCATCTAGACACACAGTCAATAAAGAAACAAGGGCCCTGAATGACACATTGGATCAGAAGGACTTGACAGATATATTTAGAACTCTGCATCCCAAAGCAACAGAATATACTTTCTTCTCGAGTGCACATGGAACATTCTCCAAGATAGATCATATACTGGGTCACAAAACAGCCCTTCATAAGTTTACAAGAATTGAGATCATACCATACATACTTTCAGACCACAATGCTATGAAGCTTGAAATCAACCACAGGGAAAAGTCTGGAAAACCCCCAAAAGCATGGAAACTAAAGAACACCCTACTAAAGAATGAATGGGTCAACCAGGCAATTCGAGAAGAAATTAAAAAATATATGGAAACAAACGAAAATGAAAATACAACAATCCAAACGCTTTGGGATGCAGCGAAGGCAGTCCTGAGAGGAAAATACATTGCAATCCAGGCCTATCTCAAGAAACAAGAAAAATCCCAAATACAAAATCTAACAGCACACCTAAAGGAAATAGAAGCAGAGCAGCAAAGACACCCCAAACCCAGCAGAAGAAGAGAAATAATAAACATCAGAGCAGAAATAAACAATATAGAATCTAAAAAAACTGTAGAGCAGATCAATGAAACCAAGAGTTGGTTTTTTTGAAAAAATAAACAAAATTGATAAACCCCTAGCCAGACTTCTCAAAAAGAAAAGGGAGATGACCCAAATAGATAAAATCATGAACAAAAATGGAATTATTACAACCAATCCCTCAGAGATACAAGCAGTTATCAGGGAATACTATGAAAAATTATATGCCAACAAACCGGACAACCTGGAAGAAATGGACAAATTCCTAAACACCCACACACTTCCAAAACTCAAACATGAGGAAATAGAAAAATTGAACAGACCCATAACCAGTGAAGAAATTGAATCAATTATCAAAAATCTCCCAACAAATAAGAGTCCACGACCAGATGGCTTCCCTGGGGAATTCTACCAGACATTTAAAGCAGAGGTAATACCTATCCTTCTCAAGCTATTCCAAAAAAATAGAAAGGGAAGGAAAACTTCCAGACTCATTCTATGAAGCCAGTATTACTTTGATTCCTAAACCAGACAGACCCAGTGAAAAAAGAGAACTACAGGCCAATATCCCTGATGAATATGGATGCAAAAATTCTCAATAAGATACTAGCAAATCGAATTCAACAGCTTATAAAAAGAATTATTCACCATGATCAAGTGGGGTTCATTCCTGGGATGCAGGGCTGGTTCAACATTCGCAAATCAATCAATATGATACATCACATTAATAAAAGAAAAGATTAGAACCATATGATCCTGTCAATCGATGCAGAAAAAGCATTTGAAAAATTCAGCATCCTTTCTTAATAAAAACCCTCGAGAAAGTCGGGATACAAGGAACATACTTAAAGATCATAAAAGCCATTTATGAAAAGCCCACAGCTAATATCATCCTCAATGGGGAAAAACTGAGAGCTTTCCCCCTGAGATCAGGAACACGACAGGGATGTCCACTCTCACCGCTGTTGTTTTACATAGTGTTGGAAGTGCTAGCATCAGTAATCAGACAACAAAAGGAAATCAAAGGCATCAAAATTGGCAATTCACTTTTTGCAGATGACATGATATTATACATGGAAAATCCGATAGATTCTACCAAAAGTCTGCTAGAACTGATACATGAATTTAGCAAAGTTGCAGGATACAAAATCAATGTACAGAAATCAGTTGCATTCTTATACACTAATAATGAAGCAACAGAAAGACAAATAAAGAAACTGATCCCATTCACAACCGCACCAAGAAGCATAAAATACCTAGGAATAAATCTAACCAAAGATGTAAAAGATCTGTATGCTGAAAACTATAGAAAGCTTATGAAGGAAATTGAAGAAGATATAAAGAAATGGAAAAACATTCCGTGCTCATGGGTTGGAAGAATAAATATTGTCAAAATGTCAATACTACCCAAAGCTATCTACACATTCAATGCAATCCCAATCAAAATTGCACCAGCATTCTTCTCGAAGCTAGAACAAGCAATCCTAAAATTCATATGGAACCACAAAAGGCCCCGAATAGCCAAAGTAATTTTGAAGAAGAAGACCAAAGCAGGAGGCATCACAATCCCAGACTTTAGCCTCTACTACAAACCTGTCATCATCAAGACAGCATGGTATTGGCACAAAAACAGACACATAGACCAATGGAATAGAATAGAAACTCCAGAACTAGACCCACAAACGTATGGCCAACTCATCTTTGACAAAGCAGGAAAGAACATCCAATGGAAAAAAGACAGTCTCTTTAACAAATGGTGCTGGGAGAACTGGACAGCAACATGCAGATGAATGAAACTAGACCACTTTCTTACACCATTCACAAAAACAAACTCAAAATGGATGAAGGACCTGAATGTGAGACAGGAAACCATCAAAACACTAGAGGAGAAAGCAGGAAAAGACCTCTCTGGCCTCAGCCGTAGCAATTTCTTACTTGACACATCCCCAAAGGCAAGGGAATTAAAAGCAAAAGTGAATTACTGGGACCTTATGAAGATAAAAAGCTTCTGCACAGCAAAGGAAACAACCAACAAAACTAAAAGGCAACCAACGGAATGGGAAAAGATATTTGCAAATGACATATCGGACAAAGGGCTAGTATCCAAAATCCATCAAGAGCTCACCAAATTCCACACCAAAAAAACAGATAATCCAGTGAAGAAATGGGCAGAAAACATGAATAGACACTTCTCTAAAGAAGACATCTAGATGGCCAACAGGCACATGAAAAGATGCTCAACATCGCTCCTCATCAGGGAAATACAAATCAAAACCACACTCAGATATCACCTCACGCCAGTCAGAGTGGCCAAAAGGAACAAATCAGGAGACTATAGATGCTGGAGAGGATGTGGAGAAACGGGAACCCTCTTGCACTGTTGGTGGGAATGCAAACTGGTGCAGCCGCTCTGGAAAGCAGTGTGGCGGTTCCTCAGAAATTTAAAAATAGACCTACCCTATGACCCAGCAATAGCACTGCTAGGAATTTACCCAAGGGATACAGGAGTACTGATGCATAGGGGCACTTGTACCCCAATGTTTATAGCAGCACTCTCAACAATAGCCAAATTATGGAAAGAGCCTAAATGTCCATCAACTGATGAATGGATAAAGAAATTGTGGTTTATATACACAATGGAGTACTACATGGCAATGAGAAAGAATGAAATATGGCCCTTTGTAGCAACATGGATGGAATTGGAGAGTGTTATGCTAAGTGAAATAAGCGGTACAGAGAAAGACAGATACCATATGTTTTCACTCTTATGTGGATCCTGAGAAACTTAACAGAAACCCATGGAGGAGGGGAAGGGAAAAAAAAAAAAAAAAAGAGGTTAGAGTGGGAGAGTGCCAAAGCATAAGAGACTCTTAAAAACTGAGAACAAACTAAGGGTTGATGGCGGGTGGGAGGGAGGGGGTAGGTGATGGGCATTGAAGAGGGCATCTTTTGGAATGAGCACTGGGTATTATATGGAAACCAATTTGACAATAAATTTCATATATAAAAAAAAACAAAAAAAAGAAAATTACCAACAAGGTTATTGTACTAAGCTAGGGAAGAAATGATAAAGACTTGAGCTAATAGAGGTGGAATTAAAGGTACACATTTACAAATATTAATGAGATTGATTTGGGTGTGGAGACCCTCAGAGACTTCTATTGAGATTTCTAGCTTGGGTCAACGGTGAATATGGCTCCCTAAATAAGACATACCAGAAAAAAGAACAAATGCACAGGACAATATAATGATACACATTAAATGTTGCATTGAAGACATTAATTAAATAATTATATGCTATAAATTAATTTAGTTTGTCCAATAAGCTGTTACTAAGTATGTACCTTGGTTTTTGCAGTTCAAAGAGTAGACAAAAGAGTTTTTCTAGTCATGGACAAATGAGGGGATTTCTGCTTTATTCTATGAATAAGAAGTAAACACATTGTCTCTTTCTAGTGCTGTTAGAATTAAAATCCTTTTAATCAAAGAGAATGTCCTTTTCTTGGATATTCCCTTGGGCTTCTCATATACTAGGATATTTCCAACATATTTCCTCTTAAAACAAACCATCTTCATGTTTCATTTATTTCCTCATACTGATTAAAGAGATACTCATTATTAGAGAAATTACAGGTATTTTCCTCAATAACCTTCTCCTTTCTTGTGTGTATGATTATTTGGGGGAATATATCACAAAGTTAGGAAGATTCTTCCTTTTTTTCTAGGATTTTATTGTTCTTATTTTGCTTCTCCCCTTTGGTGAAGATATATGTATAATATTTTAAAAACATTAGAAGAAACTGAACTAGAAATAAACACGTCATGTTCAAATTATGGCTCCATATAGCTCTAAATTATGTAATATTGAAGAGATTTAATGTGAGGAAATGTGAAATATGTATTTATAGCCTATCTCACTTATTTTTTTGTAGGAATAAAGTTTGATGTATATGAATACTTTTAGAAGATGGATTTATACTTTGTAAATATTGATTACAATTTAGTGAGTTAAAGCTCTTCTTTAGTTGTGAAAAAAATTTAGGTATAAATCCAAATTTCTGATTATAGAATTCCTGCCCCCTTTCTGTAAATGCTTTAATTTTTTTCTTCTAATAGAAATAAGTAAATTCAACTCCTTTTGTTTGCAAGAAGAAACATATGCAGATTACTATAGTTAAGAGTAGTTTATCTAAAGGGTGTGTAGGGAAGTTCTTACAGTTGGTTACTGATGTAGGGGTATCCTATGATTCCATCCGACTACCAAGAAAATTCTTCTTTGTTTCCACTTCTTATCTGCTCCACCTCTCTTATCACTCTAGTCTCTGTTTCTCAATTACAGATTCCACAAAAAGCAGGATTTGTTTTACTGGGTAATCACTACTGTACACAGACAAATCCTTCAAGCAAAGTGTTTTTCCTCATAAGTGACTCTAAGCAGACTAAAGATGGATGACACTGGGAGGGCACCAACTCTAATTTAATCAACTTGGAACAAGTTGACAGAATCACAGTAATGAAGTGCAGGTCATTCTGAGACTAACCACTCCTGGCGGCTTGTTGATCAGATATCTTTACACAATGAAGACTTTCAGACAACTACTAGAAAAACAGTTCAGGCTATATATATTTCACAATTTTATGATAAAAACTTGGGATTTTTTATGGATTAATGATTATATAAATGTACTCAAATAAACAAATATTTCTATGAAAATAATTTGACAAGAACAACAAATGGTGCTGGAGAGAATAAAGCAGGGAGACACAAAATAAGAATCAAGAAAGGAGAGGGGAGCCTGGGTGGCTCAGTCGGTTAAGCGTTCAACTTTGGCTCAGGTCATGATCTCGCGGTTCGTGAGTTCGAGCCTGACTTTGGGGTTCACTCTCCAGTTTGGAGCCTGGAGCCTGCTTTGGATTCTGTGTCTCCCTCTCTCTGCCTCTCCCCTGCTCATACTCGGTCTCTCTCTCCCTCAAAATAAATAAACATTAAATAAAATTTTTTTAAAAAGATAGGAGAAAGATTTTATAAAATTTAGTACATGAATTTAAATTTTATCAAAATAGTCTTAACATGATGTATAAGCATATTTGCAAACAGTTTACCTCATGATAACCCAGGTCAAGAAAACTATAGAGAAAGCACGCATCAGGAAGAAAATCATACGGGGAAAAAAAGATCATTTTGTCTTTTTAATTCTGAAAACTACTGTGCCAAACAACTATTTATACTTTCAGGTGTTGGTAACAACTATTTGGTAGGCAGAATAATGCCCCCCACCAAACAAACAAACAAAACGCAAATGTTCATATGCTAATCCTTAAAACCTGTGAATATGTGAGATACAACAGCAAAGAGGAATTACAGTTGCACATGGTCAACACTGCTAATCAGCTGACTTTAAAATGGGGAGATTATCCTGGATATTCCAGGTGGGCTTGATACAATCACAAAGGTTCATAAAAGTAAAAGTGGAGGATGGAAGGAGAGAATCAGAGAAAGAGATGTGTTGATAGAAGCTGAGGAAGAGGGAGAAGATATGAGAACTTGACCCATTGCTGACTTTTACAGAGAAAAGGGGCCACACACCAAATGCAGGCAGCCTCTAGATGCTAAAAGAGATTCTTCTTAGAGGAAATTAAGGTTGCTAATAAACTGACATTAAAATAGGGTATCTTGGGGGCACCTGGGTGGCTCAGTCGGTTAAGTGGCCAACTTCGGCTCAGGTCACAATCTCACGGTCCGTGAGTTCGAGCCCCGCGTCGGGCTCTGTGCTGACAGCTCAGAGCCTGGAGCCTGTTTCAGATTCTATGTCTCCCTCTCTCTCTGCCCCTCCCCTGTTCATGCTCTGTCTCTCTCTGTCTCAAAAATAAATAAACGTTAAAAAAAAAATTAAAAAAAAATAGGGTATCTTGGATTATTCGGATTGTCCAGTGTAATTACAAGGGGCCTAGTGAAATGGAGCTAGAAGGTTGAAGTAAGAGAGAGAGAAGGGGAGCAAAGGTCCATGAGGAGAGAGGACGCTCCACTGATGGCTTTGGCTATGGAGGAGGAGGCAGGTAACAAAGGAACTTCAGGTTATCCATGGAAGAAAGCAGAATGTGAAAGGAGATGGATTCTCCCCTAGAACATCCAAATGGCGTGCACCCTGGCCAACACCTTGATTTTAGCCCAGTAAAACCTGCATTTAATTGTCAAAAGCTTGAAAAATGGTAAGATAATAAATTTATAATGTCTAAAGCCACTAAGTTTGTGATATTTTATCCCAGCCATGAGAGAAAACTAAAATAAGTCTAGTTTTTTCTAACAATTTTTAAACTAAGCAAATCCACAATTAGACTAAGACATAGTACTTGCCCTAAAGCTTTTAATCAAGGAAGATCAAGCTGTAATAATGAATTTGGGATGTATAGACTATAATTAGTGACAAGAATCATTTTCCTAAAACATCGTCAATTTATGTTATATTTATTTAAAGCGGTGATATCAGTATTGGTAATAGTCTTTTCCAATACTCAGGGCAAACAACCTGATGTATTGACCCTGATGGAAAACTTATTTAAAGAACAAAAACAAATCAACAAAACCAATGACAAGAAAAACAAAACAAATAATAATAATAACAATAATAATAATAAAAACCAATGGGCTCACTCTCCAATAGCATGGAAACATAATCTGAGGAAATTCTCAGACCACAGATAGCCCAGGTCCCATGTTAAAAAACCAAAAATACAACAAAAACATAGACAAAAAGCACTGTGAATACTAGATGGTATAAAAGGAGTCACTGTGGTCCTTAAGACACTAAGGTTTGTGTGGGCCCAATATAGTGAACCGTACGATGCTTTTCCATGAAAGTGAGCATGTCACTGATGAATAAGTTCAAATAGTGAATAAAACAAATTATGGAATTAAAGATATAGAAATGTTTTGTTGTCCAAACATTAGAAAAAATACACACCACAGAAAGTTAAGAATAAATGGATAATCAGAGTTTTAAAAATATATCCTTCGGAAAAATTAGGTAATTTATAAACAAACTATTTACTGAGTACAGTGAAAAGAACAATTCGTTAAATAACTTTAGTATCACACACTATCTTCAGATCTATTTAAGCAAGAAGCCAATATTTTATAAAGTAAACTGGAGAGAAATAAAACATTCTGGAGCAACAAATGTAAATATAACTTACTTTCAAGACTGTTCGAGCAAATCAAACATCCCTGCGGAGACTGCAGAAACAGGGCTGACCCCAAATACCCTGGTTATAAATGAAAGCCCAGGGACACCCTATTGATGTTCCACTTTTTTTCATTTTTTGTTTTTTACATAGCATTTATCACTACCATTTACTATTATTATGTATAAAGTTTTTGAGTTGTCTCTTACCCCTGGGACATAAGCTCAACAAAGTAAAGGAGCTTTCTTCTATTTTGTTATCTAACGGATCATGAAATGCCCACAACAGGTTTTGATAAATAACAATTTCTAAATAAATTATTTCACATAAAATGAATGAAAACCATGTAGGGCAGAGACATTTAAAACTTACTACTAATAAATCAATACAAAACAACAATCCTCAACCAAATCTTTTGATTTTATAGACTTCCCAGTTAAAAAAAATTACAAAATTCTTAGAGTTAATGGACAGATTAGATAATATCTGAGGATTAAAGTCAAGATTCTAGTGCTTAGAAAGCTCAAAGCCAGATAAGGATAAATACTTGCTAATAGTCACAATTTATGTTTGTATTTGTATAGAATAACCAGGATTTATGACAAATAGGAACAGAAACTTACAAGCTTTATTTTAAAAGGTCAAAAACTGTGAATGCTATTTTCTCCTTCAAAGTCAAATTAGGAGGTCACTTTCTTTCTAACCATTGTATGAAGCTGTTATATCTTTCATTTCGAGCCTTAATGTATAGCAATCCCACTAACTGAACATTTTTCTTCCTCCACCTAATTATTTAGATTCCTCCCTTCTTTAATATGCCCCGGAAATTTATGTCACAGAGGAGTCACTAATAGTTTATTCCTTAGATTACCCTAACATCCACTCAGTATTTTTCCAGTATTCAATTTAAACATAAATTCCATATTAAAAAAATGTCTTCTTTACTAACTTAATTGGAATGAATTTTAGCTCTATTAATGGACTAAAACTCCTTCATGGTACAGACATAATTGTTCTGCCTCTCTTTAGTTTGTAGACTTCACTGCACATTCTACCTGCTTAATATTCATCTTATGATGGCTGGTAATTGGGATAGGCAACCAGATTTGCAGAAGCTTAATATTGGTTGACATGTAATATTTTTTCAGCTCTACTGAGGTATAATTACAAACAACATTTTAAGATATTTAAAGCGAACTTCACAATGATATTTGTATACTCTGTGAAAGGATTCTTCCCTTCTAATTAATTAACACATCCATCCACCACCTCCCGTGTATGCATGTGTGTGTGTGTGTGTGTGTGTGTATAGATGAAAACATTTAAGTCCTACTCTCTTGGCAAATTTCAATTACACAGTACAGTGTTTTCAACTACAGTCACTATGCTATATATTAGATCCTCAGACCTTATACATGTTTTGTTTGTTTTGGTTCAAAGCAGTTAACTTTTGTCTTAAAGTATACAGATTCATGATATCTATTAAAGTAAAAGATATTGGAAAACAGTATTGCTAAATCATAAGTTCTTAAGCTTTAAGGTCTTCCCCTGCTCCCATGATTATTTATCCCCACATAACTCCACTTGACTCTGGCTTTTCTTCTTATAGTTTATGCTTGTTTAGGATGTTCAATAGGCTTTCCTAAAAGGATAGAGCACAGACATCGAGTTCTGGAATCAAATTGTGGTTGAGCTGCTTAGTAGATATGTGACACGATGCAACTGATTCAATTCTGTCAAAGAGAAATAAATCCAGGTATGAGTTAGTGTAAGGACAGATCTTAATCAGTAAGATATCATTGCAACAGGGAAGTGGGTCTAGCTTGAACTGAACTCAACCTCAGTTGGTACAGAGGTGACTGGGTGTTTTAAAGGGAGAATAAATGAGTACTGAGGGGGGAAGAGGGACTTGAGTCAGGAAAGTGAAAAATTACAAAGGGTGTGTAAGTGTAAATGCTAATTAGCCCAGCTGTGTGGGCTACACAGAGCCTGGGAGACAGAGGCCCTATCATTTCTGATGATGACATTTTAAAGTTATGGCTCAGTTCCTTGAGAAAGACACACCCGAGTTGCAAAGATACATATAAATCTCAAATTGACAGAGAAAGGAATCCTTTCTGGTAAATGTTCAAGAAAGGGTGGTAAAGGTCCATCCTCAGACATCAGCTAGGACAAATAGATTCTTTTGGCAGCCTTAAGAAAGTAAGGGAGGCTATGGTCATTCTAGGGATGCTGCCTTGAGCTACTAGAAACTATGTTAGAGGGGCACCTAGGTGGCTCAGTTAAGTACTCAACGCTAGATTTTGGCTCAGGTCATGATCTCACAGTTTGTGAGTTTGAGACCCTCATCCAGCTCTGCACTGTCAATGTGGAGCCTGCTTGGGATTCTCTCTCTCTCTCTCTCTCTCTCTCTCTCTCTCTCTCCTTCTCTCTCACTGCCTTCCCCCCACTAGTGCATGCGCGCACACACGTGTGTGCTGTCTCTCAAAATAAATAAACTTAAAAAAAAGAAACTATGTTAACATCTTTTAACTTGGGAGGGGTATGGATGAAATCATTTATGTTGAGTCTGTGAGTTTTATAGGCCAAGGTTGAGGCCCATACTAGAAGAAGGATCAGGAAAGTCTGGCTACAATTTGGTCAAGGTGAAAATCTTTGTCAAGTCCCACTATTGGAATAACTTTCTAGGCCCAAGAAGGAGCTACTCCTACCTGGGATGCCACATCAGCAAACTAAAACTTAGATAACTTTCTTATCCCTGCAAATGTTCCACTTGACCAGAAATGCAATATATTTGAAGCCAGTTTCCAAATACCAAGCCAACTCTAAGCTCTCTACTTATTTCCTTCTTTTTTTTTCTCACCCCAAACAACGTTAACTATGTGACCCCAGTCTATCAGATATTTTACATTTTTCTCTTCCTTGTTCTTTATTATTTACCCTCTCAAAAGCTTCTTAACTCCTATCCCATTTTGCAGTTCTCCCAATTGAGGCTACACACTTTATTAAGTGTTAAATAAAGTTTGTATCACCTAAATTGCTTTCTTTAATCATTTTTAACACCACCTAGAAAGTGGCAGTATATATTATTTTCCTATCTCATAAATGTTAAACACCCATTTCATCTGCCCTTTTTCTCCTTGTTTTGAATGCAGTTCTCTGAGAACGTAATGCTGGAGCTACAACTATTTTGAGACCATGAGGAAACAAATTAAAAGATGAAAAGCCAACCCCCGTTAAAAAACATAGTACTGTGGAAAGTCAGAGAGAGACTTGATTTTGATGACGTCACTGAAACATGAGTCCAAATCTATAACCATCTATTTCCTGTCTCCCTTTTCTTTTCAATAAACTTTTATTTTTTGAAAAGTCTTAGATTTACTGAAAAGTTGCAAATGTAGTACAGAGAATTCCTACATACCAGTCATCAAATTCCCCTTATTAACAACTTACTACTATTGTACATTTGCTACAAGTAAGAAATCAACAATGGAACAATAATATTATCAAAGCACCATACTTTATTCGAATTTCTCTAGTTTTTTTTTCTCTAATATTCCTTTTTTACTATTACAGGATTTTATAAAGTAACTCTTGTGGGAAACAGAACACCACAATGACCATAGGCGCATTTTCTTCAGGTTCCAAGAGCTCTGAGAAAATTCGAGATAGAGATCCTAAGCTTAAAAATAACCTGAAAGGACTTGAGTGAATTGCCCTTGGGAACTGTGGTCTGTTCTTTAGTATGCAGATAGGGATATTTTGCTTAAAGGAAGCCAGCTGTATATAGCACAGTGCATACCTTCTTTGTCTTTGCTTCTATTGTAAAGATTCTTACCGGAACATATGTATCTGCAAGACTGCTCTTGTACACAACATAGGTACAATAGTTAAATCAGATGTACACTGCTGACATGCTTTGTTAAACTTTTGTTGTTAATCGTTGCTGATCTGTTTTTCCTAAAAATGTATATAAGAAGATGTACAATAAACCTTGGTACCTCGGGCTATTAGCTCAGGGTCCCCTGTGCCTCACTATACTGTCATCTCTTTTTCTCAGTTCCTTTGCCACCCCAGGTCCGCGGCACATTGAGGTCAACAAACTGTAAAGTTACTTCCTCCCCACCTTCCCACATTATACTCTTTGGAAACAAGTCATAACCAAGTCATAAGCTCACCTCATAACCAAGGAAAGAGTGGGTGGGACAGAATTTTAGCTCCATTTCCTGGAGGGAGGAACACTTATATAAATGATTAAATTCTCCTGTAAGGCTGGTCCTTGGACATCTAAGCCAGAGAGGGTGAAGTGGGGCTAGTCCAACAAAGATAGGGGACAGGTCCCTGTCCTGAAGAGGGAGGGATGAGGAAGGGCCCAGGCATAGCCTGCAGGTAGAGGGGCCAGCTCTGGTAGGCTTGGTAGGCTTGAGGGTGAGGCAGAGACTGGAGGACCAAGGGTCTGGGTGGGGATCTACTCTAGGGACCAGGCTTAAAACTCCATCCTAGGTGGTTCTTCACTCCAACTATGGTAGTAAAGGCTCTATAAGCCTGTTCTTCAGAGCAGAGGTTTTATGTCTGAGGGCCACCCAGTTTTCTTACCCCTGACTGGGGGTTGATGGTACTTTACCCCAGTAGGGCTAGGTTTGGCGCCCAAAGCACACTAGGAGGAAGTGACCCACGGTGAAGAGGGCTCTGTGCTGCGACTAAGGATTTGGGTTAGTGCAGATTCTGGGCAGACCTGAACATGCTCAGCCTTTCCCTCTCCCAGTGTGCTTTTTTAACTGACTTTCATCCGGGGTTCTGTTTTGAGTTTCCACCTGCCTTGGGACTACTATCACTGCCCCTTATTCATCTGAAAGCTGAAAGTACCTTTTTACCAACCTTTCCCTTTCTCTCACCTCCAGCTCCTCACTATGACTTTTCTGTTTCGACGAGTTTGACATTTTCTTTAAATTCCATATATACGTGACCATGCAGTATTTGTCTTTTTCTGTCTGGCTGATTTCAGTTAGCATAATGACCTCAAGGTCCATCCATGTTGTTGCAAATGTTAGGTTTTTCTTATTTTGTTATGACTGAATAAAAAACTGTGTATACTGCCATATCTTCTTTATGCATTCATCCACTGATAGACACACAGGGTGTTTCCATGACTTAGCTATTGTAAACAGTGAACATAGGAGTGAAGATGTTTCTTGGACATACTGATTTTGTTTCCTTTAGGTGTACACCCTGACACGGACTTAGAGGATCACACAGTATTCCTATTTTTAATTTTTTGAGGGACCTGTGTACTGTTTTCCAGAATGGCTGCACCAATTTACATTACCACCAACAGTGCACAAGGGTTCACTTTTTTCCATATCCTTGAAAACATCTGTTATTTCTTGTCTCTTTGATTACAGCCACTTGTATTTCCCTGATGATAATGATGCTGAGCACCTTTTCATGTCTTCAAGCCATTTGTATGTCTTCTTTGGTAAAATATCTATCCAGTCTCTCTGCCCACTTTTTAGATGGATTATTTGGAGGGTTTTTTTTATATTGATTTGTGTGAGTTCTGTATATATTTTGGATATTAACCCCTTATCAGATATATCATTTGCAAATACTTCCTCCCATTTTATGGGCTGCCTTTTCATTTTATCGATGATGTCCTTTGCCAAACAGAAATTTTTACTTTGATGTAGTCTCATTTATTTATTTTTGTTTTTGTTACCTTTTGGGTTCAAACAAACAAACAAAAAATCACTGCCAAGATCTGTGCCAAGGAGCTTAACACCTGTTTTCTTCTAGGAGTTTTACAGTTTCAGGTCTTAAATTTCAGTCTTTATTTTGAATTGGTTTCTGTGTATGGAGTAAGCCAGAGGTTCATCCTTGTACTTGCAGTGGTCCAATTTTCCCAACAATATTTATTTTCCTGTTGCATATTCCTGGCTCCTTTGTGGGAAATTGACATGTATGACTGGGTTTATTTCTGAGCTTTCTATTCTGTTCATTGGTCTGTATGTCTGTTGTTATGCAATACCATGCTTTTAAAATTACCATAGCTTTGTAATATATTTTGGAATTTGGGAGTGTGATGCCTCTAGCTTTGTTCCTCTTTCTCAGGACTGTTTTGGCTATTTGGAGTCTTTTGTGGTTCCATACAGAATTGTTTTCCATTTCTTTGAAAAATGCCATCAGGATTTTGACAAGGATTACACTGAATCTGTAGATGGCTTTGTGTTATATGAACATTTTAACAGTATTAATTCTTCTAATCCACGAGCACAGAATCTCTTTCCATTTATTTGTGTTTTCTTCAACTTATTTCATCAGTGTACTGTATAGTTCTCAGGGTACAGGTCTTCGATTTCCTTGGTTAAATTTGTTCCTAAGATTTTATTCTTCTTTTTTTTTTTTAGATTTTTTTTAGATTTTATTCTTTTTGATGCATTTGTAAACAGGAGTGTTTTTTTTTTTAATTTGTCTTTCTGATAGTTTGTTGTTAGTGTATATATACATAACTAATTTTTGCATATTGATTGTGTATCCTTCACTTTCACTGAATTTGTTTTCTAGTTCAAACAGTTTTTTGGTGGAATTTTGAGGGATTTCTATATATGTATACATGTAATCTGCAAGGAGATAGTTTTATTTCTTATTTTCCAATCTGGAAATATTTTCCATCTCGTCCTGGACTTTTATTTGTTGGGAGATTGAATTGATTACCGATTCAATCTCCTTACTAGTAATCAGTCTGTTCACATTTTCTAATATTCATGACTCATTCTTGGTAGTTTGTATGATTCTAGGAGTTTATCCATTTTTTTATTTTCTTACCTCATTTATATGGTTAGGACCCCCAGTACTATGTTAAATAAAAGTGGCAAGAAGGGGATTCCTTGTCTACTTCCTGATCTTAGAGGAAAAGTTCTCAGCTCTTTACCACTGAGTATGATATTAACTGAGAGCTTGTCCTATATGCCCTTTATTGTGTTGAGGTCTGTTCTCTCTATACGTAGTTTGTTGAGAGTTTTCATCATGAGTGGATGTTGAATATTGTCAAATGCTCTTCTGCATCAATTGAGATGATTATATACTTGTTATCCTTCATTTTGTTAAAGCAGTGTATCACATATACTGATTTGCAGATATTGTACAATTCTTGAATCTTTGGAATAAATCTCATTTGATCATGGTGTATGATCCTTTAATTTATTGTTTATACTGGTTTGCTAATATTTTGTTGAGTGCTTTGCATTTGTATCCTTCAAGGACACTGGCCTGTAATTTCCTTTTCTTGTAGTGTCCTCGCCTAGTTTTAGTATAAGGGTAATGCTGGCTTTGCAAAATGAGTTTGGAAGTGGTCCCCTTTTTTTTCTTTTTTCAGAAGAGTTTAAGAAGGATTGGTATTAATTCTTCTTTAAGTGTTTGGTAGAATTCACCAGGTAAGCCATCTCATCCTAGACTTTTATTTGTTGGGAGGTTTTGATTATTGATTCAATCTCCTTACTAGTAATCAGTCTGTTCAGATTTTCTAATTTTCATGACTCATTCTTGGTAGTTTGTATTATTCTAGGAGTTTATCCATTTCTTCTACGTTGTCCAGTTTGTTGGCATATAATTGTTCATAGCAGTCTCATGATCCTTTGCACTTGTGTGGTATCAGTTGTAATGTCTCCTGTTTTATTTATAATTTCATTAATTTTTGTCTTTCGTTTTCTTGGTGAGTCTAGCAAAAGGTTTGTCTATTTTGCTTATCATTTTAAATTGTTATATATATATATATATATATATATATATATATATATATATATATGTGATTTCTGAAACAGTGCTTGCAAGTTATTACCATTTAGAGTGAGTTAAGGGGTTTGGGTGCCTGAGTGGCTCAGTCAGGTGTTTGATGTCAACTCAGGCCATGATCTTGTGTTTATGAGTTCAAGCCCCCACGACATGCACTATGCTGACAGCTCAGACCCTGGAGCCTGCTTCAGATTCTGTGTCTTCCTCTCTCTGCCCCTCCCCTGCTCACACTGTGTCTCTGTCTCTCTCTCAAAAGCAAATAAACATTAATTTTTTTAAGAAAGGCTTTATGTTTTATCCTTTAAAACTTGCTTCAGATAAAGTTCTTCCAAGGGCTCATGGATGCACAGGAAGATTAAGAGTCATAGAAATATTCGGATCTCATAGGTAAACACAGAAGAAGGCCCCACAAGTCAGTAAGTAATAGTACATAGTGAATATGAATAAAACATTCTATGTTTTGTTTTGGGTTATTTTTCAAGTATACTATATAATTTTATGTAATTCAGTTTATATTTGTGTGAAATGGGAGAACTGAATGATATAGCAAAAGATTATTATACCTCTAACAGTTCTTATATCAACAATAAGATATCACCCATGCCATTTCATACTTAGATTAATTTACTCATGTAATTTGATTTTTGATACACAATTATGTTAACAATTTGCTTTTTATAATTCTGATAGGATTATCTCATTTCTGGAACAGAAGTTTTTATTTTATTCCCTTTGTTTTACCAGAAACTGTTTGTCTATTTGTCTGTTTCTATCATTTATCTATCTAAAACTGGAAAACTTACTTACTAATGCAATACTTCTAGAGCTATGAGTATCCATCATTACCTGATAATGCTTTTATAATTTCTTCATGGGAAATCTTCAATGCCACACATTCCTAAAGTTTATGCTAAGTTCCTTCCAAGTCTCTGGGATTTACCATTCCCACACAAAATGATGTTTTATTCATTGGTGCAGTGGTTCAACATGCTTGAAACTCTCAAGTTATTTGATCAGGTTGAACGAAAAAAAAAAAAATTGTTAAAGATTATCATCACTCTGTGTAGATTGCCTTTTCTATTGTTATTTTTCCAGAGAGTTATTTTGATGCCCATATTCATCTCCTCTTTTCAACAGTCTTTGAGTAAGTGTCCTTCTGTCTCTTTCTCTTGAATTTAACAACTCTTGTATTTTCTATATCAAACTATGTTCCTTCTATTTATTGAATATATTACAAAGAAAGTACACAGAAGTATATATTATAAGCATATTTGCACAATTTGTGAAAATAGCGAACAAGTTAACAATAGTCAGGCCAGATTTTTCTTACTAATATGTCACTTTTTAAAGCTATTCATCTTATGGAGTAAGTAAAATTCATTTTTAAATCTCCCAGTTAGAAGTACAATCCAGCCCATGAGCCAAAGAACTAAATTGGTAGAATATGTTCTGATATGGTAACGGGAAATCAGAATGAACTGCAGGTTCTTGACAGCACAGCAGCATTTACTCCTTAGGATGGGAAAGAAATGATCATCTGCCTACGAGTGGGCTGAAATCCACAGCCAGGCCACTCTGGTGCACTGACTAACTTTAGCTAATCTTTCACCCAGGGGTGATTTTTGATGCTGGACAGTTTTACTATGATAAACAAATCTGGTTACCAAATGATCAGAAGCTAAAGTAATATATTTCCTGAGTATTGTAAGATTTTTCCTTCATTAGAAGCTGACATTATCATAGTAATGTCTTTAATATAATTATAGTTAAAATAAGCATGGATTTTTGTCACTATTACTCATAATATACACACTTTCTACTCTCAAAACTTATTTAGTCTGAATTTCATGCCTACTTAAAGTAAGTATAATGATATTTTGGTGATGTAAAACAAAATTAATGTTAAACAATAGTAGTAATTTTAAAAATGCAATAATAACTGGAGCACCTGGTTAGTTCAGTTGGTTGAGTGTCCAGCTCTTGGTTTTGGCTCAGGTTGTGATCTCAGGGTTCGTGAGTTCAAGCCCTGTGCTGACAGTGTGGAGCCTGTTTGAGATTCTCCCTCTCCCTCTCCCTCTCCTTCTCTCTCTGCCCTCCCTTGCTCATCCTCTCTCTCTCTCTCAAAATAAATACATAAACTTAAAAATTAAAAAAAGAAAACACATAACTGAAAAAACTGACAATGTATAGTGGGTTCCATTGCAATTAAATCTGTCACAGAAAATACCATCCAGTTACTAATATATTTTCCCTTTGTGTGTTTGTGTGTGTTTATGTATATGAAACAAAATTCAAATATATAAAAATCATACATATTTAAGATATATTCATATGCATTTATATGAATCTAAGTATACACACACACACACACACACACACAGAAAAGATAATTATGTCAACCATTGTATCAGATATTCTGTCAGTATATGTTAAATTCATTTAGTTACCCATCATTTAACCACTATTCATATTTCCAGAATTGTTCACAGTGCTATTTACCAAAGAAATGAATGCATGTTTGTGAATGATTGAATAGTTACCTAGGTTAATGAAGTTAAGCTACTCTCTTGTTAACAATTTCATAGACTAACTTTTCTGAGAAGTCTCCCACAAAAAGAATACATTGTGATGATAAATATACTTTAGTACAAAAGGCATCAAAATTGGCAAAGATGAAGTCAAGCTTTCACTTTTTGCAGATGACATAATATTATACATGGAAACACCAACAGACTCCACCAAAAGTCTGCTAGAACTGATACATGAATTCAGCAAAGTCACAGGATACAAAATTAATGTACAGAAATCAGTTGCATTCTTATACACTAATAATGAAGCAACAGAAAGACAAATAAAGAAACTGATCCCATTCACAACTGCACCAAGAAGCATAAAATACCTAGGAAGAAACCTAACCAAAGATGTAAAAGATCTGTATGCTGAAAACTATAGAAAGCGTATGAAGGAAATTGAAGAAGATACAGAGAAATGGAAAAACATTCCGCGCTCATGGATTGGAAAAATAAATATTGTTAAAATGTCAATACTACCCAAAGCTATTACACATTCAATGCAATCCCAATCAAAATTGCACCAGCATTCTTCTTGAAGCTAGAACAAGCAATCCTAAAATTTGTATGGAACCACAAAAGACTCTGAGTAGCCAAAGTAATATTGAAGAAGAAGACCAAAGTGGGAAGCATCACAATCCCAGACTTTAACCTCTACTACAAAGCTGTCATCATCAAGACAACATGGTATTGGCACAAAAACAGACACATAGACCAATGGAATAGAATAGAAACCCCAGAACTAGACCCACAAACGTATGGCCAACTAATCTTCGACAAAGCAGGAAAGAATATACAATGGAATAAAGACAGTCTCTTCAGCAAGTGGTGCTGGGAAAACTGGACAGCAACGTGAAGAATGAAACTAGACCAGTTTCTTATACCATTCACAAAAATAAACTCAAAATGAATAAAGAACCCAAATGTGGGACAGGAAACCATCAAAACCCTAGAGGAGAAAGCAGGAAAAAAACCTCTCTGACCCCAGCCACAGAAATTTCTTACTTGACACATCCCCAAAGGCAAGGAAATTAAAAGCAAAATGAACTCTTGGGACCTCATGAAGATAAAAAGCTTCTGTACTGCAAAGGAAACAATCAACAAAACTAAAAGGCAACCAATGGAATGGGAAAGATACTTGCAAATGACATACTGGACAAAGGTCTAGTATCCACAATCTATAAAGAACTCATCAAACTCCACAACCAAAAAACAAATAACCCAGTGAAGAAATGGGCAGAAAACATGAATAGACACTTCTCTAAAGAAGACATCCAGACGGCCAACAGGCACATGAAAAGACGCTCAACGTCACTCCTCATCAGGGAAATACAAATCAAAACCACACTCAGATATCACCTCAGGCCAGTCAGAGTGGCTAAAATGAACAAATCAGGGGACTATAGATGCTGGAGAGGATGTGGAGAAATGGGAGCCCTCTTTCACTGTTAGTGGGAATGCAAACTGGTGCAGCCATTCTGGAAAACAGTGCAGAGGTTCCTCAAAAAATTAAAAATAGACCTACCCTATGACCCAGCAATAGCACTGCTAGGAATTTACCCAAGGGATACAGGAGTACTGATGCATAGGGGCACTTGTACCCCAATGTTTATAGCAACATTTTCAACAATAGCCAAATTGTGGAAAGAGCCTAAATGTCCATCAACTGACGAATGGATAAAGAAATTGTGGTTTATATACACAATGGAATACTACTTGGCAATGAGAAAGAATGAAATCTGGCCTTTTGTAGCATCATGGATGGAACTGGAAAGTGTTATGCTAAGTGAAATAAGTCATAAAGAGAAAGACAGATACCATATGTTTTCACTCTTATGTGGATCCTGAGAAACTTAACAGAAGACCATTGGGGAGGGGAAGGGAAAAAAAAAGTTAGAGAGGGAGAGAACCAAACCATAAGAGACTCAAAATCTGAGAATAAACTGAGGGTTGATGGGGAGTGGGAGGAAGGGTAGGAAGGGTGATGGGTATTAAGGAGGGCATCTGTTGGGAGGAGCACTGGGTGTTGCATGGAAACCAATTTGACAATAAATTTCATATACATATATATATATATATATATATATATATATATATATACACATACACACACATATACATATATACATATATACATATATATATATATATATATATATACACACACACACTTTAGTACAAAGCTTTATACTTTAGTACAAAGATATTAAGTCCTAGAGAAATAATGGATATACATATTTCTTTAAGGTATAAGACATAAGTAGCTCTATTAGTTGTTTAGAACCTTAAGGGATGCTTAAGGGATTCTTAAGCAAAGAGAATGGTGTATATTATTGGGCAGTTATATAAGAAAAACAAGAAGAGTATAGAGGGAGGGACTTTATGTCTTGAAAGAATATTGAGGTATCCTGGAAAAAAATAGGAAATTAGATTTATTATATATGTATTTCAATAAAATATGAGAAGAATGAGGAAATTTCAACAAGTGCCACCCAGTGCAGCACTGGGTGTTGCATGGAAACCAATTTGACAGTAAATTTCATATATATATATATACACATACTTTAGTACAAAGATGAAGTTGTAAGAATTTCAGAGAAATTCCCATGATCCAAAATTGAAAAGATAATTGCAGACCAGAAACATATACAGTATTTTTATCCTTGCCAATATGTGTAACCATGACCCTGTTCCTTAAGTATATGTAGAGGGATACAAAACTATGTCATTAATGAAAGTGAGAATCACAAAAATCCACTTACTTTCAATCAGGGAAACAGGAAAGCTTACTTGAGTTAAATAACAACTCTACATGAGATGCTCTACTCTGACTACATGAGATGCTCTGACTCTACTTTGACTTTAGGTGGTTTTTAGGTTTGAATTTTAAAAGAAATATGATTCAAATAACCACATGCAACAAAATACACATTAATGTCAATCTTTGCTCATAACACTTAAATGTTCCCACAAAATTTGAAAGTAAAATCTCTTTGATGGCATACATCCCCAACTCAGGCAACAATGATTCCCACAGACAAAGCTCCACTGAATATGAACTGCTGATTCTAAATTACAATGCACAAAAGGAAATAATTTATCATGAGAGCAAACAGAAAGAATTAGTATCAAGGGTACATTAGAAACTTAGGGTAGGTAGAAAATTAATTATTAAAAATACAGCAAAAAGGAATGCAAGCATGTTTACCATGATTAAAGAGGTAGAATGTCAAATAAACAAAGTACTATCAAAGTAGTCTAGAAATATTTAAGAAAGATCCAGTTAGAAATAGGAACTAGAAGAAATGTCAATATAATTAAAATATAAGCTTAGTGTTGTGTATAAAACAAATGAGAACAGCCACTTACAGAATTTGTGTACTGGAGAATATGTTTTAAATGACGTGTGTGTGTGTGTGTGTGTGTGTGTGTGTGTGTGTGTGTGTATACACCTGTAATATAAATATAGGTGAGATAATAGTTCAAAGAAATATACAGAAGAAATGAAGGAGCGTAAGAAATATGGAGAATACATTAAAATGACTGAACACAGGAATTAAGAAGGGAATAGAAAATAATTAAGAATTTGGGATATCAATCCTTTAATAATATATTCTAAGTTTAAAAGAATATTGCCATACTGATTAATAACAATATTTGAGGAATGGTATGTTATAAAAGAAGATATTAAGTCCTAGAGAAATAATGGATATACATATTTCTTTAAGGTATAAGACATAAGTAGCTCTATTAGTTGTTTAGAACCTTAAGGGATGCTTAAGGGATTCTTAAGCAAAGAGAATGGTGTATATTATTGGGCAGTTATATAAGAAAAACAAGAAGAGTATAGAGGGAGGGACTTTATGTCTTGAAAGAATATTGAGTTATCCTGGAAAAAAATAGGAAATTAGATTTATTATATATGTATTTCAATAAAATATGAGAAGAATGAGGAAATTTCAACAAGTGCCAATCCATTCAGCTCTTGAGCTTGTCTCTCATGGAAACTCCATAGGTTATAATAGGAGATACAATGTGTTTTCATTCCTGAATTAATTTCAATAACTAGTTATGTCTCAGGGGCATCCAAAGCCATTAATGGCTATGTTATTATATACTATTTAGAATAAACTGTAAGTTTATTCAAATTTTCTGTCTGGAATAATATTTGATCTTCAAAATTCTAATCAATTTACTATCAATCATGTACCTTTTAATTTGTCTTAAATACTGTGTTTATTCATTTCCTGTGAGAGAGAGTGTGTGAGCAGGGGAGGGGCAGAGAGAGAGGGAGACACAGACTCCAAAGCAGGCTCCAGGCTCTGAGCTGTCAGCACAGAACTCGATGCAGGGCTTGAACCCATGAACTGCGAAATCAAGACCTAAGCTGAAGTCGGATGCTTAACTAACTGAGCCACCAAGGTGCCCCTTAAATATACTGTATTTAAGTTTAAATACATCTCTTCTCTCTAACTAAATGGGACTAGGAAAATATTTCCTTCATTTGTACCATTCATGTGGGTCTTCATTTACATTAAGCCTTTAATTGTATCTGTCTTCCTGAGCACAAAATACTGAAGTGTATAGTCAGCAGTCATAAGTCATCCATTCTTAGCAAGTACCCATTAGTGTATAGGTACAGCTGCTTGATAAGGGCAAGATAGTAATGGTTCTTAGCATGTTCTTTGATTTTTGATCAAAGGCAGTAAGACTGTCCAAATATCCTGTGTCCTTATTTTGGCTCTTGACTTGCCATACAATATTTGTAATTCTACATTTTATACTTAAAAGTTAGGTATTGGGGCACCTGTGTAGCTCAGTTGGGTAAGTGTCCTACTCTTGATTTTGGCTCAGGTCATGATTTTACAGTCGTGATATTGAGCCCCATGTCAGCCTCTGTACTGGGAGTGGAGCCTGCTTAAGATTCTCTCTCTCTCTCTCTCTCTCTCTCTCTCTCTCTCTCAAAAAAAAAAACAAAAAAACCAGAATACAATAAAAGTTAGGTATTTAGTTCAATAGTATTATTTAGCTTGTCAGTGTTAGCCCTCCCTCAACAATTTTTCTAAATATTCACACAATCTTAAGTCATTATAAGAAAAGGCAGATATTATTTAATCTAGATTGGCAAAGGGGTGGCCATTTGCTTATTTTTCTATAGTTTACTAATGAGATACCATATGTGAGTTCTGGTTCCGCAATCTATTTCATCTCATTCTATTTATGTATATTTACTGGGTAAATTATTGAGGGACTTGTTAGATGACTGGGAACAAGTTAACCCTTTTTTAAAAAAAATATTAATTTTGAGAGAGAGAGAGAGAGAGAGAGAGAGAGAGATCAAGCAGTAGAGGGGCAGAGAGAGAGGGAGAGAGAGAATCCCAAGCAGGCTTTGTGCTGTCAGTGTAGAGCCAGATGTCGGGCTTCAACCCATAACTGTGAGATCACGACCTGAGCCAAAGCCAAGAGTCGAATGCTCAACTGCCTGTGCTACCCAGGTGCCCCAAGTTAACCCCTTCTTAAGGAGAGAAAAGAAGGAAAATAAAAAGTCTGAGGTACAACCTGAATTTTTTTTTTTTTAATTTGAGAGAGATAGCATGTAAGGTGGGCGGTGAGAGTAGTGGGGGGAGAGAGAGAGAGAGAGAGAGAGAGTGAGAGAGAGAGAGAGAGAAAGAGAGGTAATCTTAACCAGGCTTCATGCTCAATGCAGAGCCTGATGCAGGCTCATCCCAGGACCCTGGAATCAACCCTGGGCAGAAATCAAAAGTCAGATGCTTAACTGACTTGAGCCACCCAAGTACCACCAACCTAAAATTTTAGAGTTGTGTTTAATGAAATGTGTTTTTGCAATAAAATATGCTCATTAAAACTCTTCTCCTCTCCTTAATCCCATTGATCAAGCAAAGTGGTTCTGATTTTTTAATGTTAATTATTTATTCTTGTGAGAGAGATAGAGAACAAGGGAGGAAGGGGCAAAGAGAGAGGGAGACACAGAATCTGAAGCAGGCTCCAGCCTCTGAGCTGTCAGCACAGAGCCCAATGCGGGGCTCAAACTCGTCAACCACAAGATATGACCTGAGCCGAAGTCGGACACTCAACCAACTGAGCCACCCAGGCACCCCAGTTCTGATTTTATATAATCTATAAATTGGGCTTAACCAGGAGGAATTAAATTGACAAAAATGAAGTGTTCTCATATTGTAATCATGTTTGAAAACAACAGTCTATAAAAATTGCAGAGTATTTGCCATAAGATAGCTTAGCAGTCAGATTTGGTATTTGCAGAGCCAATGCACACAAAATTTGTTTACATACTGTGGAATGAGAGTAATAAACTCTTTAGTTGCTGTGTATGGCTAATTGTATGCTTATTATCAAATTGCATATAGAAGAGAAGCAACAGTATTTATTCACTTTACAAAGAATCCAGTCCTCAATTTTACTTGTCAGTTTGTATATATTTCAATTCTCTTCATCTATTATTTTGTCAATTGTCATGTGTTAGGCAAATGTATGTACTAAGAAAAATATTATGTTGATACATGTTTTATCACTGCCCAATATAACAGCTTTTGATCTGAGAAATATAGTCTATTTTGATACAAATATTTTACACACTGGTATCCAAAAATAATAAAACACATTAAATTCTTGACAGATTATTAATTACTTGGGCTTATCTTCCACCTAGTAAAATATTTGTAGCAAGAAAATATTTCTATATTTTACATAATAAGTGCTTCCCAATTTTCCACTTTGCTTTAATTACTCCTTCGAAGATAAGAGCTTTCAGAGAGTGCTTGACTTAGAGTAAAGCACATCAAGGGTAATGGAACCACAAAGATGGCTGAAGTTAAACCACAAAAACATTACAGGTTTAATTACATGGGTAGTTTGAAAGTATAATACAATGGAGGGTATTACACAATAAAACTGAGTTGAAGACAAGTAATTGAAAACTCAGATTGCAGCATTATCCTAAAATTTGTTCTTTCATTGTGCCTCCATCTAAAACACATCCCATGTCTCCATACCCTCTTTCATTCACCATCTTGAAATCTATCATCATCATATGCCACCATGTTTCCACACCATAAAAAGACTTTAGTTCTCTTGTAATCTCCATTTCCATTACTTCTTTCCACTTAATGTCCACTCTTCATTTTCTCATTGTACTTTCCCCCACTATGTGACTATGTGAGCCTACCTATATTCACACATGTTCATATGTTAAGTTTTACAAGTGATATATATGAAAAAATATAGTTTTCAATCATTTACGATTGAAAAATGAAACACCGAGAGAATAGCCTACACTTCTGACAGCAGAGGAAAAAATGACACTCAGTGCCTCTCAAGGAATAGACTTCAGGAATAGAAGAATAATATATATAATTTCCTAGGAATGAAGCCTATCATGGAAATGCAAACGAGATTTGAGAATGAGGCCTATTAAATCAGTTAGGACTAAGTCCCATGTGACCTGGATATTAAGAGTCATAGGAATAAAAGAATCAGAATTATCAGCTAGATTTTAGGTTGTGTGTGTGTGTGTGTGTGTGTACAATAATGTAATTCAAATTTAGTACCAGAATATATAATTGTAATTGGGAATTGCAGATCAGTAATTCTAGCATTAATCCACTCTTTCATAAAACATTTTCACTAAATTCATGTATACTTCTAATTAATCTATATGAATTGGAGGTAATTGTGAAACTTTTTAGTTACCTTAAATTTCTATATATTTTGAAAACCCTAATTCAAGACATAATTGATTACATTATAAGATGCCCCACATCTACTAAACTTGCACAGCAATTTTCATACAATTGAATGCATTGCATTTCTTCTTTAGGTTCTATACTGAGGAGGTGTAATCTGCTAATATATATCACATGGAAACACCCCCTCCAAAAGTAGGTCCCTTACATGACCTGCAAATATTTTATCAGTAAGTATTCCACTAGGTTCTATTCTTTAGTAACATTAAATATTTGGATCTAGGCAAATTATATACATGAACATAAAATAGATAATTTGAGAAAAGAGAAAAAACTGAGAGGAAAAAAGAGGAAGAAAGCATCATGGCCTTGAAGTCAAAAGAGAAATAAGGACAATTTAAGTCAGAACAGGAAAAAGGATTGGAATGGACATTTGGAAGGGTACCAAGATAAAAGCAAAGACTAGGCATAGAAAAGGAATGAGGCTGGAATGAGAAAGAGGTTTTTGTGCCAGAAGGAAAGCAGATATTGGGTTCTGAGCCAGATCAGGCTGTGAGGGTGATGGCGACTGTTACAGGATTGAGTTATGGCTGGAAGGGGGAACAGAATGTGCCTGGCCAGGAGCAGACGTTGGAACAAAACAGCAGCATGTGAAGTGAGAGGAATGTGTTCAGAGCTGTTGGAGGTTGTGGTTATTTAATCATAACTTTGTACCTTCTGCTGCCAGAAGACTGATGGAACTCCCTCCCACAGAGGTCAAACAAATGGTTTTTTCAACTCACTTAGTCAATTACCCACCCCGTGAATAGAAGGTCAGGATGCTGACTAACCACAATTTAAGACAAATGAGATGCATTAAATGTGCAGTTACTCACAAGGTTCCTGTGACCTAACTGTTTTAGGGATTTAGGGATATTCTTTGCTAAGATCAGACTAACAGTATGATTAGTATGTTAAAATACTTGTTTTAATATTCCTACATCCTTGCAAAGGATATTACACAAACTATTAAGAAATGCATAAACTACTAAATGATAAATACTTTAAGGAGATCAAATAGTTCATTATTAAGATATCTTAATAGAAATAGTTAACTAGTGTTTGAGTCCCAAAGATGTGAAACTGAATCCCAGGTCTGTTATTTACTATTTGAACTGAAAACTTAACGATTGTCTCAGAGCCTCAGTGTTCTACTATTAATATTTAAATACTAAAATGAACCCGACAGGGTGTGGGTAATGACAAACTGTGACCAAATATAGCTTAGCACAATACCTGGCCCACATAATAAACATCAGTTACAGAAAATATTTGATAAAGTCTCCTCATATGCACTCTCTTCCTAAAGCTCTCCAACTTTCCCACTTTTACCAAACACATTTTCTTTCCTTTTTCTTAATTTGAGTATAGTTGACACACAATATTGCATTAGTTTCAGTTTATGCATTATTCTATGTTCACTATAAGTATAGCTATTACAATAACATTGACTATATTCCTTATGCTGTGACTTCTATTCCTGTGACTTATTCATTCCATAACTGGAAGCCCCAAACACATTTTTCTCAAACTATGAAACCACCTACTTAAAAACCACCACCTTCTCCTGAATATAGATTTCTTTATTCTGCTGTTCAAAATGAGATACAATCAAACAGTGGTACTTACTGGTGAGTAAAGAACTGCTTCCTTCACAAGAATTTTCAAATCATGCTTGTGGCATTTTCTTACACAGGTCCCCTCTTCTGGACATACTCATTGTTCCTGTTTTCTGTAATTCTTTAAGTTTATTTATTTTGAGAGAGAGAGAAAGAGAGTATGAATGGGGTAGAGGCAGAGAGAGAGAGGGAGAGAGAATTTCAAGCAGGCTCTGCACTGACACAGTGCAGAGCCCAATGTAGGGCTTGAACTCATGAACTGTGAGAGTGTCACCTGAGCTGAAATGAAAAGTCACATGCTTAACTGACTGAGCCACTCAGGCACCCCTGTTTTCTGTGATTCTAATATGATAAAGCTTTCAAGTGTAAAAACAAATCATACTTTCTTTCTCACCATAGTTGATAGGTCTTATATTCAATAGCCTTTTATATTTAGTACTTCACTGATATGCATTATGCTTTGTTCCATACCTCATTTTGCCTTGTCTACCTAAATATCATATAAAAATCTTAATGAAATGTGTCCAGTCTTATAAGTCTTTGCATCATCCACTGAGAAGAAGAATGACTTATCAGTATTGGGAAGGTGAACTTTTCCCTCTACCCTCTTAGGGTTTTTTGTTGGGCCTGAGAATTAAATTGTAATAAAACAGATAAATAGCTTTTTCAGAAGTGGGAGTCTTGGAAGATGGTGGCGTAGGAGGACGCTGGGCTCACCGCACGTCCTGCTGATCACTTAGATTCCACCTACACCTGCCTAAATAACCCAGAAAACCGCCAGAGGATTAGCAGAACGGAGTCTCCAGAGTCAAGCGCAGACGAGAGGCCCACGGAAGAGGGTAGGAAGGGCGGCGAGGCGGTGCGCACTCCACGGACTGGCGGGAGGGAGCCGGGGCAGAGGGGCGGCTCGCTGGCCAAGGAGAGCCCCCGAGTCTGGCTGGCAAAAGCAGAGGGGCCGGAGGGCCTGTGTTCCAACAGCAAGCGCGACTTAGCTTCTGGGAGGTCATAAGTTAACAGCTCTGCTCAGAAAGCGGGAAGGCTGGAGGACAAAGGGAAGGAGAGCTGCTGAGCCCCCAGACGACAGAGCTCAGTTTGGTGGGGAACAAAGGCGCTCGCCAGCGCCATCTCCCCCGCCCATCCCCCAGCCAAAATCCCAAGGAGAACCAGTTCCTGCCAGGGAACTTGCTCTCTCCGAGCAAACACCCAACTCTGTGCTTCCACGGAGCCACCCCTCCGGCAGCGGGTCTGACTTCCTCCGGCTGCCACAGGGCCCCTCCTGAAGTGGATCACCTAAGGAGAAGCGAGCTAAGCCTGCCCCTCCTGCCCCCGTGCACCTTGCCTACCCACCCCAGCTAATACTCCAGATCCCCAGCACCACAAGCCTGGCAGTGTGCAAGTAGCCCAGACTGGCCACACCACCCCACAGTGAATCCCGCCCCTAGGAGAGGGGAAGAGAAGGCACACACCAGTCTGACTGTGGCCCCAGTGGTGGGCTGGGGGCAGACATCAGGTGGACTGCGGCCCCCCCCACCAACTCCAGTTATACACCACAGCACAGGGGAAGTGCCCTGCAGGTCCTCACCACTCCAGGGACTATCCAAAATGACCAAACGGAAGAATTCCCCTCAGAAGAATCTCCAGGAAATAACAACAGCTAATGAACTGATCAAAAAGGATTTAAATAATATAACAGAAAGTGAATTTAGAATAATAGTCATAAAATTAATCGCTGGGCTTGAAAACAGTATAGAGACAGCAGAGAATCTCTTGTTACAGAGATCAAGGGACTAAGGAACAGTCACGAGGAGCTGAAAAGTGCTTTAAATGAAATGCAAAACAAAATGGAAACAACGACAGCTCGGATTGAAGAGGCAGAGGAGAGAATAGGTGAACTAGAAGATAAAGTTATGGAAAAAGAGGAAGCTGAGAGAAAGAGAGATAAAAAAATCCAGGAGTATGAGGGGAAAATTAGAGAACTAAGTGATACACTAAAAAGAAATAATATATGCATAATTGGTATCCCAGAGGAGGAAGAGAGAGGGAAAGGTGCTGAAGGGGTACTTGAACAAATTATAGCTGAGAACTTCCCTGAACTGGGGAAGGAAAAAGGCATTGAAATCCAAGAGGCACAGAGAACCCCCTTCAGACGTAACTTGAATCGATCTTCTGCACGACATATCATAGTGCAACAGGCAAAATACAAGGATAAAGAGAAAATTCTGAAAGCAGCAAGGGATAAACGTGCCCTCACATATAAAGGGAGACCTATAAGACTCGTGACTGATCTCTCTTTTGACACTTGGCAGGCCAGAAAGGCTTGGCACGATATCTTCAGTGTGCTAAACAGAAAAAATATGCAGCCGAGAATCCTTTATCCAGCAAGTGTGTCATTTAGAATAGAAGGAGAGATAAAGGTCTTCCCAAACAAACAAAAACTGAAGGAATTTGTCACCACTAAACCAGCCCTACAAGAGATCCTAAGGGGGATCCTGTGAGACAAAGTACCAGAGACATCACTACAAGCATAAAACATACAGACATCGCAATGACTCTAAACCCGTATCTTTCTATAATAACACTGAATGTAAATGGATTAAATGCGCCAACCAAAAGACATAGGGTATCAGAATGGATAAAAAACAAGACCCATCTATTTGCTGTCTACAAGAGACTCATTTTAGACCTGAGGACACCTTTAGATTGAGAGTGAGGGGATGGAGAACTATTTATCATGCTACTGGAAGCCAAAAGAAAGCTGGAGTAGCCATACTTATATCAGACAAACCAGACTTCAAATTAAAGGCCGTAACAAGAGATGAAGAAGGGCATTATATAATAATTACAGGGTCTATCCATCAGGAAGAGCTAACAATTATAAATGTCTATACGCCGAATACCGGAGCCCCCAAATATATAAAAAAATTACTCATAAACATAAGCAACCTTATTGATAAGAATGTGGTCATTGCAGGGGACTTTAACACCCCACTTACAGAAATGGATAGATCATCTAGACACACGGTCAATAAAGAAACAAGGGCCCTGAATGATACATTGGATAAGATGGACTTGACGGTTATATTTAGAACTCTGCATCCCAAAGCAACAGAATATACTTTCTTCTCGAGTGCACATGGAACATTCTCCAAGATAGATCATATACTGGGTCACAAAACAGCCCTTCATAAGTTTACAAGAATTGAAATTATACCATGCATACTTTCAGACCACAATGCTATGAAGCTTGAAATCAACCACAGGAAAAAGTCTGGAAAACCTCCAAAAGCATGGAGGTTAAAGAACACCCTACTAACGAATGAGTGGGTCAACCAGGCAATTAGAGAAGAAATTAAAAAATACATGGAAACAAACGAAAATGAAAATACAACAATCCAAACACTTTGGGATGCAGCGAAGGCAGTCCTGAGAGGAAAATACATCGCAATCCAGGCCTATCTCAAGAAACAAGAAAAATCCCAAATACAAAATCTAACAGCACACCTAAAGGAAATAGAAGCAGAACAGCAAAGGAAGCCTAAACCCAGCAGAAGAAGAGAAATAATAAACATCAGAGCAGAAATAAACAATATAGAATCTAAAAAAACTGTCGAGCAGATCAACGAAACCAAGAGTTGGTTTTTTGAAAAAATAAACAAAATTGACAAACCTCTAGCCAGGCTTCTCAAAAAGAAAAGGGAGATGACCCAAATAGATAAAATCATGAATGAAAATGGAATGATTACAACCAATCCCTCAGAGATACAAACAATTATCAGGGAATACTATGAAAAATTATATGCCAGCAAATTGGACAACCTGGAAGAAATGGACAAATTCCTAAACACCCACACTCTTCCAAAACTCAATCAGGAGGAAATAGAAAGCTTGAACAGACCCATAACCAGCAAAGAAATTGAATCGGTTATCAAAAATCTCCCAACAAATAAGAGTCCAGGACCAGATGGCTTCCCAGGGGAGTTCTACCAGACGTTTAAAGCAGAGATAATACCTATCCTTCTCAAGCTATTCCAAGAAATAGAAAGGGAAGGAAAACTTCCAGACTCATTCTATGAAGCCAGTATGACTTTGATTCCTAAACCAGACAGAGACCCAGTACAAAAAGAGAACTACAGGCCAATATCCCTGATGAATATGGATGCAAAAATTCTCAATAAGATACTAGCAAATCGAATTCAACGGCATATAAAAAGAATTATTCACCATGATCAAGTGGGATTCATTCCTGGGATGCAGGGCTGGTTCAACATTCGCAAATCAATCAACATGATACATCACATTAACAAAAAAAAAGAGAAGAACCATATGATCGTGTCAATCGATGCAGAAAAGGCATTTGACAAAATCCAGCACCCTTTCTTAATAAAAACCCTTGAGAAAGTCGGGATAGAAGGAACATACTTAAACATCATAAAAGCCATTTATGAAAAGCCCACAGCTAACATCATCCTCAACGGGGAAAAACTGAGAGCTTTTTCCCTGAGATCAGGAACACGACAGGGATGCCCACTCTCACCGCTGTTGTTTAACATAGTGCTGGAAGTTCTAGCATCAGCAATCAGACAACAAAAGGAAATCAAAGGCATCAAAATTGGCAAAGATGAAGTCAAGCTTTCGCTTTTTGCAGAAGACATGATATTATACATGGAAAATCCGACAGACTCCACCAAAAGTCTGCTAGAACTGTTACATGAATTCAGCAAAGTTGCAGGATACAAAATCAATGTACAGAAATCAGTTGCATTCTTATACACTAACAATGAAGCAACAGAAAGACAAATAAAGAAACTGATCCCATTCACAATTGCACCAAGAAGCATAAAATACCTAGGAATAAATCTAACCAAAGATGTAAAAGATCTGTATGCTGAAAACTACAGAAAGCTTATGAAGGAAATTGAAGAAGATATAAAGAAATGGAAAGACATTCCCTGCTCATGGATTAGAAGAATAAATATTGTCAAAATGTCAATACTACCCAAAGCTATCTACACATTCAATGCAATCCCAATCAAAATTGCACCAGCATTCTTCTTGAAACTAGAACAAGCAATCCTAAAATTCATATGGAACCACAAAAGGCCCCGAATAGCCAAAGTAATTTTGAAGAAGAAGACCAAAGCAGGAGGCATCACAATCCCAGACTTTAGCCTCTACTACAAAGCTGTCATCATCAAGACAGCATGGTATTGGCACAAAAACAGACACATAGACCAATGGAATAGAATAGAAACCCCAGAACTAGACCCACAAACGTATGGCCAACTCATCTTTGACAAAGCAGGAAAGAACATCCAATGGAAAAAAGACAGTCTCTTTAACAAATGGTGCTGGGAGAACTGGACAGCAACATGCAGAAGGTTGAAACTAGACCACTTTCTCACACCATTCACAAAAATAAACTCAAAATGGATAAGGACCTGAATGTGAGACAGGAAACCATCAAAACACTAGAGGAGAAAGCAGGAAAAGACCTCTCTGACCTCAGCCGTAGCAATCTCTTACTCGACACATCCCCAAAGGCAAGGGAATTAAATGCAAAAGTGAATTACTGGGACCTTATGAAGATAAAAAGCTTCTGCACAGCAAAGGAAACAACCAACAAAACTAAAAGGCAACCAACGGAATGGGAAAAGATATGTGCAAATGACCTATCGGACAAAGGGCTAGTATCCAAAATCTATAAAGAGCTCACCAAACTCCACACCTGAAAAACAAATAATCCAGTGAAGAAATGGGCAGAAAACATGAATAGACACTTCTCTAAAGAAGACATCCGGATGGCCAATAGGCACATGAAAAGATGTTCAACGTCGCTCCTCATCAGGGAAATACAAATCAAAACCACACTCAGATATCACCTCACGCCAGTCAGAGTGGCCAAAATGAAGAAATCACGAGACTATAGATGCTGGAGAGGATGTGGAGAAACGGGAACCCTCTTGCACTGTTGGTGGGAATGCAAATTGGTACAGCCGCTCTGGAAAGCAGTGTGGAGGTTCCTCAGAAAATTAAAAATAGACCTACCCTATGACCCAGCAATAGCACTGCTAGGAATTTATCCAAGGGATACAGGAGTACTGATGCATAGGGGCACTTGTACCCCAATGTTTATAGCAGCACTCTCAACAATAGCCAAATTATGGAAAGAGCCTAAATGTCCATCAACTGATGAATGGATAAAGAAATTGTGGTTTATATACACAATGGAATACTATGTGGCAATGAGAAAAAATGAAATATGGCCTTTTGTAGCAACGTGGATGGAACTGGAGAGTGTGATGCTAAGTGAAATAAGCCATACAGAGAAAGACAGATACCATATGGTTTCACTCTTATGTGGATCCTGAGAAATGTAACAGAAGCCCATGGGGGAGGGGAAGGAAAAAAAAAAAAGAGGTTAGAGTGGGAGAGAGCCAAAGCATAAGAGACTGTTAAAAACTGAGAACAAACTGAGGGTTGATGGGGGGTGGGAGGGAGGGTAGGGTGGGTGATGGGTATTGAGGAGGGCACCTTTTGGGATGAGCACTGGGTGTTGTATGGAAACCAATTTGACAATAAATTTCATATATTAAAAAAAACAGATAAATAGAAGGAAAGCAAGGAAATGTATGTAAATTTATGTGACAAGGGAGCCTTTCTAAGGAATGAAGACCCAAGGTGAAGACTACAAGCTTTTACATTATGTTGAACAAAGAGAGGCAACTGCAGAAAAGTCACCGAATTAGGTGGAGAAACTAAAGGAAAATAAGAATTATTTTAGCAAGTTCTATTTGTACAGGATTTTCTTGGTCTCAACTTCTTGTCCTTGAGGAGAAAGTTACTTTCCTTCTGGTATAGGGAGGCCATTTTTCACTACAAAATTCCATCTGTGTTTAAGAAACAGAAGGAGAGCTACAGTGTTTTTCTTGCATTTACTGTTTTTTAAAAGCTTTTAACTCAAAATAGTCAACATACCAGAACAGCATATTTGGGGGTGGTATATTCTGCAATCTTTCACATGTAAAGTAAGTCCAATAAAAACTGAATGGTTGTTTAATTTGAGAAATATATATTACAAGATCATAGCACCATAAATTACTTTTTAATTTTGAGGTGCTCTGATGAGTGAAGAAAATACAAAACAAATACCATCCAGTCATTATTATTAGTCAAGGTGGTCTCCATGATATCGATACAACTTTCTTTGGACAAAGCCAGATTGTAGTAGCTCTGCATCTTGTTCTAGATCTTGTTGACAATGAATCTACAAAGACTGAGAGGAAGGAAAAAAAAAGCTTACTGAAATATATCAAATTTACTTATTACATCATTACTGAGAAATATCTCAGTTCAAAAATCCCAAATAGTTTTGTTTCTTACCTCCTTGTTCTTGAATCTCAGGGAATACTTGCAGTACAAATTAGTACAAGAACAGGTAGTTAAAATAAAAAGAAAAGACAGATAAATGGAACCAGATGAACTGCAAGAAACATCAAGATACCTTCCCAAGTTTAGCACTCTCAAGTTTAGGCCAATGCTCCAGAACCTCTATGTGTCCCAAGACTCCCAACATTCAGGGTACCATTTGCACAAGAGAGAGATGAGGGAGATGGATGATTCTCTACTATAATGGTATCTACCAGAAAATGGAAGAGGAAATAAGATGTATCAACTTGATCTTTAAGATAATCAGCTATGAGGTAACAGATGAGGTAACAGCTATGAGGTATGAGATTCAAAGGCCAATAATTACATGGCAGCTCATATTCCAAGACCAAAATCAGATATGAGAACAGAATTTGTGGTGAGAATATTCTGCTCCATAAGAGAAGGTAAAAGTATCAACCCACTATTTAGTACTTCACTTGATAGCTCTACTGAAATACTGATAAATGCTCAGATAATTTTTCTTAGGTAAACTTTCAGTCTTACAGAATTTTCCCAGTCTGAACTCATAATCTACCATACTCAAACCTACCATACTCAAAACATGATGGTTCATGGTAGTTTTTGTTTTCTTCCTCCTGCAAGAACATATTTTCTGAAATTTTCTGCAATAACAATGTATGCCATGTCTTTTGAAAACAGATTTATCAATAATTTGAGCTGACTGTATTCCTCAATATTAAACATCAAACAAACACATTTGCTTCTTCATGAGGGCCCACACATTAAGATCAGGAAAAACAATCATCCTCCTGGTAACATTCCAGTGGCTACATGGTGATAACGAACACATTCCTGAGCATAAGTGCTGAACACATGGAGGAAACCCACCTTAGGCACTGGTAAGTTGAGGAGAAATCACAGACTCTCTGTTCATCTTTTTTTGTCATCGCTTCTATTGTTTATATTCCTGAACTGTATTCCATTTTATATTCCTAATCTATTGCTCTTCTTCAAACTATAAATTAATAGACCCTCAGAGTAGCTGATCCAATCGTTGTATAAAGAAGACTTAAATAATTTTTTCTTAGCTCTGATTTTTTTAATTTATTTGAGAGAGAGACAGAGAGAGAGGGAGAGAGAGAATCCCAAGCAGTCTCTACAGATGCTTAACAAACTGAGCCACCTAGGTGCCCCATCTTAGCTCTGTTTTTTGTATCTTGCCAAAATTTGAAACAATGTTGGATGCATAAAGGGATTATTTGATAAGCAGTAAATTAAATAAATGCATGAAAAGCATCATAGATGGCAATTCAACAGTGAGCAGAATGAACAGAATATAACACACATTAAGCCAGTAAATATATACATACATAATATTTCATATAGAGATGTGCTATGAAGAAAATAATCAGGGTCAAGAGCAGTGGGAGTAAATGGAATTGGATGGGACTGTTTTGGAAGAGGATTTAGAGACTTCTCAAGGAATATCTTTGAACAGAGACCAACTGGATGAGGAGTGACCCATATGAAGATATAGGGAGAGAAGTCCAGGAAAAAATACAACCACCATGCTTAAAGACACTGCGGCAGGAAGGAATTAGCATACTTGAAGGACAAAAAGGAGACTGTGGCTGAACTGTAATTAACAAGGACAATGTTATGGGATGACGCTGTAGAAGAAGACAGCAGGTAGACCACCAAAAATAAACAAACAAATAAATACATAGATAAATAAAGGCAGAACCTGGTAGGGAGACTGGCTTTCACTTTAGATGTGATGGAAATCTACTGAGGGATTTCAGAAATGGAGGAGATGTGATCTGGATTACCTTGAGGGAGGAGGAAGGAACAAGCATCTTGTTCTAATTGCAAGAGTGGTTGCAAGCTGAACAATTAGGATGTTACATTATTAACAGAGATGAAAGATTACGATTCCTTGAAACCAGTGTTTGTGGTAGAAATGTCAAGAAGTGTCTGACTTTTGGATACGCTTTTTTTTTCTATTATTTTCATTTCAAGTTTTTATTTAAATTCCAGAGAGTTAACATATAGTGTAATAATAGTTTCAGGAATAGAATTTAGTGAATATCACTTACATATAATACCCAGTGCTCGTCACATGTGCCCTCCTTAACACCTATCACCCATTTAACCCATTGTCTGCCTATCTGCCTTCCAGCCACCCTGCTTGTTTTCTATAATTAAAAGTCTATTACTCAGTTTGCTTCTCTCTTTTTTTTCCCCTTCCTCTATGTTCATCTGTTTTGTTTCTTAAATTCCACATTTGATTGAAATCATATGGTATTTGTATTTCTCTAGCTTATTTTGCTTAGCATAATATACTCTAATTCCATCGATGTCCTTGTAATGGCAAGACTTCATGATTTTTGATGGCTGAGTAATATTCCATTGTGTGTGTGTGTGTGTGTGTATATGTGTGTGTGTGTGTGTGTGTGTGTGTGTGTACATTCACACACCACACCTTTATCCATTCATCAGTAGATGGACATTTAGGCTCTTTCCATAATTTGGCTTTTGTTGATAGTGCTGGTATAAACATCCAGGTGCATATATCCCTTAGGATTAGTATTTTTGTATCCTTTGGGTAATTACCAAGTAGTGCTGATCACAGGGGAGTTCTATTTTTAACTTCTTGAGGCACCTCAATACTGTTTTCCAGACTGGCTGCACCAATTTGTATTTCCACCGACAGTGTAAGAGGGTTCCCCTTTCTCTGCATCCTCTCCAACACCTGTTGTTTTTTGTGTTGTTAACTTTAGTCATTCAGACAGGTGTGAAGTGATATCTTATTGTAGTTTTGATCTGTATTTCCCTGATGATGAGTGATGTTGAGCATCTTTTTATGTGTCTGTTAGCCAGGCATATATATGCAATTATCCAAATAGATACCTCAACTCACAATGTTCTAACCTGAACTTTCCCTGGAAACATGCCTTCCTTCCTATTTCTCTTAATTAATCATACTACCATTCTGTAAATTCCTAAATCTCAAATCTATGGATGCATTTGATTCTCTACCAGTATACTACCAAACTAGTTATGAAAGTTATAGTGATAAAATCTCAAAATAGTTTTATGAAATTTTTTAATTGCCACATTTACTGCTTTTGCAAAAACACATGTCATTTCTTCCCTGGAATATTCCTTTAGCCCTCGCTCGGTGCCCATACCTGTTCTCCAACTTGCTAACTGAATGGTCCTACTAAAACTCAAATATTTTGATTTGTGTCATTCATAATGTTTTCAACAGTTTCTTAATACTATCTAGGTCTAACTATCTTTCATTTGCACATAAAACTCGTTATTTTCAGGTTTTGCTAACATACTTCATGATCACATGTCATCATACACACATGCCCAATCTTAGCATAAGCGCACACGTACGTGCGCGCGTGCACACACACACACACCCACACACACACACATCTCACATTGAAATCCAGTGGAAATACAGTTGATTCTTGAACAGCATGGGCTGGAACTGCACAGGTCCACTTATACACAGATTTTCTTGATAGAATATAGTACCATAAATGTATTTTTCTTCCTTATGATTTTAATAACATTTTCTTTTCTCTAGTTTACTTTATTATAAGAATATGGTAAATAATACCTATAACATACAAAAAATGTGTTAATGGACTATTTATGCTATCAGTAAGTCTTTGGTTGACAGAAGACTATTACTAGTTAAGCTTTTAGTGACTGAAAACTTATACACAGATTTTCCACTATGTGGGGAAGTCCGTGCCTCTAACCCCCACATTGTTTAAGGGTCAATTATAGTTACATTAAATTTTATGCATATACAGCACAGTTTGTAACCACTACTTGTTTTGATCCCTCTTGCATAGACCACTTTTTTTAAATCACTTCCTCTAAACACTTAATTGGCTCAAGACTCGCTTTGTATGAAATTGTACTTTGTACAGTTAGAATTATCTCCTATATTCTTATTGACTCAAAATCAATCCACACTTCTTTATTTATACTTCTAGCCCTGTCTTATAAATAATAGTTTTATTTCTCTCTCTTCCAATTAAAAAGAAAACAGTTTCTTTCCCAATACCCTGGCTATTAATTATTAGGCTCATTGCCTCAACAAATCAAATACTCCATTCTCAAACTATAAAATTAGGTGATGTAAAAAAAATGAACAGTTAGTTATTCAGCGTTTTGGTTGTTACAAGTTTCACAGTTGGCGGTACTGGTTCTACAGCAGCATGGGCTTATTGAGCAGTGAGCACAGCACCAGGTCTAGGACAAGGCATTCCATTCCACACTCCTCAAACTCAAATAAATGGTTTTTTTTGGTTACTTCCTATAATATGTGGCATTTCATGTGCTTTCAAACATTTTGGTCTATTTTACATACGTTCATATGTTTTTCTAGGTAATTTAGCTAAATTTTACCTAGGGAAAAAAAAAAAAAAAAAGAACCTTGACTGAAATGCTTTTATATACTCAGCACCTAATAATATGTTTACATCATTGAAGCTTAATTTCTGTTTGTTGGCTGTGTAAATGAAAAAATACTTTTCTTCCTTAAAGATGAACATTGTAATAAACATCCATCAAGTGCTTATTTTGTGTGAAGCTCTTTACAACATACTTTGTGTAAATGAATGTATCCAGTCCTATCCATCCCTGTGAGGCAGATATTGCTTCTGCTTTACTGTGAAGAATATTGCAGTACAGAAAAGTCAGTTACGTGGTCAGAGTCACACCTACTATGTAGGATTTGTACTTGGACATCTGTCTCCAAAACCCAAATCCATTCCATTGTCTTATTTTCCCCTTAAGGCAGGATAAGAAGTATGTTTTGTTTGTATTTATCGAGATCATTATTAGTTTAAACAAAAAGAAAGGAGTACTCTGAATTTTTAACATTAGAATACATTTTTTCCTACTGCCTTTTGCCCAAGCTAAAAGGAAATATAAAATATATAATGGTTTCTCCATATTTAGCAGCGAAGTGAAAATAATTTTAATGAAAGTCTTCCCAACTGTGTGGTTTGCTTGTTAATCAGCATGATCTGTAAATGAATCAGTTTGTATTAATAACAACATTAGAGAGAATATATGCCTTCAATTTTAAAAGTCTAGAATCCTATCAACCCCAGTGAAATGAGCATGTTTTGTAACTTTGCATGTTATACTAGAAGTATAAATATTTAAGCATATCATAGTTTATTATATAAAAATATGTACATTTGATACATACTTATACATGTGTATATACATAAACTAGTATAAATGGATATATATTTTATTTCCACATGCATTAGATTTTTAGATCCTGTATCTTTATATAGCCAAAGTTGAAGCCAAAATAAGAATTATGTTGGCTTGGTAGATGCAGAATACTGATGAAGAACTATCTTTTGAATTTTTTCCTAAATGCTCTTATATTAAGCCTTAGAACTGCAAGAACAGAGAGTTCCAAAGCTTTGGAACCATGACAAAGACATCTTCCCCTGAATTTTACATCATTTATTTCAGCTAACTACAAAATGTCAGAAATGAAAAGGACACCACCAGAAATTTCTTCAGATCTTAACTTTTCACCCCAATTATGGCCTTGAGAATAAAGTGTAAAAAATTTCAAAGAGCACAAAACTAAAAGTAAAAAGAAACTGGCCAATTTACAAAAGACTCGCTTTCAATTGTATATATTAGAGAAAGCATTATCTTCTAAAAATCAATATTCTACAACCATAACTTTTTCTTGACCTATCAAAAAGTTGAGGCTACAGAGGTTATAACTCTGTGAAATAAACACCCAATATTTATCCTACATATTGTTAAGTATACCTCCCTGAGTATAAGCATGCAATGTTTACCCACCTATCCACATATATTTATTCATTATTAAAGAACTGTTGAGGTAATATCAGATCTTGAAGTCTGTGGTGGGCAAAAACTTTGAATATTATGCATATGAACATGTATGTATATTATCTAAAACATACATATTACTGGGTGTCAATGATCTACACTGAAGTCATTGGCAATGACGGAGATAAATCATTTCTTGAATGAACCATTAAAAATATATGTTCAGAACTTAATGTGCATTAGACGCTAATAATTTTGAAATATTTTTTATTCACATGTGAAGAACAATGAATTTTGGTGGCTCCAAAGGAGAGGCAGGATTCAATTTGGTAGCTTTCTTTTCTAAGTCTACTGGAAGGAACAGAAAGCTGGAAAGGGAAGAGGTATTGCATGGGAGAACAATGCAATAAAATAGAATACAAATGTAATAGTAACGGTAAATAAAATAGGAATGAAATTAATATCTGAATTAATTTAACCCAAATTCTTTATCATACTAATAGTTACATAGAATGCTTTTGTTTTTCTCAAACACATTTTCTTCTATATTCTCTGGGTTTCTGCTCTGATTTATTCCTTTGCTTTTCAGGTCTACTGCCTAGCTTTCACTCTGAGATTTCATTCCCTGTCTTCATTGGTCATCTATTCTCTGAAATCCAGGTATTCTAACACTTTGATTTTTTTTTTTAAAAAAAAATCTTGGAGCATTAAAGAGTTCTCCAAGAGAAAGAAAAGGAAGGTACTCATGGAAAATAAATAAAAATCTAAAAATAGATATCTATGACATCCTCATCCTTGATTGATAATCTGGCAGAAATATTTGTAAAAAAATGAAAACTTGGATTCTCCAAGACTTAATATTAAAAACATATAAAGCATCAGCTCAAAAGGGTAACTAGAGTGTCAAATAGAATACAGAAACAGGAAATCCAACTAAAGACTTGGTATAGTACATTTTTAAAGCATCGAGAGACAGTTTTGAAGACTTGTAGAAATGAAAAATAATTTATTAATAATTAAGAATTGCCCTTTTTAAGAGCAACACTGGATATATGAACAATCAGTGGGTTAATATTTACCATGTTTTGAAGGTAAATCATTTATTACTTTTGATATGGAATAGTCACAATAAAATGAACATACACGGGGCATAAAACATCCTGCAATTATTAAACAATGAACATCACTTAGAGTATATGGCCTATTTAGAATAAAATGAAATTGCAACTCACAAAAAAACGGACATATTAAAAATATATTATTTCTGAAAATAGTAATAATCACCCCAATGTTAAAGAAAAAAAAACTTAGAAGAGAAAGGCTTATAGATCACTTAGAACTCAATTAGTGTAATAGAACATGTAGGAAACAGCTAAAGGGAAAAAATTAACTTGGAAGACACTTTTCAGAAATAAAGTTTGAAAACTATGATCTGTCTTTAACTCCAAAAGATTAACTCCAAAAATATTTAACTGCAAAATATTAAGACTATACTCCTCAAAATAAGAAATAATAAACAGACATAAATGAATGAAAGAACTAACAATTGAAAGTAAACCACAAAATCTTCTTAAATGGTTCATCTAAGATATAGTACTTCCCAAAGAGATTTCATTTTAATCAAAATTAACATACTGTTTCATCAAAAAATTTTTTTCGGAAAAATTCATATACTAAAAATTTCTCATATACCATGAGTGAACACACTATAACTTTTACTCAATTGCAAAATATTTTGGTATTTAACTAACAAAATTAACAGTAATCTGAAAAACATTGACCCTTCTCTTATTTCAAAGCTTTAGCTACTCTAATGAAGTATCTATTTATCCATCCATCCATTTATTATCTATGTTTTCCACCCAGTTGAGGAAAACTCAATTAAATCCTTAAAATGCAAACATAAAACAAAAACCAAACAAATGGAATTGATAAGAACTCAACTAGAAACTGGGCAGCTCATCATAAGTTTCAAAATGAGGTTCAAATAATATTCCAGTTTTCTAAATCTAATACTTTAGTTGCAAATTTACTGTGTAGACCTTAGTTATAACTCTAATCTTTTGTATTAACATTCTCCTCACTATATTTCTCCCCGTAACAGAAACAAACACATATGTGTTGGCAAAATCTTCAACATATAATTTAGTACACACTGGAGCAATTATTTGTCTGAAATTCTTTCATCCACATGTCAGAATGTTGTCTGTATTATTTTATTTTGTTAAATTCCAGACTTGCTATTACTCCTGAGTAATAAAAGGAGGAAAAAGGTTAACTTAACTTGAAAATAAATTTCTAGAAGAATAAAAGAAAAACATATTAATTTAAAATCAGAAATATATATGTGGGAAAATTTGTTATATTGCAACATGAGTGTATTTACATATTTTAATAATTAATTTTCATATTTGACCATTAGATTTCTAGGGATATATATATTTGTGTTTGAATATATACTGTATTTATGGGAGGTAAAAATACATATTTATTCACAAATATGTATGTTCAAACACACACACAAATATGTTTTATATATATGTATATATATGTCATATATACACAGGAGTAAAAAATGTTTCCAGGAAGAATAAAACAAAAATTAATATATGGACTAATGACCTTGTACTAGTATTTGTTATTTACTGCATTTGAAAAAAAATACAAATCCATATGTATTATCTGGCAATCAAACATCTATCTCAGTAATTACATATTAGCCATGACAGCCCTATTTCCATTGACATTAAGGTATATATATTTTCCAACATAGTCAATTTACCTTAGATCAATTTAACTAATTCTTTTTAAAATAACCATCCTAACTCATGATTTTGGAATTCCTCATTTGCTTTAACTAGTATCAAGCCTGTTATTCAGATCCCCAGAACTTCACCATCATGGCTCATATGGGATCACGTGACTCATGAGGGAGGTGGACGGCCATTCAATTTTTGATAGATTAGAACTAATTCTGTCTACTTCAAAGGCATTTCTATGGTTTATTTCCTTATTATCTTCATCTTACCTACAGCTTCTACTTGGTCTAGGGAACTGTACTCTATTTTCTTTTGATAGACTTGTTATTTTTAAGTCTTCCTTCAAGAAATGATCTACACTTACAATCTTACACACTTCAGTCTACTGAGCACTATTGCTTTCATTCCTCCACCAGTTGATAATACCCTAACTCTAACATGTGCACAACTGAGCCAATAAAAACACAATTTTTATAGGCATGCATATAAAATATTAAATTCAATAGACAACAGGCAATATTGGAAGATCAATTTGGTTATAAACAAGTAGAAAAATAATTTGTTTAGCACAATATATTTAAAAATTGCCAAGATTTTTTAACAGATTATAAAGCTATTTTTAAATGGCATCCTATTAGTGAAATTATTTGAGGGTATATTGAGAAAAATAACTTTCAAAAATCACCAAGTGCCATAGAATGAATTAAAATGTACAGTTTTATTCCCTAAAGGTCAGCTGTGACATTAAATTTTCAAACTTTTGGATATGAGTCACTTTCTATTAGCATTCATCTGGAATTCTTTCATTGATTTTATTTTGCTATGGCATGGCACCCTGTGTCTGCTGGTGCTAACGCTTATCTAAGATCAGCATTTTTAATATGGGCTTTTTTAGTGTTTGCTTGTATTTTTTTTAATTTTCTTAGTGCTGCAACACAATTGTTTATAATTTAATTTATTCATATTGTCTTCTTTAACTTACTATAGATTTAACCCTTCATTGTGCAAATAATGCCATAGGGTTCTTTTGAAAGAGTTTACATTTTATTACTTTTAATAGAAAATCATGCATGTTATCATCAACTTATTGGAAGATGTGAAATTGAAGAATCCTGGATCTTGCTCTGCAATGTAGTTTAATTTTTACTGAATTTTCATGATGTACTTATATATATATCTATAATGATCCATTATAGACAGATAAAAATTAAAAAATTGTAATTTAACAAGCCATTAAATACCATAAGAGAAATTATGGAAAATAACCAGCTCCTCTGATACATTTAGTAAAATATCTTTTTTTTCTTATAACATACCAACATTGGATACATTTCAATGTTAATATTTAAGATAACACATAGTATGCCTATAAATGCTAAAAAACAGTGGTCTATTTTTGTTTCTACGATCTCTTTTGCACCTTCCAGTGTTATATATACTTTTAGAATACACCAAGAGGTCCAATAAAGGTTCCAGGAGAATTGTTACAAGTCTAAGGTGAATGATTAGGAACATCCACGGCATATGTGATGAAGTATGCTCACATGCACTGTTTCAAAGATTGAAAAGTGTCTTTCGGCTCTTACACTGCCTCACCCCAAACAATACCCTCAATCCATAACAGAAACCTAAAAGTAGGGGATGGGAATGGGGAGGCAGCATTCTATGTTACCAAAGGAAACAGATATTAAAATTTTATTAAATCAGTACATGCATTTTATAAGTAATTCTAAGCCAATTTTACATTAGTTTATATCATATTGTTCTTCCACATTAAACAATAGTTACGAGATTTATTGTTCATATGCTACTGTGACAAAACTAAAAAAAAAACCTGACAAATGGATTAGCAAAATGTTGCCTATTGATTATTTTAAAAATTATTGTTGAATTAATATTACAATAAACAAATTATTCAAAAGTTGCCTTTAAAGACATATACTGATTAAGTTGAATTTACTGTGATTACTGCCAAAATATCATTTTATTTTACGTAAAGTTTTTTTTTTTTTTTGAGGGAAAGAGCGTGAGAGGGGGAGGGGCAGAGACAGAGTGGGGGCAGAAGATCTTGCTGTTGTCAGTGTGAGCCCAACGGCAACATGGAACTCGAACTCACAAACCATGAGATCATGACCTGAGCCGAAGTCAGATGCTCAACATTCTGAACCATACAGGTGCCCGACAAAATGTCATTTTAAATAAATCTCACCTTCACTTGGCATTCATCATCCCTTTACTCAGCAGATATTTACTACATACATTTAAGTGTACAGTGATACTACAGGCACTCTTTGATTATTTGCTTATATGCAAATATTTTTATTAAATATTTTCAGAATAAGAATACCCTGATGACTGTCTAAGGTGTTCAGAATTCTAGGTTTTCAAAATTCAGAAGGAAAATGATCACTGTAATTTTATATATTTTCACCTTAAACATCTAGGTACCTACCAGCCTAGCAGATCTCACTAGTGTCTGAAAATAATCTATAATAGTTGTAAGAAGAAATTCCTACGAAGTTTTGAACAAATATATGAATTTAAATCTCTTAGAGTAATACTGTAATATAGTAAAAGCTTGTTAGGAGAAAAAAGACAACATTAGTCTGCATAAGATATTCTATCTTGGTCCTCTCTCCTGCAAATCTCAATATTTACTCCAACCAAACCTAAAGCTATCATCGAGAATCAGTATAGATACCTCTGTCTTGTCTCTTCTTTCTATGATGAGTCCTAAATTGGAACGCATTTCAGATAATTAAGTAATGTGTAATTCAACCTTCCCTAGTCTTTTGCTTCTCAGTAATTTCCATGTCTTGCCTCAAATAACCTTAACAATATGTATATTTTTTGTCATCATTTAGGACATTCTTTGATTGGAGGTGATCTGTGATATATGTATGTGTGTGTGTGTGTGTATGTATATATATACACACACACACACACATATACATACATATATATATATATGTATGTATATATATAAAATTATAATAATTAATAACATTGAGTTAGGCACCAAATCCATGCTTAATAAAGAGTTGGATGAATGATATTTTAAAAATAGTTAATTGTAATTAATTTGACAATGAACACCTTTTAAGATTCATACTGGAATTATAATAATACAATAACCCATTAATTTGAGAATATCACAATCTAAAATAAAGGCAGTAAAAAATATCATGAAATTTACTGTTGTTATGGATCGAATTGTGTTGCCCCACCTCAAAAATTCATATGTTGAAATCCTAATGTCTAGTACCTCAAATGTGGTTGTATTTGTAGATAGAGCCTCTAAAGAGGTAATTAGGTTAAATGAGGTCTTAGGAATGGGGCCCTAGCCAATGGGACTGGTGTTCTAATAAGAGGAAGGGACACCAGGGATGCAAATGCACAGAAAAAAGACGATGGTCAGACCTGGCAAGAAGACTGTCATCTACAAGCCAAGGAGAGACCACCTAAGAGAAACTGAACCTGCTAACACCTTTATACTGGACTCCAGCCTCCAAAGCTGTGAGAAAATAAGCTTCTGGTGTTTAATTCACTCAGTCTGCGGTATTTAATTATGAGAACACTAGCAAAAAAAATACAACTGTCAATATACAATATCTTCTATGCAGTCTGGCTTCTGTGAACATGAATGATTATTATTTCTTTAATGAAAATATAACAAAGTCTGTGTTGTCTAATTACTACCACTTTATGTTATTTTACAATAGCACAACAAACATTTTCTAATTCCATATTAGAACTACTACAGTGCTTTCCTAATTAATGCAAAATCTCTTATTACTTAAGAGTATGCTGTGTTATGGAGAAGTTAATACAACATTTCTTCTATGAAATTGCTAAATGGAGAAATAATAAACTCATCTGAATTTCAGTTTAAGAGATTAAACAATAAGAGAAATTTTTAAAGGAAAACTGAAGCATGCCCCACTTTGAAATCAAGAAGATAATATCTCAAAATGTTAGCAAGAAAAAATATTAGCAGTAGTTAACTATAATTTTTAAATTCAAAACTCAAAGGGCATTCGCAGTTCTAACTACTACGTATCTTAATAAAATTCATATCCTCCCTGGCAATCAAATATCTTTTATTTCTTACTAAATAGTCAATCATTTCCACATCATATAACATTTGTTAAAATTTCATATTGCAAGTTTCAATTTTATCTTGTTATGAGTATCTGAAAATTTTGATGGCCTATTAAAAATTTGTATTATATATATATATATATATATATATATATATATGATTTTTTTTCCATTTCAAATTTTCATGTTTAAAGAAGTTGTGTTTATAAAACATTTGGTCTATGATCTAGCGAATAGGAAATTGGACCAACAACTACTGGAGTTGATACGTAGGCCCACCTCTTATACTTACTAGCTTTGTAGGTTAGAACAAGTCATTTAACATCTTTGAGGCCATTTATTCTTCTATAAAGTACCCTAGCTGTGTCTAAAGAACACTTGATTACACTAGATGTACTAGACAGGTGTTAGTAAAATCTATCATTGAAATACAAGCTATTTTAGAGTGATTAAAATATTTTTGAATTAAAGTGAAAGGAACAACACACATATACTTCTATTGATTTGATAAGGATTTCTGTAGCACTTTTATTATATTCTTAAATGTTCCAAGATAAAAAATTCTTTCTTTGCCTGATATGCCCTAGGTGAAATAGTTTAGCTATTCATAGCATGGTCCCCGTTTTAAAAAGATAACAGCAGATCACTACATGCATGCTTGTCCTAAAGTCGCAGGTCTTTATTCAGGATAACTTGAGTAGTCATAGCATAAACTCTTCATGAGGCTCACTCTCCAAAAAAGTGAGCTACTGAAAAAAAGCTTCTCATCTATTTCATGTGAGATATAAAAAGTCACACACACACACACATACACACACACACACACACACACACAGCAAATAAGCACATCCATAGTCCCAAAGTGAGGTGCTAGATAACCAACAGAAGACTTACAAAGAGGAATATGAAAAATTGATTATGTGATCCTTAGCTTACAGAACTGTGAAACAGAATATATTGAATATTGATTGTTCAATAGATTAATAATCTTTTCTTGTCTTTTTTCTTTTTATAACATGTTTTTTTAATCCTGTGAGGTTTTTGCTTCTCTTTTATTGAGATATAATTAAGATATAATATTCTATTACTTTGAAGTATACAATGCAATTATTTGGTATTATTTGGTATATGTGTATATCATCAAATTATTAGAGACTTGTCCTGGTACCATTGCATATTCTTAAGTCCTTTATCATAAGTAAATCAACCATTAATGTGTGACTTAATTTTGGAGTCCATTCTTTTCAAGTAAGATTGTCACTATTCTGTATATCTCCTTACTTCCCCTTGAGGGAGAAGGTATAGGGGTGCTGTAATCATTAATTTTATGTGCCAACTTGTCGGGGATAGGGGATGACCAGACAGCTGATAAAAAAATATTTCTGGGTGTGTGAATGGGGGTGTTTCTAGAAAAGATTAACATTTGAATAGGTAGATGGAATAAAGAAGATTGCCCTCACCAATACAGGTGGCCATTATCCAATCCACTGAGGGCCTCAATAGAACAGAAAATCATAAGCAGGTCAAATATGCTCTCTGCTTGAGCTAAGACATCCATCATGCTGCCCTCAGAGTTCAGTGCTCCTGGCCCTTCAACTCAGGCTAGAATTTACATCATTGGCTACTCTGCTTCTCAGGCCTTCAAGTTTGTACTGGATCGATACCATTGGCTTTCCTGAGCCACCAGCTTGCAGAAAGCATATCATGGGATGGCTCAGCCTCCATAATTGTGAGATATAATCATTCATTATAAATATATTTTTATATATGTATATACATATATATGCAAATATTGGTTCTGCTTCTCTGGAGAACTTTAGCACAAGTGCTTTCTACTTATTGACAATCAAATGAAAGGACTTTCAAGGAACCGCCGGAAAATTTATGTCAGGCCCACAGTTTTAGTGGATGTTGCCTTGAAAATCTACAGGCAGGGGCGCCTAGGTGGCGCAGTTGGTTAAGCGTCTGACTTCAGCTCAGGTCACGATCTCGCGGTCTGTGAGTTCGAGCCCCGCGTCAGGCTCTGGGCTGATGGCTCGGAGCCTGGAGCCTGTTTCCGATTCTGTGTCTCCCTCTCTCTCTGCCCCTCCCCCGTTCATGCTCTGTCTCTCTCTGTCCCAAAAATAAATAAAAAACGTTGAAAAAAAAAAAAAAAAAAAAAAAAAGAAAATCTACAGGCAAACAGTGGACTCAAATGATCCAGGAAGGCTTACTTAGTAGGTAAGACTCAAACTGTACCTTGACCTCTGACTGGGAAAAGCTAAAGATGCCATAAAAGAATACAACTGAAGTTTCCTTAGATCTTATTAAAACACCAGACATAAGTGGGTTTATAACACCAGCGTAAGGTGGACTACTGGATATCCAGAAGTTGAATGAGGAATCATAAGCTCCCAACTAGTTGAGAGACATTGCTCATATCAAATTGCAATTGGGAGACCTGAGTTAGAGACATTTGACAAACCCAAAAAAGTATCCTAAGGGACTAAGATTGATTGAGATGCAATTCAGAAGGAAGTATCACATGTGTCCTTGCACAAAGAAATTTTCTACACTTATATCTCTGTTCTTCTTTTTGTGCCATATCTGTAGAGACCAGGGGCAGCCTCATGAAGGAAGAGGAGAAATACATAAAGCTGAAGAAAACAGAGTGAAATCCACTATCCAAGTTCAGTTTCATTCCTTCTACTCCAGTTTCAGTGCAGCTTTTCCAGTGGAGCCATGAGGGGGAAAAGCTTTTCATTGGCTATGATTGTGACATTGTAATGTTAACTAATTGCTTATTTTTTTACATGTTTATTTTTGAGAGAGAGAGAGAGACAGACAGACAGAGAGAGAGCGAGAGCACACAAGCAGGGAAGGGGCAGAGAGAGAGAGAGGGTAACAGAGGACCCCAAGTGGGCTCCATGCTGACAGCAGAGAGCCCAATGTGGGGCTCAAACTCACAAACCGCGAGATCATGACCTGAGCTGAAGCTCCAGGCTTACCCACTTAACCGACTGAATCCCCAAGGCCCCCCCAGTAACTAATTGTTTAATGAGCATACAATTGGAGCTCAAATGCCTGGAAGTTATTCTATAACTTAAGAGAGTCAGTGGAAAAGATTACATAACTCCATCTAGTGGCAAGGAAAAAACTGGCTCAGAGAGTAACTTTTTTTTTTTTTTTTAACGTTTATTTATTATTTTTGAGACAGGGAGAGACAGCATGAACAGGGGAGGGTCAGAGAGACAGACACAGAATCCGAAACAGGCTCCAGGTTCTGAGCTGTCAGCACAGACACCGACACGGGGCTCGAACTCACGGACCACGAGATCATGACCTGAGCCGAAATCAGATGCTTAACTGACTGAGCCACCCAGGCACCCCTCAGAGAGTAACTTTAAAAGCAAAGTTAAAATTTTCATGTGTCAATAGAGTCCTTTTAATGACTTTGTTATATTTATACTAAACCATGGTGCCGTAAGTTCTTTCTTTTCTCTTAAAAATTATTTTTTTTAAATTTTGTTTTATTTGCTTGTTTGTCTTCTGGTTCCTGCAGAGAATAAGGAAGTTGGACTAAGAGAAAGCTATGGAAGAAAAGTAAGGCAACTTGCAGTGCATTTGCCTACTTTGGTTGCAACCTTAACAAGGTCTAAAAAGACGCCAGCAATTATTTGGGGGAACCACTACTAGCAGTAGGAGGAAAAAAAAGGAGATGTAGATACTTTAATAGTTTTTCTTTCTCATTTGTCTAACCAGTTTTTCTATTGAAATAAGTGTAACAATAAATTACAACAAAAGCAAACTCATCCATTGGAAGAGTACACCTCAATAAATTTTAATGTATATTTACATCCAGGTAACTATCACCACAGTAAAGATACACAATGTAGCCATCTGTTACTGGTGGTGATTCTCTCGTGCCCACCCATGGCTAACTAGCTCTGTGTTACTATAAATGAGACTTGCCTTTGTAAGTGTATATGGAAAAGATACAGTAGATACTTTTGTATTTGGTGTTTGTCACTCAGCCTCATGATTTTGAGAGTCATTTTGTAATTTCACCTATTGATAGATCATTCTTTTTATTGGTATTATTATATTACATATAGACCAACATTTGACCATTTACATGTCGATAGGCATTTTTGCTGTTTATAATTTTCAGCTATTATGAAAAAAAACTGCAACAAAATGTTTGTACAGTTATTTGAAAGAATATATATTTCCATTTATCTTAGGTAAATATTCAAGAGTAGAATTACTAGACTTGTTGTAAGTATATGTTTAATTTTATAAGGAAATGCCAAAACATTTTTCAAAGTGGCTATCCTGTTTTAGATTTCCAACAGCAATGTATGAGAGTTTTAGTTAATGTACATGCTTACCAACATTTGGTTTTCTGCCTTTTTAAATTTTAGCTATTCTACCAGTGTAGAGCAGTATCTAATTGTGGTTTTAATTTGCATTTCCCTAAGGACTAATTATGGTAGGCAGCGTTCCAGTACTTACTTGCCATTAGCATATGTTCTTTGGTGTACAAATTCTTTGCCCATTTTAAATTGGGTAGTTTGTCTTCTTATTATAGAGTTATAAGAGTTCCTTACATATTTCAGATATAAGTCATTTGTCAGAAATCAGTATTGAAAATATTCTTTCCCAGTCTATGCTTTTCTTTTCATTTTTAATGGCATTTATTAAAAAAAAGTTTTTAATTTTGTGAAAGCCCAACTTATCATTTTTTCCCCAACTGGTCATATGTTTTGCCTATCTTCAGATCACAGACTTTCTTGTATTATCACAGACTTTCTATGTATTAATCTAGAAATATCATAGATTTAGCTTTCATTTTCCAGGTTTATAAGCCATTTCAATTCAATTTTTGTTCATAATGTGAAGTAACAAAGTTTTTTTTTCTCCCATATGGATATCAAGTTGCTCATCAACATGGTTGAAAAAATTAGCTATTCCCTCCATTGAATTACCATGGCAACATATTATTCATACATGATGAGTCCATCTGTGGACTCTCTAATCCATCCTATTGATCTACATGTATATCCTCAAGCTATATCACAGTGTCTTAATTGGTATAGCTCTATTATAAGTTTTAATCACATAGTGTAAATCTTCCAGCTATGTTCTTTTCCACATTGTTCTGGATATTCCAAGTCCTTTACAATTCCATATATATTTTAGAATCAGCTTGCATACTTCTACAAAAAGATAGTCTGTTGGGGTTGTAATTAGAACAATGCTGAATTCATTCAGCAATTCAGGATGAATTAACATCTTAACAATATCAAGTTGGCCAACCCATGAATAACTCATATCTTTCCAAATATTAATCTGGGGGCTTTTAAATGTCTCATAGCCATGTTTTGTAGTTATCAGTGCCAAGGTCATACACTCATTTTGTTAAAATTCATCCCTAAGCATTTAATTTTTGGGATGCTAGTTTGAATGGTATTTTTTATTTTGATTCCATTTCCTAATTGTTTCCAATCATTATTTTCTAGTATATAAAAATACAAATAATTTATAAATGACTTTTCTAGTCGCACTTATTAGTTCTATTAATAGTTTTAGGTTACTCAGGATTTGGCTTATATACAATACCACATGCAGATAAAGAAGTGTTTATTTCTTATTTTTTGTCCAGTGTGTATTTTATTTATTTCATTGCCTTGTTGCTCTAGGGAGAATCTCTAGGATCATGTTGAATTGGAGTGGTGACAGAGTGCATTCTTGCCTTGTACCCAGTTTTTTCAGTTTTCTCACCCTTCCTTCCTCCTTCCATACCTCTTGTTTTCTTCTACCCTTCTTTCCTTTCCTCATTCCTCCCTTCTTCTCCTTCCTTTTTCTTTCTCCCTCCTTTGCCACTCCCCTATATTTCTCTTTCTTTCTCCTTCCCTGTGATATTCATTGTTAGATTGAAAATTTCCCTTTATTGCTGGTTGTATGACAGTTTCCATCAGGATTAGGTGATAAATTTACTCAAACTTATTTTTGTCTCTGGTAATCTTATTTTCTCTTTTGTTCTATTTATTGGTGAATTATATTGATAGAGTTTTGAATGCTGAAACAGTGATCCATTACTGGAGTAAATTCCATACGATTATGATGTTTTTGAATATATTCTAAATATGTTTTATTTAAATTATTTTCTAAATATGTTTTCGGATTCTTTTTCTTCATATACACACATATGTACAGAGAGAGAAAGAGAGTCATGTTTTGTTGTGGAAAGGCATCTTTTGGTATCAATGCTAAAATGCATAGTGGTATATAGTTTTGTTTTATTTTTCCCACAATGCCCTTATCTGATCTTGTTATCAGGAAAACGTCAACTTCAGAAAATGAGTGGTAATGCCATTTTAAATCCTTTATTTCTAAAAACATTTGTGTAACACCTGTCAAAGTGGCTAAAAATAAAAACACAAAAAACATGTGTTGGTGGGGATGTGGAGAAAAGGAACACTCCCACACTGTTGGTGTGAATGCAAACTGGTATTGTCACTGTGGAAGACTGTGGAAGTTCCCCAAAAAATTAAAAATAGAACTACCCTATAATCCAGTAATTACACTACCGGGTATTTACCTAAAAAATACAAAACCACTAATTTGAAATGACATATACACCCCTATGTTTGTCACAGCAATATTTACAATGGCCAAATTATGGAAGCAGCCCAAGTGTCCATCAATAGATGAATGGATAAAGACATTATTCAGCTGTAAAAAAGAATGAAATTTTGCCATTTGCAACAACATGGATAGAGCTAGAGATATAATGCTAAGTAAAATCGGTTAATCAGAGAAAGACACATACCATATGATTTCACTCATACATGGAATTTAAGAAATAAATGAACAAAGGAAAAAGAAAGAGAGACAGAGAAACCAAGGAACAGACAACTATAGAGAACAATCTAATGGCTACCAGAGGGGAGGTGGGCAGGGGAATGGCTGAAGTAGGTGATGGGGATGAAAGAGTACACTCATCATGATAAGCACTGAGCATTGTACACAATTGTTGAATGACTATATTGCACACCTGAAACTAATATAACACTGGATGTTAACTATACTGGAATTAAAATAAAAAAAACTGAATGAATGAATGAATCACTTAATGACTGAATAACAGAAAGCAAGCAAGCAAGCAAGCAAACACTTAGAACATGCTAAGGAGTCAGTAGATGCAGGCTACTGTCATTGCTCTCATTAAAGAATTATTGACTTACATTATGACCTAATAAAAAATAAGTTACAGTGAAAAAAGTTTTTTAATATAAAAAATTTAAAAAAAAAGTCTGTGTAGAATTGATATTACTCTTTTCCCTAAAATTCTGAAAGGATTTGACAGAGAAGCCATTTGAATCAGGGGTTTTCTGGTTGGGAAGGTTTTTAAATACAAATTTATTTTCTTTAATAGATATAGCCTATTCAGATATTTTATTTCTTTTTAAGTCAGTTTCAGTAATTTGTAATCTTTAAAGAAACCATATTTCATCTCCAAATTGAATGTATCACATAAAATTGTTCATATTTTCTTTCTTTCCTAAAATGGCTTTAACTCTGTAGTAATGTGCCCACCTTTATCCAAGATATGGGCCATTTGAATAATCTTTTTTTTTAATTGCATAATCAACCTAGGTAGGTGTTCATCAACTTATGAAACTTTTCATAAAACCACTTTTGATTCACTGATTTTCTCTTTTGTTCGCCTATTTTCTATCTGATTGTTTGTTATATTCATCTTCATTGTATCTGTCTCCCTACATGTTTTGGGTTTAATTTGCACTTCTTTGCTGGGACCTTTTGATGAAAATTTAGGTAAAATATTTTAGACATTTTTAATATAAATATTTAAAACTATACACTAAACTCAAAGTATTGTTTTAGCTACATCCCCCAAATTTGGATGAGATATGGTTTATTCACTCATTCATTTGTTTACATTTATTTACTTATTTATTTAATTTCCTGCCAAAGCACAGCATGTTTTGTTGTGAAAAGGCATCTTTTGGTAGCAATGCTAAAAGTGGCTGCTGTTTAAGAGCCCTTTACCAAGATGAGGTCTAAGACAAAAGGATATGTTTTATTTAAATTTTGTAAATTTCCCATTTTGTTGTTGTTTTTTTTTAATCTGGAGATATTTAATAGGGTTTTATTGAATTAATTTCAAATGTGGTCACAGAACATGCTTTATAGGATTTCATTTCTTCAATATTAAAAAAAAATGTTTGGGGCGCCTGGGTGGCTCGGTTGGTTAAGCGTCCGACTTCGGCTCAGGTCATGATCTCACGGTCTGTGAGTTCGAGCCCCGCATCGGGCTCTGTGCTGACAGCTCAGAGCCTGGAGCCCGTTTCAGATTCTGTGTCTCCCTCTCTCTCTGCCCCTCCCCTGTTCATGCTCTGTCTCCCTCCGTCTCAAAAATAAATAAACGTTAAAAAAATTTTTTTTAAATAAAAAAAAATGTTTATAGGGGTTAATATAATATTGATTACATTTCCTCAGCCATTAAAAAATATAGTTTTGACATCTTTTGTATCCTTTGTTTTAGTTGATATTGTTGTTATCAGTAAAATTTAATTTTCCCCCATGTCCAAACATTTATCAGTCTCACTTAGGAACTGGTAAATGCAGTTATTTAAAAATTAATTCACATCAGCTAAAAAAAAAAGTCATCAAAGAAATCTAACATACACAGATCTTTTTCTCTTGATTTTTGATCTTATATGGCATTATTTCCCCCTAAATTGTTACAAGGTAAAGAATGTGTACAGTATGGCAGAAGTATATTTGAGTTCTCTTCTCTAAGTCCTTACAGTCAATACTAAGTGACAAGGTAATTAATAAATAATCTTGAATGTCAACTAGTAAATATATACTATTTTATAAATCTCAATTGAGTAATTGCATTATCATATCAGGATGTAAATAAGTTTCTCACCTTTAAGGCTTTGACTCCCTCTGCTTGTCTACATTAGTTTGTTCAACATTCTACCATGTTTTAAATTTGCATGTAATATGCATTTCTGAAGACATCAAAATTATATTTTAGAAGAATTTACTGCACTGTAGATGAAATTCTTTTCCAAAACATTTCTATGAGATGGTCATAAAATTGTTTCTAAACATTTACTTAAACAAAAATAGCAACATATAGCAAAACACAGAAGTGGTATGCAAATGATGTTAATTCAAAATGAAAAGTAAAATGATTTATGATATAGATATTCTTTTTCTCCAATAACACAAATGATTGGTTATACATAAGACAAATATATTCTGCATCAATTAATGATTATAAAAACTTGGTCATAGTATACTTATAGAGTAAGTATGTAAACTTAGTAAAATTCTATTACAAGTCAAATAAACAAAAAGACAGTTTCTTCAATAAATGGTGCTGGGAAAACTGGATACCTATATACAAAAAAAAAGAAAAGAAAAGAAAAGAAACTGGATTATTCACTCACACCATCCACAAAAATAAGCTCAGAAAAGATCAAATACCTAAATGTGGGACTGAAACCATAAAACTCCTAGAAGAAAACACAGGCAGCAATCTCTGACAGAAGCCTTAGCAACCTATTTCTAGATATTTCTCCTCAGGCAAGGGAAACAAAAGCAAAAATAAACTACTGAACTATATCAAAATAAAAAGCTTTTGCACATCAAAGGAAACCATCAAAAAAATAAAAAGGCAACATACTGAATAGGAGAAGATATTTGCAAATGATAGGACTAATAAGTTAATATCTAAAATATATTTAAAAACATACAACTCAATATGAAAAAACAATCTATTTAAAAATGGGCAGAGGAACTGAATTGACATTTCTTCAAAGAAAACATATAGATGGCCAACAGATACATGAAAAGACGCTTAACATCATTTTCTTTGTTTGTTTATTTATTTAGAGAGCTCACATGTGTGAGCAGGGGAGGGGCAGAACAAGAGGGAGAAAGAGAGTCCTAAGCAGGCTCAGTGCTGTCAGCATGGGGCCAACACCAGACTAAATCTCACCAACTGTGAGGTCATGACCTGAGCCTAAATCAAGAGTCAGCCACTTAACTCATTGAGCCACTCAGATGCCTGCTCAACATCATTAATCATCAGGGCAATTCATATCAAAACCACTTCACACCTGTCAGAATGGCTAGAATCAAAAAGACAAGAATTACAACTGTTGGCAAGGATGTAGAGAAAAAGAAACCTTCATATTCCGTTGGTGGAAATGTAAATTGGTACACCCACTGTGGAAAATAGTATGGAGGTTTCTAAAAAATTAAAAATAGAAATACTGTATAATACAGTAATTCCACTACTAGGCATTTACCCAAAGAAAACAAAAACACTAATTTGAAATGACACATGGACACCAATATTTACTGCAGCATTATTTACAAATAGCCAAGATATGGAGCCGTCCAAGTGTCCATTGATAGATTAAAGGACAAAGAAGATGTGACACACACACACACACACACACACACATTGGGATATTACTCAGCCATAAGAAAATATGAGATCTAGCCATTTGTGACAACACTGATGGACCTAGATGGTATTATGCTAAGTGAAAGAAGTTAAGTCCAAGAAAAAGAAGTATCATATGATTTCACTTATACGTGGAATCTAAAAAGGAAAAGACCAAACAAAAAACACAGAAACACAAAATAGCTTAAATATTATCAACATACTATGCAGTTTAGAAAAATGATTACTTTTTCATTATTCTTCCTCTTATTTTCATGGTTAACATGTCTTCATTGAGAATCACACAGCTGATGCAACCTAAATCAGTAAAATAAGTATTCTTTAAGGGGTCAAAAACAAAAATACATTTTTTTCTAAGTCAAATTCACATTAGGGATTTTCTGTGAAAATGCTGCTAATAAACTCAAAGAGAAGTTAAAAAAATAAATCAGAAACAGACCCATAAATATAGAGACCCATAAATACAGACCCATAAATACTAGTAGTTTCGAGAGGGGAGGGGGTAAGGGGACGAGTAAAATAAGTGAAGGGGTATGGGAAGTACAGGCTTCCAGTTACTAAGTCATAGGAATGAAAGGTACAACATAGGGAAGGTAATCAATGATACTGCAGTATTGTTGTATGATCACAGACGGTAGCAGCACTTGTGGTGAACACAGCATAACATATAGAATTGCTATATCACTGTATTGTACACATGAAACTAATATAACATTGTGTTTAAGCTATACTTCAATTTGAAAAAAAAAAAGATAATCTGGGGGGGGGATCATATTTGCAAAATCCTTGCTGCCATGTAAGGTAACATATCCATGGCTTTTAGGGGTTAGAGATGGGCATCTTTAAAAGGGCCAGTATTCTCCCCACCACAGCAGTCTCTTTACTTTCCACATGAACTTCATCTCTTTGGCTGTTTACTTTGTTTTCTGACAGAATTCATTATCTTACTTTCTCAGATCTCAGAAATACACATACATTTTATTTATACAAAGGTATTTTTAATTTTCAACTCTGATTCATCTTTTTTTATAACTGCAAGGAAACACAATTATTTCTGAAGATACTAATTTTACTTGCTTTAATTTTTTTCCTATTTTCTGCATTAACTCATTTCCAAGGAATTTGTCTGTTTATCCTATGACTTACTTTCAGACTACTAATTTTCATTCAATATTAGTAATTAGGTTCCATATTCATATTTCTAATTCAGGACACAGATGAACAGAATTGGTATCTTGAGTTTGGCATTCTAATCACATTCAAAAATCCCTGTTTCTAACTTGGGTACAGATTCTGATGACAAAAGCCCCAGCACCATTCAGGGGGTGGGGACTAGTAATTGGGAAGACTTTTTCTTAAGGAGGTGTGGGGATTTACCTGTTAGTGGCTCACTGTGATAACCTAAGTTACTTGTGAGCATAGTGCAGCATCTTTTTGGAATCCCAATGCCCACTGTGGTGCCCCTCATAGATCATTCACCCTATTCAGGGAGCCATTCTTTCAGTTTTAATCAAGGGGGAAAATGCTGCATCAGACTTTTGAATGGTATAGTGTTTTCAGGGTTCTTCATTCACTTAAACTTTACTTTCCCTGCTTCCAGATCTTGGATTCCCCTCCAGTTTTGCTGGGAAAATTCATATTTTCTTGGTTCTTTACTTTTTCCATTTTAGGCTATGGGTTAGTTGGCTTTGCAGAATCGTAGTCAATGATATGTGCCACCATTTGCCTTACATCCTTCAGAAATTCCTAAGTATTCTAATCTGCTGATGGCAAACTCCCTATACTTACCCCGCAATGTTATAATTTTTATCTGCATATAAAAATAAACAAAGTGAACAGATAGACAAGAGGTTGACGTAATTGTGAGAACTCTAAATAATACAGCTCAATGAAAAGTAAACACTGTAAAAACAGTATGGCTACAGTTAATTTTTGAATCTTTGAAAAGGAATACTTAGAAAATTCTAATTAGCAAAGAAAATTAAACATGCAATGTATTGGCAAAATTATGTGCCCTAGGAAAGTAAAATCTATCCTATAAAATTATTCAACAGAATAATCCAAAAGTTAAGACATCACTTTTAAAGTAAGTGCTCTGATGAATTAGTCAAACAGTTTTGGAAAATTTCATTTAAAATTCTAATATGAAGTTGGCAAATTTAAAAATTATTATTTTTTACTAGTCTGAAATTCAATACCTTATTTTAAATATTTTATATTTCTTGCATGTATATAATTATAATGAACATTAAGAAGAAATTAGATACTGTAAAATCATTAAGTTGATTTTGTTTAATTCTATCCCATCTTCTAAAAGAAGTCTAATATTTTTTTAACTTGATTCTAGCATCCATCAAAAGAAGTTGTTCAATGCTAGAATAAGAAGAAACAATTCTATTTCATAACTGAGTGCTTCTGTGCAATAGTCAGTGTATACCTCAGTCTCGTACAAAAATGGTAACTCATTCCTTTCTCATTAGTCTTTTTGTGGAGCATGGAACACTGATTTTGTGGAATTAGGTATCTGTTTCCATCTGTAAAAAATGACAATTTAAATTCATATTTTCTTTGATAACTAATTCTAAAATTACCTTCTTGATATAGACATGCAATACTTCTTTTATTTCTAAATGCACATAAGGGACATGAGAATACAATGAGTTCAACTTCATAGTAAAATCTAGTGTCTTTTGGCTCAAGTACATATTGGTGCCTTGGGGATAGTAGGTATTCAAGACACATTTACTGTTGTTAATTCTTTAATCCTTGATGACAGTATGTCTGGTTAAAGTAAAAATTATATTGCAGAATTAAATGAAAAGATGCATTTAATGCTTGTAAAAGAGAAATAACTTAGACTGATTAGTTTGACGTAGTGAAAAAGAAGCCATCTGGATTCAAAACTACGTATGACACAACCTTTCCTCTAATAGAACAAGAAGGGCTAGAGAAATGTAATGACTACCTTAAAACAATGTGACTACTTATTGCAAAAATTAGGACTTTTTAATTAGTTCCAAGATTTTGAAACCAGACCTTCTGAGTTCTAATTTTACTTCTACCAACTGCTAATTTGTGATCATGGGTGTGTGATTTAACCTCATTATAACTCAGGTTCCTCATTTGTAAAACAAAAGTAAACTAACACATAAGACTGTTGTAAAGATGAAGGACATTAATGTTAAATCACTGTGACAATGCTTAAAACATACTATAGGAGTATTTTTTTTCAAATTAACATATATGCATACCATTTTTTCAAATTAATTAATTGATCTTCTATTCACCTGTGTAAAATGCTAGATAGTACTAAGTTTTTATTTTAATTTCAGTTAGTTAACATACAGTGCTATATTAGTTGCAGGTGTATAATACAGTGATTCAACAATTTCATGCAACACCCAGTGCTCATCATGAGTACAGCCCTTAATACCCATCACCTACTTTACCTATATCCTGCCCACCTCCATCCAATTCAGCAACCCTTAGTTTGTTCTCTATAGTTAAGAGTCTGTTTCTTGGTTGGTCTCTCCCTCTCTTTTTTTTTTTTTTCCTTTGCTCATTTGTTTTGTTTCTTAAATTCCATATATGAGTGAAATTATATGGTATATTTCTTTTTCTCACTGACTTATTTCACTTATTTGAGATGTATTTAAATATATATTTGGTATCCAAATGTATAGAATTCATGAAGACATGAAGACGTTAAAAAGTCTTTATGTACTATAATAAAATACGTATATTCTATAAAACTGGTATTTGGAATTTTGACTTTCAGATATATGAAAAATATATGTATGGTGTAAGCATGAAAGTTTAAGGCAGAAGGGAGAAAGAAGAAAGAAGGAGACTAAATTATGATCTATGGTGAATCAAAAATACTTAATGCCTCTGTAGCTTAAGGGTTAAATTTTAAATTGTTCCACAGAGACTTTTGCTATAATATTTGTTCCAATGCAATATATTGTCTCATACTTAATTTTTAAAAGCAAACGCTTTGTAAAGAGATTGTCAATATTATCTGATATTAGTATAGCCACTCCGGCTTTCTTATGGTTTCTGTTTGCATATGTTAACCTTAAAAAATAAAACTTCCAGGGAGTTAAGGTGGCAGGGAGGACCCTGGCCTCATTTCATCCCTCAAACACAGCTAGATCAACATCAAATCATTCTGAACACCTAGGAAATCAGTCTGAGGATTAAGAGAACACTCTGTATAATTTGAGGAAAATAACTGTCAGGCTTATTTTTAACAAACAAATCAAAGAACACCTAGTTAAAGGTCCAAGCACTCCCCACAGCAAGCAGAGAGAAACTCTGCAGAGGACTGACCTAGGGGAAAGAGCAGCCAAATCACAACAGCATAGTGCATACAGCATACACCAGAAATACTTCCTGAAGCACCAGGCTGTGGAGAGTGTACAACCCCTTCTTAATATAGCATTACTCTCAGGAGCAGAAAACATAACAAGCTTTCATAACACACAAAAGACAGAAACCTAGACAAGATAACAAGATGGAGAAATTCTCCCCCAAAGAAAGATCAAGAAGAAACTACACTCAAGGATTTGTTCAAAACAGATATAAGTAATATATCTGAACAAGAATTTAGAACAACAGTCATAATAATACTATCTGGACCTGGAAAAAGTATAGAAAACACCAGAGAAAGCATTGCTGTAGAGATATGAGACCTGAAAACTAGTCAGATCAAAATAAAAAATATTATAACTGAGACACAAAACCTACAGGGTTGTAATCAAATGAGGATGGAAGAATCAGAGGACTGAATAGGTGGTATAAAAAAATAAAATTATGGAAAATAATGAAGCTGAAAAGGATAGGGAAAGAAAACTATTAGATCGTGAATATAGACTTAGGACCTCAGCAATTCTATAAAGTTCAATAATATCCACACCATGGGCATCTCAGAAGAAGAATGGGAAAAAGGGATAGAAGGTTTATTTGAACAAATTATAGCTGAGAACTTCCCTAATCTAGGGAAGGAAACAGGCATTCATTCCAGTCCAGAAGGCACAGAGACTCTCCTAAAAATCAACAAAAACAGGTCAAAACCAAGATATATCATAATAAAACTTGCAAAATACAAACATAAAGAGAGACTTCTGAAAGCAGCTAGGGACAAAATGTCCTTAACCTACAAGGGTAGACACATAAGGTTAGTAGCAGACCTGTCCACAAAAAATTGCAGGCCAGAAGTGGCATGATATATTCAACATGCTAAATGGGAAAAATATGCAACCAAAAATACTTTATCCAGCAAGGCTGTCATTTTAGAATAGAAGGAAAGATAAAGAGTTTTCAAGACAAGCAAAAACTAAAGTAGTTCATGAACAATTCTGCAAGAATTATTAAAGGGGAGCCTTTGAACGGGAAAGAGAGACGAAAAGTAACAAAGACTAGAAAGGAACAGAGACAATCTTTAGGAACACTGACTTTATAGGTAATACAATGGCACTAAATTCATATCCTTCAATAATTATTCTGAATGTAAATGGACTAAATTCTGCCATCAAAAGACACAAGGTATAGGAATGGATACAAACAAACCAACAAACAAACACCAAAATTCATTGACATGCTACTTATAAGAGATTCATTTGAGACCCAAAGACACCTCCAGATTGAAATGGAGGGGGAGGAAAACCATTTATCATGCTAATGGATGTCAAAAGACAGTGCAAGTAGCCATTCTTATATCAGACAAACCAGATTTTTTTTTGAAGGAGAGAGAGAGGGCAAAAGTGAGCAATGGGCAGAGACAGAGAGAAAATCCCATGGTGGGGGGGGGGGGGGTGGTGGTGCAGAGAGAGAATGAGAGAGAGAAGGTAAGAGAGAGAAGCAGGGCTTACCTGAAGTAGGGCTTGAGCTCACCCAAAGTGGGGCTCAAGCTCACCCAATGCAGGGCTTGAATTCATGACCTGAGGTCATGAGATCATGACCTGAGCCAAAGCCGAATGCTTAACTGACTGAGCCACTCAGGTGCCCCAAGAAAAACTAGATTTAAACCAAAGAGATGAGAGATGAAGAAGGGCATTATATCATAATAAAGGGGTCTATCCAACAAGAAGATCTAATAATTGTAAATAATTATGCCTCCAACTTGAGAACAGCCAAGTATATAAATCATTTAACAGCAAACCTAAAGAAACTCATTGATCATAATACAATAATAGCAGGGGACTTTAACAGCCCACTTACAACAATAGACAGATCACCTAAGCAGAAGATCAACAAGAAAATGATGGCTCTGAATGATACACTGGACCAGATGGACTTAACAGATATATTCACCACACTTTACCCTAAAGCAGCAGAATACACATTATTTTCAAGTGTACATGGAACATTCTAGGGAATAGATCACATACTGGGTCACAAATCAGTCCTCAATCAATACAAAAAGACTGAGATCATATCATGAATATTTTCAGAACACAACACTATGAAACTTGAAATCAACCACAAGAAAAAATATGAAAAGATCACAAATACTTGGAGTTTGAAGAACATCCTACTAAATAATTAATGGGTTAACCAGGAAATTAAAGAAGAAATAAAAAAAAAATACATGGAAGCCAATGAAAATGAAAACATGACAGTTCAAAACCTTTAGGATACAGCAAAGGTGGTCATAAGAAGGAAGTATAGAGCATTACAGGACTTCTTCAAGAAGGAAGAAAAGTCTCAAATATAAAACCTAAACTTACACCAAGAGGAGCTGGAGAAAGAACAATTGCAATCCAAAACCAGAAGAAGGAGGGAAATAATAAAGATTAGAGCAGAATTCAATGACATTGAAATTTAAAAAAAACAAACTAGGAGTTCAATGAAATGGAGCAAGTTCTTTGAAAGAATTAACAAAATGGATAACCCCCTAGCCAAACTTACCTCAAAGAAAAAAGGAAAGGAAAGCACCCAAATGAATAAAATCACAAATGAAAAAGGAGACATCTCAACCAACACCAAAGAAATACAAACAATTTTAAGAGAATACTGTGAGCAATTATATGCCAACAAATTTGGCAATCAGGAAGAAATGGATAAATTCCTAGAAACATATAAACTACCAAAACTGAAACAGGAAGAAACAGAAAATTTGAACAGGCCCATAACCAGTAAAGGAAGTGGATTAGCAATAAAAAAAAAAATCTCCCAACAAACAAGAGTCCAGGGCTGAATGGGTTCTCAGGGTAAATCAGGTAAACATATAAAGAAGAATTAATACCTGTTATTTCGAAACAGTTAAAAAAAATGGAAGGAAGATTTCCAAACTCATCCTATGAGCCAGCATTACCTTGATTCCAAAACCAGACTCCACTAAAACTATTTGTGATGAACACAGATTCAAAAATTCTCAACAAAATACTAGCAAATCAAATCCAACAGTACATTAAAAGAATTATTCACTGGGGCATGTGGGTGGCTCACTTAAGCATCTGACTTCAGCTCAGGTCATGATCTTCCAGTTTGTGAGTTCAAGCCCCACACTGGGCTCTCTGCTGTCCACGCAGAGCCTGCTTGGAATTCTCTGTCTCCCTCTCTCTCTTCTACCCCACTCATGCTCTAGCTCTCAAAAACAAAAACAAAAACAAAAACAAAAAACATAAAATTTTTCGAAGAATTATTCACCATTATCAAGTGAGATTTATTCCTTGGCTGCAGGGTGGTTTAAGATCCACAAATCAATCAACATGATACACATTAATAAAAGAACAATATGATCCTCTCAATATATTCAGAAAAAACATCTGACAAAATACAGAATCCATTCTTGATAAAAACCCTCAAGAAAGTAGAGATAGAAGGAACATACTCAACATCATAAAGACTATATAGGAAAGAACCACAGCTATTATCATCCTCAATGGAGAAAGCTAGGGAGAAAAGGTAAAGAACACAACAGGAGTGTCCACTTTCACCACTGTTGTTCAACCTAGTACTAGAAGTCCTAACCTGAGTAGACAACAAAAATAAATAAAAGGCATCCAATTGTCAAGGAAGAAGTAAAACTTTCACTCTTTGCAGGCAACATGATAGTCTATGTGGAAAACCCAAAAGACTCCACCAAAAAATTGCTAGAACTAATACCTGAGTTCAGCAAAGTTGTGGGATATAAAATCAATATACAGAAATATGTTGCATTTCAATACACCAATAATGAAGGAGCAGGAAGAAAAATTAAGAAACCGGTCCCATTTATAATTGCATCAAAAACCTAAGACACTAGGAAAAAAACCTAGCCAAAGTGGTAATAGATCTATACTCTGAAAATTATAGAACACTTATAAAATAAATTGAATAATACACAAAGAAATGGGAAAAAAAAACATTCTATCCTCATAGATTGGAAGAACAAATACTGTTAAACATTCTATACTACCCAAAGCAACCTACACATTCAAAGCAATTCCTATCAAAATACCTCCAGCATTTTTCACAGGGATAGAATAATCCTAAAATTTGTATGGAACCAGAAAAGACCCTGAATAGCTAAAGTAATGTTGGAAAAGAAAAAAAAAGCAGGAGGCTTTTTCCACACTCAAGCTGTATTACAAAGCTATAATCATTAAGACAGTGTGGTACTGGCAAAAAACAAAAAACAAAAAACAAAAACACAACAACAACAAACAAACAAAAAAACACCAGGTACTCAGATCAATGGAACAGAATAGAGAACCCAGAAATGGACCCACAAACATATGGCCAACTAATCTTTGACAAAGAAGGAGAGAATATCCAATGGAAAAAAAGACAGTCTCTTCAACAAATGGTGTTGGGAAAACTGGACAGCATGCATACAAGAATGAAACTGGACCACTTTCTTACACCACAAAAATAAATTCAAAATGGATGAAAGACCTAAATGTGAGACAGGAAACCATCAAAATCCTAGAGAAAAATACAGACAGCAACCTCTTTGAGCTCATATGTAGCAACTTTTTACAAGACACGTCTCTGGAGGCAATGGAAACAAAAGCAAACATGAACGACTGGGACTTCATCAAGATAAAAAGCTTCTGCACAGTGAAGGAAACAAAACTAAAAGACAATCGACAGGATGGGAGAAGATATTTGCAAATGACATATAGGATAAAGGGCTAGTATCCAAAATCTATAAAGAACTTATCAAACTCAACACCCCCAAAATATATAATCCAGTGAAGAAATGGGCAGAAGACATGAATAGACATTTCTCCAAAGAAGACATCCAGATGGCCAACCGACACATGAATAAATGCTCAACATCATTCATCTTCAGGAAAATACAAATCAAAACCACAATGAGTACCACCTGACATCTCAGGAAACCACAAATGCTGGCAAGGATGCGAAGAAAGGAGAACCCTCTTACACTGTCAGTGGTAACGCAAACTGATGCAGCCACTCTGGAAAATAGTGTGGAAATCACTCAGAAAGTTAAATATAAAGCTACCCTATGACCCAGCAACTGCACTACTAGCTATTCACCCAAAGGATACAAAAATACTGATTAGAAGGGGTACATGCAACCTGATGTTTACAGCAGCACTGTCCGCAATAGCCAAAGATATGGAAAGAGCACAAATTTCCATTGACTGATGAATGGGTAGAGTAGAATTGGTATATATTATACTGCTTGGCAATCAAAAAGAATGAAATCTTGCCATTTGCAATGATGTGAATGGAACTAGAGTGTATTATGCTAAGTGAAATAAGTCAGAGAAAGACAAAAACCATATGATTTCACTGGAAATTTAAGGTGGAATTTAAGAAACAAAACATATGAACATAGGGAAGGAAAGGGAGGTAAAAATAAAATAAGATAAAAACAGGGAGGCAAACCATAAGTGACTTTTAACTAGAGAAAATAAACTGAGGGTTGTTGGTGGGGAGCTGGGCAGGGGATGGGCTAAATGGGTGATGGGTATTAAAGAAGACACTTGTGTTGAGCACTGAGTATCGTATATAATTGATGAAACACTAAATTCTGCTCCTGAAACCAATACTACACTATATGTTACCTAACTTTAGATAAAATATTGGAAGAAAAATATAAACTGCCAGTTATTTTACCAGAAAAAAATGGGCTTATTTGGGAATAGCAGAGATTTGCAATTTTGGACAAGTAAGCTACAACAAAACTATAGGCAGGTCTGGAAAACAAAGAAGACAAACACTCTTATAGAGAAAAAGGAGACACTGGAAAGGGAGTTATAAACAAAAAGTTTGTTGGCATAAATTGGGAGTTTAAAGTATAGTGGCTTTTCATTGGCTGAATTATGACATTCTCTCATTGGCTGGGCATTGCTGGGGAGGAGGAAACCTTTCTTCCTACTGGTGAGATGGTAAAGTAGCTAAGTAGTATGGACTTGCAAGGTGCATTTCTTCCTGTTGGATCTGCAATTGACAATGAGTAGTAGAATGTGAGAACTTTCTTGCTGGCCTCTTAACTCCATTCTAAATGAGGTTTCCCTTTATTAATTTTCACACATGATATATATTTATATATTGTCACTTTAAACCTAATTGTACATTTGAATTTAAAGTGCGTGTCCTGTGGAGAGCCTGTAGTTGGATCTTGTAGTTGGATGTATTCAGTCTGAATATCTGCCTTTAATTAGATTGTTTTATTCATTCAAAGTGTGATTTCTATTGATATAGTTGTATATGTCTGCCATATACTGTAACAGCTATTATTTTATATAATTGTAGGTTGTTTACAAAACTTACATAAAAATTGAGAACTGGGTCTTATTTATAGTTTATTATATTAACCTGCTTATGTATCACTTTTTATTCTTTTCCTTTGTTTCTGTGGATTTGAGTTACCATCTGGTATCACTTCCTCATTCCAAAACAGTTTTGCACCTACCTATGTCCTTCATGCTTCTGTTGACAAATATATTTCTATATATTGTACATCCAACAATATAATCATATACACAATGCTGCACATAATTGCTTTTTAAATAAGGTAAAAGAGGGAAAAAGAAACAGGCATATTACATTTTATTTTAAATTACATAATTACTTTTACTGGTGTTCACTGTTTGGTATGGATTTGAATTTCCCTCTGTGTTTATTTCTTCAGCCTGAAAAGTTTCCTGTAATATGCACTTTAAGGGACCTCTGGAGCTCACTAAGTTTGCTATTGTTTGCTTGTTCATTTGTTTGGTGAATTGGCTGGACTATTTTTGTTGCATCTGTTTCCTCTGTCTTGCAAATCTTCTGATGTTGCTTCTCAGCGGACACACGCCTGAGCATACCCAATGTCCTCTGTGTTGATAATGGTTTTAACTGAGCTTTATTTGAAAGTCTCATTCCCTAATCTCTGTTAGGCTGTCTGCCTGTGTTGGCATCACACTCTGCTGTTAGGCTCCACTAACTGCTGGCTGACTGTTCTATTGTTTTTGATAATAATTTAGAGCATAAATTATTACACAGTCTGATCCAACTCCACTTGGGCTTCTTTGCAGAAACTGTTTTTGAAGCTTTCTTTGACAGTTTTTTTTTCCTCACGCCAGGAAGGATCGTCTTAGCTCTCTTTACCTTGATATTTTTGGTAAATTAAACTGATTTAAAGAATATTCTCATGAAGATATCCACCTTCCTTAATTGCTCATCATTAACATTTCTCTTGTTTTTAAGAGATTCTAGGCTGAAGCCACCCCATACTCTGTTCAAAATAAAGTCAGTTTTTTGGAGGAGAGAACTTTGGTGTTCTCTGTTCTAATGGCTTAAATCTTTCACTGGGGAAAATTTTTGAGCCACTGCTCTAGCGACGGAGTTAGGGACACATGACTGCTTCTCTTATAATAGCATACCTGGGATAGGAAAAGTTCCTTTTAATACTTCCTTTAAGGCACCTCTGGGGCTCACAGTTTTGCTCTTGTTTGCTTGTTCATTTGTTTACTGAATTGGCTGGACTATTTCTGTGTTATCTGTTTCCTCTGTCTTGGAAATCCTCTGATGTTGCTTCTCAGTGGACACAGGACTGAACATACCCAATGTCCTCTGTGTTAACAGCCTCTTCTCTTCTCAGCTGGACACCCCCTGTTGTGGTACACCCATCCTACGAATGAGCTGGAGTGAGGGCAATTAAAGAAGTCTTGTCATCTTTCCTCCCCTGGTGTACAGTGGCAGGCTTTTGCATTGGGGCAAGTTGAAGAAGGAGCCCTCTTCACTTTTCCTGGGATTTGGCTGAAGCAACAAGGAGCTGGTGGGGATGGGAAATGCTCCCTACTTCTGGGGAGATTGTACAGCCTTCAACAGGGGTTCAGCATGAAGTCAAAGACCAGACCACAGCTCAGGTCCTGTGGTATTTCCTTTTTCTCCATGACAGTTATATTTTCCTGAATAAGTGTTTGTTTATTTGCTTTATGTGCTTAGAATAATTACCAGAGATTTTAATTTTTTTCATATTAGTTTCTTCAGTTGAGTTTATTCTACTGAGAAGTGATTCCACAGACCTCCTCACAGCACCATTCAGGAAATGGAATGTGATTTGTATATAACTAATTCTAGCCATCACATAAAAGCATAACATGAAACAAAGGCCAATAAAAAATGTAGATAATTCTAGGCAAACTCATTACAAAATAAGCAAATAAACTAAATCTTTTTGTGACCTACAAGATAATTCTGAAAATTGTTTTTGTGACTCACAATGACAGTAAGAGGACTGACAGCTTCTTCTTTTAGGGTTTTATCCTCTCCATTTTCCCTTTACTTACACTACATACAGCATTTAAAATCTTGTTGCCATAGTTACTGATATTAAAGCACATACACAAAAGAATCAGACCTGGAACTTTGTCTAAGATAACCAAATATATTATACTCAAAATAAAAGGAAAATCATTATAGTGAAGGATACTTATATAGAACAGTTTTCCCCTCTGACATTGTACTGTATTTCTTCCCTGAGAAGGTACATGGTTGAACGATGTAGTGCCCCTAAGGTTGCAAGATTTGAAGAAATTTTAAATGTTTTCTTAAGTAATTTTTAGAAACCAAAAATGGCATGATATTTACAAATGCATGGTGTATAAGGTAAATGATGAGGACATGAGAAATATATTGCATGATAATGTGAAGTTTATTTCTCCCAAACACTAATTATAATATGTTCTTTTTCTCATTAATATGTGAAGATAACATCCTGATGAGTATTTTTGTTAGTAATCACATTTACTTGTCAACTCAATGGTATGCGATTTACATTGCACTAAAGAAAAATAAAATAAAATATATAAACAGCATTTTAAAAGCTAGATTACTGTATGAGATTTTGCCCAGTATGAGAGTCATTCCATAAGGTCATTTTGAATTAAATGAAAAGGTAATAGCTGACCTGATATGGGATTTGATGCTACTCTTAACAGTACGATGCCACATATTATATTGCCGTAGATGCATCATTTAAAGGGTTTTAAATTGCTCTCTTTTCATTTTTATTTTGTCAAAAGAGCATACAAAGTAGAAATGGTTTTTAAAAAAACAACTTGAGCACTTTTACTTTTTTATAGAACCAATTCCACAGCAATAAGCCACATCACAGAACACATTAAGGCTTTGCAGCTGAATCAGCCCATTTAATTTTCTTCCACGTGAACCCCACACATTAAATATAAAAGGTTTGAGTTTATCATATTTTCAATACACTGGTAATTCATCAATATCTTTATAAATATAGATACAGATATCACACACCAACACACACATACATACATACACAGGAGAGTGGTGCCAAATCTGGGAAACCGGAGATAATACTTTATATCTTGGACTCTCACTACTCTCTGGTTCTTTTTATACATAATATTTACCATGTGGCTTAAATGTTAATTAATTTGTCAAAGGAAATTTGGAAATTTTAGCAATTTAACATGCTTACTATTTAGGACCAAAACTAATAATTGAAGAATAAAGAAAACCGCTTTAAATTTTCAGATTATCTGGAACTAGCACTGACTTATTTCCAACAATGCTCAATTTTAGATCTTTTATCCTGCCTGCTCTACCAAATCCTTTTCTCAAGCCAATTGGTTATCAATAGAAATACAAAGGCTTCAACTACTTCATGAGACATGTTTGATTTTCTCCTGCCCATCCCCTGCCGCACACACATACATGTGGGAAACAGTCCAAATCTCAGCAAGAGTACTCTCCACACAGGCACTCATACCAAAAATTTAAGAGTGACTTTCTCTCCCTCTCCCTTTCCCTCTTCTCCTCCAATCAATCACCAATTGCTTGATTACACCCCTGAAATATTTTTCAAATCTATTATTCATCTAGAGGGCCATGACACTAGTAAGCCAATATTTTCTCACACTAAACCTCAGCCACTATGGAAAACAATATGGAGTGTTCTAAAAAAATTAGAACTACCATAAGATCCAGCCATTCCACTTGTAAGAATATATCCAAAGGAAAGAAAAGCAAGTTATCTAAGAGATATTTGCACTCACATGTTTTTCAGCATTATTCAGAGTAGCGAAGATGTGGAAACTACCTAAGTGCCCATCAATGGAAGAAAGGATAAAAAAGATTATCCATATATATGTGTATACACACACACACACACACACACACACACACACACACACGTACAATATTCTTCAGCCATGAGAAATGACATTATGCCATTTGTGACAACATAGTTGGACCTTGAGGGTATTAGATTAAATGAGATAATTCAGACAAAGAAAGTCAAATACTGCATGGTATCACTTATATGTGAAAAAAAAATGAACTAAACTAAAAACTAAAATCAAACAAACAAAAAAACTCATAAAAATAGAGAATACAATAGTGGTTACCAGAGGCTGGGAGGTGGAAGAATAGGAGAGATGCCAAGGGTATATTACTTGCTACTCGTAGATAAGTAAGTCCTGCAGATCTAACACACAGTAGAGTGATTATAGGTAACAATATTGCATTATAAACATCAAACTTGCTAAGAGACTTCATCTTAATTATTCCCATCACAAAACAGAATAATTATGTGACCTGATAGAGGTGCCAACACTATAATAGCAATCATGCTGCAATATATAAATGTATCAAATCAACACACTTTAACCCTGTAAGATGTCAAATATATTTTTTTTAAAAGAACACTTCTGTAATAGCCTGTTATCACCTGCTCTGCCCTCTCTTGAAAACTTTCATTTTATTGATCACTAAATATCAGATTTATTTTTTAAAATGTTATTTGGATAATGACAATTTCCTATTTAAAACTTTACAATGGCTTTTCTCTTGGACTATAAAACCTTGCATGAACTGGCTTATGGACTTCATATACAAACTTATTTCACTCTGTTTCCATAGCCAGCTACTTTCATTTCCTCAAAAATATAGGCTTTTTCATGTCCCCAGGATTACAACATCTCTGCCAAAGCATGCTTTCTGCTCTTCTTTTCATGGATTAATTTCTCCTCCTCTTCACTCCTTAAAATCACTTTCCCAGAAAGTCTTTCATTAACCCCACATTAAGGAAAGTCACCTTGTCAAAGCTAAAATCTAATGATACCACTTCTAAAATAAATCCTTGTTTGCTGTTCTAAAAGACTCCCAACTTCTTAAAGCCAGGATTAAGTCTCTCCTATTAATCATTTAATCCCCAGCAACCTAGCTAACTACCTGACAATGAATAAAATTCAATAGTTTCTAGAATAAATAAGTCAATCAATCAATTAATAGCAGATTAGTGGGGGATACAAGTGGTATTAGAAATGAAATAAAAATTTTACAGAATGGATATATAGAGTTCTTCCAATGCCCATCCATCAAAATTACTATTATTTAAACATTGTTTTCATTAATCTACTTTGCTGAGAGCACTAATGTTGAATACAAGTAACAGGGAATACAAAGCTCTTTTGTTAGATTTCATGAGAAACAGATGAACCGATATTAGGACAAACAACTTAAAGCGAGGTAAATAACCTCCATCCCACCACTATCAACCTCATTGATATTTCATTCTGAAGAACCTCTAGAGGTTCTGGGATAAAGAAGTATAAGCAGTGTTGACAACTTAATTGGAATTTCAAACACAGCAAATCAATTCAGGGAGCATTTTATTGAACACCTGGATAAGCAAAGTCCTGTGATCGTATGTGTGAAGGCAGAAAGGTGAATCAAGCACGCCTATGGCTGATTGTCAAGGCAGCTATAATGGGGTTCTCTGATTCAATCAACAGTGCTTCTCATTGTGGCTCTTTTTTGCTATATGTTGATTCTCTTAGAACTTCCTCCATCATTGGTATACTTGACTATATCATTTTAAATATCCCTATGAGAAGTCACTACGGAGTGATGGAGGGACTACAGTATAGCAGAGTCCATTTAGTCCTAGGGCTCTTACACGCAAGGCTTATGATTTCTAAACTGAATTTTTAAATTTTTATTTATTTATTTTTGAGAGAGCAAAAGCATACATGCGAGAGGGGCAGGGGTAGAGGGAGAGGGTGAGGGAGAGAGGGAATAATAAGCAGGCTCCACACCCAGCATGGAACCCAATGTGGGGCTCGATCCCATGACTGTGAGATCATTATCTGAGCCAAAATCAAGAGCTGGAGGCTCAACTGACTTAGCCACCCAGACGCCCCCCTGAATTGAATTTTCTTAATGTACACAATGAAGACTACTACTTATCTTTAAGGTCACACTTAGCAACATAATCCAAAGTTTTTTTCATGCTGTTGTTACATTTAATCCATGTAAGAATCTCTGGCTATTCAATCCTAACTACCTTGTCCCTAATATTGTGCCTAAGCTGACAGAAGGAGAATACAGCATTATGTACTGTCCTCTTCTACCCCAAATCCCATGGATTTTCATTAGTCCTGAAACACTGTAGACACTGGAACTGTGTGAAGATTAAACAGTAAGGGAAACTACATTTTTATTTATTTTGGGAGACACAACTCCATTCTTTTATATTTTATATTTCACTTCTTCTGAATTCTAAGCAAGACACATGTTCCAGAAGTTTTCTTGCCCTGAATAATTCATTTTCAGTTCCCTGTTATACTCTTTCATGGGTGATTTTTGATGAAACTAATTTTGATTAGGCAGTTGAAACAAGATGTGTTCTTTTCTATTCTCAGAAATTTTACTATCCTCTTCTCCAAATATATAGAAATATCAGTACAGTATATTTCTCATCCTTACAAGTTTTTCTCTAGCTTCTGTAAGTATTATTTACATTTTATGATATTCATTTGTTTTATTTTTTCTCAGAGTTGTTTACCCAAGGTTATTCCTTTGTTCTTTAAAATAATAACAATGCTAATTATGGTAGTACCTCCTATTTAAGAAATGGATAGAATCTCTCCAGAATAACTCTATGTTTTTACTATACATAAACTCGAATATCACAAGAAAGTCTTTATTAAGTGCAAACCCTGTTTTACAAAGGGACAACATGACACTCAGAAAAATTAGGAAAATTGTCTAAGAATACAGAGCTAGTAAAGAGTAGTGGGTTAAATCCAATGGAATATAATTTCAGTGATTGGGATATTAATTATGATGACATGAGTACATTATCACTGCTACTTAGAGAAATTGTTCTTATAATTTTTATAGTGAGAATACTCTTAGATCATGTAGCCAATTACATTTATGAAGTTTTAGTAATGTGTGTATAACAAAACTACAATTAAAGTGACTTATTAGCCTTAGGGAAGTGACTTTCTTAAGAAAGCAACCATCTTAAGTGATGAGAGCAGATCAAAGGGCAATTACAAATGAAGAAGCCTTGACTGGAACATTTTCCTACCTTCATCCCAGTGCTGTTCCCCTGACTTCATAAAACACAATCTCCCAAGTGTCATAATTGGTTACTTTTTTCCTCACTATTTACCACTCTCTGTACATAACTGGACTCCATGAAAAATTTCCTCTACTAAACTGTTTTCGCTACTCCCATCTTTAAAACGTGTTCTCGGGGCGCCTGGGTGGCGCAGTCGGTTAAGCGTCCGACTTCGGCCAGGTCACGATCTCGCGGTCCGTGAGTTCGAGCCCCGCGTCGGGCTCTGGGCTGATGGCTCGGAGCCTGGAGCCTGTTTCCGATTCTGTGTCTCCCTCTCTCTGCCCCTCCCCCGTTCATGCTCTGTCTCTCTCTGTCCCAAAAATAAATAAAAAATGTTGGAAAAAAAAAAAAAAATTTAAAACGTGTTCTCAGTTCAGAACCACATAAAAGATAAAATGATACTAATGAACATTAGTATGCTAATATTAGGCACGAGTTTGCTGAATTATATTAATTTTTAACAAAATATTCCATCTTTAAAGGATTAATAATTTAAAGCAATTTTAAGGGTGTAGTCAATATATTTTTAATAATTGATTCATTTATGAGAGAATTCCAAGGACTGGCACTGGCAACCCCAGATGGATTTTTGACCAAGCCCTACCTCCACTGCCATCTCTATTAATTCATAGAATACAATCAACTGCCTTTTTGTTGTTCCTGTTCATGATGTCTCTCACATTTCAGGAACACCTGCAAGTAGAGACAATGACAGGTAGAAACAGTGACAACTTTTAAATTTCTTTTTTCCTGGATTACTTTTCAAGGGTGTGGAATAGTGAATAGCCCTGGAAGTGTCTCCTTCCAGAGCAGAAGGCAGAATTGTCTGCTCCTGAGTTTAATAAAGATAAGGTCTCCATTTATGGAATATATTGGACAGTTTGCTTGCAGTTCATTATGAAAGATTAAAGTTTCATAATCTTGAACTTTCCCATCTGGGACACAAACCTGCTATGTGTGTACTGCATCATGAGCTGGGAAGGTAGATTGGGAGATATGGAAAGGAACTGATATGATTATTATTATTCTTGCTATATCTAAATAACAAAGTCTATTCTCTCTGATACAGATGTCTCATGTTTTCTGTCAGCAGACATAAAACTGTGGTAGGCTAACTTGCAAGTCTGCAATTAGGTTAATCTCAGATCCTTCATCATTCTTGACATCATTCTGTTTAGTAATCAATCCCATGATTATGACAAAGCCTAGAGGATGGCTACACCTGCAGCTTCCATCTGTGTGTTTCCTTTACTTCAGTTTTCTGTATAAGTAACACTCCAATTAGAATGAAAAGTTAGCTATTTCTTATGACTGTTACATTATAAAGAAATTTAATTAGCAATGGTGGAAGATTAATGAAATTAACTCATACAATTGAAAACCTTGCCAAATTTAAACTGAGAAGTTGATATTACACAATTGATGCATTCCTTTTTATATTTTGAATGTAAGACTTTTTCAAATAAATTATCTTAATCTATAGTAATGACTTTCAAATTATCTTCTATATTTGCCAAAGTACCTTGGCAATACTTACAGGTATAGTATTACAAGTATACATTACAGTATAGTTATAATACTTACAGGTGCAAGTTTTCAAAGTGAAAATCTAAGCAGACTACAGGGAACAAGTTATTCTCCACTTATATACCATTTACCATTATTTCCACTAAAATGGAAGATACACTGGGGGTAGAAATAATTTGCTCCTATTTAAATTACAAAAGCCTTCAAAGTTTCTTCCAGTTGGACTCATACAGGAAAATACTGAAGCAAAACCTAAAGACCCATCTTCATGGCACTCTTTGACTGTGCAATGTGTCATAAAAGTAACAGGAGACTGTGACAAAACTCCATTCCACTCCTGAATTTGGCATAAAAGTAGAAGAAAGCTAATCCAGTGAATGAGTTGCTGATTTTTTTTTTCTTCTATCAAGGCAAAGCATTTGCAATCACTAATGAATATTGGTGCCACAGGATCTACTCTTATCAGTGGTGGACACATGGCATTCAACTGGTAAAAACAAATGTTTATCTCTGATACAACAGTTACTTGGAGAGACTGTTACCTATTAGAAAATCCAGCCTGACTCTGTGGCCAGTAGCCTGAAACAGATGGTCAGATACTGCTACAGCCTCAATGTGAACATATGTTAAACTATGTTTCTGACTTCCTTTTGTTATTTTCATTTATGTGCTTTCTACCCTCTTGCATTCCTGTGTTTTACTAATGCTCTGAATGCTGACTCTTCTTGCTCGTCAGGTTCAATTATACTATAATTTTAGTGAACTAGTGTAATTTTCTGTGGAATATCTTGCTAAAAGTCAAAGACAAGAAATTAATGCAAAGTTGGGCCTAAAATCCACACATTTCTGTCTTTACAAATCCGTATGTTTAACAGATTAGAGTCTGTTAACATAATCCTAATATTAAAAAGACAATAATTTGAAATCTGAAAGACTATGGTCAATCATTCACTTGCTCATTCTATCATGAATTTAATTGAAAAGAAACTGAACTGGGCCTGAGGATGAAGAAATACATAATACAGAAAAATGTGACTGCTTTCATGATCTTAAGTCTAAGACAAATAAAAATGTGATATGTGAGAGTTAAACAAGGCATTTCTATCAAATCCTTTAAATCCATGTTAAAAGTCTGACTTTCACCTGAGAGCAAGTAGCGAGTAAAAAAAAAAAAAATATAAGCAGATGTTTATTTTTAAAACACTTCCACTGCTATGTCAAAAATGGATATTCTTCATGTAGCTGGTATAGCAATTTATTTGAAAATTGACAGCATTTTAAACTGAGGTATAAACACTAGTTATAAAACAGATTCCAGACATGTTTAAAAGTAGAATAAAATAAATTTAACTTTTAAAAATCAGATGGTAGATTCACGAGAGTGGGAGATGCTAAGAATGACTTAATCTGAAACAGTATCATGGGAAACTGGTTTGAAAAAGTATCATCTCATGAATTAAGGTTTAAGAGACAGAATGAATTTGCGGGGGTGGGGGAGATAATGAGTTTATTTTTTATATTGGTTATTATAGTTCCTAAGAAGTGTCATATGTGGATATAAAATGAGAATTTTGAAATATGGATATAAATTTCAGTAGGCATCATAGGTGTGTAATTTGAATTTTAGTTTATCAGTAAATTGATGAGAAATGAATCCACGGGGATGAATAAGTTAGCCCACAACCTGTATATGAGGTATTGATTACTGTATAACAAATTACCTCAAGGTTTAGTGGCTTAAAACATTTATTATTTCACAATTTTTGTGGACTAGGAATGTGAAATGGCTTAGCTGATGCATATGGTTCTGGATGTCTCACAAGCATACATTTTTCCCAAGTCTCCACTGGGAAGGATTGACTTCCTAACTCATTCACGTGGGTGTTGGCAGGATCCAGCTACTCATACGCTGTTGAACCAAATCCTCAGTTCTTCATGAGATGTTGACTGTAAGTGTCTCTCAGTTTCCTGACACATTTTCCTCTATATGCCATATATCACAACATGGCAGCTTGCTTCATCAGAGTGGTCAAATGAGATGGCAAGAGAGAATACCAGCAAGAGAGAAAGAAAGTGTGCAAACAAGATAGGAGTCACTGTTACTTCTAAATTCCTACTAGAAGAGATAACCCATTAATTTCTATATTCTATTCATTAGAACCAAGTCACTAGGCCCAGCTTACATATAATAGGAGGAGCTTATGCAATGGCATGAATACTAAGAGGAATTATCATTGGGAGTGATGTCCCACACTGTCTGCCACAGCCCCAAGGAGTGGGAAGGAGAAAGAGTAGGAGACTCATAGCAGACTTGAGAAACATATTTAATGTTACAATTTTAAAATTAACTGGTACAAAGCTAAAGTAACATCTGAAGGATATCTCAGCAATATTTAACTTTAACTTTTATTTATTTAACTTCATATTTCTTAATTTATCCCAAATATATGGAAATTCCATATCCCTTTACTCAGACCTCATTTTACTGATTCATGTTCAGCAAATATCTGTTTATTAACATATTTATGAAAAATGCTACAATTTATATTGATTCAATTTATATCCAGAATAGGAAATACCACTCTACAATTAATAACAAAAAGTTATATTTCTGGTGACTATTAAACCACTCGTTTCTTATCTCTTCTCCAGTTGAATATTTTGAATATAATTTGATATTTAAATTTTTTGACTTATTAGAATACAGAGTTGTAAATATAAGTTTCTAAAGGCTCTTTCCTTAGTCTATTATAGTTTTATTTCAACATTATTTACAGTTTTATTTCTTTATGCTATTACAGTTTTATTTCAAACTTATATAGCTAATATTGATGAATTAAATCCAATGACATATAAATCACAAAGCACTGCCGGATGACTGACACCATGTATAAGAAACCTACCAGGGAACCACAGGCTAAGGACACAGATTGAACTGGAAAAAATAACACTTAACTATAAGAAGTATGTCTAATTATATACAATGATTAATGTGATTCACTCAGTTGTACGATTTATTTCTTGTTCATGATTTTGTGGCCTGAAAGCAGTACTGTTCTGCTACAGTATCAGGCAATCATAGCAAAAATTGCCTAGCACAACACTGATTAGCAAATATTAACAATGTATTCTTAAGTACATTTATAACAATTCAGTTTAATGGGCAATTGATTTCTCAGTATTAATGTGATATTTTGAAATGATCTCTTAATTTCCTTTTCAGTTACCCTATTGTTATGGAAACACAATAGATTTTGGCATGTTGGTTTTAGTATCCTGCAACTTTAGTGGATTCAGTTATTAGTACTAACAGCTGTCCTGTAGAGTCTTTTGGGTTTTCTACGTATAAAATCATGCCCTATGCAAGCAGAGATAAATTTATTTCTTCCTTTCCAATTTCGGTGCATTTATTTCTTTTTCTTGCTTACTGTTCTAGCTAGTGCCTCCATTATTATGTTGAATAGAAGTGGTAAAAGTGCGCATCCATGTAACTCTGGATCTCAAAGGAAAAGATTTCAGTTTTTCACGGCTGAATATGCTGTTAGCTAGGAGACTGTCATATGTGGAGGTAAATTCCTTCACGTAATTTGTTAACAGTTTTTTTTTAGCATGAAAGGATGCTGAATTTTCTCAAATGTGTTTTTCAGCATCTACTGAAATGATCATATGATTTTATTGTTTCTGTTAATGTGGTGTATCATATTAATTTATTTGCACATATTGAACCATCCCTGCCTCCCAGGAATAAATCCACTTGGTCATGGTATATGATCTTTCTAATGTACTGCTGAATATGGTTTGTCAATATTTTATTAAGGATTTTTACATGTCTGTTCATTTTGGGCACTGGCCTATAGTTTTCTTTTCTTGTAGTGTCTTTTTCAAGCTTTGGTTTCAAGGTAATGCTGGCATCATAAAATCAGTTTGAGAGTAGCCCTTCCTCTTCAGATTTTTGGAATAGTTTGACCAGTATTGTTATTATTTCTTTAAAGATTGGTAGAAATCACCAGTGAAGCTTTTTGGTGTTGGGATTTCCTTTGTTGCAAGTATTTAATTACAAATCCAATCTCCTTACTCACTATTGGTCTGTTCAGGATCCCGTTTAAAAGAGCACCAAAAGAGCTGTGCACTCTGGTCCCACAGCCGGGCCATGTGCGCAGCTGCACTCCCTGCCACCAACCTGCAGTTGCAGCCCCCAGCGCTCCAGGAATGCCTTTCCCAAGGGCCTGCTGGCCAGGGACGAGCCTGTGAGCCTGGGTTCCTGGGGGCCAACATGCTGCTGACCAAAAATGCGGTGTCGCTCCGAGGTACAACTATCCAGGACTATGCCCAGAACAAGCATCAGCAGCACCCCTGCCAGGGGCCTGGTCAATATTTGCTTCCCATGCAAGCGGTGCTGGCATCAGGAAATGCCAGGAAGGAAGAGATCCTGAATTCCTTCAAGTTCCTCAGACCTCAGAACAGGTTCGAGCCCAAATTCATGCTTTCTGAGAAGTGCGAGGAGAGTGGTGCACAAGGGCACCCCCTCTTCAACTTCCTACAAGAGGCTCTTCCGGCCCCCAGTAATGATGCCACTGCTCATGACCAGCCCCAAGTTCATCACCTGGTTTCCAGTGTGATGTAATGATGTCACCTGGAACTTGGAGAAGTTCTGCTGTCCCACAGACTCAGCTGTGCCTAGGGAGCCCCCCCCCATCCCTGCTGCTTTCAGTCACAGCGCTCTCCCCTCTGAGGATTTCATCCATGAATGTGTTTACTTGAAATATGCATGGAGGAATGCCTGATGTCCAGGAAAATTCCTTAAGATGGGCGCTTCTTGTCCATCCTAGCTCCCCACTCCTCAAACCAAGGCTCCTCACTAATAAAGCACTGGTTGTCAGGAAAAATAAAAAAGAATAAGATACTTGGGGAACCTTAACCAAGGAGTAACCAAGGAGTTGAAAAAACCTCTAAACTTGGAAGGACAAAGCACCAATAAACAAACAAACAAACAAAAAACTTAAAGAGACATAATAAATGGAAAGACATCCTGTATTTATGGATTGACAGACTTAATATTATTATAATGTCCATATTACCCAAGGCAATCTATAGAGTCAATGCTATCAAATGCCTATTCAAAATCTCAATGGCATTTTTCAAAGATAGTCCTAAAATTGATATGGAATCACAAAAGACCCCAAGTAGCCAATGAAATCTTGACAAAAACAAAGCTGGAGGCATCATATTCCCTGATTTCAAAATATATTACAAAACTACAGTAATTTTAAAAAGTGTGGTACTGGCATAGATAAATATGTACATCAATGGAACAGAATAGAGAGTCCAGCAATAACCAATACATATGCAGTCACCTGATCTTTGACAAGGCTGCCAAAAATACACAGTGGTTAAAAACACAGTTTCTTCAACCAATATTCTTGGGAAAACTGGACATTCACACACACAAAAATGAAATCAGACCCTTATTTACACCATAAACAGAAATCAATCAATATAAAGACTACCATGTAAGATCTGAAACTATAAAACTCTTAAAAGGAAACATAAGAGAAAATCTTGACATTAGTCTTGGCAATCATTTCTTAGATCTGACACCAAAGTGTTAGGTAGAAGCTGGATGTGAACAGTGGAAGGAACACCCCAGGCAGAGTCTCAAGTCCTTGAATGGGAATGAGACAGAAGGTAGAGGGAAGGACAGTGATGGAAGAAAAAAAAAAAAAAAAAAAAAAAGCTACACACTAGAAGCCCAGCATAGCTCCTACCAGCCCAGAGAGAACCAATAATATCCAATCCCAAAACAACCTTGGGTCTGGTTCCACCGTGGGGAACCTGCCTGCTCTCCCACCTTGAGATTGTACTTTTGCTTTAATAAAGTGTTTCGTGCTTACTAATTTCCTTCTGGCTGTCTTTATTCTGAGCACGGATACCCCACCTGAATCTTCTCGTGGGGAATCCAAAGACCAAGACCTCCATTCACAACACAGACACTCCCCAGTTCCTGAAAAAAGCATAGGCAATGAAAGCAAAAACAGACAAGTAAAACTACAGCAAAATAAAAAGCTCTGTACCACAAAGGAGACAACAAAATAAAAAGGCATCCTATGGAATGGAAGACAGTATCTGCAAACCATACATCTGACAGGGTATTAATATCTAAAATATATAAGCAACTTAGACAACTCGATATCAAAAACAAATAAGAAAATAAATAACAAAATAACAAAATAGAAAAATGGACAAAGACCTGAACAGATATTTCACCAAAGGCAAACAAGTGGCCAAATAGCTGACAGGAGTACGAAAAGATGCTCAGCATCAGTCATCAGGGAAATGTAAATCAGAACCACAATGAGATATCACCTCACAACTGTCAGTCGTGCTATTATCCAAAAGACAAAAGATAAACAATGTTGACTAGGATGTGGAGAAACTGGAACTCTTATTCACTGTTGTCAGGAATGTAAATTGGTGCAGCTGCTATGAAAAACAGTATGGGGGTTCCTCCAAAAATTAAAAATAGAACTACCAAATGATCCAGCACTCCCACTTCTGAGTATGTATCTAAATGAAATAAAATCAGGATTTTGAAGAGATATCTGCACTGTCATGTTAACTGCAGTATTATTCACAATATCAAAATTAGGAAACAATTTTAGCATCCACTGATAAATGCATGGATAAAGAAAATGTGGTATAAACAATGGAATAGTATTCAGCCTTGAAAAAAGAAGGAAATCCTGCCATTTTTGGCAACATAGATGAATCTAGAGGATATTATGCTAAGTGAAGTAAGCTAGTCACAAAAAGAGGAGAAAATGCTACATAATTCCACTTAAATGAGTTATCTAAAGTAGTCAAACTCATAGAGAGTAGAATAGTGGCTTCCAGGGGGTGGGGCAGAGGGAAATGGAGTTGCTGCTCAATGGATATAAAGTTTTAGTTATACAAATGGATAAGTTCTGAAAATCTATGTAAAACTCAGTGCCTATATATAGCTAACAATATTGCATCGTGCACTGAAAAATTCTGTTAAGAGGATAGATCTCACAGTAAGTGTTTGTAGTACACACACATACACAAAGGGCATAAGAAAACATTGAGAGGCAATGGATATATTTATTACCTTTATTATAACGATTGTCTCAAGGATGTATGCATGTAACAAGCTCATTAAGCTAGATACATTAAATATGTATAGTTTTTGGTATATCAACTATACCACAACAGAACTTTTTTTAAGTAATGATATCTTAGCAAATTTTTGACAGTACACAGAAAAATTTATCAATTAAAATATTATTTTAAAGTCATGTAGCTGGAAAGATTTCAAGAACAATTGAAAGATTATCATTACATATTTGGTACCTAAATGAGTTTAAAATTCCTGTCAAGTAAATAAGCATTTTTAAAAAATCTTATATGCAGGGCGCCTGTGTGGCTCAGTCAGTTAAGTGTCCAACTTCGGCTCAGGTCATGACCTCATGATTTGTGAGTTCGAACCCCATACTGAGCTCTGTGCTGACAGCTCAGAGCCTGTCTGGAGTCTGCTTCAGATTCTGTGTCTCTCCCTCTCTCTCTTATCAAATAAGATATAATAAATAAATACCATGTGGCAAGAGGGCTTTCATGAGAAATACAAACTAAATATGATGAAAAATAATAAAAATTTATGCTAAAAAAGAAACCAATAATTCAGTAGCATAGTTCAAACTTTAAAAATATAAAGACACTATATGAAATCTCTTTTATGTAATCCATTAAAAATGTATTCAATAACTATACTGGTGATTAGTCAAATTCGTAGAAAATATGAAAAGGACAGAAAAATAGGCTAATGGAGCACACTCTCAATAAAGCAGCTCTTGGGAGACAGTAAATTTATACTATGTTCTATTTCATTTTGGTTACTTAAAAAATTTTTTTTAATGTTTATTCATTTTTGAAACACAGAGAGAGACAGAGCACAAGCAGGGGTGGGCCGGAGGGGGATGGGCACAGAATCTGAAGCAGGTTCCAGGCTCTGAGCTGTCAGCGCAGAGCCCAACATGGGGCTCAAACTCACAAACTGTGAGATCGTGACCTGAACTGAAGTCAGACACTTAACCAACTGAGCCACCCAGGCACCCCTCATTTTAGTTATTTTAAAATAATCAAAACAATTTCAAGTATAAAGGAAGTCATATATGAAATAACTCAAAGAAAAGTCATTCAGTATAGTTGCTGCTATAAAATGGTTATTCTATAGAATAATCCATCTCAGATTTGGTATTCAAATTATTTTACTGTTATTTGAACTATATTTTAAGGGCAATATACATTATGAAGATCATTTTGGTTATGTAATATGTAGTCACTCTTGGATGCTTGAAAACATTAAGAAAACATTAAATAAGCCCTTAATAAACACTGGATCTAAAATCAAATTTTATTTTATTTTTTTCAATATATGAAGTTTATTGTCAAATTGGTTTCCATACAACACCCAGTGCTCATCCCAAAAGGTGCCCTCCTCAATACCCATCACCCACCCTCCCCTCCCTCCCACCCCCCATCAACCCTCAGCTTGTTCTCAGTTTTTAAGAGTCTCTTATGCTTTGGCTCTCTCCCACTCTAATTCTTTTAAAATTTGATTTTATTTAGAGTGGATAAAATCAAATTTTAAAAGAATGGAGTCAATTATATGCAAAAATATTTGCAAATATATGCAAAAATATATGATAAAAATATATGCAAAAATATTAATAGAATGGTTTTACCTATGAATAAAAAAAAAAAATACTAGAACAGTTTGAAACCCTTCAGTGACCCACCTAGATACCTCAAGTCCTGTGCCTTAGTTGTGCTTGGCAACATCAACAGCTCTTTGCCTAGAAGCATTCTCCAAAGCCTTAAGTCCTCTGCCCACATGCACTGCACATAGGTAGTAGTGTTGAAAAAAATCACACCTTCAAGAGCATCTCTCAATTTATGTCTGATAGGAGTTTTTATGTACATACACCAGCTCCCTTAAGAAAATTTTGAGGCACGTGTTTTTACATCATTTTCCAGAATTTCTCTCTCGAAATGAAGTTCCAGACACTAAAGCTAGTAACAAGTTGGAGAGTATATCCTCTCCTTATTAAGTTCTCCACTCCCACACTGATGTTCCCTGCACCTCCCAAATAACTACTTCCATTCAGTTTCTTTGCTCTGGACCTGATTCTGGGAGAAGCCACATCTACATACAAATAACGTAAGTATGATTGTACTCAATCATACAACTTTCAATAATAAAGAATCTATATTAAGCAGCTCTGGGTTGTATATGAATATATTTTGACAAAAGGCAAAGTTTGATGAGTGGGACTAGTGCACGTCATAACTATATAGAATAACACTGATATAAACAGCAGAAGCCATCAGATAAAAATATCTTCCATTCCTATGAACAAGGTGGCATTCCTCACTCTGTGTAAATTCAATCTTCACTCATGCTACAGAGCCTATTTTCTGTTCTCATCTCTAGAGCCTCCAGGTCCACTTTATTCTACACATTCTCTCTGATTTATTTCTATGCCATCAGTTATCACTTACGGGCTTTCAGATGTCTATCTCCAGTCCCTAGATCTTGGCCAATATTCAGATCCATATAGTAAATTCCTAAAAACCAGACGTGTGCAATTAGATATTCCATAAGCACCTCAAATTCAAAATGTCCAATACTCCAATCATTACAATTCACACCATGGGCCCTGTTTCTTCTCCTGTGCATAACATCAAGTTTTCCAAGCAAGAAACTTAAATTGTATTATTGGTATGATTCTCTTCTTTACCTCCATCTCCAACTAATTTAAAGCTATGTAATTCTAGGGGTGTCTGGGTGGCTCAGTTATTTAAGCATCTGACTTTGGCTTAGGTCATGATCTCACACTCATGGGTTTGAGCCCCACGTGGGGCTCTGTGCTGACAGTGCAGAGCGTGGAACCTGCTTCAGATTCTGTGTCACCCTCTATCTCTCTGCCCCTCCCCCCACTCATTCTCTCTCTCTCTCTCTCAAAAATAAACATTAAAAAAATAATAAAGTTATGTAATTCTATTTTCTAAACACTGCTCCATGCATAATTCCCACCTTACCACATCTCGCTGAGTTTAAGCTATCATTGCCAGTCTGGATTTTTGTCTCAAGATTTTTGGCTGCCTAAAATTCATTTCTCCACACTTCTCCATTTCTCCATCTCAGGCTAATTTATTTTCATATTTCAAATTCTAAATTACATATATTTATTATATATATATATTTATTATTTATATATATTCATTATATATATTCATCTTCAACAAAACTGTTTCAAGTGTCAACTCGGTGTCAAGATTTATTGCAGATACTAAGAATAAATACATCACTGAATAATAAAGATGGAATTTATGCTCTACTGGTTCTCAAACAAAAGCTTAGGAAGAAGTAAGTGACATCAGGTGTTATGGAGGAAAATAAATTAGGGTAAGGTGAATAAAACATCACGGGGAGATAGAGTGGCCAGGGAAACCACTCTGATGAGATATATATCCAAGCAGAAACCTGCTTGAACTAAGGGAGTGAACTATACAATTATTTAGGGGGAGCAGTTTCCAAGATGATAGAACAGCCAGAGTAAGGATGCCCTCAGGTAAAAGTAGGTTGTAGTAGTCTAGGAAAAGCAGAGATCAGTTTATTATGTCTCACTATCCTGACATTTTTGGTCTGATTTATACGACTCTCCTCTGAGCTTTTACAGCACACTGCCCTCTATCACATAAACTGATACATTTTATGTAATCATCTGCTTGGTGACTGTTTTTCAACTCATTTTTTTTGTTTGTTTTAAAGTTTTTATTTAAATTCCAGCTAGTTAACATACAGTGTAATATTAATGGTTTTTTTTTTTTCAACTCTTAAACAGACATTTAAACGACAGAGTCCTTGCCTTTTTCTCTGTGCCTGGTGCACACTGTCTATAACAAAAAGGCTCAAAATTATATATTTTATCAAAAAGGAAATTATAAGCAGGCATTCATATATAAACATACAAACACATATATTTGTGTCTGTATGTATATATATTCTTTCCTCCCCCCCAAATATTTTTTATTCTTGTTTACATTTGTGTTTCCAATTATGAATTTAAAAAAAAAAATGCTTAGCAAGCAGTTACAGAACGGGGTGAACTGGCCACAAAGCACGGTGACTCCCAAGGCTGGGTCACTTCCCACCCTCCCCTTCTGAATGTTACACCCGTCCAGCCTGCCGCCTGGGTCAGGTCAACCCACCTGGGCTCCTGGCTCTTCTCACTCTCAGAATCTGGCACAGGCACAGGCGAGCGGGTCCAGAGTGGCTCTGCGAACGACCATGGTGACTAGCAGGCCAGGCGTCCTTGACATCCCCACTGCGGCTGCAGGCGTGGTTCAGGCTGTTCACCACGCACATGCGCCGGCGCAGCGCCCACCTACCAACGACCTCCATAGGTGGCGTAGCTTGCGTGGTTTGCGTAGGTTTCGTGGTGGCTCCAGCTGACTGAGCGCAGTTTCAGATGCGCGGTCCCTACCTTCTGGCTTGTCCACCCGCTTGTGCGGGTCATCCGTTAAGATATTTCTTTAAAATATACATAATATATATTAAAATATACATTAAATGCATACAACATGAAAGATATATATAATTAAGTCCATCTATATTAGATGTATGGACACACATCCTACCAGTTCTGATTCTCTCCTTGGAGAACACTGCATGACACGTATTTTGAAACTGAAGGTAGTTCTGGAGAACACAGTCTTAAGGATGAGTTTTCTGAATTGAGTCCAAGGTTTTTGGAATTGGTTCTCAACTCTGATTAGATTTAAAGATGTTTATCACCTGAGTTTCAGTGGTAAAGAAGGCACTGAAAGTCCATGGTGTGATGTAGCAGTAGAGATAGGCAAAATATCATCACTGCATATTCTTTTTTTAAAATACCATTTTAATGAAGCATTTTCAAGATTTTTTTTTTTTTTTTTTTTTTTTTTTTTTTTTTTTTTTGCTTTTGGATAAATACACGCACATTTAAATCTTGACTGTCTTGTCAGAGTGGCCAAAATGAAGAAATCAGGAGACTATAGATGCTGGAGAGGATGTGGAGAAACGGGAACCCTCTTGCACTGTTGGTGGGAATGCAAATTGGTGCAGCCGCTCTGGAAAGCAGTGTGGAGGTTCCTCAGAAAATTAAAAATAGACCTACCCTGGGGCGCCTGGGTGGCGCAGTCGGTTAAGCGTTGGACTTCAGCCACGTCACGATCTCGCGGTCCGTGAGTTCGAGCCCCGCGACAGGCTCTGGGCTGATGGCTCGGAGCCTGGAGCCTGTTTCCGATTCTGTGTCTCCCTCTCTCTCTGCCCCTCCCCCGTTCATGCTCTGTCTCTCTCTGTCCCAAAAAAAAAAAAAAAAGTTGAAAAAAAAAAAACTAGACCTACCCTATGACCCAGCAATAGTATGACCCAGCAATAGCACTGCTAGGAATTTATCCAAGGGATACAGGAGTACTGATGCATAGGGGCACTTGTACCCCAATGTTTATAGCAGCACTCTCAACAATAGCCAAATTATGGAAAGAGCCTAAATGTCCATCAACTGATGAATGGATAAAGAAATTGTGGTTTATATACACAATGGAATACTATGTGGCAATGAGAAAGAATGAAATATGGCCTTTTGTAGCAACGTGGATGGAACTGGAGAGTGTGATGCTAAGTGAAATAAGCCATACAGAGAAAGACAGATACCATATGGTTTCACTCTTATGTGGATCCTGAGAAACGTAACAGAAACCCATGGGGGAGGGGAAGGAAAAAAAAAAAAAAAGAGGTTAGAGTGGGAGAGAGCCAAAGCATAAGAGACTGTTAAAAACTGAGAACAAACTGAGGGTTGATGGGGGGTTGATGGGTATTGAGGAGGGCACCTTTTGGGATGTGCACTGGGTGTTGTATGGAAACCAATTTGACAGTAAATTTCATATATTAAAAAATAAAAAAAATAATAAAAAAAATAAAATAAAATAAAATAAAATAAATTAAAAAAATAAATCTTGACTGTCTTCATTGAATTATCTTTTAAAGTGTTAAAGGTTGGGGCACATGGGTGGCTCAGTCGGTTAAGGGACCGGCTTCGGCTCAGGGCTCAGGTCTCAAGTCATGACTTCGGCTCAGGTAATGATCTCACGGTTAATGGGTTTGAGCCCAGTCAGGCCCTGTGCAGATAGCTCAGAGCCTGCAGCTGCTTTAGATTCTGCGTCTGCCTCTCTCTCTCTCTCTCAAAATTAAATAAACATTAAAAACATTTAAAACAAATAAAAAAATAAAAGGTTAAAGACCTATTTCTTTTCCATAGTTAACATGAGTATTTTCATTTAATTTTTTATATTGAAGTACAACATACATTCAGAAAAAAAATGAGAAGTGTGTATATATATATATATATATATATATATATATATATATATTTTAATGAAAAAAATAGACCCACCTATGTAAATATTACCTAGGCTAAGACTATGACAGTATCTCAAACACCTCCTTTCATGACGTTCCTGATTACTACTATCTCCCTCTTCTCCCAAAGTAATCAGTATCATGACTTCTAATGCCTGTTTGAATCATATACAAAAGGAATTATACAATTATTCTTTTTTTACAAGGGGCTTCTTGGGTTAATGATATGATTGTAGGGCATATCCATGTTGTTATGCATAGATACAACAGATTTTCATTTCATTCCAAAATTTCTTTACACAAATATATCCCAATTTATTTATGCATTCTACAAATGGACATGTGAGTTATTTGGGGGGGGGAGTATTCTGAAAGATAGCTCAAGAACATTCTTGTGCATGTCTTTTAGAACACAGTGATTGATTTTTTTGTCAGATGTATTATCAGAGTGAAATTACTCACTCATAAAATAAGTACATATATGTTTAGTATAATATGTGAAAGACTATGAAGATTATACTAGTTACATTCTTGGGAGAAGTATATGAAAATTCCATTTGCTTCACATTCTTGACAACACTTGGTACTGTCAGTTTTCTTTTGTTTTAGCTTTTAAATGTTTCCCTCAATTTTAGCCATTCTGGTTAGTGTGTAGAACTCTCACATTGTGGTTTTAATTTGCAATGCCCCTGTGACTAATGAGGTTAGAAACCATTTCACAGATTTGTTAGTCATTTAGATATTTATTTTGTCCCTCTTTTCTTATTGTTTTATACTCCTCCATATATCCTGGATTCTAGTTTATTAAAAAATAGATTCTCCCATTCTGTGGTTCCTCTTTCCACTATTTTAACATCTTTAACTTTTTTTTAATTTTTTTTAACATTTATTTATTTTTGAGACAGAGGGGGAGACAGAGCATGAACGGGGGAGGGTCAGAGAGAGAGGAAGACACAGAATCGGAAACAGGCTCCAGGCTCTGAGCTGTCAGCACAGAGCCCAACGGGGGGCTCGAACTCACGGACCGCGAGATCATGACCTGAACCGAAGTCAGACGCTCAACCGACTGAGCCACCCAGGCGCCCCTATTTTAACATCTTTAAATGAACAGAAATTCTTAAATTTATTATAATCTGATTTAACGATCTTTCCTCTTATGGGTAGCGACTTTTGTGTCATATTTAAGAAATCTTTACATCCCTCAAAGTCACAGAGATATTCAGCTATGCTATCATCTAGTAGCTTTATTGTTTTTGCTTTCACATCCAGGTTGATAGTGTTACTATGCATATGATTTACGGTAGTGATCAACCTTCCATTTCAATTTTTCTTCTTTCTTTTCTTTTTTGTTCCCAATATTGATATTCAATTGACTCAGCACCATGCATTTAAAAGGGGATGTGTGAACTTGTGTGTGTGTGTGTGTGTGTGTGTGTGTGTGTGTGTGTTTTCTTTTGTGTCATAATTGAATAGTCTTAAGTGAATACTTACAAAAGTAAGGTTCTGGTTGACCATGTATTTGATACTTTACAACAATTTTATCAAACTAACCAGTATAATGAGGTTGGCTGATAATTGGGCTGGAATACATTGGAAAAGAAAAAAAATGAACTCAGGGTTTTAAATTCTCAGTTCAAGCTCAGCAAATATGACCTAAAAATTTTTATATCTGAAGGAAGCCTTTATCCCCTGGAGCCCCAGAGCTGAGGTTTCTGAAAACCAAATCCAAAGTCTCATCATACAAGTGACTGAATTACAACCTAATTTGAAACCCCAACCATGCAGGGTATCATCTGTTAGATCAAGGGCATTGATTAGGAAAGAATGAGATTCTGAAAGCTGGAATAAGGACATTGGCAGATCCTGATGAACCTGGGGACACTGAACTTCTAAATACTGCTGAGTCTCCTTTGCTGGTAGAAGCTGCTCCTCCAGCCCAGTATGAATCCGTTAACCCTCTTCTACCTGAAGAACTTGTAATGGCCTCCCCTAAGGTAGGTGCCTAGCAAGACATGCAGATTTCCTTCAGGACCTACCCTCACCACTCTTCTTTGCTTCTAGACCTAAATATTAATAGACTCAAGTCTAAGAAGGTCCTAGAATGTAAACTACAAAGATTGACTTTTGAAGAGGTGCACATAATTCAAAATAACTGCATGGCTTTTCTAAATTATAATAACATGTAGCTGTGGAACATATATAAGAATGGACATTAAGAATGAGATAATGGCAGGAGGAACATAAAGTTTGATCAGGCTGAATTTATTAATATGGACCCACAAGTTATTTTAAAATACAAATAAAATAATCCCATTCCTTGAGCCCTCAAAGTTGTTTCACTGCACTTAGAAGAAAATCTAAAAAATTAGTTTTCCATTGCTTAAAACGGCTCTGTTAAGCCTCATTTTGTACCACTACCTATCTCTGTATTCCTTACTAATATGGTCCATATTCAATTTCTTGAACACAGCAAGCTGCCCCCTGACTAAATTTGCATAATCCCAAATTCTCTCCTCAACTACTTCCTGTTGTCAATGTCTCAGCATCAAAGTTAGAATAAACACACATTCCATCCACTGTTATCACTCCCTACAGTTTTATTTTCTTTTAAATAGTTATGATTATCATAAATGAAAGTACATTCATAAAGTCACTATCTGCATCTCTTTTAGAAAACCCCAGTACCCAAATTTAAAGTCCACGAGACAAGTAGCATAGTGCTTGACACAAATTTGCTGCTCAAAAAATATGGGTTTAAAAATGAGCACAACTTATACATGGAAGAATAACATGAAAACTCTAAAATATTTCATAATAGTGTCTTAAAATGTTATACATTTTATATGTTTCAAAACTCTGGATATTTATAATATACTGAAAAAAATATTATAAAAATATTCACATTCACAAATAACATACCTACATTATGTAAACAATACAGGCAAATTCTTTTAGATGCAGAGGATAATATATTTTAGAATGGGATTAAAATGATTTCTTCAAATCACAACATCAGTAACTGTTTAACAAGCCCAACATTGGCCACCTTAACACATACTGACATACACACAAACTTGCACAATTCAGTTACTTAAAAATACTTTCTTTAGTAGAAAATATTGATTTCTCTAGGTTTTTAGCTAGATTTAAGTAGTCCTTTTTTTTTAATTTTAACGACTTTGTAGCATAGATTCAGACATCTATCTTTCCTAGGATACTGACACCTCCTTGAATCTTTGATAATTGCATATTAGACAGAAAAAAAGCATAATATAAAAACTGGACTAGATAGTTTTTTTTTAAAATAATTACGTTTTTTAGGAGGCCCTGTTAAAAATAAACTTCAACAACAAAAAATAAAAACAATCGAACAAACCAAGGTTTGTGGATAGTAAAAAGAGGAAGCAATGCTAAACAGCACCTTTTTTCACTAAAATACAATAAAAAAGATCATGGGTCACCACATTTGAATGGTCTGATATTGGAGATGTCCAAAGCACAAGGCTTGAGGGACCATTGCATATTAACCTGGGTAAAGCCAAGGGTGTAAATGAATGAAAGTAATTTTTTTATTTATGTCTGTATGAATTTACTTACTTGATAACTAAATTATGAGAAGCTCACAAGTTTAGAGCTATTGCCACTCTTACTAGTTTTGATCAAGTCAATATAAATAGGAAACTATGTAAGTGTCTATAATTATTGCCATATATGTGTGTGTGTGTGTGTGTGTGTGTGTGTGTGTGTGTGTGTATTCTAAACACAACACTAAACAGTATTAACTGGGGGCATTCAAAAAGCCCACCCACCTCATTACATGCTTTATTGCCAAAGAGGTGGCTTGAAACAAACAGAAACTTAAAAAGTAGTCTTCTTAAAAAATCAGAACTTCCAAGTTCTTTCTAAAACACAGAAGCTTGGGGCGCCTGGGTGGCTCAGTCGGTTGGGCGACCGACTTCGGCTCGGGTCATGATCTCACAGTCCCCGCATCGGGCTCTGTGCTGACAGCTCGGAGCCTGGAGCCTGTTTCAGATTCTGTGTCTCCCTCTCTCTCTGACCCTCCCCCGTTCATGCTCTGTCTCTCTATGTCTCAAAAATAAATAAACGTCAAATAAAAAAAATTAAAAAAAAAATAAAACACAGAAGCTTGCATGTTTAACATTAAATTTATTATAGAGAAAATTTTCCAAAATAAGATGCATATTTTATTAAAATATTTAAAATATTTAAAGTTTTATTGAGGACCAGAAACTAAATCTAACATATCTATTCTCATAACATGTTCAGTTCTGACTCAATTGTTTAGCAATTGAAAATAATTCACTTTTATCACTTAGTTTCTGTTAGTTGGGACCTCCAAGTCAAGGTATTGACTTGAAGTCTAGGACAACAAATAATGTTTCCCTAGAACCACCCAGAGCACCCATAACAGGTGGTTATGGAGTAGTACTTTAAAAATAGAATAAAATATCCAAATATTCTGATTGATTTACAAGCTATTGAATGACTAACTTGTGAACTATTATTAAAACACTGTTTATCATATTTGATGGGTACTACTAGTTACAAAGAAACTTATTTTAGATTTATTCAAAGGTTATTAACATTAGGATTAAGTCAGAGTGTATATCTCCTGATAGGTGATAGAAAGAAAGAAAGAAAGAAAGAAAGAAAGAAAGAAAGAAAGAAAGAAAGAAAGAGGAAATGTAGACAATGTCAAACCTTAAAAAGTCAGCCCATCACAGTAAGTCTGGTATATTATAAATACTGTGATTGCAACAGTGCCAAGTGCAATGCAAACACTTTGCTGATTGATTGACTGAAGTGGGTCGAAGTATTTTTTGTTAAATAAAGAACATATTGATTTCATTATTAAAATTTGGTTCGGGGACCCCCGGGTTGTTCAGCCAGTTAAGCGTTAAATTCTTGATTTCAGCTCAGGTCATGATATCACGGTTTCATGAGTTCAAGCCCTGCTTTGGACTCTACGCAGAGCCTGACTGGGATTCTCTCTCTCTCTCTCTCTCTCTCCCTTCTCACTCTCCCCAATCATGCTCTCTCTGTCTCTCTCAGAATAAATAAATAAACTTAAAAAAATAAGAATAAATAAATAAATTTTTTTTTGTAGCAGAATTATCTGGGTAGGTATCAAGTCAGTGAGTCTCTGATGATCTGTAGACCTGTGCTCTGATGCACGTCAAATTTTAGTGCCACTCAATTATAACGTCATTACCTATGCATGGTTTATTTCAACCTCCAGTGAGATACATTTAGACTCAGATTTCTCTTTTTTCTCTGCCCAAAGTAAGAACTTGAAAAAAATGAGTCACATATGATATCACTGAAGAGAAACAATTCCTTAGGAGTAAGTTAGATTATGGGGCGCCTGGGTGGCTCAAGTTAAGCGTCCAACTTCTGCTCAGGTCAGGATCTCATGGTTCGTGGGTTCAAGCCTCATGTAGGGCTCTATGCTGACAGATCAGAGCCTGGAGCCTGCTTCAAATTCTCAGTCTCCCTCTCTCTTTCTTCCCCTTCCCTGCTTGCACTGTCTCTCTCTGTCTCTCAAAAATGAATAGACATTAAAAAAATTTTTTTTAAAGGAGTAAGTTAGATTTTCACATGACACCAGTACTCAGAAATGGTTTGTTACTAAACACTCATCTAATTTTTGTTTAGGAAAAAAAAATCCTTATCTGGAAGAATCCATAGAGTCAATAAATTTACATTATATGAGTTTGAATACAAACTTAAATCTAAAAAGAACTGCATGCTTACTAATGTTGCACTAGAAGATCTGAACTAAAATAGGGTTGATGAACAAAAAACACAATTAATTTAAAAGCTGTTTTGACTACTACTTGTCTACAGATAAACTTGAAAAAGAAGACCTTTCAGTTATTCTATGCATGACATTTTCCGGTAGTGGAAGGTGTCAATAGAATTATGACTATAATAATTTAGAACTCTGGTAAGATCATGTTCCTTTAAAGAGGGTCTTCAAACAGCAATTGGAAAAAGGAGAATTATTAAAGAGTGTACACCTGAGCATTCAGTTCAGTTCAGGTATAACAATAATTCCTCCTATGTAAAATAATCAGTTAAATTGAGAATCCTTATGCAAACAAACCAACTAATCAACAACAATGGAGAGGATGACTGTAACTACTGCAAAACACTCATTAACCATAAGAATTAATTCCAAGGAGGAAAGCAATAACTATTGCCTCCAAAAGAAAAGCATATAAAATTCTTTTTCAGAAGGAAAGGAAATTATTTCTTAATAACATCTAGAGATGTTTCCCCTTTCAGGAGAGTCAGACTTAATAAGTGAAGGAGAGAAAGAATATTTCTAGTTTCTCTGTATTTAAAATGGCTCAGTTAAAAATAAAATGAAATAAAATGGCTCAGTTAAATACTGCAAGTCAACACATGTCTTTTGATATTTTTGATTTTGTCTATTTTGAGGTACTAAAAGTAAAATTGAAGCAAAGGGCATGTATTTTAAGATAAACATCATTATTCAGTACTCAACTGATAAAGAAAAAATTAACTTGTTTCACCTTTCAATATTATTTAATTCAGCAAGCATTGATTTTTCTATGCTGTACAAATCTGGATCCTTGGTGTTACCAGAGGTACAAAAATGAATAACATGTAGTCCCTAGCTTCAATGAGCTCATAGTCCATTGAATAAAACAGATTCATAAACTGCCATACAAAATATCAGTAGTAATTTTATAAAAAATGGAATAAGGCTCTCAAACTTTAGCAGGCGTCAGAATTATCTGGAGGTATTGTCAAAACATAGACTGATTGGTCTCGCTCTCAGAAATTCTGATTTAGTAGGTGTAGTATAAGGCCTGGATAATTTCAACTTCTAACATTGTCCCAAATTATACTTATGTTGCTGATCTTGGAATGATACTTCTAAAATCACTGCTTTAAGACTACGACAGACCGAAATATTTATTTTTACTTTTAGTTGTTCAACGAAGGAAGAATTCTCAGGAGACATGAACTTGCTGTTTGATAATTCATTTAAATTTGATAGGAGGATGAAAATGTAAATAATTATATGGAACGGAAATAAATTAAAGCCATAAATAAGATAGAATATTGGATTATGTGTAGACGAGTGGTTAGACTATGAACAGATGTAGTTGACTACTAGTAAGGAGAGATATGCAACGTAGATTTACTGAACATTTATATATGACTAGATAAATAAAATCTGTGTGTAATAAAACAGGCTACACGACCAGAATAGCTAAAATTAAATAATATCAACTTATGATGCTTATTGGTTGTAACCGAAACTTTTATTTCTGTTGTATAAAATATTACATTATTTTTGGAAAATGCTTTACCATTTTTTATAATATTAACCATACACTCAGACCATGATTCATCCATTTTACTCCTAGATATAGTGCCAAGAGTAATGAAAACATATGCTGACAAAAAGACAAATACATTAATGTTCAAGGAAGATTGAATTACATTAGTCTAAATGACTAATCTAAAATGACACAAAATCTTTCAATGAGTGAATGAGTAAAGAAAATGACCTGCATATACAAATACGGGTGAATCTCAAAAACATACTGAGTGAAAAAAGGCAAATGCAAAAGAGTACTTAATAGAGAATTCCATTTTTTTTTTTTTCGGTTCTAGCAATAAAGCTAATCTATGATGGTTGAAACCATATCGTTGTTTTTCCAGAATCTGGGGTAAGAATAAGTGAATAGAAATATGCATAAGGAAATTTTCTGGGTTATGGAAATATTCCATTAGTTGATTAGATGGTCACAGAAGTAATCTAACTAAGATGCAACAGACAGGGTTTATTGAATGACTGGGTATTGTTGGTAATGGTGGAAAAGAAAAAAAAATATGGTGACATATTTTAAGCCTAGATAAATGAATGTATGATGATGGTAGTAAGTGAAATAGAAAAACAACAATAGAAAAGTAGCATTTATAGGTATATTAATTTTCTATGGTTGTGTAATAAATTACCATAATTGTAGTAGTTTAAAACACACATTTATTATTTCACAGTTTCTGTAATTCAGGAGTCCAGGCAAGACCACTGGTTGTCTCCTTCAGGGCTCACAAGGCTGCCATCGAGGCATCAGACAGACTGCCTTCTTATTTAGAGGCTTCACTGATGAAAAATCCCCCTCTAAGCTTTCTCAGGTTGTTTGAAGAATTTATTTTCTCATTGCTATAAGACATATAGCAGCTTGCTACTGCAAGACAAGTAATGGGAAGAGACAGGGAGAAGGAGATGGGAAGCAAGTGAGAGAGCAAGAGCCGGACAGAGAGATGCTAGTCGGATGAGTACCACAATCACAGCAATATTTTGAAATCATGTAAATATAATCGTAAGCATCTTACCACCTTTGCAATATTTCATTGTTTAGAGCAAGTCACATGTCTTCCTGCTCTGAAGGGGAAGGATTATACAGGAGTGTGAATACCAGGATACAAAAATCATGGAGGTCACCTTAAAGTCTCTCCTCCACTGTAAAGTAAATAAAAGTTATTTTACATTTGTTGAATTTGTGATTCTTTCCTGTGTCTACGTCAATAACATAGTTGAAACAGTTTTCCTTGGCAAGATGGTGGAGTACATCTTGACTATTCACATCACACACATTTTTGGATTGACATCTAATCTTTCTGTTGAGTTTCTCTCCATAAGATATGTATAATGAAAAAAAAATATTACAAGGGGATTTGTATCTTTTTAGTGATATCAACATGATACACTTTGCTACCAATATGTACAAAAACCTTTATTCTGATGATATTCTGCATGCTTTGAGAGAAAAAAGAGCCACAGTTGTTGCATGACTGAAATAGCTTCAGGCAGAAATGGAACCAATTGTGAAGACATTTGAAGATCCAGAAACTACAAGGCAGATGCAGTCAACCAGAGATGGGCAGATGCTGTTTAAGTACCTGGTGGGCAGGCATGGTTTTAGGTAGGAAAATTTAGATATACTCTAGAGTTATGTAAAATCCAATATGAATATGGGAATTACTCTGGAGCACCAGAATATCTTTACTTCTTTAGAATGTTGGTTCCAGCAACAGCCAGAAATGTTTTGAGTTCACTCAGGGGAAAACTGGCCTCTGAAATCTTAATTCAGAGTAGGGATGCAGCTATGGAAGACCTTCCATGGTTAAAAGAGACCATAGGTAATAATTCTGAGTTTTCCACTTCGGTATCTTCAGCAGCAAACAAGGTTCATCCACTGTCCTCTGTTTTCTTCAACTAATCAAGGGGCATGATAACATTATTGATCTCTTCTTTTGCCAGCCATCATATCTTAATGCAATTTAGATGATATGCCCACATATTCCTCCCTATTAGGCTACAGCCATCATAACGAACAAAGATGTTCAAAAATGCCAGCAGCTGCTAAAAGATCTGGTTAAAGTTATTGAACACAGTCTTACACATATAAAGACCCAGTTACAGAATTTCTTGAATGCTTTTATGTTAACTTTGACTTTGATGGAGCTCAGAAAATTCCACATACTGAGGGAATGTGAATCAGTACTTGTGAATGACTTCTAGGTAACTTAAGGATTTCGCTGAAAATCATTGACTCTTCATATTTGAGACTTTTTGTTGCATTCACCTGTGTATCTGCACTCACATGTTGGCAGACAAACTGAACATGAAAGGTGGATTGTCAATGTGATGAGAAATGCAGGACTGGCTGCCAAGACTGGTTCTAAATTAGGTCATGTGGTTATAGGTAAGAATGCAGCTTCACGCTATCAGCAAGTGATTAAAAAGACCAAAAACCTTTCATTTAAAAGCCAGAGATTTTGGCTATGAGAAGAAACTTCATCAGAAAAGTAGGTCAGAGGCTTCTAACTGGGCAACTGAGGACTCTGGCTTCTACTGAAGAACTGTATAAAGATAAGATGAAAAAAAAACTATAAAATAAAGACAAAATAATAAAACCATTATATAAATGGTGGCATACATTGTGGAAACAACATATTGAGCATAAATTTGGGGAAATTTGAATAAAATTGGCCGTGTTTCATTAAAAAAATAAGGTAGTAGAAAATGTATTATGATTTGTGGTTATTTAAGACTACAAATATTACATTACATTTAAATAGCATGTTGATAACTGTTCAGAGTTTTTATTGAGTTTCTGGGATATAAAAGAAAATGGCTTAATGACAATTTCTCTATTTTGGAATAACCTAAGTTGATTTTTTTTTAGTATGATCCAGGCAAGGAGAGGAATATATTTGCCCATTTAGATCAATTGGACTATGAAGTTTAAAAAATAATCCTCAGGAAACATGATGAGAGATATTTTTAAACTGCAAAGCTATGCATTAGCATAAAACAAGAGCAAGGAAGCTAGGATGAATGTCATTTCTGCAACCAATGGAGTCACTGACCATATGTTCTCTTCCCAAATCCAAGGATAAGATAAATCATTGTCACAATGCTGATAATCAGTTCTGTCAGTCAATTCTCTAGCAATCTGTCTCAAATTCATAAAAAAAGGAACATAGTTAAAAGGTGATCACTTGGCCCAAGATTAACCAGGCTGAAATCTAACAGGTAGGCAAGAACCTAGCAAACTCCCTAGCAGATTTAATGATAAGGGAAAATAAACTTTGTCATGGGCCATTCAATTTGTGGAACTTTGGTGGGGACCTTTGGGAATATCAATAGTAATTTACCAAAAACAGAAGGCAAGGACAAACTAGCAATTATTGATGGAATAATAGTATTCTAGATGTATGAATAAAGCAACTCTAGGCAGATTCTGTAATAGTGAGTATGAACAAAAATGATACAAGGGAAATTAATCATAGAAAAGATACTAGAAAATATTTATAAACCATTTAAAAAAGAACTCAGCTAAAGCACAGATAAAAATCTGCTAAAGATTTTCTAGAGCAATAGTTACAACAAGAAATCTAATAGAAATGACCAACAATAGTGAGCAAGTTAAATTTCAAGTGTAATTTAACTCACTTTTAGTTGAAAATCTCATTGACTTAGGAAATACAATATTGTAGGTAAAGTATCTCTGAATTTATGGGAGGATTTTTAAGTAGTAGAACTAGATTAACATGAAAATATCTTCAGTTACTTAAGGAGTTGGGGAATATGAAGCAGTAAAAACAGAGGGAACAGAGCCAATGTTGAGGCAGAGAACAGCTATACTACTCCATTAATTCAGGTTGGAGAGGACTTGTGGCTGGAAGCAGAGTTGGTTAGGTAATACATATCTCCCAGGTGAAGAGTTCCTTCAGCACTTTGAAATGTAAACAGAATTTCAATTGCCTATGTAAAGATGCAGTTTGCAGAGAATAATTTTTTATACCTTATATAGAATTCTCATTGGGATATATGAACCGCCAAAATTGTAAAATCTAAAACTCTGTTCAACTAAATTACATATTTTTAAAAGAATCCTTATACCTTTAAGAGCAAAGAGGACCCATAATATCTGAATGAAGCTTATGTGCTGAGGACTGACAAAAGTCTAGCCCTTGTTGCACATTTGCTGAAGAATAAGCCCAGGAAAACTGTTAACACATGGGATGATGTTTCAGAATACAAGATCTGAATTTCTTCTGGAGATACCTTTTTTTGTTGTAGGTAAAGGTCAGAAAATAAAAACCAAGGAATGACTGCCTATAGCTATTGAAAATAAAATATTTAAATGAGGAAAAAGTAAGCCTTTTTCTAATCATTAGTGATTGTGTAGGCAATTAGGAAAGCACCAAATTCTCACACTCAAATATAGTCTGACTAGACCATTCCTGAAGCTTTATAGGAATGGATTCCCCAGAGATTACTGCACATAGTGATTTTAGACAAAGACTTGTTAAAAAATTCATTGGATGGAATTAAACTGGCAATGAGGACTTTGTTCAAGAATATCACAGTAGAGGTCAAGAGTATTACCATGAGACAGAGAGATTGAACTCAACTCCACTGATGCAAAAGACAGGAGGGTTTTTAAATGTTGGATGAGCCACTAGAAAAACTCTGGAGGATGTTAGGGGAGAGGAAGGTTGATCAAATGCTTAGGCCATCTCTGTTCGCTAACTGGTACTAATCTAAATTTGGCTCCTACCCACTCTCAGAGACTGAGACATAGAAACTCTGTCTTTCCTGGGGATTACATTTCAAAGGGATGGCTTCCAGATCCTTGTGAAAAATATTCCTGGGTTTGCAAAACTGGAAAGACGCTGGAAGAAGATTTACATCTCAAAAAAGTAGAAAAAGAATTCACAATTGTAGTTTCTAAAGTAAAAAGAAGGAAAGGAAGGTCAGAGGCCTGTAGTCAGGAAGAAACCTACCTAAAGTTTACTCAAGCTGAGGGGAATGTAAGGGTCTCCCCGTCAGACTCTTCTGTTGTTCAATATTTTCTTTGTATGACAGCTATACTCTCCACCAAAATAGCTTCAGTACTTACATGGAGATTTGAAATTAGTAGTATTTTCCTTTCACAGATTCTGTGGAAGATCTTAGACTGGGAGCTGCCACACTAAACACCGTTGCTGCAAAACGGAGAGCGCTGTGTTTCCACTTGCCGCTTTCAATTTACTAAACCATTCAATTTTCTCTGAAGTAAAAAAAAAATGTGTATGCGCACATATTTGAAGGGCTTATTATAACACATATGCAGCTTGTGAAAATGTTTCTTCTAGAGTTTCAAGGCTTTTGCTGAATTGGCTGAATTTTGTATATTGCAGTAAAGCTAACTATTCTTTTGCTTACACTGCTGTAAATTTTGCTTATTGTTATGTATAATGTATGAAGAAGCACAAATGTACAATGTATCTTTTGCAGGAAGATTATGAACTAAATCAAAAGTATTTCCAACATAAATAATAAAAGAGAAAAGACAATTTACAATAGAACCAGAAAAGCTTAGACACACAAATAAAATTTCCAGAGCTACTTCGGAAAACAAATCATCTAAGGCAGGTTGTGGGTACAGGGCTTGATTATTGTTAGAACTCACTGGAGATATTTTTCAGTTTATATGTGCAACTTAATGTTGAAGCTTACTTTAATTTCTGATGAAATTAATCATTCAGTTTTTTTTTTTTTTTTGGTTTCACATTTATCTGATTGAGGTGAGGGAAAAGCATTTAAAGTATTACCCACAAAAGAAAGCACAGGATATTTGTAAGTGGGAAAAGTTTTCTAAAACCTAGTAAGTGATACTAAGTATTCAAACTATAAGCAGAGAAATTGTTGAAGGATGCCTCTAGAAGAGAACCTTCTTAGATACTAGGTAAGCTCAATATGACATTAACTTTTGCACTTCTGGAAAATGAAAAAGCAACAAATCGTCCCAAATAGGACAGTATTTTAATGTAACTCCCTTCAATTTGATACTTAAGCAAATTTGAAATACAACCAATTCTGAACCAAATAAAAGCATTATTTCTCAGTTTAGTAATATTGTTGGCTGTATAACCTGGACAACAAATTTTTAAAGGACAATCCAAACTGTTCTGATTTGCTAAGTGATGAATAGTGTCCAGATCTCTCTTGGCTAATGTTGATTAGAAATATTGAAAATACACTTAATGGTCTTTCAGAAAGAACAGTTTTGGTCATGAATCTAAATGGTGCTCTTTCAAATTAAAGGCACCTAGACCAGTTGTCCTTGAGAAGAGCAATCTGGATAATGGCCAAGTTAAATTTCATAGAAGAAACAGACCATTATCAAGCTAATATTTTTGTCATACTGTATTGTACTAAGAGAATGAAAAAGGCATATGTGTGTGTGTGTGTGTGTGTGTGTGTGTGTGTATTGTTTGTTTTCTTTTTGCATGTCCTGAAATTGTTCACTCTAAATGTGTGCATTTAAATTCTAGTATCATTATTATTTCATTGTACTGCCTCTATGATATCTTACTAATCTCATGTCCTTTGAATATTTGAGTCTGCAACACAGATAATCTCAACATTTCTTTTTATATTTTAGTGTCTTGACTTCATCCTAAATCTCACTTTTGTTGGGAAATATATATGTCCTGAAAAGAAAATTTTTGAGAAGGTTTACATTTGATTTGTCACCTCTAGCTCTAAATTTCTCTTTGTGTTAAATTACTTATCTAAACTTGAAGTCTTTTATAACTGCTTTCATCTTCCAGAACCATGAGTTCTTCAATTTCCCTGTTTGCTTAAATAGCCATCAACAGAAATCATATATATTATATGTGTTTAAAGCTTTTGAGTAGGGAGAAAAGAGATAGGATACAGGACACACAGCAAAAAAAAAAAAAAAAAAAAAAAAAAAAAAGTTAAGAATTTGTTTGTGGCCATACCTCTTTGGTCTCAGATTACCACTGAATTTTCTTTCCTTACATATATTTGAAGGTACATCATTTTCTTTCTGAATTCACAGATGCCCCAGTGAGTCACATTTCATTTAATACATGATATTGATATGTAGAGAAATTCACCTCTATTTAGTTACTCATGGCACTCTGGCTTATCAAGCATTTTCTTGGCTTTATCAAAAAGAGGTATCAAAATATACTTCCCTAAATAATCAAATTATATGCTTGGATACAATCATACAACTTTGGAAAATTGAGAAATCATTTAGATTTTTGTATTAAAGAACATCTTGGCACCACTTTTCATATTTTATGTTACTATTTTCCTTAATATTTTCTTATCAATACCTACCCATATATTTTATTATTTGTTAACATCCATTATTAATTTTCTTGCAGATTTTTATGGACATTATATTGTCCAAAAGAAAACACAATCACCGTTATAGATAAATGGAAACTTTGTACATGTAAATAATTTACTATTTTACTTAAAGCATTTATTGATATTGATGTTACCAGTAAGACAAAGTTGAAATTATTTTCAAAAAGCCAACAATATGTGTTAGTTCCACATAGGTCTGTATTATTAAGGAAACTAAAGGAAAACTAATGACCATAAACTAAACAGGATATATTCTACCAGATTTTTAGATTTTTCTCTCTTTTCAGTGTTCTTGGGCATTCAATTGCTTTATTGCCTAGATTCTACTTTTTGGTAATTTTAATTGTAGATGAAATTTTAAAAATAGTAAAGTTATAATTATATAAATTTATATATAATTTTGACACATATTCTGAAATTAGGCCAAGAGAATATTACTTTATCATGTCACTGAGACTAAAATTTCCATCATTTTATTACTCTTTCATTTGAATTAAAACTGATTATAAATTTTCTGGAAAACTTTTAACCCTTGAACAACTAGCATTACTCATTATTACTGTTTATTAACAAACACACTTCTACTTTTTAGTCATGGAGTAGAAAATAGTTTAACATGACATGGATACAAGATATTTTGCCAAGTTTTAATCTATCATTTAATTGTGAACTTTAGTTTTTAAAACTAAAACTTTCAGAGGTGCCTGGGTGGCTCAGTCACTAAGCATAACACTCTTGGTTTGGGCTCAGTTCATGACCTCATGGTTCGTGAGTTGGAGCCCCACATTAGGCTCAGTGCTGACAGTACTCAGCCTGCTTGGGATTCTCTCTCTCTCTCCCTCTCTCTCTGCCTCTGCCCCACTCATGGTCTCTCTCTCTCTCTCTCTCTCTCTCTCAAAATAAATAAATGAACTTAAAAAATAAAAATAAAAAATAAAATTTTCATCTATATAGTAAATTGTACCTTAAGTATTAAGCCACTCAGAGTATGAAACTTTTTCTGGTAAAACTAGTGTTAGATTTGAAAGTACCGTATATTATTTGCATCCTATTGGAGTATAAAAATAAATAAAATATTATTAGAATTAATTATATATAATTACATAATTTTACTCTATAATTTTATAATTATAATTAGGAAGCAATATATTAAGAACTTATTTATTTGGGGCACCTGGGTGGATCAGTCCGTTAAGTGTCTCTTGATTTTGTTCAGGTCATAATTCACAGTTGTGAGATGGAGCTGGTGTAGGGCTCTCCACTGACAGTGTGGGGCCTGCTTGGGATTCTCTCTTTCCCTCTCTTTATGGCCCTCCGCTGCTCACACTCTCTGTCTCTTTCAAAATAAATAAACATTTTTTTAAAAAGAATGTATTTATTTAACAATGGATAAATTGTGCTTAATTTTCCCTATTGCTATTCTGATTTTAAACATAATTACAGATAATTTATAAAATTCAGAAAATGAAAATAAAATGCAAAAAATCCCCCAAAAAAAAAAAAAAACCCACCATAATGCACCATTCATGTGTTCAAATACTTAAGAATCCACTACTTGATACATATTTTGTTAACCATAATCAGATAAAAAGGCACAAGTATGTCCGTATATGTATAAATTTGAGGATAACACTGAATTGGTATAACAGGATGAATTGATACACATTGAGCCTACTTATAACCCAGGAAGCAGGACACAGAAATATCAGAATTGTCTACCTGGTGGAAGTTCAGCAGCCAAGGCATGAAGCCATTTCCTCCCTCTGCCATAGAGAAGGGGATGGTATATCCAGAATTTTGTCCCCAACCCCTGTCTCATAGCCAAGTAAATGGAAATGGTCCACAGAAATCTCAGCGAGCTTGAAAGTGTCTGCAATATGGGAAAAGACCAGTCCGGGCTCTGATAGCAGGATGATGGCATAAGTGAGTATCTAGGTTTATCCTCTGGCCACTTCAACAGCAAATGAATGAATGAATGGATGAATGAATGAATGAACAGATATATATGGAGAAAAAAAGAAGATTTGAGAGATACAAATAGCGCAGCCTATACTTCTATTTTCAGGCCTGTGTCAGATTTTCTATGAGTTTATTTTGGGTCAAGAAGAACATGCTAGCAAGATCTAACATTTGGGAGTTACCCTACCTTCTACATTTGAAGGGAAGCTTAGCAGCTATGGAAACATTTGAGCCAGATGTGAATTCTCACTTCCTAGATCCTGGCAGCAGAAAAGCCTCAGAAGAGACTCTGAAGGACTCACTCCTACACCCCCATAAGTCAGATTTAGTTTTAGGCAGAAGGGAAGGACGGGGCATAAAGGAATGGAGTATCTTACTCTCCACATTCCCAAGCCCCTGAAGCCACAAGTTTAGACAATCATGATGGTAAAGGAAAAAGTATTTTATTCGGCTCAGGCTGCTAACAAACTACCACAGACTGGGTATCTTAAACAAGAAATATTTGTAAAGCCCAAGCTCCAGGTGCCAGACAGGTCAGGTTTGGGGGGAGGGTCCTCTTCTTGGTTTATAGATGGCCATCTTCTTGCTGTGTCCTCACATGGTAGAAGGAGTTAGGAGGTTCTCTAGCCTCTTATAAGATTATTTTCTTTTGTCAGTTTTCGTAATTTGTGACTTCCAAATAATTTCTTCATTTCACAGAACTGGCATTAAGTCATTTATAATGTCCCCTTTGTATTATTTTAGAATCTGAATGATCTTGAGTGGTATCCCTGGAAATAATGATAATTTGTCACATGTCTCCTTTCTTTCTTCATCAATAGAGTGTGAGATTTACAATTTTATTTGTCTTTTCAAAGAACAAACTTTTGATGCTATTGATTTTTATCTTAGAGTTGTCAGGTTTAATAAAAAAATACAAGAACCCAATTAAATTTGAATTCAGATTGACAATAGATATTTTTGCATGCATAATCATGTTCCATATAATATACGTGGCATACTAAAAATGTACTTTATCTGAAATATGAATTTAACTGATTGTTCTGAATTACATGAGGCAGCTCTATGTTCTCCATTTTTGCATGTTTTCTATTTTGTTGATTTCTTCTCTTAATCTTTGTTGTCTTTCCTTCTGCTTACCATATTTTTTCCTTGCTGTTCTTGTACTACTTTCCTGTGGTTGTAGGTTTACAGCATTGATTTCAGACATTTCTTTTTTAATATTTGCAATTAACATTAAAAACTTCCCTTAAATATTTCTTTAGCAGCTTCACATAAATTTTGATATGCTAGTTTTAAATTATAATTTGACTCAAAATATTATATAGTTCCCTTCTATTTTTATACGGTGACATATGTGCTGTTTAGAAATGAGTTAATATCTATATATCTGGGGCCTTCTATATGTGTTAATTTCTTTATTTGTAGTTTAATTATGTTATGATCAAGGAACATAGCTTGAAAAAGATCCATTTGTGACCTTGAGATTTATTTTACAGATCAATAAGTGGTCTATCTTTGTGAACACTCCATATGTGTTTGAAATAATGTTTATCCAGCAGGTGTTAAGTATAGTGTTCTACAAATATCAATTAGATTTGATGGCTGACATGGTCATTTATATTTTTTATATCTTTCTTTTTTGTCATCTAATGACTATAAATTAATATAAGGGATGTGATAACTGTTAAAATCTATTTAGAATTTTTGTCAGCATAATTTTGTGGATATTTTTACCAGAGTTCTCTGTCTTATTTAGATGCTACAGTATATTTAGATAATTTGTTGATATTGTATTAGTTTTTATAATTGCTATTTGTAATAAGGGAAGGTTTATTCAACCTCATTGCTTTTTTGGACATTACGGGTATGATGTATATTGTTTTAATAAGTGTTAAGTTTTTAGATCAAAGGCAATTGTTGTTAGTTCTTGATAGATGTTTCCTCAATTCAGTGCATTTAAAAATATTTTTTAATGTTTATTTATTTTAGAGAGAGACAGAGTGAGAGCAAGGGAGGGGCAGAGAGAGACAGGAAGACACAGAATCCAAAGCAGACTCCAGGCTCCAAGCTGTCAGCACAGAGCGTGATGCAGGGCTTGAGCCCACGAACCACAAGATCAGACCTCAGACGAAGTCAGATGCTTAACCGACTGAGCCACCCAGGCACCCCTAATTCAATGCATTTTAAAATGGGATTCTCCTTATATATATTTCTAAGTCTATATTTTTAGTATTGATTATATTTTGAAATGAGTACCTGGGTAAGCTTTTTGTTAATTCATTATGTTAGGCTTAAAGCACTACGATTATCAGTTTGACTGATTAATTTAGGACTTAACAAACATGTTCATGATTTAGTTGTTGTATTTAATACTTTTCAATAGACTAAGCTCCCAGTGCATATTCCTGTGATTTTTTTTTCTAGTGTTTGTTTCTGGATCTTTAGTAATTGAGAGGTAATTGAGGTGGTATTAAAATGAGAATTTTCTGCTTACTGACAGGCATGAGCTACCACAGCCACTGCATTAATCTTGTTCCAATCATTTCACCAAAATAGAAAAGAACAATATCATTTACTTATCTAGGTGATTTCTCTGATCTTCTTAGGTTGTGTCAATTATTCAAGACACACTGTTGAGACAGTATAGGCTCTGTTGATAGTCAAAACCTTAGGATTCTATTCACATATGTCTGTACACATGCTTTATATACTCAGTAACAAAGACAGAATTTTCTATGGGCTGCAAAAACTAAATATATTTTGAATATTTAATGGACAACCTACATGTACCCTAGACAGAATTTGGTCTTTCTTACTTTTGGAGATAAATATAATTTTGTTTCAAACCCCAAATCCCAAGGATTATGGAGTGAAGAATGTCTAACATTTAAAACAATATTCCCAGGAACTCCATTTCTCCTGTTTCCCAATGCACCTTTTATTGATGAGTTATATGATATTTCTTCTTTACCTACCATTACCATCCTCACTCTCTTTAAAATCCAACAAAAAGTTTAGTTACTAATTTGACCATGGTATAGAGCACACAGACATCTACCATTCATCTTTTTTTTTAATTTTTTAACCTTTATTCATTTTTGAGAGATGGAGAGAGACACAGCATGAGTGGAGGAGGGGCAGAGAGAGGAGTCACAGAATCTGAAGCAGGCTCCAGGTTCCGAGCTGTCAGCACAGAGCCTGACACAAAGCTCAAACCCACGAACCACAAGATCATGACCTAAGCTGAAGTCAGATGCTTAACTGACTGAGCCACCCAGGAGCCCCTACCATCCATCTTGTTAATAATACATTGGTCTCTCTTGGCTTCACAAGTTAGTTCCATAGCGAATCCTTATTTAATTTCCTTCCATGGGGTTCAAATTTTCTCCTCTCAGTATGTAGAGTAATTCAACTTCCTTTCCTCCTTTCCCACATTTCATGACAAAATAATTGATATTTTAATTAGCAACCAGTTTGCAAATGGCTAACTTGTCACTATGTCTCCCACGGCAGAGACAAGGAGAGAGAGATCTCTCACGTTCTCTTTTTATAAGGTCACAATCTTATCAGGTTAGGCTCCATCCTTAAGACCTCTTTTAACTTTAATTACCTTCTAAAAACCCTATCTCCAGAAACAGTTACATTGGGGGTTAGGTCTTTAATATACAAATTTCAGAGGACAAAATTCAATGCATAGTAGTCATTATCGAGTAGTTAACTACTGAAATAGCAATGTACTGACCCTTACTGAAAATTTTCATTCTATATATAGTTTACATTTATTGTTACTATTTTTTACATTCTTTATTTTGAAAATTTAAAATATTTGTAACGGCGTCCCTTAGAGATGGATTAACACCATCTTATGAGTTCATGTCATAAAAAAATATATAAAACTAAAGTTTCTTAGGTCTAAATGGCAAAAAATGATTTGAATTAATTTACTGTGAATTTTTAATCTTAAACTGGTTTGGTGTATACTTTATTTTAAACAATTTGCTAATATTTTTAGTTTATACATAAATAATAAGGTTACTAAGCATTCCTGTGTTTAAACATTAATCAGTTTTCCTCCATTTATTGACTTCTTCTGAAGCATCTGTTAGTAGATTAACCCAGGCTGTGAAAAGATTGACTGAAGGAAAGAAAGAGGTTAGACAGTTCTAGGATATAGTCACTCGTGGCTCAATCAACAAAGAACATCTGCTAAACCAAATGTGCACATCAACTGCAAAGAGAGCTTTTCTCAGATATTCCCTGGATAAGGCCCATTCTCCCCAGCCTTCTCAACAGCCAAAGTCTACAAAGCCTGATTAATGAAAAGGATTTGATATTTTTATTTAGGACTGAATTGCAGTCATGAGGAGAAATTCAGTGCTTTAAGATTTTTACAAGCTTCAAATTGGTTGATTTTACTAAGGCAAGTATACTTTTGTGAATAAAATATGTAAACATTCTAGTTAAGAAAGAAAATTTTAAGAACTCAGACAATCATTTTGTAGAGAGATTTCCTGATAGAAATTACTCACATATCACAGCACTTCTCAGAGTAAAACATGTCTGTCTTTAGTATTTTCAAGGAAAGAGAGATATAAGGGTTATTTAATCAGTAACTCAAACCTGTAGAGTTTTCTGTTTTCTGATGTTGTCAAGATACACAAATTATATAAGAAAAAAACGATATTTCTCCTTATAAAAGTCTATACTCACATGCTAACATTTAATTTCCTTATCTTCCTTTTCTTTCCTTTTTAAAGCAAATAATATAAGTATCAGTTCTACTATTTACTCCAAAATGGGAATTTACCTTGCAATCAATATTTTAATTTACTGTATTTCAATTCCATTTACTTTTTTTTAAAGAAGTAGCTCCTGGTTATTGTAGATGTGCTTTTAAAATCCTGATTATATAAAATATCTATACATTCTTTTTATGACATGAAGGTTTTTGAATGTTATGAAAGCATTTTATTCAAATTCTCAAGAGGTAGCCTGCCACTTGGGAAATTGGGAAAAGGAAGAAATAGTGATCTCAGAAATTAAGAATTTCTTATTGAGGAAAGAAAACATTCATGAATTCATTTGTCATTGTAGTCAAAGATAAAATATATGTGACTTCTTATAAGGGGTAAAATAAATTGAGTGATGCTATTTTAGACTGGCATTATGTAAGTGTCTTTTTTTGGAGGAAAGAGAATATTAAATTCATGTTGCCAGATACATAGATAAGTAACATTTGAGATAAATCCAAACCATATAAAGTAGTTATGCAATCTACATGAGAATAATTGTATTCATCTCAATATGACATCAAGACAAATTTGATTTAGGAAGAATATTCAATTTGGGGTAGTGTGTGTAAATTCAGAGCTAATTAATCCAAGGATTAATCCTATATGTATTAATCAACACTTAGTGATCTAAGGAAAAGCATGTTACTTACATAACCTTCAGTACCCTTATCTGCTATGTCAATTTTATCTACCATAAGTATCTCATGTAGAATATGTGAGAATCACACAATCATATTTAACATTATTGTAGAATAAATGGCGAACATAGAAAAGATGATAGGATTTATTAAGAGAAATATTATAATTCCTTAAATTGGCAGAACAAGAAGTTTCAACTGTGTTGCTATGGTGTTGGCTTAATACACTCAGCATTTTATAAAGAAAAAGGAAACTGAAGAGAATACATACACACACACACACACACACACACACACAGCTTCAGTCAGATGCATGGGGAGTGTCAGAATTCTACTGCAAATGGGAACCTTAAAAATAGGAAGAAATCCTGAAATCGTGCAAAAAAAAAAAAAAAGAACATAAAGAAAAAAATATTGAAGATGTTGAGGAAAAAAGAAAAAACATATCACCACTCTTTTTGTTTCATCATCAAAAATCATTACAGGATGCAAAATGAGCAAATAAGAAAATTTTTATAGAAAATAATATTTTGTTTTAGGATCACATATCCCAAAGATGAATCCAGGTATCATGCCAATGCCTGAATTATTGGATCTTAGACTGTAAATGAAAATCGAATGTACTTGAAGAACATGTGTGTCCTAACTTAAACTCAGTAAATATGGAGTTGATGTGATCTTCTAGAGAGAAGAATTCTTCATTTTACTGTACATATTTTATGGCGTCCCAAACATGAACATGAAATAGAAAATTTTGGGGCGCCTGAGTGGCTCAGTCATTTAAGCGTCTGACTTTGGCTCAGGTCATGATCTCAGAGTTCATGAGTTTGAGCCCCGCATTGTGCTCTGTGCCGACAGATCAGAGGCTGGAGCCTGCTTCAGATTCTGTCTCCCTCTCTCTCTCTGTCCCTCCCCCACTCATACTTTGTCTCTGTCTCTGTCTCTCTCTGTCTCTCTGCCTCTCTCTCTCAAAAATAAATAAAACATTTAAAAAATTAAAAGAACCCAAAAATTTGACTCATTTAATCATAGAGAAAAATCTTCTGTAACAATAACTAGTATTTACTGATAACCAACTGTGATAAAACAATGTGCCTTATGCATTCTGTACCTACAGAATGCCTTCCCAATTAAGATGCCACAAAAATTCTAGGAATTCTGTGTTACTGTTATTTTCAGTCTTAGAAGTGACTGGTAGGAACCTGTGGAAACCAGAGTAGGGTTCTCTGTGTACAGCAATGTGAAAGTTAGTAAGTGATGATAAAGTTCTTTCAATGATCCTATTAAGTAGTTACTATTATCCTCACTTTAAATAAATATGGGCTGAAAGAAGTTAATAATCCTGTTTAAAGAAGTTAAGCAACTTTCTCTAGATCACACAACTAGAGAATCTTGTTCATTCTGAATCTGTCTGACTTAATCTTGAGCTTTCAAGCACTTACTATGCTCTATTTAACTTCTCCAAACATACCTTTCTACTTCCAAGTTTATGTGTATTCTCTCCTTCCCCTTTTGTGTCCCTTCTTAGGGATAACCATGCATTTTTTATTCCATCCACACCATTTTACTTGATTTTACTTTCATAAATTAAATAGAGTGAAAAGAGCATAGATGTTGGACTCAAAGAAATCTGAGGTGCAATACAAATTCTAAATGATTGCTACTGTATAACTTTTCTGTGTGTTAAATTAGGTACCTCCAAATTCTCTAGGATTACAGTTCAGCTGAATTAATGTAACTACATACATGCATTAGAATTTGCCTAAACCAATGGAACTCATAGAATCTTTCATTAAGCAGATTTATGGTGGGTAATCTAGTTTAAAAAGATTATGTGAATGAATATGGCCCAGAATAAAGTTATCAGACAGAAGCCTCCACTGAATGTCTTTAGTTGCTGTCCTTTGCTCCTGACCAGCTCAGCTACTCCATTATATGGCCATCTACTCTTTACCTACCACCATTTGAACACATTGATGTATTAAGTTCAATGACCACAAACCCAGTGCTTTCCAAACTGGCATATTTGCTTGTATATTTCTCTGCATGCAATGTTCTCTTCTTACTTGGCTGATGACTTCTCCTACTTTATGTAAAGCAAGGCCCACTTTGTTATTCTCTTTTATTCCTTCTTATTTGTTTAAAATTAATTTATCTATAAGTAATCATTGTGCTTCTTGCCACCAGATAGTTGAGCTTTGTGGTGGTATCAATTGTTATTCTCTAATAAATAATAAAAAATAAGACTCATAGGGTCTTCCACATGAAATAATTACTACATGAATCAATAAATAAAATAGTATGCAAAGCTGAATGTATGGAGCCATGTATTGGATAACCAGAAATCTGAAACAGTGTATTAGAAGAATGCATAGAAAAATATTCTGCAAAATATAAATTGGATGAACTCCATTGCTTCTGGGTAGTTTGAATATGATCCTGTACCCTGGTAGTAGATTATTCATAATACTGCAATCAGATCCATTATTCACTAATGTGTTGTAGTTGGATATTTTGAATTATGAACTCTATATCTAGATTGTATAGAAAGTTACACATGTATAGGGGACTGAGAACTATCAAAATTGTACTACTAGTTTCTATGCAAAGACATAAAGTATTATTTTCTGAATTTATTGAAGAACATGCATTAGAAGAAGAATAAAATAATGATGTTCCCTCAGATACCTCTTCCCAGCACTTAGCCCCAGTTGGTACATTCTTTATTTTATTCTATCATATGAAAGAAGAGAATGTTTTCTAGTTCTTATTGAACTTCTCCAGATAATAAGTCACTGAGATGATAGTGGACTCTGAAATCTGGGAAAGTTTTGGAGGTAAAATACATACTATCTATAGGGAGCACAGAGGGATCATAATTTCTCCAAATTATGGCAAATCAACAGCAATGTTCTGTTGGTTAAGAATGGTCTACAGCTGGATATGCAGCTACTAGGACAAAATTCTAAGAATAAAATTAAACAATACCCTTGAATTGTATATAGCTCATTCATTTAGGCAGATGTCTTCTAAATTCAGATTTAGGAAAGCAGTATTCTAAGAAGTTTTTTGGTTTTTTGTGGGGAGAGGGATGCTAAAGAATGACTTATCAGAGTTTTTCTTCTAGACTCCATGTCTGGTTAATGTTTGCACCTTAGGAAATTGTCTCCTTACCATCTGTCCATAGTAGTTCCTCTTGTTACATAATGCTCTTTTCTCTCCTTCTTCCTCCTCTTTCTTCCCCTCCTTTTCCTCCCCCTCCTCCCCCTCCTGCTTCACCACCACCACCACAACTATACTTCAAGCAAATGGGGAGGTTAACTACATTATTTTATTATCAATTTCCCAACAACACTCGTTGTAGTTCCTGTTACATGTTGGTTTTGAATGTCAAAATGGTGTGTCCCCAGAATTACTAGAGAGGGAAAAGAACCTCAAGGGAGAAGATGACGTATCATTTAGGATTCAATCACGAGATAAACCACATAATAATTTGAACACTGAAGTTTAACTTACAGATTCATTAGCTAGTTAACAGCATATTAAATATTAATAAATAAAGAAACCCTAAATATATAAAAGTAGTAGACATTGAGATAAAAGCACTATCTGTACGGCTGAGAGAAAGTACAAATGAAGGCACAAATTCTGACCTTCTAGTCAGAAATTTAGATCTCTTAAGAAAACAGGAGAACCTCAGATAACTCTTCCCAGCACTTAGCCCCTTCCATTAATGTATGACAGAAAAGTTATCCATAATGCTGTAGGCCAAGACTGGCAAGCAGTAAAAATGCACACGATATCAAAACACTTGCTGAGAAGCTGCCTGAGGTGAGAGATAGAATTTACTGTGAAAGTACCTATGTGGGTGTTATGGAAACTTGCTGGAAAGCCTCCTTCAGGAGCACCTGCACAACCCACTTGGAAGCTTTCCATGGGACAGCTGATAAAACTTGGTTAGAATATATAGTAAACAAATACATAAAATAAGCAAACTGTAACCAAGAAATTATAATCAAGGTTGAGCAGGACCAAAAGTAAGCAGTAAGTTGCCTGAGAAGGTAATTCAGACACTTTCAACATTGATTGCTATTGTAGTCTCCTCTGCCACAATCCATGTCTGTGGTTTCCTGGGCAATTTCTTATAATTAGTTGGCTGAAGATTAAAAAAAAAAAAAAAAAAAAACAAACTGTCAAGTCTAATTTACCTATGTGTTTGCATAATATGCTGGTACCACCCAAAAGTGGACATCTCCAGTACTGCAGCCTCACTTAGGGTCACCCCTAAAGAATAATAGAAAGAAATTCTTCCAGTGGGCAGAACTTGAAGTAGTATACTTAGTTGTCTAATATATCTGATTATAGATGGCCATAAGCACATATTGAGATTATTTAAGAGAAGATGCTAATGGTTTAACTGGACAGACCTTGAAAGAAGAAGGATTGGAAGATTGGTACAAAGGAAATCTGGGTAAGAAGTATGTGAATAGACTTTTCAGATTTGACATATATTGTGAATATATTTGTGCAAGTGTGAATGTCTACCAAAAAGTGTCCACAATGAGAGATGAATTTAATTAATCAGAGGATAAACTAATATGCTTTATGGGTATCAGGCAACATCTTTCCCCAACCCATCCAGTACTGGCTCAGAAGGCCTATGATGAAAATGATACTGGTGGTAGAAATGGAGGCTATGCATGACCTCAACAACATGGAATTTCCCTCACCAAGGCTGACTTGACTCAAAATACTGCTGAGTGTCTAATTCATTAATATGGAAGCCAACACTGAGGACCATTGTAAGATATGGCACCATTGTGAAGGAAGGCAAGCCAGCCTGGTGGCTGTTGAGAAAATTAGACTTCTTCTATCATGGAAGGGCAGAGATTTATTCTCACTGGAATATACATATTCTGTACATGAATGTGTCTTCTCTTCATGTACTACTTCTGCCAACATCACTATTCATAGACTGCCTGAATGGCTTACCCATATTCATAACAACAATTCTGTTAAAGAAAGCAATATCTTAGCAAAGAAAGAGTAGCAATGGGCTCATGTTCATGGAATTAACTTGTTTTGATACATACTCCTACACCCAAGAAATGATTTAATTAATTTAAAAATGGTATAGTTTGTCGAAGATTCAGTAATGGCATCAATTGAGAGACAATATCTTAAAGGGATGCAGTATGTAATTTGTACAATCAGAGAATATTACATCTGCTTTCTTCCCCAAAGTAACAATACATCAGCCCAGAAGACAAGCAGCAGAAGTGGAGGTGACCCATCTCACTCTTATTTCTAAATATTCATTCTATCTAATTTTTGTTTCCCATCTGGGAAACGATAACCTCTGCTATTTTGAAAGTCTTAGTCCCTAAGACGTGACAAATACTCAAGACATGTTAAGGGGTCACGATACAATTCCAATTCAAATTAAGATGAGACTGCTACAGGCTATTTGGGCTTCTTTTACTACTGAATCAATAGGCAGGAAAAAAGCCTCCTGTCTTTACTGAAGTGATTGATGTCAATTACCATGGAGATATTGTGTTGCTGCTACATATTAGATGAAAGATGACTATGTCTGAAATCTAGGGGATGTTCTGTGGTGCCTTTTAGTACTTCCACACTCAGTAGTACAGATTGATGGAGAACCTTAGCAAAAGAGAGAGACAGAGAGACTCAGTCCTTCAAACTTTGCATCACCAATTTTACCAGATAAAAACTCTTATCAACTGATGTTCTGAGTACAGAAAAATATAGAATGCATAGTAGAAATAGGAAATCACAGGTATCAACTAATTCATTGTGACCAATTTTAGATTGTAACCATACTAATCTTACAAAGTACTTCTAATATTTTCTTTTCTGTCTTATATATGATATAAATAAATAAATAAATAAACAAACATGACATATATATAAATACACGCACATATATGTATGTGTATATATATGTATAAAGCACACACACATAAATATACATATAAACACAAACAGAGGAAAAAGAGAAAAGGGAGAGAAAGAAGGAATGAAACATGGAGAGAGAAAGAGAGAGAGAAAAAAAAAGAAAAGAAGAAAATAAGAGGGAAAGAAAGAGGAAGAAGGAAAGAAGGAAGGAAGGAAATAGAATATATATATCAGTCTCTTTCTCTCTCCTAAAATGACTGTTGGAACTATATATCTTCTCATTTTGAGAGGTGATAACTTCTTCACTTGTAAGAAGGTTAGCTATATCTTTTTAAGTAAAAATATAAAGGTGTGGACTCTCCAGCTATTGATTTATTATCCCTAATATCTAAATATACCCTTTGCCTGCTCTGTGATAATGTAGACATGCTTTGCCAATATTTTCATATGACAGCTGGCACTCACTATGTTAAACTTATCAATAGAGGGTGGTGCAAGGACACAGGGGAAGAAGGAATTTTTCTTTTCTTCTCTCCATTCTAAGTCCAGCTCCTGTCTCCAGGCTCCTTCAAGGCAAAGCTATCTCCCATGCTAGAATCCTCTGTGGTATAGTTAATCCTATTCTGGGTTCCCACTGTGTGATATTTCATCAGTGTTAGGCTATTGTTGGGTGTGACTTCCTCCAGTCCCAACTCCTGCAGAAGGTAGATTTTCCAGCTCCTGGTTCCAGAAGCACTTGGTTTTCTGAAGTGCTCCCAAGACCCTCTCCGATGTCTTCACAGTAGAATGCCACAAGTGGGACCCCTCCCTTTAATGGCTCCTCCTGGTTTTCACTAAAGTGACAATCCTCCTTGTATGTGGCTTCTTCCAATACCACAGAAAGTACATTTTCAGAAGTACCTCAGAAACATTTTTCACCATACAGTGAGCCACAAATGTGTCCCTGACTCCAGCTTTTGGCCAGGGAAGAGGATGTGCTCTTTAGGTAGCTAATGCAGCTATAGGGGGAGTACATATGACAACATACACACACCTGCATACACATGCACACAGAGGTGATATATCATCTCATACACACTCAAGTGTGTGTATTCAGTTCCCTCTCTCTCTCTCTCTCTCTCTCTTTTTCACAATAATGACCTAACAAGTTATGAAGTCTGAAGAACTAGAGAATTGGGAGGCAGGCCACTGAGACTCTTTATTTTGTCTTAATCCCTCATATGATTTGTTACCAATCCTGGTCATTTCTTCTCCCATGATATCTATCAATTTATTTGAATTATTTCTATGTCTCCTTTGTTCATGAGCTCATAATTTCTATCACAGCTAATTAAATTTTTTCCAAGTTATTCCCTATTTCTGATTTAATCCTCTTGAACCCATTTTTCATAGAGCTACCAGCGTGATTTGTATTAAAATTCAGATATGATCATAATGTCACTTTGTCCGAAATAGTTCAATATCAAAATACTTTGGGGGATAATAGTCAAGCTTATTACTGAGAAACTGAGAACATTTCTATTCTAGACTGCAACTACTTTCCAATCACTTATCATTTTATCTCCTGAACTTTATTCATACTTACACTATACGATTTTCGGCTGCCTAAAGTTAAACTTTAGTAATTCTGAACCATTTGCATAACTCATATCATTTTATTCTATCTACTCATCATCCAGAAGTGTGAGTGGTCAATGAATTATGGTTAGACAAATAAGAAAATATGGGAATAACAAAATGGGTTAGAGAAGAATGGATGAATGAGCAAATAGACCAACAGTGTTTTTTTTTTTATTATTTAATTGTATGAAAAAAGGTCATTGTTGACATTTGGAGATGACTAATTTCTTGTAGTGTTGCATAGTAAAATATATATCCTGGATTTATGTGATATAGATGTGACATTCATGTAAATATAATCTCATGTAAATTTAGTGTGAAATATGCCTATGCAAAAATTCAAAAGCATCCATTAAAATAAAATTAGTACAGTCAGAATGTTCTAAATTCCTTAAAAAAGGTGAAAGTAAACAATTCTCTAGGAAAACAAATGACCAGCTAAGAACCAAGAGCTTGACAAAAGTCTGAGAAACAGAATTACAAGTTGCTGTAGGAAGAAATGGAAAGAAAATCTGTAGAGACAATTAATTTAATGTGGTAGAAAGCTAGATAACTAGCTGGGAAATGGACAGAAAGACACTCTCCCAAAGAGAAATTAAAATAGGTGTTTTTTTTTAAGAGAAAATACATAAGTAGAATAAGTATAATGGCAGCCATTAAAGATAAAAGGGTATTCTAGTTAATATGAGTATGACTAGAATATCAAAGCCTCAAATTCTCATTCATGAATCTGGCATGATCACAGTCTTACCAGTTGTTATAGAGAGATTGTTTCTGTCCCCACAAAATCCATAATGTTGATTTCTAAACCCAATGTGATGGTACCAGGAGGTGGGATCTTTGGGATCTGATAGGTCATGTGGGTGAAGCCACTAAGAATGGGATTAACACTCTTATAAAGAAGACCTCATAGAGTCTTTGCCCCTTCCCCAATGTGAAAATATAGCAAAACGACAACTGTATATGAATCAGGAAGCAGGCTTTCACCAGACAAAAAGTCGGCCATGGCCTTGATCTCAGATTTCTGGCCTTAAGAACGGCAAGAAATAGGGACATCTGGGTGGCTTAGTCAGTTGAGTGAGTGACTCTTGATTTTGGTTCAGGTTGTGATCCCAGGGTTGTGGGTTTGAGGCCTGTGTAGGGCTCTGTGCTGAGCTTGGAGCCTGCTTATTATTTTTTCTCTCTCTCCCTCTGCCTGTCTCCCCTCCTACTTTCTCTCCCTCTCTAAAATAAAAGTTTTTAAAAAATTAAAAATAACTGTGAGAAATCAATTTCTGTTATTTATAAGCCACCCAGCCCATGGATTTTTTTTTTTTTTTTTTTTTTTTTTTTTTTTTTTTTTTATAGCAGCATGAAAGACCTAACACAACGGTTTAGGCTAGTGAGGTTATTTGGGCTATTTGTTCTGAGGGGGGGAAAATCAGTGAATGGACACTTGCTGAGCTTGCAATCTGATTCTAACCCTTAATGATGTCCTATTTTATTGAGATGAAGTAATCGAGCAGTTTTAACAACATCTTTTGCCTATCATAGAATCATGCTAACAGACCTTCCTAGAGCTACTTTTTTCTATGTCCCATTCTGGTAACATTTGCCTTCACAAGTGGAGGAGGAAGCTACTTTTGATGCATAAGATTCCATTTTCTTGAACGTATTTCAGAGCAAGGAGAGAGAAGAAATTTGGAAAGAGAAAAAGTCATACAGCAATACACACAGTGGTTTTAGGAGTTAGTTCCATTGAGAAAAAGGTTTTACCCATTAGCCCCTTCCTCCAAAAGTTTCAATTACAGTTATCATGTCAAAATTTTCTGACTTGATTCATAGCTGGTGTTCTCCCTCACAATGAAGCAAGTGGCGAGAGAGAAGAAGCATGGGATTCATCATTAAAGGTTAGATGCTTTTTTTTTTTGTTCACTCAAAGTTTGATGCCCAGACCACCTGCATTAACACCACCTGCCATGCTTTTTAGGAATGCTGTTTTCAGGCAACACTCAAACATATTAAAATAGACTAAAATATGCCTTAAAATAGTCTGAGACAATTTTCATGCAGGACAAACACTATGATGAGCTATAGTGTCTGTTCTACAAGCTTATTTGTAAACATGATTCCAAATTAAGGTAGAATACAGAAAAATGAAATCACATAGGGTATTAAATTGAGCACAGTAGTCTGACTTACTTTGTTCAATGAAATGTGACAAGTGGCATGTATCATTTCCACTGGGTTTTTTCAAAGCCTGAGAAAATAACATCACATTTTCTTTCTCCTGCCAAGGTGATCTTGGAAGCAAATATTAAGATGAAGCTACTATCAGCTGGGATCCCAGAATAACTATAATGAGCTAAACATACTGCCAACTTGATAGACTCAGTGTGAGTGAGAAATAAACTTTTGTAATGCTAAGCCATTAGATTTGAGATTGTTACTATAGCATACCACAAGACATACAATGGCCAATAACTCATTTTATTAATCCTATTGTACTAACAGTTGGATTGAGATATGTTATCAACTGCCAAACAACCCATCTTTTCTTCTAGCCCCTGTTATTTTCAGGGATGGGAGATGCTAATACTTCTCATGTATTACCCTTTCAGTATTTTTCTTCTATGTAGGCTTCTCTTCCTCTGCTTTATTGGTTTGTTTTATTCCTGTTTTCTCTTGTCTGGATTTTATCTGATGATTATCCTTCAAATTACTGGGCATGTGAGTGGAAAATGCCTCTGCAATGTGAATACTGTTAGCTTTTTTTTGCTATTTCTTATCACATTGAATATTTAAAATTCTCTTTTGAAATGGGGCAATTGTCGTCGTGAGCTCAGTTTGTTTTTTGAATCATGGTCTGTAGTGTTGATTTTTGAAGAATGTTTGTCTTCTGTGTCTTACATATTCCATTGTCATGCTCTGAAGTTGAATACACTGTTACAGACTGTTGTTTGTGATTATCTGTTGATCTATTTTTGAATTATAGACGTGTTCTATCTTTTGAACATCTACAGATTATTGTTGTTTCATCATATTTTCTAACTCTTTAATATTAATTCCTCTTTTAAAACCCTAAGTTGTAGGACACATTGATATACATAAACTTTATAATAAATCTGAATATTTACTAATACACATCTGTAGCTGCACAGGTCTGTGTAGGGATCTTTGATCCCAGTGCTTGGCCTTCTTACATGGGAACATGCAGTTTATTTTAAATCTTCCAATGGTCTTTATAGTTTTCTCTTTCCTGAGAATGATCAAAATGTTATAACCTTCAGAGTATACTCAGTTTAGTAACTTTATTGTAATATATGTGCATACTTAGTTATGAGGAACAACTGATTTTTATTTATATCTCCTACCATATCGTGTCATAGACAGGAATAGTCTGTAATGAGCATACAGTAGAAAATAGCTATAGAGTTAAGATGGGGGTAAAATGATACTGGCTACTGTAGAAAGAAACTCAAGACTAAAATCATGGAGGTTGAGTGGGAGTGAGGTAAAGCCCCCCCCCCCCCTTCTCAGAGGATACACAGTTTATAGATATGGTCTATTACGTGGGACTTCTGATTGTAATCTCCCTCTCCTTAGAGATAATGGAAAATAGAAATTACATATATTTGGAAAATTTCTGGCGTGCCTTGGTGGCTCATTTTGTTAAAAGTCTGACTCTTGGTTTTGGCTTAGGTCATGATCTCATGGCTTCATGGGTTTGAGCCCCACATCGGGTTCTGCACAGGCAGCATGGAGACCGCTTGGGATTCTCTCTCTCTGCCCATTCCCCACTTGTGCTGTCTCTGTCTCTCTTAAAATAAATACACTAAGAAAGACAAATAAAATTTCCTAGAGAATACAATTAATATAATTATAATTAATATTTCTCAGAAAATAATCTGAACTATAGTAAAGATATTAAGTATGTTTTGGTTCAACACACAAAATAAATCATTCAATAATGTATTTTGTTATCAATCAATATGAAAATGACTGAGCTCTGCCAAAGAGATTAAAATTTTGGGAAAAATGCACACTTGCAGCTTGTATGGTCTTTTGTGGCCCAATTCAATTACAATAATTTCTCACCTAAGAGAAACAACTGAATTATAGAGACTAAGTAACAAGAGGGAAAATCTCAGATTGTAAATATATTGTGGTACAGGATAGGTGGCCAGCTGATGATTAAAGCACTTCCTCTTTTGCCTTCTAAGTCCATGACATCTGATGAATTGGTCTCATTTTAAAGAAAAGGCTTTCTTTTTAAAGCACCTGGTTGAGTGTTCAATTTAATAAGATCAATAGGTTAGGATAAAGAGTCCAGGGAATATATGAAGAAACAATTGTTTAAGTTCATCTAAGAGGTTTAGAAGATACTTGAAATATAGGGAAACTCAAAGGAGTTCATAGATGATAATCAACTGTCTTTCCTATTGTTGTTCCAATCTTTTACCAGATGACTTGTGATCTAAGCAAGGTAGAAATTGCTCGGTGTTTCTGGTCATATAACAAATTCCTTACAATGATTTGCATTTTATATCCCTTTTGAGTATTCATTAATATTTCATAGGGAAGTTAAAGGAGCTAATCAGGTAACCGTTTCTTTCTGAGCCTCATAACCACTTAGCGTATTTTTATTGAAAAAATAAGTGGTCAGGGTGGTATTATCATCTATGGGGGAAAAAAACTAAAATTAATTGAGATATCACTCATTCAGCTAGAAGGCACAGTGTGTAAGCAGTATGTATTAGGATTTTCTAGAAAAACAGAACCAATAGTATAAGGCCATTGAGCAGGGGAATTCTCTCTTACTGGGAGGAAGGCCAGCCCACTGTTCTATTCAGACCTTCGGCTGATTGGATGAGGCCCATCTACATTAGGGAGAACAATCTGCTTTACTCAGCCTACCTATTTGTGTTAATCACATGCAAAAACACCATCACAGAAATATTCAGAATAATGTTTAACCAAGTATCTGGACTCCCTGTGGCGAGTCAAGTTGATGCAGTAAATTAACTATCATCAAGTGTAATCACCTTTTTATCACTATCTTCCTATTTATTTGAAAAATATATTTCAGATTCTCTTCTGTATTCATAAGTCAAGTCATATGTCAAATAATACTTGTTTTCCACTATCTCAAAGTGATAATGCAAGATTAATGTGCTAGTTTCATAATACACATTGAGTTCCTTGCAAGAAATAAACAAAGAATTGACATTTTAACACCATCAATATATTACAGATTTTAATATATTCAACAGAGACTCTGTCATTCATTATATGGCATGAATAATGAAAAACACCTAAGGAAAAGAGGAAAAACAATCTATAGTACCTTTGAAGAATCATGATTAGATGCATGCATACCCTGTGTCCTATAGCATACACCAGAGGGGAAAACAGATATAATCTACTTAAATTTTACATTAATGTTTCTACAGTAAGCGTCGTCTTAAAATGTTTTTCAGTATACTTTATCAATGAACATCAGACTAAATATCATTAGATCTGACTTCTAATCCAGGCACATTTGACCACATCATGGTCAAATCAATTTGATCTTAGGATATTCATTTGTAAAACTGTTAAGAAAGACATGATCTCTGGGATGCCTGGGTGGCTCAGTCGGTTAAGCATCCAACTTTGGCTCAGAGCATGATCTCGTGGTTCGTGAGTTCGAGCCCTGCATTGGGCTCTGTGTTGACAGCTCGGAACCTGGAGCCTGCTTCAGATTCTGTGTCTCCCTCTCTCTCTGCCCCTCCCCTGCCTGCACTCTGTCTCTCTTAAAAATAAATACAAGTTAAAGAAAATAAAATAAATAAAAAGGAAGACATGATCTCTAACAAAACATCCTATTTTAAGATTCTATATACTATAAGATAGGTAGCAAACCAGTGGCCTACAGTTTTAAAAAGAAGAATAAAAGGAACTCATCATTTATAAAACATAATGTTTTACAGAAAAAATTAAATGGCTATATTTCTTTAAAAAATAAGATTTGGAAACTCCCTCCTAAACTTGCACATTTCAGTTTATACCAATGGTATGTATAATCTTTCCTTTTTGGTTGTCATTTACTGTTTAAAGAAATACGTATCAAATATCAGACACTCAATCTTCCAATATTGTTCAGTGATTTGGTTTTTCTCCCTTTCTACCTTCAGTAGGCAACTGAAATTGCAGCTGATGTTCTAAAAGAACTATATATACATGTATATATTTGATTTTTTTTGTTTTGTCTAACAAAATTGATCCATGAAGTCATATGAATGACATTAAATGATGTATTAAGTCCCAGGATGTTACCAAGTAGTAAAATCTCATCCTCTTTGTAAAATAATGTGGGTATTACTTGTTTCTTCTTTCCATAGCTAGGCAGATTGTTCCAAATGGCTCAATTTTACATGAAAGGAAGAGGAAAAAATAGCCTCAATTTACTCATAATGAAAATCAGCACTGACATATATGACTTTCTACCAAATAAATAATTTCCCATTATGTTTTTTGCTAGTGACACCAGAATAAAGGGGAAAGGCTAGCTATTTTGCACTAAGAAACTCTTTAGCATAATATATCAACACAAGGTAAGGTATTCACAAATGAGTCCAAATACTTGATGTCTTTCTACCTAAATGACTGAAATCTGATGTCATCAACTATTAGTAAATAAAGTGATGGAAACATATTACTATTATTACTAAATATATTAGTATATAAAACAATGAAAAAATATATATCTCTTAAACAGCACTCATCTTGCTACTATACCTCTAACCAAGAGGTGGCAGTACCATATTTTCAACATTCGTAAATTGTTGGGAAATATTTAATATTGATTTAATGTATTATTCCTCTCTTGAAAATTAGGAATACAAGTCAGTGCTTTGTGTATTCTCATAAGAATTAATTAATGTGTGATAATTAGAGTATATTATTTATCAGCCATTACTTATCTTCTTTATAGAAAAACCTAGGGCATTTTTTTATTATTCAGTGTTCTCTAATGACTGCCAGCCCATACATATCAAGCTGCCTCACCCTAATACTCAGTTATTCATGTACTTAAGAAATGATTGCAATTGGGACATCTGGGAGGCTCAGTCAGTTGAGCATCAGACTCTTGGTTTCAGCTCAGGTCATGATCCCAGAGTCATGGGATTGAGTCCCATGTAGGGCTCCATGCTGAGCGTGGAGCCTGCTTAAGATTCTCTCTCTCTCCCTCTCTCTCTCTCTCTCTCTCCCTTGCCCTTCTCTCCCGCTCCCATGTGCTCTCTTCTCTCTACCTCTAAAAAAAATAAATAAAAGTAAAAAAATAATTAAATAATTAATTAATTAAAATTTTAAAAAAGAAAAAGAAATAAAGAATAAATGATTTGGCTGTCATAAAATTAACTTAAATAAAAATATAATCAATTGTAATTTAGTGATATATATCAGAGTTGACCCAAAATATATATTATAATTTTAGATAAAATAAAATAATTTGATTTAAATAATATATCCCCTTTTGGCTCTCACAGTGAGGAGAGTCCACATTAATCCCCTGGAAGCTAATTATAAATGCAGAGTAACTGTACCTATCCAGATTTAATCTAAATGTACATTTACCAGGATCCCCAAGTGATTTGTACGCACATTAAGTGGTAAGAAGTATTCATCTGGACTAATGATTTCAAAAATGAGCATTAATAATCACAAATGGTCTTAGAATGGTGTTTTCTAATCTGTGTTTCACCAAACCCTGTATGTTTGAAGTAGCGTTTCCATGGCTAACATGAAAGAAAGAAGTGTGTCCTAGAGTCAGAAAATTCTACTCTCATCTTTTTTTTTTTCTAATTACAGCAACAACAATTAACATGAGATCTATCATCTTCACAAATGTTTGAGTGTACAATGCAGTGTTGTTGACACCAGATATAATATTGTACAGCATATCTTTATTCATCTTACTTAACTGAAACTTAATACATATTGATTAGTAATTTCTAATTTCCCCCTCTGTCCAGCCTCTAGAACCACTATAAAACTCTTCTGTTCTATGAATTTGACTATTTGAGATACCTCTCATCTGTGGAATAATGCAACATTTGTCTTTCTGTGTCTGGTTTATTTCACTTAGCATAGTGTCCTCAAGGATCATCCATTTTGTTGCATATTAAAGAATTTCCTCTTTTTTTAAGGCTGAAGAATACTCCCTTGAAAGTATATATCATATTTTTTTTGTCCATTCGTTGTTTGATGGACATTTAGTTTGCTTTCGTACTTTGGCTACTGTGAATAGTGCAGCAATGAACATGAAAGCAGCAATATCACCTTGAGAATACGGTTTAAATTATCTTGGATAAATACCCATGAGTGGGATTGCTAGATGACATAGTAGTTCTATTTTTTATGTACTGAGAAGTCATTTTAATGTTTCTAACAAGGTTTGTACCATTTTCATCGTTACCAACAGTGCTTGTGGATGTCTAGTTGTTTCTGCACTACTTGTTGAAAACAGTAACTTTGCTCCATTGAATTGCCATTGACCTTCTGTTGAAGATCACTTGACCATGTTTATGTAGGTCTATTTCTGAGCTTTCTATTCTGTTCCATTGATTTTGTTTTGTTTTGTTTTGTTTTGTTTTGGTTTGGTTTGGTTAATACCACACAATCCTGTTTATTGCAGCTTTATAGTAAGTAATGAAGTTAAGTAGTGTCAGTCTCCCAACTTTGTTATTCTCCTTTAATGTTGTGCTAGCTACTCTGTTCCCCCCCCCCCCATTTAAACTGTAGAAACAATTTGCTTCTATCTGCAGATAACTTGTTGGGATTTTAATTTGAATTGTATTGAATCTGTAAAGCAAGTTGGGAAGAACTAACATCTTGATATATTGACATGGACTCCGTTGTCCATGGACTCAGATTGTATATATTGTGTGTGCATGTGAGTTTTGGAAAATTGTGAAGAAATTGGTCCATGGGCATATAATTGCTCATAGTAATTATTATTATTATTATTATTATTATTATTATTATTAATGTTTATAGGATCTGTAGTGATATCCCCTCTTTCCTGTCTGGTATTGGCAATTTGTATACTTTCTCTTTATATCTTAGATAGACTAACTAGAAGCTTCTTTTCAAAGAAGTAACTTTTGGTTTGATTGATCTTCTCAATTAATTTCCTGCTGTCAATTTTTAAAATTTTTGCTCTACTTCTTCTTATCCTCTGCTCTTCTCCTCCTCCTTCTCTTCCACTCCTTCTTCCTCCTGTTCCTCCTTCTCCTCCTTGTTTCTTCTTTATTTCTTTCAGTATAATTTGCTTTTCTTTTTGTAGTTTTTTCAGTGGGGGTGTACATTATTCATCTTAAATCTTTCCTTTTTGGCAATGTATGTCATTTAGCATTACAAAATTGCCTCCCAGTATTGCTTTAACTGCTTTTCCAAATTATGATAAATTGTGTTTTATTTTCATTTAGTTCAATTTAATAAAATTCTCTTGACATTTCTCTTTGACCAGTGTGTTATTCAGAATCACTGTGGCTTTTATTTGCATTTTCCTGATGATCAGTGATATTGAGCACTTTTTATATACTATTGGCCATTTGTATGTCTGCTCTAAAGAAATGTCTATTGAATTCCTTAATCTATTTTAAAAATCAATTTACTAGTTTTTTTAAATTATTGTTGGTATCGAATTACTGGTGTTCCTTAACTATTTTTGAGATTAATTACTTATCTGATATATGGTTTGCAAACATTTTCTCTCATCAGACATGTTGCCTTTTCATTCTGCTCATTGTTTCCTTTGCTATGCAAAACTGTATTTATTTGTTTGTTTATTAATTCATTTCTATTTTAGAGGGATAGAGAGCACGTGAGCAGGGGAGAGGGGCAGACGGAGGGAGAGAGAGAATCTTAAGCAGGTTCCAAGCTGAGTGTGGGATCTGACATGGGGCTTGATCCCAAGACCCTGGGATCATGGCCTGAGCTTAAATCAGAGTCAGACACTCAACAACTGAGCCACCCAGGTGCCCCTGTGCAGAAACTTTTTAATTTGATGTAGTCCCACTTGTTTATTTTTCTTTTTGTTGTTCATGCATTGGTATCATCTCTATGAAATCGTTGTCAATACCAATGTCATGACCTTTTCCATTTTCTTCTGCTAGTTTTATAATTCTAGGTCTATATTTTAAGTCTTTAATCCATTTGAATTGATTTTTTGTGTGTGTGCTGTAGGATAAGGGTCCAGTTTCATTCTTCTGTATATTAATATTCAGGTTTTTTTAAAAAACATCATTTGTCAAAGAGACTATTCTTTCACCATTATATTCTTGGCAACCTTGTTGAAATTCAGATGACTGTACACACATGGATTTATTTTGGGGCTTTCTATTCTGTTCTATTGTTTTATATGTCTGTTCTTATGCCAGAACTATGCTATTTTGATTACTGTAGCTTTGGAATATATTTTGAAATTAGGAGTGTGGAGCCACCAGCACTGAATCTTTAGATTAATTTGGGCAAAGGACACTTTAACAATATTAAGTCCACCAGTACATGAATATGTGTATCTTTCATTTTTTGTGTGTGTGTCTTATTTAAGCTCTTATCAATATTTTATATTTTGCAGTATACTAATCTTTTGACTTCTTAGTTAAATTTATGCATCATCTGTTTTTTATACATTTGAGTTGCTTGTTATGTGATAAAATGCAAAGTCAGTAGTAGCAAGGAAAATCATTTATTCTTTATATCTTCCTTGGGGACCTACAAGGAGAACACATACCCAAACACACACACACACACACACACACACACACACACACACACACAGCATTCAAAATACGTATAAAGTATTTTAAAACAGCCAGTTTTTAATTAATTGTTGAAATAGACACTTTTGGGGGACTGATCACCATATGAAGTCATTAATTTGTCATTATGGACTATATTCTAAGTATATGTCTTTATACATTAAAGTCAAATTGGCTCCCATTCCACAGGATGCTTTTTCAGTTGGTATAAAGTTACAATTATATAGGATGTATAAGTCCTAGAGATCTGCTATACAACATAGTGTCTATAGTAAAAAAATATGGTTTTGTGCACTTAAAATTTTCTTAAGGTAGATCTCATGATACATATATTTACCACCAGAAGAAGAAGATGAAGAAGAAGAAGAAGAAGAAGAAGAAGAAGAAGAAGAAGCAGTAGCAGAGGTGATGGCGACAAAGGGACAAGTAAAGTTTTGGAAATGATGGATATAATTATTATATTGATTGTGATGATGGTATCATGGCTATATGCTTATATCTAAACTCATCAAATTATATATATTAAATACTTTAAATTTTTAATAAAATTTATTTATTTATTTTTATATATAGAGAGAGACAGAGCACATGAGCCAAAGAGGGGCAGAGAGAGAGGGAGAGAGAGAATCCCAAGCAGGCTCCACACTGTCAGCGTGGAGCCTGATGTGGGGCCCAAACCCACGAAACACAAGATCATGACCTGAGCCTAGATCAAGAGTCGGATGCTCAACTGACTGAGTCACCAGGGTGCCCCAAATACTTTCAATTTTTGTATATCAATTATATCCCAATAAAGACATAAAAAAAGGCGTTTGTTTTATGATCACAATGGACTAGTGAGCTCTGTGACATCTGAGCTGCTGTTACAACTGAAGTATAAGAAATAGCTCTATATGGAAACACATCTTAAACATGCTCCTCTTTTTCTCATTGAACAGCACACCTTCCCCAGGCTTAGATAAGCATGCTTTGTTTTTTTTATTTTTTTATTTTTTTAATGTTTTTATTTATTTCTGAGACAGAGACAGAGCATGAGCAGGGGAGGGGCAGAGAGAGAGGGAGACAGAATCTGAAGCAGGCTCCAGGCTCTGAGCTGTCAGCACAGAACCTGACACGGGGCTTGAACTCACATGAGATCATGACCTAAACTGAAGTCGGGCGTTTAACCAACTGAGCCACCCAGGCGCCCCTAAATAAGCATGCTTTGTTGACAGAAAGCTACTAGTAGAATCTCGTAAGACTGAAAAATCACCTATTCATAAAAAATACAATTCTAATTGGAATCCTATATAGAATAAAAGGGGAAAAGGAAAGAAGAAATTTTCTTTTCTCTTAGAGCTTTGAAAGGGAAAGTAAAGGGGAGTGAAGGAAGTATCAATTTGAACAATCTTTTAAATATACAGTATATGTTATCATTAAACTGACAATACACTTGCAAAATATGGACAAATTAAATTAGACTCTATAAAATCGAATCATATATGTATATGTAATCTTCAGAATCAAAAAAAAATAATGAAACTTAACTATTGGTGTGTCTGCATGCCTCGGTCGGTTAAGCATTTGACTTTCAATTTCAGCTCAGGTCATGATCGTGAGATTGAGCCCCACCTCCCACTCCACGCTGGGTGTGAAGCCTGCTTAAGATTCTCCCTCCCTAGGGGCACTTGGGTGGCTCAGTCAGTTGAGCTTCCGACTTTGGCTCAGGTCATGATCTCACGGTCCGTGAGTCCGAGCCCTGCGTCGGGCTCTGTGCTGACAGCTCAGAGCCTGGAGCCTGCTTCAGATTCTATGTTTCCTTTGCTCTCAGCCCCTCCCCTGCTCATGCTCTGTCTCTCACTCTCAAAAATAAATAAACATTAAAAAAATTTTTTTAAATACAAAACAAAAAAACTTAAGTATTGATGATAGTCTAATTGCTGCTACCAAATATTCTAAAATGAAGTCATATTGGGGCCATAAAGAAGTGATATGGCTAATGAAAATGTAATATACAATATAAATATATATCATTTCATAATTTTTATTTATAATGTATAAATGGATACATGATTTTCAAACACTGATTAATACATCACATCAAAATGAAATTTAATTACAGGTCTGGCACATTCAAGTACACAATTTGGTTCTTCCATTGTTCCATTTTGTGTCCTCTTAATGAGGTTACAAATTGTGCTGATAATTTTGTATATATTTAAATGGAAGTATTTTGAACCATCCAACTTCATTTTGATTTCTGAGAGCATGAAAAATATAAAGGCAAAACAAGGTTCTGAGATTCAGATAAGCTATGGAATATTTTTATATCAGGAATGACAAAAGGGAGATAATAGGTCTGAAAATCATATTATATAAGGTATACTTGAATGAATTGAAATTGTCTGCTAATAAACAATTAGATTTTAATAGCTAACCTCTGATATATTAAGACATAACATTTTACCTGAATGCAGAAAACAGATTAAAGGAGCTTTAATATACCTGAATGATAAACTCATAAAATTTTAAAAATTTAAATTAAGAAAATGAAAAATTAAATAAATAAAAATACAGTTTTCAATGAACAAAATATGAGGGGCACCTGGGTGGCTCAGTCGGTTAAGCGTCTGACTTTGGCTCAGGTCATGATCTCATGGCTTGTGAGTTCAAGCCCCATGTGGGACTCTGTGCTGACAGCTCAGAGCCTGGAGCCTGCACCTGGATTCTGTGTCTTCTTCTCTCTCTGACCCTCCCTGCTTGCACTCCCTCTCTCAAAAATAAATAAACACTAAAGAAAATTTTAAAAAGGTTCACGAACAAAATCTGAGTCACATATAATGCCACAGCTCAGACATAAACAAAAAAATTAAAAATATCTTTTCTCCCATTTTTTGAGTCACATGCATTTAAATGCATTTGAGCTCAGGCAGTACATGTTCTCTATAAATGGTTATGTGTCACTTTCCCCACTTAAACTTGTGGTGTAAGCATCATCTATCGGCTTTAAAACAATATGTATTTACAGTTGTTGTTTTTTTAAAACAAATTGCCAATTTTGTGGCAGTGGAGGGATAGCAACACTGGCATCTGATGAAGATATCCTGTAGACCCCAATAGGTACTGGAGACGGAAGCCATTGATGATGATACTTTGTCTTATACAGCCATTCTTATATTTTTCCTCTCAAACAAAATTCTTTTTTTTAAATTGTTTTTTCTTTAATGTTTTATTTTTGAGAGAGAGAGAGAGAGAGAGAGAGCAAGAGCGAGCAGGGGTAGGGGGGACAGAGAAACAGAGGGAGGCACAGAATCCGAAGCAGGCTCCAGGCTCTGAACTATCAGCACAGAGCTCCACGCAGGGCTCAAACTCACGAACTGTGAGATCATGACCTGAGACGAAGTCGGATGCTTAACCCAACTGAGCCACTCAGGTGCCCCTCATACAAAATTCTATGTCATAGCTCTCCATAAGTTTTGCAAGAGCTTAAATTTAAATGCTGGGTATATCATTCACCAGTCAGTTTAGATCATGATTTGATAGCCATTTTCCATGACCTTAATGTCAATTCTAATAAAAACAATAGGTGACCCTAAATCCTGTATCTCTCATGGAAACCACCTGTAAATGCTTCCAGATCCCCCAACCCCATGGTTATCCCGTGATTCTATGCTGAGGATGAACCTATAGTTGTTGTCTGAAATGGGTTGGAACTTTTGGTCTACTCAGAACGGAAATTAATGCTGGCTGTTACAATGGGGTGGAGCTGAGACTACCTGATTGGTAAGAACTACTCTCAGAGAACTGTTACCAACAATTAGGACACCACTTGGTCACTTGTCTTTGAACTTATTGTTTAGTACAGAGTCCCATCTCATCCCAAATTTGTCTACATTTATAAGAAATAAACAGAAGACTACTTATTACCCACTAGAACACTTTGGACAATATGTTCACTATCAGTTTTGATGAAATTACTTCAAATTCCATTAATCAACCTATAAAAAGCCTACATTCTTTTTTTCCACAAATGTTATATATCAGCATTCCATCATCATTGCTAAAACTGTCAACAACCATGAAAGATGTGTAATTTTGCTCTACTTGCAAGCTCACAAAGTAGTTTGCTACAGTTTTACAGATGTGGGCAAAACATGAGACATGGGTCAGAGACAAAGAATTTTATTGCTAATGGCAATGAAAGCAGCATGAGCATCAGGGTTTTTCCTCAGCCCCCTATGCCACATGGCAATCAGATGGGTCCAAATGGATGCAGGCAAATGGAATAGTTTGCATTATATGAAAAGCATCCTTAGTTTAGGAAACTCAAACCTTTTATAAAAGGCAGTGAGCATGCCAGCTCCAAAGGGAGACAGTTTCTATTTTCTTAGGCTGATTGTTAAACAAATATCTTTGAAAATATTCTAGGACACAGGTAGACAATGTCTCTGCAAAATGTCCAGAAACCTGTGTCACCCATAAGGAATGTCTCAATACTGGCTCAAGAATGTCTACGTTTCCTCTCTCTGTCTCTCTGTCTCTTTTGTCTTTCTTACTCCTCTCTATTCCTTCCTCCCTTCTTTCTGTAATTGGCTGTAATAAACTTAGAAAAGCTTAAAAGAGTATTAAATAAATATTTTCAGATACAGTGATAAAGGCTAATAGTCCTGATTTTGTTGTTGCTGTGCAGTTAATTTTTTCCTTCAGATTTTACTTTCATTTGTCATGTATGTGTTTCCATGTGAGTGTGTGTGGTAGGGGCACTTAAAGTGCTATGTAAGTTAGAGTTTGTGTCAACTTTGGTTTATACAAATTTATACAGATGTTCAGGTTCTCCCATTATTCCTGTGGAAATTATATTCAATTGGCCACAATGGTATCTGGATTTTATATTTTTAGGATAGGGCCAACATAAATCTTAAATGGAGCAGTTTTGAGAAAACCAGGCACAGAAAAGAAAAAGATACAAGAAAAGGATATGTCTTCATTAAGTAAATTTTTACAATTACAAAATAACCTCAAATGGTCAAAACATTTTTTTCCTTGTGCACTAACGAGGTAAATGCAAATTTTCTTTGTTTATAACTAATGCTTTTTTTTAATTTATCAACAAAAGATAAATTAACTGCAATTTTTTAATGTAGCATATGGATATGATTTAAAATAGCTACTTTATGCAAATTAATTTGGTGCCACACAAAACCACATCTGCAACACTTAACAAATGAGAAAACAAGTAAAACAAAACAAATATGAAAATTTAAAAATTCATTTGTCTCATAACATCATTAATCATACTGAGAGAAAAAAAAAATAAACCCTGAAAATCCTAAATGCGTAAATACTATATTAAAAAAATGAAAGCAAACAATTGAGAAAGAGTTATTTAGATATTCATTCGTGTTATAAATAACTTTGAGATTCTATAACATGGTGATACAATATACATAGTCTGCATTTTATGAAACTTAAACTATACTGATGGGGAAACATGCTAAATATTATTTAAATATGAGGGCAATTCAAATTATTATGATATATAAAAGAAAATAAAGAATTGAATGTGAGATTGTAATGGGGAATCAATTTATATTAAAGTGAGGGTTACAGTGGACCTTCAAAATAAGACTGAAGTATAAATTAATAAGTATACAAAATATGAGATGTAAAGAGGTTAATGATATACATGGCAAACTATACATACATGTGTATGCATCTACTGAGAAAATAATGTGCTATCACATTACGATCGTAAGAAAATATTATTTATTTTATCTCATACAAGCTGTGGATCTCTTACCATAACCCCTTTGGTATAAAATCTTACAGAATCTTCCTTAGAATATTGGATATCTCCATTTATGCTTAAGGGATTACCAAGAAGGTTTGAGCTACAAAATGTACTCACTTATGTCATGGTGATATAACGGCAGATAATTTTTAGTTTTCATAAATGTTGCATGGTTCACAGGGTAGAATAAAATGATTTCGAAGTTAATTACTCCCTTCAAATTTGAGGTTAAATGTAAATGAATAAATCATTCTTGTGAAAATATTATTTCAGTTATTACTCCGGAAAAAAATGGACAAAACATATTAAACTATATAAGATTTATAGGTACCTGTAAGCCAATCAGAACTTTAGATAAACATATTTTAAAGCTATTTAAAATGTTATGCTATAAAATTCTATCACTCCAAAGCTTTACTTATGCCACATCCCTGGCTCCTCTCATGATGCTGTTTTATGGTTGTTTTAAAAATTAAACAAAGGGATCCAGTACCTTGTCAGACTATGTTAACAGTATAGAGGCAGCATATAAGGAGTTGCATGATAATTAGTAATCTAAACTAAATCAAGAGAAGAAAGATTTTGCACCATGTATTTACCATGAAAACATAAGCTGGTAACCAGATCCTAGAAATTCACAGAAATCTAGGGAGGACATTGATAATCCCCAAATTTTCCAATAGGGTTTTTAATATACTTTTACCATGTTTTAAAAAAATGCATCATATTTAGAGTGACAAAATTTCAGTGAGGTATTTTTTTACATCATTTGATTAATTTGGCTGTGACTTAATGCACAAACAAATCTTTCTATTATTTTCAGTGTTTTGCTTGCTTTAGAATCCTTAGTCTATCCTTTAGCCCTAACAGTTGGATTTACTACATACTCTTTCTTGTTTCTTCTTTTTAGCACATCCCAAGACATCTTTATGTGCATTTGGCTGCTCTGTAATCAGGATCTTATTCTACCAGTGACTAATTTTCAATTTGAAGTCAAATTACTTTCCTCATAGTTCTCTAGTTGGAACTACTGCTGTCCAGTTGATCTGATACCCATGGTGTAGCAATACAGTTTCCAAAACAGGAGTCGGAAGGAAACAACCTTTCCACCTACCATCTAAGGTTTAGTGGTTTAGTGGTTGGGAGTCTGTGAGTAAACTGACAAAAGGCGGATTAACAGTAAAGAAAGCAAAATGTATTCTCCTACATGGGAGCACATAAAGAGGTGACTCCCTGAACAGCTAGAATTAAAGGCTTATATATCATCATAAGAAGAAAGGGAGTTAGAACCTCAAGAGAAAGCAAATGATGAGAAACCAATGAGAAACAAGAGGAGAAACAAGTAGATGACAAGGAAAGTTTTGATAAGGCTGTGTTTATGTAAATTCTCTTCTGGCATGAGTGGTGCCTCTCCTTTCTGGCTGTAAATTTCCAGAAAAGGAGAATTATGATGCATTTTTTTTTTTTTATGGGGGAAGGATCTTTGCTTAAGTCAGCAAAAAAAGTTTAGGTGAGGGTTTGTTTTTTTTTTTTTTTCTGTATATGTCTTTTTACTTTTTGTAGCTTCTGTTTGTTCTGATGTTTTTCAACTTAATATAATCTTCATACCACATCAGTGAATTCAAATTGGTTCTATTACAGGTGACCTAGTCTCAAACTGCATGAGAACCTAAGATAATCTATACTGGATACTGTCAAAAACACATTTGAATGTGTTTGGTTACTTCTTATTAATCACATTAACTTGATCAGTAAATTTATTAGAACATAGCAACAATGAGCAATCAATTTCAAATTTGATACCATGGAAATTGAATTCTGGCTTTACCACTTTATGAACTTAGGAATGCTTCCTAATTCTCCTTAGTTTAAATCATTTATGAAGAAAAAAATACATATATATGTATTTTAATGTATGTATTAGGAATGCTTCCTAATTCTCCTTAGTTTAAATCATTTATGAAGAAAAAATACATATATATATGTATTTTAATGTAATTTAATATATGTATTATATATATATATATTAAGGAGCAAAACAATGAGGATTAAAATGGACTATTAAATAAATATTTTAAATCCCAAGTAAAAGAATAATTTTTATATAAAACAATAGGTACAAACTCTTTTAAAAGGTATACATTATGCTGTCTGTGTATTTTTAAATCAGAGAAGTATAATATGGTTTGCATACATTTATTTTAACTTTATCACCATGAAAGGTTTTCATGAGAGAGTTCTACTTTCAAAATAGTTTTGTGAAGTGCTACAGGGACTTGCTCCCCAATGAAACAGGCACAATTGGTGAAAATTCTTTTTAAAAAATGTAACCATAGAATATCTCTGAAAATTGACCTAAGAGCATACAGAAAATAAAGAAGGCTTTATTTTAAAAATGCCTGCTAAACCTCAGTAAGTAGGATGGCATTTATACCACAGCATGCTCCTTATCTTCCTTCTCTAGCTCAGCATAATAGAAAGTGCACTCTGGATGGGTGTATCCAAGAACACAGAACTCCTTCCTTCACCCAACTTAAAGTTGAAGGCTATGGCATCTCCGTGAGATAGGCAGGCTACTAGCATTTCTCATTCCACTCAGCTATGTTACAAAGGATAAATTATAGGTGAGTGCAGCCAAGTCCTTGTAGGATTTCTTCTTCGACCCAGTCTCCACTTGTAGAGCTAAGGCTCTACCACAGCTTTGACAGACTAAGAATAGTGGGGACCTGGTTGCCATCATACCTAAACTTGTTCATAGGGCAAATATTCTGCTCCAGGAAAAACAAGCCAACAAGATAGGAGCCCACCACCCTTTTCCAGGGTCTTACTTTTGTCTAAGAAGTGTCACTCCAAAAGTAGACCTCTGTCTCCACTCACACCTCCAAGTTAGTGGCTCAGATGTTCTGTACTGGAGGAAAGGCAGGCCACAAGAACAGAGAGCTAATTCTACAACAATAATTACCACTCTAAATGGCACATGGTATAAAACCAAGTAACATAGTTTCTTGCAAGTTCATGGACATTTTATGACCATCAGGTGTTACCAAAGATGCCAGGAGACATGAGAGGAGATTGCTAAAGCCTCTACTGTGACAACAGTGAAGGAGATTTGGGGTAGAGAAGGTGAGGAAGGTGTGGGGCAAATGGGAGTGCCTTTGTATTCCAATTGGGCCAGATTCTGGAGCCTGTTGTTATAAGGACCTCTTAATAGTGGGCTGATGTACAAGTAAAACCATAAATGAGCTTAAGTAAAATTTGTCAATGAGGTATGTGTTGCCCTGACTTGGTGTCAGTTGCTACTTTCTAATTGTAAATAAACTAATCTAGCCTTTATTATCTTCACATCCTAATTATAACTTAATTTCTCTGATTTTAGTCAAAAAATATAAAGCCTTTACTCCTTATTATGAGTCTCTTCTTCTCAACTATTACCTACATTTCAAGGTGTTTTTTTTTTTGTTTTGTTTTGTAGGTAGAGTGTTTTGCATACACAAATCAATGAGTAATCACTTTTAAAACCTAAAAATTGAAATATCTAATACCTGAGGAAAGTCAAGCATTGGATTTAAAATAAGTTTAATAGTTTATGCCTTTTACTTCCACATACATCATCATGATAAATTCTGTTTATATTGCAATGCATTTTATTATTTTTTGAAGAAGCTTGCATATTATATATTTGTTATTTAAGATATTTTATGATAATGCTAAAATATTTTAAATATAAACATATAAGAAGCTACAAAATAAATCATTTAAAAATACCTTTTCCCATGAAATATTTGGGCAAATAGCAGAGTCTATCTTGAGTTATATAGTTTTCAAAATTAAATTAATGTCTAATTTGTAAAGGCTCTCTGTAAGTCTCACATTTTCATGTTTCACAAACTCCAACTATTCTTTATATATAGCAATATTTTACTTTTATGTAATAGTTGGGTCTGAATGCCCAGAAATATCAAATATTTTTATGTCTGGATTTTCCCCCCTTGTTTCATGGATTACAAAATATTAAATATATCATGGGATATATCTGAAATGAATCAAATTCTGGTGTCCCAACACAAAAAGTAAAAAGGACACTGCCTTCTTTTAATCAGCTTTAGAGTAAGCAAGGAGCATACACACTAAAAATCAATGGAGACTGACTGGCTCCTAGCACTGAGCTGCCAGCTAGAATTTGCTCAGCCATCTCTATCTGCTGTTATTATCCCTTTCCAAGTATTTTGTTGTTGTTAAGACCAGAAGGCCCAAGGAATTCCCGAAATTGTTCTACTTTTAAATTTGTAGACTGTAAGTCAATGGAGTATTCTCCTGCTTGAAACTAGAACCTCAAAATTTAAAAATAGGAAAGAGTGTTTGTATTTGGGGATTTAATGCAGAAGAATATTGACTAGAAAGCTCTAAATTAGTAGTTTGGAGGTAGATAACAGTTGAGGAAAGATAAGATACAGCAGTAAAATTCCTTTATGGATGGAAATGATAAGATGTTGGGGAGCAAGGATTCCTATCCCCTCAAAGATGTTTCTAGCTGAACTAAGAAGCAGATCGACATGAGAAAGATTAACAAGAGAAAATTACACTGAAGAGCATACATGGGGGAAATCCACACGGACATGGAAATTCCAAAGACAGTCAGGAAAAATGAGGTTTATATATCATTCTGGACTAAGAAGAAGGGGCCGGATTCTGGGACTTCAGAAGGAAGGAATGCACGACACAGGGTGGTAAGAAGAGCAGGTATTTGGTAATTAGATGTTTGCCTTATCATACAGATGGGTCACTCAGATAAAAATTCATCTGTTAATAATCCTTATTCTGGGAAAGGCCCCCAATTTAGATTCTTCTCTGTGGTTAAGGAAGGGACAAAAGTTTCTCTCGAATCTTCAGGGTCTCAAGTGCCTTCAGCTCAAAATAATCCACATGTCAAAGTGGCACATTCTGGGGGGCTGTTCTGAGCCCCTTCAGAGAGATATTGAAGAGAGGCAAATCAGTATGGGCCCAAATAAAAACAAAAGATATCAAATGTAATAGATAGAATTCTGAATTATCAAACAATTTCAAACATAGTCAAACCCAATCATTCTTGAAAAAACAGAGTGCAGTACTTATATATAAGGGTGTGTATTTGAAATAGTTTGTGAAAATACATATGCATTTCCCAACAGTCACAACAAATCATTGTTTTAGGTACTATTAAAATATGCAATATGAAACAAATGAAACAATTAAAGAATACTTCAGGGTTTCCCAAAGCTTTTAAAAGCTGTATCGTATTTATTGAAAATACAATGTTATACTACTTCAGGGAATAAAACAAGTTTCTCTCCCTCCTAACAAAATAATGTTTTTTTTTCTTATTTTTTCTTATTTTCAACAAAATTCTGCATAGTATATTTTTATTGACAGAAAGAAAATCCTAAATATGTAGCTTTGGAAGTCAGTAAATTAATGATTAAGAAGAATAAATTAATCTAAGCCAAAAGATAATCAACTTCAAATTTTAATAGGTTAATTCTTATAGTGCAAAGATTTGTCATATATAAAGACAGTGTGGTATTGGCAATGGAATAGATAAATAGATCAGTGAAACAGAACAAAGAGCCCAGAAATCAATCCACATAAAGGTAGTCAACTGATATTTGACAAAGTAGCAAGGCAATAGAATGGACCAGAGACAGTCTTTTTAACGAATGGTCCTGGAACATCTGAACATCCACATGACAGAAAAGTGTATCTGGGCACAAACCTTACACTGTTCACAAGAATTAACTCTAAATAGATCACACACCTACATGTAAAATGTAAAGCTATAAAATTCCTAAAAAATAACATTAGATTTGTTTTTTCTCCAGATTTGATTTGGGTATGGTGATGACTTTTTAGATACAACATCAAAGTCATGACCAATAAAAGAAATAATTGATAAGATGGACTTCATTAAATGAAGGACTTATGCTTTGTGGAAAACAATGTCAACAGAATTAGAAGACAAGCTGGGAGAAAATATTTGTAAAAGACAAATCTGATAAAGGATTGTTACCCAAAGTATACAAAGAACTCTTAATATTCAACAATAAGAAAACAAAAAACTTGATTTAAAAAAGGTCCAAGGACTTCATAAGTGCCTGGGTGGCTCAGTCGGTAAGTGTCCGACTTCGGTTCAGGTCATGATCTCACAGTTTGTGAGTTTAAGTCCTGCATCGGGCTTTGTGCTGACAGCTCAGAGCCTGGAGCCTGCTTCAGATTCTGTGTTTCCCTCTCTCTCTGCCCTTCCCCAACTTGTGCTTTGTCTCTCTCAAAAATAAAATAAAAACATTAAAAAAGGATAAAAAATAAATTTAAAAAATAAAAAAATAAATCTAAGGACTTTTGCAGACCTCTTACCAAAGACACTTAGATGGCAAATTAAGAAGAAAAGATGCTCTACATCATATTTCACTAGGGAAATGCCAGTAAGAACAATGAGGCACTAGTGCAAAAATATTAGAATGGCCAAATTCAGGAACACTGACAACAGCCAAAGCAAGTGAGAATGTAGAGCAACAGGAACTCTCATTCACTGCTGGGTAGAAATGCAAAACAGTACAGCCACTTTGGAAGACAGCTTGGAGGTTTCTAACGAAACTGAAGATATTCTTATCATATGATCCAGCAATTGATAAGCCCGTAAGAGACACAGTTCATTTGTTACAGTGTTTTTTTGAATTCTAATATATCCTATTGACTCTCATGGAATTTTAATTTCTTTACATGTAGTACCCATTTATTCTTTTTTTAAAAGTATTTTCTAATGTTCATTTATTTTTGAGAGAGAGAGGAAGAGAGCCCATACACATGAGTGGGGGAGGGGCAGAGAAAGAGGGAGACAGAGGATCTGAAGCAGGCTCTGCACTGACAGCAGACAGCCCGACATAGGGCTCAAACTCACGAACCGTGAGATCATGATCTGAGCTGACATCAGATGCTTAACTGACTGAGCCACCCGGGTGCCCCAGTACCCATTTATTTTTGTATGCTATCTGCATGATCTACTATAAACCTTAAGCATAATCATTTTAATTATTTTAAATTCCCTCTTTGAGCATTTATTTTGTATCTGAGGCTGGTCCTGGTGCTGGCTTTGCACTTTCAGACAGTGTGTGTGTGTGTGTGTGTGTGTGTGTGTGTGTGTGTGTGTGTGTTGTGTGGTCTTTTAGTGTGCATCATAACTTTTCCTTGAAACCTGGACATGTATCTGGTATAGGAACTGGTAAATAGAGAATGCCAGTGTGGGGATTTATGTTAATCTTGCTAAAAGTTGAGTGTTGTTCTTCTTCATGTTGTTGTAGTTACAGTATCAGAGACTTCAAGTTTCTCCAGCGTCCTCGTTTTTGTCTCCTCTTGACTTCGGCCTTTGCTAAGAATTGCTTCTCACGTTAAGTCTGCCTCTTGCAACTCTTTCAGCTGTAATCCACTATGATTATACTGGAGTCCTGTCGGTGTACTGGCAAATGTTTGGGAGAAGAAGATTATCCTATTATCTTCCAATTAAACCACAGACTTTAGTGGGCATATGTCTCTGGGCTTCACACATTTTTCTTATCGCACGGCTTTCTGTCTTTCTCCCTCTTGGTGACATATGAAGGATAAATGGGGTTGGAGTGGGAGAAGTACACTTCTACATCTGTGGGGAAAGTCTCTGGAAAAATTTCTCCCTCATGAAGAGTAGCCTTTTACTATGGAGAAGAACCTGCACATGTATCACAAGGATTATTCTTTTACTCCCCTGAAGACTCATGAGTACATGGTTCTCAGTTTCTTCACCATGAGTTGCAGGAGGCAAAGCCCAAGAAACTGAGAGCTTCTCCCCACACCAATGCTGAGGTTCTCATTTGGTTCTCCTGTTCATAGTAGAGCACACTCAGCCTCTGTTATTCTTCAACATTACCATTTAAGTGTCTCTACCAGTTTATGGCTCCAGCAGCTTCTGCTCTAGATAAGCAGATCCCAGCCATGACTTTCTATATCCACCTGTCTCCAACTCTCAGAGTGGTAGTTTGCCTTGTGCCCAAGGGAGGAGTAATGACATGTCCAAACTCTTTATGTATTGGAACTGAAAATGGAAGTAATTAGGTAATTTTTATAACCTTGAAAGAGAGCAAAAGAAAATGTATTTGAAGGTCTTCTCTTTGGAGCCAGTGTGTCAGTTGTGGTATTAATCTTTATATACTACAAGCACTGTTGTTTACAAAGTTAACTTGGTACTCAACTGATGAAAACTGATACGTGCACTAATTTTCACTAGATGAAAATAAAGTAAGTGCCCACAGATAAAATGACTTTCTTCATGACCATAAGGCTTGTGAATGACAGTAGTCCTTAACTCTTCACATAAAAATTAAATGGATTTATTTTGTCCTTACTATATATGTTATTTCCCCCTTTAAGAAGTCCTAGGTAGGAGAAAAAAATAATATAAAAGTAAAGGGAAATCGAACCACTAAGTTTCTTGTTTCATTATAAAATGTTATTCTTCATATTATGAACGTGAGAGAACAACACTCACTACCTCCTTAAAAAAACACAAGATGCAAACTACCACCACCACCACCAACAACAACAAAACATTTGGAGGTTTGTGTGTATCCTTTTAACCTCAAAAAAAAGAAGAAAAAAAAAGAAAAAAGAAAAAAGTAAACTTTAGGTAACAGTTTCTTTGCACATTCTAGCAGGTAATTCAAACATGAAAATATATTGAAAAACAATATGACTCCCTACTTGACCTTTAAAATCATGGGTTGATAGAACAGTGACTGAAATCACAACCAGTTGGGCATCTATTTCTTACAGACATCACCACCCACCCACCCCCTTCAGTTGTGTATAAATCATCTGCTAAAATGGGCCTGTATCATTCTATTGTCGAATCACTGATTATATGTTCAACTTTCCATGGATAGAAAACAGCCACTTGTTCCTTATCTTCCCTGAAAAAGTTAACCTGGGCTTGATAACGATCCCTGATAGTAAAGGATATAAAGGAAGGAGAGTCACAGAAATCCCACTGAATGTCTGTTGTGATAATGAAAATAAGCCCAGTGTTTCAGCACTCTTTAGTTTTCCTCTCTCCCATGTGGGTGACAAATTGAGAATGAAAATTTTCAAGTCATACAAAATAAGAGAAAAGACCAAAAATTCAAGTTAAAGCACTATTATATCCAGTTGGGGCATACTAGGTTATATCAACAATTTCATTTCCTTTGTAAGGTTCTGACAGGAAAGTCATATACCTTTACTAAATCAGAAGGAAAAGATGGAATATATTTTATCCTATGGAACCGTTTTGAAGTAAAGGTACGATGGGGCAATTTGTGATATTGGGCCCTGCTTCTGATTTCACCTTTATTTCCTTGAATTCCAAAAGTAACTGATCTTTAGATCATTATGTATGAAAAGAGAAGCAGAACAATCTTAGTATGGAAATTTAGTGTGTTGAAACTCTGTATTCTTTTCTCATTTAAGAAACTATAAGTGGTGAAAATAAAGGTGCACTGGAATCATGAATTAACTCTTTTATGTTAAGAAAGCCTAAAAAATCAGGGGTGCCTAGGTGGTTCAGTTGGTTGAGCATCCAACTCCTGATTTAGGCTCTGGTCACTATCGTGTGGTTTGTAGGATTGAACCCCACGTTGGGCTGTGTGTTGACAGCACAGACCCTGCTTGGAATTTTCTCTCTTTCCCTCTCTCTCTGCTCCTCCCTTTTACGCTCTCTCTCAAAATGAATAAATACACTTTAAAAAACAGGTCTATAAAATCAGCTTTCCTACACCATAAGGTATCAGATGTGTTCAGTATGTTCTGGTTCAAAACACAACCATCCTATATCACCCTACCTCTATATATCAGTTTTGTTTTCTTCACCAACTAGAGGGTGTACAACATAATACATAAACAGTGACTGATATTCACTTGAAACAGGGACTTCCTTTCATTTCAAAGTTCGTTCCAAGTATTCTAAGATGTCCCAGGGTGTGTTTTATAATCCCAAAACTTCATTTACTAGCTCCTGTAGCTTGTCTACTAGCTATCACTGCTGTGTCTTCCCTGTCTCTCCAAGTCCTTCACTGTCACAGACGTTAAAGTCACTGCTTTCCATCGTCACCCCACTACCACCATCAGTGAATGAACTGGAATCTTGTCCACAAACAATGACTTTTGGATGACTTTTAAAGAATACAGAAACAAGTCCTTACCCTACCAAGTGTCTTCGAGAATTTGGCTGGGGGGGAAGGTGTTCCTAATTTATTAAAAAAAAAAAATTAATGTTTTATTATTTATTTCTGGGGGGGGGCAGAAAGAGAGGGAGACACACAGCTGTCAGCACACAGCCTGACATGGGCCTCAAACTCATAAGCTGTGAGATCATGACCTGAGCTGAAGTTGGACACTTAACCGACTAAGCCACCCAGGTGCCCCAAGCTGTTCCCAATTTAATTAATGGTCCTTTCTCTAGGATCTATTAACTTGTTTATGGAGCTAAGCTAGGCATATTTCTGAGGGGAAGATAAGACTGTATGTGATGACTCCTGTGCCTTTTGTAAGGTGTGAGACCTTTTTACTGGATCAAATTATACATGCTCAAGTTTTCTTTTAGCATAAATTCTCTTCCAGGAACTTTTCAGGAAATCCCAGACACGTGTTAAGAAGCAAGTCCTGCAATTCACCAGACAGGTACAAACTGGAATGTGCCACAGTAATGACCCAATTAAGCTTAATCATTAATTACCAAGATACATAAATGTCCTATACCCTTCAGCAAATAGAAGGCTCAAAACCAATACAAGATAGCTATAAGTGGAATTGTGGTGATATAATAAATTTTACAGAGTATTGAATTGTAATATTTTAGTCAGAAGTTTATTTAAATATATGAAAATAATTCTTATTTAATTTATAGCAAATTACTCTAATTTAATGGAAACAACCACACCATTTCTGGAATTATAAGAAAGCTGTCATGTGACAGTGTGAACCTCTGTGAAAGAAAATAAGCAATTTTAAGAATGATTCTTAAAGAAAATTTTACACTGAAAATAATCCATAGTCTAAAGTGACAGATTATTCCTGATAATAATAATACTTTAATGGAAAATACTGCTTTTATGTAGAGTAGGGAACTTATTGTTTTCAGTATAAATTAAAAGATTGTTCTGACTTCTATTGATTTAGAAATAGAGTAAACAAATCTATACATTTCTACAGTGTTTTCCTTTTTTTTTTTTTTTTTTTTTTTTTTTTTTTACAGAGAGGGGCAGAGAGAGAGGGAGACACAGAATCAGAAGGAGGATCCAGGCTCTGAGCTTGTAAAAGCTCATGGTTCATCTTTTACATTGTCAGCACAGAGCCTGACATGGGGCTCAAACTCAGGACTATAAGATCATGACCTGAGCCATAGTCTGACACCCAACCAACTTAGCCACCCAGGTTCCCCTTTTTTTCATTTCTTTGTTTTTATTCCTGCTGTAGGGATGAAAACAAATTTTCCCTTAAAGAAATTTCTTCTAAAGAAATTCCTCTAAATCCCCTGAAGAAACATATTCAGAAACGATGGGAGCTTTGGGTTTCAGTTACACTAGGAATGCTACATCCAGATTGCATGCATTAAAAATGCTTGTGGCCATTTGTGTTAATATCATATATGGTACCAGATTTTATTTCAGGATGATGTAGGAAATCTTTTATCTGTAATAAACATGATGGACACTATTGCAGTCAGATTTTTTTCTAACAAAATCTTCCAGATAAAGATTTGCAGTTCTGTGCCATAAGCAAAATTCTCAGAGGCTTCATGATCTGGAAAGCCACAGTATTTGTCAAATTCCCAAGAAACCAATGGAAAGGTATTTAAATGTACTTTTGGAATCTTATCCTCCCTTCATAATATTTTTTGGACACCAAATACACTTTTAAAAATTTGGGGGACAATAATTACTTAAGACCAAATGTTTCGAATTTGTAAGAGTACTAAATGTAAATATCTGAAATGTGGAAACAGCAAAGGAAGATCAGGCATATATCTTCTAGTATTTTCATCCCTAGATCTAGAACTTTAAACTTCATTATGGAGGTTGGGTTAGTGAAAAGAGGGACGAAATAAACTGAAAAATAAGTCTAGAATAAGACTGCCCAGTCTTAGGTATACTGCACAAGGTATAATTGCACAAGGTATACTGCACAAGGTATAATTGTGCAGTTAAGGCCATGTTCTGTATCTGTGCCATCCAATAGTCACAGCTACCTGTGGATATTGAGCATTTCAATTGTGGTTATTATGATTGAGGAACTAAAATGTAATTACATTTTAATTTTTAATAAACTTTTTTTTATTTCAGAATATTTTAGTTTTTTCCGGAAAAAAAGTGAAAATAAAGTCCAGAGTTTCCATATACCTCACACTTAGTTTTCCTTAGTAAGACATGTTATAGTTAATGAACTAATGTCAATGCATTAAGTCAACAATATGACCACATTTCCATAGTGTTTACCCCTGTCCTCTTCCAGGTACAAGATTCTATACAAGGTCCCATGATGTATCATTATGTCCCCTTCTATTTCAGTTTGGCTGTGGGCAACTTTTCAGTCTTCTCTTGTTTTTGAGTTTGCAGAGTACTTGTCAGGTATTTTGAAGAATGGGCTTCAATTATGATTTGTCTGATGTTTCACTCATGATTTAACTGGGGCTATGATTTTGCGATGAAGGACCATTGCAGCATGGTAATATTCTCATCACATCATATCAAGGGTACGTACATCAGCATAATTTATCACTGTTCATATTAAACTTGACCATCTGGCTGACATTTGCAAATTTCTCCACTGTGCAGTTACCCGTTTCCCCCTGTGTGCATACCATGTTTTTGGAATGATGTCACTACATGTGGTCTTCACTCAAGGTGTAAGAATTTGCACTCCATCTCTTTGATAGGGAAGTATCTATCCAAATTATTTGGAATTTTTCTTCATAGTAGATCTGTCTATTACTCCTCATTCATTTACTCAATTATTTATTTATATCAGTATGGATCTATAGACATTCATTTATACTGTAGGTTATAATTTGATAATACTTTATTCACTTTGTTGCTAATTTCTTTCTGACTTTGGACATTGGAAGCTTTTTCACTTAACTTCTGTGTCCCTTTGACATAGTCCCATCTGTTGTGGTGTTTGTTTGTTTGTTTGTTTGGTCTTAAGCACTTCTTCACTCGTAGCACAAGAAAATGTTCATGGTTCATCTTTTACATTTCCTGCCCCAGTCCTAGATTCAGATCTTTCTCAATGGAGCCTTGGTTCTTTCTATTGGACAACAGCATTAACATTTAAATTAGCTAAACATTCAAAACAGTTTAGCCAAGGGGAATGAGGAAGTGTTGACATTATCTCATAGTCCCTGTAAAAGTAAAATTGATTGATTTCTTTTGCATTTCCTGATTGAACTTTATTTGGTATGTCAGCTTTTATAAAGAATGGAAAAATACAAAACTTTGGTGCACTGTAAGAGGATATTTTCTCCTCTTTGGTCAGAGATAGACCATGGATCAGCATTAAATGCATTGTTATTTGGTTCTCAAATTCAGCCTGAAATGACATTCTTTCAGGTTCTGTTGTATATGAGAATGAATTACTAATGTTGTGACTAAACTTATTAAACTTTTATATTCCCACATGATTTCAGTAATACATATATATATATTATTGTATATATATATATATATATACATATATATATAACTATAGTTTATATCTATATATAGTTTTTTCATAAACAACGTGCCTTTTGAAATGTGATTTATGAGAATCATAATTCAGAAGAAAGTATAAAATGAAAAATACATATTTCAGCAACATACCATACCTGCTCTGAAATCAAGTAGGGTCAATCCATCAATCCACGAACATAGCACAAATCTCAGCCATCAGTGACATTCTCAAAATAAAAGATGAATGCAGGAGGGCATAACTATGGTTTCTACCTAACTTCCCAGGAGCACTAACCGCTCTTCAAAGTCTAACTACTCTCTTTTCTTTCTCCCCTCTTTTCTATAATATCTCTGTAACATTCTATCATGGTTCACCTGTGTCTTAAGTGGTAAGCCACTGTTCTGTGGTTGGCCTGAAGGCAGAAGCTAGAGTGATAGGGGAGGCTGAAAGGTATCTATGCCAGCTCAATGTTTAACCTACCTACTTTGAAAGCATGAGTCTTTTAAACTGAACAGAACATTTTACTTATAACTACAAATAAGGTTAAAAAACATTATACTTAAGAGAAGCAACACACTGATTTTCAATCGTGCACATTTGTAAACAGATCAGTTTAAGTCTTTTCCACCAAAAGGAGTTTGATAGGTGGTGAGGTGAGAACTGCTAAGACAGACTTTTAATTCCCATTTTTGCCTGGAACCATTCTAAAGATCATGAAGAACGTGATTCAGACAGTTATTTACTTACTTGTCAGTAAAAATCCTAGATTTTCTGAATTGCCAAAACAATCTCTGTCATACTAGAGCTTAATGTTAGCTCATAACATTGGTCCAATTAAGTGAAGTGCTCCACAGCCACCTGTATTTCTGTCAGTGTATGTGTCTCCAGGGTGTAGTGGGGAGCATATAATAATTCAGGAATGATTGCCTCGAAGGTTTTATTGGACTCACTCAACTTAGATAAAATACAGAGAAAAAGAAAACCTTCTTGCTTGCTAACTCTTAGCTCTTGTGTTTGTTTTCTTACTAGACATGTGTTATGTAGCTCATGGAGAGAAATATGGATAATATCAGATAATAATTTGTCTAGTTATCAAAGTTTCATAATTTTTTTCAAGGGGCGAATAAATCTGGCCCTCCAAATAAGTGTTCTTTTAAATACTTAACTGTAGCTGGTTGTTGTATGTAAGAAACAAGTAACCTGTGTATTCACTTGGGGGTAGGGGAGCTCTTTTAAACTCATATTTGGTACCAAGAACAAAGTAGAAGGGGATAGATGTTTTATGTGTTTAAATTATATGTGACTTAAGTGGTTTAGAAACTGAAAATATTTAAGTGAAGAAAACAGACATATTGTTAACGTTCTCAAGCAATCTTTGCTCTTGGGAAAATGAAACATAAATATGACCTCTTTGAAGCCATGTTGGGATACAAAGAGTAGATTGTATGACACATTGTTGAATGGGGAAGAGTTACTGTTACCCCAATATTGCTCTTTATTATATCCCCTATGTGTTGTTCCTGCTGCCTAAACTGTCCTTCCTTAATTCTATGATTAGAAACCTGTGCCTATCCTTATCATCTCTCGGCTCATTTCCAGCAAAAGGACTTTTCAGTCAGCCCCCAGCTTATCCCAACCTGGCTCTACTCTACACTGTTAACAAAACCCTTTTCCTCAAACCAATAAATTCATGAACAAGCATATCTAACCCAATATTGGGATTCGTCATTTTGGCAGGTAGCACATGGAAAATAACAAACATAACAAAATTTTAAAGTAGCTCATGTTTCCTTTAGGATATATTAGAATATCATTCAAAAATTAAGTTAGGGTGCCTGGGTGGCTGAGTCAGTTAAGCATCCAACTCTTGATGTCAGCTGAGGTCATAATCTCAAAGTTAGTGAGTTTGAGCCCCGTATCTAGCTGCGTGGTACGGAGTCTTCTTGGTATTCTGTCTCTCCTTCTCTCTGCCCCTCCACAGCTTATGCATGCACTCTGTATCTCTCAAAATAAATAAATAAACTTAAAAACAAAGAGAGACTAAACAATTAAGTTAAAATGTCTCAGTTTATTACATGAGTCCTGAGGAGTCTGACTCCAGCCTCATTCTCCAACCTGGTCTCTCTGCTACATGACCTCACACTTCCTTTATTGCCATAGTTCTCCACAGAAATAGAATGAATAGAATGTGTATACTTCAATAGGAAGTGTGTTTGTTCACCTTACTTGTAGTTATTACATATATATTATATACATATTATATATGTGTATACACATATATATGTGTGTATATATGTATACATATAATATATACATAGTGAAAGAGAAAGAAAAAGAGAGAGATTTAAAGAGATTTATTATAAGGGACTGGCTCACATGATTATGTGATTATGACTGGGAACCCCAGGATAATAGATGTGTAACACTAGTCTGAATCTGAATGTCTGAGAAGAATAGAGTTGATGATATAAGTTCCAGTCCGAAAGCTAGCAGGCTCAAGACACAAGGAAAAAGAATGTTTAAGTAGAAGTTTGAAAGCTGGTGCAATGTCCCAGCCTAAGCAATAAGGCAGAAATTTCCCCTTACTTAGCCTTTTTGTTCTATTCAGGTCATCAATTGATTGTATGAGGCTCACTCACATCAGGGAGGACAATTGACTTTACTGGATCTACTGATTCAGATGTTAACCAGAAACACCCTCACACAAAGTTAACCATCACACCTGCTCTCCCTCTATTGATGAGTGCATGAACATGCTCTCACTTCCTGCATTTGTCACATTTTTCATTGTCTGCTAGGACTTTGCACAAGTTTCTCCCTTTCAGTCAAATGACTTTCCTTTTCCTACATGACTGATATTACCCTATGCGTCCTTAAAATCTATTTTACAGCCAGATTATAGTGAAGACTCCATGAACCAACCTAGGCAAAATTAATTTCCTGATGCTCTGTTTCAGGAAAGAACCTTGTTTGCTCCTCTTTTAGCTACATGAAATATGGCTATCTGGGCAAGCCTAGTTCTCTGTCTTCCTCAGTTTTCTATGAGCTAATTACTCCAAGGCAGTAGCTGTCAAACAAAGATGTTATCCACCCCACCATCAGGGGATATTTGTTAACATGTGCAGATATTTTTGGTTGGCATAACTGGAGGAGGGAATGCTAATGCAATGTAATGTGTAGGGGTCAGAGGCTAACCAAGCAATTGTGCACAAGATACCCTTCTGCAACAAAGAGTGACCTACCTAAGGTCTCCTTGGCACTGTTTGACACTTTCGGCAGAATAAATCTTTGTTGAAGGGAGTCAGCTGTACTGTACAGTGCAGGAGGATTAGCAGGATCTCTGGCTTCTATTCACCTGATGCAGGAACAGCTCCTCCTCCAGTCATGAAAACAAAACCTTCTCCAGACATTGAAAATGTCCCATGTTGCAAAATTTCTCTATGGATATTGAGAAATTTTTAAAAAATATACGAAAAAAAACGAAACTTGTGGAAACAGAGATTAGAATGGTGATTATCAGGGCCTGGAAGGGATGAGGGATGGGCGGTTTAGGTGTGGGTGGGTGTGTATGTGGGGAGGTGATGACGAGATACTGGTAGAAGGATATAAATTTCCAGTTGTTAAGTTCTGGGGATCTAATACACAGCATTGTGATGTAGATAACAATACCATATGATATACTTGAAAGTTGCTAAGAGAGTAGATCTTAAATGCTTTCAGACAAGAAAAGAAATGGAAATTATGTGAAGTGATGGAGGTGTTAACTCACACTATGGTAGTAATCGTATTTTAATATATAAGTGTATCCAGCATGTTGTACACCTTAAAGTTACACAATGCCATATGTCAATTATATCTCAGTAAAGGTGGTGAAGAAGAAAAAAACACATATTATGCATAATAGCACCTGATTAGCCAAGATAGTGAAGGCTTAAGAAAATGAATTCTGGAATCATAGAGTCCTGGTCTTGAATCCTCTCTGAATTTAGTGCAAGGAACAATGAGACATATTTAATTTCCTCAAACTCTGTTTTCATCTGTGACCTAATGGTCTAAGAGTACTAAATGACCCCCACAGTAATTGGGATAATTAAATGAGTGAATATGTAGTGTCTGGTAAATGGTATGTGCTCAGTACATGCAGCTACCGTGACTGGCTAAGAGAATGCCACCATAAAGGCAGGTGTATTTACCTGAAAAATACCCTTAGTTGCATCGTTTCAGAATATCTATAAAACGTAAAATTTGCACCAAATATCTTAGCACAGAAGTACTGTGCTGGATTACATTTAAATGTTTCATGTGCAAGCTTTGTTCCCTTGAATACAGGGATTACATTTTTGCTATCTCCCATAGTGTAGGCTATAATAAATATTTGGTGACTTGAAACAAGAAAAAAATATCAACATTTATAAAATTGAGTGTGGCTGTTATACCTCTAAATAAGTCTTATTTGTCTGTCTCACCCTATTACTGTTATGAGTAATTTTCTTTTTATCAGTATTAAGTGCATACAGAGGCAGCATATAAAATATCAATTTATAGGGTCATGGCACACTGCTACAATACCATGATGTAATGCAATGAAAGATGAAATTTGGGACATAGATGTCTGTAGGAGGTCCAAAAGTTATGGAAAGATGATTCAAATTGCACAGACCACAATCACAGGATTAAGGGAAAGCAATTGTCACTTGTACTATGTGCTTATAACAAGAGTCAGAATGTGCCAGATGCACAGCTTGTCTGCAGCTGTTGTCATTTGAATCTTTTGTACAACATCCATTTCTCTCCCAACTGTGTGGGATTTATAAGAGCAGAGAGTTGATCAGAATCACTTTTTTTTTTTTTTGGTACTGAATTCTTGTGTAATAGCTCTTAGATTTAAACCATGCAGAAGAAAACATAACCCAGAAATAATTCCACACATACTGCTGAAGCTATCACAGATGCCTATGTTGGATTTCATTGGATACAACTTTAAAGTGCTGATTAGGTCAGGCTGTGAGCTTTGCCAACTACAACTGGAAACTCATAAATTGGTAAAATGCCACCTTTGCGATAAGTGTATATTTTAAATGCAGTCTTTGTACGAATATTAGCAGATCAATCTCTAATATCAAATACATATTTTCCACTATACTTTAGATTTGCAACATGCTTCTACTGCACAATATTAGGGAGATGATATGATTGAAAAGCATATGAATGCACCACATACATAACATATTTTAAGACCAAAGGCTGTAAAAATGACCATGGTATATTTGTTACTCTCATATTTGTAGACACGTATCATCTTTGTTATATTAAAGACTAAAAAATTACTTTAAATTTCCACACTAAAATCATGTCTCACACAAATCAGCAACTCATCTATTTCACTTTATTTTTTTTTCCATGCCCAGGCAAACACCTCAAAAGAATACTATAAACATTAACTTGTGGTTTGATCAACCTTGATGAACACTTTGTCTAACTAAACCCAATTCTAAATTTTTGTTCAGATTAAATTTAGTACATCTTTTTTTCATATTCTGTGAGGTTTTTATTTCAATCAGGAAGTAATCAAATCTATATACAGTCTAAAAACAGTAAAAGAACCCTCAGTCCATCTGAGGTAGGGACAGAGGTGGGGCAAGGAGAGCATCCAACTTGGCACCTGGAGAGAGGGATTGGGCATTGTTTTGTCAGCATTGAGGGCAGGACCAAGCAGAAGGAAGCTTGCTGAGTGTAGAGCAGGGAGGGCACTACTGGGCAGGCTGAGCCTGTCCACCTATCCCCACAAAGCTGGCAGAGATGCTGAGACTACCCATGTGGCCAGCCTGCCTCAGAAGAAGCCAACACTCAGTCTGGATTTCCTGTCAGCAAGCAAGCCAAATCTTCACAGTGCAGCCCACAGTCCCTGAGAAGAGTCAGCCCTAGGACAAAACCATCACAGTCATGTTGCACCCTGGAGACACAGCAGGAATTATGTACAGATCATGCTGCTTTTACTTCAGACCCTGAGGGACTGGTTATAGCAGGGGCTTAAGACTTGGGTCTGGTAGGGCTTCAAGGGCGTACACAGTGCCTGTGGACTGTCAGGGTCCACACCTGCTCCTTAGGTCCATGCCCCCTCCCCACATGAATAAGTTCTATGTGCCATGGACAATGTAGTGTTTTATCACATGTATAGATGTTGTTGCCAAATGTCTGTAGGCTATGGATACAGTTGAGGGTCTAGATGTTCCAGATTTTCATTGGTAGGAGCCACTATACAGGTGCCTCTGGGTGACTATCAGGGCCCACACCCAATGGCTGAGGGCCATGAGCTTCTTCAACTTCAGCTGGGTGCCCAAGATGTTGCAGACCTTGATGGCCTTCAGGGAGCCTCTGAAGAGCATGCCATGTTAAGAAAACCAGCATTCACACTGCTGTCATGCCATCTTCTACAAGATGTTTCACAAGATTGTGGCACAGTCTTCTGTGTTGCTATAGAGCTTGCACCCCAGGATGTGGAATGCCAGCACAATGCCATTACGGTCCTCCAGTGTCTTCTGGCACTTATAGGTGATACATGTGTCCCACATATTGATGTTCCTGTTGGAGAAGGCACTGAAGAGCAGGTAACTTGTGGAATGGAAGCAAAGACACCAGACAGGGCCCAGGAAGAGTCCTTTGAATGGAAGATCTGCTGAAGATCATGGGATCCTTAGGATTCCCATGTTCAGACGTGCACTGATGCAAGACAGCTGGTCATTCAACGTGGTCACACCCCTATGAAACTCCATGACACCCTTGCTGAACTTGCTCTGGATTTCATTTAAGACATCACACTTGATCTTGATGCTCTTCACCAGCTTCTCCTGCAGCTTGCCAAGCACAGAGCACAGGAAAGCATCTCCTGGATCTTCCACACTAGTACCATGTGCATTTCTGGAAGTGGTATTTTGTCAGCTGCAAGAATTCTTTCAAGCCCTGGAAGCAACAAGTTTCCAGGTATATACCATATGTGTCCTGGGCCTTGGCGAACCATGTACCTGTTCTTGGGGTGGGGCACTTATGCTCACACACCTTGAGGTGGGCCTCCAGGTTCATCTTAAGTAAAGGCGGGCAGCTGGGGTTTTTGAGGCACTGCACAGGTCTGTAGGCAAGGTTGCCCTTGTGGTCCTTCCAGGCACTGAGCTTAATGGATGAAGAGCTCCTTGATCTGCTCTGCCATAACAATGTTCACCACCACCATCAGCTTGGTATTGATCAGGGGACACTTCTGTGCCTGCATGGCTCATCTTTTCTTTCTTTCTTTTTTTTTTTTTTTGTAATTTTGTTTTATTTTTATAATTCCTTAAAACTGTAAGTATTAACTTCTAATTCATCTTAGGTTTAAACAACTGCATGGCTCACCTTTGACAGAACATGTGCCCACATGTGATGTCACAGGGTCCTAGAACACATTGCAGTACAGCTGGTGCAGGGCTTCTTTGGGGGCTGCTCTGCAAACAGCAGTGGCCCCTGCACATCCTTTGCGTCAGACAGTGAGAAAGTGGAGAGTGGGGTCATGCTGGACTCACAGTGCAGGGAGGTGACCAAACGGCAGTGTCCGAGTGGCAGAGGTACTGATAGGGGGCATGATGTCCTCCTCATCCATGGAGAATAGGCAAGCATGCTTTTGCACACATGGGTCCCATCAGCTTTCCTGATGGTGCTGACAACCAAAAAGGCAGCTTGAAGGTTATTTCCGTTCCGGTCCTGGTGGCAATGTCTGGGGTTGGAAAGGTTGGCAAGTCCCTCAGAGAAGCAGTTGCAGCGGGTGCCCTTGCCTGGGCTCATGCTCTAGAGAGGCATCTAGAGTGCTCAGGTGATATTCCTCACCCACAGCTGCCCCAGGGATTTGACAACACATTCTGCCTTCTTGTGCCCCCTGGCCACTGGCCAGAAAAGGGCTTAAGTTTACCTCTAAGGATAGTTTAAGTCTCCACACTTGTGTTTTCCTCCATATTCTTATATACTGTTAAATTCCTGTTTCCTTTGATAATTACCTGTTACAGGCATATTCCAAAAAAAAAAAACAAAAAAACAAAAAAACAAAAAGCCTGTGTATTGCTATTTGATTCCTGTTGCTAGAATTGCTCAGTTTACAAGAATTAACTAATTATTTCTCGTCTCTGGTGCAAAACACTTAGACCTAAAGTCACATTGTGCCCTTGGATTTTTAGAGTAACTCCAATAATACAGTAAGATATCTATAATTAATTATATCCAGGTAGCCCTTCCCTTCTTGCTGAGATTCCATATGAAGTGAAGGTGAGTGTGTTGGTAGTGGGTACAGAGAAGGAAGTCTTGGGAATAGTCATGGTTTCACAAATAATCTTTGTTCTCTGCTGCATAAGAGCTAGCTTTTAATTTGAAATATGATAGGCAACATAAAGTGTACATTTCCTTTTTAAATTTTTTTTAACGTTTATTTATTTTTGAGAGAAATAGAGCATGAGTGGGGGAGGGGCAGAGAGAGAGGGAGTCACAGAATCTGAAGCAGGCTCCAGGCTCAGAGCTGTCAGCACAGAGCCTGATGCAGGGCTCAAACTCACGAACTGGGAGATCATGACCTGAGATGAAGTTGGATGCTCAACCGACTGAGGCACCCAGGTGCCCTTAAAGTGTACATTTTCAATTCCAATCACTTTCCTAAGTTACTCAAATGATTTGACTTTTGAAGATCACTGTCCCACTATATACTCGTCCAACAAAAAAGCCAATAATTTTCTTAATTCCACGCACTATTCTATAACAAAGAAATTATATGAAACACTCAACATAGATTTTACTCTACAAAATGTAAAAACACAGTATCTATCATATATCCCATCGTGTATGCTTTTTACTGCATTTGGCAGCTTAATGGATCTCTATGTAACTTTGAGGTTTTTGTCTTTACCATGCAAGATACCAGCAGAGATAGTGTTTGCTTGCTCTAAGTCCCACTCCAAGTTCTAGAGAATCTCATGGCTTCAGCAGTGGGCATACATCAATTCCATTCTGATTCACTGTGTTTGTGGGAACCAGGGACAGGTTATATAATCACAATTGGTATAAGTGTCTGTGGATGGCAGCATTTTTCACAGTAAAGAGGGACATTGGCAACCGTCCCGAAAGTCAAGAATATCTAATGAAAAAGAGTATGTACTTTTCATTAAAGAACAATAGTATATGTTATTTTCTTTGGTGGCACATTGGAATGTATTTGATTGATAAATGTAAGGGTGTTTTGTGATAAAAGATTACACAGTATAAAATTTGATAGGACTGTTGAGAAATGAGCACTGATTGTGTTGATGATTGCCAGCAGTAACTCATGTTAGAAAGTAGTACCTGAGTTCACAGACAAGGAGGTTGGTGGTTCCAAGGAAAAACAGAAGTGGTCAATTATTTTCTGTGTACTCATCCAATCAGGTTGATTCCAAGAAGAGTAAATTTGTTGCTCATATTCATAATTGCTGACCTTTTGAGTGAAAATAACTTTTTAATAATGCCCTGTTACAGGGGCACCTGAGCGGCTCAGTTGGTTGAACATCCAACTTCTGCTTAGGTCATGATCTCACGGTTCATGGGTTTGAGCCCTGCATCAGGCTCTGTGCTGACAGCTTGGAGCCTGGAGCCTGTTTCAGATTCTGTGTCTCCCTCTCTGCCTGTCCCTGCTCACAGTCTGTCTCTTGCTCTCTTGCTCTCTCTCTCAAATAAATAAACATTTAAAAAAATAAAATAATAAAATAATGCCCTGTTACATATACATTCAAATAAGGTATTCAGCCCTGGAAGATGAGGAAATTTCAGTTACTCTCTTACCTTCCAGGCATGTCTTCGATTTATATATATACAATTAATCAAGAAAGTACAAAACAAGGACATGTAATTTACTACAATTATTCTTTTTTAATGATTTGAATGTTTTTATTCATCAAGTTCTCTGACAATTTAAAAATAATTTCATAATAATAATTCATTGTATATATACATACGTGTGTGTGTGTATATATATATATATATGTATATATATATATATATGGTCTTGTAGCTTAGTTTTTCTTTCATAATAATAATTCATTGTATATATATACACGTGTGTGTATATATATATATATATATATGTATATATGTGTATATATATACATATATATATGTATATATGTGTGTATATATATATATATATATATGTATATATATATATAGTCTTGTAGCTTAGGTTTTCTTTTTTTAATTTTACTTTCTTTGAGTGAAAATTTAGATATATTATCCCAAAAGGGAAAACAGAAATAATGGTCCTTTAGGTCACAATTCAGTAAGTGAAAGTCAGGTTTTCTCGTCAAGTTTTATTTTAGAAACTCTCTTTAGGAATAACAAATTATTTGAAAATAGTGACAAATAAAGATGTATAAATAGCTAATGACTTGGTTGTTTTAACATATGTTTTTTCCCCCTAGCACCAGAAAGCTATTTACCAAGAGTCAAGCTTGGGAATCAAGATTCAGAAATGATTAACAGATACTGTCTTTCATTTTGAAACTTAAAGGCACAGGATAGATAAATGAATATCTAATTATGAGATTTCTGGTAGTTTACAAAGGGCATAGTGATCTCTTTTATATCATGAAGATAGTAATAATTCATTCAGTTATTTATTCAGCAAAGATTTCTGAGCATCCACTGTTTCTTTGGGAAATTTGCTAGATGCAAGCATAGATTGGCAACTAAGACAGGAAAAATATTTTCCCTCAAAAAACTTACAACTAATAAAATTTACCATGTTTCATACAATTGTTAAGACGAAGAATTGATAATGTCTGTGAACTTTCCTCTTCAATTAAAGGAAAATTAGTTTCAAATATTTTTATGGTATTTAACCTATTTAAACATATGCATTCTTTTTTTTTTAATTTTTTTTAATGTTTATTTATTTTTGAGACAGAGAGAGACAGAGCATGAATGGGGGAGGGTCAGAGAGAGGGAGACACAGAATCTGAAACGGGCTCCAGGCTCTGAGCTATCAGCACAGAGCCCGACGCGGGGCTCGAACCCACGGACCGCGAGATCATGACCTGAGCCGAAGTCGGCACCTTAACCGACTGAGCCACCCAGGCGCCCCTAAACATATGCATTCTTATGCACTCTACTGAAAATACAGTCAGGGTAGTGCAAAATAGTATTGCTAATTTATTAATAATTTACTAATATTTTAACTTTCAACTTATTACATTCAGAATTCCAGAATATTGAAAATGTGAAACTCAGGTGTTTGACTAAGGCTACACAATTACTAAATTCATATTTATGGCAACATTAAACATTATAACAATTTAAATTTTTTACAATCTCAGTGCAAACTCAAACTACAAATACAAACACTTACATGTTCACCTTCAAACAGCTATGATATTCTGTGAATTAGAGGTAAAATAACCTAAAATAGTGAACAAAACTTTTACTATTTACCTAAATATCCATACATCACTTTAAAAAGCCATTAACTTTCTCAGTAAATATAATTAAAAATAATGTGGTCTCAATTTTCCGCTCCCACTAAAAATCTTTTATTTTTCAAGTAACTCCTAGATTTTTAAAATAAGCTTTGGCTAAATTCTAAAAGAATCAAACTTAATTACTTAGTAATTATTCTTATTTGGTATGTGTAAAATCTCAACAGTCCTTTAGATATAAAACAGTTGTTTAAATTAAATATATTCGGGGATTAATATTTAATTATATATCACAGAATTGCTCTCTTTCACAAGAAAATCATATTGCCTCTATACATATTTTAATGAGATAAAATTAGATTTTCTAAATATAAAATGTTTTGAAATAATAATTAAAACCTACAATTAAATATACTGACTTTATCCTTATAAACTATTTTGATATATATGTTTAAACAAATCCTTTTGTTAACAGAGTGTTATCACACACGGACCCATAATATGTTCATCCAAAACAGAACTTACAGATAATGCGATCCAACCTCTTCACCTAACATGAAAAACATGACATCCAGAAAGGTCATGAGAAATTTACAGATAGAAGCCAGATGTTTTGACTTCCCGTCAAATATATCTTCTGTTATACATATTGCAGCTTCACGAATCACCAGTTTTCATCAAAATAAAATGCCATAAAGGCCCAATACTAAAAATACTTAACCATTCTATTATATTTGATTGATGGTTTAGGTGGCACGTGAACATTTTTCAGTATCTCTAGGTCATTACTATAAATATTAATGTGTGTGTGTGTGTGTGTGTGTGTGTGTAATTCTATAGATAAATTGTTGTTTGGCAATGAACTTTGGAATGCCAGTAGAGCAATGGTTTACTTCATCAAGATTATCCCTCTTGTTTTATAGTTTACCATGTGTTGTAGTTTGTAATACTTAGAAGAGAACCTATGTTTATTCTTATATCTTTAGCTTACTTTTGAATTGTTTTTAGATTTCTGTAGTAATATTATACAGTTGCTTTCAAAGTGGTGACTTACTCTTACTTCCCTAGCTTGAAAGGTACATCTACATATAGCCCATTGTCCCCTCCTCTTCTATAAACCATAGGATTACAATAGCAATTCTTCTATCTAGAATAGAATGTTCAGAATGTCTTTGTTTTGCATGGTGAAGAGAACCTTCTCAAGGGATTTTTATGAGGATCACATGAAATCATAGTTGTAAAGAGTAAAGTATTATTTGTTCCAAGAAGATAACAACATTCAATGTCTGTCACTGGACCTAATGAAGACAAGCCAGAGCAGCATGGGGAAATATGTAAGAATCTGGTGGCCCAAAGAGTGGTCAGTGATGAAATCCTCAAACATATCTCATTTAGGTCACAACACTTAAAGTTTTCTCATTTAGTAATTCAAATTTGCATCCCAAATTAAAATCCTCCACACAATGAAATATATTTATCATTTGGTGAAAAGGAAGTCTGACAACTTCAGCAAAAGTGAAGAGCATTTCCAATGACCTTTACCACTGTCTAACGAATTTGTCTGCTGGGAAACCATTAAATTTTTGACCATGGGATGCTTTGTATCTTGTGATCTTCAGCATCCTGCACATCACCAAAGGAATGCCCCGTGACCAACATAATGAAAGCAGATGTGTACTGAGGTTTTAAATTTATGTATCAATAGGTTTCCCAGTATAAGAAAATATAAAAGAGTACTATAATTTTGATCAAGCATTGCTAAGTTTTTAAAAAGGGAAATACCTTTTACTGAAACAACATTGTTTTATTTTACATAGGGAATCAGTTACTATTCCTTAATTCCTATTTCTATTTCCTTTCTGAGGACTCACCAACACCTGTGAGGATGCCGGACTCCTAAAGAAAGCTCAAAAAACAGGGTTCTTTTATGATTACTATTATTAGCTGTTTTGTTTCTGATATTGAAGAAAAACCAAAGAAGAATGTATGAGCACCAATTTAAGGAGACTGCTAAAAGCCACAAAGCTAAAATACTTAGTGTGAAATTTAAATATTTATATGTTACAAGATTGTTTTGAATAATAATTATCACAACCTTGAGTGCAGTGCTAATGTATCTAAAATTGTTTTCATTGCCAGAAATTCCCCGGGGGTCAGGAAACCAAACAGGCATTAGCTCTAGAATCCCTAGGCAAATTACGAAGGTAAATCAATCACCCTGCTAATTTCAAATGCTTCACCAATTATAAAATATAAAAGCAAATGTATATCAATTAAATATATATGTTTGTTTCACATTCTGTATCTGTTATAGAACTCTATATGCATGTTTGTGTATCTGTGTACACAGGTGTACATGTGTGTGTTTATGGGTGAATTGGGCACGTGCTATCTTTGCTAAGACTTCTTATGCAATAAATTTCTAAGGCAATTTATGATTATACTATTTGGAGCCTAGTTTTGTTACTTAAAGCCATTATATTATTTGTAGTAAACAGGGCTGGTGTTCTGCCCATATCTTTTTTACTAGGCTGCATTGCCCATCTCTCAGCAGTTGTGAGAGTTGACTGACAGACAGTAGCTTAACACTGTACTCTTATCCCGATAAATGGTTTTGGCTACACTGAGTCACCTAAACCAAGCAGAAATATCTCCGTTTTTTGCTCCCCCCTGAGCATGCATAGAGCCAAAGACTGGCAGATATGTGAGTACAGAAAGCTAGCCACCCTCCCTCAAGGGCTGACAACTTCAGGTTGCCATTCATGTTCTCTGTTGAGACAGACTGAAGCTAGTGATCAGCGGAAATCAAATCTTTATCTAGGTTTTTTTCCTACTTAATACTGCATCCCTCACACCCTGTCTGTTTTACTGACACACTTCCATTGCTTTATCATTTTATTAATAATCCTTTTAGTCTCTGCTTCTAGGGAAACTGAACCTGTAACAATTCAGCTACCACTGTATACAGTGTGATTACAGCCAAATCAGATGTTATGAGAAGTCAGTGTTTGCAAGGTTTTGTTTAGTTATTACTTGATGGTCTAAAGAGGCCCTAAAGAAGCTTATGATTATAGAAAGCTCCTGAGAACATTCTCCATAGGTCTCTTATGTTTCTGCACATCTTGAATCCACTTTTCTTCAGAATTATCTTTTATTATCATTAATACTATATTTTTAAGAATAGTTTTAGGTTCACAACTGAATTGAGAAGAAGATACAGAGATTTCCCACATACTCCCTACCCCCCACATATGCACAGCCTCTCCCAACATCAACACCCTTCACTGGAATCATACAATATGGAGCCTTTTCAGATTGGCGTCTTTCACTTACTAATGTACATTTAAGATTTCTCCATGTCTTTTCATGGCTTGAGAGCTAATTTCATTTTAGTACTGATTAACGTCCCATTGTCTGGATGTACCACAGTATATTTACCCATTTGCCTACAAAAGGACACCATGGTTGCTTTTTCATTTTGGCAATTATGAATACAGCTGCTACATATATATCCATGCACGGGGTTTGTTGGATATACATTTTCAAGTCCTTTGGGAGGTAACAAGGAGCATCATTGCTGGACCACTGGATCCTATAGTAAGAGCATGTTTGGTTTTGTAAGAAATTGACAAACTATCTTCCAGAGTGGCTGTACCATGTTGTTTTCACAACAGGAATGAATGAAAGTTCCTGCTATTCCACATCCTTGTCAACATTTACTGTGGTCAGTGTTCTGGATTTTGTCCATTTCAGTATGTACATGGTATTTCATCAGTGATAGCATTTGCATTTCTTTGATGACACTATCATGCTGAGTATCTTTTCATATGCTTACTTGCCATCTGCATATATTCTTTCATGAGCTGCCTGTGAAGGTCCTTGTCCTATTAACTGGATTTGTTTGTTTGTTTGTGTTTTTCTTATTGTGAAGTTTTCTTTTGTTAGTGTTTTGGGTAACGGCCAATCCAATGGGTCCTTTAAAACATCTTTTCCCAGGGGCTCCTAGGAGGCTCAGTTGGTTAATCATTGGACTCTTGATTTCAGCTCAGGTCATGATCTCATGGTCCATCAGATTGAGCCTCACATTCTCTCTCCCTCTCCTCCTCTCTCTGTGCCCCCTCCACTTGCTCTCTCCCTGTCTCAAAATAAAATAAACATAAAACACACACACACACACACACACACACACACACACACACAAAACCCCACTGAGATTTAAAAATATGCGTTTTCCCAGTCTGTGGCTTGTCTTCTCATTCTCTTGGTATCATCTTTTACAGAAATTTTTAATTTTAATGGAGTCTACCTTATCAATGATTTCTTTCGTGAATCATGCTTTTGATGTATAAAAAATGTAAGCACCATAGGTTTTCACCTGTGTTATCTTTTAGGACTTTTATAGATTTGCATTTTACATTTAGGTCTGTAGTTCACTCTGATAATTTTTGTGATGGGTATAAGTTTTGTACCTAGATATATCTCTATATGTTTTTGTATGTAGTTGTTCCAGCACCATTCTTGAAGAGACTATATTTATATTGCCTTTGTTCCTTTGTCAAAGATCAGTTGATTGTATTTAGTGAGTCTATTTCTGGGTTCTCCATTGTGTTTCATTGATCTGTTATTAATCTGTTCTTTTGCTAATACCACACCTTCTTGATTACTATAGTCTATGGTAAGTTATCAAGTTGGGTGGCATCAGTCTTCCAATTTTGCTCTTCTCCTTCAGTATTGTGATGCTTATTTTGGATCTTCCCCTCTTCATTTAAAGTTTACATTTTGCTGCTATCCCAAAATACCTTGCTGGGATTTGATTAGGGTTGCACTGAATGTATAGAACAAGTTGGGGAGACCTGCCACCTTGACAATGTTGAGTGTTCCTATCCATGACATGGCATATCTCTCTACTTATTTAACATTTTTATTTTATTCATTAGAATTTTGTGGTTCTGTTAATAATAGATCTTGTACATACTTTGTTAGATTTATACCTTAGTATATAATTTTGTGATGCTAATATAATGGAATTGTTCTTTTAATTTCAAATTCTACTTGTTAATTACTGGTATATAGAAAAGTGGTTGGCTTATACGTATTAATCTTGTATCCTTTAACTTTGTTATAATTGTTTGTTAGTTCCAGGACTTTTGGGTTTTCTGCATAATCATGTTACGTGTGATCAAAGACAGTTCTATGCGTTCCTCCCATATATGTATGCCTTGTACTTCATTTTCTTGTCTTGTTCCAGTAACTAAAACCTCTACTACACTGTTGAAAAAGAATAATGAGGGGTGCCTGTGTGGTTCGGTCGGTTAAGCATTCAACTTCAGCTCAGGTCATGATCTCACAGCTTGTGGGTTCAAGCCCCATGTCAGACTCTGCGCTGAAAACTCACAATCTGGAGCCTGCTTCACATTCTGTGTCTCCCTCTCTCTGCCTCTCCCCCACTCATGCTCTGTCTCTTTCTTTCTCTCAAAAATAAAATAAAATATTAAAAAAAATAGAAAAGCAATGATGAGAGCGGACTTTTTTTGTTTTATACCTGATATTGGTGGAAAGGTTTTGAATTTATCACCATATAAATTCAAAGTATGATGTTAGCTGTAGGCTTTTTGATGATATGTACTGTCAAGCTGAGGAAGTTCCCCTTTAACCCTAGTTTACTGAGAGTTTTTATCATAAATGGGTGTTGCATATTGTCTAATGCTTTTTCTGCATCTACTGATATAATTATGTGGATCTTTATTTTTTTAGGCTGTTTAGGTGATGGAGTATCTTAATTGATTTTCAAATGTTGAACCAGCCATTCATACCTAAGATAAATTCCACTGGTTGTGGTATATAATTCTTTTTACACATTGCTGGATTCTATTTGCTAATATTTTGTAGAGGATTTTTGCTTCTATGTTCATGAGAGATACTAGTGTGTAGTTTTCTGCTCTTGTAATTAGGGTAATTATGATATTAGGGCAATTCTGGTCTTGTCGGTTGTGTTAGAAACTATTCTCTCTGCTTCCATCCTCTGGATGAGGTTGTAGAGAATTGCTATAACACTTTCCTTAAGTGACATAATTTCCAGTGAAGCCATCTGGGCCTAGCACTTTCTGTTTTGGAAGGTTATTAGTTCTGGACTGTCTTTTCTGGGAGTTCTGTATAGTAAACAACTTCAAAAAGTAGTGTTGTTGACTCCCTCCGGGGTAGAGTACTGATTTCTTTACTGTCCAGTCTAATGAATATAGCATCTCCATCTGGAATAAAGCTGATTTAGGTTCCCTACATCTAGGGTTTCCTTACCTGTGATGCAAACTCTCTGCATGGGCAGCATCCATTAGTGCCGCTTTGTATTATTCCATGGAACTTGGGGGTTGGGGCAGGAAAACCAACATAGCCCTGGGGCAGCTGTGCTGTAAGTACGAACATCCTACCTCTGACCAGGGAATCTCTTGTATTCCCCTAGCACCTATAAAATAAGATACTTCTAGGGAATTTCTCCCATGTTTTGGATAATAATATTAATATTATTAATATTAAGGGTCTTCAGAATCTCCTTAGGGGTGCCGGAGTGACTCAGTTGATTGAGTATCTGACTTTGGCTCAGGTCATGATCTCACAGTTTATGGGTTTGAGCCGCACGTTAGGTTCTATGCAAACAGCTCATAGCCTGGAGCCTGCTTCCGATTCCGTGTCTCCCTCTGTCTCTGCCCCTCCCCTGCTTCTCTCTCTCTCTTTCTCTCTCTCTCTCTCTGTGTCTGTCTTTCAGATAAATAATAAACATATTTTTAAAAATTAAAAGAAAGAAGCTTTTTAGATCATGAGGTAACTAAATAATGAAATAAGGTAAAATATTAGATCTTTCACAGCTCTTTACAAGAAATAACCCCAGAAGTATAAATGTATATTATCTACCAAAGATGAGGGTACAGAGATCTCAGAGGTTATGCCAGTATCACATCCACAGAAACAGATTTAATAAAAGTTAACATAGAATGAACATAGTATCTTAAGATACAAGTTTGTTATCACAAATCTGATGATCAGAGTCAGATTCTGTTGTTTAATGAGATCTAACAAGGATGAAATCCATCACAGATTTTATTAACAAATTATGTTTAAATGGATTTCAAATATGTTCATACTGTATATGCAGAAATACTCAGCTTGGAGTAAAAGTTTCTTGTTTGACATCTTGAACTCTAGAGGCTTGTTATTCTCATTCCTGCAGGATATGAAATAATCAATAGACCCTGAGTCACATGAACTTAGACTTTGCTTTTTGTACAATTTTTTTACAAGTATGTTGCCCAAGCTGGTAATTATACAATGCATACAATTGTGACATTAGATTCTAGCTCCATTTTTCACTGACTTATATTCTCCATTGAATTTGAGGTTTTTTTAATTTGTTTGTTTGTTTGGGATTTTTGACAACTGGGACAACGATGGATTTTTTTTTAAAGATACAAACAACCCTTACATTAGAACAGTTTTCTAAAACATTTAATAGCTTTTCATTAAAATCAGATAAAACATGAATGAGAGCAGAATGTTTCAACTTTTGCCTGTTTTTGGTCAGAAGGTTAAGCTGAGTTTTCTCATAGATGATTTTGCATTAAGATTTAATCATTCTGTTTTCCTAACATTTTAGGACCTGTAAAGATCTTAGAGGAAAACTAACTCAAGACACACGAACTCCTCAAAGAGTTTAGCTCTGAGGTTTATTCCCAAAGTAACCGGAGGCAATGTATTTATACTCCCTGTGTGTAATGGAAAGAAACTATGTTAAAATGAATCTAAGATCATGTTCAGCTGTAGCATTCTAAGATGAATCCAATACCTTAATTACCAATTATAACATTGTTTTTAATGAAGAATCATGATGCATTCATAGATTATCTAAGAATGAATACCAGTAAATGTTGATATTATATGTAAAGTTAAATTTAATATAGTTGGTAATATGTATGTATGAGATGTGCATGTAGAAGATTTAGAAATTAAAATAGACATGACACTTTAATGATGACCAAATATATGCCTGAGGACAAATACTGAAAAAGGATCCTAGACAGTATTTATATAGGCATAAGTTTATGAAACTCTGGCATGTCTGGGAATTATAAGTAGTTTAGTATTACTGAAACATAACATTTGAGTTAGGAAAGAGCTGAGAAGCTTTCACATATAGGCAGAGGCCATGCCATGATCATTCAATGAAAAATAGTTTAAATTTTATTGTGTCAGCAGCATGTAGCCATTGGAGATTCTGAGGAGGTTAGAGACATAGTTCTCACTTTCAATCCTTGCCAGAAAAAGGTAGTATAGGAAGTAAAGGAAGGAAGACAGTATGAAGGAGGAACAGTCCTCTAAGATACAGAATGATTCCAGTTTTGTGTAACTTTAAGATGAGCACAGATTATAATCTTCCCCACTAATTAGTCTCTTGCACTCTTGCTATAGGGGGAACTTGGACAAAATCTCCCAGCGTGAGGTCAATCCAAGGTTTTGTTTTCCACTAACTTTCCATATCTAGTATATATAGACAATCTATTATCTATTTCTCCTCTATTTCTGAAACTCGGTAAGAACTATTAAGAGCTTACATAAATGGATTGTTTAACATGTTTTTGAGAACTCCCTAAAGACAAAAATACTAAGCAGTAATATTTTACCCAGAACTGAGTCTTTCTCTGTGTATACTTTATTGGTAACCTTGAAATAGCCTTTAAGTCATTTATTAAAGAACTCTGTAAATAGATAAATCTAAGACTGGAGCTCTCATTTTATATCAGAATGTAACTAATACCAGCCCTTTAAATGCTATATTAAGGTTTTTTTAATGGCTCTACTTCCAGTAGCTGGGTCTGGAGAAGGGGTGGCAGGTGCTATGTCTGGCCAAGAGGTGGCAAGAAGAAGCCCCTGACGCAGCCCAAGAGGGAGGCATTCAAACAGAAACAGAAAGAGGAGCAGAAGAAACTCGAGGAGCTAAAAGCAAAGGCCAGGAGAAGGGCCCCCTGGCTACAGGTGGATTTAAGATATTTGGCAAAAAGTAAGCTGCTCCTTGTGCCTGAGGCAATGGTGATCCTTAAGTCCATTCCTGCGTAAACATCTGGATTCCGTCACAGCATCTGTTGCCCCCTAAAGCTAGAATGAAGTGTCTTAGAGCCTGTTGTACATTTAAGAATAAACTTTTTTATTAGGTTTATTGATTTTGGAAGAGAGAGCAAGTGCACACAAGCAGGAGAGCACTAGCAGGGGGAGGGGCAGAGAGAGAGAGACAGGGAGAGAGAATGCCAAGCAGGTTCCACACTCACTGCGGAGCCAAAGCGGGGCTTGATCCCACCAACCGTGGGATCATGTCTTAAGCTGAAATCAAGACTTGGAACGCTTAACGAAATGAGCCACCCAGGTGCCCCTAAGAATAAACTTTAAAATAAAATAAAAAAAGAATCCATCAATCATAAAAAAAGATTTTTAAAAATATGTAACTTTTGATGATATAGTGCTCATTTGTAAACATTCCTTAAAGTTCTGCCTTACTAATAACACCCCGAATGCAGAGTATAAATCAATTATAAGAAGAATTTCAACTACTTCAGTGAAAGCAATCAGTAAAGCATTAACTGCTAATCTTGTATCCTATCTTTGCATTCTGATTTGAAAATCTGAAGGGCATGTTATGTTATACTGTATTATTTAACTTGGTGTTAACTAAACATACCCAGTTGTAGGGCACTAGTAGGAAATATGAAATCCCAGGATCCAACTCACACTCAATGAATCAGTAACTCCTGACGAGGAGTCTTCCAAAGCAGAATTATAAATATAATTTATATATGTCTTAAGAACAGAGATATTTGAAAATCAATTGCATTATCTCATTCATCATTTGCAAACGGTACAATGTGACATTGTAGCACATCAAAGAAGTTAATGAATAACATTTCCTTATGTTCTTTACTTACAATTTAAAAGAGGGTAAATAATGGAAATGAGAGTAGTCATCAAATGAAAGAGAATTATATGTATGTGGTTCGAATGAGATATGGGGGACAAAGATGAAATGGTAAATGGCAGATTGGGCAATTGCCTGTCCCCAGGGTCCCAAGCAAGCAATAAGGACATTTTTTTCTGAAAGAAAGTATCAATCTAGGTGATGGATGGCAGTAATAAATATCACTGAGTCAAGAAGCAATCGCTAAAGGCATCTTTTATTCCCCTTACTCAGTTGACATAATCCACTAAAAACGAAGAACTAGTTGTTCAGCCCCTCAATAATTCTGTAGTCAAGGTCATATATTTCCACGGTGCTTAATGTTATGGTTTGCAGGGCAGAATCAGGAGCCTTTCTAAACTTAAGATAGATTATGTGTCCTGCGATTTCTTTGATCATTTAAATCTGTCACTGTGTCTTTAGGAAAAGTGATTATTTTGACAGGATTTCTTCTTTTAAATTCTGGCTGCATGTGGCCCAGTAACCTGTTTTAGGCAATTTGTGGTAAAGGACTTACTGTATATTTCTAAATAAAAGATGGTTGATCACAACTTAAAGATTCCTGCTCTGCAGGTGGTCTTTTGTCATGCTGTGTTTTTACTTCTTGACCTTATAAATGGTAATCACGAGTCCCTATCTCAAGTGCCTTGAAATAATCATTTTCAGGATTCTTGGGGTTTTTTGTAAATAAATTTAGCTCATTTTTAAAAATATGTTTTATTGTTTATTTATTTTTGAGAGAGAGAGAGCATGAGCAGGGGAGGGGCAGAGAGAGAGGGAGACACAGAATTTGAAGCAGGCTCCTGGAACTCAAGAGCTGTGAGATTATGACCTGAGCCCAAGTCAGACGCTTAACCGACTGAGCCACCCAGGCACCCCTGTTTAATTCTTGAAGTCCATATTTCACTTCGTTCATATTGTACAGGATAAAATGGTTTTTAAAATTCTGTCTGGTTTTAGTTTGTTTAAGAGTTGACTTAGCAAGCATTGTAAAGACACAGAATTATGAGAGCTCTCTCTTTTAAATTACACTTTGGCATGAGAAAGTGGAAGGAAAAGCAGAACTTGTATCTGAAAGAGAATGGTATGATAACAGACTTATTTAGGGAGAGGCTCCTCATTGTTGGAGACAACTGAAAATGTTAATAAGTTGCTAATTGGCAGAAGTGCGATGGTTGGGTGTTTTGCATCTATCATATGTCCAGCAGATCTATCATCTATGCAGCAGATAGAAGATAAGCCAAAACAGATAGACAGCCAGGATCTGTGAAAATGCCTGGAGTAGTGTGTAGCTGAAACTTAATAAAGGTAATATTTAGAGAAAGAGATGTCAAGGCTTTAAATTGATAGCAATATTCATTACGAACCATAAAATTTTCTTTCCTTGAAAATGTGCACTATCGATTATGAATTTTAGTTTCTTATAAAGAGTAAATAAAATAAGTCTTGTATGTTTTGAGTATAAAGAGTTAATTCATTTTACAAAAATAGTACCACAACCCTGCTTGAATCAAGCCACGTTTATCACCAACCAGTTGACAGTCCCCAGAGGTGGAGTGAAGCGTTTGAGAATTTTAAGGCCTGACTATTGCTATCTCTGAAACGCAGACATTACTAGAGATGGAAATATTATGCTTTTATACTCATACTCAAGGTTATTTGTATTTCTGTGTTAATGTGTTGTCTACTGATGTTCTAATTATCACCTTTCGGCTTAATAAAAACACAACCTTATTTTCAGCTAATTCTGATCATTTTTCTCCCTTTCTTCAAAATAAGGCAAATTGTTTCAGTTTGATCAGGTCCCTGGGTGTTAAAAAGAGCTAAGTTTAACAAAATAAAAGTAAATTTCAGAAATAATTCTAATACCAAGCACGCTGGGTCAGTCCTTACCTCATTATAGACATCCACAATTATACAAAATGACAGGAAAAGAAAAATGTTTAAGTGCTATGTGTGTGGGAAAAGGGGTCTTTCTGCAACAGGGCATTGGTGGAGAAAAAGGCTGATTTCACCAGGGAATATGCAAATAACTGTCCTATTTTGCTTTCTGTGTGAGAAAGATCAAATTCTTCCCTTTATTTCAGATTTAGAGGAGGGAAGTGGGTAATTTGGTTTACTATATTCTACCACTACTATGTCCCTCTTCTATAATGATCTGAAATTTCTTATCCCTGCTGGATGTGTGTATGCAACTATGGGTTTTGTTTTTACTATTTTTCTTTTACTTTTTAAAACTATTTGCCTATATATCCAGTGCAAAAGTAACAAAATAATGGGTATAGCACAAGCCATAGCTATATCAGCATATCAGCAAGTACATTACTACAGGATCACAATTCATTTATGAGCTTCCTTAGCTATTGATGCAGGTTAGGTCAACATGCACTTCACCTAGCCCCCAGAGATGCTCCCCTCGCTCCCCCAGCCACCAGGGCACCTGGTTTTTCTGGTGGAGTGAAAGTTACTGTTACTCTCAGGAATCTGTGGTCCTACCTAAAATGGATCCCGTATTAGTGGGGCCACTGCTTTTACAGAGAGCCGTTTCTTGTCTCTGAGGGTGTTACTCTGCTTCTTTACCTTCTCTACCTGGTAATTGACATAAACTTGAGGATATATAATGGCTTGATTATCCCTCATTATGACCAAATCTTGCAATATTTGGGCCATGTCTTTCTACCTTTTCCCTCTAAGTAATTCTGATTCTTTGCTCTAAGCAGGTTCCCCAACTTGACCTTTAGATTGTCATCCTTATTATATTTCCCAACCTGAATCTGTCATTATAGTCTCTTCCCTTTAGGGTCTTTCTTCCTTACAAGTTTAAGAAAGCCAAAAAACTATATAAAACATAACAATATAAGAACACCATTAACCACCATCTTATCTTAAATAGCTGTGTTTGTTTTTTATTATTTCTAAATGTATAAATACAATGGAGTATATACATTTATGTATTCCTTCAATACGCTATATAACCATAGATTCCTTCAGTCTTTTTAATAGTTTATTTTAATATTTACACATATTATCCCTTCATTATTGGTTGTTTCCTCACTTTAATACTATATATACTCAGCAATCAAAAATTGTATATATATATATATATGGCTTTTTTATTAGGCTGAATGATTTTCTTAGGACAAATTCTCAATTGTGTATCAAAGTTTGTGGCAATTTTTATAATTTTTGATAGGTATTACAATCCTTTCCCTTGTATATAAATATTCTATAAACATTGTAAATAATCATGTAGTATAGTGAGTTTCTTACCAAAAAAATAGCATTGCCAACTCTAGTCTCATTTCTAGAAGCAATAATTTCTAAACATTGGGGCACCTGGGTGGCTCAGTCGATTAAGTGTCTGACTCTTGACGTTGGCTCAGGCATGATCTCATGGTTCGTGAGATCAAGTCCCATGTGGGGCTCTACACTGTGAGTGCAGAGCCTGCTTGGTATTCTCTCTCTCTTTTTCTCTCTCTGCTCCTCCCCACTCACTCTCCCCCTTCTCTCTCTCTCTCAAAGTAAGTAAACTTCAAAAAGAATAATTTTTAAACATCATACTTCAAGATATATAAATAGAGGAAACTACCATATTTGTAATGCTCATTTTTAATTTGCTATTTACTATTTTATAAAATTAATGAATTGCCTGCTAGCAAAAAGAGGATTTTTTTTATTGATACAATCCTCACCTATACTTCCAATATTAAGTCATTCATTTGCTTTTGTTCAGCTTTAAGTAATTAAATATAGATTTCTTACTTCATCTACTTTAAATGATGCTTCATGGACTCCCACTACATAGAATAAATGTATGAACTACATATCCCTCTATCCATTGTTTTCTTTCTTTGTTCCCTCTCTTAAATTTGGTCAAATTGAACTTAACTGTAATTTTATATTATGAAACTGACAAGATCTTAACGTTAGCTTAGAAAACTTAATTACAACATCAATTATCATCAAGCTTTTTAGTTTATTCCAATCATTGAGAAATAATTACCAAATATTTATTGAAATATTTGTGTACATTTTCACTGTAAAGTCCCACAATATACTAGGATTACATATTTTTTCCATGGATCTATGTGAATTGATCCCTGTGCTACTTTAAAAGATTAGATTTTCTTTTCATATGCAACCTCTGATTGAAAAGCATGATTCAGTATATGTGAATGTATATTATATATGTGTGTGTGTATGCACACACACACACTTATACATACACATATACATACGTGTGTACATATCTATAATGTAGGTCATCTACTTCTTATGTTTGCACATTTTTATTACTGCTGAGAGTGAAATTATATTACTGTTGTCCTAAGTACCTCCACTTTTACTTATTCTAGCTAATGCTATGTCTGCCTTTTTTTCCCCTTAAGATTCTGCAGAGACATCATCTGAAATTTAAGACTAAATATGAACACCAGATAGTCTCTTGGGAGCATGTAAAAAGCTTCTAATTCCATGTTACTGAAGAATAGTAAAAGATAAGGATTAGTATCAGGGTTTAATTATAAGGGTAATAGAACTACTTATAATGTCAAATTTTCAAACCTTACAATGCTGCTACTCCAAGATCACAGCCGTGATTTCGAAACAGTAAGACAGAGACTTAGCAAGCAGGCACTCTTGAGTCATACACAAAAATACTGAACTTCCAGGTTTCCCTGAATCTATTGGGCCCTCGGAAGTGTTTCATGCTTTCCTTCTAAAGTTTAGTGTTCTCTTTATTCAAAATTATTCAAAGATCTCTCCAGATGACATTGACTCCACTCAATATTGACATTCACCTTCTTTTCTTCTCTCTAGACCCATAAATAGATTAGTTACACAATGTCCTACCAGCAAAAATGGTATGCCTCCTGAAAGAAGAAGGAAATTATACCTAGAGTGTGCTAGGAGAGAATTATGGGACCAAATTACTAGATCAAATCACTGGATCAAGTAAGGCATAAATTTGGATAACAAAGATGTTATTCATATGTAAACATATTTCTAGGACACATAATTTAACATGCTGGCAAGAAACCAAGGAGATGGTATTAATTGCCACCAGGATGTCTCTTGGAACCTTGAATGATGTAATGGGCTACTGTAGAGAAGTAGAATAGAAATTTCAGAATGACCATGGTAGATGGTGGAAAAAGAAAAAAATATCTAAAAGTAGGACATAGTATCTTACATTGTGTTCTGTGGAATAGCTTGAAACCACTGCTTATCAATAAAAAAAAATTAAATATGATGTGGCTGACACAGTTATCACTGAGACCATCACTTGGTGGCTTTTCTCTGCCAGACTAGGGCTGGTGGTAGGAGATGTTGTATAAATACAATACCCTTTATATCAAAGTGGATAATAGGATTTTGAAATGAACATAAAAAGTAGTGCTTACCCATCAGAAATAAGGCAGATACAATTACAAAACACATGGCGAAAGTTAGAGTGGCAGCCAAGTTGACTTGAACTTCAGAGAGTTATGGAAATAGAATCAAAAGCAATCAAAGGAGAATATAATAGTCCTTTATCTATCTCTGGACTTTAGTTCATATTCAGACTGGAACCTACTGACTAAAGGAAAAATCAAGACTTCAGAAGGAACAACCTGAAATAACACATTAATCACAAAAACATCTAGAGTCATTTACTTGGGTAAACAATATACCTGGCAAGGGTGAATATCCAGACATTTCCAGAGTGATTCAACTCAAAATATGGTCATGACCACTATAGAAATAGGAATATAATGTGATCATGTAATAAACAAATTCCTAGATCAAGTCGTTTCACTTACAAACTCCTGAATATATTATTAGAATGAATATTCTTAACAGATGATACAATTCTCTACCTCCATCCTTCTCCCCCTCCCCCAACCAGTGCAACACACACTGTTTCCAGAAGCAATGGTTTGAGGACTATGATTGTAGGACCAGCCAAGTGGAAGAATCTGAACTGATTCCTTTCATAACCATTAAAGGAAAAAAACTATATATATAAAATAAAAAGATCACATCCTGGAGATCTGGTAGAGAGTTGTACCAATCTTCGTAGCCTAAGATATTGAGTTAGTGGTCCCCTCAGTTCTCTATGTAATTTATCACTCTAGCCCTAAAAATCTAGACATATACTAGAAGTTGATAGTAGACTGCCACAAACTCAACCAAGTAGACACCTCAAGTTCAAATGTTGTGCATCTGGGTGTATTTGATAAAGCAGACTAATAGGGCCTCTGGTAAAATATATGCAGTCTTTGATCAGTCAAATGCCTTATTTTCTAGCTTTATAATGACTGAGGACCAGAGAACTAAAATTTTAAGTGAGATAGAGAACACTCTACATATCTAGGCCTGCCCCAGGGCTGTGTTAAATCTCCTACCCTCTGTCATAGAGTTGAAAGGGACATAGAGAGATCATATGAACATTTTATAAGCATTACCTTGGTCTGGATGATATATTGTTAACTCCAGTGTATGAGCAACAAGTGGCAAATACATTGGAAAGTTTAAGACATACGTGATGTGCTTCAGGAAATGGGAGATAAAGACGAATCTATAATGATTCAGTGGCTCACCACATGTGATAAAGAGTTTGTCTCCAATTTTTGGTGCTTGATTGCTGATAGCTATTAAGCCTCATCCTTTCTATTCTCTTTCTGTTGCACAGATGAACAAGCTGCTATGAAAGCCCAGATTCTCCCTCCTTTGGTGCCACATACAGATCTCACCAGAGACTCATCCCTAACCCACCATAAGCTCCATAAGCAAGTCTCCTCTCATCTTGAACCATTTTCAGACTTGCTGTGGAGGCACCTTGTTTTCCTCAGAAAGCCTCATTATGTAAATATTGATGACAGATTAAGCTTTTCATGACCCCTTGGTATGTGTGCATGTGTGGAAGCATCTGTGTATTTCAGACATCTGAACCTAATTTGGGGTGGAAGTAAATTCCTTCTCTGCAGGATCCTCACACCCCATCGATAAAATTTTACAGGCATCAATTAGGGAGCGTTGAAACATTCCCTTCAACGTAAGAAAAAAAATTATTTCATCTTGCAAGGCCCATCTCTAAGAATGAAATAAAAGAGTCTTTTAGACTCTATAAAAATAAGTAAGCTATTTTGTTCACTGCTATAGCACCAATGGTAGAGTACTGTATAGAACACATACAACTATATTCTCACATCTTGCGATATGGTCTGATAACCTCCTATTCACTCACTGATACTGATTTCATGAAGAAATAAATGATTAAGAGGTGTCTGGGTGGCTCAGTTGGTTAAGCGTCGGACTTCAGCTCAGGTCATGATCTCGCGGTTTATGAGTTTGAGTCCCACGTTGGGCTCTGTGCTGAAAGCTCAGATCCTGGAGCCTGCTTTGGATTATGTGTCTCCCTCTCTCTCTGCCCCTACCCCACTGACATTCTGTCTCTCTCTCTCAAAAACAAAATAAATATTAAAAAAATTAAATAAACTATTTTAAAAAAGAAAGAAATGATTAAATAAAGATGCAGCATCCACGTTAAATGTATATTATTTAAAATTTCCAAAGGAGCATGTTTTCTTTTCTTTTTCTTTTAAAATTTACTTGACTATGTCCTATACCTCAATGAATGTGGCAATAATTTAAATTTAGCTGTTGTAGAAGAAGCTAAGGAAACCTGCATCAATCATGTCATTTTATTTCAGTAATGTTTCCTTGGTCTGCATAAACGGATGCCATGTGATGATGATGATGAGCAAGAGGATTATCGCTAAGTGTATTAGTCTTATGCAAAATATAGACCAAAAGTATAAAAAGGTCTCTTTGTAGCTTGTCTACAATCCCTCTATGATTAAGAAGTCCGTTGTTGGTCCCTTTGACCCTCCTTCTTGTCTGCACTCAGCCAACATAATGAGGAAATAGAGTATAAACTAATTATACCCTATTCTTACAAACCTTTCCCTGTTCCCATGCTTTCAGTGAAAATCAAAAACAGATGGCAAGTGTATGATCGCAATGTATTTTCATATATTTAAGAAAGTAGGGACACCAAGTCTTTGGTTCTGCATTTACTGGGTGGTGGGGGCGGGGGGAGATATCTGATGTGTAGTTAGTGATCTAAACTTGCTAGCAAAGATTACCAAAGGAAGTTTATTAAGTGGCAGGGCCAACTATAAACCTCACTGTCTTACCTCGGATTTATATATACTCTCTGGTCTTCATTCATAGTATATTTGGTAGGAACTCAATGGCCTCTCAGTCACAGAGGATATGAGGCTAGTCCATGAAATCATTGTATTAGTTTCATTAATTACATTAATTTATTCCATTAATCAATACTATTACATTAATTAGAGCTGGTAATCTAGAATTCAAAACTATTCTTCTTACTGATAAAACTCCTAAGTGCTATAAAATAGAAAATAAATCTCATAAAAATTCAGGAGCCCCCCCTCCTCTATAAAATTTCTGTGTATGCAGTAGTCTGTGGCATGTTAAGACACTATGTTAAAGGGAGACACATTGCTGCCTCTGGTACCCATCACCACTGAAAAAGAGGCAAGTCTCCTAGGGGGCTTTTTAATTTTTTGTTGTTTTTTGGTTTTGTTTGTTTGTTTGTTTTTGGAGTTTACATCTACTGTATTGAAAGGCTGCCAGTTTTTGGTGGAGTGCAGAGCAAAAAAAAAAAAAAAAAAATCTGCATCCGGTCGGTGATATCATGCAAGCTACTCTGCCACTTGGACCATATGACTAAGAAGACACAATGGTTCCTGAAATGTATGAGTCAGGTAAGTTTATGTATGGAGCATTTAGTAGATCACTGTGAGTGAATCCAGCATAGATCTTTAGGGTTGTGGAGAAAATATACAACATACTTAGCAAATAAAGAGTAGCTTTCTGAGACACAACATCACACTTGCTACTGAGCCATACATAATACAAATATAATGTGTGACTTTGGGCCATATCATGAACTGGACCTTCTCTTAGCCTCTAAAGTCATAAGGTTGGCATTAGTATTCTATCATCAAACAGAAGTGGTACATAAGGCTTAGGCATTTCTTGAAGGAACAAGTAGTTAAGAATATACACTTCTTTCTTCTTGTCCATTAATTCCCATCTCTCATTCCATGCCAGTACCCTCCTGAGATTATTATGACCAGAGGATTGTTTAGGGTTGTTTTAAATATATAGTTCTGCATATTTTACTGACAACAAAAAACAAATAGCTCTAGGATTACATCCTCACTCTGGGGTAGCCCTAAAAATAGGAGGAGGAATCCTCTCAGAGGGCTGAATATCTGGCTGTTCATTTCTCCTGGAAGCTGGGAAGACTGAGATATGCATTCATACTACTGATAGACGATGTCTAATGGTTTGGCTATATGGGCAGCACCTTAGAATAATTTAAAGAGAAAAACAAAGAATAATTTAAAAAGAAACGTGGTAACAAGAAGGACTAGGAGGTGGTATGTGAACTGACATCTCCGAATGGCCTCAGAGAATCACTTCATCTAGTTAAGTAATTTAGGTATTTTCTTAGGTATTTATTTGTTAAATAATTTAGGTCTTTGTACTGTAAAAGCTTAATAGGAAACAGAAGAGAAAAATTTTAGTAATTAGCTAGACAAGATGACCCATTCTGTGGAGATAAGCCAGTCTCCCTCCCTAGCCAGTCACCCCTGTTCTTTCTCAAATAACACAGTAACAATGTGTCTGTGGAAGCAGAGATGTGGCTTTGAAACTTATTATGCATTATGTCAGGAAGATGGACCTTGAAACATTCAGGCTGATCTGCTTATACTAATTACTATTTTCCCCAGCCTACCAATAACAGAGACAAACAACGGGACCTTGATAGAGCACCATACCTCAATAACCAGATCACTCTCCAGAGACAGAGTGAGTATATCTGTAAACTTCCTAAAGAAAGAAACAATGTTTTTTTTTCTCTCCAGAATGGATACTTGATCTGCTTACCTATTTCATTTCCTGCCTGCAATACTCCCTTCCCTATCACCATGAGAAGACATTAAGTACTTGTTCACTATCACAGTATTTCACACAACACTTCTATTAAGGGAAATAATTTTAAAGCAATGAAGTATGGCATTTGGCTCATTCTCATGGATTTTACGGTTGACCCTTGCACACTGTCATTCTGAAGTAGCTAGCCTGATAGAATGTTAGAATGTCCTTTTAATAGTAAATTACATTATAAACTATGTGGCACACTGCAATGCTGGTATATTGATCTCCAGGAAGCACTGTATACTCTGAATTAGTGACTGGTATAACATGCTGTTTCTTCCAGTACTAGAATTTATGCATCTAGAAATCAAGAGGTGGAAAAGGGAGTTTTTCTTATCATTATTGTCTCTAATGATCCACTAACAAAAATTTCCTTCTCCTCCCATTGATGTTAGGTTTTGCTATTCTAGAGAACCTCATGTCAAAGTGAGGAATACTGTCTGTCATCAGGGGCCACAACAATGGACCCAATAAAGTCAAAGATGAGGTGGTCACTTGGCTACTTTAATTTATGCCATTCAACAAATAGCTTAAAAAAAGGGGTGGGGTGCCTGGGTAGCTCAGTTGGTTAAGCATCCGACTTTGGTTCAGGTCATGATCTCATGGTTCATGGTTTTCAGCCCCATGTCAGGCTCTAGGCTGACAGCTCAGAGCCTGGAGCCTGCTTTGGATTCTGTGTCTCCCTCTCTCTCTGTCCCTCCCCCACTTGTGCTCTGTTCCTCTCTCAAAAATAAATAAACATTAAAAAAAAATTTAAAAAAACCAAATAGCTAAAAAAAGAAAAAAAAGTGCTTTGCTGTACTGGTGGGAGTGACTGATGCCAATTATCAAGGGAAAATTTGGTTGCTACTACAAAATTGGGGCAAGGAGGCATATGTTTGAGATTTCAGGTGGTGCTCAATACTCTCATATACTTTGTTAAAACTTAAGGAAACATTACAAAACCCCGAAACAGGCACAGCTCCTAATAACACAGATTCTTCAGGAATAAAATTTAGTATCACTCATTAGGGAAGAACCACAACTAATTGAGATGCTAGTTGAAAGCAAAATAAATATGGAAGTGGAAGAAGGAAATTTTGCATACCCTCTGTGACCATGTGAGCAGTTGTAGAAATAGTATTTATCATTATTTCATCTTTGCTTTGACATAAATATGTATGTTTGTATTTCTGTATGCTTTTTTTTTTTAATTTTTTTTTTAGTGTTTTATTTTTGAGACAGAGAGAGACAGAGCGTGAGCAGGGGAGGGGCAGAGAGAGAGCGAGACACAGAATCCGAAGCAGGCTCCAGGCTCTGAGCTGTCAGCACAGAGCCCGACGCGGGCCTCGAACTCACAAACCGTGAGATCATGACCTGAGCCAAAGTCAGAGGCTTAACCAACTGAGCCACCCAGGCGCCCCTGTCTGTATGCTTTTATATATTTGTTTGTATGAAAGTTCCTCCTCTATTTTCACCTTACATTTTTTTTACCTTATCATAAGACGTATTAATAGTGGCTAGATATATATCTCAGTCTGTAAGTTATATAAACCAAAGGGTAAGTGTGACTAAGGTACAAAACCAATAGTCATCACCCAATAATAAACATCAAGTGTGACTGTATATTGAGTTTTAGGAAGAGCAGTAGTGTGGTTTTGGTTATATGAGGGATTGTTGCATCATTTAAAGTACAAGAATGATTTTGTCATCACCTTTTTGTCCAAGTGAAAATGTCTAAATTTGTGTGTGCGGATGCCAAATGACAACATTTGGATTGTGCTAGATTGTTTTATTAGAACCTTGCTGAACTAAAGACTACCTTTCAAAGAAGCCAGTAGAATGGTCCACATTAGCATCATCCCAAAGAGTCCAAAACATCTGGAAAGCAGTGAAGCAGCAGCCATTACTCTTGGAAGGTCATCACTGATAAATACAGTCAAAGGCAAACTGCCACATTGATCAGTGGTTTCACCCTTGGTTTGCTCTTCTCCATGCTTCACCCTGCTTCTGTCTTTTAATGAAGATAAATAGCATCTCTGGCCCAGAACCACCACAGTTGGCTGTATATCCAAAGAGGGGTGGTCTGATCACACAGAAGTCACAATTCCCCATAGCTCTCTCCACCCATCCCCCTTTCACAATCCCACTGTGGCATCTGAATGTGTTTGGAATCCTGATTTCCTTGCAGGATTACACTTCAGACGGGTATCAGCCAGTCTCTAATCCCCTGACTTCCTTTTTTTTTTTTTTTTAAGAGTATTTATGTAGAATATGTCCAATTATAAATTCTTTCTCTGAATCTTTGAGAAATCAATCTTTTAAAAACTCCATAGAGAACAAACTGATGTTTACCAGGTGGAAGTAAGAGGGAGGATGGGTTAAACAGGTGCTGGGGGTGAAGGAGGGCACTTGTGATGAGCACAGGGTGATATATGGAAGTGTTGAATCACTAAATTGTACACCTGAAACAAATATTGCACTGTGTTGACCAACTAGAATTTAAATAAAAATTTTAAAAATAAATAAAGATCTCTTGCTAGTTTTATAAACCAGGTTGTCTTTCTAAAGGACCTGGGGGCGATCCTTTGAAATGTAAACATCAAGGAAGATAGTGCCCCTCTCTTGCAGTCTTTGTGAGATCTTAGGAGTTTAACTTCCCTGAGCAGCACCAATTAGCAAACACAGAGGGCATAATCACAGACAAAAATATTTGCAAACTCAGGAATAGCTTATTGTGCTTGCTACATCCTGTTGGTCAACCTGTCCCCTAACATCTTCCAGTACTTTTCCAGTAGCTCATCCCAGAACTAAAAAACTCTCCTGCCCTTTGTTTCAATGGACCGAGTTCAGACTGAGTTTTGTTTTCTCTTCCCTGTGGGCAATAGTCTTGAACAAGTCTTCCTCATTTAAATTTGGCAGTGCAATCTTTCCTCTGGTACTACAAACAGAGCTGAGGTATTGAAGCCAATTATGATGAGGAGATGGACGCATATGACTCAGGAATGTTAGTCATGCTTTGTTCATGCTATGAGCAGGGGCTATGAATTTTACCACCTGTAGGTACTGAAGCACTGGAATAATTAAGGAAGTTGATATTCTGAGTTGGGTAAAAGAAACACTGTATTGTGAGGATAGTCCTTTTAGCAGAAACCTACTTCAGTACCGTAGGATGGTAACATTCATTGCAATCTAACGGAAGGATTAAAGAATGGAAGAAATTTAAACTGGAAAGAAATGTTGAAGACTGAGTATTTACCAAAACATTAAAGGTAAGGTAACAATCTCAGATTTCCTAGGACAGTTTCTGTTAATGTCTGATATGAAAGTCAACTGGCAAGTGTGAAACCTGCAGGGCAGACCGGCTGGTAGTCAGCTGACTGGAAAATCCAGTGAGATTTGGTACTGCGGTGGAGCCCTAAGGCAATACAGGGGCAGAGTTACTTCTAAGACTTTCAGTCTTTTATTAAGCCTTCTAACTGGTTGACGAGGCACCCCCTACTCTATGGGTGGTAATCTGCTTTCCTCAAAGTCTACTTATTTAAATGTTAATAGTATCACCTTCACAGCAACACTAGACTGGTATTTCACCAAGAAACTGGGCATCATAGCCTAGCTAAGATGACATACAGAACTGACCATCACATCAAGTAAACATCAGAGATGGAATGTTTCAGAAGTTGTATTTCTCCATGTATGAATCATAGTATATAAATCTGACAGTATCACTAATAATTAGAAAACTAGATGACACCTTTGAGTATAAGCATGTTATATACAGTATATTTTGTGTTCATGTACATTCAATGACAAAGTTACCATATTTATGCTCAGTCTCAAGAAAAGAGATTTCTGTCACTGAAAGTTTATGCAATTTGCTCAAGTTAACTTACCTAGTAAGCTGGGGAGCTGGACTTTAAGCATGGACTGTTCAATGCATTAATCACTAGCCACACACAGATGTTGAGCACAAGAAATGGAGCTAAGCAAACAGCAAAAAGAAAACAAACAAAAGCCAAAGAAACACAGAATGTAATTTTTAATAATAATGTATTCTATTTACCCTAACACATCCAAACTGATTTCAGCATATAATCAATATAAAATACTTAATGAGATATTTTTCTGTTTCCCATGCTAACTCTACCCCGGAGTTTGAAGATGCAGCATTAAAAAAAAATATATCTCATTAATCATTTTGTATTAATTATACTGTTTCATTTTAATGTTTTTTTTTTTTATTGTGGTTACTAGAAAATTAAAAATCACTGATATGGCTTTGATTATATTTCTTTGGACACTGCTAATGTGAGCCCTTAACCTTCCTAAAGGGAATTTCCTTCCTATATGATGTCTTCTTATTTGTAAGGTGTGGCTCATTATCATGTCAATACAACTGGTACATAATACTTAATTAGCTTATTAGCACCTAATGTAGGCCAAGATATTGTCTTTGTACCACAGAAAAGAATACAGGTGTTCTTCACTCTGGTCTAGATATTATTAAAAGTAAAAAAAATAGAGACATATATTTGCTTTGGTTTTCTCATTAAAGCTAATACCTGGTACAAAGCCTTCACTTGATTCACCGTGACATGTCATCCAGCATTCCTGATGAGGGAGCATAAGGCAAGCTGACACCCCACAACCTCCCTATCCCCAGGTGGGATATGTGATACTCCTCAGGCATTCCTGGCTGCCCAAGAACAAAGGAAGGGACATAAAACAAAATGCTTAAATGGGTAAGAGTCTCCATCAGTTAACAAATATCCCATCAATAGCCTAATCTCAAGCACTCCCTACTATCTTAATGGTAATGGTTTGCTAGAGGGAAAAACAACCTTAGCTTGACAATAGCTAGGCACCCAGTAATCTGTAAATCCTCTTTAGCATATGGAAATCCCTTTAAGAAACTCTCTCTTGACTTTACAGCCCCCAACTCCACAGTATATAAGCAGTCACTCTGCACAACCCCACTGCAGCTCTTTCTGCCCACAGGTCCTATCCCTGTGCTTTAATAAAATCACCTTTTTGCACCAAAGATGTCTTCAATAATTCTTTCTTGTCTATTAGCTCTGAACCCCTGCCAACACCCCAAAACCTCATCATTAGGGTAACTAATTTTGTTTGATTTTTCATCCTTTATATGTTTATAAATTGAGATGTATTGCTAAAATTATTATTCAATGATCCCTAACTGATGAGGGAGCATAAGGCAAGCTGAATATTGGGTATTTTGAATTATGAATTTCTGGGAGAAATATTAACACCAGAGATTAATGAAATATTTAACCTGTTCAATTCAGCTCATAAAATTCTGATTCAGAATGATTAATTTCGTATTACATTTTTGATAACACCTATTTGATAAGGGTTATTTTGCAGCTTACTAAGCTTAAAAACAAACCAATAATAACAACAGCAAGAAAAGTTACAAGATTTTACTAGGTAAAACTACAAATTATTCTTGTACCTGATTAAAGCAACAGACACTATTAGAAGAACTAAATAGGAAAGTTATGGGTTTCTATATACTAAATCATAGGTTTTAAGAGTTGGTTAACTATATATGTAAATAATATATATAGTTTATAATATATATGTTAGGTAGGGGCTAGACATGAGACTCTGAGGATCACTCTGAGGTAGAGTCCCAAGTCCTTGACAGAGGGGAATGACAGAGACACGAGCTGGAGGCAAGGGCACTAATAAATCAGCTACACATTAAAAGCCTTGGAGCACAACATCCTGACCTAGTGGCTTCCAAGACCTTGGGACTGACAGACTAAAGGGCCACAGATACGGAACATGCACTCTCCTCTTCCATCTCTGCCCAGGGTAATGCCTAGACTCACTGTAATACATTTTCATTGTGGGTACAGCCCTGCCCTATGGAAAAAGGCTCCCATGAAGGTTCCCTGGTAGGGTCAACAACTCCCCCTCCCAACATGTGGGAGGAGTCTCCCAAATGATTGGAAACAGCCTCCATTAGAGACTACCCTGCTGTACATCACAGCTCCTCCCAGCCCACAGAGACCCAATAACATCCAATTCCAAAACAACCTAGCAGCTGGTTCCACCCAGCAGAACCAGCCTGTTCTTCCATCTTGGAGAGTGTACTTTCACTTTAAGAAACTGCTTTGTGCTTGCTCCTTTCCTCTGGTTGTCTTTTTTTTTTTTTTTTAATCTTTTTATTTATTTTTGAGACAGAGAGAGACAGAGCATGAGCAGGGGAGGGGCAGAGAGAGAGGGAGACACAGAATCTGAAGAGGCTCCAGGCTCTGAGCTGTCAGCACAGAGCCGGAAGCGGGGCTTGAACTCACAAACCGTGAGATCATGACCTGAGCCGAAGTCAGAGGCTTAACTGACTAAGCCACCCAGGTGCCCCATTCTCTCTCTCTTTCTCTCTCTCTCTTTTTAAAGCTTATTTATTTATTTTTAAGAGAGACTGAGAGAGAGAGAGACAGCGTGAGCTGGGGAGGGGCAGGGAGAGAGATAGACAAAGAATCTGAAGCAGGCTCCAGGCTCTGAGCTGTCAATACAGAGCCTGACGTAGGGCTGGAACTCAGGACTGTGAGATAATGGCCTGAGCAGAAGTTAGATGCTCAACTGACTGAGCCACCCAGGTGCCCTAACAGTCGTCTTTCTGAAATACAATCCAATTATTTTTTTTCTGTACTTAAATGTATTTAACGTTTTCATTAACTTTGAACACTTTCAAATTTCAAGCTATTTAGTTACACTAGTCCCTCCTTATCTTCAATTTTAGTTACCTGTGGTAAACCCAGGTCCAGCCGCAGATGATCCCCCTTTTGACATTTTGTCAAGGTCAGAAGTAGCCTAATGTTACATCACAATACCTATGACCTTCTCCTCACTTTATCTCATCGTGTACGCATTTTATCATCTCCCATCATCACAAAAAGGATAAGTACAGCCCAATAAGATATTTTGAGAGACCACATTCACATAGCTTCCACTGCAGGATATTGTTATAATTATTTTATTTATTATTATTCTTAATCTCTTATTGTGCCAAATTTATAAATTAAACGTTATTATAGGTATGTATGTATGTATGTATGTATGTATGTATGTATAGGAAAAAAACATAATCTATACAGGGTGTGGTGCTCTGTTCTTTCAAGCACCCATGGGGAGGGGGGTTGGAATGTGTCCACTGTGGATAGAGGGAGACTACCGCATATCATTTTTCCAACCTTAATTGTCTCTCACGTCCCTTAATCTATCCTTCAAGTAGCTTCCCCTAGACAGGTGACCAAGTGATGGCACTTAGGCCAAATCAGGCCTATTTTTGTTAATAATGATTTATTAGAACACTGCCACATCCATTTTTTCTTTAAAAAAATATCCTGTCTGTAGCTGCTTTCATGATACAACAGCAGAATTGAATAGTTCTGACAGATACTCTGTGGTGTGTAAAGCCTGAAATATTTCCTATCTGACCATTATCAGAAAAAGCTTAAAGATCTCTATTCCAAAGGGAGCTTTTTCTTGTCCACCTAAGTTTCCACTTCTTATTCCTCCTTTATTCCTGCCATTTCTATCTATACATTTATTTAGCAAAGAAGGCATCATATAGTTTTCAGATTATCTAATGTATTCATTTGTGTACCTTAGCACAAAACCTGACCCTAGCATTAACCTATTTGGAAGATAAACAGTTACTTAATGAATAATTTTGACCTATAAGATAAGGAGAAACATGACAGAAGTGTATATGTACATATTCTTTTCCTTTTTGAAAGAGTTTATTGCCCAATTACTAGTTCATTAATCCTGTAATTCTATATTATGTAATGTGTTACTATTTTAAGCATAACAAATGAAAAGCCTGGGTTTACAGGAAAATGTATTCAATTACTTGGGCTATATTGGTCAGTTATATGGACCAAGTAGTCAATCAATAAGACTTTTCCCCTCCAAACTGAACACTATTTTGAATAACAACAGTCTTTCTGTCACTATACTGACATTCCATACATGTGGTCTATTCTGCTTTCTTCTTGAATGATACCCTAAAATATGCCATATTAATTAACTCCATGATTGTATATTGAGCAAATACAATGCACAGGGTTATGTGGTAAGTCTTTTACATGTATGACCTCATTAAATCCATACATCAATATGAATTGGACCTGTACCTGGGACAGGTTGCACAGATCAGAATTTATGGAGACTCTATTTAAATCAAAATTGTCTGACTCCCCATCTTCTGCACTTAAACACTACTCACACTGTTTCTGAATCACAGCTATTTTGGAGTCTCTGGCAAGCCCACCAGAAAATTTTTAACAAACAGAGCTATTAAGATAATTGTCTAAATGGGTTGATCAATCAATCAACTCAGTTATTTAAAGGTTGCCTATTTGGCTCTTTATCCCCTCTCTTTCTCTCTGGCTTCCTGCCTTTGGCCATTTCATTGCTCTTTAGCACTTTCATTAGAGATTTGGCATGAAAAGAGAAAAAAGATGAAAACTAAATGAGGCTATTTAATTTCCCAGTAGGCTTAGCAACTTTTAAATTTTCCTTCAGGGGAGGAAGGTATAGTTTGGGTTATCGCACCTATTTATCCAGAAGGTCATACGCTATATTTAGCATTATCCTTTTTGCTCATCAGAAAATGTATTTGAACTTATTTGAAAATACAAAATCTGCCTTTTCACAATGTTTTCAAGTTTCAATAATACACTTGATTATTATCATCAAATCAATATTGATTAGTGTATTTTATTTCATTATGTTTCTATTTCACTTGTTTCTTATTAAACAGCTTAACTAAAAGTATTTTATGTATCATAAAGTTCACCTATTTCCATTGACTCATTTCAGGTGACTTACAGTAACTATCTTGAGTGGTGTAACCATTAATATAAATCAATTCTAAAACAATCATATTCCATAAGCCCATTTACTGTAAATCTCTATTCTGTGCCCTAGGTACCCTCTTATGTGCTGCCTCTATAAATTTTCTTGGTTATATAAGTGGAATCATGCAATGCACTGTCCCTTACATCTGGATTCTTTGATTTAACATAAAGTTGACATTCATCTAGGATGTAGTATGTGTCAGTAGTTTGTTATTTTTCAATGATAAATAATATGCTATTTTATTAATATACCACATTGTGTACATCTGCTCATTAGATGATGAATATTTATACAGTTCCTAATTTCTGGCTATTATGAATAATGCTGCTGTGAACATGCACATGCATTTCTTTGTGATGTATATTTTCATTGCTCTTAGTTACATGCCAACAAGTGGAATTGATGGGTCATATGGCAGTTTTATATTTTTTTTAAGGTTTTTTTTTCTTTTTTTTGAGAGAGAAAGAGAGAGAGAAAGTACAAGTGGGGGAGGGGCACACAGAGAGGGAATGAGAGAGAATTCCAAGCAGGCTCTACAATGTCAGCATGGAGCCTGATACAGGGTCAAACCCACAAATAGTGAGATCATGATCTGAGCAGAAGTCTGACTCTTGACCAACGAAGCCACCCAGGCACCTGCTCCCCCCCCCTTTTTTTTTAAGTTTTATTTTTTTGACAAACTACTAAATGGTTTTCTAAACTGGTCTGTAATTTACATTTACATACTAATATATTTATCTGCTTGAATTAAAACAATAATGTTTATATCTTTATGTACAATTATTTTCAATGGTTTCTGAGAAAATTAAATATATTGCTAATTATTTGAGAAAATTTCAAATCTAAATTTGTAGAACCCAGAAATGCATTTTATAAATATTATGTTTTGTATATAGAAAGAACTTTTTCTGAGAATGTCATACCACTTAATAAAACTTTAATAATTAAATCTGCTTGTAAGGAATATAAAACTAAAAGTAGAAAGTTTACATATGTATGTAATCAACATGTACCTGAAATATCTTTAAACGATTTTCTGTATTCTATATATGTGCCTACTAATAAGTAATATTCCAAATGGAGTATATAAATAATCAAAAACAAAAATCTAAAACATTTTTAAACTTCTTTTTTTAAATTTTGTTCCAACGTTTATTTATTTTTGAGAGACAGAGAGACAGAGAATGAACGGGGGAGGGTCAGAGAGAGAGGGAGACACAGAATCAGAAGCAGGCTCCAGGCTCTGAGCTGTCAGCACAGAGCCCGACACGGGGCTTGATCCCCACAAACCAGGAGATCGTGACCTGAGCTGAAGTCACATGCTTAACCGACTGAGAAACCTAGGCGCCCCCGTTTTTGAGCTTCTAATGGCAAAGTAACTTGTATTAGACTTAATATCTTACATATAAAAATTATAAACTCTGCTATGGGGAATCTTGTTAGAAGACATTGGAGAGCAACTGAAAACATTCACCAACTACATAAGGTATAACACTCTAAAGAAGCACTGAATAAGACCTATGTTTCCATGAGGGCACTCTCCACTCTACTTTCAGGGGGAGCAGCTGTATTCTTTATATAAAAGAGGCACTATAAATATAAAGACAGTTTGAAAGTTAAAGAATGGAAAGTGACATAACATGCTAACTCTAAACACAAAAAATACTGATGTGGCAATACCAAAATAGACAATGCAGATCACAGCACGTAGAGATTTAACATAGAAAAAGAGAAATTGTTTACAATAAAAGAGAAATTTCATCAAGAGAGAATAATAAACAGCAACTTTATGCACAAAATAACAGCTTTGAAACATACAAAATAAAAACTGGCTGAGGTAAAGTGATAAAAAATCCACAGTCAAGTTGGGGAAAAGAATAGTCTTCTTTTAGTGAACAATACATAACTGTAATTAAAACAAAACCACAAAAAAATCAGTAAAGATATAGAAGACTTAGGGGCACCTGAGTGGTCAGTCAGTTAAGTGTCTGACTCTTAGTTTTGGCTCAGGTCATGATTTCATGTTCGTGAATTTGAGCCCCACATTGGCTCTGCACTGATGGTGTGGAGCTTGCTTGGGATTCTCTCTCTTCCCTCTCTCTCTGCCCCTATCCTATGTGCATTGTCTCTTTCCCAAAATAAACTTAAAAAAAAAAAAAACTTTTTTAAAGATATAGAAGACTTGACGTATTCTATAATCCAACCTATCTCAATGATATTTCTAGAACACTATCAAATATTTGTAGAATACATATAATTTTTAAGGACACATAAAATACTGATGAAAATAGATAATATGCCGGACCATAAACTAAATCTTAAAAATAAAAATAAAATTGGAATTGTGCTATGTTCCTTGGAAAAAAGTTAATTAAATTGGAAAACAAATCAAATTTACCCAGAAATAGTCATAAATAATGAAAAGTTATGCAATATTACTTTAAGTAAATCATGCAATTAAACAAAAATTATTTTTTAAAAATTAGAAAATATACCAAATATAATAATATTAAACATAATATATATAATATTACTAAAAATTGTTAGAGAAAAATTTATAGCTTTATTAGTTTATAGTAAAAAATAAGAAAGGTTTAAAATAAATGATCTAGGCTTTCACTTTAAACAATTCAAAATAAAAGCAAATTTAAATCAAAATAAGAGAAAAATGAAAATAATAAAAGTGAAATAAAATTAAAATCAAAGGAAAGAAAAAAAGAATATTAACAAAACCAATGTGTGTTGTTCTCAAAAATAATAACAAAGTTAGGAAACATTCATTTACACTTAGGGAAAAATAAAATGAAACACATGTCTAAATGTCATTAAAATTATATTAAAATCCTATTATAAACAATGTAGTACTACTAGTACATTCTAACAAGTTAGTTGAGATAGCAAAATCCATTGAAAGGCACTACTTACAAAGACGAAGACAGGAGAAATAGAACAGTTGAAAAGCCCTGTATCTATTAAAATTTGAATACATTATTTAAAAGCAAGAACAAGTTTAGAATTTCTACTGTGCTTTATTGTTTTTAATGTTGCAATTGAAATCTAGGTGCAACAAAAAGAAAAAGAAAGAACAAATAGAACATAATGTAAAAATATTTTCAAAGACATCATCTTTATGTTAAAAATCTGAAGAAATCTACCAAAAAAACAAGATCTAATTAAGTGAATGCAATAAGGAAGGGAAATAAAAGGTCAATATAGAAAATTCCATTGCATTTCTGTATACTAAAACTGAATTGGGAATTTTTATTTATTACACCAATTATATATTTCAAACATATGGTGCTTACAAATAAATATTAGCAAAATATTTTTAAATGTTAGCACAAGTAGAAACTGTTTCAGGGAACATTAGAGAAATCCTATGTAAATGTGAAAACTCTTGAGATGTCAATTTTCCTTAAATTGACCTATGTATTGAATACCATTATCAAAATTCTAGAAATCTGTGTAGAAATTGATGACTATATTTATTATATGGAAACAAAGAAGTTACAAAACAGCCAAAATGCCCCTTAAAAAAGTTGGAGGATTTTTATGACCTGATCTCAGGAATTTATATGAATTTATAATAGTTAAAACAGTATAGCATTTGTGTAAGGATAGACATAATGATTAATGGAATAGAACAAAGAATTTAGAAATAGACCTTCAGATATGTAGTTAATTGATTTTAAACAAAGGTATCAAGGTAAAATAATTCAGGAAGCATAGTTAAAAAAAAATGGTGGTAGAAAAGCTGGGTATCTGTAAGAAAAAAAAAATTTTTTTTTTATCTATTCCTCACAACTTTGGAAAACATTAATTTGACATTGATCACAGACCTAAATTCTAACCAAATTTTGACTAAATGTAAAAATTCTAGAAGAAAACAAAGGATACTATATTTACTGTCTTTTACATATAGAAATTGGTAGTTACATATAAAGTAATAGAAACCAGAAATCATTAATACTAGAAGAAATATAGAAACTTGATTGTTCACAATAAATATCTTGTGTTGTTGTAATATGCATTTAATATAAACAGACTGGAAGAAAATATTAACACCATGTATTCAACAAAAGAGTCATAAGCAACACCTTAAAAAGTCCTACAAATCAGTGATAAAAAGGCAGACAACACAATAAAACTGAGCAAAACTCTTGAATTGATACATCAGCTAAAAAGATATATGAATGTCCAGTAATCACCAGAAAAGGAGCTCACTGTCATTAGTCATTAAGAAACAAAATAAAACCAAAATATTATACCACTTAAATCCCAGTACAAGAGTTAAAATTAAAAGTGTGAAAAATTGGCCAGAAGGAAGCACTATGGCCACATTGGCCAGAAGGAAGCACTATGATTCTATTCTCAGTTATGTCTGTAAGTATATAAGACAGTAAAACTTTGAAAAACAGATTTGCAGTTTCTTGTATACCTTTCCTGTATATTCTACAGTCACCAAATAGCTCAATAATTTAATTCTTTGCTGTTCTGCCAAGCAGCTAAGTTTGAAGACAGATAGCCACACAAAAGTCAAGTACAAAAATATTGATATCGTTTTTATTCATAAGAAGAAACTGGAAACAACCAAATGCCCATAGATAAAGGAATGAATAGTAACGTTATGCTATGTTTATTCTTCAGCAGTAAACATACCTTACCTAGGAAAAAAGTGAACAAACTACCAGCACACAAATTATATAAATACAACCAGTTAATAATGCAAAATAGATCCACTGAAATATCAGGTAAAAGATATATATATATATATATATATATATATATATATATATATATATATATATATTTTAATATTTATTTGTTTTTAATTTTTTTAATGTTTATTTTTGAGAGAAAGATACACACATATCAGGAGCAGGAGAGGGGCAGAGAGAGAGGGAGACACAGAATCCGAATCAGGCTCTGAGGTGTCAAAACAGAGCCCAACAAAAGCCACTTATTTTGTAATGAATACCAATTTAGACAACTTGAAACCTTGAATAATTTAATTGATGACACTGATGAGATTTGAAGAGGCATAAACATAGTTAGAGAATCAAGTTTTAAACATTTCAGGGTTGAGGAGAATAAATGTTACATTGCAGTGAACTGGACAAGCCATCTTTATATTTCACTTCTAGACTATCTAAATAATCCTGTCTAAATAATCCTTATTTATGTTTAATTGAGAAAGGTACCATCATTCATGCAACTGGAAATGACACTTTCAAACATTGTCTTTATGGGGCAAATCATATAATACAAGGAATAGACATTGGTCACCAGATCACTACCAAGAGTGGCTGTTAAAATAGAGATCAAGGAAAAAGCAAATAAACAGAGAGATACACATGTCCATGGATAGGAAAACTCAATATTTTCAAAATGTCAGTTCTTCCCAATATGGTATATAGATTCAATGCAATCTCAACCAAAACCCTAGCAAGTTATTTTGTGAATATTGACAAATTCATTCTAAAGTTAATATGGAAAGGCCAAAAAACTAGAATAGTCAATAAAATTCTGAACTAGAACAAAGTTGAAGGATAAACTACTTGATTTCACAACTTACTATAGAGCTACAGTAATCAATACAGTGTGGTATTGGCAAAAGAACAGATCAATAAGTAGAACAGAGTGCCCAGAAATTGAATGATACAGTCAATTGATCTTTGGCAGAGAAGCAAAAGTAATACAACTGAACAAAGCAAGTCTCTTCAAGAAACGGTGCTGGAACAGCTGGACATACACATGCAAAAAATGTTTCTAAGCATAGAACTTCCATCCCTCACAAAAATTAACTCAAAAGGGATTACAGACCCAAATGTAAAACAAAAAACTACAAAACTCTCAGAAGATAACATTGGAGAAAACCTAGTTATCTTGGGTATGGTGAGGCAGTCTTAGATACAATACCAAAGGCAAGATCCATGAAATAAACAATTGATAAGCTGGACTTCATTAAAATTAAAAACTTCTGTAAAAGACAATGCAAGAGATGAGAAGACAAGCTACAGACTGGGAGAAAATATCTCCAAAGGGCACATCTGATAAAGGACTGTTACCCCACGTATACAAGGAACTCTTAAAACTCAACAATAAGAAAATGAACAAATTGATTAAAAAATGGGCCAGGGACACCTTGATGTCTCAGGTTAAGTGTCTGACTCTTGGTTTCTTGGTTTTGGTTAAGGTCATGATCTCACAGTTCATGGGATTGAGCCCCACATCGGGTTCTGCAGCTGGCAGTGCAGAGCCTAGTGGGATTCTCTCTCTCTCTCTCTCTCTCTCTCTCTGTCCTTCCCCCACTCACACTGTCTCTTTCTCTCTCAAAATAAATAAATAAACTTTAAAAAAAATGGGCCAAAGACCTTAAGACCTTGTCATAGAAGATACACTATGGCAAATAAACATATCAAGATATATCATATACATCATCAAATAAATGCAAACTAAAACAAGATGGTACAACACACGCATTAGAATGGCCAAAGTCTGGAATATTGACAACATACATGCTGGTGAACATATGGAACAACAGGAATTTTCATTCATTGCTGGTGGGAATACAAAATACTATAGAACAGTCTGGCGGGTTTTTTGTTTGTTTTTTACAAAATTAAACATACCCTTTATCATATGATCCAGCAGTTACACTTCCTGGTATTTACCCAAAGGAGTTGAAAACTTATGACCACACATGCACTTTCACACAGATGTTTACATGAGCAGCTTATTTGTAACTGCCAAAACTTGGGCACAACCAAGATGTGGCTCAAACTGTGGTACATCCAGGCAATGGAATATTATTCAGTGCTAAACAGAAATGAACTATTAAGACACAGAGGAACCTTAAATTCATATTGCTAAGTGAAAGAAGCCAATCTGAAAAATCTACATCTTCTAGAGTTTCAAATATATGATAATACGAAAAAGGCATGGAGACAATAAAATATCATTGCCAGAGGTGTGGGTGGATCACAGGGGATTCTTAGGGCAGTGAAAATAAATATGTTGCATGTTATCATAATGATGAATATATGTATATGCCATTGTGTTTTTGTGCAAACCCATAGAATGTACAACACCAAGAATGAGCTCTAAGGTAAACTATGGACTTTGGGTGATTATGATGTATCAAAGCAGGTTCATTCTTGAGAAAGGGGGAAAAAAAGGTACCATCTGGTGAGTGATACTGATAATGCGAGAGGCTATTCATGTGTGAAGGCAGGGTATATATGGATAATCTCAGTACCTCTCAATTTCGATGTGAATCTAAAACTGCTGTAAAAAGTAAAGTCTATAAAAGAAAAATGAAGAGATTCTCTACATATATTAGAAAATAAAGGTTGCATTTTTTTAGTGTGGTTTAAACACATTTTTATTTTTGGAGGAAGGAAAAGATGGGTTTCTGACACATAAAATATTTATAGTCATGTTCCTTCTATCGCCTTGTGAGCTCACATGTCGGCTCTCCCTTATTCATGTTCACCCCCCGCTTTTGCATCCTCAGGCACTTGCTTAGGAAAGCATGGATGTATTTCTATCAATTGCTTCTCTAATAGAAACTGTTTATAAAGTCAGCATCCTGGAAACAGTAGGTTACAGCACCCCTGTAAAATATGTATAAACCATGCTTAAATGAAAGTGCTTTTCTTACTGAACAAATAATGTCTATCTGAAAAGTTATATGACAAAATGAATTTCACTTAGAAATACTGCTAGCTACTTCAACACTGTCTACACAATACTGGTTTCCATGGGCCAATTATTTAGTTTTGGGCTGAAGTTTCCAAAGACATGGCTTTTTCAGTTGGTAATAATCACATAAACATGTCATTTTTTCAGATACCCATCAATAATCAATGATATCAAGAGAATTTATCTGGCCTATAACACTTTTTCTCATTTGTCTAACATTTTTATATACACTGACTTGCATGTATTACAGTGAATCACATAACATATGAGATATTCTTAGAGCCCATAACGGCACTAAAAACACAAGAATTCCACACTGGTGGAATAAAATTTTCTCCTTATACCCATTCCTCCTCCTTCAGACTTATTAATGAATTAAATAAAGAACATGCAGACAGTGCATCTTGTCCAAATATATGGAAAATATTTAAATTAATTTTCTTTTTTTTTTAATTTTTTAAATTTTTTTTAATTTTTTTTTTAAATTAATTTTCAAAGGGAAATAGGTCAATCTAAAGATTACAGGATTGGGCATTGCTTCCATGTCCAAAGGGAATGTATACAAATAAATCAAATTGACGTATTATATTGAGTTTTCATATAATTCCAGAGACAGTTTTTAGTATAAAGATAGATGCCATAAATAACTGCCACTTTTACTATACAGTATAGTCATATAATTTATCTTTCAGTTAGAGCAATATAGCAGTCTTGTTCCCAAGATCCCCCCCAACACACACACACAATCTCTTAGAAAATGATGCAATAGCCAAATTACGGAAGAGCCTAAATGTCCATCAACTGATGAATGGATAAAAAAACCTGTGGTTTATATACACAATGGAATACTACTTGGCAATGAGAAAGAATGAAATCTGGCCTTTTGTAGCAACGTGGATGGAACTGGAGAGTGTTACCTAAGTGAAATAAGTCATACAGAGAAAGACAGATACCATATGTTTTCACTCTTATGTGGATCCTGAGAAACTTAACAGAAGGCCATAGGGGAGGGGAAGGAAAAAAAAAGAAAAAGTTAGAGAGGGAGAGAGCCAAACCATAAGAGACTCTTAAAAACTGAGGGTTGATGGGGAGTTGGAGGGAGGGGAGTGTGGGTGATGAGCATTGAGGGGGGCACCTGTTGGGAGGAGCACCGGGTGTTGTATGGAAACCAATTTGACAATAAATTTCATATTAAAAAAAAAAAGAGGGGCGCCTGGGTGGCTTAGTCGGTTAAGCGGCCGACTTCGGCTCAGGTCATGATCTCGCGGTCCGTGAGTTCGAGCCCCGCGTCGGGCTCTGGGCTGACCGCTCAGAGCCTGGAGCCTGTTTCGGATTCTGTGTCTCCCTCTCTCTCTGATCCTCCCCCATTCATGCTCTGTCTCTCTCTGTCTCAAAATTAAATAAACGTTAAAAAAAAATTAAAAAAAAAAAAAAAGAAAAGAAAATGATGCTACCTCCATTCTCTAGCATGTGCTATATGTAACTCTTTGTTTCAATTCTATAGACCTTAAAGTAAACTTTATTTTTCAGATGGATTGTTGACACATATTATTTGTACAACCAATATTCATTTTCCAGTATGATGGAAAGGTCTGGGTGTCAGAAATATCTAAGTACAAATACCTGGTTTGCAAGTTATGTGACCTTGATCAAGTTAAAACAACGTTCTTGACCTCATTCCCTCATCTAAAAATTAAGATGGTAATTTAAAGAATTTTTGGGAAATTGTGTGAGATATAAATATGTGAGTTAAGATGTCATTTTACAAAGCAGAGTTGGTGTTAACTATTATCACTGTCATGGGCTAGACACTTGGCAGGCTTTGGCAGTACATGGTCATCATCAATGCTACCAAGAAAGACACAGACAGAAATGGGAAGAAGTGTATACAAATAATTATAATACACTATGGTTTTTTATTCCAAAATAATATTCCACTAGTGAGTTTCCTACATTAACTGGTTCATCTTTGATTTCTTATATTTTTATTGTTAGGAATGTTAAGGGGGGGGGGTGATGAAACACACATCCTTCACACACACAATTAACTATTTTTTGTTTGTTTAGCATTTCCTTTTTGCCTTAATAAAATAAATTAAATGCCTTTTAAATATCATTTTCAGACCAATTTAGTTGTTCTCTTCCCCTGTAAAATGTGAGAAGCTTTCCAAATCATTTATATATAAGCACATAAGTTTTGTTCCCCTTTTACTCTTACAGCATAATTATGTTATAAAATTGACACACAATTTTTAAAAATAAAATTCAATACTATTTTTTTATTTTATTTTTTATTTTTTAAAATTTACATCCAAATTAATTAGCATATAGTGCAACAGTGATTTCAGGACTAGATTCCTTAGTGCCCCTTACCCATTTAGCCCATCCCCCCTCCCACAACCCCTCCAGTAATCCTCAGTTTGTTCTCCATATTTATGAGTCTCTTCTGTTTTGCCCCCCTCCCTGTTTTTATGATTTTTGTTTCCCTTCCCTTATGTTCATCTGTTTGTCTCTTAAATTCCTCATATGAGTGAAGTCATATGATCTTTGTCTTTCTCTGACTGACTAATTTCACTTAGCATAATACCCTCCAGTTCCATCCATTTAGTTGCAAATGGCAAGATTTCATTCTTTTTGATTGCTGAGTAATACTCCATTGCATATATATACCACTTCTTTATCCATTCATCCATCGATGGACATTTGGGATCTTTCCATACTTTGGCTATTGTTGATAGTGCTGCTATAAACATGGGGGTGCATGTGTCCCTTCGAAACAGCACACCTGTATTCTGTTCCATTGATCTGAGTGTCTGTTCTTGTGCTAATTACTATTTCTGATATAAGCTTGGCATATTTACTTTTGTGTCTAGAAAACTGTATTATCTATCATCTATTTTTCCATCCACCTAGATGTGACACAGCAGGGTAGTCAAATGTTGATGGACATTGTAAAGTTTTCTATTTTTTTTGGTATTACAAAAAAGCTGGGCTAAGTTGCACCTGTTTTTTTATGAACATGTTATTACTGATTTCTGGGTTATCTGAAATTAATTTCATTAGATGTTCACAAACTTTGTTTCAAAACAAATCAAATAATATCAGTTTCAGTGTATGCCCCTGAAGAGAGATTTTTTGAATGTACAATGTTGTCAAACATTTCTATGTCCTTTTGGAAAGACAAATTTTAGAATACCAATACTATATAATATATTGAGGGTCGTTCTATACCAGTTCACCATGTCAACTTAAAAAGGGCTTATTAATTCATTTTTAATGGTTGCTCTCTATTCTTTGCAATTATTTACCATGATTTATTTAACAAGTTTTCTATTTATAAAGCTTTTTAAGTTTTATTTTTTACCTTATTAATTTTTACTTATTCTTTCTTACTACAGACAATGTGGTAAATTAAAAAGTACATTGCATATATAGAAATTCTTAGGAGTGAAATTACAAAGTTAAAGTTATGTTTTTGGATGTTGCTAATTGTCTTGCCTAAACATTACATCAAATGCACAGTTTAATGAACAATGTACTACAATGATCATTTTCTTCAACGCTCAATTGACACAGAGTATTATCAAACTTTATAATAGGTGAAACAGTATTTCAATGTATTTTTAAGTTTCATTTCTTTTACTATGGTTAAAATTGAATAGATTTCCACATATTAGAGCCAATTATATGTCTTTTCCTTACATGTTAGTAGCAAATTTTTAGAAGATAGAGGAAGGTCAATAATGTGCCCTCCACTCTGAGAAGACACTTTCATATTGAAAAATGAAGCAACCCTCTCCATACCATTTACAGAGTGTTATTCAGGGTAACTTACTGACAGGGATCATCAGGCTGGTGGACGAACAGAAAGACCAACAGATTGACAATCCAAGGCATGAGACAGCTATTCTCCGAAACTATTCTCCACCCATTCTATGCCCCCTCCAGCTTTCATAAAGGGGCATTGTGATGAGGTCACAGGTTGTTATCTAAAGTGGTGCTCTCTTTGTTCCAAAAGATCTCTACTAGTTACCTAAAGTGGGGCCTTCTGTGCACCATTTTAGGGAAGATCAGAATAACCCTTCCCACATTTGGCTAAGGACATACATTAACCTGCATGGGGCCTGGAACATGCAGCCACGAGGCAGGTCATTGCAAAGTCATGAATAAGATGGAAGGCCAAAGATGGATTCAGTGTTGTCAGCATTCCTACAGATATGCTCAATTTTTCTTTAAGTTAATTTATTTATTTTGAGAGAGAGCATGAGTAGGGGAGGGACAGAGAGAGAGAGAGAGAGAGAGAGAGAGATGCCCAAGCAGACTCTGTGCTATAAGTGTAGAACCCAATGAGGGGCTTGAATCCACAAACCATGAGATCATGACCTGAGCTGAAATCAAAAGTCAGATGCTCAACTGACTGAGCCACCTAGGCACCCCACATGTGCTCAATTTTATGACTCACTTTCTTCTGGAATGTTAGAAGTCCTTTATAAATGATTGAAGTTAGAGCTTTATCCTTATTATCAGTTGAAAATATATTTCCCATTTTTGCAATTTTTGTATATAAAATTGCCTATAATATTCAAACACAGTTAATTGAGGTGCAATGATTGTACAATAAACTGCGTATGTATATGATTTAATGAATCTTTATATATGCACACCCATGAAAGTAAAATCAAAAATCAGTATAACAAGCACATCAATCACCTGCAATAGATTCCTCAATAGTTTCCATTGCTAAGTAGTGAATAGGTATACCATAATTTGTTCATTTGTTTAATGGTGAGCATTCAGTTTATTTCATTTCATTTCATTTTATGCAGTTGTAAACAGTATTGTTTTTTAAAATCTAAAATTGATTGGTCCCTGCTTTTTTTTTTTTTTTTGAGAGTTGGAAGAAGATTTTTCCCAGTGTTCTTCATTATTCTAGCCAACTAATTGAATACACCAAACATTGCCTTATCCTTATTTAGAGAAAAAAGATTAAGTAAAGACTATATTCTCCCCTGGAAGAGGAGTCAAATTAAATGTATTCTTATTTTTTAATAAGTTATCATATGCCAATGTTCCTGGTCAGCTATAAAAAATTCAGGCTTGTCACTGGTTTTTTTTTGGATTTTACAATACAATCATATTTCATATATTTATTTTGATTTGACTTTGGTCTTTAGCAATCTATAGAAATCTCTTTTATCAATATGGAGCAGAGAGCACAATACAGTTCATCCTTGGGATAAACTTAATATTAAATGTGCCAGTGAAACTAGGAGGGTGAGTCTTGACATAAACTTAGTAGGTAGGCACTAGTCACAAAGTCAAGACCAATCTAAAATTTAGCATTAAGAGTTAGTGGCTTAACAAATTAAACAGAAGACAGAATGTGGTTATATATGTGTATATATATATATATATATATATATATATATATATATATATGATGTCACTATGTTACTTTTAACACTTTTTTAATGTTTTTATTTATTTTTGAGACAGAGAGAGACAGAGCACAAGCAGGGGAGGGGCAGAGAGAGGGGGAGACACAGAATCTGAAGCAGATTCCAGGCTCTGAGCTGTCAGCACAGAATCCGATGCGGGGCTCCAACTCATGGAGTGTGAGATCATGACCTGAACTGAAGTTGTTTACTCAACCGACTGAGCCACCCAGGTGCCCCCCAAAATATAATTTCTCTGAAGTAAATGTAAGCATATAGTCACGATGGATATGAGATACCTTTGACAAATCTAGAAGAGCTGGACTACCACGTCTGATTTTATGTAGTCATGGCAATGGACACAGGTTTCTGTTCACCCACTGAAATTTAAAGGGCACACTCTAGCTTTAGGGTTAACAGTAAAGTTGTTAACTGTCATATTCACATTACTTTTACATTCTTTAAAACAAATTTAAGCAGCAGGCTGTTGTAATTGTTCTGGACCAAAGCCAACTTGAAAAGACAACCAGGAGAGATGACGATTCTCAGAAGGTGAGGCAACATGACAATACGCATCATGCCTTATTACTTTCGCTGACATGACCAGCTGCAGTGGGGAAAAAGTCCCTGAACTATCTCCAAATCTCTTTAAAACATAGATTCACTTAAGATTTTAAAATAAATTCAAAGTATTTCCAGTATTGCCTCATCTCTTGTCTGAGGAACAAGACATTTTATCAGAACTATCTCAAAATTGAGTTGGGATCTTCGTTTTCATTATGATTTACCTTTGTTCATGTAATTTTTCTGATTATATATAATAATCATAAAGAGAAGGTCAGTCATGATTTTCAGGGAAGTAAGAACAATGAATTCAACGTTAGGTGGCCTCTGCATATTTGGCAAATTCTGACTGTCTTTTGTTATATGTTCATTTCCTAATCACAAAAAATAACATTTGGCAGATTTCTGCTGGCATCTTGTGTGTGTGTGTATGTGTTTCCATACATTCTTTTGACAGCACTTTTTTTTTCTAAAGCATTATATTCAAACACTTTATTTCTATGATTTAACTCTGGTAAAATTTCTTACAAACTATCAGTTTTTCCTTTTGAATGTGCACTCTGATCAAATTAATTTCTCAACTGTACTAGTGAATAGTAATTAGAAAACAACTTGGCTGAATGCATAAATGTTAGCAAAGGAGCATTTAAAAACTGAAATTAATATATTTAATTTTATCAGTTAGTCATGTATTAGGTATTACTCTGCCAAAAAACTTGCTGTAATTTTTTTCCTCATTGGCAAGACAATCAGGTACAGAATGCTTTTGCATTTAGGTTTGCTTACAATTCTAATTGCCACCATCAATTCCCTCTTGAGGCTATGGAAAGAAAGGAAAGAAAGTACAAATTTACATCACTCCAAATAGCAGGTAATCTTTAAAATACATAAATTATACATGCAAACATAAATATTGAATAATTCATTGTTTAATCACATTTTAGTAAATAATTATTTTTTCAATGTCTAACATTCAGTCTTTATAATGAATACATTTCTTATTTGGAATGGATTTCCATTTAACTGAGCAAATGGTGGTATAGTTTCTTTTATTAATCATCAATTTAGTAACTAAGAAAATATTATTATTGCTTATTTCTAAAATGTATAAGTGAATTATTTCATATATTCAGTCACATATATTCATTTATGGTATAGAACTATTTTCTAGGAGAGGGAGGAATGATTATTGTGATTTTAAAAGTCCAGTCATGATTACGACTGAAATGTTATCTTTAAACAAATTATTATAACAAATATAAACGGAAAGTTGTTCATTGTTATAATGTTGGATTCATAATGAAATGTATATTTCACTTTTTATATCCTTAAAAATAAAACAACATTGTAAAGCAGTGTGCACCTTGTTTTTGTTGTATTACTACAATTACTCTTCCTCATTGATTCCTATCCTAATATTAGCATCTAAAACAGTATTATAAGAGACATTGACTCTTCAGCGAATATACAAGCAGACATTAAGGGAGAATAGAATTGACTAAAATTTCACAAGGCAGCAGAGGTAAGTAGGCAGAGAATCAAACTGAATGGATAGAGAAAAATATATACAATTGTATTTGTTACAATGGCTTGTTTACAAATCATGACTACATAGTATGTCACAAAGAGTTTTAAAACATATAATTTTCATATTATTTTTTAGTTTCTAATCACATGCACAGACACACACACTCACCTACAAACCACATTATGTGAAAGAGAAGTTGAATATAGTAACTAACACAATCACCAACTCAAATAAAAGTAGTAATAATTTAACAAGAGAAGGAAACATTGAATTACAGTAAGCACTATCTGAGAAAAGAGTACCTATTAAAGTAATTAAATAGAAGATTTCAAAAGAGGGGCAGGGGTAAATAAAATGTGATCAATCTAATATAAAGCAGCTAAGAGAATAAATGAAGGAAAACAAAGAGAATAAAACAAAAACTAAGATGGAAGACAATCCATTTGTATCATTAAAGTAATAAAAGTTAATTATATTCCTTGAAAAGACAGAAATTCCCAGATTGGCTAAAATAAAAAAGCTTTGTGCTGTGTAGAAGATACTTACAAAGACATCTTTGTAAGTCAACAATAAATGGATAAAAAGACTGAGGAACATATACAAAGGAAATAGAAATCACTAAAACCTGGAATAACAATTCTTACATGAGACCAAAATTGATAAGGATATAGAGTATTGGAAAACAAAATGAACCATCTTGATCTATGTTTTATATGCAGGATACTGCATACAATAAATGTAGGGTACACATTACTTCCGAACACAAACATTTACCAAATTATCTATGAAATGATTAAACAGGTCTAAGCAAACACAAAATAATTACGATGAAAATGATATTTTGTCCACAGAAAACAAGACAATATAATTAAAAATAAATAATAAACATATATATTTTTTAAAATGTCCAACATGTGAAACAAACAAGCAAACAAAAAATGATGCAGGGGTGGCTGGGTGGCTCAGTTGGTTGTGTCCAGATTCTTGATTTCAGCTCAGGTCATGATCTTACAGTTCATGGATTTGAGCCCTACATTGGGCTCTGTGCTGCCTGTGTAGAACCTGCTTGGGATTCTCTCTCCCTGTCTCTCTGCCCCTCCCCTGCTTTCTCTCTCTCTCTCTCTCAAAATAAATAAATATTTAAAAATTAAAAAAAAAACAATTTAAAATAGTTAATTAGTAGAAAATGTTATCAGAATGGTTATTACAAAATACTTAAAATTACATTTATGGCAGCAAATATACTAAATATCAAAACTTGTCAGATGGAAAAACAATGGTACATAAATATTAATGTTTTGCTTTAAATGCATTCATATGTGCCAAAGGAAGATTGAAAAGTGATGGCCTAGGGGCTCCTGGGTGGCTCAGTCGGTTAAGCCTCTGACTTCGGCTTTGGTCATGATTTCGTGGTTCATGGATTTGAGCCCCAAGTCGAGTTCTGTGCTGACAGCTCCGAGCCTGGAGCTTGCTTCGTGGATTCTGTCTCCTTCTCTCTCTGCCCCTCCCCCACTCATACTCTGTCTCTCTCACTCTTGAAAATAAATTTAAAAAATTTAAAAAATTAAAAAAAAAATAACTAAAAAAAGTTAAAAGTAAAAAAAAAAAGAAAGAAAAGCTATGGCCTAGATATTCAACCTAGCTGTTAATAAATAAAACTTCAGAATATCTTAAAAAATTTTTTTTTTAATTTTAAAGAGAAACGCACACATGAGCAGGGTAGAAAGGCAGAGGGAAAGAGAAAGGCTCCCTAGCAGTTTCCACGCTCAGCACAGAGCCCCACCAGGGCTCAGTACCACAACCTGAGATCATGGCCTGAGCCAAAACTAAGAGTTGGACTCTCAACAAACTGAGCAACCCAGGGACCGCTAAAACTTCAGAATAAATTCAAACAAGTCAAAAGTAATAAATAATACACACCAAGTAAGAAATTTTATTGTGGGAAACAAAGAAATAGTGGATTCGTTAAAGAAAAAGGAGAGAGAGAGGAGAGGGTAAGAAGGAGGAGATGCAGGAGGAAGAGGAGGAGGAAGAGAAGGAGGGGAGAAGAACTACAAGAACAAGAACAGACAAAATAAACATCTCTAGAAAAATTAATCAGGGAAAAGAGAGAAATCATAAGTAATTATACAGGGCATGAGATAATTGCTTAACAACACACACCGTGTAAAGAATTTAAAAATCAATAAAGATTACTGTAGGAATCTTTATATTTTATATTTGAAAACAGAAAAATGGACAGTTGTCTAGAAAATCATAAATGACAGGCATTTAAGGAAAATTCAGATAACTGAATATACCTAACAACATTAAATAATATAATCACTTATTAAAACCACTTACACACACACACACACACATACACTCACTCACTAAGAAATTATGCTATTTTAATAACAGAATGAAGAGAAAATTCCTGTATTATATTAATTTTTCTAGGAAAGAAGAGAGGAATAAATTTTAAAATTTTGATAGCAAATTTGATCTAGGTTATGCTATTCCCACTTAAAACCTAAGTGCAGAAAATTTAAACGAGTGTTAAAGAAAAAAAATTCTGAATCTTGTTAAAATGGTAAGGAAGACTTTATTCAGGAGCATTGAGGAATGTGAGAAGCCTTTAATAATAGGAGAATGAGATGGGGCTCAACTCTGACTCAACTCTGACCACAACAAGAACAAGTGAGGATTTATAGCCAAGAAGCAAGTCAGTGGAGTTGTGGGGTCAGGGTTTGGTGAGCAGAAAATAACTAAGAGGAGATATAGAGACATCAGAGGAAGAAAGAGTTCTTGCTAGACTGACCAAACAGGATTCTTACCAAGGGCAGACCAAAGTGATCAATAGCAAGGGGTGGGGGGGGGGGATGAGGAATTTGATTAGATATCCAAAGTGATCATATATCAAGGACAGGAGGACTCTCTCTAAATTGACTTAGCAAGATTTTTTTTAAGTTTATTTATTTATTTTGAGAGACACAGAGAAAGCACCAGTGGGGGAGGGGCAGAGAGAGAGAGAATCCCAAGCAGGCTCACACTGCCAGTGCAGAGCCCGATGGCCGGCTCAAACCTACAAAGCAGTGAGATCATGACCTGAGCTGAAACCAAGAGTCAGACGTTTAACCCACAAAGCCACCGATGCACCCCTGACTTATCAGGATTCTTCTAAAACTGGACTCTTCAAGGACAGACAGTGAAGCCCAAGTTAGAGGCCTAGTTAAGAAAGGGGCTCAGAGTAGCCTGGCTGAAACTTGGCCAAGAAGGGAGTCTTTGTCAGTAGTCATTTTCTAGAATACTCTTGAAGGCAGCATTTAAATAAGATTCAACATCTATTTTTATCAAATTGAGAAGGAAATTTATTAACTTTATTAAGATTATGAAAACATAACAGAAAGTGAAATGATAAAAATTCAAATGCTTCTTTATTTAAAGCTAAAATTGTGTCAAGGACCTTTATTAACATTCTTTCCTTGGAACATTCAACTGACATGCTAACTGAGCAAATAAAGAGATAGAGGACTTGACATGAAAACAAGCAGTCTTGGGGTGCCTGGGTGGCTCAGTTGATTAAGTGTCTGACTTCAGCTCAGGTCATGATCTCGCATTTTGTGAGTTCAAGCCCTGTGTCGGGTTCTGTGCTGACAGCTCAGAGCTCAGAGCTCAGAGCCTAGAGCCTGCTTCGGATTCTGTGTCACCTTCTTTCTGCTTCTCCCCCACTCTCTGTCTCTCTCTGTCTCTCAGAAATAAATAAACACTGAAAAAATTAAAACAAAAACAAACAACAAAAAAAACCAAGTAATCTTTTTGTAATCCACAAAGGAGATAATTTCATGAATAGAAAAAAATTTAAAAATCTATAAATAACCTAATAAGGTTCTTTAAGAAGTTCCCAAATACTAGATTAATGAATCATAAGCACAAAAAAAGTGCTGTTTATCTTCTTCACATTATTGTTTAAGATCACCCAGATGAGCTGCATTATCAGCTGATACATTTTTTAAATAATTATTTGCTTAAATATAAATATAGATAAAATTTAATAGAAAAAAATTGAAAAATTCTACATATACTCTCTCTATTATATTTTCCTAAAATAGTTGAAAATAAATCTAGTTATGAGAAATACTGTCTTCTAATGTTTAGGAAATAATTTTGTTTTATAATAAAATGTCTATCAGTAAATTTATAGTAACAAGGCAAATTGTTCCCATGTAAATTGATGTAAATATGAATGTTTATTAAAAGTAAACTCTGCACCAATACAGAGTTTAACATAACTCTTAAAATAATCAGAACCATCATTCCCTTAATGTACATTCAAAGCACAAGTCCCCAAATTTAAATAAATTGAGTTCAGTTTGCCTAATGTGCCTTAAGTGTGATGTAAGTCATTAACAGGTTGAGATCAACCATCAAATTACGTTCTTGACAGCAAATCTCTGCTGGGAAGAACAAAGTTTAGAAGCTTAAACATGTGTGGAAGTGAAAAGATAAGTTTTTTCCCTGCAGATACATCTTTCAGGATGAACAAAAATATTTGAATAATTTGCTAGAAATATATCGCTATAGCTTTAAGCAAATAGTCCAAAGCTGCCTACATTTAGACATGCCGAAAGGTGCCAGGTAACATAAATTATTACCTAGAAACTATAGATACAGAATACATGAACTGTGTACTTGTGGTGTGCATATACAAATGCCCACTCACATACACATGCATTTATTTAAATATACATATATATACACACGTTTGTGTGCCCATGTGTGCATATAAATGGAATTTATGTGGAAGGACTTAATGTCAGTATTTATTAACTGCCTTTATATTTCCTTCTTTTCAAGGGAAAGTTTTCTGAGGTTTTCAGAGAAGAAAATGATAGGTACATTCTTAAAGACTCAACAAGCTTTAGGTATTACACTAAGACTCATCCTGATGCCATTCTGTGCTTAAAATAGTTGAACTTGGTGTCTGATTGATTTTACTAAGACATATATACCCCTTTATGGCAAAATGATATAATCAATGGTAAATTTTTTAATAAAAGAAAAAAAGATGGCCAAGACCAGTTTAAGAGAAGAGGAATATACTCCACAGAATGACGGGCAGATCAAAGACAAAAAAAGGAACACAGAATAGCTACAGGCAATGCTTTGATTATTTAATAGTCCCTTTCTAAATGTTTAACTTTCCTTTAGACAGGAATCCAAACTTCTATAAGACCCCAATATCTAAGAACTGAGTACCTGAGTAGATTCTGCACAGAATTAGAAAATGCAAGGAATTAAAGATCCAAATAAATCTATACCCAATATGTACATCTAGAATGATCAGGTAGTGGGGTAGGCAGTAGAGCTACAAGAATAAAAAAATAAAAATGAGCTTCAGAATCTCATGAGGCTTATGTAAAGATTTTGTAACAAGCCATTAAAAAAGGATAAAACTCTTGAATATATTTGAGGCCTGGAGAGAAGGTCAGTGAGACTAGCAGACCTTTGTCAACAAACACTTCAACTAATTTGTGTGACTTCAGCACAAATGTGTTTAACTTTCTCCAACCTTTCCTTTTTGTAGTAAGGAAAGTGGGCAGCTATGGAAAAAGTGAGCATCAGATAAAAATCATAAGAAGAGTAAAAAAATGTAGCACAGATATGATCATGTATTGAAAAAATACAAAGATGAGTAGCTAACACTATTTGAGTATTTCCTCAACTGTCATGTTTTTCAACTCAGTCTAAAATATGCCATTACCTAGTACTGTGCACGAGGATAAAAAATAATTATCAGTTTATGTAAGATTTTATTTGTAAGAACACTGAGAATTATATGAAAAGATGCACAGCACATTGATGAGTTACAACAGCAATTTGTAATTAGGGGGAGTAGAACAAGGCATTGTTATTTTCCATTATACAGTCTTCCTATTTGTGCCTTGCTAAGTAAATAATAATTTGACATTAACAATAATTTTAATAAATCCATGTATTTCAACTCACCATTCCATATGCTGCTATGTGCATTTGTCCCCAACATCCACTTGTTGAGGCCCTAATTCTCAGTGCAATGGTGTTTGGAGGTGGAGCCTTTAGGAAGTAATTGGGTTTTGATGATGTATGGGGGTGGATCTCCCATAATGGAATTGGTGCCCATGTAAGGGGATGAAAAGACCAGAGTTCTCTCCGGGCCAGGTGAGGATAAGTGAGAAGGTACCTATCTATAAGCCATGAAGCAAGCTTTCCCACCATGACTCCACTATGCCAGTAGTCTGACTTCCAGCTAGTTTTCAGTATTTTGTGACAGAAGCCCAAGTCCACTAAGATATGTCCCAAAGACAGAAATTGACATATATGTCCCTGAACTTGAGATTGGAATAGAGGAAAATAAGGTAGAAAACAGAGAAGAGGTTTCATGTGCAATTTAAATCCTCTAAATGTATACTTTTAATCAAAGTTGAAGTATTAGAAAAACAATTTTAAAGAATAGTAAATAAATATTTGTTGCCTATTAGAATCTAATACATGGTAAAAATTATTGCTTCAAAGTTTATTGGAAAGTACAGTATCATTGGGTTTATCTGGAATGTTAGTTCAATGTGTAAGCGGTGTCTATTGAGTGTCAGTTTTCAATAACAAAACAAGATAAATATGTTTAATATATCAGAATATTACCTGCCATTTTGTTACTATGCTGTCTACAGTAAAATTAAAACTTCTTCTAAGAGCCAGGACACCATCCTCTGAACCTTTCTCACTTAGGATCCCAAAGGAACATCCATCTTCATGCTTTCTTTTCTTAGCCCATTTTTCCCTAAGTCATTTTCCACACTGTGGTAAATGATCATTCTTAAATACTCATCTAATAAAAATGCTTTCCTGAACAAAGTTCTCAAACAGTTTACCATTACGTACAAGGTAAAATGCACCCTTTCTTGAGCAGGCTATAAAGTCAATGACAGAAGTTTACCTATTTATCTTTTATCTTTTCCCTTTAACTCCTGGAAAATATAAATATACATAAATATAAGAAATATATATATATGTACATATACATACACATACATACATATATGCATATGTACATATACATACACATACATACATATATACATATATCTATTTTATGTATGTACATTCACATGTGTATCTCATCCCTGCATTTCAGCCATGTAAATAATTCAAAAGCCCCCTAACATCTCTTAAGAATTTTTATATTCTCCTTTTCACAGGTTTTCCTGGATTTTTTTTTACCTTTCTTTCCACTCTAATTTGACTGATATGTTACTTAAATATTACTCATAGGTAAAATTTATTTCTTTTGCGCCTTTGGACAATCATACAAGGTCACTTGTAAGATGCTAATATACTTATTCATTTGATTGTAACTCCAACACACTATGACATTCTGAAAGAAAACATTGTTAGTCATGTTTGAAATACTGATTTTAACAGTGAGTTTAATAACTATAGATTGAATACTTTACTACTAATTAAATAAATTAAAGTTAAAGACTTAAGTCAAGGAAAATATCCCATTTTATTTAAATAAAATAAAAATAATATATCTCAAATAAGTAATTTTTAAAACATAAATCTGTAATACAAGCCTCTTTTTTTTTATTGTAATTATTGCTACCAAGGAGTTCCCAAACATTGAGTGAAGAAATGCAGGAGTTTAGAAGCTCCTGGGTGGTTCAGGAGGTTAAGCATCTGACTTGGGCTCAGATCATGATCTCATGGTTTGTGGGTTATAGCCCCTCGTTGAGCTCTGTGCTGACAGCTCAAAGCCTGGAGCCTGGTTTGGATCCTGTGTCTCCCTCTGTCCCTACCCTTCCCTTGCTTACACTCTGTCTCTTTCTCTCTCTAAAAAATTAACATTAAAAAAAAAGAAAATAGGAAAAAATGCAGAAGTTTAATAGAACCCGTTTGATGATACCATGGGATGTTTTTCGAATTGCCTTCAAAATTAAGTCAAATAGCATCTCAAATGATTTGACTGCTAATCCATTTTTCCCTTTGTACTGAAAAAAAAAAAAAAGGTTTTTCTTAAGACACTAAATTGCTATGTGTTTGATTTATTAATTTTCTATTCATTTAAATGAATAGTTTATTCATTCATTATGAATGTAGAATTCATAGAATTCTACTATGTAGAATAGTAGTTCATCAACTACTAGTAAAGACATTTAATAGTAGTTACCCAGCAGTCTTTCTTTCTTTTTTTTTTTTTAATTGTTTTAAAATTTACATCCAAATTACTTAGCATATAGTGCAACAATGATTTCAGGACAAGATTCCTTAGTGCCTCTTACCCATTTAGCCCATCACCCCCCCACAACCCCTCCAGCAACCCTCAGTTTGTTCTCCATATTTATGAGTCTCTTCTGTTTTGTCCCCCTCCCTGTTTTTATATGATTTTTGTTTCCCTTCCCTTATGTTCATCTGTTTTGTCTCTTAAAGTCCTCATATGAGTGAAGTCATATGATTTTTGTCTTTCTCTAATTTCACTTAGCATAATACCCTCCAGTTCCATCCACATAGTTGCAAATGGCAAGATTTCATTCTTTTTGATTGCCCAGTGATACTCCATTGTATATATATACCACTTCTTTTTTTTTTTTATTTTTTTTTTGTTTAACGTTTTATTTATTTTGAGACAGAGAGAGACAGAACATGAACGGGGGAGGGTCAGAGAGAGAGGGAGACACAGAATCTGAAACAGGCTCCAGGCTCTGAGCAGTCAGCACAGAGCCCAACGCGGGGCTCAAACTCATGGACTGCGAGATCATGACCTGAGCTGAAGTCGGACGCTCAACCAACTGAGCCACCCAGGCGCCCCTATACCACTTCTTCTTTATCCATTCATCCATCGATGGACATTTGGGCTCTTTCCATACTTTGGCTATTGTTGATAGTGCTGCTATAACATGGGACTGCATGTGTCCCTTCGAAACAGCATATCTGTATCCCATGCAGAAGAATGAACCTGGACCACTTTCTTACACCACACACAAAAATAAACTCAAAATGGATGAACAACCTAAATATAAGACAGGAAGCCATCAAAATCCTCGAGTTGAAAGCAGGCAAAAACCTCTTTGATCTTGGCTGCAGCAACTTTCTATTCAATACATCTCTGGAGGCAAGGGAAACAAAAGCAAAAATGAACTACTGGGACCTCATCAAAATAAAAAAACCTCTGCACAGCGAAGGAAACAATCAGCAAAACTATAAGGCAACCGACAGAATGGGAGAAGATATTTGCAAATGACATAGCAGGTAAAGGGTTAGTATCCAAAATCTATAAAGAACTTATCAAATTCAACACCCAAAACACAAATAACCTAGTGAAGAAATGGGCAAAAGACATGAATAGACACTTCTCCAAAGAAGACATCCAGATGGCCAACTGACACATGAAAAAATGCTCAACTTCACTCATCATCAGGGAAATACAAATCAAAACCACAATAAGATACCACCTTACACCTGTCAGAATGGCTAACATTAACAACTCAAGCACCAACAGATGTTGGTGAGGATGTGGAGAAAGAGGAACTCTTGCACTGCTGGTGGGAATGCAAACTGGTGCAGCCACTCTGGAAAACAGTATGGAGGTTTCTCAAAAAACTAAAAATAGAACTACCCTATGACCCAGCAATTGCACTACTAGGCATTTATCTGGCAGTCTTTCTTAATGGTGCCATGCAAGTGATATCATCCTATATTTCTAGCAAAATACGAAGGATTTCTAGTAATTTTGATTTACTAGATCATTACCATGATCATATGTAAGGGTATCAGTTATTCTAATGAACAGAGTATCATCGTGCTTTGAGAGGTGTGGGTAAATTTTAGTAGTGTTTTGATATTATTTAGGATAGGAAAGAAAATCGGCCAAAACACAATTTAAAGGGAGTGAGGCTGTAAAAAAGCCATATCCATAATATTTATATACAAATATATGAGTTGCCAAAGGAAAAAATGCCATGATATAAAACAGTAACAAAAATTTTATTTTAAATTGTGAACCCTAAATAAACTAAATGGTTGAAGCTTAATGATCGACTTCAGGTAGACTTCAGACTAGAATTAATAACATAATTACTAGATAATAAAGTAACTAAACTAGAATGAATCCCATTAGTCAGTGCCCTGAATCATCATCTGTTGCCTTGTAATAACTGGTTAGGAACAAAAGATTACTAAAGGGTAAAAATAAATATTTTGATTTCATGTGATATGCTGAGATTTGAAAATATGATTTGGGTAGAATTCAGATACTAACATGATTAGTCAAATAATGCTTGGGTCACTTATGCACTCTAGGGAAGCAACACTGTGTTTAAGCAAGTAATTTTATTTTATTTTTTTACCTCTACCTGTACAACAGAGAATTGACATTTGAAGGTGAGAGAAAGAAAGCAACTTTACAAGGTAGGGCTTTTGGGAAATAGAGCAGAGTCTTCCAGGCAAAACTGATTAGAAAACACTCTTTTTACCTCTAAATCCATGGAGGCCTATGAAATACTTTACTCCACAGCTACCGAAATAACATCTTGTTCTTCATAAGCAAGGGCATTTGATTTTTCTCCTTTTGAGAAAACCAATAGAGGCTTGACTCTAAAAAGTTCTGCTTTACACAATTTTTTTTATAGTGGTTACAAACATGTGCAGCAATCACAGGGTAAGTGTAATATCTAAGTTAGGGCAGTTGGGGATGATTTGCTGTGTACTTTAAGGATTAGATTTTATATTTCCATTAGAGAAGACAACAACTTGTTCCACTCAGCATATAAACTTTGTTATTCCAAATAAGGATCAAATTGGCCTAAAGCCAGAAAGCATAAAGTCAGACAGCAAAACAGAAAATATCTTATAAACAAAGTACCAATGGAAGACAAGAATTGGTATCCAGGATCAGGAATAATAAAGTCTTGATGATTTGGCAATAAAAAAGCTTACTGATACTGATCTTAGGAGGGGACAAGATTCAATTACAGGACTGCATTTTAGTCACATAAAATATTATTTTTATTTTGTGATAAGCCTGTGTATTTACATGGAAAAATATTGTTTGCAAACAAACAGGAGAAAGAGACAGGACTGCAGTGTGTGATACTTTTTTTGTTCTTCTCAAGTCACAACTTCTAAAAAACAAGTAAGCATTGGCAAAGAAAGATATTGGAACCAAGTAAATTAAACATTTCTAATTTCAATTCCTTTGCCCAGACAGAAGAGTTTAGAGATGCGAAATGCTTTATGAACTAGTACCAGAACAGTGACTATCCATATTTTCTTTTGCTTTTCCTTATGCAAGTTATGGCTCACCTTTGCTATAAATACAAAGACTAATTAGAATCAACATTAGCCCCCAGTGTCCATACAGTTATGCAGGAGACATAAGACAAGCAACTAAAAAGTATAGCATAAAATTTAATTAGTGGTTGAGGGATTACAAATATTTTATGAGTTAATCTATTCTGGGAAAGGCAACCAGAAGTATTTAATCAGATGAAAAGGCATTTCTATTAAGCTTTGAGTTAAGACTAGGATTTCAAACATTTGAAACGAGGACGAGGTGAATAAAAATAAGAATGGAACACAGAGAATTAGAGATATTTCTATAAAAAGAACTTAAAGACAGGAAAGGCCAACACTTGGTCCACATTCAACAAGTGAGTTGAATTAATGACAGTACAGCACAACTGATTTATATGATCAGAACTCAAGTAAAGAAAACATATTTGAGCAATGGCTGAAGAATCCATGAAAGGTGCATAGAACACAGCACAGAGTTGTTCACATGAGACGTGGTTGAATTGAAATAAGGCAGTGGAAAAGAAGATGAAGACACAGATGTAAGAAATGTAGAGGAGGGCATAATTCATAGTATTTGGCCACCTATCAAAAGTAGGTCAAAGAAGGGAACTTGAATGTAAAGATGGGACAAAGATGACTGAATTTTAAGTCAGGTTGCCTGGGCACTAATATAGAGAAGAAAGCTGTGTATGAGGTGATGGAATTTATGGTTAGGAAATCTTGGCTCTTATTTGCAGCTGGGTGCCCAGCATATGCTATAATATACCTATAAATAAATGTAATATAAAGTAATATCTAGTTGCCAAAGAGTATAATAGTACATACATTCAAGATGCCAGTACTATTATAGTTATTCTTAATTATTTTTAACATTTTGATTTAGTTTTCATTACACACTTACATTATACATATTAAATAATATATAGCATTTGCTCCTCACCTCCTCCTGCATACCATCCTTAGTAGTAAAATGAAAATTAAATAAGAAACAGTGAAATAGCACCTGTCCCTAAGTAAATGAATAAAATCAAATTTTTCTCTAGAGCATATCTGAGAAGCCAGCAAAACCAGATGCTTTGGTTACAAGATTCTAGTGGATTAGTATCTGGCACATGGAGAGCACGCAATAAATGTTTAGCTCTTATCTGGCCTACAAAACAAATATGGTTTTGCAGATAATCAAATCTATCTTAATTTATATAGAATTTGCTTACTGTAATACTTCAATTAACTTTTTATTCAATGCCTATAAATATATAAGTATTTAAGATATCATTTTATTTTACTAATAGAGCATGGTTGCAGTTAATAACCACCAGTAGTTGAATATAGAAAGTAATATTTACTTTTTATTAGTAAGCTATCATGTCAGTGCAAGAATTTTTTTCTTAGATATTCTGTTAATATTCTCAATTGCATAACTACCACCAGTGTTAATACTCTAACTTTGTAAAAAATATATAACATAAAAAAGAGAACTAATTTCACAGTGCTGTTAGACTTTTTTGTTCCTTGTCATTTGAAACAATAAAATTCCTGGGTCTTCTAGAGAAATAGATGAGGAAATTATCCAGACCATCCACCTAAAATACTCAAATGCAAATTGATAACACTTACTCCAGGTGACAAATTACATAATGCAAGATTAAAACAATAAAAGAAGTGTGATTTCCAAAAATTTAAATCTGACTATTATTCCTGTATTTTACTATATTTTTTTGCACATTGTATATGAGGCGCAAAGTAGAAAATCATATTAAGGCAAACAAAATTTTTACATATTACATAGTTAATGAGTATTAAATCCAATATTAAGAGTAAAAACAAAAAAAGTTATAATGAAAAAATAAGTAAAAAATTAAGATATGCCTTACTTGATGAAGATGAGAAAACATTCCCTTACCATGTACATGATTATTTATGTAGAAGTATGATATATCTATAAATTATAAGTTCATTATTTGACAAATTAATAAGCTTTAAAATATAATTATAAATAACATATAATGGAAAGATGAAAAGTTAGAGGCTGATTTTAAGTGAGGGTTTTATTTTAAAAGCATTTCAATAAATTAGGTTTGAGCTGTTTTGAAAAAAAATGTATATTTACATAAAAAACATATTGTAAGTGGAGGAGTAAAGAGAAAGAGTTCAAAAAGCATTTTGAGGACTGATCTTGTTTAGAACAGCTGTTTCCAAAACTGTGAGATTGTCAAAATCACATGGGATAATGTTTAGAATTACAGATTCCCTAACACTAAGCCAAATGTACTAAGTAACAATCTCCAGTGTTAGGCAGAAGGGGACCAAGTGGATGAATGGGTTGGTTGACTTTAAACAGTGGCTGGGAACACTGTGTGTGTGTGTGTGTGTGTGTGTGTGTGTGTGTGTGTGTGTGTGTTGGTTTTTGGGGTTTTTTTGTTGTTTTTTAGAGAGAAAGTGCACATGAGTGGGGGAGGGGAGCAGAGGGAGAGAGGGGGAGAGAGAGAGAGAGAGAGAGAGAGAAAATCTTAAGCAGGCTCCATGCTCAGTGTGGAACCCTGTGTGGGGCTTGCTCTCATGACCTCGGGATCATGACCTGAGCCCAAATCATGAACTGGACACTCAATCAATTGAGCCACCCACACACACCTATTTTGTTTGGTTTTAAATTTCATGAGTAAACTACAAACTGTTTGGGTAAGAAAATTTTAATATGAAAGTTTTATTTTATAAAGATAATTCTGATTAAAATGGGTATGATTTAGGAAGAGTTAAGATGGTAGAAAAGTAGGAGAACCCTGGGCTTTCCTTGACCCTCAAACACAGCTGTATTGAGGTCAGATGACTTGGAACAGCCAGGAAATTGATCGAGGATTGACAAAGGATATCCATGGTTAGAGGGAGACATTGTGGTAGGTGTGAGGCTTATTTTAACAAACAAATCAAAGCACACCTTGTCAAAGGCCCAAACAGTCCCCACAGCAAGCAAGAAGGAGCTCTGTAGAGGACTGACCAGTGGGAAAGAGCAGCCAAAATACAACAGCAGAGTGCACACTGCCTACACCAGCAACACTTCCTGAAGTGCCAGACCCTGGACAGTGTGACCCATTTTTAATATAGAATTACTTTGAGGTGAAGTAAACACAAAAAGCTTTCAAAACCTGGAAAAGACAGAAACTATGGCAAAATAACAAGACAGAGGAATTCTCACCAAAAGAAAGGTCAAGAAGGCAAGTCTGGGTGACTCAGTCAGTTAAGTCTCTGACTTTGGCTCAGGTCATGATCTCACAGTTTGTGAGTTTGAGACCTGTGCTGTGCTCTGTGCTGACAACCCATAGCTTGGAGCCCGCTTCCAGTTCTCTGTCTCTTTTTCTCTCTGCCCCTCCACTGCTCATGCTCTGTCTCCCTCTCTCTCAAAAAAAAAATAAACATTAGAAATAATTTTTTAAAAAAAAGGTCATGAAGAAATCACAGGCAGGAACTTGGTCAAAACAGATGGAAGTAATATATCTGAACAAGAATTTAGAACAACAGTCATAAGACTACTAACTGGGCTTGAAAAAAGCATTAAAAAAAAACCAGAGAAACCCTTATTGTGGAGATCAAAGACCGAAAAATTAGTCAGAATAAATAAAAAATTTTATACCTGAGAAGCCAAACTGACAGGATATATTCAAAAACGAGGATTAAAGAAGTAGAGGAGAGAATAGGTGACATAGAAAATAAAATTATGGAAAATAATGAAGCTGAAAAGAAGAGGAAAAGAAAACTATTAGTTCAGGAAGGTAGACTTAGGGAGGGAATTCAGCGATTCCATCAAGTGAAATGGTATCCGTATTGTAGGAATCCCAGAAGGAGAGTGGGAACAAGGGACAGAAGGCTTATTTGAACAAATTATAGCTGAGAACTTTCCTAATTTGGGGAAGGAAATGGGCATTCAAGTCCAAGAGGCACAGATAACTCCCCTCAAAATCAACAAAAACAGATCAATACTATGATGTAGCATAGTGAAACTTACAAAATAGAAAGATAAAGAGAGAATTCTTAAAGTAGCGAGGGGCAAAAGGTCACTAACCTACAAGGGTAGACACATAAAATTAGCAGTAGGCCTGTCCATTGCAACTTGGCAGGCCAGAAGGGAGGGGCAGGAAATAGTCAATGGGCTGAATGGGAAAAATATGCAGCCAAGAATTATTTATCCACCAACACTGCCATTCAGAATAGAAAGAGAGAGAGAGTTTTCCAGACAAACAAGAACTAGAGGAGTTCATGGCCACTAAACCAGCCCTGAAAGAAATTTTAATGGGACTCTTTGAGTGAAGGAAAAAAAAAATACCAAAGCAACAAAGACTACAAAGGACCAGAGAACATTGCCAGAAATGAGAACTCTATGGGTAACACAATAGCACTAAATTGACATTCTTCAATAATCCCTCTGAATGTAAATGTACTAAATACTTCAATCAAAAGACATAAGGTATTAGAATGGATAAAAAAAATCCGTCTATATTCTTCCTACAAGAGACTCACTTTAGACCTAAAGACACCAGCAGATTGGAAGTGAGGGGATGAAGAACCATCTATTATACTAATGGACATGAAAAGAAAGCTGGAGTATCTACACTTACATCAGACAAACTAGATTTTAAGCCAAAGACTGTAGGGATGCCAGGGTGGCTCAGTCAGTTAAGCATCTGACTCTTGATTTTGGCTCAGGTCATGATCTTACAGTTTCATGAATTTGAGTCCCATGCCAGGCTCTGCACTGACACTGCAGAGCCTGCTTGGGATTCCCCCCAGCCCCCCTGCCTCTCCCCTGCTTGAACTCTCCCTCTGTCTCTTTCAAAATAAACAAATAAATTAAAAAAATAAAAATAAATAAAAAATAAACCAAAGACTGTAACAAGAGATGAAGAAGGGTATTACATAATAATTAAAGGGTCTATCCACCAAGATCTAACTATTGTAAACCTTTATGCCCCCAACGTGAGAGAGGCCAAATATATAAATCAATTAATAACAAACATAAAGAAACTCATTGACAATAATACAATAATAGTAGGGGACTTTAATGTCCCACTTACCAACAATGGACATATAATCTAAGCAAAAATACAAGAAGGAAACAATGGCTTTGAATGACACGCTGGACCAGATGGACTTAGCAGATATATTTAGAACATATCATCCTAAAGCAGCAGAATACAAATTCTTCTCTAGTACACATGAAACATTCTCCAGAGAAGATCGTATACCAGGTCACAAATCAGCCCTTGACAAATGCAGAAAGATCAAGATCATACCATGCACATTTTCAGATCACAACACTATGAAACTTGAAGTCAACCACAAGAAAAAATTTGGAAAGCCCTCAAATACAGGTAAGTTAAAGAACATCCTACTAAAGAAAAAATGGGTTAACCAGGGGATTAAATAAGAAATAAAAAAAAAATAGATGGAAGCCAATGAAAATGAAAACATGACAGTCCCAACCCATTGGGATTCAGCAAAGGCAGTCCTAAGAGAAAAGTATATAGCAATTCAGGTCTATCTCAAGAAGCAAGAAAGATCCCAAATATTCAATCTACCCTTACATGTAAAGGACCCAGAAAAGGAAGAGCAAATAAAGCCTAAAAGCAGCAGCAGAAGAAAAATAATAAACATTACAGCAAAAAAAAAAAAAAAATGATATAGAAACAAACAAATAAAAACCAGTAGAAGAGATCAACAAAACTAAGAGCTAATTCTTTGAAAGAGTGAACAAAATTGATAACCCCTAGCTGGACCTATCAAAAAGAAAAGAGAGAGGACCCAAATAGATAAAATCATGATTAGAAGAGGAGAGATCATAACCAACACCACAGAAATATAAACAATTATAAGAGAATACTATGAAAAATTATATGCCAACAAACTGGGTAATCTGGAAGAAATGGAAAAATTCCTATAAGCTCACAAACTACCAAAACTGAAACAGGAAGAAATAAAAAATTGAAAAGACCCATAAGTAACAAAGAAATTTAATCTGTAATAAAAAATTTCCCAACAAACAAGAGTCCTGGGCCATACGGCTTCCCAGAGGAATTCTACCAGACATGTAAAGCAAGAGTTAATACCTATTCCTCTCAAAATGTTCCAAAAAAATAGAAATAGAAGGAAAACTTCCAAACTAATTGTATGAAGCCAGCACCACCTTGATTCCAAAATCAGACAAAGACCTCACTAAAAAGAAGGATTATAGGCTAATATCCCTGAAGAACATGAATGCAAGCAACAATTATGAACAAGATACTAGCAAATCAGGGGCACCTGGGTGGCTCAGTTGGTTAAACATCTGACTTTGGCTCAGATCATGATCTCATGCCTTGTGGATCTAAGCCTTGCATCAGTTTCTGTGCTGACAGCTCGGAGCCTGAAGCCCGCTTTGGATTCTGTGTCTCCCTCTCTCTCTGCCCCTCCCCTGCTCGCGTTCTGTCTCTCTCTCTTAAAAATAAAATAAACATTAAAAATTTTTTTTTTTTAAATAATTGCAAGTCAAATTCAACAGTACATCAAAAGAATTATTTATCATGATCAAGTGGGATGTATTCCTGAGCTGCAGGGCTAGTTTGATATTCACAAATCAATCAATGTGATACTCCACATTAGTAAAAGAAAGGATAACCATATGATCCTGTCAATAGATGCAGAAAAGGCATTTGACACAATACAGCATCCATTCTTGATGAAAATCTTCAACAAATAGAATGGAGGATATCTTAACATCATAAAGGCCATAAATGAAAGACTCAGAGCTAGTATCATCCTCAATGGGCAAAAACCAAGCCTTTCCCCTACAGTCAGGAATAAGACAAGGATGTCCGTTTTCACCATTACTATTTAACATTGTACTAGAAGTCTTAGCCTCAGCAATCAGACAACAAAAAGAAATAAAGGGCATCCAAATTGGCAAGGAACAAGTCAAACTTTCACTATTTGCAGATGACTCTTTGTAGAAAACCCAAAAGTCTCCAATAAAAATTGCTAGAACTAAATATATGAATTCGGCAAAGTTGCAGAATATAAAATTAACATACAGAAATCTGTTACATATCTATACACTAGTAAAGAAGCAGCAGGAAAAGAAATCAAGGAATTGATCCCATTTGCAATTACATGAAAAACAATAAGATACCTAGGAATAAACCTAACTAAAGAGGTAAAAGATCTACACTCTGAAAGTTATAGAACACTTATGAAAGAAATTGAAGAGGACACAAAGAAATGGAAAAGCATTCCATGCTCATGGATTGGAAGGAAAAAATTGTTAAAATGTCTATACTACCCAAAGCAATCTACACATTTAACGCAACCTTATCAAAATACCACCAGTAAATATATATATATATATATATATATTTTTTTTTTTTTTTTCAGAGCTAGAACAAACAATCCTAAACTTTGTATGGAACCACAAAGACCTTGAATAGACAAAGAAATCCTGAAAAAGCAAAACAAAACTGGCGACATCACAATTCCAGATTTCAAGTATATTACAAAGCTGTAGTCATCAAGACAGTATTATACTGGCACAAAAACAGACACATGGATCAAGAAACAGAATAGAAAACCCAGAAATGCACCCACAGCTATATGGTCAACTCATCTTCAACAAAGTAGGAAAGAATATCCAATGGAAATAAGATAGTCTCTTCAAAAACTGGTGATGGGAAAAATGGATGGTGACATGCAGAAGAATGAAACTGGACCATTTTCTTATACCATACACAAAAAATAAATTCAAATGGATGAAAGACCTAAATGTGAGACAGGAAACCATTAATATCTTAGAGGAGAACACAAGCAGCAACCTCTCTGACATCAGCTGGAGCAACTTCTTACTGAACACATCTGTGAAGGCAAGGGAAACAAAAGCAAAAATGAACTATTGGGACTTGACCAAGATAAAAAGTTTCTGCACAGCAAAGGAAACAACCAACAAAACTAAAAGGCAGTCTACAGAATGGGAGAAGATATTTGCAAATGATGTATATGATAATGGGTTAGCATCCAAAATCTATAAAGAATTTATCAAACTCCACACCCAAAAAACAAATAACCCAGTGAAGAAATGGGCAGAAGACATGAATATACATTTTACAAAGAAGACATCCAGATGGCTAACAGACACATGAAAAGATGCTCAACATCACTCATCATCAGGGAAATACAAATCAAACCCATGATGAGATACCACCTCATACCTGTCAGAATGGCTAAAATTAACAACATAAGAAACAACAGATGTTGGCAAGGATGTGGGAAAAGGGGAACCCTCTTGCACTGCTGGTGGGAATGCAAGCTGGTGCAGCCAATCTGGAGAACAATATGGAGATTCCTCAAAAAACTATAAATAGAATGACCTGAGGTCCCAGCAATTGCACTATTAGGTATTTACCCAGAAGATTCACAAAAATATAGATTCAAAGGGGTACATTAACCCCAATATTTATAGCATCATTATCAACAACTGCCAAACTATGGAAAAAGCCCAAATATCCATCAACTGATGAATAGCTAATGAAGATGTGGTGTGTGTGTGTATGTATGTATATATACATATATATACATATATACACATACATATGTATATATATGTATATATACATACATATATATATATATATATATATATATATATATATATATACACACACACACACACACACACACACACACAATGGGATATTACTCATCCATAAAAAAATAATGAAATCTTGCCATCTGCAATGATGTGGATGGAACCAGATAAGCAAATTAGGTCAAGAGGAAGAGAAAAAAAATAAGTATGACTTTGGGGTAAAATGTTAATTTCATTCTGTGGTGAAAGGCAGTCTCATGAGCATAGTCCTTCAGCCTCCACTTGGCCATGTAAGAATGGCTTATTGACTTTTGTGGGAATATCTTTCCCTTTTACAGGCTCAATGAGTGTTCTTTTGTTTATGCTTAAAGTGTGTGCATCATATGACATCTAGCCGACACCACCGCTGGTTCCTTTCACTACTGCATGAGATGGTGCCCTAGGCAAATTACTTTGCCTTCAGCAGCCAGGAGAGATCCACTGGTCATGGAGGACTGGCACACACTACTAAAGCTGATCTTGCTATGCCTCTTCTCTTTGTAAGGAAAGTGTTGCTCCATCCTGTGCTCAACTGTGGTGTGTTTTCTTTGGCAACTCTGATACCATGATGCAATGAGTAGAAGTGTTTTCACCCCTGGGATTGATAACTGGTGCACAGTGCTCTACAGCCTTGGGGTTGTTCTGTTTGTTTGTTTATTTTGTTTTGAACTTAATTAATTAATTAATTTTGAGAGAGAGAGAGAGAGAGAGAGAGAGAGAGAAATCATGAGCAGGGGAGGGGCAGAGACAGGGAGAGAGAGAATCCCAAGCAGACTTTGCACTATAATCGCAGAGCCTATGTGGGGCTCTAACCCACAAACCATGAGGTCATGACCTGAGCCAAAATCAAGAGTCAGACACTTAACCCACTGAGCCCTAACTAGTGCATGGTACTCTGCTTTTCATATTCTGTGACAGGGCAATGGAAAGAAATTATATTTCAAGTTTCTAGTAATATAATGAGCAATGATCTGAACACACTCACTGCAGAACGCCTATGGAAACACATGTGGAAATTTTATTTGGTTTTTGAAGAGAGTTATCAAAAGCTCAGGGAGAAGGCAGGGCAACTTAGCTAAAAGATAGAGGAGGCAAAGAAGTATGTAAAATAAAAATGATAGTTTCATAGAGAAATAAAATGTGAAGATTATTTCTTTTCTAGTTTATAAATCTTTCTCGTAGGAAATGTGCCCATTAAACGTATGTTCTAAGGATGGAAATAGGCAATAAGCCACTTAAAATAAATAAATAAAGATAGCAATAAATGTTATGTATGCTATGTAGGAAGTAAACAAGCTGAAGAAATAATTAATCAGAGTCATCAGTGGAACACATTCTTTAGAGAGATATTTCAGCTGAAATATGTAGGTCAAGAAGTGTTTGCAAAACAGCTTTTTAGGCTAAAACAAATAACAGGCACAAATGCCTATAGGAAAGAGGGCTGGGTGTGTCTGGAGAATAGAATGCCCTCTTTTAGTGAACAATGGGAAGAGCATGATTATACTCACAATAAAATAAAGGAAATTACCAGGAAAAAAAAATTACCAGCAGACAAAAACAGACGAAGGAATGGCTCTCTGAGCACTTCACTTTTAATGAGGTATCACCTTTGTTTTCAGATAATAGAATTATCAGACATTATAATATAAAATAATACTTGTTGGCCAAAACTTGGGACAAAACTGCAGATGTCCTGTACAGAGTCAATTACGTTAATTTGGATCTTAGGGAAGATGTGTGTGTGTGTGTGTGTGTGTGTGTGTGTGTGTGTGTATCCAGATGTTTGTTAAACTTCTTGGTTCACATGTTCTTTTGTTATCACTCAAAGAGAAAGCATAGATAAAGCAGGGCCCAGACAGAGCTTGGAGTTACTGCAGAATGATAGAATCTTGAATAAAAAAAGAGACAAAAAATAGGGCAAATTAAAAGCCAACTGAGAAATAAATTAAACCAGGAGAGTAAGGTGTCAGGAAAGTCAAAACAGAAGTTTGCTAAGAAAGGAACTTCCAATTAGCTTACGAAAGTTAATTCTCATTGAAAATTTTGAAAAGATCTGTTTTAGTTGAAGATAACAGAAGACTGATGAGGTAATCATGAGGTGATAGAGGGGAAGATAAAACTTTAGAAAAGTTTTTTTAGTCAAATTTTCTATGAAAGGTGGCAGTAAAGTTAGGTGGTAGCTGCAGTGGGGTGATGGGCGTGGAGGGTATTTTTACAGATGAGACATGACAGTGGTTTATATCCGAATATGATATAGATCGTAGTTTCAACGAGCTGTTACAAATAGGATATCGAAGTGATATGTAAGGAATTAATCCTTGAGAAGGTCAAATAGGACTTGATTCCCAGAGCACAAAAAGAACAGACTGTACTTTGATCAAAATGAGTTATTCATCCATTTAGAGAATTGAAAGAAAATTTGAACACATACAGGAATTTTTAATTAAAAATTGTAGATTAAACTGGAAATTAGAAATTGAAGAGTAGTTTCCTCTAGCATTTACTGTATTTCCCAAACATTTAGAGTTGAAGAGTGTTATCATATGGGCTAAATATTAAGATCTACACAGAGCTACAGAATAGTAAAATCTGGCACAGTGCCCTGATTTGCAAGGGCAGTAATATGGGAATGCTGGGAAGTGTTAAATGCACTGTTGAGGCTTGAGGTCACAATTTTGTGGTAAAGTAAACTGATCTTGGGTGATTTTCATTCACAATATTGAGCTATTTAAGTGAAAACATGAATTGGTTTTGTTCTGTCTGTATTGTCTTTTTTATTATCTGAACTATAATGCTTGGGGATTTTTTTCTTCAGGTATATAAGATAGAAATAAGATAGGGGTGCACATTTTACAGTGATTATAGGGTAGTGCTATTGCCAAACTATGTAATCTAATTTGGAGAAAAGAGAAACTTACTATGAAGTAGAAAAATGTTAAGTGTGGTGGCATCAGTGAACTGGACATTACCATGTGGTTAAAGAATGTTTTAGGGCAAATGAGCAGGAAAAGATAGGAAGTGGCAGGCAAAAAAGAGTGGGGTGGTTGAAATCAGCTAATCATATATAATCCAGTAACCAATAACAAACTGTCCAGGATATGACGATTGAAGTGGTGTAAGGAAGGGAAATGGAGGAACACATCTTTTTTGTGTGTGATTTGGGTAAATAATCTGATGAATATTCGATATTAATGGATCATATGAAATCATTATAACAAACATCCTGGTAAAAGACATCACAAGAAAACATAATAAAAGCCATTAATTCAGGTAGTAAGGACTTCAATAAGCTAAGAGATATGATTGAAAAGTCAGTAACCGAAAGCAGGGAGAAATGCTAATAGCATTGCCAAAAGGCATCCTCTTTCAATGGCACCCAATCTTACAAACTAGAAGGATGTATATAGAGTTTGGGATGCAGCAAAGGAGAGCATGATGGTCCCACTTCTTAAAACTGAGCTGTGGGAAACAAGAGAGATAAAATACTCACTGCTTGAGACAGCTATATATGGTAAAGGTTTTATGGACAGTGGAGTTCAAGATAAGGCAAAAGTTGAAGAATCATAAAGAAATTTTTGAAGACATGAGGAACTCTGTAGATAATAAGTATGATATTATACAAGGCTGAAACAGACTGGAGGGGGGGATTTGGTTGGATAAGAAATTACACAGTAATAGGGGCCCCTGGGTGACTCAGTCTGTTAAGCATCCAACTTTGGCTCTGGTCATGATTTCACAGTTTGGGAGTTCAAGCCCCACGTTGGGCTCGGTGCTGACAGCTCAGAGCCTGGAGCCTGCTTCAGATTCTGTGACTCCCTCTCTCTTGGCCCCTCCCCTGGACTCTCTCTCTCTCAAATAAATAAATAAATAAATAAATAAATAAATAAATAAACAAACATTAAAAAAATTAAAAATAATTTACACAGTAATACTGTTATGAAAATCTTAGTCATAGAGGTTGTATGAGTGCTGGGTTTTTATTCTTTTTATTTTGAATGTACAATACAGTATAGTTAACACTACTGTCTTGTGCACTTAATATTGTGCGATGTTGTACAGCAAACCTCTAGAATTTATTCATCTTGCATACTTGAAACTTTATACCCATTGTGTATATTTGTTTATGCATAATGTGTACAATTTACTGCATGTTTGATGAATTATTAACCTCTTCACTCTAACAAATAAAGTGAAAGAACTAGAAAAATCTGAAGATCAAAGTTCTACAAATTTAATTTTCTAAATTAAATTTTAAAAAGTATATCAACTAGCAGTTTGCCCCTTTCCTTATCTGAAATGAGAAAGATTACAAAAAATCCTATCGGAGGAGAAGGAAAATTAATCAAGAGGTGTTATTGCTAAATGGCTTAAATGTTAATGAATTTAATAAAATATTTATGAGTCAGATTCAAAAGTCATATAGATTAAGATTAGAAGTCAAACAAGCCAATTAAGTAATTAAGAAATACCACTGAAGAATAAATTATATAATATGTCAAATGCTTTTAATGTCAAAATCATCCTACACAGGAAGTTTGTAATCTGAGTTATAAATATTATGAATTTTATGTCCATAACCAAAATTTAAAAAGGAGAAGAAAAGTGCTTTACCTTTTTAACAGAAACAAATATTCAATTTGAAAGAAATTCAGAAATCTTTAAAAAAGAAACAAGAATTAGAACATATTAAGGAAAGGACAGACTCAGTTCCTAAGTCAAATATAAAGAGAAAAATAATTTGAAAATTAATTAAGTTAATTGAGGCAGAAATATGTCTTTATTCCCTATCTTTCATCTATATTCCTTATTAGAATAAAATTGGGGCCTTGGATATATTCATCTTTATATTTTAAGATTTTACTCTATGAACACAGCACAAATAAGAATTGTCAGGTCCTCTCAATATCAATAAAAAGTGTGTAAAATTAAATTTGTTTACTCATTGTGTTATTTTTTAATGCCCAGCAAAGAGGATGAATTAGACATTGAAGATCAACACATATATTTTAAATGAACAAATAAAACAGCACATTATGAATTTGATTTAGAAAATATGATTACTCAATATGTACAATGATTATTCATCAATAATCATTTCATCAAATAATATTTCATCAAATTATTTTTTCTTCAATAATTCATATAATTGTGTAAGTTAAAGTCTTTCCAAAATTCTTTCAAATTATTGTTTTTCATATTCTACTTCATAAGTCTGGATGATTCCTCAAAAAAACTAGCCTATGAATTTTTATCCAAGAGCTTATGATACCTTATAGATCATTTATCATTGAAGAAGTTTCAAAACCGTTTATGTAAATGTTCTATTTCTCTACTTTTCACATAGTGGTCTGCATGTTTTGTATGCTAATTCAGTTATACATCACTCATTTGCAGTTATTTCCTTTTTTTAATTCTCATCATTAGGTAGGCTTATATGCCTGGATACAAATCAAATGCTTTTCAGGTAGATGATGATGTTGACTATTCAGCTGGAGATTTTTTTTTTTTTAATGTTTACTTATTTATATTCAGAGAGAGAGAGGGGAGAGAGCACAAGTGAGGGAGGGCCAGTGAGAGACGAAAAGAAAAGCAGGCTCTGTGCTGAACAGTGTGAGCCCAATTTGGGGCGCAATCCCATGAACCGTGAGATCATGACCTGAGCCAAAATCAAGAGTTGGAGGCTTCACCTACTGAGCTACCCAGGCGCCCCTCAGTTGCAGATACTTAAACACCATCACATTAGTAGACTCCTTCAATCACACATAGTTATATCAGTTATCATTGTAAAGATTAGAAATTGTTTAGAACCAGCTACAAAGTAGCTCATCCCACCCCAAATGGTCATTATCTCAAATAACAAGTTGTGTGGAAATAGGGTCAGTTAAAGGTGAGATAATTTAGAGACACAACATCTCTGGAACTTATTTCTTCATTATTTTGCTGTTGATAGATTACGTCTTTAGACAGATAGAATGTTTCTATTCTGGGCATAAACAGTGAAAATATGAGAATATCCAAAAAGGAGAAGAGAGTTATTTTGGTGTGTAATACTTTTTATTAGCAAGGAAATAAGAACTTTCTAAGTGACTTCCCAGAAGACTTTCTTTCAGTTCTTGTTAACCAGAATTGGACCACTTCTGCTGGAGCAACAACAACAAAATAGCAAGGGGATAAATTAATCACTATTGTCCTGAACAAATTATTTTGTATCCTTTATCTGGAGAGGGTGTCATTCCCTGAACACAGGGCCATTAATGATGAACTTTTAAACAAAACTGGAACTATGTCAGCAAGGACAGAATGGAAGGATAGAATAGGATAACAAATTACTTTGGGTCATTAAAAAAATACATTTTGTGCTCAAAACAAAATAAAACAAAATATGCACTATTTTGGATTGAGTGATTTAATTCTGTTTCCCAGTTACCCCAGTTGTCATTCACAATCTATAGTCCAGAAGACATTGTCCAATCACAGTTCATGGAGGTTCAGTGTGACATTTGTTGGCCAGTTGTTCATATCTTTACCCCTATTGAATTCTAAATTGAAACAAATGGTATAGCCTTCTATGTTTTTACCAAAATTAGGGCTGAAATAATAATGACATGGGACTTTCTAGCCATTCATGGAAAGGTCCTCCTCTGGGAAGGAGAGAGCCTTTTGAAGTTACCTCACAACCTGATGGCCAAAAATGAATAGGAAAACCACTTTTTTTCATCATCAGCAACAAGTAGCATTAATGACTAAGCAGGAGAGAGAACTTACTGTTGTTAAGAAGAACAGAGCATAAGAAGTAGCTATTGTCTTAAAAAAAATAAAAGCACACTCATTGTAGAAATGTGAACAAGTTGACATCATATTCTCATCATCTGTATCAATCAGATCTGTCACTTCACTTTTGTGAAGAGTCCATCAGTGAGCACATTCATGAGTGGTGCCAAAAAATTTTATTAGGGTATTGCTTCATCCTGGGAGGTGAAGTAGAAGGTCTTTATGTAAACATGATAATAAAGTAGTATGATTCACTATTATAAACAGTCTTAGTTTTGAATTCTATTGGCACCTAGTTATTTGAAATTAATTTCATCTTGCTTCCAATGTGTTCCCAATCTTGCAACCTATTCTTCTACTTTTCTCTTTGACTCATGATTACTTTTTATAAGCAGTGCTATTAAACTATCATTTAAAATGTATAATTTTATGTTTTGACATAGATATAAAACTGTAAAATTATCACTATAATCAAAGTAATGCATATATCCATTATTCCCCAAAGCTAGGATTTATATTTGATTTTATCTAATTTTCTTGTCTTCCCATGTCATTTGTTTTCTACTCTACATATAGCATCTTAACCCATTAAGTAAATGTTTCTTTAAATTTTAGTGAGTATTGGGGCGCCTGGGTGGCGCAGTCGGTTAAGCGTCCGACTTCAGCCAGGTCACGATCTCGCGGTCCGTGAGTTCGAGCCCCGCGTCAGGCTCTGGGCTGATGGCTCGGAGCCTGGAGCCTGTTTCCGATTCTGTGTCTCCCTCTCTCTCTGCCCCTCCCCCATTCATGCTCTGTCTCTCTCTGTCCCAAAAATAAATAAAAAACGTTGAAAAAAAAAAATTAAAAAAAAAAAATAAATTTTAGTGAGTATCAGAACCCTTTTGAAAGGGATACCAATCCAATGTACAGTAGCCATTCATTTACTAAGTATGTATTAAACAAAGACAATTGATTATTGCTTTTTGTGGTAGTGTGGTTCTATAAAATAACCATGAACAGTGAATTAGCAAATATTGAACTATTGCTTCTGGGAAATATATACATGTAGGTATATACGCATATGTCACATATTATATTCTTAATATAAACAATAAACAATTCTTAATAAAACAATACATCCTCATAGAGTCTACTTTCTTTATTAAAAAAAAAGAAAGAAAGAAAAATGGGTTGAGAAGTAAGTGACTTGCTCGAGACCACCCCATAGCAGGCTGGACCAGAGTTGTTTTTCAAACCCCATCCAACTGGCCCCAGAGCCAGAGAGCTTCCTGCACCAAACTGCACTGCTCTGTATCAACTCCATTTTTGGTCATGTCTGTGAGAGCTGAAACAAGAAGGCAGAGCTTAGCCTTATTTGACCTAAGCAGGGAACATCTCCATCAAGTGATACAAATTTTTCATGTTCTGTGCATATCTGCAAATGACTGCCAAAGCACAATGACTATTGATTTAGGGGTTACAAATAAATATTATAGAGAGTAGGCAAATACACAAATATAGAATTCACAAAAAAATGGGGATAGACTCTAATTATTGGGAAGTCTATGATATGGCCACTAATTTAAAAAGCCATGTTTCAAAGGAAATGGCCCCAATGCATGGGATCAGTACTCTTTAGACACATCTATTCTTTTACTCTTTATTTTCAGGATAATTACATAGAATCCCTTAGTGTATTACAGTTGTTCATATTGAACATGAGTTTGTCACACATTGTGATTGATGTTCCTGAGACCAAACACATTGCTAAGCATACATAGTCTTTAGCCTAGTCCCTGCTTCTGCCCTTTACCATAACTATGGATTAAGTCCATAGATGATGCAAGTTAATGGTCAAAATAATGATGATGACATTATTTGATGAAGAACACACAGCTAACATCATATTCAATGGCTAAACACTGAAAGATTTCTCATGAAGGTTAGAAAAAAGACAGAATGCTAATTCACCTCTGGTATTCAAAATTATACTGCAAGTTCTAAAATTATTAGAAAAAACGTAGGAGTAAATCTTCATGACCTTACATTTGGCAATGAATTTTTACACATGATACCTAAACACAGGCAACAAAAAAGAAATAGAAAAGGTAGGATTCATCAAAATGAAAGACTTGTGCATCAATGACATCAGCTAAGAAAGTAAAATGATAACCTATAGAATGAAAGAAAATATTACAAATCATATGTCTGAGAAGAATGTAGCATCCAAAATATAAAACAAACTCTCACAACTCAACATCAAAAAAGCTGAGCAACCCAATTTTAAAAAATGAGCCAAGTTGTTGAATACCTACATCTCCAAAGAAGGTATAAAATGTCGATCAAGCACATGGAAAGATGTTCAATCATATTAGTTATTAAATAAATTGAAATCAAAACCTCAATGAGATCTACTTCACACCCACTATGATGGTATAATTTTTTTAAGGAAAATAATAAGTATTGGTGAGGACATGGAGAATTTGGAACCCTCCTATAATGTTGGTAGGAATGTCTTATGGTTCAGTCACTATGGAAAACATTTTGGCATTTTCTCAAAAAGTTATACACAGAATTATCCTATGTCTCTGACTCCACTCTTGGAATATATTCAAAGAAATACATCTATATTTAAGGTCATAACAGTGGTATTGACAATACCATATATGGTTAGAGCTATTAATGTTAGAGCTATTAATCTTTTAGTCCAAAGTAAGTGTCTCATTTGAGAAAACTAAATTTCAGAGACATAAAGTGACTTACTCAAAGCCACACAATTATTAAAAATGCAAAGAAAAAATAAGAAAATGTCAATGTACTCTGTATTTTGCTGTTAAACACAAATAAATTGCAGTTATAGACTATATTGAAAAAAAAGGCACCAAAAACTTTCCATGTTCTTAACATAAGTGGCAACTAGCAATCCACCAAGGTAGGGCCTTTAAAAATAGAACAGAAGAACTCAAGAAAACCACTAAGTCCCCAACCATTTCAGAAGAGTAAGAGGGAAGAGGAATTGTCATCAACATTTTAGGGGTACTATGTTTTCTGAAAGGTTGCTCTCTCACAGAATAGAGCGGGAAGGAGTGTGTTTCATTGTTGTCTTCCTATATAAATAGAAGGGATTTTCCAGGAAAATTATTTGGGAAAAATAAGGGTGCACATAAGAACCATAAGCAAATATTTCTTTTCTCATTTTATATTATTATTGCTACAAGGTGTTAAAGCTTCTCTTGTTCATTTCAGAGAAGGAAGTAATGAAACTGCAGAAAGGGAAGATCACGAAGAGAAGTTGACCCAGTCATATCACATATTGTGAGTGAAAGTGTATAATTTTCTTGTGGATCAAATGAACATTGTGGAAAGTAGATGTAGTTGAGTAGTATTCTAATACCCAAAATAAAGAATCTTCTCAACAGGTAAGAGTTTGCAGCAAAAAGTCAGGAATAAGGATCATTGTTGGTGGGAGCAGAGGTTGGAAAGCTAGAGGTAGAAGAGGCTGGGTCAACACCAAGTCCTCCACATCAGCAAATTGGGCAGCTGGGTATCTTTGTAGGTGCCCACCATGAACCCATATACGCATCCATGACAAGAACATGGATACATGTCCTTGGGATGATTATTACTCAGAAAATATGTGCAGCCAATCAACATAAGCTAGGAAAGTAGTAACCACAAATCAGAAGGAAACTGTATCCTCACAAACCTTACAATCCAAAGGATGTGTGTCCAGAAGAACTAGTGTTAGAAAATGGAAGATGGAGGAATTTCAAGTTCCTTGAGCCAAAGTTTAATCTACATTGGATAAAAGCAAAGCTTTAAATGTGCTACATAATTGTAGATTTATACTATATTAGAATTGGCTTTAATAGCCCTAAGTGGCTGGAAAAAAACGTAATATGCAAAAAGCATATTCTACCTTAGAGCATCTTAGTTATCTACTGCTGCATAACAAATTATCTCTTAATTTAGCAATTTAAAATAACAAAAACTTATTTATTTATTTGTCTGTTTGTTTGTTTTTCCTAGGTCAGGAATTGAGGAACTGTTTAACTGAGTAATTCTGGCAGTGTGTCTCAGAGTTTGCAGTCAAGATTTTAACTGGGCTTATTCTCAAATAAGAGAATATTTGAAACTTTGGCGGAGGCTAGGAGATAGTCTGAGATTATAGATAGGGCTTCAACACTATTACTTAGAATAGAGAAAACTCTTGGGCATATAGAGAAATGAGGTTGATCAAATATTTATATTGTATTATAATATTATGTTAATTATAAAAAACAGAGTAGAAATAAGAAAGAAAATTATTTCAGTTCTCTGACTCAATATTATCTTTTGCAGTTTCTATTTCCCGAATTACCTTTTCAGCTACCAAAGCTATACAAATTACCATATTAATGTAAGGATATTCTTTTATTTCATAAATTATTTGAAAAAATTACACATTAAATGGTCAGAGAAATGTTTCCATGGATCTTTTCAAAAGAATTCTGAATGGAATATGCAAAATTAAAGATGAAATATTTTGATTAGCATAAGTCCCATTATTCTTAAGGTATTACAAATAACTACTGACAATGCTTAGCTTAATGTCCCCAAAAAGTTTTCTTTCATATTTTCACTAATATTCTAGATACAAATTATTTGCATAAATTTTTAATAATTACATTCTCTCTTCAAAACTCTAAACCATAAACGGATAAAAATTGTGCCTCATCTTAGCTTTGACTTAGTGAAGTCAAGTGTTTTACTTTTTAGTGTTGACCAAAACATATTATTACTCATCAAGAACTACCCATCTTGACTGAGGTGAGTGGCTTGTGGTGAGTGGCTGTCAAGGGATGAAAATAGGTATGCCTAGAGGCAGATTTTAAAAGCAGTTTCTCTTCAGATCATCTTCTTTCACACTACCTGATAAGCATCTTGATTCACCATGGCATTAGCAGTGGTAACAAAATGGGCAATACTAAACAGAACTATCTGGAAACATTTATCTCCAATTTGAAGGGGAACTTTATATCGTGTTTGTCATAAATCTACATATTCTTCTCTTCCAGATGACTATAATTGCAATTTGGAGCTTTGTCATAGACTCTGGATCTGGAGTTCTCTCTTGTCCAACAAAAGAGTAGACTCAGGATTGAAATGAGAGAGGCTAATGTCCGGGAGGAGACAAGAGCCCAGAGGAAGGGTCCTTGATCCATTTTTATTAGGATCAGAAGGCTTGATGAGCATGCACATGCGTGATGAACATGCACAAAGAGACAATGAAACCGTGAGCATTAACTCATGGGTGTGAGGAAAAGGGGGTTTTGAAGACATGCAGTACTAGGAGTTTGGGTCAATACAAAACAAAATCCTGGTACCTGGCTGAAGGTTGTTTACAGCAGACAGAGGCACTGCCTGTTTACCTGAACTGACCTAGCTGAAAGAAAGCCAGAACTTGCTACCTCAGGGTCAACAAGGCACCTTTCTTTTGCTAATTAGCTCCCCTCTGGACAACTTTGCCTTGGTGTGGTCTAAAGTCCTGTTTACCTGTTTTTGTCCTTCTTTCCTATGAAAGCAGCTTTCTGCTATTGTACTAAATTGGGGGGGGGGTGCTTCTGCCCTGAATATCTAATCTTGTTTTGCTAATCTTGGGTATCTTCATCCTGAGATTTCCTATTCCTATATTTTGTCCTGGAGCGGGGGGGGGGGGGGGGGGGGGGGGGGGGGGGGGGGGTAGGTGGAAGCTGTGGTCTTTGCCCTGTTTACCTAATGTGTTTTACCTAATCTTGTTTACCCAAATTTGGGTGTGTTCATCCTGTGGCTTTCTATTTCTTTATGCCTTGTTAATCCATCAGTGCAAGCTCAGGGAATTCCTAAACTCATCCCCACAGATCTTATTTTGACATCTGATGGTAGGAGAATAGTATGTTAGCAATAGTAGTATGTTGCCACCCTTCTGTGGACCTTCCATATAAACAGACAAACCTATCCCTTCGCCAGATCCTGTGCATAATAATGAAGAAACACACAATCAAGTGTTGCAAACCAGATTAGAAGAAAAAAATAAAATAAACACATTGAGCAAGGACCCATGACAAAAGAACTTAGCAAAATGTTCTTTACTACTAGGCACTGTTGGTATCCTCACGGAAAGTTTCGTAGATATTATAGGAACCCGGATTCTCCAAATGACAGATGAGATTTTCAGGAATCAAAAATATGTTATTTTGTGTCTCATTTGCCATTTGAGAAAATGCAATCAAGTATATCCATTAATATGTTATATAGCAAAATAATAATTAAATGTCTTTTCATTAAAAAAAGATCTACCCATCTTTATTCTATTTTCCAAAAAAGCAAGCATTTTACTAATAATTAAAACAAATCTTAATTTACATCTGATAATGTATCTTGCCCATAAGACATTTAGCCAACAGGGTAACACAGAAAAATACAAATCATTAAAATATATCCTATTGAATGTTATAATTTTTGTTTTTTTTATTGAGGCAAGAACATTTAACGTGAGATCTACTCTTTCATATCAAATCTTTTCAGCGAGGGGCACCTGGGTGGCTCAGTAAATTAAGCGTCAGCCTTGGGCTCAGGTCATAACTCCATGGTTCATGAGTTGGAGCCTGGGTTGGGCTCTCTGCTATCAGAGTGGAGCCCGTTATGGATCCTCTGACTCCCTCTCTCTCTGCCCCTCTCCTGCTCTCTCCTCTCTCACTTATTTCTCAAAAATAAGTAAACACTAAAAAAAAATTTAAAAAAAACTTTCAGTGCACAATACAGTGTTAACTTGTTGTACAGCAGAACTCTAGAGCTTACTCATCTTGCATAATTCAAACTTTAGACTGAACGGCAACTCCCCTCTTCCGCCTCCCTGGCTCCTGTTAACCACCATTGTATTCTCTGTTTCTGTAAGTTTTACTATTTTAGATACCTTACAAAAGCAAAATCACGTGATATTTGTGACTGGCTCATTTCACTTAGTATAATGTCCTCTGTGTTAATGATGTCATTGCATAGGGCAAGAACTTTATTTTTAAGGTTAAATAATATTTCACTGCATGTACACATCATGTTTTCTTTCTTTTCAGTATGATTAAAATAAAATTAGCAGATAACATTAGTTATATGTGTTAGTTTAAGCTGTACAACATATGATTTGATAGATGTACATATTGAAAAATAATCACCACAATAAGTTTAGTGTACATCTATCACTTCATATAGTTAATTTTTTTCTTATGACTTGAACTTTTAAGATTTACTCTCTTAGCAACTTTCAAATACACAATACAGTATTGTTAATTATAATCACCATGCTGTACATCACATCCTAAAAACTTAATAATCTTATAATTGGAAGTTTGTGCCTTTTGACAACCTTCACCCATTCCCACCCACCGCCCACCTCTGGCAACCACCAATTCTCTGTTTCTATGAGTTTGGAATTTTTTGATTCTACATGATATTAAATAGTATTTGCCTATTTCTGTCTGACTTATTTCACTTAGCATAATACCCTCCAGGTCCATCCATTTGTTGCAAGTGGCAGGATTTCCTTCTTTTTTTATGGCTAAATAATATTTTTGAAATAAAATATATTTCATATCTTTATGCACTCATCTGTTGATGCATACTTAGGTTATTTCCATGCCTTGGCTATTGTGCATAATACTGCAATAAACATGGGGGTGCAAATAACTCTTCGAGAATCTGACTTCAGTTCTTTTAAATATATACCTAGGTATAGAATTATTGGATCATATGGCAATTTCTTTTATTAATTTTGGAGGAATCTTCGTACTGTTTTCCATGTGGCAATTTACATTGCCACCAGTAGTGCAGGGGGGTTCCAGTTTCTTCACATCCTTCCCAACACTTGTTTCTCTCTCTCTCTCTCATGGTGGTTTTGATTTTCATTTCAAATGATTATTAGTTATGTTGAACATCTTTTCATGTATCTATTTATTATTAGTTATGTTGAACATCTTTTCATGTATCTATTTACCAGTTAGTTATATGTCTTCATTGGAGAAATGTCTACTCAAGATATCATTTAATGGGCGCATATCCCATGTACTTTGTTAACACAGAAAATAAAGAATTTGGCAGTAATGCAATCACTGTTTCCCCAAACAGTGATTTTTCCCCAAATACAAAAAATATTAAAAAATAACAAATTGTTTCTGAATTAAACAACTAGAGACACAATAGGAGAGAATTACAGAGACATAATGAAGGATAATAGATAAGTTGCTATTTCCTTCTCTGATGTGGTTTTTGTTGCTTGTATAACTGAAAGAAAAACTTGATAAAAACCCCTGATAAGTAAACTCTCCTTGTTTATGCAGATAGAGAGACACTCTGTTGTGAGGACAGATATATGCAACAGAGTGATTATCTCTTTACCAGGAGGGTAGAAGTTGGCTTGACACTTGCTATTATAATTTATTTTGTTAGCAAAAGAACACAAGGACCCTTTTAAAATTTCCATCCTATGATTTGCCTGAGACTTAAGAAAACAATTGAAATGAAATGTGGAAGATATAAAAATTATGGTTAACACCTGGCACAGTGCTTTTGCACAATAGGTGCTTAAGTAAGTGTACTGAATCTGCAAATATTTCCCCTTTAAAAAGGCAAATGTAAATAAATGCTTGATTGTTTTCTGATTGTTAGTTTCATGAAAAGTGAAATAAAATATGGCTTAGTGTGAAATAGGTATAGTCTACCTTTTTTTTCCTGCAAAATACATGTCTATTTTATTTTCTGAATTATTTCCAGTGTATAAAATATCTACTATTTCAATAACCATATTTGTATTTTTATCATTCTTTTTTCCTCATTTCCTTGTTACTTTAGCTTGGTAGAAGAGTAACTGCTGGGGTATTTTTTTTTCTTTCTAAAATATACTCATGGGAAATATAACTTTATAAATGATTTAAACACAAACAAGTCATGAATAAGACCTTTTTATATTATTCTTTTGTCCAGAATCCTATGGCAGCACAAGTAAATTATAAGGTGCATTTCACAAAATAAGCTCTTTGAAGAGCCACACAGCACTAAAATTAGCAATTAAATTGCCAGAAAGAGAGGTGAGGATGAGGCAGCCTATCTGAAGAGATAATAGCTAATAATATCCCTGAACTGATGAAGACATACATCCACAAATTCAAAGAGTTGTATAAACAGTGAGCAACAAAATGCAAAATAAAACACCTACCCAGACACATCATGGTAAAATTGCTAGAAAGCAGAGATGGGAAAATCTTAAGGAATCCTGAGAAATAATATAAATTACTTTACTATCAAAGTTCTTCAAAAACCAATGGTTGTTAGAAATCAATAAAATAGTATATTCATAATCCTACATGAACATAGTTCCAACTTTACATTCTCTAGGAAGTAAATATATTCAAAATGAGAAAAATAAACACATTGTCAAATAAGTAATAGATATAAGAGAGGATATAAGAGATTTGTCTAACAAGCCTGATTTCTATCGAGGTGATTTTTTAGACCTAAAGTCATATAATATGAAAACTTGGAGATGCTTAGAGGAATGAAAACACTGAAAAGAATAAATCTAATTGGAAATTACTGTGTAAATCGAAATATAGTAGGATTAAATATAGGTCAAAGTAACATAAATCTGGAGGGATGAATAAAGTTTATGTACTCCAATTTCTTTCAAATTTTAAGAAGCATGTAAAAATATGAAGTGACATTAAATCTTGAGAAGCAGGAACACATGCTGTAAACTGCAGAAAGACAAACAAAAATAGTAAAAGAATATAAATTAATAGTGTGTGTTCCAGGAAGAGAGGAAGAAAGCAAGAGGGAGAGACAGAGACAAAAAGAAAATATATTTATTCAGAAAACTGATGATATCCTAATTTAACTCAAACATCAACTTCTTTCAGTAATCCTTGTTTTATTCATTCATTCATTCATTCATTCATTCATTTTTAAAGTTTACTTATTTTGAGAGAGAGAGAGAGCAGGGGACAGGCAGATAGAGAATCCCAAGCAGGCTCCATGCTGTCAGTGCAGAGTGATGCAGGGCTTCATCTCAGGAACCATAAGATCATGACCTGAGCTGAAATCAAGAGTAGGACACTTAATCAATTGAGACACCCAGGTGTACCCTCGTTTTTTAGTAATCTTCATTTTATTTTACTGTTTTTTTAACGTTTATTTATTTTGAGAGACAAAGAGGGAGAGAGAGAGAGAGAGAGAGAGAGAGAGAGAGAGAGAGAGAACTGGGAGAAGGGCAGAGAGAGAAAGGGGCAGAGGATCTGAAGTGGGCTCTGTGCTGACAGCAGAGAACCTGATGCAGGGCTTGAATTTGCAAACCATGAGCTCATGACCTGAGCCAAAGGCTGACACTTAACTGACTGAGACATTCAGGCGCCCCTTTTAATAATCTTCATTTTAGATCTGTGGGAGCCTTGGGTCACAAGTTTTAGCATGCAGCTGTTATAGCTTTTTTTTTTCTTTAATTGGTAACAGGTTTTGGAATAGTGTTGTGCTAAACAGATTTTTGTCCTTATTTATTATAAGTACTCAACATAATAGTACAGAAAACTTTTCAAGGCTACATTTTAATAACTCATATTCAGCAAATAGCAAAACCGAAAAAATCCCATTTTCATATTATTCGTAGGGAAATGTACATGTTCATTGGGCTCTTACCTTCTTAGCTCCAATGGATTAAAAAATTAAAATACCCCATCAATGTAATGATTCATGCAAATTTTCCCTCTTATTAATACATGTATCTTGTAGTACATCTAGTTGGATAGTTTAGTTCCCATGTGTATTAGCCATGGTAATAATAGACAATTTAAACAACTTCTCTAAGTTTTCATAAAATGAGGATAAAATAGTGTCTGGTTCATAGAATTTGAAGGAATGACCAGGTAACACATGTGCAATGCCTAAGTACCCAGCCAGAATGTGCCTATCATATAGTAAATCTGCAATAATTTCTCATTTATTATCATTTTAATTCTTATAATTGCCAACCTCTCCTCTCATCAGACAGGCATTGATTATTAATTTACTGCTTCAATGTTGCTTTCTTAAGTGTTCTTTTTTGAATGTTTTCATTCCCACATACAATTTTATTAACCTTAGGAATGATGAGAAAGTTCTTTACTGCTTGTATACCTCTATTTTATTTAGCAATAAATTGAGAAAATGTATTAAGAGGTAAGAAAGGTAGAATAGGATTAAAATGTGAATTTATATTGAGCAGTCACTGAAGAATTCTATCTAATTTTCCTTAAAAATTATTCTCATTAAAGTATACACAGATATTAGAATTGGTCTTATTTTTATGTGGTTTAAAGTCCTGTCATCTCACCTAAGAAATTTGGCGTACTTGAATGCCAAATTAACTGGATATGGTCCTACCAAAGCCTCAAAGAAACTTCACACAGAAAATAAGTTGCAAAACCATCATTACAGCTGTAAAATCTTTGGTCTTGTTTTCTACTCCAGTGTAGTTACTACTTGAAATCACATCTTTGCTATCAGGCATTACTTCATTCTGAGAACTATTTTTCTGATATTATTGTACTTAAGAAGATAACATCTAATGGTCTCTATGTCAGATTGCTGGATTTTTGTTTGGTTTTCTTTGTTTTTAGTGCATCTATATGTTTAGAAGTACTCATATTTCAAGGTATTGAATTCAGCAGCAGTTTTTCATTGGAATTATAAAGAGTTGGGGAATAACAGCATGTAAGATTTTCTGTGTCTATCATGAATATAAATTCTTTCTTTTAAAGCTCTTTGCTTTAGGGGCACCTGGGTGGCTCAGTTGGTTGGGCATCTGACTTCGGCTCAGGTCATGATCTCACTGTCTGTGGGTTCAAGCCCCGTGTTGGGCTCTGTGCTGACAGCTCAGAGCCTGGAGCCTGCTTCAGATTCTGTGTCTCCCTCTTTCTCTGCCTTTCCTGCTCCCCCACTCATTCTCTGTCTCTGTCTCTCTGTCTCTCTCTGTCAAAAATAAATAAACACTAAAAAAAAAAAAAGCTCTTTGCTTTGGATTTCAAATCTTTATCAATTTAATTTAACCTATCCTGAAGAAGATAAATAAGCTATTAAAGTCCTATTAAAATAGCACATGTATAGCTCCTAGAGTCTGGCAATATGCTTGTTTTCCATTAAATGAATATAGATATTCCCAGATCTCTAGGGTTACTATGGATACAAAATAGGAAATATTATTTACAATAACTTGACAATATAATTATATATTTAAAAATCTCAAATAGCAACTTGGGCTAACAATTATAGTGCTGCACTTTAAAGAAATATTTTAAGTTCTCAAAAACTCCGTATTCCAGGAATAAAAATAAATATTTCTAATAGGGAAAATAAATAAAATAAAAAGAAAATCATTGGCTTTCAATCATTAATTTAATGTTAATCTAGCCTTAAGCTTGTATATTTAGTGCCTGACTGATAATTTCATTTCTATGCTAGGTCTCCTATAATAGGAAAAAAAACCAAAAAACAAAATAAAACAAAAAAAACTTTTGTGGACCTAATGGCAGACATGTACATAGAAACAGTAATTCAGTTGAGACATGAAATGTAAGAATATTCATTTTTGAGATTTGCAGATATGGCATGAATTTTGAGAGATTTTTCTTAAAACTTAAATAAAGAACAAATAATGTGAGGCGCCTGGTTGGCTCAGTTGGTTAAGCATGCAACTCTTGGTTTTGGCTCAGATCATGATCTCATGGTTTGTAAATTTGAGGCCTGCATCTGGCTCCGTGCTGACAGTGCAGAGCTTGCTTGGGATTCTCTGTCTCCCTTTCTCTGACCCTCTCCTGCTCACTCTTTCTGTCTCTCTCTCAAAAATAAATAAACTAAAACAACAACAACAACAACAACAACAACAACAACAACAACAACAACAAATGTGTTATACATTGATGAAGCCATCACAATTAATACAAATACAAATATATCAAATTTGGGGGTACCATGTGATCTTTATATATAAAGCCTCAATACTAGTACATTTCTGAAACAAAGTCACTATTTTTGTTCTTAATTTTAATGGGCTACTTAGTTAACTTGTATTTTATCCTTAGTTTATTGGTGTTGCATTTCCAGTGGCATTCAGAGTGTAAGATATTAGGTATATGTACATATTAAATCAATCTATAGAACACCATGGCTTTTATCCCAACCATTCTACCAAAATTATTCTTAGCAATAGTTTTCACGTTCCTAAATCAAACAAGTAGTTCAAAAGCTTTCCAAAAATCACATAACCACTAAGAGGCTCAGTGTCCAGAATGTCTGCACTATTGCCAAACCTTTAAATAATTATAATAAAGACTTTATATGCCATGGAAGTGGGATTCGATATCATTCTTAAAGTAATAAAGAACAAATAAAACTTTAAAAACCATGATGATGTGTGGCTGGGACCAAATAGACTTGTAAAGATCAAATTTAAAATATCCAAATTAAGAAATGTATATATCCTTTTCTAAAATATCCAAATTACAGATGATGTGGATTTTTGCTCTATGAGCAGTATATGTAATATAAAGAAACACAATACATGGATCTTTTTGGAGATTGATTAGTACTGACTCAAAATATTAAGAGAACTAGAAGCCTTTGAGTTTGTTCAAGCAGCTGACTGTAAATATGAGGGTTATGATGTTACATACACACCAACAGGATTGTGAAGACAGGGTTGGTTTTCAGAAAGTGAAAGACAGTGTAGACTATGAGGATGATTGAATGTTATCTACTCAGAGAAAAGAATGATAGCTTTGTTTACTGTAGAAGTCTGAGAACTTCTAGAGTGACAAAAACTGCTAAAGTAATTAAAATTACATTAGACTAAAACGGTTTGATTGTAATGATGGACATATATATCATCCTTTTTGCACAAATGAAATTATTTTAAAAATATATACATTATTTAAGAACAATATGGAGTACCTGAATATTAACATGTAAACAAAATAATTATTCTTAGAACACATGCACATACATTAATCATTTTCTTAGCCATATTTGTTCTAATGAGGTTTGCTATTTTTCTGAAGGGTATTTTTTGTAAGTTGTTCTTTTATAAATATTTTTTCTTTTTTATAAAAATGCTAGCCAGCTTCTTTCAAGTTGTATTTTATGGTTAATTAGTATGAAATTATTGACACTTTCAATTGACTTTTCTCTTTAGACCGTAACATTTCGTTATCTTTTTAAGTTATAAATTTCACGTGATAAAACTTTTAATACATAGTTCACTGATTTTTGACAAAGTATACCATATATAACCAACACTACATTTATGATGTAGTGGATATTCATAATCTCAGAAAATTCCCTGGACCTCCCTTATTTATAAATCCCCTCGTCCCCACTATCCTGGAAACTGTTAATATGATTTATATCTCTGTGGAATACGTTTGTCTGTTGCAGAACTTTACATTTACATGAATTGAATAATACAGTATATATGCCTTCGTGTCTGACTAGCTTCTTCCACTAAATTTTTTTCATATTCATCTGTGCTGTGGAAAGTGGAAAGACCTCATTCATTTTATTGTTAATTACTATTTCACTATATGATTTAACTATATGATTATAACATATATGATTTAATCTATATGATTAGATTTCATATAGATTAAATCACCGTATGATTATATCAGTTATGTTTATTTAAATGTATTTTGACTATTTGTTTCCAATTTCTGGATGTTATGAATAAAGCCACTATGAACACTTACATATATTTTTTTATGGACATTTTGGGTATTGGGTAAAATATCAGAACTGGATTTGCTGGGTTGTGTATTAAGTACATTTAATTTTGTGACAAAATGGAAATCTATTTTCATATTTGGTTGTGTGAATTTATACATCCATAGGGGATGTAGGAGAGTTCCTCTTGCTCAAGAATTTTGGCCAATTTGGTATCAACAGTTTTTAAAATTTTAGTCATTCTAATGGTGGATGTAATGTACTGTACAATTAGAATTTTCTTTTGCATGTCTTTGGTGACTAATGATGTTGATAATCTTTCCGTAAACTTATTGCCCCTTGTTTTCCTTCTTTTTGTGATATATGTGTTCTTTTAATTGTGTACTATTCATGTGAGTTTTACATTCTTAATACAGTCTGGATATTACAAGTTTGTGAGATATTTATAGTTTACATGTTTTCTTCCACCCTGTGATTCATCTCTGTTTTTAAGAAAGACTTTGAAGAGCAGAATATTGTAATGTCAATTAAATCAGGTATATCATTTCTTTTTTGGTGGGTACTTTTTTGTGTCCTATCTAGAAAACTTCAGCTCACCCCAAGGTAACAAATATTTTCTCTTTTCTTCTAGAAAGGTTGTAGCTTGGGGCGCCTGGGTGGCGCAGTCGGTTAAGCGTCCGACTTCAGCCAGGTCACGATCTCGCGGTCCGTGAGTTCGAGCCCCGCGTCAGGCTCTGGGCTGATGGCTCAGAGCCTGAAGCCTGTTTCCGATTCTGTGTCTCCCTCTCTCTCTGCCCCTCCCCCGTTCATGCTCTGTCTCTCTGTCCCAAAAATAAAAATAAAATAAATAGAAAGGTTGTATGTAGCTTCTGCTTTTATACTAGTCCTCTAATCCATTTTGAAGTACTTTTTTGTATATAGTATAAGCTAAAGGTTACAATTTTTTTAATATATATTTTTTCTTAAGATTAATCTCTTCCATAGATTTGCAGGTGATGCTTTTCAAAAATCAAGGTATCATTTGTATGTCCATCAATTATGTACTCTCTCTGCTCTTCCATGTTTCTACTTCATGCAATTGCCACACTGATTTGATTGGTTTAGATTTCAAATATGTCTTGAAATCAGTGTACAACTTTCAGCTTTCTTCTTCGCAAATGTTTTGTTGTTCATAAATGTCATCTCAGTTTACTAATTACTACACAAATGTCTGATGGATTTTTGATTGAGTTAAATCTATAAATTTCAGGAACATTATCATTTAAACAATATTTTGTTTTCAACTTCATAAATATGAACGATGTCTCTCTCTTTTCATTTAATTGAGTCTTTTAATATTTCAATCAGCAGTGTGTCACAGTTTTTACTGTGGATGCCTAGTTCATTAAATTTATTCTATAGTACTTCATGTTTTAGATGCTACATCAAATGACATTGTTGGCAAGTTTATTCAGATAAATGAAAAGTATGAAGTCACATATTGCAGTCAATACTTAATTAGTAAGTACACAAAACTTTTATGTTCCTGATAATCTCCTAAACACCTAACTTACTTAAACCTCATTTACACCTCGCAATGATTGCAGAAAGCAGATTCTGTTATTCTTTTCTTTTATCAACTGGGAAACTGAGATACTGTTCTCAAGCAGGTTCTTGGTGAGATTTTTTTAGCTAGGAGACAGCCTTACCTACCTTGAGTACTAACTGGACTTTGGAATCATGAAAACTAAATTCCCTTCATTTTTTGTTAGTTTGTTTTTTTTGCTTTAATCAGTATAATTGGGTCTGCTGTTACAAAAAATTGAAATGATCTTAATATACATGAGGAAATAAACTTCTTAAGGATATATAAGTGAGACAGATCTGGAGGTATACCCTGGAGAACATTGTTTGAAATAATGATTGGAACTTGTTCAGGTCAAACAATATTTTTTTTTTCTTTTCACTGTATCACATTACCTTTATTTCTATTTTCCACTTTTTCATATTGTAGACATTATTATATTCTCATTTTCTTTACGAATTTATTAACATAAAATATTGTAAAAATTTAGAATAAGATTTCTAGTTATTTTGCATTTAGATATATTAATAGTAGCTGATATGAAATACCTTTAAATTAAGGTAATATAAATAATATCTTAGGAATATATTTTTTCCTATCACTTCCTTTCACAGAACAGTATTAAGATATAATAGCATTAGGTTTTTTTTGGTTTTATAATATTATACTTATTTTTGCTTTTGTTCTCTGTCTTTTCAGTGTCATATCCAATAAGTTATTGCCAAGGATCAAAAAGGCATTCCCCAATGTTTTCTCCAGGATTTTTATGTTTCCAGGTCTTATATTTAACTCTTTAATCCATTTGAGTTTATTTTTGTGTATCGTTTAAAATAATTGTCCAATTTCATTCTTTTTTTTAAGTTTATTTATTTTGAGACAGAGAAAGAGAGAGAATGTGTTCACAAACGGGAAATGGGCAGAGAGAGAGGGAGAAAGAGAGCAAATCCCAAGTAGGCTCTGCACTGAGAGCTGGATGCAGGGCTTGAACTCAGGAAATGTGAGATCAGGACCTGAGCTAAAATCAAGAGTTGGATGCTTAACCAACTGAGCCACCCAGGCACCTCGGTCCCTTTTCATTCTTTTGCAGGTAGATATCCATTTATTGAAGACACTATCCTTTCACCTTAAATATTACTGGCACCTTTGCTGAAGACTAGTTACCTATATATGTTTGGGTTTATTTCTGTATTGTTCATTCTGCTTCACTGGTAATTATCTCTGTTTTTATGCAAGTGCCTTTTTGTTTTGATTACTATAGCTTTGTAGCACAGTCTGAAATCAGAAATCTAAATGAAATAAGTCAGTCAGAAAAAGGCAAGTATCATATGATTTCATTCATAGGTGGAATTTAAGAAACAAAATAGATGAACATAGGGGACGAGGAAAAAAAAAGAGAGAGGGAGGCAAGCCATAAGAGACACTTACCTATAGAGAACAAACTGAGGGTTGCTGGAGGGGAGGTGAGTAGGGTGATGGGCTAAATGGGTGATGGGCATTAAGGAAGGCACTCTTTGTGATGAACACTGGGTATTATATTTAAGTGATGAATCACTAAATTCTATTCTAAAACCAATACTACATTATATGCTATATGTTACCTAACCTGAATTTAAATAAAATCTTTGAAGAAAAAAAAATTGTTTTAAATTATAGTAATCTGTTCCAAAAGAAAGAAAAGAAGGAAGGAAGGAAGGGAGATAGTGGGAAGGGGGGAGGGGGGAGGGAGGAAGGAAGAAAGAAAAAGGAATATGATTTTCCAGATTTGTTTTTCTTTCACAGGATTGCTTTGGATATTTGGTATAATTGGTAGTTTCATGTAAATATTGAAGGTTTTTATTTTTCTTTTCACTGTATCACACTGAAAGATAGGTTTTGTATTGAATATGTAGATCACTTTGAGTAGTATGGACATTTTAACAATATTAACTCTTCCAATTCATGTACATGTGATGCCTTTCCATTTATGTGTATCTTCTTTAATTTCTTTCATCTATGATTTATAGTTTTCAGTGTATAAAACTTTCAATTTCTTGGTTAAGCTACTCATAAGTATTTTATTCTTTTCGAAGTTAATGTAAATGGGACTGTTTTCTTGATTTCCTTTTTGGAGAGTTTGTTGTTGCTGTATAGAAATGCAACTGAATATTGTATGCTGATTTTGCATCCTGCAACTTTACTGATTTTGATGACTAGTTCTAAAAGTCTGTGTGTCTCTGTGTGTCTGTGTGTGTGTGTGTAGTCTTTAGTATTTTCTACATAAACAATCACGTACAACTTCAAACAAAGATAATTTCATTTCTTCCTTTCCGATTTTGATGTTTTTGTTTCTTTTTCTTACCTAATTTCTTTGTCTAGGACTTCAGTACTATCTTGAACAGAAGTGGTGAGAATATTCTTTGCCTTGTTCTGAAACTCACAGAAAAATTTTCAGTTTTATACCATCAAGTATGATGTTAGTTCTGGGCTTTTAAAAAAATTATTTATTTAAATTCAACTTAGTTAACAAACGGCATAGTGTTAGTATCAGGAGTAGAATCCAGTGATTCATCATTTACATATAACACCCAGTGCTCATCCTAACAAGTGCCCTCTTTAATGCCCATCATCTATTTCACCACCTCCCCACTCTTCTCCTCACCAGTAACCCTCAGTTTGTTCTCTACCTTTAAAAGTCTCTTATGGTTTGCCTCCCTCTCTGCTTTATCTTATTTTTCCTTCCCTTCCCTTATGTTCATCTGTTGTGTTTCTTAAATTCCACATGAGTGAAATCATATGATATTTGTCTTTCTCTGATTGACTCATTTCACTTAGCATAATACACTCTAATTCCATCCACATTGTTGCAAATGGCAAGATTTCATTCTTTTTGATCACCAAGTTCACCAAGTGGTATTCCATTGTGTGTGTGTGTGTGTGTGTGTGTGTGTGTGTGTGTGTGTGTGTATATATATATATATATATATATATATATATATATATATATGATCTTCTTTATCCATTCATCAGTCAATGAACTTTTAGACTCTTTCCATAATTAGGCCATTGCTGATAGTGCTGCTATAAACATTGGGGTGCATGTACCCCTTCAAATCAGTACTTTGTATTCCTTGGATAAATATATAGTAGCTAGAAAAAGCAATCATAAAATGTTTAGGGAACCAGAAAAGACCCTGAATAGACAAAGTAATATTGAAAAAGAAAACCAAAGCTGGAGGCATCACAATTCTGGACTTCAACCTGTATCACAAAACTGTAATCATCAAGACAGTATGGTAACGGCACAAAAACAGACACATAGACCAATGGAACAGAACAGAGAACCCAGAAATGGACGCACAAATATATGACCCACTAATCTTTGAGAAACCAGGAAAGAATCTCCAATGGAAAAAAGACAATCTCTTCAGCAAATGGCACTGGGAAAACTGGACAGCAACATGCAGAGCAATGAAACTGGACCACCTTCTTACACCATACAAAAACAAAAATTCAAAGTGGATGAAAGACCGAAATGTGAGGTAAGAAACCATCAAAATCCTAGAGGAGAACACAGGCAGCAACATCTTTGACCTCGGTCGCAGCAACTTCTTACTTACGTACTTCTTACTTCTTACAACATATGTCTCTGGAGGTGAGAGAAATAAAAGCAAAAATGAACTACAGGGACCTCATCAAGATAAAAAGCTTCTGAACAGTGAAGGAAACAATAAAAAAAAACCTCAAAGGCAACTGATAGAATGGGAGAAGGTATTTGGCAAATGACATATCAGATAGTTAGTATCCAAAGTCTATAAAGAGTTATCAAACTCAACACCCCAAAAAACAAATATTCCAGTGAAGAAATGGGCAGAAGACATGAATAGGCACTTTGACAAAGAAGACATCCAGATGGCAAATAGACACATGAAAAGATGTTCAACATCATTCATCATCAGAGAAATACAAATCAAAACCACAATGAGATATCACCTCACACCTGTCAGAATGGCTAAAATTAACTTGGGAACAACAGATGTTGGCACAGAGGCAGATAAAGGGGAACCCTTTTGCACTGCTTGTGGGAATGTAAACTGGTACAGACAGTCTGGAAAACAGTATAGAGGTTCCTCAAAAAATTAAAAATAGAATCACCTTACAACCGATCAATTGAACTAGGAGGTATGGGCTTTTTATACACAGTATTTCCTGTGTTGAGGTAAGTTCTTTCTATATCTAATTTGTTGAGAGTTTTTAACATGAAAAGGTGTTGGATTTTGTGACATGCATTCTCTGCATCTATTGAAACTATCATGTGATATTTGTCCTTCATTCTAGTAATGTAGTGTATCACACCGACAAGTAAGTTTGCATCAAACCAAAAAGCTTCTGCACAGCAAAGAAAACATTCGACAAAATAAAAAGGCAATCTACAGCACAGAAATGATGATTTGCAAACCATATATCTTATAAAGGGTTAATGTCCAAAATATATAAAGAAATTCCACAACTCAAGAGCATAAAACAAAAACAGAAACAAATAATCCAATTAAAAATGGGCAAAGAAACCAAATTGACATTCCTCCAAAGAAGACATACAAACTGCCTACAGGAATATGAAACAATACTCAGTGTTACTAAGCATTAGGGAAATTTAATTAAAAGCCACCATGAGATATTACCTTACACCTGTTAAGGTGGCTATTAAAAAAACGTGTTGGTGAGGTTGTAGACAAAGACCATTGGATAATGTTGGTGGGGATTTAAATTGGCGTAGCCACTATGGAAAAAAGAATTGGAAGTTCCTCAAAAAACTAATACTAGAACTACCACATGATCCAGAAACCCTACTTCTGGATATATAGCCAAAGGAATTGAAATCAGGATTTCAAAAGATATCTGCATTCCAATGATTATAGGAGTACCATTCACAATGGTCAAGCCATGGAAGCAACCTAAATGTACATCAACAAATGATTAGGTAAAGAAAGTAGTACATGCGCACAATGGAATATCATTAAGTCTTAATAAAGAAGTAAACCTTGCCATTTGTGAGAACATGAATGAACCTAGAAAACATTCGTTAAGTAAAATAAATCAGACACACAAGACAAATACTACATGATGCCATTTATATGAGTAATCTATAATAGTCAAACTTATGGAAGCACAGATTAGAATGGTGATTGTTAAAAACTGGGGACGGAGGGCAAGTGAAATAGGGAAGTAGTAAAGTCAAAGCATGCAAAGTTTCAACTGCACAAAATGAATAAGCCCTAGAAATATATTGTATAGCATAGTATCTGTAGTTATCAACACTGTATTGTATACTTAAAATTTTACTAAGGGGGTAAATCTCCTGTTAAATGTTCTTATTCCCCTCCAATAATAATAAATGAGAGAGGGCAGAAGGGAACTATTGAATGGGATGGATTATATCACAGAGTGTGGTGATACAGTCACACGGTTCCAACACATTAGGTTGTATACATTAAATACATACAGCTTTTTGTGTGTCATTTATTTCTCTCTAATAAAAAATAATATGCTTAATTGATATAGGGTGATTTTTTTCTTTATGACTATTAAGTTTTTGAGGAACCTTTTTATTTTTTTTTATTTTTTTTTTTTTTATTTATTTTTGGGACAGAGAGAGACAGAGCATGAACGGGGGAGGGGCAGAGAGAGAGGGAGACACACAGAATTGGAAACAGGCTCCAGGCTCCGAGCCATCAGCCCAGAGCCTGACGCGGGGCTCGAACTCACAGACCGCGAGATCGTGACCTGGCTGAAGTCGGACGCTTAACCGACTGCGCCACCCAGGCGCCCCTGAGGAACCTTTTTAAAGTAAGAATTAAAGCAAGGGATAAATACTTTGCCTTTTTATAAGCTAACTCCAAAAATACTAAAAGTGAATTATAATTTGAAATTAAACATTAATATTTATATGTAGTATAATCCTCAAATTTTACCAAAATGATTATAGAATATAGTATGTTCAATTTTCCAAAAAGTCATTAGAATACCACAATGGAATATTCAGAGAAAACCTAACTCTAATATAAAGAAAATATAACAATGCATAAATGATAGGTTGTCTATTATTTATTACTTATGGAGATCTAGATTTTGTTCAGCAATGAAAGTCTGTATGCAACGCACCTCCAGCATGCAATAATAAATTTAATGTGTATCAGCCAGTAATGTGTGTTTCTAAAAAGAAGCAAATATGTGACCTACATGTCATATCAACTAAATACCCAAGTCAAATACACAACATTTAGCTAGTGGCAACTTTTGTTTCTGCATTGAATGGTAACTTCAATAACATCAGCATTTTAAAAATCCATAAAAACTGATTTGTCACAGTAGTGAAAATTACAGCAAATTATGGAAATTATTCCAAGCTTAGCGCTTGATAGCATAATTAAGACAGCATTGTGTAACTTGTTATAGATATATTTTCACATTTATGCATGTGTGACTGAGTGAATCTATTCCTAAAACAGATATTATGACCTCTTTGTGGCTTATTCCCGATTTTGACGGCTAGTATCCCACTTTTCCACATACAACATGAACCTTCTTTCTGTTCCTAGACTGTACTAAGTTTCTAATTCAAGCATTTATATAACTTTTCCTTCTGCCACAAACATCTTTCTTCCTTCCTTATGCCTCCTCCCGCACTCCTGGACCTCTCCCAAACCACTATTCATATCTGGTCACTCACACAAAATGACATTCTCTGGCTTTTAACTGTATATCTAATAGTTTAATTATTTCTGAAAGCCCTTCCTGCTTCTTTAAACTCTAATGCTTCATGGGTACCATAGTCCTTGCCTGTATCATTCGCCATTATTTCTCAACACTAACTTGCTGACATATTGGAGAAAATAAGGTAATTATTATAAGGAATTTGAGCCAATATTGACACTAAAATAATATTTAGAGTAGTCTTCATTGAACAAAATATTATGGAAGGTTCTCTTTGTGCTTTTCTTTTAATTTTATTTTTAAGTAATCTCCATACCCAATGTGGGGCTCAAACTCACAACCGTAGATCAAGAGTCACATGCTTTACTGGCTGAGCTAGCTAGGTGCCTCAGGAAAGGTTTATTTTGTATGTTGATTCACTCCTGTAGCACTTAATTTATCCCTTTCATTCATCATCATCATCAGTAAGAATACAGTCAGTCAGTTGAGCATCTGACTCTTGATTTCAGCTCAGGACATGATCCCAGGGGTGTGGGATTGAGCCCCATGTTGGGGACCACAGTCAGAGTGAAGCCTGCTTAACATTCTCTCTCTCCCTCTGCCCCTCTCCCCCACTGGTGCACTCTCTCTAAAATAAAAACCAAAACCAAAACAAACAAACAAGAGAAGGCAGTGTTAAATATGATAGAATATGTGGATTCTAGTCTAGATATGAAAACAGAAATAAGAATATTACCAAAATGATTTCTTCGAAATGCATTGTGATAACACTTACCACAATAACATTTAAATTCTATATTTTCATTAGTTGTAACCAAACTAGTAATTTTAGTTTATTTATTTATTTTTTAAAATTTTAGTTTATTGCAGGAAGAGAATATCTTATCAATGACCATGATCCCATGCTTGGGATTTAAGAGCCAGGAACATTATTTTTTTTTAATGAGTATGGGTGAAAGGATTACAATTTTGTTTTACCAAAGAATGAAAGATATACACTGAATCCTTCTTCTATTTGCAAATGATTGTGTCTGTGTAAATTTTTTGTCAGAAATGTCATATATAATGTATAGACATGTATATTATCTGCATTCATTCTTTGTCAGCGATGCAGCATGTTTACTCCCAATATAAACAAATCAAAAGGAAATACCTGAATTTGAACGATTATTTTTGAATAATATATCTCAATGAATCAAATGTATCATTTGAAATATCATTTTACGTGTGTGTGTGTGTATGTGTGAGTGTGTGTGTGTGTGCGTGTGAGAGAGAGAGAGAGAGACAGAGAGAGACAGAGACAGAGAGAGACAGAGGAGACAGTACACACTTTAGCTCTGGATACTGGATTCCTGAAGAAACTTGCTTCATCCCAGTTAACTGTTAACATATTCCATTAGCAAAAATGGCTTTTATTCTATCTCAGAGAAAGAAATAATAAGGCAGATTATTCAGCATTTCCGTATTTCCACCTAAATTCATGATATGGCCAGTAGAGATAGCCAAGGACATAAGAAACACACACAAATTGGTATATGCCACCAATCAACAGACTTGATAAAGTTTCAAACATAGTAATTGTCCTTTCTGCTTTTAGAGGGTATTTTCTAATGTCGTTCACAGTTTAATTTCCAGGACCATACCCTGCACTGTTTTCACACCACTCTAACTATTAATATGGCTGGCAGTCTACTTGTACTAGATTTGTCTGATGGTCATGTTTATTTGAGCAATACTGTTCTTAATAGGAGTGTGATGGGACCGATACCATTATATTTCACCAGCTAATGACAGAATTCATGTCTTTAGGAATAGAAGAGACAAATTGTGTCTTTAATTTATACAGTTCAAATAATTTCTGTTTAGTAATATTTAAAATTTCATTGCTACTATTTTTTTCTATTGCCACATGTAAGAAATATAATTCAACTTTCTGCATCTAATTTTATAAAATGTATATATAAAATGGTTATATTTTTGTATAAGCTCTAAGGGCCAAACAAGTCTCTATTATCTTCTTTGTAATTAAAACTGGTAAATACAACTTCTGCTTTTGACACAATTTTTGAAGAGCATTTGTTCTGAACACATTGATTGCTAATAATCAACTGGGTTAGCAGTTTTCTTATGAAATTAAATTTCTGTTTGATCTACAAATCTGGGATAAATTATTCTATCAGATAATGAACATTCTATTGCCTCATTAAATCCCCATCTCCTTTAAGTGAGCCAACTCAAACATTCTTGACATCTAATATTTCTCATGGAGATCTCCTGAACTTGGCCTAGATCATTTATTATTCTCCCCTTTAATCTCACTCATCATTGTTTATCATAAATCATAGCAAAGAGTATTCTTTGATTTATTTTCTATCATTAACACTTTAATTAAATACTTCCTAAGCTCTGCCTTATAAGCAAATAGTAGGTTTCCATTTTTTCATCCTCTGTCATTCTTAGTACATTATACCAGAAGAGACATGATTTTAGTTTGTTGTGTTATTAATCATATAATCTTTGCTCCCTTAGTTAATGTGGTGTCGGTCAGGTTTCTCTTCTTTAAATTTATAATTATAATAAATAATTTGAGGAGACATTTTGAACTATAAAATCATCTTGCTCATCATATAGCTTTTACGCACTATTTTTAACATTATTGATGACTCTTTGCTAAGTCAAAGTTGATGGCAGCAAAGTAATGATTTCATAATTCCATAATTTCTTCTACATTTCTTATTAGCATTCATGTGTAAGGAAGACATTTTCTCCCACCTCCGCCTGCATTCATTTTATTTAGGGATGTTGAACAAAGCTGCATTGATTCTACATCAATATTTGTATAGAACTGGCATCATTAATATAATAAATGTACCATACATATGATTGTATTTTTCTATTTATTTTGCTTCTCTATGGGTACTCTAAGTAAAAATAGAAACAATCTTGCATTTAAAATAATTATTTCCTATGAGGAACATTTTTATAAGAGATATTGACCAATTATTACCAACTTTAATACAATGTATCTTTAGAACTCAAGTGAGTTCTTTATTCAAACTCAAATAGTTTAATGTACTTGCATGACACCTGAAACAATATAGTGTTATTTTAAGACAGTTTTAGAATAGTTAAAATTATTTGTTGGCAGTTTTAGGATAACCATTAACAATCTTTTTAGAGAAATATAATTGATATTATAAAAGAGGAGATATACTGGAATAATAACGAATGAACAATTAATATCAAAGAAGGCAGGAACAGGAGGGTATAGGAGAAAAAAATAGGGAAAAAAAGCCTATACAAAACAGTTACAAACATGGTAGATAATAATCCAACTACATTTATAACATCCTTAAATGAGAATAAGTAAATAAAACAACTAAAACTAGGTTGTCAGAAAGGATTTTAAAAATCCAACTATATGGTGTACAAAAAAAAAAAACACTTTAAAGACACGGGTAGAATAAAAGTAAAGGAACAGAGAAAAATATACCATGAAACCACTCAGCAAAAGAAAGCTAGAGTAGTTACATTGCACACAAAGCCTACTTCAGAACAAGGAAATTATTAGGGATAAAAAGAGATACAACATGAATATAAATCTTTGATTCTTAAAAAAAAAATCCTAAACATGTTTACACCTTATAAGAGACCATTAAAAAGCTCGAGTCAAAGACTGATAAAACTAGAAGAAATTAAAAAGTCTATGATTATAGGTAGGACCTCAATGTTTCTCTTCAGGTAATTGACAAATTAAACAGGCAGAAAATCAGTAAAGATAGTTGGCCTGAACAGCATTGTCAATAAACTTGATCCACTGTCATATAAGGAATACTACAACCACCAACCAGCAAAATACACATTCTTCTCAAGGCCAAAGAGAGCATTCACCAAATTAAACCATATTCTAAGATATAAAACACCATTTAACTTAAAAGGACTAGAGATTATACATACCGTATTCTCAGACCACAATGGAATTAAATTAGAAATAAAAATGAGATGGACAGTAGAAAACTTCCAAATACCCCAAAATTAAAAGACAAACTTCTAATTAACACATTGATTATTTAGGACCAATTTAAGTCATCAAAAAGGCCAAGAGAAATAAAAATATTTTGAACTAAATAAAAATTAATATAAACTTGGTCAAATTTGTTGGGTGCTATGATAACACTACTGAGATTAAAATTTATAGCATTAAGTTCATATATTATGAACAAAGAAATTTCTGAAATCAATAATGTTAGTTCTTGCCTTAGGAAACCAGAGAAAAAAGAATAATTTAAATCTAAAGCAAGCATAAGGAAAGAAATAATAAATTAGAGCAAAACTCAGTGAAATTGAAAAGAGAAAACAATAGAGAAAATCAATGAATTCAATAGCTTATTTTTTGAGAAGACTAATAAAACTGATACATCTCGGGGCGCCTGGGTGGCTCAGTCGGTTGGGCGTCCGACTTCGGCTCAGGTCATGATCTCGCGGTCCGTGAGTTCGAGCCCCGCGTCGGGCTCTGTGCTGACAGCTCAGAGCCTGGAGCCTGTTTCAGATTCTGTGTCTCCCTCTCTCTCTGACCCTCCCCCGTTCATGCTCTGTCTCTCTCTGTCTCAAAAATAAATAAATGTTAAAAAAAATTAAAAAAAAAACAAACTGATACATCTCTATATACATTAATCAAGAAAATAGGGAAGAAGCAAATTACAAATATAAATGAGATAAGGGTATTAGTAATGATCTCATGGATGTCAAGTGGATAATAGAGGAATACTACAAACAACTCTATGTCCACAAATGTGGTGCCTTAGAAAAACTGAACCAATGAGACCAAGTGTGGACTAATTATAAGCAAAGTTGGGCAGATAAATATGAACAGAATGATATTCTGGTAAATTAGCTGATTCTTCAAACATAAATGATGTCAGTGTTGATTGGGACAGGATGCGAGTCAACTCTACTTTTAGAAGGTTGTGCTTTGAGAGTCCTGAATAGATTTGTGATTCCTTGCTTGAGGTAGCCAAAAAAAGAAGGCAAATAAGAAGGAATAAAATTCAAATTCTGAAAAGATAACAGAAAAATACCAAATTAAAAGAATCATATACAAGAAGGATTTCAGAGTCAAACAGCTATGTGTCAAAATAGAAACATAATATTAAACGAGAAGAAATACCAAGAACTAGTGTGTCGTGAGCCTTTAAAATCAGCTGGGGAGTATTGTATGTGGTCAGGTATAGGTATCTTACAGAATCTGAGATGATGGTACATCAAAACAGACCTAGAATCACATGCCACCAAGAAGTTCATTTTGCAGAAAATAGTGATCTAACAGAACAATTGATGCAATATATTTTTCATAGGATAACAGATGACTCATATGAGATAGCAGATGAGGAAATGCTCATGCTCAGGCTATTTGCACCTTAATGCTTGAAAGCAAGTGACAAATTTGCTAAAAGGGGGTTTAATGATAACCGAGCACAGCCATTATCTTAGTCATATTAATACAAGAGGCAAATTACCAAAACAAACTCTCAGGCACATGGGGATAAGCAGAAAGTCAGTTATCCAAACTGGTATACAAAATCCAAACCAGGGTATTAACAGAATAACAATATAGAGCGATAACATAGAGCAGTAATAGAGTGGTAAATAATATAGAGCAGTAAGTTAGATTTCCTTAAATTCCCCTGTTAGTAATGTAAAACTGTTCGAGAGAAAAGATGGAAACCTATGGATTGGGCTTAATGAGTTCTAGTTGAGTGATGTAGAATGTAGAAACCAGAAAATAGCTAGAATATGAAAAAAAAAAAAAACACTTGATTTCACATTCTTCTACCTGTACCTACTGTTACAGTGATTTTTAAGTATAATGTTATACATTCTGCGTTGAATCCTTTGTTGGCATAATTTGAAAATAATTAACTAAATAAAGATGCTGTCATTATATTGTACTTTGTGTGTTTATTGGCCAGTAAGACAATACATGGCATAAAGTGATACAAATTATAGTCTAGTTACGTGGAACATTTTAAATTCCCATTTCATGGTTTTTCATAATCCTAACTCTACATATTCAGGCACAATGGGCCACATGATCATTAATAAATAAAACAATCAAGCAGACAACATGGGAATAAATTAAAAATGGAATGAAACTTTACCAAGTAAATTTACTATTGGATGAATTCCAAAAGTCCCACTTAGTTAGCCATAAATTTTCTAATATTCTAACAAACAATGAGGAAAAAAAATCACTTTTAAAGTATTTAATTACACTTAACAACACATTCTTTTTCACTTTGTATCCTATCTCATTTATGATCCTTATATCCACCCTGAAAGGCAAATACCACTGATATATTTTATAGAAGAAATTAAGCCTCAGGTAAATTACGACTGGCAAAATTAACATGCCAGTGATGTAGACATGGATCTAACACAATGCCCAGCAACTATCTACTTCTCTCTCTACAAGTTCCATTGAAAGGATGTGCCAGGCATATTACCAAGTTCCCCTTCTTCCACACATCTCCATACTCCTGTTTCATCCTAGGGCAGGCGATATACCAAAAAGTGACTGCTAATCCAGTAATATGATTCAATATATATGTTAGACACAACTCTTTTTCTAAATACTGCAAAACCTCTAACTACCATTTTCATTGGAATCTAGGTATCAGGGAATGATAGGGACTTTACAATATTTCTTAAGTGATTATTTTAAGGATTTCACAAGGTCTGTACTTCACTGTACAGCATACACATTTTTAAAAATATTATGATATATTAAACTTTAATCAATCACCATCTGTTTACAATAAATCCATGTTAAGTAGAGATAATGAACAAAATAGATATATAATTATGTTGCTATACTTGTGAATTTAGATGGGAGATACTTTTCATTTGAATTCAGCCTCCCTCTCATGTTAGTATAACTGTAACTTTTCAAACATGGACCTCAAAATATTTATAAATTATGCTGTTATTTTGGATCCATTCAGAAAATTGCAAGACAGCACAAAGCTTCTTTCTAGCAACAACTGGGAATTTTGGAATAAATTGTCTTCCTTCTGCCATTGACTTGGAAGCCCCCTAAGATTCAGAAACAGTAACTGGGCAGTAGCTCCTAGGCAGAGCCTTTTGGGGCAAAGACTAAAGATACAGCCTGTATTTCTCTATGTCCAATCCTAAGTGTTAGTGTGTATTATGAGGAGAGACTGTTTCTCATACTCTAGACATTAGGTTAGAAGTATGCCAGTTATTAAATAGTCCAGTTTCCTTAGTATGAGCCCCTATCTCTGCTTCACACTTCCAGACCTCTGTCCTGATGTCAGTTCTTTAGTGAAGTTCTCACATCTCTTTCAACCTCACTCTAAATCCCCACGCTTGCTGAAGTCTAGTCCTGTTGGCTTTCACCTGAGTGTTGGTCTTTTTTGCAGCTAGAATTTCTTCCTCTTCTTGCTCTTCTTCCCACTCCACTCCCTACTCCACTTGCTTTGAAAATTAACCATTTGTATCACTCTGTGCATGGCCATTCCCATGAGCTCTCAATTAGACACATATGGAAAAATAATTTAGTTACACATTTTAAGGGATTCTACAATACAGGAACTGATCCATCATCTCTGGAAAGTAAGGTCTGCCTTGGAGGACTAATTAAAACATGTATCTATTTATTTATTTATTTATTTATTTATTTATTTATTTATTTATACGTTTATTTATATGAGAGAGAGAGAGGCAGAGCATGAGCAGGAGAGGGTCAGAGAGAAAGGGAGAGACAGAATCCAAACGAGGCTCCAGGCTCTGAGCTGTGAGCACAGAGCCTGACGCAGGACTCGAACTCATGGACTGTGAGACCAAGACCTGAGCTGAAGTCGGATGCTCAACCGACTGAGCCACCCAGGTGCCCCAAAACATTTATTTATATTATAGAAATATACTGTATAAGGTTCCATTGTTTGAATTAAACACTATAACTATATATATTTTTTTCTTTTTTTAAAGTTTTTATTTAAATTCCAGTTAGTTAACATACACTGTAATATTAGTTTCAGGTGTACAATATAGTGATTCAACACTTCCATATAATATCTGGCGCTCGTCAGAAGTGCAATCCTTAATCTCCCCTCCCATCACCTATTTAACCCATCCCCCTCCCCAACCATCAGTTTGTTGCCTATTGTTAAAAGCCTATTTCTTGGTTTGCTTCTCTCTCTCTCTTTCTCTCTCTGTTTTTTCTCCCCTTTGCTCATTTGTTTTATTTCTTCAATTCCATACATAAATAAAATCTATGACACTTTAATTCTACAACTGAATTTAACTTTCTGAGCCCCTTCTCTACCTAGTACAGGCAACTTAATATTATTCACTCCTTATCTTCTCCATGCCCATTCCAATAAATGCTTTCATTGATTTAGATTTATTAAAATTGTTAGAGTCAGATTCAAAATTCTTTGAATTTCTTCCACTACTTACTCTTATGAGTCAATACTTTGAAACTTCAAGTACTGCTGACTGCTGGAGAAGAGTCTCCCCATTTCAGTGCTAGGGGAGGTTTTCAGCTTTCTAGGACCCATGATTCACATAAAAAGGACATCTGGGACAGATTATCACAAGACTTCATTTTCTAGACTGTGACTTTTGACAGATAAATCTATAGAGAACAGCATTTCTGACTACCATCTCCTTATTTTATATTCCTGTTTTCTAGCTCATGTAATATTGGGCTCATGTATTACTCATCATTCCATAATGAGTGTACTTCCATGTCACTCTTTGGTGTTTGCATAATTTAGGATTTAGAAGCCTGAATTTTGAAATTCATGACTAAATTTATCAATACACCTCAAATCTGATAGTCTAAGACATATTTAGGGGATTGCTTCACTGAAATGGCAACTGGAAAATAGTAAGGCAGTCTATCGCTGACATTTCCAAAATTCACATAGGGCCTTCTCGGATATCCTGTAGTACCTTCTTAGCTTTTCTTCTGATACTTTGCCTAAGAAGCAGGAACAGCACGGGGCCTTGGGTGGTTCAGTGGGTTAAGCTTCCGACTCTTGATTTTTGGCTCAGGTCAGGATCTCACAGTTTGTAGGATCTAGTGCCACCAGGTTACGTGGAGCTTGCTGGGGATTCTCTCTCTCCCCCTCTCTCTATCTCTGCCTGCCCCCTGCTTGCTGTCTCTTTCTCTCTCTCAAAATAAATAGATAAACATAAAAAAAAAAAAAAAGAAGCAGGAACAGCAATCTAGCACTTGACATGGCTTGTCACTTTCAGCACTTCATAAATCTTTCTCACTGGTAGGAGCTGGGGGAGAGATAATAAAGTGTCCCCCAAACTTAGCAGGTACCTTGAGACCCCAAAATGAAGCAGGTAACTCCATACAGTTTTCACAGCTTTATTCAGGGTAACATACTGAAAAGGGGGATGGGCAGAGGGTGATTCATGGCAGCTGTGTATTCTCCACAAAGTCTGGACCTTAGTCCACAGGTTTTAAATAGTGAGGAGACATGCAGAAAAGCTTGCAGTGAGATCAAAGAGTATGTATGCACCTCAAAGAGATTGCGTGCACTTAACTGACCGATAACCTATTATTAGATCTTATGGCACCACTTGTGCATCAGGAAGAGGAAAGACTATGTTATCTCTAACAGATTCATGGGAGGTCCATGCAAGCCTACCCCCAATGCTGGCCTCGGTGGGCACTTCTAAGGTGTGTGTATTACTTAATCTCCAGGGAGCCTGGAACTTGTAGCCCCAAGAGAGGTCATCCAGGGAACATGAACAAAATAAAGGGCCAAAGATAGAGTTACTGTTGTCAGTACTCCTCTACTCACTTACATTCCATTTCTACATTCAAAGGACTATTTTATTTTCCACGTGTGGGTGGATGGGGTCAACTGGATGATTGGTTGTAACAATTTATCTCAAATCTGTTATCTGTTTGCACCAGTGTTTAAACATGCTACATTATCTCTGAGAATTGTAAATTTCTTTAGCACCTAAAATGGGGTTCCTGCTAAATTTTCCCCAGAAAAAACAGAAGCCCCATAATGTGACATATAGGTGGGGTAGTCTGAAAGGATGGCAGTGGGAGGAGTTTGTAGAAATAGCTTGATTTCTCAAGTAATCAACCCATCACAGATGAATATTCTAAATATATCTTCTTACACCTGCTTGCTAAATTTAGACTTCATAATTAGTACTTATCTAATTACTAAAGTGCCATTGATTCTTTCCCCCACTCCCAGCAGGTTCTGCTGCTCTGAACATCTGCTTACTTATTCTAAAATCTTTAACAAATTCATCCTTTGCTAAACATTATGGAAAGTTTTAATCCCTGCCTCCAGCCCTCAGATTGTCCTTTCCTCCTTAACATGTACTTTGTTTTCTGTATTTGTCACCCAATATCTACAATGAGTTTCAAATGGCATTCTTTCTCTCATGTTAAGAATGTTTTGGCATAGACAGTTCATATTACAGTAAGAATTTATTAATTTTCATTTTTTTCAGCCTCAATTCATAGATCTTATTTCTGTAATACAAATATCACAAAGAATTCTTTAACGACCAGAGATCACAGTTTTGTTTCAGTTTTTTTTATGCTATTCTGCTATGTCTTAATCTTTTCATTTCTTTATTTTCTCTGTATTTGATTTCATTATTTTACTATGCCCTTTTTTTCCCTTCTTTTCGTTATCCATGGGGCTTCTATCTTTTTTCTTTCACATAGTTTTTATAAAGTATGCTTTGTATTTCCCAAACACAAGGAGAATTACATGTTTATTTATTTGTTTATAATGTCTAGCTTAATTACATTATGTTCAAAGAATATCCCCTTCACAATTTCAGTCCTTTTGTTGTTGATATTTAATTCATACCCAACTATATTTTTTGTCGTAACTTGAAAGTATATCATTCAGGGACAAGAAGCAGAGTTCTACATAGGTCTATTAGCTCATACTCATTAATGATGATGTCCAAAGTTTCAGTATTTTTACTAACTTTTGTTCTGCTTTTTCCTTCAATTTCTAAATTAAGGAGATGGTAATATGTGGAAACACCATTTCTCTATGGATTTGTTTTCATCATAGCAATTTACCCAGTTTATCTATTTATTTCATTTTTTTACAGTGTTTTATTAGTTTCACCTGTACCATATAGTGAGTCAACAATTCCATAGAACAACTGGTGCTCATTTCAAGTGCACTCCCCTTAATCCCCCTCACCTATTTAGCCCATTCCCCCCACCACTTCACCTCTGATAACCATCAATTTGTTCTCTATAAGTAAGAGTCTGCTTTTTGGTTGGTCTCTCTCTCTCTCTCGCTCTCTCTCTCTCTCTGTCTCCTTATTTCTCCCTTTGCTCATTTGTTGTGTTTCTTAAATTCCACATATGAATGATATCTAAATATATTATTAGCATTCATTACCAAAAATGGAGAAGTTTTAATTTATAGTTAATTTATTCCCTGCATATGCCTTAATGGGTCCATAGCTGCAACCTAGTTCTTTAGGGATTACAGATTTAAATAAGTTGTCTTAATTAAATGGGTACAGTACAAATTAGAGCAATTCCTATGATGGTCTTGTCATTTAAAGAAGCAAAATATTCTGCCTTCTTCTTATTAAGACTTCTAAGTCATTGTTTTGTCCAAGATTTTTTGAAGGGCTTTTATCACTTTCCTAACATTATACCAAGTTCAAACACTATATATAGAAAGATATACAAGAGTATATGCTGAAGTACTATTTATTTATTTATTTAAAAAAAAAATTTTTTTAACGTTTATTTATTTTTGAGACAGAGAGAGACAGAGCATGAACAGTGGAGGGGCAGAGAGAGAGGGAGACACAGAATCAGAAGCAGGCTCCAGGCTCTGAGCCATCAGCCCAGAGCCCGACGCGGGGCTCGAACTCACGGACCGCGAGATCGTGACCTGAGCTGAAGTCGGACGCTTAACCGACTGAGCCACCCAGGCGCCCCGCTGAAGTACTATTTAGATAGACTTATAATATGTTCATTTAACTATGTTGTGATAACCAAATTTCATATAATTTTACTCCTTATAAATATTACAGTTTACTCTCTCAATTAGGTCAATAAAAGGTTATATTGATTCTTTGGGTCAGCAGTGTATCATTTAGAGGTGGACCCTTTGGAAAAGAGAACTAATTAAAGAACATTTCTGGAAGACAAGGTACTTCTGAGATAATGTACTGCAGAATTATTGAAGGAACCCTTAGAAATGAGAGTTATATTGAGATACTATTCTGATACTGATAATGTATAAAATATATTAAATTCACATTGACATTTTAAAGAAGAATGAAAAGGAAAAGCTTCCTATTATCTGTACTGAAGATCTTTTATGACATAATACTCTTATTTCTAAAATTATGATTAAAACTGCACTTCAAAAGTCAAGTCTTTTCAAAGAAACTCTTAAATTACTGAGTACAGAATTTGGAAATTTTATCTGATGTTCTTATGAAAAATTCTCTTGACCTTTGGTTTGACATTGAAGAGCTTTCTTATTTTCTAAAAGCCTTTTCTGCTCTATTGTTTCATGACAGTGGAGCAATAGGGAAAAAATTCTAATATAAAACATTTGCTCAATGTGCTAGGAGAGTAAAACTTCCTTACATTTGTGTGTATATACTTTTATTGTATGTGTATATATATCCATGCAATGTGATTAGAATATACTTATATAATTAGAACCCCAAATTTTTAAGTTGAAATATTATACTAATTTTCTTTGCTCTGAAGAGTGTATCATAAAGACATTTTCTAGGCCACAGTTTTCTTTAAATGACTAGATTAGGGATGCTTGCAGCTATGAATAGAAGAATTAGTCTTATTACTTTTAGGTTAAAAGGATAATATTATAGAACACAAAATACGAGCTCTATAACTATATTAAGAGAAAAAGACTTTAAACATTGTTTTATCTGTAGAAAGTGGTTCATTGCTGCTACTGGCTGTGCATTAGAATCTCAAAGTTTCTAATCTGGTGACAAAGCACTAAGGCTTGGAAGGGAGTATTTCTATTTAGGCGTGGTGCATTGTCCATGTTCACTTTTCTTCTTTCCCAACCCTGGGTGAAATAAAGTGGAATAATTAAAATAAATACAAAAGACAATGAGGAGAAAACATCATCAGAAGAAAGCTTAAAATATATATTGTGGATACAGGGAATTGAAGAGGGAGAGTTGACATTTTTATATGGAACATGATATTAATGAGAAATAATTACTTCATATAGTCCTTGAGATTCTCAGAATTTAAGCTCAAAATGATGCAAATAGCCAAAACCCAGTGGGCTGTGGAAAGCAGAGAATGCCCTTTGTCCTCTGCCAGATGGGATACCAGTAACTTAACTTTGTGAAAAATGTAACAAAAGGTGTTCTGAGTTCTAGATCCCAAGCACAGTGGCAGAAGCCTGCGAAAGAAGGCACACAATCCAAACTTTAGTTGTGATTTCTCTTCCAACTTGTTATTTTGCATAGGCTCTGTAAAAGAAAAAGGTCGACATCTAACCATAGAATATATGTCATGTCTTCTTGGAACAAGAAAGGATTGCAGAAAATCACTCTATTGGGGAAAGAGTAGAAGAGAGCTCTACAGGTAGGACAGTAAGGCAGTACAACAGATTTTTATGTCCATCTCTTTCTATTACTGAATATTGTGATTTACACAATAGCTTACTGTGTTGCACTTTTAGACTTGAAAACAGCAAGTCCAGTGCGGCTTTAGGAAGACTGGTTTACATGACAATATAGCCAAATTAATTTTGGTAGGGAGTAGGTAGGGAATTTACAATTAATAATGGTCACAGACAGCTTCTCAGTGTTCCATCCCCTGAGGATTAGTTGATAAAAACTCAGGGAGACAGGTCTTTAAAAGAGCATCATCACGGTAAATAAAGAGAGTATAACACTAGCAGATCTTCTCCATAACTCTGTTCATTGTACTTCCTTAAAAACATCTGCAGAAGCATGATTTAGTGCCTTGGCATTATCCCTGTGTCAGGGTTATCACCCACTGATATATTTTGCCTGGGGATCCAGAGTTCACAGAGAAAATTAAACACATGAAATTTCAATCACTGTAAAGGAAAACTAATGAACCGAAAACTTAAATTTGCTGATTCCTCTCTACCAACCTCCATCTATTCTCTGTTTCTCTCCATTCTGCTTATCCTAAACCACTGAGGCCATAGACTACATCACCTCAACCTTTTTCTTTGTATTTTAAATTAGGTTCTGCTGTGGGAGAACCTGTCTTTGTGGGAGATGGGTTTGCTTACTTTGCAGTATAATAAAGATAATGTTTTCTCTGGAGCAAAATTCTGACATGTTTACTTACCATTATGAAAGTTGCTGTCTTTTTGAACTCAGCATCCTTTTCCTTTAATGTGACCTACTGTGTGAGAGGTGCTGGGTCTTGTCTAGCAGACCCTCTGCAATGACCTGATTTTATATAAGTGAGTAGTGTTGATCAGCCTTGTTACTGGCTAGGCTATTTTACAACCCTACAGGGAAAGAAATAAAGTTATTGTTGATTTGTGATTATTTAATTAACCTTCTTTGCACCACCCTATGGGATTGGGTGTCAGGGAACCAGAGTTAAAAATCATAGTATTCCAGCTACTGCTATTGCTATGAGGAATAAACTCTCTTTTTTATGTGACCCAGATTTCCCTTGTTCTCTGCAAACATCTTAAGCTTTTAGTTTGACAAACTAATGTTTTAGTTTTTAAGTATAAATAAAATCTCATAGCTTTTACAGTTCTATACAACAAGGTCAAAAATATATCTATAAACACTAGAATATTATTTGCCCTGTATCTTGGGTTGTCATTTACACAAATGATGTGAAAACTATGTTAAGCAAAATTTTTGCATCTTGGCACAAACCAAAGTGGAGGATCAAATTGCTGAATGAATTATGATTGTATTCTTCGCCACCACACATTCATAGTTAAAATAAGCAAAACGACATCAATACTCCCAAAATTACCATTTATCAATATGGTTACTAAATAATTTATATACATATATGTATATGACTATAATTATGTTTTTGTCTATACAGTATATCTCAGAGATGGATAGTCAATTACTGTGCATTAAAGTCACTTGGGACAGGTAAAAATATAAATTTATTTGTATTATTTACTTTTGGTTTTTGTTTTTAATTTTTTTAAATGTTTATTTATTTTAGAGAGAGAGAGAGGGACAGAGCATGAGTGGGGGAGCGGGAGGGGCAGAGAGAGAGGGAGACACAGAATCCAAAGCAGGCTCCAGGCTCCGAGCTGTCAGCACAGAGCCCAACGCGGAGCTTGAACTCACAAACTGTGAGATCGTGACCTGAGCTGAAGTCAGACGCTTAACTAACTGAGCCACCCAGGCGCCCCATATTTACCTTATAGTTTTTAAGGATATATTTTTAATTTTATTTTATTTTAAACTGGCATACTTTATTTCTCTTTAAGTCAAAGCAAAGCATATTATATTTAAAGAAGACTAATTTGTATCCATGTCTTTTCTCTGCTTTCCTTCACAGATAACCATTAAAAACTACAGACATATTACACAACCACCTACATATGTATCTGCCTAGTAGGTATGTTTATATCGCCATTTTCTCAGGTTAAACTAGGAATAATCTGCACATTTCCTAGAGATTACTTGTTAGTAATATATATAAAAAATGTTTTCTTTCCTTTTTACAGCCATGTAGTTCTCCATTTTGTTGAGTGCTGTGTGTTGCCCATTTTGTTGGTTTATCATAGCTTATTTAATGAGTGTCCCATTGAAGGCCTTTTCAGATGTGTCCAGTTATTTATTATGTTTTATTTTAGCTATTACAAATAATGCTCCAATAAAAGTCTGTAAGTGTTAATTTTACATTCTTTCAATGACTGTTTAGGATAGATCCTTAAAATTGGTATTGCTAGATGAAAAGGTAAATGTCTGTGGAATTTTATTGATTTTGCCATACCCCATTCCATGAAAGTTGCATTTCCATCAACAATAACTGAATTCTCTCTTTCTCCACAGCTGCACAACAGAATATGTCATTAAACCATTAGATTTTGCCAAACTGAAAAATGATATTTTAGTGTAATTTTAATGCGAATTTCTCTTATGAGAACTGCTTTCACTTAACACATTGTTACATTAAACTCTTCTCAATGTAAGTATTTCAACTCTTAGGAGTGCTCCAACCTTTTCCTTCATATTTTCAATCTTTTCTCTATGCTCCAATTTTAGTTGTAGCCAGGGTCAATTTGGACTTGCTAAAGTTATCATTTATTTATTTATTTTTAACCACAAACAATTCTTCCATAAAGTTTTCATATGATTTTTTTTTTAATTTTGAAAACATAAAAATGATTTAAATAATTATGGGGATATAAATTTCACTGCTAATCCATTGCTAATTCAAGCTGTGAACGCTGGCATTTAATTCTTACAAACGTATTGGAGCCACTTTTCTAAAACCACACATTTACGTTTTCATTTCATCAATCCCTTGTTTTATCTGAATGAGTTCTCAAGAAATTTCCTTAGCTCTCATATGTCTGAATGGTATCTCCTTGTTGTAAAACACAATTGCAAGTTGCACTGGATAAAAATACTAGTTTGAAATGCTTTTATTCTTAGTGTTCCATTGCTTTTCATCATTCAGTAGCACTGATAAAATTTATTATATCAGTTACATATATATATATATATATATATATATATATATATATATATATATAAAGTTTTAGTGTGTATGTATATAACGTTTTATGACTCCACGCACTTCACAAAATTTTCTAGGACACACATTCAAACTGTGAATCTATACTTTACAAAAAAAATACTGTACAGAACAATTTTCCAAGGTTTAGAAGTGGATTAAAAAAGTAAGATTACTGGATATCCTTTCAGTTAATGGATTTCTTCTGGGTGATGTCTTACAGAACATCTGCGATTATAAAATTTAGCACATATGTACACAATTGATTGTCTTTGTTACTAACTATGCTATTTTACAACTCTGTTCAGGGAGAGATAAATTTATAGAAAATTAAAGGTACACAAATATTTCCTGACCATTGCAGTGCAAAGAATCCCTGCTCACAGCTTTGTAAATAAATTTTTTATAGAAAATATGTATCTCTCCATATTTGTAGATCTCTAAGTCCATTTATCATCTAAGCTGGTTTTAATATGTTATTGGCATCCTCATTAATCTATGAACTTAATAAAATCATATACATCTTCTTTTTGTATTTTCATAAAAGTCATGCTTTTACTTTTTGAAAAAGTATACTTTAGTAATAACCATATATGTAGATTTGAAACTATTTCTTAGAATACTGCCTATATGATGTGGCAGAAATTTCAGTATGAATACATTACTGATTGCAATCAAAAACAGTTTATGACATATCGAATACAATTTGAATTAGAACAAACCAGAAATGCTTTTTACAACTGTTAACTGGCCCTCATAAGCAAATACTACTAAAAGAAAAATTTTAAAATATATGCATTTTAGGTGCTATATTTTCTCCTCATGGTATTCCCTGTAATAAAAATAATCTTTAAAAATAGCAGTAGAACTAACATTATATTTGTTATTATACCTGGAAAGTGTACTTTATTACATCTTGTTAAGTAAACTTGAGTAAGTCAGAAATTGTGTTGTAGGATAATGAGTCAGTAGTTACATACCCAAAATCTATTATTGTTGTTTAGGAAATTGTCATAAATAGGCTATATAAGTAAATAGGCTATATAAGTAAAGGACTTACTGAAGTCTTTAATATTTTTATGTTAACAATATTGTAGAAGTCTGCTATAATATCACATTTGCTTAATGTTTTCACTTATAAAATATCATTTTCAAGATGGATGCTAATATCTAGACTTTTAATATTTAAATCCCTTAAATTATAAAACTTATACATGATGTCTGGTAATTTTTTTCATTTTTACTTTTGATTACATCTTAAATGCAATACACATGTGAACAGTAGAAATAAACAGAGTTCTTTGTTTTTGGCAGATTTTCATATTATCCATAGATGAAGGTAATTTACTATAGTGGAAAATCTTACCCAGAAGATAGTAATCATAAAATATTTCTGTGACTTAGTTCAGGAACATTTAGACCTAGTATATGTTGTTTCAGCCAATAGTGGATTCTCTCAGTATATGGACTTTCTTAACTGTAATATTTAATGATACAAAGGTATAGGGCCTTTGATAAATATTTGTATAATTAGAATTATTATATTATGGGTATTATAATTATACATATTTGAAAATTAGTTATAATTATCTACACTAAAACTATTAGAGTGATGTAATCATATATAAAAATGTTCTTCAATTATCTGTTTAATAATTGCATGGTTATGTATGAATTATGGCAAAAATTAAGTAGGTGAAAAATACTGGTCTATTTTAATGGAATCTGTATAGAATACTATTTTACTGTTTTTGCTGGTGGCACTTTGTAGAAAATGCCAAGGCACAGTGATTTGGAAAGGATTAATAAAGAAAATGACAAAATTGCTAATGAAAAATTGACTGCATATTAGAGGTTAATTAAGATCCCCAAATAAATATATTTGGCCTAATTAGAATAAATCCCAAAGATTTAGAAAACTCTAAGTGTTAAAGTTCAAAGACTACTGAGATTTCTGTCATCTCCTGCATGAAATGAAAGTGAGATTAATAAGAATTGATTAAAATGTTAAAAGTAAAAGAGAAAACAATCAAAGTATTTGGGAGAATTGTTGCTATTTTGTACACTTATTATCATAAACTTGTTATAAAAGCTAATCACTGGGGTGCCTGGGTGGCTCAGTCACTTAAGCGTTTGATTTCTGATTTTAGCTCAGGTCATGATTTCACTAATGACCCCCGTTAGTGGAGCCTGCTTGGGATTCTGTCTACCTCTTTCTCTGCCCCTTCCCTGCTTGTGCTCGCTCTCTTTTTCTCTCTCTCTCAAAATAAATAAAAATAAACTTAAAAAACTTATTTACAAGAAAAGCTAATCATAAAGATAAGGCCTGTATTTATAGCTTCACTCTAATATCATGGAGCTACCTGCACTTTGCAAGTCAGATTCCCAGGCTCTAGGCTTTCTCTTCTGTTTTCCTTACTGTCTTACTACAAGTCAGAAAAAGCAGATACAATTTTCTTTGTTTTGAACATGAGAATTAAGAAGTTCAAAAGATTACACAACTTGTGCAGAAACAGTCATATGATAACCAATTTAATGGCAGAATCCAGAGTGTTTAATTTTGTTTTGTTTTAGTATCATTTCACTTTCCATGTGTCCTTTGTCTATGAAGGTGACCTGCAGTTAGTGGTCAAATTTAAACAAAACATTACATATTTCATATTTTCTAATGAATTGGCCTAGTGAGTATGTAATTCAATCACAGAGTATTATCTGAAAATTATTATGCAACTACCTATAATAGCGAAATATAAAATAATATAAAATATTAGTAAGAAATGGAATTTATATTGAGATTAGAGTGAAGGTATTTCAAAATTGCTTAAGCTCAATCAAAAAGAAACATCAAGAAGAAAATATAAACGAAAATATCTTTTCTTCCATAGGCAAGGCATAATGTTATAATTTGGTTTCTGAGGGTTTAGAAATGTGAACTTTTTTTCTCTCCCTTTCCCTCTTTTTTCTCTCTCTCTAGTAACAACAACAAGTATTATGATTGGTATCTGTCATGCACCACAGTATTTTTTTAATGTTTATTTATTTTTAAGAGAGAGAGAGAGAGTGAGGAGAGGGGCAGAGAGAGAGGGAGACACAGAAGTTGAAGCGGGCTCTGGGCTTTGAACTGTCAGCACAGAGCCCGACGCAGGGCTCGAACTCAAGAACAATGAGATCATGACCTGAGCTGAAGTCGACACTTAACTGACTGAGCCACCCAGGCACCCCTAGAGTATTTTTTTTAATGAGAAAATTTTTATTTCAATAAGAACTAAAAAAAATATCTCATGAAGCATCAAAAGCTGATTTGTCAGTCTTTGCAGCTGCCTGCTCAGTTATCAGCAATTCATTGCAGAGCTCACACAGGGTGGAAGCATGAAGCTTCTAAAGGCAATAATTTTGCTGACAGAACTGCAAAAGCTGCTGTTAAAACATGACAGACTACAGATATAGAGGCTTCTGTTTTAATGCAATAAAATTTTTTTATTCATTTTTAAAACTATGCTTCACAAAACAAAATGGACACATGGCTTCTACAAAGGCTAATAGGAATCTGACTGGACTATGGGAGATATCTAACCAGACATTTCCTCTACCACCTATTTGCTTGGTTAGTGTTGTGTAACCAACCAAATCAATGTAAAAAGAGAGATTTTAAAGATACCAGACCCTTACTATGCCTATAGAAACTATGAAATCATTCAAAGTTTATTAGAGACATGTGCCATTTGTCAGCAGAATTCTTTCCAGGCCATTCCCAAGGTAGCACGGGAAGTCTGCCTGACCAAAGTTATTAGGAACTTGGTAGATTTGGATTTCATATAACAAAGTGTAAAATGTATATGACTAAAGTAAGAATTTTGTCTAGATATAGTGTATATGATGGCTGATGGTCTGAAATATTTCCCTGTGTCAAAAGCTAATATGCCTCCAGTAGTAAAGTCTCTCTCAATACACATGATTCCCATTTTTGGGATACCACAGCACATTGAGTAGGACTGAGGAAGTCACTTTATTTCTACTCTTGTCAAGGGTTATGCAGATGTTTGCAGATTCCTAGAAGCCTCAGTGCCCTGGACAAGTAGAGTAAATTGGTCAAATTCTAAATACATATCAGCTAAAATTCTGCAGCCTCCTGTGATAGAGGTCCTAGAGCTTTACCACTGGTCTTGTTAAAAGTTAGGGTGACATCTTGAAGTAAGCACTGGATTTCTCCCTTTAAATTTATGTTTGGCATAGCTACACATTTAGACCATGTCCTATACCTGACTCAACTGAATCCTCTTATAATCATGTCCAATACTTAAAAGAGCTTTTCTTATTCCTAGAAACCCTGTCAAGTGCTGCTGATCATGCATCTGGCTAACAAAGGAAAATAAACAAACAAATAATAAATAAATAAATAAATAAATAAATAAATAAATAAATAAATAAAATCAAAGCTGGATTCACGCTTACCATGTGAAACCAGCAGCTCAAAAGGACTGGTTTGTGCTTCCTACAAAGAATTTAAGATTTCTAGGCTGACATTTTCAGTGAGCTCTCTTGCTGAACTGTTGACCCCAACAGTTAAAACCAGTAAAAGACAAGACCTGCTTAACTCTTGCTCTAACTGAAACCCATTGTTCTTATTTCTTATCATACTTTCTTGAGGCATTGTGGAAGATCTTTTGCAATGATGGAAACATTCCAACAGCCAGACAAAAAAAGCCCTGATGACAACAGGAATATCTACAAGCCAATGCCCCACATGTCCTATTCTTTACCCATGGTCACATGGTCACCCCTGAACACATACTGACCCCCACCCGTGATCACAAGCTGTCTGCTGGCTGTCTTGCACCTACCCTTTTGACCTTCTCTTTATAAAACTCTAGGTGCACCTGGGTGGCTCAGTCAGTTGAGCATCCCACTCTTGATTTTGGCTCAGGTCATGATCCCAGGATCTTGGTATCAAGCACCTTATTGGGCTCTGCATTGACAGCGTGGCACCTGCTTGGGATTCTCTTTCTCTCTCTCTCTCTGCCCCTCCTCTGCTTGCATTCTCTTTCTTAAAATAACTAAATAAACTTAAAAAAATACTTTCAAATAAATAAATAAATAAATAAATAAATAAATAAATATCTTCTTTTCTTTTTTTTTTCCCCCCAAACACTGATCTGAGTTACTGGCTTCTCTTGCAATGACGTTATCTGAGTTTGTTCAGCAAGTGTTGGCAAACCCAGCCAGCAGCTATGCTTTCTATTTGTCCAGTCCTCTTCAGAGTTCCCTGGGACAGAGCAATTGGCTGAGGCACTGTGCCAGACTCACCTGTTTGTTTCCTGAATTAGTAGCTAGGATAGATCAGTAACAATACTGGCAGTAAATAAACTAAAACTAAACGAGGAATTCTAGCAAAATGCCATAGACTGTCTGGGTGTCCTATTCACAGTAGGTTTATTTAAATTAATTTATTGAAGAATCACATTTTACTAGAAAATGAACCTATCATTTGTTATATTATAATTTTCTTTCTGTACTTTCAGGAATGGTCCCACAATCTTATTTCTGATTATCTCTAAATTGTACTTCCAGTTAAATGGGACCTGGACTTAGAAGTTCAACAATCTAATTACTGATAGTGTAAAACTCAGACCACCTTTTTTTGTTTGTTTGTTTGTTTGTTTATTTATTATGGAGAGAGAGAAAGAGAGAGCGTGCGTGCATGTTGCCATGTAAGCAGGGGAGAGGCAGAGAGAGAGAGAGAGAGAGGATTCTAAGCAGGCTCCACGTTGACAGTGAGGAGCCTGAATTGGGGGCTCAATCTCATGAATTGTGAGACCTTGATCTGAGCTGAAATCAAGTGTCTTACACTTTACCAACTGAACCACCCAGGCACCCCAAAGTCAGACCAGTTTTATCAGCAATTGTTGATAATAACGAAAGTAAAAGTGATTAAGATGCATCTAGGTACTCAGGCCCTAAACTTGACACAAAATTGTTTTGGTAATTGGTTTGACTGAAAGGATAGTACAGAAAAAAAAAACCCATTTAAATAATAGATAAACAGAAATCCAGCAATTACAGATAGAGTCTGCAAAAGCAAGGTCTAATATCACTCAATTAATTTGGGTGCAAGTTCACTCCAGTACCAATATAAATAAATAAACAAAGGTGAATGACTGTTATTCATGGAGATTTTGTTAACTGCTATAATAGTATAATTACTGATTTAGATCCAACACAAAAAAAATTAAGTCCATAAGGACTTAAAACCATTAGAGCCATATACAGTAAACACTGGAAGTTCAATCTGTACCTTTCTATGCATACCACATTATAAGACAGTGATAGCAGATGATGGTCATAGATATCTTTGCCTTTCATATTTGGAAACAATAGAACAATTACTAAAGGGACTAATAAAAGTCATATAATAAAGAGCCTAAAACAAAGGTCATATAAATATGATGGCATGTGATTGACTGAAACTCATGAGATATTTATTGGATCTTGCAAGAAAACCCTTGATTACAAATTTAGATTATTAGGCTCCAGAGTTAAGCTATTCCTTAAGATTAAATTGGGTGAGGCTTCATAAGGAACTACTAAATAATAGTTAGATTGTTAATCATTTGAACTTGAAAGCAATAGTATCATCACAACAATTTGTAAAATTAATGGATGACCAAGAAATATTTTGTATATTTTGGATCAAGAATCTGATGTGACCATTCATTAGTGGTATGGCATATTCAAAGGCTGTTCCCCAAAGGCAAGTAATATGCTGACTTTTAGAAACAATATCAGTAATTCAGTTATTCTATCATTATTCTGAGAACTGGTTTGCTTCCCATTTTATTGTGAACTTGCTAGATATTTAGACAGCTGCAACTTGTTCAAAAATTATTTTAAAAATAATTTAAAAATTGCAATATTACTATTTTATAACGCAGGTAGGAGACTGTAAGGGCAAATATAAATAAAAAAATAAGAGGCTTAATTCTTCTTGAAAATAAGGGAAAAGACTTCTACCCGTCCCTTTTCTTGAAGTATTTATTTTAGAAAATGTGTAATTGTAAGTTCTTTCTCAGTATCTGTGAAATATATGTAAATCATTTCAAAAGCTAAATAAGCCTCTTGCCAACTTTGAGACCCAGGGATGGCTTTCTCAGGAGCCTAGGATTCATCTCTTTGATAAATGATTATCAAGTTAAAAAGCATCCTTATCTCTTTATTTCTGCAGGAGGGTCAGAGCCCAATGTCAGCTAACTGACTGACTTCTCACTCCAAGTTGCAAAACTATGATCTTGTCACAAAACATAAGAGAAGATTATTTTCCTTTGGATAAAGTCAGTACACAAACACAGATGGTCAACTCAGCTACTAAGTGAATTTAGAAGGAACTATCTATATATGACAAATGTTGCTGTCAAATGCTCTAAATCTAGGACTAGTTATTGTTTATCTTGAGAACATTTATGTAATGATGTATTAGTCAGGGTTCCCGAGAGAAACAAAACCAATACATAAAAAGATTTATTATAAGGAAGTGGCTTATGCAATCATGGAGGCTGACAAGTCCCATGATCTGCCATCCTCAAGCTGGAGACCATGGAGACTTGATGGTCTAGTAACAGCCAGAGTCTAAAAGCAGGAGAACCGGGAGGGCTGATATAGTCTCACTCTGAAGGTCATTAGGTACATAAGACCCAGCAAGAGCTGATTTTTCCCTTCTGCCTAAGACAGAAAAAATGCAAAACCAAAGCAAAACCAAAAACCATGTTCTAGCTCAAAGGCATTTGAAGAATTGCTTCTTACTTACAGGATGGTCAGATCTTTTTTATTCTAGTCAGGTCTTCAGCCCATTAGATGGACATACCCACATTAGTGAGGGCAATCTGCTTTACTTGGTCTACCAACTAAAATGGTAAATTTCATCTAGAAACCTCACAGCCACACCCAGAATCATATATGACCAAATAGTTGGGTACTCTGTGCCCCAATCAAGTCGATATATAAAATTAACCATCACGGGGCACCTGGATGGCTCAGTCAGTTTTGCATCTGATTCCGGCTCAGGTCATGATCTCCTCAGTTAGTGAGTTTGAGCTCTGTGTTGCACCCTGTGCTGACAGCTTAGAGCCTGGAGCCTGCTTCAGATTCTGTGTCTCCCTCTCTCTGCCCCTCCCTCACTTGCATTCTGTCTGTCTCTCTCAAAAATAAATAAACATGAGGGGCGCCTGGGTGGTTCAGTCAGTTGAGCATCCAACTTCGGCTCAGGGCATGATCTCACAGTCTGTGAGTTCAAGCCCCGTGTCGGGCTCTGTGCTGACAGCTCGGAGCCTGTAGCCTACTTTGGATTCTGTGTCTCCCTCTCTCTCTGCCTCTCCCCTGCTCTCTGTGTCTCAAAAATAAAAACATTAAAAATTTTTTAAAAAATAAACATGAAAACAAATTTTTTTTAATTAACCATCACAAGTGGGTTGCATTCTCTTTGGCTATTAAAATGATGATTTTTTTTTTTCTGTCTTTATAGTCTCTTATCGGATTGACTATGATGCATATCACATTCTGGTTTAATGGTTATTTAAAAATAAAACTGTGTTTTGTTTTGTTTTTTGGTTTTTTTTCTTTTCTACTCTTCTGGAGATATTTTCTGAATTGGAGGAGATTGAGGTTTTAAATTTATTTTCCAACACTATATGTGAAAGATTGTTTCTGACCTTTTTTAATATGCCATATTTGTCTACTGGTCTATAATTGTGCATTTGCTTAATCACTGAAGTTTTACCATGCCTTATTATACTTGCTGGTTCAAGTCCTCCTGACTTGTTCTTTTTTCTAAAGAGTATCTTGGCTTTCATTTTTCAATTCTGTATATTATAGTTTTGGATTTTCAAGTTTCATAAAGATCAAAGACAAATGAAATTGCCTGTTGAGAATTTTATTAAGATAACATATCTTTAGATAAATTTAGGGAAAATGGATTTATTTTATATATTGCTTCTGCCAGTCCACAAATAATCATACTTTTTCTCTATGTTTTTATTTCAAATGTATTTTGATATATTTTTTTATTTTTATAACTAGAATTATTTCACGTATTTGTTAGTTTATACTCTATTTTATTTTTTTAATTTATTGAAGATAAAACACATAAGAAAAACATAAGATACATAAAAAACATAAGATAAATGTTCCTAAATAACCAATATGACACCAAGAAACTCAAAATGACTAGAACTCTAAAATCGTCCCATATTTATTATGCCATTTGTAGGTATTAATGCCATTTGTAGGTAACACTACTATCTTGTCTTCTAACAGCATAGATTATGCCTTCTTAAAAACATATAATAATTTTGCTTCAGTATTCTTTTACTCAATGACGAGTTTATAAAATTGATTTATGTTATCACTCATAGTAGTACTTTGTTTATTCCCAATACTATATATTGTCCTCAAATTTATTTATCCAATCTAACATTGAAGATTATATGGTTGGCTTCCAATTTAGGGCTATTACAAATAGTGATCCTATTAATATTCTTGTACACATATTTTTTTTTTAATTTTTTTTTAATGTTTATTCATTTTGAAAGAAAGAGACAGAGCACAAGCCGGGGAGGGGTAGAGAGAGAGAGGGAGACACAGAATCCAAAGCAGGCTCCAGGCTTCGAGCTGTCAGCACAGAGCCCGACGCAGGGCTTGAACTCACAGACTGTGAGATCATGCCCTGAGCCGAAGTCGGACGCTGAACCGACTGAGCCACCCAGGCACCCCAATATTCTTGTACACATCTTTTAGCAAATATATAGACAGATTTTAGGAGATATACACCTAAGAGTGAAACCATTGAGTAATAGGATATTTCAGCCTTGCTAGAAACCACCAAATATTTTGTGCACATGTGTTGTGCCAAATTACATACCAACAGTAGTGTATCAAAATTACACAAACCTCTACCCAGACTCATCCAAATGTAAAAAAAAAGAGAGGGAAAGAGAGAAAGAGAGAGGACTGAAATAAACAAAATCACTAATGAAAGAGGAGAAATAACAACCAACTCCATAGAAATACAATTGTAATATTATGAATGCCTATATTATGCAAACCTATTGTAACGGGACCAACGTTTGTCCAGAGAGTCATGACACCGACACTTTTCTTTCCAGGAAGCAACTTTATTCGTGCTGGAATGGGCTCAGTGGGCTCATACTCAAAAAAACTGAGCTCCAAGCACACAGGGATTTTGCCTTTTATACAATTTCTACTTCTTTGTCTCCCATACATGGTTACATGCAGACATAAGGTCTGATTGGGTGGTCTTATGTTACAGAATTGTGAGGAATGTCACTTAAGCATACATAGCCAGGTTGCTATCTCTTATCTTGGGGTTTTTCACCACATTCCTTAGGGAGGGCACTCTACCACACTAAGCCATTAAACTGGACAATTTAGAAAAAAATGGGAAAATTCCTAGAAACATATAACCTATCAAAACTAAAGCAAGAAGAAATAAAAAAAAATTGAATAGACATTGCATTACCAGCAATGAAATTGAATCAGTAATCAAAAAACTGCAAAAAAAAAAAAAACAAAAGTCTGGGACCAGACAGCTTCACCGGAAAATTCTAGCAAACATTTAAAGAGTTAATACCTATTCTTCTCAAACTATTTCAAAAAGTACAAAGGGAAGGAAAACTTCAAAATTCATTCTATGAGGCCAGTATCACCTTGATAACAAAACCAGATAAAGACATCACAGTGGCGCCTGGGTGGCTCAGTCGGTTGAGTGTCTGACTTCGACTCAGGTCATGATCTCACAGTTCGTGGGTTTGAGCCCCGCATCGGGTTCTGTGCTGCCAGCTCAGAGCCTGGAGCCTGCTTTGGATTCTGTGTCTCCCTCTCTCTCTGCCCCTCCCTTGCTTGTGCTCTGTTTCTTTCTGTCTCAAAAGTAAATAGACATTAAAAAAAAAAGGCATCACAAAAAAAGAGAACTATAGGCCACTATCTCTTATGAACATCACTGCACAAATCCTCAACAAAATACTAGAAAACTGAATCCAGCAAAACATTTAAAAAAATCATACATCACGATCAAGTGGAATTTATTCCTGGATGCAAGAGTAGTACAATATTTATAAATAAATCAATGTGATATGTCTTACCAATAAGAGAAGGGATAAAAACTATATGTCATTTCAATAGATGCAGCAAAAGCATTTGATACAGTACAACATCTATTCATGATAAAAACCCTCTGAAAAGTAGGTTTAGAGGGAACTTACCTCAACATAATAAATGTCTTATGTGAAAAAGCACAGCTAACATCATACTCAATTATAAAAAACTAAGACCTTTTCCCTTAAGGTCAGGAACAAGACAAGTATGTCCACTCAATTTTTTTTAATGTTTATTTATTTTTGAGAAAGAGAGACAGCATGAGTGGGGGGTGGGGGGGAGTGGTGGGGAGGGCGGCTAGGGGCAGAGAGAGAGGGAGACACAGAATCTTAAGCGGGCTCCAGTCTCTGAACTATCAGCACAGAGTCCAACTCAGGCCTCAAACTCATCAGCTGTGAGATCATGACTTGAGCTGAAGTCGGATGCTTAACTGACTCAGTCACCCAGGCACCCCTAAGTATGTCCACTCTTAACCACTTTTATTCAATATAGTACTGGAAGTCCTGGATGTAGCAATTAGACAATATAAAGAAATAAAATCATCCAAATTGGTAAGGAAGAACTAAAACTCTCACTATTTCAGACGACATTATACTACGTATAGAAAACCCTAAAGACTCCACCAAAAAATCTACTAGAACTGATAAATGAGTTCAGTAAGTCACAGCATACAAAACTAATGCATAGAAATCTGCTGAATTCCTACACACTAATAAGGAAGGAGTAAGAAGTGAAATTAAGAAAATAATCTCATTTACAATTGCACTAAAAATGATAAAATATCTAAGAATAAACTTAGCCAAAGAGTTGAAAGACCTGAACTCTGAAACTACAGTACAATGATGAAAGAAACTAGAGATGACACAAAGAAATGGAAAGACATTCCATGGTCATAGGTTGGAAGAACAAACATTGTTAAAATGTTTCTACTAACCAAAGCAATTAAATCCTTGCAAGGGATTTTCATTTTGAGAGAACTAGAACAAATAATCCTTAAATTTGTATGGAACCACAAAAGACCTCAAATAGACAAGGCAATTTTGAAAAATAAAAACAAATCTGGAGGTATCACAATGCCAAATATCAATTTATATTACAAAGTGGTAGTAACTAAAATGGTATGTAACTGGCATAAAAATAGACATGGAAGGCAATGGAACAGAATAGACACTTCAGAAATAAATCCACAATTACATGGTCAATTAATTTTCTACAAAGGAAGAAAGAATATACAATGGGAAAGACAGTCTCTTCAACAAATGGTATTGGGAACACTGGACAGCTACATGCAAAAGAATGAAACTGGACCACTCTTTTTCACCATGAACAAAAATAAACTCAAAATGAATTAAAGACCTAAATGTGAGACCTAAAACCATAAAAATCCTGAAGAGAGCACAGGTAGTAATTTCTCTGACATTGGCCATAACAACATTTTTCTAGATATGTCTCCTGAGGCAAGGAAATAAAAGCAATAATAAACAACTGTGACTACATCAAAATAAAAAAGCTTCTATAGAGCAAAGGAAACAATCAACAAAACTAAAAGGCAATCTATTGAATGGGAGAATATATTTGCAAATGACATATCTGATAAAGGGTTAGTATCCAAAATATATAAATAGCTTACACGGCTCAACACCCCAAAAACAAATAATCCAATTAAAAATGAGCAGAAGACATAAGCAGACATTTCTCCAAAGAAGACATAAGAATGGCCAGCATATACATGAAAAGGTACTCAGCATCACTTATCATTAGGGAAATCCAAATCAAAACTCAATGAGATATCACTTCACACTTGTCAGAAGGGCTAAAATGAACATTACAAGACACAGGTGCCAGTGAGAATGCAAATAAAGGAAAATCCTCTTACACTGTTGGTGGCAAGGCAAACTGGTGCAGCCACTGTAGAAAATGGTATTGATGTTCCTCAAAAAATTAAAAATAGAACTATCATATGATCCAGTAATCCCACTACTGGGTATTTATCCCCCCCCCCAAAAAAAACCTCACTAATTCAATATGTTTATTGCAGTATTATTTATAATAGCCAAATTATGGAACCAGCCCAAATGTCAATGGACAGATGAGTGAATAAATAAGAAGTGGTGTATATATATATATATATATATATATATATATTATATTATATATTACATTATATATATACACATTATATATAATATAATATATATACATATATACAATAGAATATTATTTAGTTCTAAAACAAGAATGAAATCTTGTCATTGGCAACAACATGAAGAGCTAGGAAGTATAGCGCTAAGTGAAATAAGCCAGTCAGAAAAAGAGAAATACCATATTGTGTCATTCATATGTGTAATTCAAGAGAGAGAGAGACAAACCAAGAAACAAACTCTTAACTATAGAACACAAACTGATGGTTACCAGAGTGGAGGTGGGTGGGGGAATGTGTGAAATAGGTGACGGGGATTAAAGATTACACTAAAAAAAAAAACAAAAAAACCCACAACAACAAAACCCCCCAGTTGGTTCACATACTTGACAACTCTACTATTTCTTAATCATCATACCAGATGCATTATAGATATAAATGTAAAAACAAAGATATTTTGATAAAAAATGAATAATATCTTCATTGTCATCAATGGATTGGAGGACAAACTCTTAGGCATGTGAATCTGAGGAAAGCTATGGTAAACTGACAATTACCCCCAAGTTGACATATGAAATCAGTGCAATCTCAAAAATCTGAATTATTTTGGCAGAATTCGACCAATTTGATAAAACATAGATATACATATACAGATGTAACAAAACTTGAATGAGCTCTGAATAATAGATGTCAATGACATATCAATGTTATTATGTGATTGACATACTTAGGTTTCCAGAGGAATGCCCTTTGTTCTTCAGTATTGAAGAACGGTGGTACCGCATGTGATAACTTACTCTCATACGCTTCATAGTCAAGACATATTTTGTGTTGAACTCACAATTCTTCTATTAAAAAAACTGTTCTAAAGTTGTTTTTTTTAATGTTTATTTTTGAGACTGAGAGAGACAGCGTGAGTGGGGGAGGGGCAGAGAGGCACAGAGAGAGGGAGACACAGTCTCCAGGCTCCAAGCTGTCAGCACAGAGCTCAATGTGGAGCTTGAACTAACAAGCTGTGAGATCATGAGCTTGGCTGAAGACGGATGCTTAACTGATTGAGCCACCCAGGCGCCCCCGAAGTTTTTATAAAGATAGTTTACAGAAGAATATCTTTATGACTTTGAGGAAGATTTTGTTTTTTGCAAATAGATGCTAAAAACATTTCTTCTACTAGACATATTTATGTATCTGTTTAATAAAAGATTTCTAATATAATAAGTGATCTGGAAAATCCAAATTAAAAGAAAAGTAAGATATCACCACACAAACATAGAAATACTGAAAGTTCTATTCAAAAAGCAAAAACATGGATGGCTGAGTTTTTCAAAATGACTACCACAAGATTTTGTCACTCTACAAGTCTGTCCTATAGCATGATGTGCTCACCCCGTCATTGAGAAGTGGACATATGTGTTTCCTGTCCTTGAATATGCATAGGACTAAGATTATTGTGAACAGTATGCTATGTGATTTATTTCCAAATCTAGTTTGTATTTTTCTGTCTTGTCTTCATGAGGTATGCCCATTTAAGACCCAAGCACCAAATACTGCAAGGAAATCCAGGGAATATTTAGAGACCATTGTAGGTGTTCTGTGTGACAGTCCCAGATATGAGCCCAGAAGAAATTCAACATCAGCTACAGACAGATATGTGAGTGAGAAAGCACCATAGACTGAATGTGTGTGTCTCCCCAAATTCATATATTAAAACCTTAAAAATGCACACTGACCTTGCCACTTTGGAAAATAGTTTAGCACTATCCAATATTTTTGAAGATGCACATACCAATAACTCAGTATTTCATTCCTATGTACACTAAATAAATTGTACATATAAGCATTATATATATGTATAAAAATGTTCAAACAAGCAGTCAGTCTCCATTGCATCTTAAAATAGGAACAACCTAAATTCACATTGACAGCAGTATGGTTATACTATTTGTACAAAAATACAATGAAATTGTACGATGACGAATTGATTAATTGCAGCACTACATGAATGATTTTCAAATGTAATATTAGCAGAAGAGTAGACTACAAAGTATCATTCAGCATGATCTCATTAATAGAAAGTTGAATAGTAGCAGATCTAATTAATGCAGTTTAGGGGTAAATACATAAGTGGTCTTAGTAAGATAAAGCAACTTTTTTTTTGTTATTAGTAATAGCATATAAGGAAAAACCTAATGCATTATTAGGTGAAAGAAACAGAATTAGAAATATATGCTTATAAAGAAAAATTATGGTCATATTTATTAGTTGCAAAACTTACTTTCTTCATTGTAGTAGAGCATAAATAAAATCAAATTCAATTTATCTATACACATTATCTCATACTGAATAGTAGCAATATTAAGGTATTCTTTAAAATGCTTTATGTACCCTATTCTTAAATTCACTATGCCAGTGGCAGATACTGCTTGATGTTCACCAAATATTTCCTAATACTTGCAAATATTTTCCTTGTGAATAACAAATCACCCCCAAATTAAGAAACTTAAAGCAACAAATATTATTTTCTCACAGTTTCTGTGGATTAGTGATGTGGGTATGGCTTATCTGAATTTTGTGGCTGTGAGTTTCTCACAAGCCTCTGATCAAGGCATCAGCTAGTTTCACCAGTCTTCCTATGCTAAACAGGGAGAACTTGTTTTAAGTTCATTCATGTGGCTCCTGACATGATTCAGTTCCTCCTGAGATGTTGGCAGGAGGATACCCTCATTTACTTGCCAAGAAGAACCCTCTGCAGGGCATCCCAGAACATTCTGGTTTGCTTCATCAATAAAAGGAATGGGGGAGGGTGAGCAAGACAGTAAGCAAGACAAAAGACAGTCCTTTATTATCTAATCTCTGAAATGTTGCCTGCTCACTTTGCCATATTCCATTTGTTAGAATCAAGTCACTGGTCCAGCTAATACACGAGGGGAATGGATTAGGTAGGATGTAAATACCAGAAAGCACAGGTCATGGGAGGGATTTTAGAAGCTAACTACCACACTAGTTCACATCTAGATCGCATTTCCCAGTTTTTCCTAGAACTAACTGGTCCATACAACTGAGTTGTACCCAATGGATAATGTGAGGAGATGAAGATATACCATTGTGTACACAAGGCTTTTTTTTTTTTTTTTTAGGGAAAAAGAAGGTATTTTTGCATGTTTTTTCCCCTTAAAATACCTAAGTGAAGGTAAAATTTTCACTCTCTGGGTGAAAGAATAACAAGATAGTAAGAAGTTTAGCCCATGAATTGCAACATGTAGAGCGCTCCCTGCAAAAGAAGCATGGGATATTACATTACTACCTTTAGGAAGAATCTATGCCTCAAATTATTATGTGAGTAAGAATATACCTGTATTGTGCCATAGTCTTTATACACATGTGTGCTTATTAGTTACTACAGTCATTTCTACCTTGAGTAACACAGAATCTTGTAATTTAATGTGGGATGCTGCAATTGTAGTAACAAAATATATGACAGTACTTTAACAGTTTAGAGCAGAGAAAGAACAAATAGATTAATGAAGCTGGAAAATGAGATTACATGTAATGTGGTAGTGAAATATGTGCTACCATGTTTATCTCTGAAAAAAACTTGGAGGGAGGAATAAGTACCAACTTGTCTGTAACTCTACAAGTTGAAAACAGAGAGAATACTAGTGGGTGTTGGTTACCACTTCTTGATTTGGAAGAGTTGTATCGAAGAGATGACTAAAGTAAGAACTGACCTTCCTAGGAACAGGAATGAAATAAAAAAAGAAAAGTCCAGATTTGTAGCCCCTGAGGTCTGACAAGGCTAGATACTTTTAAATCTAAAAGGCAAGAAATAAGAGTAAAAAACGCTTTGAAAAAAAAAAAAGCCCATTATATTAGGTCTTTTCAGTTAAATGAATATTCTGTGTGTGTGTGTGTGTGTGTGTGTGTGTGTGTGTGTGTGTGTGTGTGTAGAAAAGATTGGATTAAATGTGGTATCTTCCCACAATCCTATTTATCTCAGATGTCTTCAAAGTATGCACATTTAAACAAAAGGACAGGTAGAAAGACAAAGAAATAAAGCAAACTTGAGAACAATGCATAACTAATTGGGAATAATTTTGAGTGTGGCTACAATACCTTAGAATCAAGTAGAACTGACTGGAAGTGACTGGGAACAAATGTTTCCAGTCAGTTTTATAGTTGTGCAGAAAATTGTGTGTGTGTGTGTGTGTCTGTGTGTAATGTACTAGACAAATATTTATTAATCAAAAATTATTGATTTTACTTCAATTTTGAGGTACTCTAAGTATATAAGATTTATTCTTCTTTATTACAGTTGATGTAATCAACTTAGTTTTGCTTGATTAGCTGGTTTTCTCATCTTCTGAGAGGTTGATGATCTCTTACTTTCCATAAACTATTATCCTTGCAAACAGAACTCAGATACTGCAATAATCAACTAATTATAACATATATCCTATTGTGGTGTACACACACACACACACACACACACACACACACTCACAAACGCACAATCATAATTGCCTGGGCTTAAAAAAATTGAGTTTTCTGCTTCAATGTTCTCAGATAAAGGGAAACATTCTGAAATATAATAATCATAGAAATTATTACAGTTAACTTTTATTTCAGAGTTTGTGACTATTTCTTATCAAATGGAACCATAACTTTATGGTTTCTGCCAAATATTAAATATTAGTTTTGGAGTTTAAGATGCAGTTTAACTAAAGAAAAGCCAGGGCAAATAATTACACCAGGAAAAGTGCAGTTGGTTCACTACACCATCTATTGTGATGTTGCAAACCCCAACTAGTTTTTATTTCCTTTTGTATTTAATGACTAAAGTGTTCAAAGAGATTTGAAGAGATCACTCCTAATATACAGTTGAGCTAGAGAGATGGAGAAACAATCATATACATATGTCTGTTTATATGCTTCAACTTTTTCCCTTCTCCCCCCAAATAAGTGATGAAAACAAAATAACAAGAAGAAAACAACAACAAAAAAAACCCATGTTTTTAGGACAATATCTCTGTTGTAATGGTCTCCCCAAAGAGCTGGCTATAAGAAATGTAAACAGCTTCCTGCTAGTTTCAGAGGGAGACAAACACTAGTGTCAGGAACCTAGGGGAAAATGGCAGCATAATACAGAACATTTATAGGCAGAAGAAATAGACATTTACTATAATTAAAGGAAGAAAGAGATTGTAAGAGCAGTGGATCAGGAGAAGAGCCTGCACGGCTACAGCAGCAGTGCTGTTTATACCTGAGTACCAAGGAATGTTCTAAAGGGACTAATTGGAGATAAGTAAAAATGTCCTAGGGATTTATTAATGTTTTATTCTCTTTTTGAATATCTTAATAACTCTCATTTCTAATTCTTAATGCGACTAGAGGTCTAATTCTTTTCCACAATGTTTCAGTGCCACTAATTATTTCTGAAATTTCCCAGTGAGAAATCACAAATAAAACTTCTATGTGGTGCTCATTAAACCTGTACTTAAACAGATTCTTTAGCATCTTCAATGGATCAAATGCATAGCACACTGGTTAGAGGACTGCAATGAACAATGTGTGAACCTCCTAGGACTCTGTAGGCTCATTGCTGGATCTTTTTATTGTGGGAGGACAAAAATAATATAAACAAACAAATATGCAACATATAAAAAATAATAAGCCCCCCCAAAAAACAAACCTCAAAGACCTACTAATAAAGCGAGTAATAAAACCCTTTTTACTTAATGGCCTGTTAGTCTGAACAGATAGGAAATTTTGAGATTGAAAATTTTCTGTGTATTCTCTTCAAGAAAGATCTGTATTTATTAATCTTATAAAAGTATGTAATAATTATTTATTTGAATAGATACTTGTTAATAATATCACCAAAATCAACCTATACTTGAAATGTAGTTGAGCGAATTCTTTTCGATCTCTAGCTTCCATATATTGTTGGATATTTTCATAAATAGTTTCAATTCTATCTCTATTATTGAAGGTTCAAAAGCATATGTTTTAAGATATTATGATCATTAACCATGTGAAGTGTCTGAGAACATAGTGTAAGCATAGTTTACATTATTAAAAATACTTTATTGGGGGATTTTCCATATTGTTTCATGCAGTTCCAAATTTGGTCAGATAATATTTTCCAATGTAAGATCTTTCTGCTCATTGTTAACATAGGTATACAAGATAAGTTAAAGACTATTCTCTAGGACACAATGATCACTTCAGTTATGACATATCTCTATTGTATGAGTGACTTTAACACCTTAATACCTTTGGTATAATTAACAATTCCAATATACAATAGTGTTTTTATAAATCTGTTTCTTGTTTCCTGATTAAAATAATAACCACATCTTTAGATAAAGCAGTCTTATGTTCTTGCTCTTTAAATGCATTTTAAAATGTTTTACCCTGACTATTTACCTAATTGTCTACGTTGAAATTTAAAATTCCACGTATCAATCATGATATGGTAGAAGCCAATATTATCATTAATTTCAGAAAGAATCAGGAAAATATCAGATGCTTTGTTTTTCTTCTGCCCTCACTAAATGTTTATAGACAAACTTTAACAAGTAGGATAAGAATGTAGATTATCCTTCCTCTCTCTCTCTCTCTCTCTCTTTCTCCTTCCTTTGTTCCTTTGTTCCTTCGTTTCATACCCCCTTCCTTCCTCCCTTCCTTCCTCCCTTTCTTCCATCCATCCATTTATCATCTCTCTATTGACAGAGAATCTATTAAGTATTTAAAAAAAATAGTAACCTGGTTTGAGATCTCCTTATTGAAAAAGGCACTTGAAAATATGAAATGAATTATCATATAAAGATGTTTTTGGATGCATACTGAATCTATTATGCTATTAGAGGCTATGATAGCTAAAATCATATAACATTATGATGAAATAGTAAAAACTATGTATTATATAATATTTAATAGGATATTATATTCAGTGTGGATCTTTGAAATGAGGAACTCCAACAGCATCTAGTATACATTGAAAAAAAATTGATGTCAAAATAAATCCTATGCTTTCCCATTTTATATTATCAAATCGCATGCAGATCATTACAAATGTATTTTAAGCAGAGTCTCTTTCTAAACTGTTTTTAAAAAACTTGCAGATTTTTAAAATAACTTTATGTTTGTCACATGCATCAGTGATGACAAGCCATTTCTATATCATATATGGTATATTAAATAGCACCATTACCCATGAAGTAATAATAGGTAACGTTAACTGAGACTTTATTGGTGGTAGTAGTCAGGCACTGTTCTGAAGTGACTCAGGAATATTAATTCATTTATTTCTTACAAAACATCTGTGGAATAGATATTATTATTACAAGGCAAGGAAACAACAGCAAGTCGTGAAACCACATAGTTCAACTGCAGAGGCTTTGTTCTTAAAATACTACTGTTTTTCAAGTTTAACTTCAAAAAAGGTGCTGTTTCAAATGTGAGGGCTATGGGCAAACTTGATAAAAATCGCCTCAGTAACAGACTAAAATACAAATGTGTGGCCTTGAACACAGCTGTAATAAATCAAAGTCTCTGAGACTGGATTCTGGTGATCTTTTATTTTAAACTAAGCTTTCATGTATTCTTGAGGTACTGTAAAATTGGAAAACATTATTTTGATCTATCATTTGAGAATCCTTTCATTGTGGTACCCACATCTACCTTCTACCAGTTCACTTCCATGACCCCTTATCTCCAGTTTATATTTCTTACATGTATACTTTTGCCGGCTTTTCTTTACGTCCAAAGTTTCCTCTTCATAGCTTTTTAAAATTTGACATGAGTGCTTCTGTGAATTCAATTGGTAAGAAAAGATAACTAATTTGAATTTATAAAGGTATAGTAATTTTATTCTCACACACAATTTGGTGTTTCTAATAACATGGAGGAGCAAAAACAGATGACCTCTTCTGGTTATAGAGAATACAGACCTAAAAATATACGTATACTCCACTAAGCACTACTATATAAGAGTTCAACAACACTATAATTACAATTAACTAACTGTGTTTTATGTACATCAATTTGAATGTCCACAATATTCCTTCCAATGCATGTGTAGAAATATCACAGCACATATATCATTGCTGAAATACAAATAGTTCTCAGTGTCTAAAGTTCACTATTCAAAATAAGATTAGAAATATTTACCAAATTTTAAGTCCTTCAGAAAGTTATATATGTGTACATTTAAAAATTCTTTTTTCTATTAATCTGAATAAAAGATGTAACTCTTAAAATGTCTAAAATCATTTATGGGATATGACAGAGATGTGGTACTTACAGAAGAAAAAACAAAAATCTCTCTATAGAGAGTCACTAGAGTCAATAAGTTATTGAGAGTTTCCCTTTTAAATGTGAAAATGGTCAATAACAACACATTTAGGAATAACACTTTAAAAAAATTTTTATTACATTTATTTAATGCTTGTGTTTAAGAGTGAGACAGAGCATGAGCGGGGGACAGACAGAGAGAGAATGAGACAAAATCTGAAGCAGTCTCCAGGCTCTGAGCGAGCATTCAGCACACAGCCTGACTCGGGGCTCAAACCCACAAACCGTGAGATCGTGACCTGAGCTGATGTCGGACGCTTAACTGACTGAGCCACCCAGGCACCCCAGGAATAACACTTTTAATGATTAATAGCCACAATAGGTTGTGACTATAATTTGTATAGATATATTGATAAAGAAACACAAGCATTAAACATAAACATAGGCATGAAAACACATGATTATCTGTCTTTCTCTGACATTTCATTTCGCACAATACCCTCCAGTTCCATCCACATTGTTGCAAATGGCAAGATTTCATTCTTTTTGACTGCCAAGTAGTATTCCATTGTATATATGTACCACATCTTTATCCATTCATCATTTGATGGACATTTGGGTTCTTTCCATAATTTGTCTATTATTGATAGCACTGCTATAAACATTGGGGTATATGTGCCCCCATGAATCAACACTCCTTTATCCTTTGGATAAATTCCTAGCAGTGCTATTGCTGGGTTGTAGGGTAATTCTTTCTTTAATTTTTTGAGGAACCTCCACACCATTTTCCAGAGTGGCTGCACCAGTTTGCATTCCCACCAACAATGCAAGAGAGTTCCCCTTTCTCCACGTCCTTGCTAACATCTGTTGTTTCCTGAGTGGTCAATTTTAGGCACTCATGTGGAAACTGAGAAACTTAACAGAAGATCATGGGGGAAGGGAGAAGAAAAAAAATAGTTACAAACAGAGAGGGAGGTAAACCATAAGAGACTTTTAAATACAGAGAACAAACTGAGGGTCGAAGTGGGTGGGGAAAATGGGTGACGGACATTGAGGAGGACACTTGTTGGGATGAGCACTGGGTGTTTTATATAAGTGATGAATCATAGGAATCTACTGCTGAAGGCAAGAGCACACTGTATACACTGTATGTTAGCTAACTTGACAATAAATTATATATATACATATGTATGTATATATATACATACATATGTATGTATATGTATGTATGTATATATATGTATGTATGTATATATATGCATATATATGTATATACAAAGATGTGGTGTATATACATACAATGAAATGCTACTCAGCAATCAAAAAGAATGAAATCTTGCCATTTGCAACAATGTGGATGGAACTAGAGTGTATTATGCTAAGCGAAATAAGTCAGTCAGAGAAAGACAAATATCATGTGATTTGACTCATACGTGGAATTAAAAAAAAACAGATAAACATAGGAGAAGGGAAGGAAAAATAAGATAAAAAAAATAAGAGGCAAACCATAAGAGACTCTTAAATACAGAGAACAAACTGAGGTTTGTTAGAGGGGAGGTGGATGAGGGGGATGGGCTAAATGGGTGATGGGCATTGAGGAGGGCACTTGTTGGGATGGCAGCTGGATGTTATATGTAAGCAATGAATCACTGGGTTCTTCTCCTGAAACCAATATTACACTGAATGTTAACTAACTTGAGTTTAAATAAATGGGAAGATAAAAAAAAAATCAACATAGGCTTTTTAAGATACTACTTTGTGAATAACAATATCATAGTAATTATAGATAACAAAACATATTTCACACTCCCTGAGTTAAAATATCTGTCAATTTACAGAATTAGGTATGTAAGGGAAGATATGGTGAGAATGAGCCTCACAGTAAAGATAGAAAAGCAGGACAAAAACAGATCATGGTGGAAAGTGTGTAAGACATTCTACATATGGGAGGGTATCTCCTGAGTAGAATTATCTTATATAAGAAGGTGAAAGTGAGCACACTGTGTATGTGGGTTTTTTTTTAAATAAGGCTTTTAGTATACCAAAAATTACTGACTCCATATCTCTGACATGGGGACTGTGTATGCCAAATTGAAGGAATATATTAAGAAATGTAAAATCTTGTCTCAAAATGTTTTAGGAAAAAGACCTACTATGAGTAAATATCTGTTTCATAGGTGACCATAAAGGTAGACAATTTTAAAAGTATTCTAAATGTACTTATGCTTTAGCTATATATATATTTAAAGTGTAGATATGATTACATAAACAAAGTAATATCAAATATATTTGCAATGGTATGAAAATGTTAGAAATTATGTTGTTTTTCTACTGCCACTGAAATAGAATGACTTATTTAAGTCTTATAAAATTCAAAGTCTGGGAAAAGTCGAGGGTTTTGAGGCCAATAAAAAAAGTTGTGAATGTCCTCAGAGAGTCCATGGTGGGTTTGAAAGCATCACCAGTTAATTCAACAGAAGAATCTTGAGGGAGATTTTCCAAGTGAAGCAAATATAGGGCAAAAGAAAGACTATTACTAGAGTCAGAATTTTGTGCCAAAGAATACCAGAGCAAAGGCAACAGTAAACAGTGAGGACAGAAAATTGTCATTGTCTTGATCTTTTCAGGGGATGGAGAAACCAAACAGAAACACAGATTAGGATCTCAGAAGAGGTGAACATAAGCATAGCTCATGTTTACATGTTTAATCTAAATATTTACTCTAAAACACAAAGCTCGGTTTACTTTCAACTAGGTAGATCTCTCACTATATTCAATATGTAGGGGATTTGGGCACAACTCTCAAAATGAGAAATAAAATTAAATATATGAAAACATGTATTAAAGACATTGCAATGAAGAAGGAACTCTTAAATAAAATCTGGAAGCTGGGATTGGTGATATTGAAATTTCCTGCGGTTTTCAAGATGGCAGACTCATTTCACATGATGAGTAGTAGCATTAATGGACATTTTTTTCCCTTCAAAATGTGGGAATTATATTGTCACAATTACCCACTTGCTATTGTTGAATGTGTCCTCTCAAAATTCATATGTTGGAATATTAATGCTCAGTGTGAAGTTATTAGAAGGTGGGGACTTTAGGAAGTATTAGAGAATAATGCCTCATAAAAGAGACCCTAGAGAGCATTATTGCACCTTCCACTATGTGAGGGCAGAGAAGGAAGTCAATGGTCTACAACCCAGAACAGGGTCTTTCCAGAACCCAACCTTACCAACGCTGATCTTGAACTTCCAGTCTCTAGAAATTTGAGAAATGTTTTGTTGCTTTTGAGCTAGATAGTCTGTGGTATTTTGTTATAGTAACCTGGATAGATTAAGACATCTCCTCATGAGATACTGCTCTTTCTTGAACTTATAAGACATAAACCTCAACAAAATGTAAATGTTTTGTATGTATATAAGTTGACATTCTTTTTTCATTTCCTTTTTTGAAATTTACTTGGGATCACCACTATAACGATTGAGAATCTCCTTGTGTAATTTATGTTATATAGGTAAGCTGTTTCTGTGATTTTTTTTCTTCTAGATTTTTGTAAGATGTGATTCTGTGAGTTTGTTTGTTTGCTTATTTCATTTTTGTAAAGTAGGACACATATGTGGCTGCATTCTAGGTATAATTTTTTTTAAAAAACCAGTTAAATTTGAATATCAGATAAACGACAAATAATTTTTAGTATGTCTCAGGCAATTGTAATTTTTATACTGAAAGTAATTTTGTTGTTTATCTAAAATTCCAATTTACCTGGTTGGACTCCTGTATCCTTATTTCCTAAATCTGGCAACATCAGGCACATTTGCAAAGTGGCAGGTTTGGTTAAACTGTGGTTATTATACTGCAGCAATGCTATTTCTATCAGAAGATATCTCACTTGAAAGAAAATAATTAATGTGCATTTTAAAATTTTCCATTGAAAAATCATTTGGCAAATATCTTTTCTCTGGAAATTTGATATTTGGAGGTATACATCTTATTGTTTTTTTAAAAAAATAAATTTGGAATTTTCTGTTTTAAGAAGACCACATAATTTGGGTAATTTTTATTCTAGCATATGGGGCTCATTACAAAACAAGATAGAGCTCTGTTGCAAAGATGATGAGTCAGAAACTTTATTAATACGGGAGGAAGTAAGCACCTGGGTGGCTTAGTCAGTTAGGCATCCAACACTTGATTTTGCCTCAGGTCATGATCTCACAGTTTGTGAGTTTGAGCCCTGAATTTCATGGTTTGTGAGTTCCAGCCAGGAGTCGGGCTCTATGCTGATAGCATGGAGTCTGCTTATATACACATGTGTGTATATATATATATATATTCCATATATATATATGGAACCTCAACCAATTCATCCAATGAAACTATCCATATCAGGAATAGTACCTAATAATTTTCCAGTTCCAGTGTACATTCTCTATTTTTCAAGTATTTGAAGGGGTAAACAAGAGAATTATCAACACCCTCGCCCCTATGTAAAGATATTAAAAGGATCACTTCTTGGCCCTTTAGCTAAGACAAAGTAAATAAATTGAAAATGAAACTGAAATCGGAATGATCTTGAAAGAAATAGGAGACACTAGATTTTGTTTAAATGATATAACAATAACAAAAAAATAAAACAGATGTGAAGACAAAAGGATCCCTCCGATAGCTTCTGTTTGCTATACACAGGAATTGTGATGATCTAAGGAAGTCTGGAGGAGCACAGAGAAGGTTTAGAAAAGAAATTGTGATGAGATGAGCTGCTAATTTGGAAAAAAAATGATTTGTGGCTAATGACTAAAGTGCAAATGAAGTTGGAGACTGAATTCACTGTAATCTCATTCTACAAATTTGTGAAATTATCTTCTGTCTTTAGTAGAGACAGAGAGAAGATTAATAAATTTGAGATTTGAACATAAACTTTTCTCAGCAAGCAAAAGCATTAATATCACTGCCATGGAAAACATAGACTTACAGAGCATATAATATATACTAGATGGATACATATGTAAAGCCTGCAGAAAGTTCAAAGATAAATATCAAGTAAAATGGTAATTACATTTGACGTGTCTTTATGAAGTCAAGTAACAAGCATATGATGATAAACTGATTAAAATGAAATGTCGAAGATATATAAATAAAGAGTGAAATATCTGGATATGAAATAGTCTGTGTGAATACAACTGCTAGAGCATGACTGTAGGACTAGGTGACCTTAGAGGAGAAGTGCCATACAGGGATTAGACACCTTTTTAGGATTTATAGAATTATTTTGTCCCAACACTTTCCCCAGAAATACATAATGAATGAAAACTTTACAGTCATCTGAACTTTTAAATGACCCAGTTTTTGTGGCATACTTATTTACTTATTTCATTTTTTATTTACTTCAACTCTTACATGCAAAACTTTTACTATGATATATATATATATATTCTGAACATTGGTTGCTTTTTGAACTCTCTTCCATGCAGGTAAATGCAACTGACTATTTCAGATATACTTTCTGCTAAAAGATATGTACCTGTCTTGTTGTTGTTGTTGTTGTTGTTGTTGTTGGCCTTGAGTTTTGTGTAATGTTAACTCACTACATATGAATCCAATAGTTTTCTACAACATGGTTTGCATAAATGCGTTTAATTGCTGCTCTTTGCCCTCTAATTAAGAAGATTAAGGATAATTCTGCCTGGGTCATTTCCACTTAGTTCAATTGCCAATATATCTTTCATGAGGGTGACTTTGGGTCACTCTTTAGTGAATTATTAAATCTGGCCTCATTTTTACAGGTGGAAGATTTTGCATCCTAATTGCACCAATGTCATGGCTCTTTACTTGCATGTACTTTCTATTTGAGATATTGAAATAGGATTGTGGTTTACAGAGAATATTTTATCATTTTACTTATGTGAAAAGTTCACAGAATTCCTTCTGGAACATTTTGTAAATTACCAAAACCATCAAATATAGCATGATGACAAATATTTCCTAATATCATTCATATGTCTAGGAAGACCACAAAAACATCATGAAATAAGCCTTTTCAGCTCTAGCATAACACTGTGCAAACTGAATCATACTCATTGATAGAATGGCAGTGCCTAGAATTGTTCCTGATACAAAGTAATGATTAATAAATATTTGTGAAATAAATTAATAATTTTAATATCATCACATAAATTATCCATGAGATTTAATTCTTTATATATCTTGTGATGTTTTATATAATTGTCTTACATTTCACTTTTAATATATTTTTGCAAGTGGGTTTATTTTATGTATAACATATACATATTATATATATAAACAGGACAGACAAAAATCTTTAATAGAATAATATTTAAAAGCATGGTTACATAAACAATATAATTTTAAGATTTAGTTATAAAATTCTGTACAAAAACCAATGACTTCTATGATATATAATGTATATTTGATATATAATGTAAATCATATTTTCAGTAAAATTAGTTTGAAGTCAAGTATCAAAGAGCTCTGTAGACGATTAACATCCCAGCCCCAAAATGAATAGAAAAACAAAATCCAACTATAAGCAGTCAATAAGAAACTTACTTCAACTTTTAAGACACACATAAGCTGAGAGTTGAAGGGATAGAAAAGGAATTTAATGCAAACAGAAACCAATACAGAGCAGAATTAGTCATACTACCTTCAAACAAAATTCAGTTTAAATAAAAAGCTGTAACAAGACACGAGTAAGGTCATATAATTATAAAGGGGTCAATTCATCAAGAGGATATGACTGTAAACTGTAAATATATAACCACCATCACTAGAGCACCTAAGTACATTAGGCAAGGATTAACAGAACTGAAAAAAGAAGCAGACAGTAACCCAATAATAGTAGGAGACTTAACTACTCCACTTTAATAATCATCCAGACACAAATTCAATGAGGAAATGTTGGAATTGAACTGTAATCATAAAGAAGTAAAATTGACTCTCATTGTAAATGATACAATCTTAGATATAGAAAACCCTGAAGACACAACCAAAAAACTATTAGAATTAAAAAAAAATTCAGTAAAGTTGCAGGATACAAAATGAACATACCAAATCAGTTGTTTTTCTATACACTAACAAGAAATTATCTGAAACAAAATTTAGTAAAGCAATTTAATTTATAATGGCACCAAAAACAATAAAGTATTTAGAAATAAATTTAAACAAGGAGGAAAATACCTTTACACTGAAAATTATGAGACACTGATGATACAAATTGAAGAAGACACGAATGTATGGAAGCGTAGACCATGTTTATGTATGGAAGAATTCATATTGTGAAAATATCCATACTACCCAAAGGGACCTATGGATTCAAGGCAATCTCTATCAAAATTCCAAAGACATTCTTCACAGAAATAGAAAAAAAAATGGTAAAATTTATGTAATACCACAAAAGACCCCAAATACCCAAAGTAATCTTGAGAAAGAAAAACAAAGCTGGAGGAATTACACTTTCTGATTTCAAACTACGTTACTAATCAAAAAAATATGGTACTAGCATAAAATCTAACATATAGACTAACAAAATAAAATAAGGAGCCCAGAAATAAAACCATGCATTAGTCAACTAATATTTGACAAGGGCACCAAGTACATACAATGGGTAATGTGTAGTCTCTTCAATAAATGGAACTGGGAAAACTGAATATATTCATAAAAAATGTACAGTGGATATACACGTAAAAGAATGAAGCTGATCCCTGCGGCATACCAGTGACAAAAATAAATCAAAACAGATTAAAGACTTAAATGTCAGACCTGAAACTATAAAACTCATAGAAGAAAATAAAGGGGGAAAATCCACTTTACACTGATCTTGGCAATGGTTTTTAGATATGACATTAAAAGCACAGGAAGTAGAAACAAAAATAAGTAAGTGGGATTACATCAAAATTCCAGAAAGTAAAATGGGTTCCCAGGGGTTGGGAGTCAGGGAAGTAGGTAGATGATAGTCAAAAATACAAAGTCATTTATAAAATGAATAACTTCTATAAATAAATAAATAAATAACTAACTAAATAAATAAATAAATAAATAAGTTAGTAAGTACTGGGATCTAATGTACAGCATGGCAACTATAGTTAACAATGTATTATTAACTTTAAGTTTTCTAAGACAATAGATATTAGGACTTTTTTGCCACAGTAAAAAAAAAATGGTAACTATGTGAGGTGATAAATGTTTAATTAAATTGATTATGTTAATCATTTCACAATCTATGTGTATATAAATCATTATGTGGTACACTTTAAATAGCTACAATTTAATAACTCAGTTATGCCCTAATAAAAGTGGGAAAAATAAAAATAAAAATAAAATAAAATCCCAACCCAAGTAGATTCTCATTTAGAACAAACAAGGAAAAATACAACTGATCTCCATGTCAGACATAGCCTCCTTATCAATTTTTTTTTTAATTTTTTTAACTTTTATTTATTTTTGAGACAGAGAGACAGAGCATGAATGGGGGAGGGTCAGAGAGAGAGGAAGACACAGAATCTGAAACAGGCTCCAGGCTCTGAGCAGTCAGCACACAGCCTGACGCGGGGCTTGAACTCACGGACCGCGAGATCATGACCTGAGCCGAAGTTGGATGCTTAACCGACTGAGCCACCCAGGCGCCCCACCTCCTTGTCAATTTTAAATATCTTTATTTAATTTGTTTTATATGTATTAACTGATTTCCTGAGGTTCTGTTTTTTGTTTTCCTATGATGTGCAAGGTTCATCTTCTTGTTTTCTGATACTAAAAATGCATATGTTATGTTTTTTTCTTTTCATGTATTTTTTTTCTGAGCCCAATAAGGGCTATACTTTGTGATGTTCCTCCTCTAACTTTTTGTATAACTACTCAGTATCAGACAATTTTGAAAGTACTACAAATATTGCCTATATTTGTTATCATAAACCATGGGAATATTGGTTCAGGCTTAAAATTTACAATAAAAATTCATGAATAAGGTTTTATCTACAAGAGATTCATTTTACATTTTACATTTTATCTACAAGTGATAATTAATCAAAATTAGAGTTTTCTCTTGTTTAGTCCTGGGGGAAGGAATATGAAGATGGGGTGAAATTTGCTCTAAAGACATTAATAATGAGGATTCTTTTTCTGGCACAGTGTGTGTGTGTGTGTGTGTGTGTGTGTGTGTGTGTGTGTGTGTGTCTTGACAGCTCTTTATTAATATTGGTTCTTTAAAAAATATTATTTATTGATTGATTCTTCTTTTTTTAAAAAAACATTTTTAATGTTTGTTTATTTTTGAGGGAGAGAGAGAGGGACAGAGCATGAGCAGGGGAGAGGCAGAGAGAGAGGGAGACACAGAATCCAAAGCAGGCTCCAGGCTCCAGCTGTCAGCACAGAGCCTGACACAGGGCTTTAACTCACGAACTGTGAGATCATGACCTGAGCCAAAGTCAGATGCTTAACCCACTGAGGTGCCCCTACTTACTGATTTTTCTAAATGTTCTGTCACTTTCCTCAAAAGGTCAGAAAACCTACCAAAGTACTTGAACCACACTTGTCATCTTAAAAATGTGTGCTGCACATGGATAACGTATCACCTTTAAGTATTTCATTTTCTCCTACTTCTTGTTTATCTGTTTCTTTTTTTAACAGTAAATTCACTAGTTACAAGAAAATTTTTAAAAAATGTCTTGTCCACCAAGGTAGAGTTTAGAGCAACTGAATTAATTTTTGAGAGTCAAATATTTTTCTTGATTTTTTCCCCTAAGTTCCTATTGAGCAAAAACACACATTTCTTGTAAACTACATTTATATGTACTCAACATATGGTATAGAAAACTTGCAAAATAAAGAAATAATATTTTACTTACCAGACATCAAGATATTAAGACATATACACGCCTAACATTTATCCAGATTAATTGCTTAAGTATTTTCTCTTTTTTTTTAATTTTTTTTAACATTTATTTATTTTTGAGACAGGGAGAGACAGAGCATGAACAGGGGAGGGTCAGAGAGAGACGGAGACAAAGAATCTGAAACAGGCTCCAGGCTCTGAGCTGTCAGCACAAAGCCCGACGCGGGGCTTGAACTCACAGACTGCGAAATCATGACCTGAGCTGAAGCCAGATGCCTAACCGACTGAGCCACCCAGGCGCCCCAAGTATTTTCTCTTTTAAGACCAACAAGTCATTTATTTGTCAAGTAAGTATATATAATATGACATGGCCAGCATTTGAAGACAAAGGTTTCAATTTGTGGTATTTTCTGCAAATATTTATACTAAGAATAATTTCTCCATATATATTAGATAAAATATTTTATGATTTTACATCACGGGAAAGTGTTTTCCTAAACGTTATATTATAAATATATTATACCACAATAAATAATTCAAAATTCTATATTATTTTTTGTGGATAACTTCAAACTCATGCTGATATATAGAAATTCTATAGTGTACTTCAATAACTAGGCCAGAAACTGAGGGTTTTTTTGTTGTTGTTGTTAAACATAGTTTGTCTTTTTTTAAGTGTACCTAAACACTTATTTGAAAGTTGCTAAGAGAATAGTTTTTAAAAGTTATCACCACAGACACAAAAATGTTGTAACTATGTAAGGAGATGAATATGCCAACTAACTTTATTGTGGTGATCATTTACTATACATACATATGTAAAATCACTGTGTTCTACATCTTAAACTTGCAGAATGTCATATGTCAATTATATCTCAACAAACCTGGGGGGAAAAGAGCACCAGATAATGATTAAGTGAAAGCAAAACAAAACTTTTTAGTTTTTTCTTAATTGACCTAACTGGTAACAGTTAAAAAAAAAAAGAGCAACATGGTATTCAATTATGCATGGTTAGGTAAATATTTATGTGTTATGTTATATAAGTTTATGTATGAATGAAATGAGTGACAGCACTGGCACAAGAAGTGGGAGGGAGTAATTAAAAATATGTTGTCATAAGATATTTGTATTATTAAATAAGTGGCATAGTGTTATTTGAAGTGGACTTGGGTTAAATGAAAATATATATTGCAAACTTTAGGACCAACATTAATAAAAGTCTAAAAAGAAGTATCATTTTTTAAATGTTTATTTATTTTTAAGAGACAGAAAGAAACAGAGCACGAGTGGGGGAGGGACAGAGAGAGAAGGAGACACAGAATCCTAAGTAGGCTCCAGGCTCTAAACTGTTCGCATAGAACCCAATGCAGGGCTTGAACCCACAAAGTGGAAGATCATGACCTGAGCCAAAGTCAGACACTTAACCGACAGAGGCACCGAGGTGCCCCAAAAGAAGTATAATTGATATACTAAGAAGAGAAAATAGAATGATATAAACTGTTCAATTCAAACACAAATGGCAAAAAAGAGTGGAAGATAAAAATAAGAACAGAGAACAAGATATAAAAAATATGGTAAATATTAATCCAACTGTATCAACAATCACTTTGATTGCCAATGGTCTAAACGCACCATTTAAAACAGATTATCAGAGATCAAGTCAAAAAACAGGACTTAACTACATGTTACCTACAGGAAACCCACTTTAAATATATACAAACATATAAACTAAAGAAAAGGGATTAAGAAAGATATACCATGCTAGCATTAATCAAAAGAAGATAGCATTAGCTATATTAATTTTGAATAACAGACTCTAGAACAAGAAAACTTATCAAGGATAGGCGGGCTATTACATAATGATAAGGGGTTCCTGAAGACATCATTGTCCTTAACTGTATATGTCTAATGATAAAGTATCAAAATATGTGAGGCAAAAATTGATAGAACTTCAAGGAGAAATAGATGAATCCATTATTAAAGTTAGAGACATCAATACTACTCTGTTAGAAATGGACAGATCCAGCCAGCAGAAAATAAATAAGTATATAAACTCAACAGTACTTTAAATTAACTATATACAATTGATATCTATGAACTACTTTATCCCCAAACAGCAAATTATACATTTATCAAGATAATAAAATATGGAACACTCATCAAAATAATAAGACACATCCTAACAAATTTAAAAGAATAGAAATCTTTTAATGTCTGCTCTCAAACTATAACACATTTATACTGGGAAGTCCCCAAATGATTAGAAATGAATGACACACTTTTAAATAAAGCTTTGTTCAGGAAAAACCTCAAGATCATTAAAAATATTTTGGACTGAATGAAAATGAAAAGACAACTTATCAAAAGTTGCAGATGTTGGGGCACCTGGGTGGCTCAGTCAAACATCTAACTTTGGCTCAGGTCATGATCTCATAGTTCATGGGCTCAAGCCCCTGTCAGGCTCTGAGATGACAGCTTGGAGCTGGGAGCCTGTTTGGGATTCCATGTCTCCTTCTCTCTCTCTGTCCCTCCCCCACTTGTGCACTCTCACTCTCTCAAATAAATAAGTAAACATTAAAATTTTTTTTAAAGTTGTACATACAGCAAAAGTAGTGCTTACAGGAAAATGTATAGTGTTAAACATATATATTAGAAAAGAAGAAAGCTCTAAACTCAATTACATAAGTATTAACCTTAGTAACTAGAAAAAAAATGTATTAAATTTACAGTAAGCAGAAGAAAAAAAATAAGAGTTAGACAAGAAATCAGTGCAACTGAAAATAGAAAATCAATACAGAAAGTCAAAGAAACCAAAAGCTGGGTCTTCAAAAAGATCAATACAAATGACAGGATTCTAGACAGGCTAAGTAAGAATAAAAGAGAGAGGAGACAGTTTAGTAATAAAAGAAATGAAGGACAAGACAGTACTACAGAACTCATAGACATTCAAAAGATAAAAAGGGAATATTATAAAAACTCTATGCCCACATAACCTAGATAAAATTGATAATAATAATCTAGATAAATAATCTAAGTAATCTAGATAAATCTAAATAATCTTGATAACAGATTGACAATATAGATAAAATGGACCAATTACTTGAAAGGTACAATATGCCAAAATCAATGCAAATATACATACAAAAATGAATCAACCTATATGTTTTGAAGCAATTGAATCAATTAATTAATAATGTTTTGAAACAGAAATTGCAAGGCCTATATGGGTTCACTGGTGAATGCTATCTAACATTTAAGGAAGAAATAAAATCAATTTTTTAATCGTCTCCTTCCGAAGACAGAAGAAGAAGGAATACATCCTAACTCATTCTGAGTTCAGCATTTCCCTAATACCAAAACCAGGTATTAGGTTTTATTATTTTTATAGGTTTATATTATTATTAACCAGGCAAAGACATTACAATAGAATAAAACTACAGACAAATATCTGTCAAGAACATATATGTAAGAATCCCCAAGAAAACATTAGCAATTACCAATTAGCAGTATGAAGGTTCCTCAAAAAATTAAAAGCAGAACTACCATTTGACCCAACAACTCCAGTTCTGGGTATTTATCAAGAAGAAAATGACAACGCTAACTCAAAAAGATATAAGCACTCCCATGCTCATTACAGCATTATTTATAATAGCCAAACTTGTCAACCTAAGTATTTACTGATGGATGAATGGTTAAAGAAATGGTGTTATATATACATGATGGAATAGTATTCAGCCATAAAACAGAATTAAATCTACCAATAAAAAATAAAATTCACCATTTATGACAATGTGGATAGACTTCTAGAGTGTTACACTAGGTGAGATAAATCAGAAAAGACAAATATTGCATGATCTCTCTTATACGTGGAATCTTAAATAAATAAATAATTAGTTAAATAACCCAAACTCATAGTCATAAACCTACAAGAAACCTACACCTAACATCATTAGTGATGAGACCATTAATAAAAAATAAGATACAGATGTCCTCTTTCACCACTCCTTTTCAATATCATACTGGAAGTCCTAGCTAACGCGATAAGACAAGAATAGGAAATGGAAGGCATACAAATTGGGAAGAAAAAAATAAAATTGTTTTTGTGTTTAGATTACATGATCATCTATGTAGAAAATCTGAAAGAACTCACACACACACACACACACACACACACACACACACACACACCTGGAACTAATTATCAATTACAGCAAAATCATAGGATACACAATTAATACAAAGAAGTCTATCACTTCCCAGTATACCAGCAATGAAAAAGTAAAATTTGAAATTAAAAACATATTAACATTTACATTAGCACCCCTCAAAATGTTAGTGTAATCTAACAAAATATGTACAAGACCTATATGAGGAAAAATTAAAAACTGATGAAATATATCAAAGAATAACTAGATAAATGGAGACAGCCCATGTGCATGAATAGGAAGATTTAATATTACTAAGATATCAGTTCTTTCCAGCTTGATCTATAGATTCAATGCAAACTCAACCAAATCCCAGCAGTTAGATACACCAACACAAACACAATCCATGAAAAAATAACTGATAATCTGGATATAATTTAAATTTTAAAAATCTGCTATTCAAAAGAAACTGTCAAAAGAATGAGAAGACAAGGGACAGACTGGGAGAAAATATTTTAAAAAGATACATCTGATGAAAGGCTGTTATCCAAAATACACAAAGAACTCTTAAAACTCAACAATAAGGGAACAACCCGACTATAAAATGGGCAAAAGACCTGAACAGACACCTCACCAAAGAAGATAAACAGATGGCAAACTATTTGAAAATATGTGCAACATTATATACTGGTAGAAACTGAAAATTAAAATAAATATAAGATACCACTACATACCTATTAGAAAGGTCAAAATTCTAAACACCAGTAACACCAAATGCTGACAAGGATGTGAAACAACAGGAACTCTCATCATTGGGAATGTAAATGCTACAGCCACTTTGCTGGGTAGTTTGGCAGGGTTTTTTTTTTTAATTTTTTAAATATTTATTTTTGAGAGAGAGAGGGAGAGAGAGAGAGTGCGCACAAGCAGGGGAGGGGCAGAGAGAGAGAGGAGACAGAATCCAAAGCAGGCTCCAGACTCTGAGCAGTCAGCACAGAGCCCTACGTGGGGTTTGAACCCACAAACTGTGAGATAATCACTTGAGCCAAAGTCAGAATCTTAGCCGACTGAGCCACCCAGGTGCCCCAGTTTGGCAGTATACTCTTACCATCTGATTCAGCAATAATACTTCTTGATATTTACACAAGGGATTTGACACAAAAGTCTGCATGTAGATATCTATATCAGCTTTATGCATAATTACCAAAAACTTGGAAGCAAACAAGATGTCCTTCAGTAGGTGAATGGATGAATTGTGGTATGTATAGACAAAAGGATGTTTTTTAGTGCTAAAAAGAAATGAGCTATCAAGCCATGAAGAGAGATGGAAAAAACTTAAATGCATAGTATTAAATTAAAGAAGCCAATCTGAAAATGCTACATAATGTTGTTTGATTCCAATAATATGACACTACAGAAAAGGAAAAATTGTAGACAGTAAAAATATTAGTGGTTGTTAGGATATAGGGGGTGGGTGTAATGAATTGCCAGAAGTTAGTGTTTTGGGGTCAGTGACAATATTCTGTATGTACTGTAATAGTGGACATGTTATTTATTATACCTTTGCTGAACCCCATAGAATGTACATTTACTATGGACTTTTAGTGATGATAATGTGTCAATGTAGGTTTACCAATTATAAGAAATGTATTACTCTGGTGCAGAATATGGATAGTGGAGGGGGTTGTGCATGTGTGGTGACAGGGACTATGTGGGAACTCCCTGTTCTTTCCACTCAAGGTTGCTTAAATGAAAACTGCTCTAAAAATTAAAGTTTAAAATACATACATACATACATACATACGTACATACATACATACTGGCTTTAACTAATGTGGCCACACAATTATTATTTGAACTGGACAACTGTAAAGGTGAAATACATTGTTATTAATTATTACAGCTGAACAGCAGGGGTTAATTGAAACTATGACAATTAAGCTGGGACACATGTTCATCTCCACTCTAAACCAACATATAAATCTACTGAATGCTTTTCTTTAGTTTATAATCAACTTACACTTGAGGCATACATAATTCATATCTGTGCTTATGGTATGTGTAGTATTTATGATAATCATCTATTAATTTGGTGGTGGAAGGAAAGGTAAAAACTAATATAGTACAGTGGCTATCAAATACCAGTTCTTGTTCAGGTCTCAACCTGGTTGTATTACTATCACTTTTGAGTATTCAAAAAATACATAATGTCTATGTCCCTACCTCCAGTTAGATGATAGAGACTAATCATCTTTAATAAAGTAAAACAAAATCTTTCCCAGATTCTCACCTAATGTGTAGCTCCTTTAGAAATACATAATCATGGGGCGCCTGGATGGCTCAGTGGGTAAGGCATAGGACTCAGTTTTGGCGCATGTCATGATCTCACAATTTCATAAGTTGAGCCGCATGTTGGGAGCAGCGTGGAGCCTGCTTGGGATTCTTTCTCCCTCTCTCTCTGCCCCTCCCCCCCCCCACAATGTCTTTGTCTCTCTCAAAATAAATAAATAAACTTTAAAAACATAATAACTGGTTAAAAAAGAAAGTACAGAGTCATGTCTATTATTTTCTAAAATACATCCTAAGTTCTGAGAAACAAACAAAACTATATTCCTTCCAAGATATTTACACATGTTGTATTACTTGTCTAAGTCCTATCACTCTTTAAGGCCAGAGCTGAAATCTCACTTAACCAAAATACTGCATGACAGAAAAAAAATACATTTGACAATACTACATTATATCAAAATGACTAACAGCTCATTTAAAGACAATTTATAGAGAAATATTCTCTAAAAGAAAAATTTAACGCTAATGTCTCTACTCCCAACTCATGTTGCTATTTGCTAGATCCACCTCTTCTTATACATAATTCCCTAAAATAAGACACTAGTATCTATAGTTCTCTGCTTTCAGTGAACGTTTAAACAGCTTGCTTGTATGTCTGAGGAAATAATTTGGTTCAGTGAGTATGGGAAAATGGAAGGGAAGCCTGGACAGAAAATGTGGTTATTGAGAGAGAAATAAAATGAGTCCATGATATAGGCTTCTGGGAAGAGGAAAGCTCATGGAAGGCTGGAAGGTGGTGAGTACAGGTGTTTGGAAGTCTACATAAATAAAATTGATATACCCAATTTAAAGGCTGCTTTCCTTGGAGTGTTTTCTTGACTAGCAGCTGTAGTTATGTAGAAAGACAACTAACTGAGCCAGAAGGACTGGATTCAATTCTAAACTCTGCCAATTTCTAGATGTGTCATCTATGAAAAGTCACAAAACTTTTCATGTCTTAGTTCTCATATTTTCAAAACAGTCAGTAATGTGGCAGAATTTTCATGAAGGAAAACAGGATAACATATTAATTTAAAATTTTATTATTTTGATTTTATGATCATTACTACTATGACACCTTGGATTACTGATGTGCAATATTTACCCACATACAATTCATCATACCAGTTCTCTGGATTACATTTTTAGTTTCAAAAGCAAAATATACCAAGCCATGGTGGAGTATTTGGAATACATTAGAGAAATCAAAAAGAAAATGGCACTTTAACTGTTAACTACATCATTAGAGATAATAATCTGGCATACGATGGGAAAGGGTTTCAGAAGCTAAGAGCTTTTAGAACTGGAGCAGAAAAACAGCACTAAGTCTTGCCTATGAAGCAAGAGGAATGGAAGAAATGAGATGAAAGAAAACTAAACTAAGAGCTACCATTTAAAGAAGCATGTGCAATTGCAGGGTCAGTGAGCACTTGACCCAAGAACAATTATGACTTTTGAGATAATGGTTTCCTAGCTAATATTCATTGGTGCCATACTTCAGGGAATTTAAGGTATCATAATACTAAGACTGCTTCATATTTAAATGCTGGTGTTTAACAGTCAGGAGTGTCTAACCCAATGGACATTTAAGTACTCTGATTCTTCATTTATTTATTTATTTATTTATTTTTTTCAAATTTTTTTTCTTTTTTTTTTTTTTATTTTTTAATATATGAAATTTACTGTCAAATTGGTTTCCATACAACACCCAGTGCTCATCCCAAAAGGTGCCCTCCTCAATACCCATCACCCACCCTGCCCTCCCTCCCACCCCCCATCAACCCTCAGTTTGTTCTCAGTTTTTAACAGTCTCTAATGCTTTGGCTCTCTCCCACTCTAACCTCTTTTTTTTTTTTTTTTTTTTTCCTTCCCCTCCCCCATGGGTTTCTGTTATGTTTCTCAGGATCCACATAAGAGTGAAACCATATGGTATCTGTCTTTCTCTGTATGGCTTATTTCACTTAGCATCACACTCTCCAGTTCCATCCATGTTGCTACAAAAGGCCATATTTCATTTTTTCTCATTGCCACGTAGTATTCCATTGTGTATATAAACCACAATTTCTTTATCCATTCATCAGTTGATGGACATTTAGGCTCTTTCCATAATTTGGCTATTGTTGAGAGTGCCGCTATAAACATTGGGGTACAGGTGCCCCTATGCATCAGTACTCCTGTATCCCTTGGATAAATTCCTAGCAGTGCTATTGCTGGGTCATAGGGTAGGTCTATTTTTAATTTTCTGAGGAACCTCCACACTGCTTTCCAGAGCGGCTGCACCAATTTGCATTCCCACCAACAGTGCAAGAGGGTTCCCGTTTCTCCACATCCTCTCCAGCATCTATAGTCTCCTGATTTCTTCATTTTGGCCACTCTGACTGGCGTGAGGTGGTATCTGAGTGTGGTTTTGATTTGTATTTCCCTGATAAGGAGCGACGTTGAACATCTTTTCATGTGCCTGTTGGCCATCCGGATGTCTTCTTTAGAGAAGTGTCTATTCATGTTTTCTGCCCATTTCTTCACTGGGTTATTTGTTTTTCGGGTGTGGAGTTTGATGAGCTCTTTATAGATTTTGGATACTAGCCCTTTGTCCGATAGGTCATTTGCAAATATCTTTTCCCATTCCGTTGGTTGCCTTTTCGTTTTGTTGGTTGTTTCCTTTGCTGTGCAGAAGCTTTTTCTCTTCATAAGGTCCCAGTAATTCACTTTTGCTTTTAATTCCCTTGCCTTTGGGGATGTGCCGAGTAAGAGATTGCTACGGCTGAGGTCAGAGAGGTCTTTTCCTGCTTTCTCCTCTAAGGTTTTGATGGTTTCCTGTCTCACATTCAGGTCCTTTATCCATTTTGAGTTTATTTTTGTGAATGGTGTGAGAAAGTGGTCTAGTTTCAACCTTCTGCATGTTGCTGTCCAGTTCTCCCAGCACCATTTGTTAAAGAGACTGTCTTTTTTCCATTGGATGTTCTTTCCTGCTTTGTCAAAGATGAGTTGGCCATACGTTTGTGGGTCTAGTTCTGGGGTTTCTATTCTATTCCATTGGTCTATGTGTCTGTTTTTATGCCAATACCATGCTGTCTTGATGATGACAGCTTTGTAGTAGAGGCTAAAGTCTGGGATTGTGATGCCTCCTGCTTTGGTCTTCTTCTTCAAAATTACTTTGGCTATTCGGGGCCTTTTGTGGTTCCATATGAATTTAGGATTGCTTGTTCTAGTTTCGAGAAGAATGCTGGTGCAATTTTTATTGGGATTGCATTGAATGTGTAGATAGCTTTGGGTAGTATTGACATTTTGACAATATTTATTCTTCCAATCCATGAGCAGGGAATGTCTTTCCATTTCTTTATATCTTCTTCAATTACCTGCATAAGCTTTCTATAGTTTTCAGCATACAGATCTTTTACATCTTTGGTTAGATTTATTCCTAGGTATTTTATGCTTCTTGGTGCAATTGTGAATGGGATCAGTTTCTTCATTTGTCTTTCTGTTGCTTCATTGTTAGTGTATAAGAATGCAACTGATTTCTGCACATTGATTTTGTATCCTGCAACTTTGCTGAATTCATGTATCAGTTCTAGCAGACTTTTGGTGGAGTCTATCGGATTTTCCATGTATAATATCATGTCATCTGCAAAAAGCGAAAGCTTGACTTCATCTTTGCCAATTTTGATGCCTTTGATTTCCTTTTGTTGTCTGATTGCTGATGCTAGAACTTCCAGCACTATATTAAACAGCAGCGGTGACAGTGGGCATCCCTGTCGTGTTCCTGATCTCAGGGAAAAAGCTCTCAGTTTTTCCCCGTTGAGGATGATGTTAGCTGTGGGCTTTTCATAAATGGCCTTTATGATCTTTAAGTATGTTCCTTCTATCCCGACTTTCTCAAGGGTTTTTATTAAGAAAGGGTGCTGGATTTTGTCAAAGGCCTTTTCTGCATCGATTGACAGGATCATATGGTTCTTCTCTTTTTTTTTGTTAATGTGATGTATCACGTTGATCGATTTGCGAATGTTGAACCAGCCCTGCATCCCAGGAATGAATCCCACTTGATCATGGTGAATAATTCTTTTTATATGCTGTTGAATTCGATTTGCTAGTATCTTATTAAGAATTTTTGCATCCATATTCATCAGGGATATTGGCCTGTAGTTCTCTTTTTTTACTGGGTCTCTGTCTGGTTTAGGAATCAAAGTAATACTGGCTTCATAGAATGAGTCTGGAAGTTTTCCTTCCCTTTCTATTTCTTGGAATAGCTTGAGAAGGATAGGTATTATCTCTGCTTTAAATGTCTGGTAGAACTCCCCTGGGAAGCCATCTGGTCCTGGACTCTTATTTGTTGGGAGATTTTTGATAACCGATTCAATTTCTTCGCTGGTTATGGGTCTGTTCAAGCTTTCTATTTCCTCCTGATTGAGTTTTGGAAGAGTGTGGGTGTTTAGAAATTTGTCCATTTCTTCCAGGTTGTCCAATTTGCTGGCATATAATTTTTCATAGTATTCCCTGATAATTGTTTGTATCTCTGAGGGATTGGTTGTAATCATTCCATTTTCATTCATGATTTTATCTATTTGGGTCATCTCCCTTTTCTTTTTGAGAAGCCTGGCTAGAGGTTTGTCAATTTTGTTTATTTTTTCAAAAAACCAACTCTTGGTTTCGTTGATCTGCTCTACAGTTTTTTTAGATTCTATATTGTTTATTTCTGCTCTGATCTTTATTATTTCTCTTCTTCTGCTGGGTTTAGGCTGCCTTTGCTGTTCTGCTTCTATTTCCTTTAGGTGTGCTGTTAGATTTTGTATTTGGGATTTTTCTTGTTTCTTGAGATAGGCCTGGATTGCAATGTACTTTCCTCTCAGGACTGCCTTCGCTGCATCCCAAAGCGTTTGGATTGTTGTATTTTCATTTTTGTTTGTTTCCATATATGTTTTAATTTCTTCTCTAATTGCCTGGTTGACCCACTCATTCGTTAGTAGGGTGTTCTTTAACCTCCATGCTTTTGGAGGTTTTCCAGACTTTTTCCTGTGGTTGATTTCAAGCTTCATAGCATTGTGGTCTGAAAGTATGCATGGTATAATTTCAATTCTTGTAAACTTATGAAGGGCTGTTTTGTGACCCAGTATGTGATCTATCTTGGAGAATGTTCCATGTGCACTCGAGAAGAAAGTATATTCTGTTGCTTTGGGATGCAGAGTTCTAAATATATCTGTCAAGTCCATCTGATCCAATGTATCATTCAGGGCCCTTGTTTCTTTATTGACTGTGTGTCTAGATGATCTATCCATTTCTGTAAGTGGGGTGTTAAAGTCCCCTGCAATGACCACATTCTTATCAATAAGGTTGCTTATGTTTATGAGTAATTGTTTTATATATCTGGGGGCTCGGGTATTTGGCGCATAGACATTTATAATAGTTAGCTCTTCCTGGTGGATAGACCCTGTGATTATTATATAATGCCCTTCTTCATCTCTTGTTACAGCCTTTAATTTAAAGTCTAGTTTGTCTGATATAAGTATGGCTACTCCAGCTTTCTTTTGGCTTCCAGGAGCATGATAAATAGTTCTCCATCCCCTCACTCTCAATCTAAAGGTGTCCTCAGATCTAAAATGAGTCTCTTGTAGACAGCAAATAGATGGGTCTTGTTTTTTTATCCATTCTGATACCCTATGTCTTTTGGTTGGCACATTTAATCCATTTACATTCAGTGTTATTATAGAAAGATATGGGTTTAGAGTCATTGTGATGTCTGTATGTTTTATGCTTGTAGTGATGTCTCTGGTACTTTGTCTCACAGGATCCCCCTTAGGATCTCTTGTAGGGCTGGTTTCGTGGTGACAAATTCCTTCAGTTTTTGTTTGTTTGGGAAGACCTTTATCTCTCCTTCTATTCTAAATGACAGACTTGCTGGATAAAGGATTCTCGGCTGCATATTTTTTCTGTTTAGCACACTGTAGATATCGTGCCAAGCCTTTCTGGCCTGCCAAGTTTCAAAGGAGAGATCAGTCACGAGTCTTATAGGTCTCCCTTTATATGTGAGGGCACGTTTATCCCTTGCTGCTTTCAGAATTTTCTCTTTATCCTTTATTTTGCCAGTTTCACTATGATATGTCGTGCAGAAGATCGATTCAAGTTACGTCTGAAGGGAGTTCTCTGTGCCTCTTGGATTTCAATGCCTTTTTCCTTCCCCAGTTCAGGGAAGTTCTCAGCTATAATTTGTTCAAGTACCCCTTCAGCACCTTTCCCTCTCTCTTCCTCCTCTGGGATACCAATTATGCGTATATTATTTTTTTTTAGTGTATCACTTAGTTCTCTAATTTTCCCCTCATACTCCTGGATTTTTTTATCTCTCTTTCTTTCAGCTTCCTCTTTCTCCATAACTTTATCTTCTAGTTCACCTATTCTCTCCTCTGCCTCTTCAAGCCGAGCCATCGTGGATTCCATTTTGTTTTGCAATTCGTTTAAAGCGTTTTTCAACTCCTCGTGACTGTTCCTTAGTCCCTCGATCTTTGTGGCAAGAGATTCTCTGCTGTCCTGTATACTGTTTTCAAGCCCAGCGATTAATTTTATGACTATTATTCTAAATTCACTTTCTGTTATATTATTTAAATCCTTTTTGATCAGTTCATTAGCTGTTGTTATTTCCTGGAGATTCTTCTGAGGGGAATTCTTCCGTTTGGTCATTTTGGAGAGTCCCTGGTGTGGTGAGGACCTGCAGTGCACTTCCCCTGTGCTGTGGTGTATAACTGGAGTTAGTGGGCGGGGCCGCAGTCCGACCCGATGTCTGCCCCCAGCCCACTGCTGGGGCCACGGTCAGACTGGTGTGTGCCTTCTCTTCCCCTCTCCTAGGGGCGGGATTCACTGTGGGGTGGCGTGTCCCGTCTGGGTTACTTGCACACTGCCAGGCTTGTGTTGCTGGGGATCTGGCGTATTAGCTGGGGTGGGTAGGCAAGGTGAACGGGGGCTGGAGGGGCAGGCTTAGCTCGCTTCTCCTTAGGTGATCCACTTCAGGAGGAGCCCTGTGGCAGCGGGAGGGAGCCAGATCCGCTGCCGGAGGTTTGGCTCCGCAGAAGCACAGAGTTGGGTGTTTGCGCGGAGCGAGCAAGTTCTCTGGCAGGAACTGGTTCCCTTTGGGATTTTGGCTGGGGGATGGGCGGGGGAGATGGCGCTGGCGCCTTTGTTCCCCGCCAAGCTGAGCTCTGCCGTCCGGGGGCTCAGCAGCTCTCCCTCCCTTTGTCCTCCAGCCTTCCCGCTTTCCGAGCAGAGCTGTTAACTTATGACCTCCCAGACGCTAAGTCGCGCTTGCTGTCGGAACACAGTCTGTCCGGCCCCTCCGCTTTTGCCAGCCAGACTCGGGCTCTGCTTGGCCGGCGAGCCGCCCCTCCGCCCCGGCTCCCTCCCGCCAGTCCGTGGAGCGCGCACCGCCTCGCCGCCCTTCCTACCCTCTTCCGTGGGCCTCTAGTCTGCGCTTGACTCCGGAGACTCCCTTCTGCTAATCCTCTGGCGGTTTTCTGGGTTCTTTAGGCAGGTGTAGGTGGAATCTAAGTGATCGGCAGCCCGCGTCCTCCTACGCCGCCATCTTCCGGAACCCCCCTGGCGCACAAAAGTTCTCACGCTCCGCCGTGCCACGGGATCCGCGCACCTTCGCCCACATCTTGGCTGCTGTTGAGTGCTCCTACTGCCCCTTCCCCGGCCATAGGCGTGGTCCCCAGACACCTCCTCTGATTCTTCATTTAATCCTCAGACTTAAAGAACAGTACCTTTTAATAGGACACTCAAATATTCAGGGGGTCCTCAGTATTAATTAAAACTTTCTTCCTAATCTTTATGTCAAATATCACTAAGTATTTAATCCCTATGACTTTTTATGAAAAAAAAATGGAGATAAAAAATTCAGACTAGCAAATAAATGTGTATTCCAACACAGATATGAATTTAGAGTAACCATGCATAATTTATTTGGATATGTAAACATTAATGTTGGTAAAAAAAAATAAAACTCAGAAACAAAAAGTAACTTTTTGATCCCGATATAATAAAGATTTAAATGTTTTCTGCAATTGTGTTCAACTTAATGAAATTAATTTAGAAGGTTCTGGAACCAGGATGTTTTCAATAATATATGATGAGGCAGGTGATCCTGGTATTCCAATTTGTCTTCTTTTATTCTTTCCTATTTTTTTAATCTTGATTTTTTTAAAAAATATTTTAGTGTCCCCAAAAGTGGATATTGGTAATTTCAAGATTTATTCCTGACTATAAATGAATGCTTTGATGGATTCCTAAGGGCTACAAAACTTGATCCCTAATGTAAATAATACTTACTATTATGAGGAAATAGTATGCATAAGGAACAATAATGGAAGTTTTATGGGTGGTGCCAATATGAACATCATTAAAACATATTTTCAAGCTATAATCCCCAAGTTAAAAATCTTTTTAGAAATTAAGGGTAATAAATAATTCATATTACTTAGGATTTTATAATACTGACTAGACTTTATGCCTCTGATAGTAAACAGTAATAAATATAAATTCATTTTCCGCTATTTATTATAGTACATCCCACTGGACTTTATAGGTCTTAAAAACCTGAAGACAAATCCAAGGGTGAAGAAATAACAAATGACACTATATACATACTTTTATTATTATGACTTGTAACTGATAACATAAGTTGCTAACTTATGTTAACCTACAACATTAATTTTTCCATCCATGAGAACACATTCCCATTAATTCTCTGGATTTTGCTTTTACCAACTTTCCTTCCTTCCTCTCTCCTCTGATTCTTTTGCTCTTTCTTCCTACATTTCTAACTCTCACTTGCTATTAGAATTTTTTGCAAAATCAAATCTGCTCATCTTTCTACTTTTTCTTTTCAGGAATATATCCCTCAAATAAATTTCTCTCTTTATGACTATTAATAGGCCAGTAGTATTGTTACTGACATTTTCTTGGCATTTTTTTTTCTTCCTGTTACTTTACTATGAAGTTCTCTATATATTGGTTTAATGAAAGCCTCTTTTAAACAACTTGTAGCTGAGTGTTTTTCTTATAGTAATATAATCTCTTACCCATTTTATCTTCTGCTATGTGCCCTTATTTATGTCCTTCTCCTTTTTTAATAATTTTGAGTTGACTATGGCAATTTTTCTCAAAACTGTTTGAAGTAATTGAATAATTTTAATCTTTCAGATTTTAAACCATATAGCATGTAAACTTACACTTTAGATTTAAGACTTATGTCAACAATGAATTTAATCACTCTAAATCCCTTCCTTTATGAATTCTAGAAAATCTTGGATATCTTCTATATTCATTCCCTGATTTCATATATTTTTGTGTTTTTTTTATGAAGGTAAATTGAAGTCATATTCACTCATAATTTTACTAATTCTATATTTAAAGATTCCTTCTTGTATCTTAGGCCTTCTTTCTGAAATTATTTTTCTTCTTCCTAAATGATTTTAGTATTTGTTTAAGTAATCCTTCCCAATTTATATTTTTGCCCTATTCTAGATTGACAGCCAACTAGGAATACAATTCAAGGTGACAGATTTTTTTTTAATGATTCCACTGTCTTTCCAAGTCCACTGTTAGCTTCTGAAGAGTCTATGACTGACCTCATTATCATGTAGGTTATCAGCTTTTCACGGTAGGGGGAAACAGCACAATCAGATTTGTGTTTTAGATAAATTCCCTGGAGGCATTATGAAGCCTGAAACGAAATAGGAAAGAGGCCAGTGTCAGGAGAAGAAATATTTTTGGTTGGGTTGTTAAATTCCAAACAGGGATTTAGAGCTTTAAAAAAGGCAAGGAGAACAGGAATAAAAAAACAGATAATTTTACTTTTGAGGGTGGATTTTTTTTTTTTTAATAATACAGCCAGTAAAACTAGCACACTTGAGAAAGAGTGGGGCGTGAACAGGATGTTTCTAATTTGGGTGATTGGGAAGAAGGTAAAACATTTATCTAATACAAGATCACATATTAGCTTTGAAGATTGCCATGATTTTGAGAGGCAGACAAATGGCAGAGCCTAGTCGTTCAAATGATAGCTATTAGAGCCAAAATATCTATTTGGGTTCAAATCTTAAATCTAACACATACTGAGTAAATATTGCTCAAATTATTTTATCTGTTTGTGCCTCTGCTTCCTCATCAGTAATGTAATAATAATTATACTAACTCATAGGGTATTTGAGGATTAAATAGTATATGTAGATGTCATTTATGTGTGTGTATATATACATACATACATTCATACATAAATCTGTTTTAATCCTGGAAGAGGCTTTTTGTTAATTTTGTTAACTGAAAGAGCCTCAATGGCAAAGCACTGTAATACTTTGACCTCAGGCCTATTAGTAAACTACGTAGGATGCTGGGAAATGCCCTTCCTTCAAAGAACCATAGTGACTAATTTCGGTATGTGGAAGTAGACTGAGTAGCCTCAGTTACTAATTGCAGACCTGAGAGGACTCTTAGAGCCATATTATTAAGCATATGTGATACCTTAATTTTTTATAGAAGATCATAAGGAAAGGATCAGATTCATAAGTCCATACGCCTATCTTCTTGCTTTTAAGAAAGACCCATGATCCTGAACCATGTCATGGCATCCAACCTAACTTTTTCATCCTGCAGCACTGGAATAGCACAGCCAAAGTTCCGCTTCGAAAATTAGATACTACAAATGGCAGTATTTCTTTCTGTACCCTGAGTCTACCAGTTTTAGCAAATAAAAATACAGGAAAACCATTTAATTTTGAATTTCAGATTTACAAAAATCTGTTCTTAGTATATCTTGTGCAATAGTTGGAATATATACTAAAGCATACATATTGTTTATCTAAAATTCAACTTTAATTGAGCATCCTTGTCATTTGGCAAACCTGAGGATGCTGGCAGGCTTCTGCGCTTTAGCACAATTGACCCAAACCAACGTCCATTCAGCAAACCGAGTTCCTTTACCTGAGTAGGTATATTTAAAAAGCACTCAGATTAAGTGGGATTTCCCATAAAGATATTTGGAAAATAAGGATACCCTTAAATATAAAGCAAGATGGAGGTTTAAAGCATTGGAATGAGACAGATTGGGCAACAAGACTCACTTCATTTGTGCATATGGGTACGTGAGCTCTTGTAAGGACTGGGAGTTGTTTGGGGATGTATTCACTGCAAAAATAGTGGTTACATGTTTATTAGAAAAGCAAGATAGACATGGCGTATAAACAAAAATTGAAAAAAAAAAGCCCATTAGTATGAGGAAACATACCTTTAAGAGAATCAATGGATGAAATCTTAAAGTTGGAAGAGGAAACATAAAGGTAGCCTGAAAAATTTTGTATCAAAAAAAAAAAAAGGAGAGCATGCCAAAGCATACATAATACTTAACAGCTTCATTGTCAAATATGAAATTTGAAGTTAGCCTCAGAGAGATCTTCTTCACTGTATGTTGTAGAATAACAAGGAGTACTACATAGTTAAAAACATACGGAAGAGAAAAAAAATTAAAAAATCAACCAAACAAAACTATATAGAAGAGTAAAATGCTACAGTTAAGGAAGATACAAAGTTTCCATCTCAGCACACCTATTAAAAATCATTACCAATAACAAAATTAAATGGAGATAAATCCAATTTTATAGCATGAAGTGACTCAGAAAAATTCTTTAATTTTCAAAATATTTAACAAATACAAAATCTTCCCAAAGATTTAAATTTAATTGTTTCACTAGCCTAACCAAACAATAGCTTATTTTAGCTGTCCTAATATAACTAATTATTCATAGTTTACACCACTGCCTACAGCCTTATTAATGCTAAAAATAGATTATAGGTGAAGTCACCATATGAATCTTTTAATTAAAAACATGTATATATATTACATATGTATCTATATGATTAATGCTTTTTAGATCATGCTACTGTTGGTGTTAAAATGCCTTTAATAGGATTATTTTATCATTTAAAATGTATGGTAGATATTTTTCTTTTGTATTTTCCCTAAAAATCTAAAATTATTTTGTATGTGAGTATGTGTAGGTGTGCATGGCATGTATGTAGGATGTTAATGAGGGGGTATGTTAACAATATATAAAGAAAGAGAATATAGAAAGTAGGTCTCAGCTACTTGCTGAATCATTGTGACAAAATAGTAACAGAAAACTTTTAATTATTTATGTGGTGAATTCCAAATATCTTATTCCACAGTAGTGCATATATTCCAAGATTTACAAGAAGTTTAACTGAAATGGTATTCCCTAATAACTTATTGAATAAAATAATAAATTCAAATAAGTTTTGTACGAAACTAAAAGGAGATGTCTAAATACAATAGATTTTGTTTTGGGAGGAGGACATTTAGAATTAATATGCCATTTTACTATTCAGACTATTTTTGCCATTTCTCATGATGGAAAGGCTCAAAATTGATTATTAAATTCAAATTTTCATAGAAGTTGTATAATCCCTGATTGTGAGTTACATTTGCAAATTATAAAGCAAGCTTTTTAGATAAATTTCCTGTCTATGTTTACTGAGTACCTGTGCAAATTTTTAGTTTGGCCATAATTTATAGATATTTCAGATAATTTGCTCCCCCTGGAGAGTGCATCATGAAAAAAGAGACTCAATCTATGAAAACTACTTGAGAGACAGGATAGAAGAATGGTTGAAGCTCAGATTGTCTTATCGTGTTATCATGCTGCATGAATTTAAATCCTGCCTGTATCACCAACCAACCATGTGCCAGTAGGGGATTTACTTATTCTTTACCTCCCTTTCATTATTTGAACTATGGGAGAATCAAGGAGTATTCATTGTCAAGGCTTCAAATTTAAAATTTCAGAGATGCATCATGATATGGTAGTTAAGAGTCCAGAATCTGGAACCGAATGCTTTGGATTCAAGTCACAATTCTGCAATTTATCAGTTGTTTAGCTCTGAGGAAAAATAACTGACATTATCTGCATCAGATTTTACCTTTGTAAAATTATAATAACAGTATTAATTAGCTTATACTCTTTATTTTGAAGATTATGTGAGTTTATCCATGTGAAATGCTTAGAACAATACCTGATTTAAATCAGTTATGTGACTGAACAAACGTAAAGAAAGCCCTAAAGGAATGCCTAGAGAAGAGTCAGTGCTTAACTGATATTACCCATTGGGTTAGTTTCTATTAACTGAAACTAAGTTCAGAAGTCTGAAAACAGGGCATCAGTCAGGCTACCCTCCTTACGGAGACCATAGAAGGAAAACTGTTCCTTGACTCTTTCAACTTCTGGTGGCTGTTGGTGTGCCATAGTACATGGCCACATTCCTCTCTACTTGTCTCCTTATTGCTTTTCCTCTGGATGTGTGGTGATCTAATCTCTCGGCTTCTTTCCTAAGGGTATTTATGATGACATTTAAAATTCTTCCATATAATCCAGATTAACATACTTACCTTACCTTAATCACATCTGCATGAACTATTTTTTCCAAATAAGATAATATTTACAGGTTCTAAGGATTAAGAGAGAGATATAAATTTTGGAGCTATTATCGGCCTAACATAGTTATTGAGATGTATTTGCTATGACTTGATATTTTTAATTATACTGTTTTTTTAATTTTGTATAACACTATTTTTTAAAGTACTTGTGATGACTTAGCACAAGGTGATACAACACATGGATGATTTTAGAATACAGCATGCAAGGAACTAAGAAAAATAGCATTTATTCACTTCAAAGTTTTGAAATTAGCAATTTCTTAATATCAAATTCTCTGTGTACTTTATTTTATGTTTACAAGATTTAGTTTATATCTTAGGTTAACTTTCTCCAAACTGAATTAGAAAGAAAATCTACTTTGAAAATAACTAAAAATGTTGAAGCCCTTTGCATCATATCTGTATTTCTACATTTTCTAAAAACATAGATATTCTAGTACTGTAAAATATATACTAATACTAGGGTATTGGTAATTTTTTAGTACCTGATACTTTATTAATTAAAAGAATATATGTGGAATAATAATGAAAATGAGTCATTTTCCTACCTCTGGGTTTTAGCATGCCAATTTTATTCAGCTATAACATTTGCTTAATATTTAATTTTTCCAGTCACTTACTTTCTACTAAATTATAAAGTAACTCATGAGACTTAATGCAGTTTTAAATGTAAAAGGTATAATGAATATGGAATATCATATATAAATTAATTTGTAGGTTGACTTGAGCTTCAATTTAAATGTTTTCTAAAAAGTGGTTATTAATCTGGAGCCCATGAATCTCTGAAGTTGTATGACTAATTTTATTCAGAAGTACATGATTTCTGGGGAAAAATTGCACAATATCATCAGTCCTTCAACAGTGTCAATGATCCAAACATTTTTAAAACCACAGCTCCAAGGCATAATATGATTTTATAGTGGCATTACTTAAATATAATTATTTCATTCATTCAACTGATTATGTCCTTATTAGATAAAAACCTATGCAAGCTATTTGGATTTTAGGGAATCATTAAATAATTGCCCCTCTTTCTACATCTGAGTTGAACAATTGATAGAGACCCAGGAGTCAAGCAGATGTGTATCAATACATAATTTATATTTCTGATAAAGCTACTTGGAAGATGTGACCTTATTCTGTGCCAGAGTGAGTTTGCTACTAACCCACTGAATGTAACTATTCACTCCCAAACCCCAAGTCTCTTCTATGGTTACAGAGTCAAGTCTTCTACACACCCTTAAGCAAGGAGGGCAACTGGTGAGGTTCTGAGAAAACACCTCAAGCTCCTTCTCTGCCCTTCCCCAAATAGCCCATCCCTCCACGGGAAGAATTGACAAACAGTGGAGATTCTGTAAGAGGAGCTTTTTAAGGAGATTCTTACACATGGCTTACTGAGGTAAGGGGAGTCAGTGCTCTTTTTTGCCATTCTCCACCTTTTTTTCTTTCTTTCTCATATTTGGCTTTAAACCTGAAATCTATGAGGAGGAGATTACCAACTCATGGTGACAGTCCTGTTTCCATTTACTTATTTCTTTTCATAGCTTCCAATTCTGAAAGCTTTCTTGGGTGCTTTTATAGAATCACCAATGGGTCATTTTCCTTTTGTGCCTAAAATACTTCAAAATAGGCCTTTACAGTTCTTTATTGAAGCTAACTTAACAACCTTTCTATATCCAAGACATTCTAAGGAAAAATTTCCCTACTCATTTTATCTCATAAAACCTATCAGAAGTATTTCAGCAAAATCAAATAGCATTGTAAACTAATACCAATTATACAGCTGTGATAACATAGGGATGCTGTAAACTTGAATAAAATGGTTTCCATACATTAAATTTTTTAACAGATATTGAAGATTAAATATTAAATTTGTTTGCAAGTTCAAGTCTCTAAGAATTAAAATCCTGAGGAATTACAATAAAAATCACTTTGTAGTGCATTAATGAGCTAAATTCAAAGTAATTACAACCCAGAATTCGTATGTCCCAATGAATTATTCTGACTATAATAAGACAGATATTTTCCCCAATACCTTGGTAATGGTGTGATTTCTTTGACTGCTACAAAGTATATCTTATACTAGAACAAAAGCAGCATCCTCGGGTTCTTAAAAGATGTTTTCTGGGTATCACATTTAAAAAGTCCAAATAAATAAAAAACACAAATAAGATTTATACAACACTTACCTTGACTACCCCAACACACACCCCCACAACTCCATCTACACATGCACATGTATGTGCACACTCACAAAACTTAAAGAACACAGAAACACTTTGCCTCTAGGGCTATTATACCAAGAAAAGTGATGTTCACAGTACAAGAATATAGGAAACTCAGTTACATTGGAGAAGATCCATATATCGTGGGCTCAGCTTTAGCATTCATTCTAAGAGAGCATAGTCCATAACCAGGGCTTTACAGAATATTGGAATAAATCCCCTCATATACACCTAATTAAGTAATTAGGTTTGTGCAGGGGGACATTTCACTGTGAATACTCTCCCAGGGAGTGGCACTTTTAATAAAATTAAAATTTGCTTTTGTTTTCTATATTTGGCATATTTAATTCCTTTTAATTTAGATTTAGCCTTGGGTAAGTTGATTCTGGTAACGAAGTTCTGAATTATTACTCTCTAGTGATCTCCAATCCACAATATTCTATAAGCAGACCTCTGATACTTGGCCACATTGGCTTCCTCCACTGCCTTTGTTGTAAAATCTCTTAAATATCTATAAAAAAAATCTCTAAAGGAAGCTTTCTCATTTCTTGCAATTTTATTATGTACCTTTTAATCTATCAGAAAAATGAAGAAGTAGAGGAAAGAGGAGGAGGAAGAGAAGGAGAAGAAGAAGAATTATCCTCAGGAAATTTCTGAACTGAAGCTTATGTTAATATTTCTGAATTTTAGATTATAGATTCTTGGAGAGGACTAAATCTATGCATATGGTTCCCCAAAGTGCTCATTTCATTTCCCAAATCTTGAATGTTTCAACCACTGAGCTGCAATTATTTCGGTTTCATCTATTCCTTCCGTAGTAAGATATGCCAATAGTATTTCATTTTCACTTGATTACTTACTTCTTTCAAGAGTCTTAACCTAATTTGTGGTTGTTCAACCTATAGCTTAAATAGATCCTTTTTGTTTTATGTATCATGTAAGTCCACCAGTACTTGCTAGATTGAGTTAATACATTCCTTCCCCTTTTACATTTGGTTTCTGGCCCATACATATATTCATTCAATAATTTTCCAATGTCTTGTCCTTTTCATGTTAAATTATTTTCTGCCTCAGCCACTTTTTTAGATCTAATAACAAGTAAAATATCTAGTTCATTTCTTTTTTTTTAAGTTTCTTTATTTGTTTTCAGAGAGAGAGAGAGGAGCAGCAGAGAGAAGGAGAGAGAGAATCCCAAGCAGACTTCATGCTGTCAGCACAGAGCTGGGCAGAGGCACCAATCTCATGAACCATGAGATCGTGACCTGAGCCAAGATCAAGAGTCAGATGCTTAACCGTCTGAGCCACCCAGGCGCCCCTCTAGTTCATTTCTATTATCTTCTGCCAGACCACTTAAATCATGAAGTTTTAAAATTTATATTTGTCTATTCTGGCCTTCGAGATTCCACTTTCTTTTTCATGTCATTCTGGTCTATTATCTAATATGCTGCTTTTCTCTTAAAGAAACCTCCCTCCTTTGGGTTAGTCAAACATGCCACAATTTCTATCATGACAGATAGATTACAGCATGATATTTCAAGCAGCCATATTGTTATTGCTTCTTTTTTGTTGTTGTTGTTGGTGTTGTGTTGTTTTTGCTGCTGTATTTTAATGAATTTTCATGAATAACTTTTGTGTTTTTTTGTCTAAGAATTTTTCTTTTCAGAGCAGTTTTAAGTTCACAATAAAATTGAGAGGAAGGCACAGAGATTTCCTATAAAGTGCCCTGCCCCACACATGAATAGCCTTCCCCATTTTCAACATCACTCATCAGAAAAGTAGAGATTTTACCAAGGATGAACTTACATTAACATCATAATCACCTAACATCCATAATTTATCTTAGGGTTCACTTTTGATATTGTACATTCTATGGATTTCGACAAATGTATAATGACTTATATTTATCAATGTAATATCATAAGAGTATTTTCACTGCCTTAAAAATCTTCTGTGCTCTGCTTATTCATCTGTCTTCACCTCCCCACCTCTGGCAACCACTGATCTTTTTATTTATTGTCTCCATTTTTCCTTTCAGTACTATTTCTGTAAAGTTTGTGTTTATTGCCATGTATGGCCACTGAATCTCTGCTCTGTTAGCTTCCAGGGCTGCTAATGATTTGATAGATTTTTTTTTCTTTTTAATGTCTTGAACCTTAAGTCTTCTGCCTCTTGCCAGAGGGACTGTGTCTATGTGTGGTCTAATGTTCATGTAGTTTACAGTTTTGCCTTATCCTTCCAATTCATGCTCACAAAGACCTCAAGGTCATCACGAAGTGAGAATTTGGGGCTTCCTTCCATCTTTTGGGTTCTGAACACACCTTTGCACTTGCATAGCTTTTAGGTCTCCTATAATATTTCAGAGCTTTTCAAGTATCTTGTGAACATCTCATTCACTGTATCTTCCTTTAAAAGTTTTGGTCAGTCTCCTCTTTGCTACAACAAACATCACAGCTTTGGACAGCTGTGATGCTATTTTTTTTCTTTCACTCATTATTTTCAACCAAGACGCTGGAAATAAAATTATCCCTTGATGTAAGCACCTACTTAGCCAGGTGCCTGGGTGGCTCAGTTGCTTGGGCGTCTGACTTTGGCTCTGGTCATGATCTCATGGTTTGTGGGTTGAGCCCTGCATCAGGCTCTGTGCTGATGGCTTGGAGCCTGCTTCAGATTCTGTGTCTCCGCCCCTCCCCCACTCACACTGTGTCTTTCTCTCTTTCTCAAAAAATAAATAAACATTAAAAAAATTTTAAACACCTACTTAGCAAATAATGATATCACTCTGCAACAGAGATTCTTCGAAGCAGCTGACAGACAAGCCAAATAGTGAACCTGCTCTAGGTATGGGATTTTTTGAGGAACTCAAAATCTGGTCTGTCCAGGCCTGTGGCTACATGGTGGCTTGTTTTTTCAGTTACTCTGGTTGTGAGCCTGGTAGTCTTCAAGGCTGCTGCAGAATTGGGGAAATAAAGAGGGGAGTAGGCAAAGTTATATTGCTATAAATCCTGCTGTTCTTACCGAAATTCAGTTGATTTTCTCAAAGAAACAAGAAACATTCTCCTGTTCCTTTCGATACTCTGGTTAATCTTCACAGCTCTGAAAATCTTGACTCTGACAATTTGTTGCCAATGCTTAAGTTCCCTTTATAAAGAAGTATATTTTTGGAAGCTCTCATTCTGCCATTCTGGAAGCTTCCCCCCCCCCCCCTTTCTTTCTTTATCTCCAGTGAATTTAAAAGACAAAGCAGACAATTTTCGCATTTCCCTACTTGGGTGAGTTAGTTTAATCTTTCTATGTATAGCTGAATATTCTCCCACTGAAACCTTGCATTAGATCTGTCAGGAATCCTACAAATGAAAGGTAGGAAATAATCACTATGCCCAGATATTTTATGTGTAATTTAAACATATAGTATAAGCTAATTATCATTAATATTCTTTTTGAAAAGTAATTCATTCCCATCTTACAGATAATAAAATTTAATAAAAATCAGAGATGTAAATTTTTCCAGAGTCAAAAGCAGTGCTTTGTAAACTAGTATTCAAATCCACTCCAGCTGACATAACAGTAGATTCTGTTTAAACACTGGATCATATATACTCCTTTCATTATGTATTTATTTACATATCAGTGTCCTCCACTAAAGATGAGCTCATGAGCATTAGTAATACTATTGATTTGTGTTTATATCTTCAGTGTCCGCCATATTGGCTGATATCCAGTAGTCACAATGTTGAATGACAGTATAAATGAAAGTCACAACCTGAGTTTCTAAGTTTTACATTTCTAACGTGAAAGGTGGAATTAGAAGAATTCAAATGTCTAATATGGCAAATTCTGTAACTGATATGTTATTATTCCTGTGGCATTTGATAAAACTATTATTGCTAATGAAGAATGAAAGTGGAGGTTGACTGAAGCTGAAGACTGGCTAGAATTTGTAAGTCTATAGGTGAGGATGCTGTAAGTATTAATGTTCCTCTCATAAGAGAGGAATTTGGTTCTTTCCTCAAAATTTAGATGGGAGCTAATCTTTCTGGAGGTCTGTTTGTACTGTCTGTATGTCTATGTTTTGTCATTATCAACAATTCTTTAGAACCAAGATTAGGTAAGATGATGCTCCACAAACTTTCCACATCCTGTTGTAGGGTATTATTTTGATATTTTAATATATCAGCCTAATTATATTTATTAAAATGTCACCTTATCAAGAGATATGTCAGTATAGTTATATTCAAGTAATACATAATAATAATGATAAACAATTATAATAATAAAGTATCTGACTTTTGTTGAGTACCTACTATACATGAGGAAATAGTTTAAGCATGTTAAACACCTTATATAACTCCCAGAATAATAGTAAAATGATTTCCTCCATTCTACTTATGAATAAATTGCATCATAGAGAGCATAAGAATTACTTTCTAAACCCAAATGGCCAGTAGAAGGTTGACTCAGAGGCACTTTAATTCCAGAGGCTATGATCTTAATCATACATAAAACAGAAGTGTGCGGGGAAACAGTACATTTAATCAAGTTTTTTAGCTATTGTTTGGTTTTAAATTCTAGGGAATCTCTTGTTCTAATTCCACACAAAGCACAATATTGGTTCTGGACTCATATAGGAATAAATCTTAATTCTATACACTATGATACAGTTTGAGCAAGTTATGTAAGCTTCCTGAACCTGAAGTAACTTGAAAATGAAATGCAAATATAAATACTAACCACTTAGACTTCTAATGAGGATTCCAAGAGATAATGAATGCATACAACTTAACCAAATGGTTGGCAAATGACAAACACTTAGGGGAAAAAGCATCTGTGTGTGTGTGTGTGTGTGTGTGTGTGTGTGTGTGTGTGTGTGCACAATGCAAATTTAACATTATAGCTCTGTGTCGTATATGTGCTTATTGTTTTGGTGTTCTTTTAGTGCTGTGGAGATTTGTAATGGGATGAGCCCAGGGGTAGATTTCTGCTCACATTAAATAAATGCATTTGATGCAGGCTGCCAAAAGTCTTTCTTAGTCATCTATTCACTGATACATAATAATCCTTCATGAATCTTACAGGTAACCACTGTTGACAATCCAGGGTATTTTTAAAATCAGAACACATAACAGCACAGTTTAACGCCACTATTTCTTTGATGCTAGCATTGGTCTTTTGTGCTCCTCTGTATCCCTAACTTCTGTCTATTCTTCAAGGCCCAGAACAAGAGTCACTTACTTAATGCCATGTTTGTTATTCCTCTGCCAAAATTAATTATTTTTTATTCCCATCAAGTATCATTTACATGTTAATTATTTATATTATATATTTTTATAATCAATGACATGGCCAATATACCTGGTTTTAACTGGATTAAATGATCCTTATAACAAGGGTCCTATTAATTTTCTACCACTGCTGAACCCAAATCCTTAATATCATGATGATCTGCGTTAAGTAAATGTTGGATAGATATTGCCTGTTAAAATACAGATTGAGGCCTGACTGCAAAGAATTTATGGAAGAAGTTGAAGCATATAATTTTTGCACTCAGTATCCCATTGGGGAAATTACTTCTTTTGTTTTCAGATATCCTGCATGTAGGAAAATGATAGAATACTAGAGGGGGAAATCATATTACACAAAGACTGGTTTAAGCATTTCTAATACTATTGCCCTGCATGGAGTTATGCATGTGCATATCTGGGAGGAGATATGTTTATAAATCTTTGTACTGACAGTAAAATAGAGAGCTCTAAATACATTTTGGTACATACCTGGCATTTTCTTTCTGAACTCAATAAGAATGTAAATGAAATTGCATAGCCTGTGTGTAAATATGCTATATACATAGACTTGGGATACATATATTGAAGGCATCAAAAAAAAAAAAAAAGAAAAAGAAAGAAATCGAGTAAATAAATTTATTTTTGATCTGAGACCTGTAGAAATGTCTGACGGTGCAAAATGTCATCTTTAATGTGGTGTACCTGACTCTGTGGTATCCAAAGATGAATGTCAAGTCATGGGAGAATGAAAGAGGCACTGAAAAGGAGAAGGATAATATCTTCACTCAAACATACTTATATTCCAGTTATGACTGAAAATGGAACTCTGCTGAAAAGATCGAAAAAATAACACAGTGTGACTATAATACAACTTCTGTCTTCCTATTACCCTGAAATGGCAATTTCCTACTGTTACTGTTATATACAATTTTCACATATATTTATAAAAAGGAACTTAGGAACAGAAATGGTATCAAAGTGGAAGAGAAACAAAGAAAGATGTTTTTTTGTTCTTGTTTTTTTTAACTCCAATCTCATTTAATTCTGGGTGACTTTTCACTCTCAGAGTGGATTACTTTTTATGCTTCACCAGATATTCCAGGAAGAGCTTCAGTAAATCTTAGCTGTACCTAACTCCTTAAAATCACATGGAATTGAAATCCATTTTAGGTAAATATTTTATTCAAATATTTGAATTGTAGTTTTTCAAAGTAGTGTGTGGGGTAATGGAGTAATTTGAATATCTGAGTAATATCACAAGGAAAACAATGATGGCCTTAAATTCTTAAAGACTTATAAAAATTAAAGAAAAGAGCTGTGATGTCATCTTCCTATCACCTGAACCAGAACTTTACACAAACACTGTCACTCATTTAGAATAAATTATGCCTTTAAAAATCTAATAGAAAAAACAGGGAACAGATTAAAGACTAAAGGGGACAATGCATTCATTCTCATTAAGCTCATAAATTTATCACCTTTCTAAAATTTGATTTAAACTTCATCCTACATGTATCTTTTTTTCTGACTTTACCGTATTTTTTGCCATATTATTTGTCTCAAAATCTTAGAAGAAACTAAAAAACAGTTCCCGTCTACATTTACAGAACCAGCTGATGTTTCATACTGAATTAACTGTAAAGTGACTGTGCTCCTATAAGTGTGTGCAGTATGCATAAATTTCTGAATTATGTTATATTACTTAATTTTACTATATTTTAAGATCTTGGAAGATATCAATATGTCTAAATAGTTCATAAGTTTTGTTAGTTGTCCTTATACATTGATAAGCATTTTAAAGAAAATGATTTAATATTTTGAATGACTTGGGGTGAGAGGTCAAATGAGATAGATCATTTTCTTAAAAATATCTTTTCCTATCATGTTTTTATCTGGAGTTTCTAATATTCATTGGTCATTTTCTCATGTTATTTAATTGATGACTCAATGTTCTTTCTAATTTTTTTTTTTCATATAGAATATTCTGAACATTTCATACTAGTCTGTCAGTGCTAGATTTGGAAGGTCAGTGGTAAATATTTTAAGTTATGTTAGTGGAAATGAGGGCTTCTTTTTTAAAAAAAAATAAAACTCATTCTACTCCAAAGTGGGAAGAGTAATGCTTTGTAAGCTGTTAAATATCCAGATATCTGATCATTAGATCATCATAGTCTTAAAACTGTCATCATAGTCTTAAGACAGAATTGCAGCCAATAAATGGAGATAAATCAGGAGACACAGTAACAGAGATAGAGATAGATAGATAATATGGAGAAAGACAAAGAGAGAGACAGATGTCTTACTTTTGAAAAGCACAACCGTTTAGTTTTGGTGTATTCCATTTAAAAAACACTGCTGTTTTAATAGGTCATATGTGGTCTGAGAATAGGATGTGGAGAAACAGGATTCAGAATCATTTTCCAAGTGGAAGTCAAGTCTTCATCTATTCAATTATTGTTGAATAAAGCTAAGGATAATGAGTTAGTCAAGTACACAAGGAGGATGTGTATGTGTAATTTTACAAATATATAGGAGGTTTATATTCACAGAAATTTAAGAATTATTGATACAGTGGAATAAGGAAAGAAATTAGTAAGATTTGTGCCTAGGTTATCACAGGATCTTTATACTCCCTATACCTCAACTTGCCTAGTTTTAATAAATATTAATACTTCTCACCCATGAAATCAGAAAATATATAATTAAAAATGTATTTTATTCTCATTTTTTTAATTAAAAAAATCATATGACCCAGATGTCACTTATGACATGTAAGGAGGTTGGAAATGGACACTCATGTTCTTATAATAATAAGAAAAAAGATGTTGAAAAAACCAAAAATTAATTATTTTCCTTGGACCCATCAGAGAAGTGAGGCTTCAGGGTCACCCCACAAAATCCAGAGACACAGATGAAGAATCCAGAGAGTCATAGCTTAGATATGCTTATCTGAAACAATATCTCCTGAGCTAGAACGTCCAGTGGGTATGGAAGGTGAGATATCAAGTCAAATGGATTATTCTTGAGCCTTAAGGAATTTGTCTTGCTAGATTTTGGACTTGCTTGAGACCTTTCATCTCTTTCATATCCCAATTTCTCCCATTTGGAAAGAAAATATCTATCCTGTGCCTCTTCCATCATTGTATTTTGAAAGCACATAACTTGTCTTCTTTCACAGGTTCATAGCTGGAGAGGAATGTTGCCACATGATGAATTGCACCCCAAGTCTTACCTATATGTGATTTAGATGTTTAGGTGAGACTTTGACCTTTAAACCTGAGAATTTATGCTATAATGAGTTAAAACTTTGGGGCTTTTGAAATGGAATTGATGTGATTTGCTTTTGAGAAGAACATGAGTTTTGGGAGACCAGGGGCAGAATATTATGGATTGAATATTTATCTCTCCCCAAAATTCCTATGTTGAAGCATTAACCTTCAGTCTGGCTATTCCACACCATGGAATATTATTTAGTAATACGAGGAAATGAGCTATCAAGCCACACACACACTAAATACATATTTTAACTGGAAGTAGACAGTCTAAAAAGAATGTACATGGTATATCCAATTATATGACATTCTGGAAAGGCAACACTATACAGATGTACAAGGATCAGTACTTTCCATGGAGTAAAGGGGAGGAAAATAGGTGAGACATGGGCTATTTTAGAGTGGTGAAATTATTCTGTATGATACCAAAAGTTTGTTTACACAAAAGTATGTGTTTATCAAAATCTATAGAGCTTTAAGTCACAAAAAGTAGATCTTAATGTATCCACGTAATACTGGGATCCCAGAATTTTATGCCAAATGTGACAACACATCTAATTGCATAAAAAATGTCTGACACTATCTCACTGAAGTGGCTGGAGGAAAAGATAATGACTTAAGTAACTTTGGATATATATGGAGTTTGTAAGACTAAAAGAAAAAAATTATTTCAGTTTATAAAGTTTCTTATATGTTAACAATTCTGGTACTGCAGTTTCCAAATTTCAATATGTTGGAATAATTTACAGACAAGCAAGGTGAGGAAAAGTGGAATGATCCTTTTGTTAATGAAAGAGTTAGAAAAGGTGGTAAGAATTCTTGGTTACCTAGTAAAAGTAAATTGTTGCCTATAGAAATATTTATGGGTATATGTATATACACAGGTTATTATGTACATATTTCCTTGCTTGCTGTCTCAGATGAGAAGCCCAAAAAGCAAAAACACCCTAGTAGCAATAAGATAAGCACATCCAGCACCTTTATCTTAGTTTCTAGTTCCATTCTCTAATAAAAGGAATTGGAGATGTGATTTATCCTAGGACTGGGTCAGGGAATGTACAAGATGAACCTGGAAAATCTCTCAGTGCCAGAAAATAAGGAAGTTTCCCAAAGAACTATAATGCTATACAGTTTCTCATGTATAAACAACCATTGGTCTACAGTAGACAGTAGATATATTCGGGAATTAGTTTGCCTGGACTTCACTCTAAGTCTCTTTGTCTACCTACACTGTGATGCTGGGAAATTTACTCAAATGCTCTGTGCTTCATTTTATTTGCATAACTGAAATAGTAACAATTTAATCCTCATAGGATTAATTTGAGGGTTACTTTTATTCTTAGTGCAATACCTTTCTCAAAATAATGTCTTAATCAACACCCTGGATACTATCTATACTATGTGTTTTTATAATTTTAGTTCATACTGGGGCACCTGGGTGGCCTAGTTGGTTGAGCATCCAACTCTTGATTTTTGGCTCAGGTCACAATCCCAGGGTAATGGGATCGAGCTCTGCACTGGGTTCCATGCTGAGCATGGAGCCTGCTTGGGATTTCTCTCTCTCTCCCTCTGCTCCTTTCCTCTGCTTGTGCTTTCTCTCTGTCTCTCTCTCCAAAATGATTTTGGTTTATACTGTATATAAAGTGTTCTCTAATATTATTTTCAACTTACTACTATGAAATAAATTTTAAGTTATTTGTAATATATTAAATATTAAGGGAAGCCCACAAAAACATGTATGTCTTCGTTTTGATAATTCTTATGACTACTTTCAATATATAAGAGGAAACCATTTTTTCCTCTGATTTTTTTCAGCCATCAAACCTACATAAGATATAAGGGCAGAGAATAAAATCTCATTTCATGTCTGTCCTAATAGGTACATTTAGTAAAAGTGGAATATTAAGTTTATTATTTCCAAGGATCTTGGTCCAAAGCCTATTTAATTTCTGTTTGTAGAATTAAGTTAGCATTGTTGTGCTGAGACTAACAGAATAGCCTGGAGGAAACTGCCAGGAGGTTAATTACCAAGTTCTCTTGAAAGTCAATAGATTTTTTCAGCAGCCATTTTCACTAAGGAAGTCCCGAGGGTATTTATTGCTTGAAGAACATTACTATTAGCAAGTTTTACTTTGTCTGAAAAGCTCCATATTCCAAATGAAATTTACTACTTACAAGAGACAGTCAAACACATTTGTAAATTGCAATGAAGCACTTCTAAAATAACATTTTCAATTCAGATACACTTACATATCTAAATATTCTGTGAATTTAGAACCAAAGCTATCAGGGCTTATTTCAAAGGAAAATGCAACATCGCATGCTTTAAATATAATCTCTATGCATTCATCTTGATAGAATAACCACAGTTATGTAATATAGCATTTAGATCAATTTAAAGAGTCAACAAGAAAGTGGAATTGGTTTTTGCAGTAACTTCTAGCAGGTGTTTGCAAGTCTGTTCAGCTCTACTGCCCTTGATTAAGTTAAAATATATCTAATGAACAATAATATTACAAATAATTTGTAATGATTCATCTTATGATAGATCAGCATTTTGAATTTTTTAGGCCATTAAGAGATTACTTACTATAATTATAGAATTTAAATTAGATCTAAAGGTCATTTAAATGTGTTGTCCACTAGGGTGCCTGGGTGATTCAATGTGTTAAGCATCTGAACTTGATCTCAGCTCAGGTCATGATGTCATGGTTCCTGAGATTGAGACCATGCTGCACTGATAGAATGGTCTGCTTGGGATTCTCTCTTCCCCTCGTCTGTGTGTGTCTCTCTCTCTCAAAAAACATACAACATTAAAAAAAACATGTTGTCTACTCACTGCTACTGTTTTCTCAAGAACATTATTGGTTATTAATCCTAGCACTCTTATTGAGAACATTATGGATTTGGCTTCCTGATGCTTCTCAACAGAAACTTCTAGGCAGCCACTCTCAATGTATCATGCTTAGGAGTCAAGATGAATTCTATTTTTCATTCTGTATTTCATCCAATATCCTCTTGTCACATATACCTCTGAGGATATAACCCTGATTCTGCTTGAATACCTCAAGGAATGAAGAACTTGTTACATGATGAGACAGCACCATTCATTTTGGGAAAGTTACACACACTGAAGTGCTATTTGTTAGTTTAAACCCAAAGGGACTAAACCATTGTTTCCAGCCATTGACCCAAATTCACTTTCTTCAGACCATTGTAATAAAAGTTGAATTTCTTTCTGACTAGAGGAATCTTGAAATAATTTTGTTGCAAAAGAAGCCTAGAAATTTTGCAGCCATGCACAGATAGGAAGTAAACTGAAATGGCCCAATGAACTTGCCTATCTTGGCAGATTGTGGCTTTCTCTTCACAGATAACGATGAACTACATTGCCAAGTCATTCACCCCACAAAATTATACAACATACAACATTGAAATAGAAATAGTATCATTGCAATAACGATGCCCTTCAAAAAAGTTTGAAATAAGAAGAAGAACATGAGGATCACCAGTCCATGGTAATTCTGAATTTTAGGCAAGCAATTGTTTGCCAGACCTTCCACGCTTTGGGAGTGAAAGTATTCATTGATGAGGACCTAGTTTTGTTCCATGAGAGTGGTTCCCATGTTCATTATTGTGTATTGTGCTGTCTAAATTTTCTTTGATCCAGGTTCTTTCCACTGAGATAAAGTTCCTTCCTTACAGGAATTTCTCATCCTAGTTCTCAACAGCAGAAAATTGAAAGCCCAGTGTTTTGCTTTTGTTTTTAATTTTTAATTGTTTTTTTCCTTTTTGCCCTAAACTGGTAGTGCTTTTGCCAGTACAACTTTATTTAATGTTTATGGGTCTTTTAAACATCTTATGTGGGTCCACTCAATATGCCAAAAGCCACATCCATAATATATCTCTCTAATTACCTCTGTATGTCAGGCTGCTGACAGACAACACCCATAAAATTCTTAGAAGCCCTTTGTGTCAAGCTGTGAATGGCTACTAGGTACTTTTTAAAACCTTTCCTAGAAGAATGTTAATGAGGATTCTTAGAGCTAAAACCTTGATTTGATTTTTGATGCCAGATTTCATTTCAGTTTGTGAATCCTTATCAACAGAGAAGACTGAAGATGATTATTCATCAATTCCTGGATCTTCTGTATTTCCTCTAAATCCTGCTTGCGAATTAGATAATTTCTTCATTACATCATCTCTCTCTTCCCTTTCACAGATTACTGACATCCAACTGACATTTACAACATCTTGCCTGATTACATTTGTCAGTGTTCAAATACGTCATATATTTTCTATCTCACATATTACTGCAGACAACAATTTTGTTAGTTGTTCTTATTCTACTCTATTGGTTGTAGTTTCTCCAAATATATTTTTCAATTTTTTTTCCATCACTATTAAAATTTTGAGCATCATTTTCCCGACCTTTTCTGTTTCCTTGCCGTATTTCCAGTCTGAGCATGGTTCAGCCAATGCCAAGTGGTTTAAATTCTTGTAAGTCAGAATGCCTCTTCACATCCATTTTTTTTGCCAGTTTGCTCTTGCTTCATGGCAAATCATCTTAAAATATACTGGCTTAAAACAATACATTATGTATTGATTCTCACAGTGCTATGGCTTGACAGGGAGGATTTTGCTGATTTGGGCAGATTTAGCTGAATCTAAATAATCTCAAGTGTTTTCACAACTTCCTAGGAGTTAACCAAGGTTGTTGGAATAAGAGAAAACTTGATTTATGTATCTTGTGATTAACTCTGTGTCAACTGGAGCATTGGCTAAATATGTCTCATCATGCATCCAGCCGGCTATCTCAGACTTTCTCACCAGCTTGAAAAAGTATTGCCAGCAGCACAACAAGCAAGTGTGTTGGAAGGCAGTTCTCTATGAGCCTCCTCAATGACACCTATCTGCTTCTTTCTAGCCTCTGATGTCAGCCTCCTCTCCAACTGTCAGACAACTACTAAGTAAATGGCATATATTTGGGTATGTTTATTTGGCAACACCCAAATTTGATTTATCATATTTATTAAGTTAGGGCAAATGCAGTAACAAATACAAAATCTCAAGGGCTTTTACAGAATGAAGTTTATTTTTCCCTCAAATCACATTCTTGGTGGGGTACGTGGGAAAGAAAGTGGGGATCATTGATCCATGCTAATTTCAGGGAAAAAAATTCTATCAACCTAGGCGCTCAGGCATTTGGTATTTTGAAGCTGTGTCATCTGCATCATCTGGCTGATAGCAACAAAGACGGTGTCCATGCAGAAGACACATACATTGTTAACCACTTCAAGTTGGAGGGGACATATGTCATTTCTACTTATATTTCATTGGTGAAAACCAGGCATGACTCCACATAGATGCAAGTAGGCTGGAAAATATAATCTAGTAGTGTTCCAAGGAAGATGAGGTTATTATGATTGATTGAACAATCACCTAGTTTTTGCCTAGCACTCTACTAATAACTGAATGCTGTTTTTTATTAAATGCATATTTATTTTGTATTTTCAAAATTTTAATATATCAAATATATTCTTTTATCAATTAAAAAGCATCTCATCATAGGTAAAGTTTGTACATTTTTAAGTATTTAATCTTGGTTTAGGAGAATAATTCATTCCAGAAACATGCTTGTAATCCAATCCACTTGTATATCAAAGCAAATTTCAAGAACCATTGGCTCAGTTGTGATCATGTGACACTGAGCACCAGGTACTACTCATATTGCAAGACATAGCTCGTTTATCAAGTTAAAATTTGTTAGAAATGTTTGCTCGTTTTTCCGAACACTTGCAGGACAAGTTACTTGCAATCCAAGGTTTTATGTACTTTAAAAGAATTGATCCTTCTCTTTACACAGATAACTATTTTCAAAGGAAGATGCCACATAAAACATAAATTCTAGATTAATCATAGTGAAACACCTGAACACTCTGCTTCATTCAAGCAATTTCATTTTTTGTCTTTATTTGAAAGCCCAGAAAGTTATCAAAATATTGATAGGAAGAAAGTACAGAAAGTTATTTCCCTACATGCATTATGTGTTACTGTAGTGCTCATAGAAGTGATTCTTATGGAAAGCAAGTAGTCTGAGTTCCAGGGATTATTCTAAAAGCTGTTGATGAAGGAGAGGGCCATGGCAGAACCATTTATGTATTTAGGACCTCTATTTCATCTCCTCTGAGGTGTGATTTGGACTTGATTCTATCTCCAGCCTATGTGCCTGAATGATAATGCTCTAACTCACTGGCTAGATTTGTCTGATTCTTGATATTGCCAAAACAAACTTGATTCTCTTTTCCTATACTCCTAATTTCTTTTTGTATTGTGTGATGGCACTTTTCAAGGATCTATATATTACCTGTTTGCAGTAATGATGTACTTTCAGGCCCCAAAATCTGGTTGCTTCCTTTATTAGACAATCAGGCTTGGTATTCTTGTTCTTGTTGTAGCTCCATTTTTACCTTGACTTTTCCTGCTAAGCTGTTTCAGTAAGAAAGAGCTTTAAACTAGGGCCCCTTGGGTGGCTCAGTTGGTTGAGCATCTGACTCTGAATTTCAGCTCAGATCATTACCTCACAGTTCTTGAGTTCAAGCCCTGTGTTGGGCTCCACACTGACAGTGCGGAGCCAACTTGTGAGTCTCTCTCTGCCCTTGTCCTGCTTATAGGCTCTCTCTCTCAAAAAAAATAAATGAACTTTTTAAAAAAAGAACATTAACTTTATGGTCATATACATATAGATAATAAAAAATAATAGAGCAATTTGCCTTTAGAAACTGATAAGAATTGTTGATGTAACTAAATGTTTTCCTTAATTCTAGATGAATATGCTGCTTTACTATCATGAATTAACATCTTCACTTCAAATGGATATCCCTATTTGAGATGAGATGAAAAGTTTAGTACTGCGATCAAATCCCTCATGCTCTGCAGAGCTTTGAAACTAATGATTATGCTATTTTAAAGGCACAGTTGTCAGTATTTGAAGATAGGGCTTGTTAGTTCAATTTTAAAGCTGCGTGTACTCAGAGAGCTGAGTTTTTGCAAATGTTAAAGGGATATTGAGATGAGGTGTTCTATGTTTACAGGTTTGTATGATTTCTAACAATTAAGACAGATTCTCTGCTTCAAAAATTAAAGTACGATAAATTCAGTAATATTAGTTGATCAGTCATTTTGGATCATTGATATTCTGTAAGCAAATGTCTAAATTTCAATTTGCTTGAATTTAACTTGAAAGACATTTATTTGAAAAAATATTTGTTCTGTTCTTGTATTAAACTTGTCACAAGATTTGGGGGAATACTTAATATAAAAACACATGTAATTACTATGGAGCTTTCAAAAAACTTTATGGATTAAGAAAGTATACCTAAAAAGCAAAAAAAAATAAATGTTCTGGCTTTTAATATGTAGCTAAATGTGGTAATATACAATTGTGCATAGAAATAGGAACAGGGGCTGATCCTAGTGGTTTGAAACTGTCTCACTTGTATCAATAAACAGACGTATGTTCCACTAAATTATACCTCGCCCATTGTTTATTTCTTACTCACTAGTAACATCACAGAAAAAGAACAGAGCAATTAAAAGATGAACAATGAATGTGCTATAAAGAACTACAAAACTTTGGTATAATACAAATGTAATGCTAATCCATATGGTTTTCTACATCCAAATCACACATATTTGTATATCTCCTACTGTTGTAAATTTTGTTTTTGAAAGTAAATTCATGCTATGTCCAACTGAAAAAAATTCACTATATACATATCTCACAATATATAGACATATAAAGGATTTGAGTTTAAATTTATATGTCTCATAGACAATATGAAAAACATTTTTATATTAAGTTTAGTATTAAACAGGGTAATGAAATATAAAATTCAAAGGAATTTCACTTAATCACCTGATTTTTAACATTTTTGAATGACATAGAATGAAATCTGGTGATATGTAAATATATATATATATATATATATATATATATATATATATATAACATATATATATTTTATAAAACATATATATATATATGCATACACATATATACATATATATACACACATATATTGAGGGGCACCTGAGTGGCTCAGTTAAACATCCAACTCTTGATTTCCTCTCAGGTCATGATCTCACAGTCTTAAGATGAAGCCCCATGTGAGGTTCTGTGCTGAGTGTGGAGCCTGCTTCAGATTCTCTCTCGCCTTCTCCCTCTGCCCCTCCTCCACTTGTGTGCTTATGGACTCTCTCTCTCTCTCTCAACAACAACAAAAAAAGATACCTATCAGTCTATCTATAGACATGCTGTTCCCTAAGAATTAAAATAAAAGCATAAAGAACTTGGTTTTATGAATTAAACCATTATAACAAATTGGTATAGGAATCACAGGCATATACACTTAAACAGAATGACAAACTGACACTTTTCATTCTGGCTTACAAGGTAGAAAATCTGTGGTTACTCTGTTTTTGACCTATGTAAGGTTTGTCTCGATTTCCCTTACCAGATATTAGTTTATATGTGGGAAATATTTTTATCTGGCACCACTGAAATGGCATAGTGTCTTACTAATCAACTATTTCCAACTGTATGACCCTTTTTGTTCTAAAATGTTGATCCAGACACCTAATTGCAAATTTGGATACAATTCATCTGAGTCATTAATTTCATAAGATAACAGATATGTGTAATCTACATGGTGGTGTAATAACAATCTGCTTCATTCATTTTGTAATTACCATCTGTTTGTACTGATGTGGTAGAATCTGCCACTGACATATAAATTACAGCTAGAAGATGCTTACAGTAAGCATTATTAGTAATTAGTAATATGTTATATACATATGCAAGGTGGCTCTTAAATCTTGGAAATTTCAATATTGGAATGTTATAAATATTCCAGTTGGAAATTATTCTTCATATTAATCATTCAAAGCATTTTTCTCTTTAAAATCTATATAAATTTGTTCTTTTATGATTTTATGATATGTTCTTATATGTACACACACACACACATATATAAAACTAATGTACGTTCAGTACCAAAATATCATGTCTTAAAAATTGTGTCATTAAGTCAAGAGATAATTGTGGATTAAGTAGTGTCTGGCCTTATGTTATGCACTGGAGATATAAAAATGACAATATTAAGAACTTAATATCAAGGAGTTGCTGTCACTGTAGAATGCAAATAAGGACATAGAGTTAGTCATAATATAGCTATGAGGTAGAAAATATAGAGGACCTCACTCTCCATAGGGTTGTAGTCAGGTACATCTTAAATAGGTTGATAAGGAAAATAAATCTTAATTCTCATCATGGTTAATTTTATGTGTCAACATGGCAAGGCTTTGATGCCTAGTTGTTTGGTCAAATGTTAGTCTAGATATTGCTGTGAAGGTATTTTGTAGATGTGATTAATCCTAAGAATCATCAATATTCAGTCATATATTGTCATATATATATACATATATATAGTGTATACATATTTTGTAGGTTAATAGATATCATATATATGTACGTATAAATAATAGATATCATATATATGTATACATATATACATATATGTATGTACATATATACATATATACATATATGTATGTACATATGTATATATACATATATATATGTATACATATATATGAGAGATTTATTTTGATGAGTTGACTCACATGATTGCCTGAAATTTATAGAATAAGGCAGAAGACTGGAAATCAGGCAGGATTTCTATGTTAGTCTTGAAGCAGAATTCTTTTCTTTTATAGGAAAATTTAGTTTTCGCTCTTAAGGCCTTCAACTGATTGGATGAATCCCACCCATATTATGGAGGATAATCTGCTGTTCTTAAAATAGATGTATGTGTGTGTATAAGTGTTTAGATACAGAGAGAACAGAGAAACAGAATTAATAGGCTTCATGCTAAATAAATAAATAAATAAATAAATAAACAAACTACAAAATATATAAACACAAATCAGTGGGGATGATCCTGGCAATGTGATACCAGATTCTAAATTACCAACATCACTAACCATAGAAGCATTTTACAAGGAGTGATTATGAAGAGTGACTTATTTTGGCTATTAATAAGTGGTGGGATATTTGGTTTAGTATCTGAGGACAGAACGGCAGATAATTGGGAAGTAATTCAACGTAATAGTGCTAATTACTAGGGTATAAATAATGAGCTATAGAAGAGGGTGTGCAAGTCCTATATGTTTTAGTTTTTATTTTAAATGTTTATTTATTTTGAGAGAGAGAAAGACAGAGTACAAACAGCAGGAGGTGCAGAGGGAGAGGGAGAGAGAGCATCCTAAGCAGGCTCTGTGCTATCTGGGCAGAGCCCAATGCATGGCTCAATCTCATAAACCATGAGATCATGACCTGAGCCAAAATCAAGAATTGGAAACCTAACTGACTGAGACACCCAGGTGCCCCTATATGTTTTCGCTTTAATACAGTAACCATGGAAAATGGCACATTGTGTAAATTTGATCAAAAAGACTCAAGTCCATATACAATGGTTTGGACTTGTATAAATGCACCATTATTGTAATTCTTTATGACATTGCCATATAGATGACTACAACTATTTACAAAGCCAGAAAATAAATATTTTTTAGACTCATAAAGGATGTTTTTGTTTTTCAACCTGCAATGAATTTAACTACAATGACCTTTCTTGATACTTTATGTTTTTAACTCTTTAAATTCTTACTCTATTTAATCCTCTCTTTAAAGGCCTAAAATTAAGTCATATTGCCACTAAGGAATATTGCACTGACTATGTTTTCTGAATAGTGAGGTTAATCTTTAGGCAATTTATATCCTAGATCCTCTAGTGAGTTGTCATAAAATTTAACTGGATTTAATTATTCATTTCATAATTGAGAGAAATTATTTTAGTGTGGAAAAAGTGAATTGATATGGAGAGACCAAGATTCTGCCTTTTAAAATGTTAGTATGTAGCCATGGTCCAGTTAATCTGAGACACTAGAGTGTTAGCAAATATTTTATGCAAAGACAATGTAGTAAATATTTTAGTTTTTCTAGGCCACAAGGGAAAAAGAGGCTATAGTTTCCTGATGATTGTCTCAGAGCTTCAAATTCAAGTGTAAATTAAAGATAATGTTATAAAGATTAAATTACACTAATTAAAAATATTTATTGAGAGCCTATGATGGTACTATAGTATACTTACTGTATTTACTTAAGTACTATTCTTACTATACTTAAGACTGTATTTACTTAAGACATTTAGCAGTTAATTATTTAATTATATATTACAGAGCAAACTTCCTCAAAATTTAGTGTCTTAAAACAATAAACATTTTATTATTTTTCATAATATTATGGGTCAGTAAATTTGGCAGGGCTGTATTTCAGGCAAGTCTCAGCTGGACAATTCTTCAGCCTCATTGAGTGTTGACTGGTGTAAATTGGTGATATTCAGCTGAAAGCTGAACTGGCTTGGCATGTTCATGATGGCTTCACTCACATGCATGTAACTTTGCCAGAATGATGGAAGGCAGGGAAGGTCCAGTCCCTTCTCCCTCCCCAAGGAGTCTCTGAGTTTCTCTGTGTCGCCTCTCCAGATGAGCACTTAGGATTCCCACATGGCAACTGAGGGCTCAAAAACAAAACAAAATAAAAAAGAAAACCAAAAAACAAAAACAAAAAAACAACTAATGCAGGAATTGGCATTTTTTCTGAAAAGTAAGCTAGAAACTTGCATAGTACCACATCTTCCACAATCAACAGTAAAATAAGGCACAGGCCAGCACATATGGAAAGGGGGTGGGTGGGTTTAGATACAATCTCAGTGGAAGGAATGTTAAAGAATTTGTGGTTAGTTTTAATCTGACATAGCCTGCTGTCAGGTCACAATTCTTCACATGTTTCACCGCCTCCATAACCTACAGTCTCCTCTTCGTATATCATCTTCCCCTACTTCAGGAAATTACATCTAAATGGAGTCTTACTATGGATCTTATACATGTATGGTTTCTCTCAATCTACAACTTGTCAACCAAAGAAACTAAAGAACTAAAGAAATATGTCTTTCACATACCCAGCACTCAATGGTGAGTCAGTCACAGGAAAATTGTAATAGATATTTCCATTAATGAGGCATCGGGCTGGGGGATGTTAGTCAAAAAGCAATCATTGGTGGATTGTAAAGCTGAAATCCAGCTAGACGTGTGTTGTCTCTTCCTTGATTAGGGCTTACTACACTTCCCAGAGAGAGATTCTCTTCAGGTCTTGGCTCAACCCTCTGGGTCTTGTTTCTTCCTTATGAGTCATCTTTTATTTTTCCATAAGAAATAGCCTAGGTTTGCAGGTAAGAATATTTGGTCTGCTTCTGTTCAACGTATGTGGCAGGTCCAATATCTTCTTTTTATATTGTACTGTCTCTATATCTTTTAGTTCAAGATGTTGTAATACCTTTAAAGACGTCACGAGCTTCCTGTATTAAATTATACTTTACTTCAGTAGTCAAAAGCTATACTACAACGCTTTCTGAAATGTTCTATTCATTGAGCTGATAGACTGTGAATTTTGTGCAAATATCATCAATATCTTTAAAAGTTTTTTGTCTTGTGTGACAATGTTAGAGGTCCCTTTGCATAGAAGAGAAGTTCTAAGTCACATCTTAAGACTCTTAAGAGTCAAGAAAATACCTCTAAGCCCCAAACTTCTGGGGACACAAGACAAAGAGACTTTCATTTTTGTGGGGGAGGAGTAGGAGTTCCCTATAGAGAATAAGGACTTTGATGCAGCATTCTCAATTCCATGATTTTCCTTTAAAATCTTTTTCTCATATAAGTTTCTAGGCTGTTTGTATGTAATTGGAGATGAGTTGTAGATAGTTCTTTTTTCTAATGCTATTTTTGAGACAGAGAGAGAGAAGGGGGAGGGAGAGAGAAAGGGGGGAAAAGGGGATCCCAAGCAGGTTCTGTGCTGACAGCAGAGAGCCCGATGTGGGGCTTGAACACACAAACCATGAGATTATGACCTAAGCTGAAGTTGGACACGTAACCAACTGAACCACCCAGGCATCCTGAGTAATAGATATTGCATAACCAATCTTATACTAAGGAATTTAAGGGTGCTACTTTCATCAATATTGAAATTACGAGGTTTTTAAAATTTTATTGTTCTTGGCATTGAGGCTTTATCCTACCTGACTTTATAAGATCATTGAAGATAACAGCTCTACACCCTGTTACATACTTTAATATAATCTTTTATTTCACCCAATATTATATTATCATAAATGTTATTATTCTAATAGCAAAATAGATTCTAATATATTTAATATTCTTCTTCTAATTGCAGAGTGAGGAAATGTATCATGAATTGTTCTAAGGTCATGCATATACACGATCATAAGAATATACTCCCAGAAGTCTTATTACATATGTATTTTTATTTCTACTTTATAATTAAGAAAACTAAGTATTTGACAATGTTAAGTAATTAGTCAAGATCACACTCTGATTATCAGAACTATGTTTTTTTTTTCCCTCTTTGCCATCTTGGTTCCTACAATATTAAATGAAAAAAGATAGGTTTTAAATCACATATTTTCTATGTGATGAAATGTGGCTTAAAGACTTAAGTCTTCTATTTCTAAAGCAAAAATCCTCTGCATTATACCATATGCATTTGTAGTTTTGTATTCTCAGATGTGTGAATAGCTATGCAACTAGAAATTAGTTTCTGGTATAGAAATGTCAGAGACAGTAGCCAGCTGTGTAAGCAATGAACAATAATGGAACAAAAGTGATGGCAATTTGCAAGATACTGGTTAAAGGAAATTGGTTCTCTCCTGTTGCTGAGTATGAGCTCAATCCTAGTGACATACATAAAGACAGAACTAAAGTTTATGAAGAATTCACTATGGGGAGCCTTGGTGGCTCAGTCAATTGAGCTTCTGACTATTGATTTCAGCTCTGGTCATGATCCCAAAGTCCTGGGATCCAGCCCCATATGGAGCTCTCTGCTGAGCATTGAGCCTGCTTAAGGTTCTCTCTCTTTCTAAGGGTGCCTGGGTGGCTCAGTCGGTCAAGCGTCCAACTTTGGTTCAGGTCATGAACTTGTGGTCTTCAAGTTCTAGCCCTGCATCGGGTTCTGTGCTGACAGCTCAGAGCCTGGAGCCTGCTTTGGATTCTGTGTCTCCCTCTCTCTCTGCCCCTCCCCTGCTTTCTCTCTCTCTCTCTCTCTCTCTTTCTCTCTCTCAAAAATAAATAACATTTAAAAAATTTAAAAAAAATTCTCTTTCTCTTTGCCCCTTTACCCAGCTTCTGCTCTCTCAAATAAAAAAAGATAATAATCAAAAATAAAGAATTCACTACGGCATAGACACTAAGCCAAGTGTTTCACATATACTGAAGGAAGAGATTTCCTCATCTCTTGGAGAATATGTATTTTTTAAACATGAAGATACAAATTATTTCTATGATGATTCCATGTGCTAGTTCTTCTGATAGGGCATGTTAAGAAACCTATTTTGCTGACTTCACATTAAAGTAGCAGAAAACATATGTTGATAATTAAACCTGTTTTATTGAACATCTCAAAGTCCAATAAAAGATATGAAAGACAGCATTTTCATTTTTGTATATTTTGTGATATATTTCATATTGATATTTCTGATATGATCTAATGTGTGTGTCACTAGATATGTGTGAAGCAAAGCATAGAAAATATTCTTCTGTTGGTTAGAGTTAGTTAATCAGAAAAAGACAAATGAAGATATAGTTGAAATAAAAGAAAATATATTTAATGAAAACATATCAGGGAAACTGATAGGAGAGAAGGGGAAAAAAAGCACAAATGCATTTCATTAGGTCTGAAAAAGAAAAAAAAAATATATATGTATATAATTGAAAGCTCATTCAAAGACAGATTTAAAAGTTAAGAGTGTCAACTAAGCAATCGACGTGCCACTGAACCAAGTACCTCAAGCACTGCTCATGGAAACCAGGTATCTATCCACAGACATTCTCTCTAGCTGGGAAGTTGAGCTCTACCCTTGCTGTAAACAGCAGGAGAAGCCTGCTGGAGATATTTCTAAGAAATAAATAAGGCAAATTATTCTATTCAAAAAATAAATAGAATGTCCCACAGTATTTTACAAATGAGAGTAAAGCAAGTTTTCTTCCCTTTAATGATACCAATGACTAACTATATACTCAAGCTTGCAACCCTTGCTCTAAAACTTTGACAGAAATAAGCTCTTCATTTTGCATAGGATTGAGATAAGGCAGCAGAATAGAGAATATTTAGCTAAGGGGTTATCATTCAAGCAATGGAAAAATGCCTGTTTCGGTTAAAAATGGTAATGATGATAGGGTATATAGGTGGTATTTGCCAGTGGCCAAATATTCCTAGTAAATAATGCAGGAACATCTATGTAATAGTGGTAATGAAGAGAGAAGTACGTATTTAAGGAATTTGATTTCAGTACTTCAGAAACAGATTAGACCTAAAAATTAGAAATTGATAAAAAATAAATTACCAACATTTGCAATTATTTCTTTAAACCTTGATTTAAAAACATGTAGAGAAATATAGATCTTTAGTGATCATATATTATAACAGAAATACTTAAGGTAAGCGAAAATATATATTAGAAAATCTAGGATATATTCTGGCAGGTAAGTAAGTTGGAGAAGTATTCTACATTTATCCTTACATTTATTCCAAAACTACTTACTAATTGCCTGCTTGTACTAAGCTCTGTCTTAGGTAATTGTGAAGGATAATAATTGTGCTCTCCAATGTAGGTAGTAAGTCATTTATAGCACTTTTCACCTAAGGAGGTTACTGAAAACTATTTATATTATGCTTTGATTTCAGTTGACAGATTTATCAAATATTCATCTTTTTAAGTGATGTCAGAAACTCAAAGAAAAATAAGCCATTTTAATTGAACGACTATGTGTATTAAATAGCTAGAAAAAGTATTTCAAAGATTATCATTTGTATGGGTGTGTCTCATGAAAATATTACTAAAATGATTGGCACAGAAGTATTTCATATATTTAACAAACATGTTCTTACTGTTTTGGGTCCCTTATGGACGGTATTGGTGACTGAATAGGATCTCAAGAAAAGCTAACTAAGTGGTAGCATACTAAGCAATTTCATGTGAATTCTGTCATTTCGAACAAGGACTTTTAGGTCTTTTATTTTTTTTATGGAAACATGTAGAGTAAAATGAAAATGAGGCTTAACCAACAATGTCAAGAACTTTCACTTATTTTGAAAATACATGAAATTGCACCCAACAACTCTGCACCCAAAGACTTTTTTACTGACACTCTCTTATTATAGAAACTATTTCCATAATTCAAATTAACTTCATCATTAGTGTCACATTGTTAATATGTAAAACCCAAAAATAAATATGAATTAAAAAAACTTTAAACAAATATTTTATCATTATTCTCTATTAAACTATATGTAACTGGTTAGTACTTATGTGTCTATGGTCAACAGGGATTAAAGTCTTTTGTTTTAACGTACAATACTATATATCATTTTCATTACTAAGTAAGCGACATGAATATATAAATTGGATTTTTGTATGTGTGTGCCTGTAGGAACTTCTCTTTCAAAATATTTAGTTTAATCCCATAATAAATCCTTTTTTTTTTTTTTTTTTTTTATTTATTTTTGGGACAGAGAGAGACAGAGCATGAACGGGGGAGGGACAGAGAAAGAGGGAGACACAGAATCGGAAACAGGCTCCAGGCTCTGAGCCATCAGCCCAGAGCCCGACGCGGGGCTCGAACTCACGGACCGTGAGATCGTGACCTGGCTGAAGTCGGCCGCTCAACCGACTGCGCCACCCAGGCGCCCCCCATAATAAATCCTTTTTAAAAAAATTTCTCTCTTCCTCCTCTTCCTCACTTTCTCCCTCCTCCTCCTTCTTCTTCCCCCTCTCCTATCTCTCTCTCCATCTCCCCTTCCCTCCCACTTTTCCTCCCTCTTCTCTCTTCCTCTCAGGCATAATTACCCCCCAACAAAAGATGTCCATGTTCTAATGTCTATGGATCACTGACTATATTTAGGATAGAAAGTACCATGCAGATATGATTAAGGATCTGGAGATGAGGAGTTTACTGTCCTTTATCCAAGTAAACCAAATCAAATCATAGGAGATACCAATTCTGCAGCACTTTCATGATTGAGGTTAGAAGATGAAAAAGGAGGAAGGGTCAGAAAGATGCAATATTGATGGGTCTGAAAAATAGGTAAGAAGACCAAGAGACAGGGAATGTCTATAGTCTCTAGAAGCTCCTCCTGACATACCAGAAAGGAACAAAACCCAGCAACACCTTGATTTTTGCCTGCTGATAACCATGTGAGACCTCCTGACCTACAGAGCTGTAAGATATTTTCTGTTAGTTTATGTCACTAATTTGAAGAAATTTCTTATAGGATATAGAAAACTAATGCATTCTTTTCTTTATTTCATTTAGAAGAAGTGTGGCATAGGGTTATCTGGGTGGCTCGGTTGGTTGAGTGTCCAACTTCGGCTCAGGTTATGATCTCATAGTTTGTGAGTTCGAACCCTGCGTGGGCTCACTGTGGTCAGCGCAGAGCCTGCTTCAGATCCTCTGTCCCTTCTCTCTCTCTGCCTCTCCCCTGCTTGTGCTTGCTTTTTCTCTTGCTCAATAATAAATACAAAGAAGAGGTGAGGCATAACATCTAGCTTTTACTATTCTTTCCATTTTTTATCAGTATGGCTGTAGACATTATACTTTTAATGACTTACATTTTAAAAAACCTTATTTCAAAGAATTTTAGCATTTGGTTCATAGCACACTAAATCTACAAGAAACAAGATTTCACTATGTGTGTGACTTACTGATTAAAGTAATTTGAACATATCTGGTGTTGCAGATTTGAACTAGAACATGCAGAATTTTATTCAGGAATGTTTACATTGCTTATATCACACAATTTCTCATTTATAGAGATTTGGTGACAGAAGTGACTTAATCCAAATACTACCTCAAAAAAAAAATGCTGATATTATAAATAAATCCCATGGAGCAAAAGAGGTGCATTGAGATTATGTAATCCATTATCTTAAAACAAGGAAAGACAACAATTTAGTATTAGATAATTAGTTACAATTGTTGGATTCATTGGATATTACACAGGCATGCAGGCAATTAAATGAGAATTTTTGGCATACTTTGACTCCCAGTTTAATTTCCCTATTGTTTCTCTTCTCATGAATTTTTCATACTTTTTTATAATGCATGTGACATTTTATTATTGCAATAATTTATCATTTTAAAAGTTTGCATGATGTGTTATTTGGAAATCTGTAGAGTTTTATTAATTTAAAGTATCCAATACAATATTTAGATGCATTAACACTAGATTTTTTGAGATTATACCCATATATAATCTATAAGAAACTATAATAGATTTCCATTTAAGGTCTTTGATATGAAAATCTAATTAATTTTCAAAAATATATTATAAATTTTAACTGAAATAGAAACAAAGATCTATAATTTTAGATTATTACTTATTAATATTCACAGCATTTTAGTTGAATTAGAAGTCTGTCTCATTTGAATTCCTGATTCCTTTCTTGTGAGCAGGGGTAATCATTTACCCCATGTCTTATTTTTTCCACACTAACAACAAATATGTGGTTGTATCATTTTCTCCACTATCAATTCTCCAATTCTCCAATTTCCTAACACCAACTGGGGCAGAGATTTCAATTCTGACACTGACTACTCAGAGTTAGTGCTGTCTCCAATGGTTAAGGGCTCAGTCTGATGAGACTGCCCCACTTCAGATACCAGTTGCAATTGGGTGTCCAGGATGCCTAACTTTTGTCTGACTTAGCTATAAATTCAGCTTATAAATACATTTTTGAATCATTCATATTAAAGTCATATATATCCAGTAAGGAAAAAAAAAATCTACCAACCTATCAGGGTTAGTTCAGCTTGGTACCTTCAACAATCCCATTACAAAATAAGCTAGAGTTTGCTTTAAAAAAAATAAAAAGCAGTTTGGTTAGTGCTATTCCTGGTAGAAGAATTAGCTCAAAAATAGACTCTGTTCTGTTTTCAGTAGATGGAATGCAGGGCTCTATTATGAATATTGTGTGTCTATGTGTGTGTGGGGAGAGAGAAATATATAGAGAGAGATATGAACATGGTTGATCTAAAACGGTTCAAACATCTTTCATTTATGATAAGTGTATGTAGTGCTATGAAATTTCATAAATGTTGTAGATCCACAGAAGAATGAAATGTGCTATCTGACCTTAAACTACCTATAATTTCATAAAATAGTTACTCTTTTCATTAAAGAACTACATCTGTTCAAGTTGTTGAAGAAAACTGTCAACTTTTCTTCTGAAAATTTATCCTGGCACCAGGAAGTCAGAAAAGCAGGCAGATTTCTTTCTCTATCACTATCTTCTCCACCAATGCTCTGACAAATTGCAATGCCTCCTTTTTTTTTTTTTTTGGTTTTACCCAGGGATATAAGTAAAATAATACATTCTGTCATTCATTGTTATATCTTTTGTATAGCAATAACCTAAGAGCAGCAATGAGAAAATTGAATTTTTTAATGAATTTAACCATCACTTCCATGGACCAAATTTCCATTTAGTGGACTCCCACATAGTAATCCTCAAAGTGTAAAACTGTGCCACATTAGAAATAAAAGTTAGGGTTTTTCAGTTTTCCAAAGTTGAAAGAGTCAACTTCTGGTAAAGCCCATAAAATCTAATGAATGCAAACTAATAAAACTCTATTAATAGAAGGGAAGCATGTAAAGAACACAGTGCACCTGACTTGATTTTTTTTTCTTCCAAGTTAGTTAACATACAGTGTAGTATTAGTTTCAGGTGTAGAATTTAGTGATTCAACACTTCCGTGCAACTTCTGGTGCTCATCACAAGTGCACTCCTTAATACCCATCCCCTATTCAACCCATCCCCCCACCACACCTCCCTTCCAGTAACCATCAGTTTCTTCTCTATAGTTAAGAGTCAGTTTCTTCTCTATAGTTGTATCTTAAATTCCTCATATGAGTGAAATCATATGGTATTTGTTTTTCTCTTGCTGACTCAATTCACTTAGCATAATGCTCTCTAGCTCCATCCCTGTCATTGCAAATGGCAAGATTGCATTTTCCCTATATATATCAGTCGATGAACATTTGGGATCTTTCCATAATTTAGCTATTGTTGATAATGCTTCCATAAACATCAGGGTGCATGTACCCCTTCGAATTAGTATTTTTGTATCCTTTGGGTAAATACCTAATAGCATAACTGCTGGATTGTAGGATAGTTCTATTTTTAACTTTTTGAGTAACCTCCATACTGTTTTCCAGGTGGCTGCACCAGTTTCCATTGCCACCAATAGTGTAAGAGGGTTTCCTCTTTCTTAGCATCCTCACCAACACCTGTTGTTTCCGGTGTTGTTAATTTTAGCCATTCTGACTGGTGTGAGGTGGCATCTCATTGTAGTTTTGATTTCTATTTCCCTGATGATAAGTGCTGTTGAGCATCTTTTCATGTGTCCATTGGCTATCTGTATGTCTTCTCTGGAAAAAATATTACTGGTGATTTTAAATGTGTATTTAAGTGCAGCTTAAATAAATGAAATCTTTATTGTCTTCCTCAGCCCATTAAGACTCTTCTTTCTATAAAATAGATTATCAATAAAGTGTCTAAATACTGGGTTACAATCCAGTACCAGAAGGAAAAGAGAAAAATTATAGGCAATTGTTGACAAAATATTGTTGAGGAGACATCTTTCTGTCAACTGCTTGGAAAATATTTAGAAATAGGTAACTGAAAATGGTGTTTTTCATACAGTAGTTGGTGTATAGCTGGGATATGGAATGTGTCTATTATTTTGTTTCTAAAATGCCAAGGTTCAAACTTTCATAGGTCAAATTAGTTATTTCATTAATTTTAGAAGACTATCATTTGTTTTCTGCCTTACTATAAAAACAGGAACAAACTAAGCAGTAAATTACAAATATATAATATTAAAACCAGTCACAGTCATTTTGTCTAAATTCAGTTTTAAAATTGATAATGTCTTCAAGTGCATGAGAATTTAGTTGTTTGTATTGAATGTTTCATTGAAGAGACTGCAGTTTTGGCATTAAAATAATTAAAAATTTTTAATGTTTATTTATTTTTGAGATGGAGACAGAGAGCAAGTGGGGTAGGGGCAAAGAGAGAGGGAGACACAGAATCTGGAGCAGGTTCCAGGCTCTGAGCTGTCAGCACAGAGCCCGATGAGGGGCTTGAACCCACAAACTGTGAGATCATGACCTGAGCCAAAGTTGGACGCTTAACCGACTGAGCCACCCAGGCGCTCCTGGCGTTAAAATAATTTTAAACTGAAGACAGTTGAGATTTCATAGACGTAAAAGAGTCTTTTTGGAGCTTCCCTTACCTAAAGGCAGAAGCTTTGACCGTATGGCTGTCATAATCCCCTTTTCCAGGCAGCTTCACTCCCCAGAAAACAGAGTGAAGTTGCCATAAATCCTCTTTCTGGGGGAGTTCCACAGCCAGAAAGGAAGGAGATCTGATGAGAATTTCATAAACAAACATCATTACAAACTTCCACACCTTACATGTGTTCCCTGATGCTATGTGGAAAAAATGCTTAGAGTAACTTTTTTTTCCCTATTGTCACTAATTTTTCCATAAAAAATGTTTTTAAGGACTAAAATGAGAAAAAAATATATTCTCATCTGCCTTTCTAGATCACTAAATGATGGCTTTCAAGAAATTTATGAATGTTAAAATTCATCTCAGGTATTTTTAGCCTTCTATTAGCTCTTAAGTCAATAAAGTATATATCTCTTGTACCTGTTCTATGCAATTGACTATCCTGCTAATGTTCTTTTTATCATAAAAGCGCAAAATACAACATCAGAAGATAAATTATTTTTAATTCAAAAGTATTATCTGGGTATGGCCTTAACATAGGAGGGTTTTTTAAAATTTTTTTTTAATGTTTATTTATTTTTGAGGGAGAGAGAGACAGAGCATGAGCAGGGCAGGGGCAGAGAGAGAGAGGGAGACACAGAATCTTAAGCAGGCTCCAGGCTCCGAGCTGTGAGCACAGAGCCCAACGCGGGACTTGAACTCAGAGACCATGAGATCATGATCTGAGCCGAAGTCAGACTCTTAACCGACTGAGCCACCCAGGCGCCTTAGGAGTTTTTATAGAAACAAAAGTCCAGTAGTTTTTTATTTGAATGCTCATTTAATTTTCATTCATATCCAAAGCAATATTCAAATTAAACATAATTACCTCCTGTCCTCTATACCTAAGGTGGGCTTTTATTGTGACACTGAAGCTGTTAGCATTCAGGGACCTAGAAGTAAATTGTCACCAGTGATCTTCAATTTTTTTACAAACAATGTGATTCATATGTCAAGTGATAAACATGCCTATGACCACCAGACATAGTTTTCTGATACAGTTATTCACTCAAATCTGACACAGATGAGGAATGTTTGCCATCAGAGCAAAATAAAGATGTAGCATTATTCTCTTTGTGAAGACTGCACACAGCTTGTGGAGTTTTGACATTTATGAGAAATAAAACTAGGAACTTTTGAAGGTTTTTAAATCACTCTTACAAGGTTGCTTGCTGTTTCCAAACCCTTCAGAATTCAAAATGATCAGATCATGCAGAGAATTGATGCTATAAATCAATAAAAGAAAACAGAACTTAAAAACCCAGAAGACATGAAATCCTTCTACCTAATACCACCCACACAATCCCTCATTTCCAAACTAGTTCATTACAATATATTTTATTGTCAGAATGCTATGACCTGGTGCAATAAAACTAGATTTACCCATAGTGACACACACGAGTTTTAGGGAAGTAAGAAAATATTCAAAGTGTGCATTTAACATATTATCTCTACCTTCAGCATTCCTTACTTGCCTTAATCCACATTTTTCACAGTCCATATCTACTTTTTGAAAACAAAGTATTTATAGCCTTCTCTTACAAATGTAGCAAAGGGGAAGCCTATATAAACATTCTTTCTCTCAGAAACTTCAATAGAATGTATAAAAGAGCCAGGCCTAATATTTTTTTCTCTTTTGTTACTAAACTAAATAAATTAAAACTCAATACCACACTACCAAATACATTTTTAAAATATATGAAAAAAAAGAATCTTTTATATCTATTAGGTCACTCATACAGATTTTCCTAAAAACTAGAAGTCTATTTTTTTGCGCCAAAATATATAATTTCCCCTCCTTCCTAAATTTAGTGCTGGTGCACTTAGTGCTGGACAATATTCCACACTTATGACAAAAATCTTATCTTTAAGTCACTAGTAAGAATTTATTTTTCAAAATATCCAGATGTCTAGTAATATGATAGTATTTCTTCATGTATTCAAGGTTAAATTTAAAAATGAAACTCCAAGGGCACCTGGGTGGCTCAGTCAGTTAAGCATCCAACTTTGGCTCAGGTCATGATCTCACAGCTCTTGGGTTCGAGCCCCACATAGGGCTCTGTTCTGACAGTTCGGAGCCTGGTGCCTGCTTCAGATTCTCTGTTTCCCTCTTTCTCTGCCCCCCCCCGCCCACTCACTCTGTCTGTCTTTCTCTTAAAAAAATAAATAAACACTAAAAAACAATTAAAAATGAAACTCTAGCCTAGAAATCATATATAACCAAAAATACAAAAAATATATACAAAGTTATGCAAAATTGGATAAATTTACTTTCTTAATGAATCTGAAGCATTATTTTATCATTATTGCATAGCTCATTGCAGAGAGAAATTGGTGAAATAAATTTAAATTATACTACATGTTTGTCCAATAAAGACACAAACTAGGCATTTTCTATTTGCATAATGTAGCTTTTAAAATCGATATTATTCAAAGAAACATGCTTCTTCAACCACATTAATTTTTATGTGCAATAATCTATCACTCTTTTATTTCTCGACAATGAAACTAATTTGACTTAAAACATCTCCATTAAGTAAATGAACAATTAAACAAAAATGTCCCAGATTTATAAATTATATTAAGATTTAATTGGTTCACTTACATTTTAAGTTATATCCCCCCCCCAAAAGATACTACATATATGGATACTACATATCTATATGTAATGATTAAGATGAAACATAGGACTGATATGGAAAGATAGCCTGTATGTTTTCCTTTCTGTAAAAGAGTATTGTGATAATTATCATTACTGTGATTACCTGGATATTTACATTTATAGGGGAAAAATCTGGTGGAACGGATGCTCCACTAAATAGAGGCGGTTATCACTTTGTGATTAGAGTGTATTGATAATGCAAGAGAACTATATCTCCTAAGTCGTGTTCTACTTTATTTGTGAGAAACTACAAAATAAACTTACAATTAGGGAAAAAAGAAAAACACCAAAAGATAAATTATTTTATGTACCTACATTTAATTAATTTAATTAACCTCCAAGGGATATTCTCTTTTATCTTTTTGGCAAATATTAAATTTCCACATACAATTACTAGAACAAATTCTGCTGTTATAAAATGGTTTGAAGCTATTCCAGGGAATATTTAGATAAAATATTTTTTTTATTTTATATTCTGTTATTTCTTAGAAACTCTTCCAAATATGATGTGACAAATATTTTTCAAGTTTTACATGCTGTTGATTTTAAGTTGTGTGTATGTATATGTGCATTCATGTAATATTTATATTCTTTTCATTTGTCCTCTCTTTTATTTCATGTTCTGCATACTAGTAGCAGGGCCCAAAATTGCAACGAAGAGAAAAAGTTAAATGAATATATTATCAGAAGGTATTAATATTTTGTATCATGTACAGTATTACAGAGTTTAGATAATTATTTTAAATATTCTCTCTCCCCTGTATCTTAAATTAGTGGTTTATTATTCTACTTATTGCTTAAACTTATTTGTAAATCCATGATTATACCATTAATCTTTATCTGACTGCAATTGTGCTATCCATCATATAAAAAACAATACATATCTTATATAATAAAGTTTTTAATCTTAGACCTGGTGGTAGAGGGAAATATTCCAGTGAGTGTCTTGTAAACATACTAAAATATTTAGAAACATGAGTTTTTAAAATAAATTGAAGATTAGGAAAACTCCAAAACTCTAAGCTGAATGTTTCTTCAAAGATGGAACAGAGTTCTAAAAAGTGAATGAATTTAATTTCGGAGTATAAACCCAAATTATTATAAATCTACTTAAATACTAGTAGGGCAATGGATGTCAGAGACATTAATTAACTCCCAAATGTGCCTGATACATTGGAAGATTTAATGCATATTTTCAGTTTGTACATCTGATACATTGGAAAATTTTATCTGATACATTTGAAGATTTACTACATATTTTTCATTTCGTACATCTATGACTGGGAAAAATGTAAATGCTAAAGAAGGAATACCATATAAAATTTATATTTCCCATTGAGCAAGATTACCAAACTTTCAGAATTCTTTGACATAAATTATTAAGGAAAAAAAACACTAAAAAGAGAGAAGTTTTGTCTTACAATTTTCAGCATTCCAAAGTGCACTTATTTTTAATTTGAAACAATCTTGTGTAGCAAGAATACGTCCTTATATAACATAAGAAATTAACAAGTAAAAGTTAAATGACTTGCCTGAGGATGCAGCAAAATTGATTCAAGATTTTTAAAAAGGGCTATTGCTGTGGTTATATCCCTTTCATTTACTTCTAAAACAATAGATGTAAGCGTCAGTACAATGTTAATTTGACTTATACTTGACAGCTTTTATGGATTCAAATCTCAGAAGCTTTCATATGAAAGAGATAGCTTTCAAATAATCCTACAAATTAAACCACAATCTAAGTTTTGGTAAAATTGGTCATAACAGACTTCCACTTTATGATATATTGATAAATAGATAGTCTGAAGTACCGAATTTGAAGCTCCATAAAACACTATATTTTGGAGATTTTTTTTTTCCTGCACTGCTTGGCTCCCAGGCAGTGCTATTAGGATTATACTCACCCACCATCAAAACCAGGTGAGATGACACTGGACAGTCTTAAACATGCACTAAAATCCATCATGTTTTAGGAGAAAATGTCCAAATCTGCTGCAGCACTTGGGAAATTTAGTTTTGCCAAGGAAAAAAATATATATATAGTTGCTAACCTGAAATCTCCTTCCTTAGGAGACATAAGTAGCTCTAGATGCCACAGAAAAACACCCTCTATGTTAGCTATCAAAGGTTACAATCTGCTTTTCTTTGTTTCCCTTTATAATCCTATAGTTTTCCAGGGCTTTCAACTTTCTCTAGGCCATAGCTTTAGTTCAGTCTAATTTCAGCATATAGGAAAAACCCTATGATCCTAATTAAAGGTAAAATAACTTAGAAAATTATTTTTCCTCTGGCTGATGTTCAAAAATAAAGAAAATAAGTAGTAGGACTCAAGGCAAATCAAAGGTCTCAAGGTTCCAGAAGCCACTTATTCAATGTCTATTTATAATAAAAACTTTCAACAAAGTGGGTTTAGAGGGAACACAGCTCAACATAATAAAGGCCATATATAAAAACTCACTACTAACATCATACTTAATGGTGAAAAACTGAAAGTCTTTCCTCTAAGGTCAGGAACAAGACAAGGATGTCCACTTTTGCCACTTTTACTCAACATAATACTGGAAGTCCTAGCTGCAGCAATCAGATAAGAAAAAGAAATGAGAGACATCTATATTGGTAAGGAAGAAGTTACACTGTCACTATTTGCAGAAAACATGATATTATACACAGAAAACCCTAAAGACTCCATCAAGAACTACTGGAAGTAATAAATGAATTCAGTAAAGTTGCAGGATACAAAATTAATACTTGGAAATTGGTAGGGTTTCTATATGATAATAACAAAATACCAGAGAAATTAAGAAGATAATCTCATTTAAGACTGTACCAAATATAATAAAATACTTAGGAATAAACTTAACTAAGTGGGTAAAAGACCTTTATTCCAAAATTATAAAATATTGATGAAATAACCTGAAGATGGCATAAACAAATGGAAAGATAACCAATGTTCATGGATTGGAAGAAATGATAGTCAAAATCTCCAAACTACATGCAGAAATCTACACATTCAATACAATTCTTATCAAAATACCAACAGCATTTTTTTGCAGAACTGTAACAAACGATCCTAATATTTGTAAGGAGCCACAAAATACCCCAAATAACCAAAGCAATCTTGAGAAAGAACAACAAAGCTGGAGGTATCACAGTTTCAGATTTCAAGATATACTACAAAGCTATTTTAACCAAAGCAGTATGGCACTGGCACAAAAATAGACACACAGATCAATAGAAAAACACAGAGAACCCAGAAATAAACCCACATGTATATGGTCTATTACCTTTAGAAAGCCTCTTGGCTTTACCAGGAAGTACAAGAGAACACATAATACATAGGTAAAGTAAAACCAATTTATTTTAATATTTTTTCAAAAATATTTATTACATACCAATCCTAAAATTTCATGTGATCATGCAATGTGGGGTTTTTCTTTTATGTACCTCTATTTTTTTTATTCTTGTAATTAAAAAACCTTAACATAGAATCTACCCTTTTAACAATTTTTAAGTGTAAAATACACTTGTTAACTAAAGGTACCTACAATTCTATAATCTGTAGGCACAATGTATCTATAAGCCTGACCCAAGGATACATATATTTTCCTTTCTCTCAGTGAAAACATCAAACAGTTGTGTAGACTTCCTGAATTTAGGAGGACACTTGTTAACATGACAAATACAGTATGATGTCTTATTGTAGGTATCATGAAGAAAATACTCTGAAGGACTGAATGCTCCAACATAAATTATTTACAGGTATTACACGTTTGTTAATAAAATACTGAGTTGTTTAGAAATAATGACAATATTTAAAATCTCCTATCTCTGCTTCTTCTCTTGCTTTGTCTCTGGTCTGTACTTACGGGCCAGCGTAAGCAGTTGAGGAGTTTCTTAGTCTTCCCATGCCTGGGTGACTTGACTGGTCTTAGGAAGCAGTTTGAGCTGCTCCAGAGGATAGCCCTTAGCTGCTGCAGCTGGATGGACCACTGACAAAGCAATGAGGGCCCTTCCGGGTTTGAGGTCCTGTGTGAGGATGAAATTTTTGGGTCTTTTGTTAAACAGGGGATCTACCACCTTGTTGGCGTCCAGTTTCTTCACATGGCCACCTTCTTCCTGGTCTTCTTTCCTTTTGGCACCTGGGGCAGCTGAAGGCAAAATCTAATGCACAGACTGTTTATTTTGGATTCATCAGAAATAATTCCGAATTTTTGAAGTTTCTTGTTTATATAGTTTCATAGCAATATTTTGCTTCCTTTTGGTTTTATTGATCTTATTTGACTAACACATATATGTAAAAATTTCATATATGTTTCTTTTCAAGTTCTATGTTTTAATTTTCTCAAGGTCATAAATTATAAATGAGTTGTCTGACTCAACAATGCAATCCCCTATCTCCTACATGCACACTGTGTATATGTATTTTGTTTTTAATTTTTACATTTTTACTTATTTTTGAATGAGACAGAGTGCAAGTGAGGGTTAGACAGAGAGAAAGGGAGACATGGAATCTGAGGCAAGCTCCAGCCTCTGAGCTGTCAGCACAGAGCCCAACACAGGGCTCTAACTGATGAACCGAGAGATCATGACCTGAGGTGAAGACAGATGCTTAACTGACTGAGCCACCCAGGTGCCCCTGTATTTTTAATTAATAATTAGTAACATTTAAATTTGCTATCTAAATATTATCCATAGAATTATTTATGTCCCAGATGCCTGCTGTTGCACGAAACCAGTCTTCTATAATTTTTTTATGTCACATCCTTTTTATGGCAGGTCCATTGTTCACATTTATATTCACTCAGTAAAATGGAAAACACAATTCTATGCAACATTTTATTAAAATAAATTACAATCTTTTGTCAGTTCCTGCATATTTATTATACAATGCCTACGAGTATTCAAGAAGGAAAACTTTCTGACATATTTGAATATTCACTTCTGGGTAATGGTTAATATTTTACACAGTGTCAATTTTAAAACAAAACTGGTATATCCAGTTTACGGATAATTTTTGAGAACCAATTTATGTTTCTCATTTTTGTTATAAGTGAAAAACTAGGCGTCACTTTTTCTTTTAATTACATTATCTTTTCTATTAAAACATTCAACCATTTCATCCTGAGAACACTAGATGAGAGATATTTTGACTTTGTAAAAATGCTGAATGGAAAACTATTTTTGCACAAGAGTATCAAAATATAAAAACAACCTCAAGGATTTGAGCTAAACCCAGGAATGACAAACATGTTATGTAGATGTGGTTTTATTTCACCCTAAATGCTGAGATGAAAAATGGAGATGTATATTGATTACACTACTGAATGGAGCACAAACTAAAATTCCTTCAGGCTGTTGTAATACTGTAATGTATGCCTACAGCTCAAAACACATTATAATGGACTTGGAAAATTTGTCCTATCAGAGGATACATTTTAGAGTGATATCTTTTTGTATTTTTTTTTTAATTTGTTATGTCACAGATTTGGATCGAGCAAAAGTGACAAAATTAGTTTGGGGATTTAAACATAAAAAGTAAAATGAACAAAAAAGTACATTTTGTTTCCCTTGCAACAGAGAAATTATTTGAAGAGGATGCTAATACATTTGTAGGTAATGTGCATTTTTAAAATTATTCACAAAATTCCCAATAAATTAAATTACGTGTCTCTCCTCTACTGTGACATTAGCTTCTTTATACAATGAAGCAGCAGAGGAGCCAAGATGGCAGAACAGCATGGAAGCTTTTTGTGTGTCTCGCATCCATGAAATACAGCCAGACCAACACTAAACCATCCTGCACACCTAGAAAACTTATCTGAGGATTAACACAACAATCTGCACAGAATTCAGCAGGTACATGGTGCAGAGAACTGGTGGAGAGAGGAGCCGTGGGAAGGGAGGTGCTTTTTCGGGCAGAGAGAGGACAGAGACGGGGTGGGGGGGAGTATACAGGAAAAGCACCCCTCCCCAAAAGCAGCTGGAGAGAAAGTGGAAAATTGGAAACAGCCACAGGGACTAAACTAAAAAGGGAGAAAGGAGAAAGTTGAAAGGAGAGGGTTTAAATTCCATTAAGACTGTAAACAAGGAGAGTGCAGAGTCTGCAACTCCCCAGCTCAATACCTGGCAGTGCTCTGGTGTGAAGGGTGAACCCCAGGAGCAGAGTGGGGTCAGGGAGGTTCTTGGGCCACACAGGGAAAAGTGGTTCCACTGCTGGAAGGACATTTGGTAGAGACTGTTAAGGCCACCTGGTCCCAGCAGACCCCAGAGAACAGCCACATTTGCTGGTGCTGGAATAAGGTCGTTAATGGTGAAGCCTGGTGCCAGATGTGTGTTGTGATTTATAATAATCCCTGAAACGCTGCCTCTACACTATCCCGCGGACTTTTTCTGGGGCGGGCTGGAACCTGGACGCAGTCTCAGGGCACCGGCAGCAGCAGGGTCCAGCAAGTGTTCCTGGGTGCAGCCAACATTTGGTCATTGCTCTGTGAGAACTTCCTGCAGAGGGGCAGAAGGGGTCAAAGCCACAGTCCTTCAGATGTAATGGGCCGGGGAAAACAGGTGCATCTGAGACAAAACTTGGAAAGAGGTACTGTCTAGGGCTTGGTCACAGAAAGTGAAAGAGTGGAGACTGGACAAAAACTGAAAACAGGATGGGTGCATGGTTACCGACTGGGGAGAACAGAGTTCCGATACTAGAGACTGGGTAGCTAGGTGACACCATTTTCACCACTCCCGTGCATGCGCGCATATGCACCTAGGAGCGCCACAACACTATACCCCAGTAGACTAGCAGTGCCATCTAGTGGAGAATGGAGCCCCACTCAACTGGGCCAACTTTGCTCTTCAAGAACAAAAGTCTCACCTCCTACTTAGTTTATGGACTATAAAGCACTTCATAGTCTGACTTCTAGAGGAAAACGAAGTAATTTTAGTCCTATTTCAATCTGTTAGCAGGTCCATCTATTCAATATTCTTCCTTTTTTTCTCTTTTTAACTTTTTTCTTTTTCTTGAATACAGAAAGAGAAAATATTCATTTTTATTTTCAATTTTTTTAAAAAATATTTTTCTTCAAATTTTTTACTTTTATGTAATTTTTTTAACGTTTATTTATTTTTGAGACAGAGAGAGACAGAGCATGAACAGGGGAGGGGCAGAGAGAGAGGGAGACACAGAATCTGAAACAGGCTCCAGGCTCTGAGCGGTCAGCACAGAGCCTGATGCGGGGCTTGAACTCATGAACCGCGAGATCATGACCTGAGCCGAAGTCAGACTCTTAACCGACTGAGCCACCCAGGCGCCCTGTACTTTTATGTAAATTTTTTGAAATTTTATTTTACTTCCATCATTTTATTTTAGTCTATTACAGTGTATACTGTACACTGTACAGTTTCAAATTTTCAAACTATTTCCTTATTTTTTCCTTTTTTCTCTTTTTCATTTCTTTCATTTTTCTTGAATACAGAAAGAGAAAAAATCCATTTTCATTTTCATTTTTATTAAAAATATATTTCTTTAATTTTTTTCTACTATATTCTTTATTTTGTGTAATTTTTTTCAAATTCTATTTTATTTCCATCATTTCATTTTAGTCTACATCAGTGTGTTTATATTTTCAAATTCTCAAACGATTTCCTTTTGTTCCCCCCCCCCTTTTTTTCTCTAATCTATCAAACCATTTTCCACACCCAGACCAAAGCACACATAGGATCTAGCATCATTTATTCGATTTTTTTGTGTGTGTGTTTTTAATTTTTTAATCTTAGTATTTCTCTAATTTTAACTTTTGTATTTTAATTTTTCTACCTCATTAATTCCCTCTCTCCCTTGAAAATAATGAGACAAAGGAATTCACCCCAAAAGAAAGAGCACGAAGAAATGACAGACAGGGATTCAACCAAGATATATACAAGCAAGATGTATGAACCAGAATTTAAATCACAATAATAAGAATAGTAGCTGGAGTCAAAAATAGACTAGAATCACTTTCTACAGAGATAAAAGAAGTAAACACTAGTCAGGATGAAATAAAAAATGCTATAAGTGAGCTGCAATCACTGATGGATGCTGTGGTGGCAAGGATGGATGAGGCAGAACAGAGAATCAGCGATATAGAGGACAAACTTATGGAGAATAATGAAGCAGAGAAAAAGAGGGAGACTAAGACAAAAGAAGACAATTTAAGAATTAGAGAAATCAGTGACTCATTAAAAAGGAACACCACCAGAATCATAGGGGTCCCAGAAGAGGAAGGCAGAGAAATAGGGGTAGAAGGGTTATGTGAAAAAATCATAGCAGAAAACATTCCTAACCTGGGGAAAGACACAGAAACCCAAATCCAGGAAGCACAGAGGACCCCATTATATTAAGCAAAAACTGACCATCAATAATGCATATCATAGTGAAATTCACAAAATACTCAGGCAAGGAAAGAATCATGAAAGCAACAAGGGGAAAAAAAGTCCCTAACCTACAAGGGAAGACAGATCAGGTTTGCAGCAGACCTATCCACAGAAACTTGGCAGCCCAGAAAGGAGTGGCAGGATATACTCAGTGTGCTGAATCAGAAAAATATGCAGCCAACAATTCTTTATCCAGGAAGGCTGTCATTCAAAATAGAAGGAGAGATAAAAAGTTTCCCAGACAAACAAAAATTAAAGGAGTTTGTGACCACTAAACCAGCCCTGCAAGATATTTTAAGGGGGACTCTCTGAGGGAGAAAAGATGGAAATATATAAATAAGTAAATATCAAAAGCAACAAAGATTAGAAAGGACCAGAGAACACCACCAGAAACTCCAACTCTACAAGCATCATAATGGCAATTCATATCTTTCAGTACTTACTCTAAATGTCAATGGACTCAATGCTCCAATAAAAAGACACAGGGTAACAGAATGGATAAGAAAATAAGATCCATCTATTTGGTGTTTACAAGAGACCCACTTTAGACCTGAAGACACCTTCAGATTGAAAATAAGGGGATGGAGAACCATCTATCATGCTAATGGTCAACAAAAGAAAGCTGGAGTAGCCATACTTATATCAGACAATCTAGACTTTAAAATAAAGACTGTATCAAGAGATGCAGAAGGGCATTATATCATAACCAAGGGGTCTATCCACCAAGAAGACCTACCAATTGTAAACATTTATGCGCCAAATGTGACAGCACCCAAATATATAAATCAATTAATCACAAACATAAAGAAACTCATTGATAGTAATATCATAACAGTAGGAGACTTCAAAATCCCACTCACAGCAATGGACAGATCATCTAATCAAAAATCAACAAGGAAACAATGGCTTTGAATGACACACTGGACCAGATGGACTTAACGGATATATTCAGAACATTTCATCCTAAAGCATCAGAATATACATTCTTCTCCAGTGCACATGGTATGTTCTCCAGAATAGACCACATACTAGGACACAAATCATCCCTCAGCAAGTACAAAAAGGTCGAGATCATACCATGCATATTTTCAGACCACAACGCTATGAAACTCGAAATCAACCACAAGAAAAAATTTGGAAAGGTAACAAATACTTGGGAGACTGAAGAACATACTACAAAAGAATGAATGGGCTAACCAAGAAGTTAAAGAGGAAATTAAAAAGTATATGGAAGCCAATGAAAATGATAACACCACAACCCAAACCTCTGGAATGCAGCAGAGGCGGTCATAAGAGGGAAGTATATAGCAATCCAGGCCTTCCTAAAGAAAGATAAAGATTTCAGATACACAACCTACCCTTACGCCTTAAGGAGCTGGAAAAAAGAACAGCAAATAAAACCCAAAAGCAGCAGAAGACAGGAAATAATAAAGATTAGAGCAGAAATTAATGCTATCAAAACCAAAAAAACAGTAGAACAGATCAATGAAACCAGAAGCTGGTTCTTTGAAAGAATTAACAAAATTGATAAACCACTAGCCAGTTTAATCAAAAAGAAAAAGGAAAGGACCCAAATAAATAAAATCCAGAATGAAAGAGGAGACATCACAACCAACCTAGCAGAAATAAAAACAATAATAAGATTATGAGCAATTATATACCAATGAAATGGGCAATCTGGAAGAAATGGACAAATTCCTAGAAAACATACACACTACCAAAACTGAAACAGAAAGAAGTACAAAATTTGAACAGACCTGTAACCAGTAAGGAAATCGAATTAGTAATCAAAAATCTGCCAAAAAAACAAGATGTCAGGGTCAGATGGCTTTCCAGGGGAATTCTACCAAACATTTAAAGAAGAGTTAACACCTATTCTCTTGAAAGTGTTCCAAAAAATACAAATGGAACAAAAACTTCCAAACTCTTTCTATGAAGCCAGCATTACCTTGATCCAAAACAAGACAGAGACCCCACTAAAAAGGAGAACTATAGACCAATTTCCCTGATGGACATGGATGCAAAAATCCTCAACAAGATATTAGCCAACTGGCTCCAACAATACATTAAAAAAATTATTCACCACGACCAACTGGGACTTATACCTGGGATGCAGGGCTGGTTCAATATCCACAAAACAATCAGTGTGATACATCACATCAATAAAAGATAGGACAAGAACCATATGATCCTCTCAATAGATGCAGAGAAAACATTTGACAAAATACAGCATCCTTTCTTGATAAAAACCCTCAAGAAAGTAGGGGTAGAAGGATCATACCTCAAGATCATAAAAGCCATATATAAACGACCCAATGCTAATATCATCCTCAATGGGGAAAAACTGAGAGCTTTCCCCCTAAGGTCAAGAACGAGACAGGGATGTCCACTCTCGCCACTGTTATTCAACATAGTATTGGAAGTCTTAGCCTCTGCAATCAGACAACACAAAATAATAAAAGTATCCAAATCGGCCAGGAAGAGGTCAAACTTTCACTTTTTGCAGAAGAGATGATACTCTATATGGAAAACCCAAAAGATTCCACCAAAAAAACTGATAGAACTGATTCATGAATTCAGCAAAGTTGCAGGTTATAAAATCAATGCACAGAAATGGGTTGCATTCCTATACACCAACAATGAAGCGACAGAAAGAGAAATCAAGTAATCGATCCCATTTACAATTGCACCAAAACCCATATAATACCTAGGAGTAAGTCTAACCAAAGAGGTGAAAAATCTATACATTGAAAACTATAGAAAGCTTATGAAAGATTGAAGAAGACACAAAACAATGGAAAAAGATTCCATGCTCTTGGATAGGAAGAACAAATATTGTTAAAATGTCAATACTACCCAAAGCAATCTACATATTCAATGCAATCCCTACCAAAATGACACCAGCATTCTTCACAGGGCTAGAACAAATAATCCTAAAATTTGTATGGAACCAGAAAAGACCCCAAATAGCCAAAGCAATCTTGAAAAGGAAAACCAAAGCAGGAGGCATCACAATCCCAGACTTCAAGCTATACTACAAAGCTGTAATCATCAAGACATTATGGTACTGGAACAAGAACAGACACTCAGATCAATGGAACAGAATAGAGAACCCAGATATGGACCCACAAACGTATGGCCAACTGATCTTTGACAAAGCAGGAAAGAATATCCAATGGAATAAAGACAGTCTCTTCAGCAAGTGGTGCTGGGAAGATGGGACAGTGACATGCAGAAGAATGAACGTGGACCACTTTCTTACACCATACACAAAAATAAACTCAAAATGGAGGAAAGACCTAAATGTAAGACAGGAAGCCATCAAAATCCTTGAGGAGAAAGCAGGCAAAACCTCTTTGATCTTGCCCGCAGCAACTTCTTACTCAACACTTCTCCAGAGGCAAGGCAAACAAAAGAAAAAATGAACTAATGGGACCTCATCAAAATAAAAAGCTTCTGCACAGCGAAGGAAACAATCAGCAAAACTAAAAGGCAACTGACAGAATGGGAGAAGATATTTGCAAACGACATATCAGTAAAGGTTAGTATCTAAAATCTATAAAGAACTTATCAAACTCAACACCCAAAAAACAAATAACCCAGTGAAGAAATGGGCAAAAGACATGAATAGACACTTCTCCAAAGAAGACATCCAGATGGCCAACAGACGCATGAAACAATGCTCAACTTCACTCATCATCAGGGAAATACAAATCAAAACCACAATGAGATACCACCTTACATCTGTCAGAATGGCTAACATTAACAACTCAGGCACCAACAGATGTTGGTGAGGATGCAGAGAAAGAGGATCTCTTTTGCACTGTTGGTAGGAGGGCAAGCTGGTGCAGCCACTCTGGAAAACAGTATGGAGGTTCCTGAAAAAACTAAAAATAGAACTACCCTACGACCCAATACTTGCACTAATAGGTATTTATCCAAGGGATACAGGTATGCTGTTTCAAAGGGACACATATTTACAGGAGCACTATCAACAACAGCCAAAGTATGGAAAGAGCCCATGTCCATCGATGGATGAATGGATAAAGAGATGTAGTATGTGTGTGCGTGTGTGTGTGTGTGTATATACATATATATATGTATATATAATACATATATACATATAAACATGTATATATGTATATATGTATACATATATAATACATATATACATATATACACATATACATATATATACATGTATATATGTATACATATATATACATATATACATATATATATGTATACATATATATACATATATATATGTATATATATGTATACATATATACATATATATATGTATATATATGTATACATATATATATGTATACATATATATATATATATATTACTGGGCAATCAAAAAGAATGAAATCTTGCCATTTGCAACTACATGGATGGAACTGGAGGGTATTATGCTAAGTGAAATTAGTCAGAGAAAGACAAAAATCATATGACTTCACTCATATGACGACTTTAAGAGACAAAACCGATGAACATAAGGGAAAGGAAACAAAAATCATAAAAACAGGGAAGGGGACAAAACAGAAGAGACTCATAAATATGAAGAACAAACTGAGGATTACTGGGGAGGTTGCAGGAAGGGGGATGGGCTAAATGGGTAAGGGGCACTTAGGAATCTAGTCCTGAAATCATTGTTGCAGTATATGCTAACTAATTTGGATATAAATTAGAAAAAAATTAAAAAAAAAAAAAGAATGAAGCACATACTTCTGTGGAAATATATAGAACAAGTATACAATACTTTCTAGGCATTTAGTTTATATTTTTGATTAACTAATTAAAATGAGTAGTTATTTTGGTTAGTGAATTGTACCTATTAACAGATTTTATATTATTTAATAAACCTGACATTTTCAACCTTTATCCCATGTAAGCAAGGAAAAAACCTATATACAGAATTGTAATTATAAAGAAATTTTAAGGATACACATTTTAAGAATACACATACTTTCACTTAGCTCAGTTGGAAACATAAGACTACTATGTAGACTTCCTGAATTTAGAAAGACATTTGTTACATGACAAATACAATACAATGTCTAAATCTGGGTATCATGAAGTAAATTCTCTGAAGGACTGGATGCTCTAAAACAAACTGTCCCTGGGTATCACGTTTGTTATTAAAATACTGGGTTGTTTAAGGGGTGCCTGGGTGGCTCAGTCAGTTGAGTGTCAAATTCTTGATTTTGGCTCAGGTCATGTCTCAAGGTTTGTGGGATTGAGCGCCAGATAAGGCTCTGCCCTGAGCATGTTGCCTGCTTGGGATTCTATCTCTCTTCCTCTCACTCTCCCCACCTACCCCCCAACTCATGCGTGCACGTGCACTCTCTCTCTCCCTCTCTCTCTCTCAAAATAAATAAACTTTAAATACTAAACTAAACTAAAATACTGGACTGTTTAAGAAATAATGAAAATATCACAAACCTATGTCCTGCTAAACATAGTGCAATAAGCAAAGGAAAATATAAGATTGTGCTGAGGTCTTTTGCTGCAGTCTAATGGCATATGGAATCAGGTAATAACAAGTAAGAATACCAGGAGGCATTGGTCATGACAACTAACTTGACCTTCGTCAAACATTTAAATCCACTAAAACTGAATCTGTAATTAAATCTAACCATCAAAGAGACAAAGACACTATTTCTAATTTCTAATAACCTATTTATACCCTCCATTTATATATATATATAGTCATATTAAATGTTTATAAAATAAAAGGCTGTGACTTTCTTTCCCAATAACCCAAAGATCTTTTTAACTGTATGTTTAATATTCATGTGACACAAGATATAGAGGTACCTGATTAGTGAAGGTTGATTCTCCGAAGATTTCCAACCAACTCCCATAATTCAATAGCAGTTCAAAAGGGAGGGAGAGGATCATGGATAATCTGTGAAGTGAGTACTAGAAACTGCTCTTAAAGGTACATAAACACCCCCATTGACTTCAGTCTGTTCTCTGTTATTTAAGAGTCTCTTATGAGGGGGGTGGGTTAAATGAGTGACATACATTTGGGATAAGCACTGGGTGTCATGTAAGAGATGAATCATTGGGTTTTATTCCTGAAGCCATGACTATGCTGTATGTTAAATAACTTAAGAATAAAAAAATTAAAAATAAGTAAATAAAATAAGTAAATAAAAATAAGTAAATAAATAACATGAATGATAAAAAAGGTACATCAACACAAAAATATCCTTTGACAATGTTGCATAGGAAAATATACTACACTAGGTGAAAGTAATGAAACAAAGCAATAGGTTGTAATAATTCAAGGGTTTGGAGGCTAGTCCAGTTGGCTTACAAATGCAAGACACCCCCCCCCCACATAACCTAGGACAACCTTTCCTTACATTCTGAAAATTAATATCTTTGTGTATAAAATGAGGATAATAATCCATCATGTAGGGTGGTTGTGATTCTTTGAATAAATAAATGAGAATGCAATATATACCATGAAATAGCATCACTAAGTAAAACTATTATTGTTATTAATTCAACTTCTGAGTAATGGGGAATTAGGAATATAATTTTCTAAAATTAATTTCCATGCAGGAGAAAGAACGATGTTGGAATTAATATTGCTAATGATCTGTACCAACTACTGATAGATTACTTTAATGAATGATGTCCTTCTGGTCATGGAAAATAAGTTACCAACTTTCAGGGTTTTGTTTTTTTTTTTTTTGGTCTTAAAGTTATATCAAACGTTATCATTTATTTATTATTTACTTTATATCAAACTTCTTATTTCCTCTATAAGAAAACATAAATGTTAAAGATCTAATTTTCGAAGGCACTAACTTACAAAATGATTCTATTTATTTGATTTTAACTAGCCATTACATGCTTTAATGGCATTTTATGGTTGTGACTAAATTCTGAATCAACGTATTTTGTATAGTCTTTGAAAACACTACAAGGTCCTTTAATTTTTGTGAACACTGGAAGATGGAAAAATGTATCAAGTTGGAATGCACCTCTATGAATTATTCACTATATAATAAAACACTAATTATAATAAAAATATTAATTAAATGAAACATATGGTTTTGGGAAAAATGTGTTTTTCTACCCATCTTGTAAATTGAATCTAGAGGCACAATTTCTATCTTGCAGTAGCAAAATAAATGCAATTATGTACAATATTTCTAAAGCATTGTAGGCAATTGTATGTATGTGACTCAATTACATTTTTATATTTAGAAAAAAATATGAAACAAACTCAGAGTTAATAAAACTGGCAAGTACATTAACTTTCTTTTCTGAATCGCCTAAGTGTAAGTTGCTGATACAATGCTCCATCACTCACAAAAACATTTTTTGTGTATATTTCTTATTAATAATTATGTTCTAGAAAGCTACAACATAAACATAAATATCAGGGATTCGTATTAATATATTACCACCAACTATTCCTGAGACTATTCAAATTTCTTCAATTACTTTAGTAATATCAATTACAAGAAAGGGAGATAGTCCAGAATTACACATATGCATTAATGTGTTATGTCATTATAGTTTCATTCAATCTGGAATAGTTCCCAGTTTTTCCTTGACTTTCATGACCTTGACACATAGGATATTAAAAGCCAGTTGTTTTATATAATGCCCTTCAATTTGAGATTCTCAGATATTTCATCATAATTAGATTCAGATTAAGCATCTTTGGCAGGTATAACAAAAGAGTGATGCTGTGTCCTTCCCATCCAAGCCTATAAGGGCACACCATTTCAATTTGTCTCATTACCGGTTTATTGATTTTGATTTTGAGCACTTGATTAAGATGTCACATGCTAGTATTATGAAATCTAAAGTTACTCTTTTCCCTCTTTCTTTTTGTATATAAGTACTTGGGATGAAGATATTCTGAGACTTCATCAAACTATTCACTAATTTGTATTAGTATAGACTCATGAATTCTTACTGTATTCAATGGGGCATAATCTATTAATGGCATCATCTTGATACTCAAATTTGCACAGTGAGCATCTCTGTAGGCTGACTTCTGTATTCTTTCGCATGTACTCATCACTGTTTAAATCTTCTTTGTTTTCTGGCCTACAAAATAACCCAGTCATTTTTTATACTTTCTTTGTCCCTCCCCTAGAATGGATTTTTTCTCCAAAGAATCATGGATTGTTTTAATGGAGACTAGAATATAGTAAAGCAGATTTTGCTGCTAGGTGTGCTCCTTGCTATTGGTGTATCACTGCCCATAGGAACACTGCATAGACGGAGCTAGGAACACAAACACATACGATGCATATACACATATTTGCATTTATTGCCACATTTATTTGGGTATGTTGAAATCTCTGAGCTTACAATGATATCTCTAATTTGAATTTAACAGCACAGGGTTTATTTTATTTTTTTCTCCATTTCCACCTTCTTGCCTTTTGCATGCCAGTTTCATACTTTTTGGGGTCTTTAAAACCCAATCGTGAGCTGTTCCTCATTCCTTGATGTTCTTATTACCTCCACTTGTGTACTTATTCCCTACCCTGAGCAACTATAATACACAATGGATACTCCCCTTACTCCTCTTGGGTATTATATCCTAAGCCACGCTGCAGACTCCCCAGGGGGACAGATGCCCTTCTAATTCTGTTCTAATTTCAATTTTCTGGGCTGGGCAGCTGCTGCCACTTTTGCCATCTCTCCTGCCCAGGAGTGATTTCTTTGCTGATCCTGTTCTGGTACCAATACCCCTTGCTGGGCTGCCTTTTTCATTTGAACACTATTTTCATTTGAACATCATCTTCACTCTATTTGGGCTCTGATTCAGATTATGAAGCACCTTGACTCCTTTTCAACACACGTATAAACATAAGCACCTGACTCACTCAGTCCTACCTAGTGGCTTGTGGATTGGAGTTTCAGAGAGGGAAAGAGAAGAGGAAAAGGAAGGACAACTACAGTTGATTTTGATATACTGAATCACGTGTTAGAATAACAAAGTCTATAGAAGAAGCCAAATTTTAAATCTCAGAAAAACAAACACTTGCACATAGCACAAACACTGTGACATACTATTCATGAATACTTTAAATAACAGTCTCCTAAAGGAAGCTCTATTTTGAACCTAGCTATTCATCATGTATTGATATTATTAAATTAAATGTTTTAGTTATCATAAAAAATTCTTGCATTACATGATTAAAAAGTCAAATTATTGTTTGATACAGGAAATTTAAAGTAAGACTTATAGTTAATAAGTAAGTCATATGGTGAGGTTGCAGTTTAATAAATTCATGTAAGTTTACTGCTAAAATACTCATATGAGATATAATCATTTTTAAATTTATTCAGATATAAATTATCAAATTTAGAAATATAGTAAAGAGACAATGTTACATACACACTGTCTATGTATATTAAGGAGTCAAAAATCTTTCCTGACCATGTCACGATATTAATGAATTTATTTCTGGACTTCATATTACCTTCCACTGATCTGTATGTCTGTTTCAGAACTAGTCTATATATTATTGGACTTGATAGACTTATGAAGTTATGCCCAAACCCATTACAATATCCTAAAAATTATAAAATCAGTAAGATAATATGTATTTATTGACCATGGCAGGATGTCAGTAATGTGGATCAATGATAATTACAGATAATTTGAGAAATCATAATTGACCACAAAATATTTATATTAAATCAAACCACATCAGGCCAACTTCAGAATAAAGAACTTTATACTAGGTTTGTATCTACTGTAAACTGAGAAAACTCAGGAGGCAGAGTTGAAATTTTAAAATAATAACAGTATAAAATATAAAGACACAACACTCAATACAGGCATCTTTTTCAGAAACAGTGAAGATTCCAAAATTAAAGTACATGAGAAGGGTTTGGCCACCTGAACGATGAATACAAAGTTGCAAATAAACTGAAGAAAGAAATGAAATTTTTAACTTTGGACCTAAATTATGGCCCATTAAACATATCTGGAGCTTCAGCTGATTTAATGAGAAAACCTTAACTGTCTATGTTTTATGGTTAAAATCATGCCAGGAGGGAGGAAGCTAAGAATTGTGAACTTTAAATTATGAATAAAGTTATACAAAACATTTTATATCCATTAATATAAATAATCTAACAGAATGAGTATTAGGATGTGACTACAGATGATACATTACTGTTGGGATTGTAAGTGGGTTCTACTTGTGAAGGCTGACATATTACATACACTACAACCTAGAAATTCTATTTGCCAGTATACACAAAGGGGAAATTTGATCATATATACTCTAGGATACACTGCCAAGATGTTCATAATGAATTTCAGAAAACTAACTTGATTTCATTGGCAGAAAATGTAGGTATGAGCAAAATAGAATATTATATAGCTATAACATGATTGAGTTGGGACAAATACAATAATATAGATAGATGAGCCTTAAAATGTAGTAGAACAGGAAAAAAAAAACAAACCACAATTAAGTGCCAGAGATGTATATTGAGAGTGATACTCACTTTCTAAGTTAAAAAAATAATAGGTGTATATTGCATGTGTGTGTGCTTTTGTTCCTAACATGTATAAACACATGGCAACTAGATACCAATGATTACAAGAGTCAAAATGGTTTCCCAGGTGAAATGCTAGAACACACGGAGCAGATAGGTCAAATTTCCCAGCAGGTTTTCTGGTACTTAGAAAGTAATGAAAACAAGATAACCAACGTGAATAAATAAATATAAGAAAATTGTTAAGGATTTAAACCAGATCCTAATGTGAATAAAATATTTTGATAATTATATGTAACCCAAGCTCATTAAAAAAAATAATAAATATACCCATTTGTATTAGAACATTTGTAACTCACGAAATATCAAAGTGCTAGTATGCTTTTCTTTTCATTTTTTATTTTTCAATTGGGTTATTGGTCTTTTTGCCATAAATGTTTAGTTTTAAAAAATTTTTAATTCCAGTATAATTAACATACAGTGTTATATTACTTCCGATGTACAATACAGTGAATCAACAATTCTATATATTACTCAGTGCACATCATGATAAGTATACTCTTAATCCCTTTTACCTGTTTCACCCACCCCCTGACCCACCTCCCCTCTGATAACCATCAGTTTGTTCCCTATATTTAAGAATCTGTGGGGTTTTTTGTTTGTTTGTATATTTTTTGTTTGTTTGTTCATATGTTTCTCATATGAGAAACAGGTACTCATCTGGTACCTGTCTTTCTCTGACTGACTTATTACACTTAGCATTATACCCTCTAGTTCCATCCGTGTTGTTGCAAATGGCAGGATTTCATTCTTTTTAATGCCTGAGTAATATTCCACTATGTATATATCACACTTTCTTCATCTATTCATATGTCAATGAACACTTAGGTGGTGAAGAAAAGGGAACCCTTGCAAACTACTGGTGGGAATGCAAACTGGGGCAGTCACTGTGGAAAAGAGTATGGAGGAACCTCAAAAAACTTAAAATAGAACTACCATATAATCTAGTATTCCACTACTGGTATTTGCCCAAAGAATATGAAAACACTAATTTGAGAAGATATATACTCCTATGTTTATTGCAGCATTATTTATATTTTTAAAGATATTTATTTATTTTTGAGAGAGAGAGAGAGAGAGAGAGAGAGAACACAAGCTGGGAAGGAGCAGAGAGAGAAGGGGATCAGAGATCTGAAACAGTCTCTGTCCTGACAGCAGAGAGCCTATGGAGGGCTCGAACACACAAACTGTGTGATCGTGACCTGAGCTGAAGTTGGACGCTTAATTGACTGAGCCACCTAGGTACCCCGCAGCACTATTTATAATAACCAAATTATGGATAAGCATTCAAGTACTAATCAGCTTTTAATAGTGGTTTTTATTGTTTTTTCTTTTAAACGCTTAAAATAAAAAAAATATTTAAGAAAATCTTAAGTATCTTATTTGTAAAGAGTGTCAGAGTCATTAACCAACTTAAATTTCAAAAGATATATAATTTCTGAAACCAAAGCACATGTTTTCATAATTATTTAAGCAGTATGGGTGTCAGGGTCTAGTGAAGGGCATCCTTACCAGGATAGGTGGCAATGATGTAGTATAAGGTGTGAGGAGCTAATAAGTGAACCAGCTCAGGGTGCAAACTGGCATGAGGCTAGTACTGCATTGGTGATTCCACATGGGAGGTTATGGGCACAAGCTCAGGAGTGGGGTGTCAGTGTTCAGTTAGTTTGAGGAGAGTGGCATCCATGCACTTTTCCAAAGTGGAATCCCCAAGGAGGGATTTTGCATGATGGAAGTGGTGACTCATTGTGTGGTATCAGAGTCCAATAAGGTGAGATGTGTAGGTAGTGATAAAGTGGAAGAACCCAGGAATTGTCGGAACTCAAACAAATCGAGAAGGGTGTCTGCACACAGTGCCACTGCTTGATTACATACTATAAACAGATCAAATAAATAAGTAGCTTATTGAGAAAAAAGGGAGACTGATACTCTCCCTGTTGGAGAAGGGAATTAGTTACAACTATGGAATTAGAGAAGTTAGTGTGCTCACTGATCTTTATAGCTGTTGATGAGTGCATAGTTGTGTGTGTGTGTGTGTGTGTGTGTGTGTGTGTGTGTGTGTGCATTCCTACATAAAGCTCATTTTCTCTACCATGAGGGCACAGGTAAAGCAACATTAAAATAATAATGAGCACAAGAAGATCTAGATCTTAGTTTCCAAAAATTGTTTTCCACCATTTTCCAGAAAACAGAATTCCTTGAAGAAATTTTAGGTTCCAGTGCTAGGGAGGGAAACAAGGGGAGACTGGGGTATGTTTTTGTACCAGAAAATGAGAACTCAAAGAATGATTAAACCATGACAAAAGTCACAAAAGTCAGCTTAAAAAATTTCCATGGGCTAAAAGAGAACATTTTGAGCATCAAAAATCATAATGGAAATTGATTCTAACTCATTAAATTCTGTAGGAATCCATGAGTCCATTGTGATATGAATAAGCGAACTCTTCTTGAAAATAAGGCTGACTGTAACTGGAGTGAAAAATTATATAGGGTTAGTTAGCTGCTTCATCAGACCTGAAAACATAATACTGAGTCAACAAACAACAAAGAGGACACATGAGTGGCTCAGTCAGTTGAGCATCCAATTCTTGATTTCAGCTCAGGTCATGATCTCACGGTTCGCGGGTTTGAGCCCCACATCGACCTGGAACCTGCTTGGGATTCTCTCTCTCCCCCTCTCTCTGCCTCTCTTCCTTTCTCTGTCTCTCTCTCTCTGTCTGTCTGTCTGTCTCTCTCTCTCTCTCAAAATAAGTAAACTAAAAACAACAACAACAGAGATAGGAATTCAACAAGAGGTTTCAGTTTTAATAATGTTATAATGGAGTCCGAATTGGGAGTTAACTACAATCTTGTAAAGTTCTTAGGACTGTTTTAGTATACAGAACCATCAAGTTTCAGTATAAACCAAAAATATCTTGAAGTGAAAGAAATGTTACTATGTGTAACCGGCACCTTTCAAAGTGACCAGCCTTATGTAAGAAGTATTACATTTATGTGGTTGACTTTGGTTACCATGAAACATACCTCCCATTATTTATACTGTTGTGTGGTGCCTTCTCAAATTGATTCTGGACTAGGCCTATGCTGCATTAAACATTAGCATAATATATACTAAAGTATTTCTAGGCTCTGAATCTAAATTTCTATTACGTGATTCAGAAAAAAAAATGTGTGTGTAGGGGGAAGGAGCTGTAAAGAAGCAAATGAGCAAAATGTTAGTATGAATAAAGGCTATACATTTTTTGTTGTATTGTGCATCTTTTATGTAATTATGGAAATATACTAGGATAAAAATATTAAAATTGGCACTTAGTTTAATAGTGTTTGCTGAGTTGTAGGTTTTTCAGAGACAATTTACACAAAGTAAAGCCATTAAGTAATGGATAGGTGTATATAATCAAAATCTCCTCTTGGCAGAAAGAACCACTTCCAGATTTTAGTGGAGCTGAATACACACCTCAGCTAAGCATTTTCTGAATTACAGGGCTAAAACTTTCTCCTTAGCTCTGGCATCTTGGTGTTTTACTCATGTTATCTTCTAAGTTGTGTGGACTGAAAAAGGTATTTCATATCATCATTTCCCTGCTGCATCCAGTCATTGAGAATAGAATGTTGAGTATGATAGGTGTTCAAATAAATTTTAATTGGCTCTCATACAATTGCCTGCCTGACTTAAAACAAAACAACGTACATATTGGAAAGAGCCAAGATGATGGAACATAGCTTCTTGCTATTATCTAAAATAAAACTCATGTGAAAACTGAACCCAGCTCTTGGTATTATTAATGATGTACTCTACTCATCTGAGTTAATATGTAGATAACCTTCATTGCCATATATTCTCTTTTCCTCATTATTGAGTTTTCTATTGATTGTTGAACTTTTCACCTCCAACTACTTACTTATTTACAGGTTTCATTAATATTAGTTCGTCTAATTTTATTTATATTCCCATATTAAACACAGAGATGAAATAGAAAGCCTTATATTAAGCAGTGACAAAAATAAAAAAGCATTTAATTGCCTCTGGTTCTTTCTCAGCCTCAACAAGGCCATTTTCAAATACAGAAATATTGTTCATCATTTTTAATGCTGACCTGAGGTTTGCAAATATAACAGGATTTATGCAGCTTCTATCCTTGTAGTGGAAAAAATGAGAACAGTACACATTTACACAGACAGGCAAGTGGGAAACAGAATAATAAAAGTCTGTGCATAGTTTTAGAATCAGAAGTCAAACTTTAAAGTTTTAAAGAGTCATTGCCTAAAAGGTGATAAGCAACTTACTTTACAGAGCACATTTAACAGAGCTGTGAAACCTATTGTTATACTATGCTGTATTGTGTATATTTGAGAGTTTCCATGAAGTATGCCAATTGTCACTTTTAGTCAGACGTGATGGGAATTGTTAGGGTACTGGTGAGTCAAATAATTCCAGATTTCTATTCAACTAAACCATCATATACCTTTCATACTATAAATATGGCCAGTACCTCAGGATTCAGACAATCTAAAACATGAAGAATTATATACAACAACAAATACCAAACCTTGAAATGAAAGTCAACACCTTGTAGAGATGAGTTTTATTTGGAGATTACATACCAGAACAACACAATTTTTTAAATACCACATCCATCTACGTTAGGATTTTATTTGCTTTGTATTTTATTTTATATTATGTCTATTATTAAGACATTAACATGACCCCAGTATTTAAAACTATATATTAAAAAAGTATTTTTAGGAGTGTATCTCACCCGTGATCCTTTCAACCCTCTCCCTATTTTTACTCCTGGCTTCTGCTTTATCCTTCCTGTATTTCTTTTTGCAAAAGTATGGGGACAAATGAATGTTTTCTTATTTCTCTTTTCTTTCAATGTAAAACGCAGCATAGTCTCTATGCTGTTTTTTTGTGCTCTTTTATACGTAACGTTGAATAACCTTGTGCCGATGTATATTCCTGTTATTGGAAATGATTGGATTGAATGGTAAAGCATGTACAATTTTGTTACATGTAGTCAAATTCATATTCATTAGGTTAAAACATTTTGCATTTACAAAGCAATGTATAAGAAAGTGCCTTGTTCCCATCTTAACATACTATCAACCTTTTATTTTTGGTCATTATGATTGATGGGAAAGAGTTGCTCAGGATTCTTTTAATTTTTATTTCACTTATGATGTGTGACATTAAAAATCTTTCATAGGAAAGATTCACAGGCGATTTTCATACTCTTTTTATTAGTTATCTCTTTACATCTGTCCATTTTTTGGTAAAGTTTTTTTTTTTGTCTTCACATTAGCTCAAGCACACTATTTGTGACTAACAATGCTAATGTGTATCGTATATTCACTGTCATTTGCCTTTTGATTTTTCTTGTCGCATATTTCCATGACCAAAATTTTAAAATCTAGTTGAAGTTAATATTTTATTTTATTTCTTCTAGATTTTATATTATTAAAAACCATTTCATACATTAAGATTAGCATAATGAATTTACCCATGTTTTCTTCTAGTATCTGTGTGTATGTTTTGTAATACTTAGATGCATGATCCAAGTGGAAGACATAAGTTTTCATACTAAAATATAGGCTGTGATTGTTAACAAAAGGGTCCATCAGTCCACATTCTCTTATTTTTAATGAATTGATATTGAGTTTTCAATAGAATTTCATCTTTATGCAGATAAAATTTTCACCTTTACTCTATTAATATATTAAATTATAGTAATAATTTTTTTTACCATTGAAATGAACTTGTATCCCAGAAATATTTTTCACATTTTGTCATGTTGTATCATTTTTCTACTATAGTTCATTTTCTTTATATTTTATTAAGAAATTTATAACTTTCATTAAAAATATTGATTTGTAATTTTCTTATACATGTGCTGGTGACAATGCTATCAGTAATGTGTCACTGTCATCCTTATTTTGCAGAAGTTTGAAAGTTCCCTCAATTTTTGGTGCTTTAAAATAATTAATGGGCTCTATGCTTATTAAACTTTTCACACTTATGCTTATAAAATGTGGATTCTCAAGTATGTTTTTTGTTTTGGTTTCATTTTTAGGTCATTGAAAATCGTTTCAATCAATTGAAGTAAATTAATAAATTTTACTTATTTCTTAAAATTTTATTGATACAAGTGTGTTATTTTTTTTTACTTTTTTTAATGTTTTTTTATTCATTTTTGAGAGAGAGGGAGACAGAGCATGAGTGGGGGAGGGGCAGAGTGAGTCAGGGAGACACAGAATCCAACGCAGGCTCCAGGCTTGGAGCTATCAACACAGAGCCCTATGCAGGGCCCAAACCCACAAACTATGAGATCATGATCTGAGCCGAAGTCAGATGGTTAACCGACTCAGCCATCCAGGCGCACCGATACAGTGTTTTAGGCTATGAATTTTCCCTAATTACCACAAAAAATATATCTTATGAGTTATAAAATTTAATGTAGTCTTTATTTTTTTAGAAATTATATAATTTTTCACTTCTTTCACACTTGAGTTGCTTAATTTTAAAAATCAGTGAAATGGAGCTATTTAAAAATAATTTTTGTATTTTTTTTAGATACAATGATTATGATTGGAGAGTGTTATTGGCAGAGTTTCTACTTTAAGAACTAAACTACTGATTTTTTTTGTGATTTAATTGACAATTTTTGTTAATATGCCATTTTCACTCTTGAATAAAGTATATTCTCTATTAATCAGGTGGCAAAGTTTTAGCTTCCATAGGTCTAATTAGTAATTACATTTTAAGTTTCTTCTATATTCTTGTTTATTTGCCTACTTTATTAGCCCTTTCCTGAGAACAATGCATTAAACTCTTCTGATATATTTGTGTTTCTGTCTTTGTCTACATTTTATCCCCTTTTTCTGCTTGTTAAGTCCACTGCAGTATTATTTGGTGCATATGTAATCATACATGTGGTGGTTTGTGGCTTTTAACATTAAAAAAATGCACACCTTTGTATATTTAATCCTATTGTATTCTATTTTGCCTGACGTTCAAATAGCAATGCCTATTTTCTTCTTGTTTTTACTTATCTTGTCTTTATGTATTTAAGAAATGAAACAGATGAATGTATGGGAAGTGGGGGAAAAAGAGAAGAAAGGGAAACAAACCACAAGAGAATCTTAAAGGTAGAGAACAAACTGAAGGTTGATGGAGGAAGATGGATGAGAGATGGGCTAGATGGATGATGGGTATTATGGAGGGCACTTGTGATGAGGGCACTTGTGATGAGCACTGGGTGTTGTATGAATCACTGAATTCCAATTCTGAAACCAATACTGCACTCTATATTAACTAAGATGTAAATAAAAAATATTTATTCATTTTAAAAACACCTTGTTTTAAATGAGTCTCTTGGAAGCAGCATTTAGTTGTTTCCCTCTCTGTGAGACATTCTGAAATTTTCAATAGGTGAAAATTCATTCACCTATTCATTCATTTCATTCACAAGTCTGATATAGCTCACATCTGTCAAATCACTCCTTGATAAAATAGTATGCTTCAAGTACTATATTTACTATGTTTTCTTCTCAACAGTATGTAATTTTTCCTTTTGTTATTTTTTTTTTTAAATTTGTGAATGTTAATTTCAGTATACTGGTTGATTTTAAATGTATATCATTTTAGGGGCACCTGGGTGGCTCAGTCGGTTGAACGCCCGACTTCAGCTCAGGTCACAACCTCACGGATCATGGGTTCGAGCCCCGCCTTGGCCTCTGTGCTGACATCTCAGAGTCTAGAGCCTGCTTCGGATTCTGTGTCCCCCTCTCTCTTTCTGCCCCTCCCCCACTCATGCTCTGTCTCTCTCTGTCTCTCAAAAGTGAATAAAGATTAAAAAAATGTATATCATTTTAATGTCTGGCATCATGTTTTCATTAATACTTTTATTAAACTTTCTCCATTTTTATTGATATACTTTGCCTTATACTATTTTCTATATCACAATCAATACACTTCATGTTCTTTCCTGTTTTATCTCTTACCTTCTCACATTTTAGTTATATTTTTTCTACTTTTCTATATTTTTTCTACAAGTGAATACTTGTAAGTAGCTATCATTCTATCCTCATTCTCACCTTCATCAGAACTTAGATCTATAAAAAAGTATTTTAAATGGTATTTATTTTTTTCATTTTCCTAAAATTTTTCACCTTTTAATAAAGTCTATACACTTCTATAATCCTCAAAAGTATAGTATTAAGTGCCTTCTTGCATTTAAATTTTTTTTTCTATGGCTTGACACTGGAAGAACAGTTTAGAGAGGCATAAAATACCTTGTTCTTAGTTCATTCTTTGACTTTCTTGAAATTGCTTCTGCATTTTAATTTTTTAATTTTTAAAAAGTTTTAAATGTTTTTTGTTTTTTTTTTGTTTTTTTTTTTTTTATCTTTGAGAGAGAGAGAGAGAGAGGCAGAGAGAGAGGGAGACACAGAATCTTAAATAGGCTCCAGGCTCCAAGCTGCCAACACAGAGCCCGGCGCAGGGCTCAATCTGATTAACCACAAGATCATCACCTGAGCCTTAGTCGGATGCTTAACTGACTGAGACACCCAGGCACCCCTATTAATTAATTTTTTTAATTTTTGTCTATTTTTGAAAGAGACAGAGTGCAAGATGGGGAGGGGGCAGAGAGAGAGGGAGACAGAATCCGAAGCAGGGAACTGCAAGATCATGACCTGAGCTGAAGTCTGACACTGACCAAGCCACCCAGGTGCCCCTGCTTCTGCATTTTAGCCTTGCTATGAACAAGGCTCTTGAAATGTTTGATGCAAGTCTAATTCCCAAGTGTTTATAAACAACTTGGATTTTATTTACACGGAAGTCCTATGGATTTTGTCTTTATCTATAAATGTTATTGTTTGCACAGATATGTCTTAAAGTTGTGTTTTAAACCAGTTTTCTTTTATATCACAAAAATTGGTCAATATTAAGATTCAGGTTGTTTTTATATCTGGATTTTGTAAATTTTAATTTTAAATATGAGTTTGGTTCAGTTTTTTTGTTTGTTTGTTTTCTTTTTAGGGTCTCCAATTATATATATTAGATCCCCTTTGCCTTGCTGCCACTTCAACCACTTTCTCTGAAAGTTTTCTACTTCTTCTTTTATAGTCTATTTTTTATTCTATTGTTGTTTTAACTACCTTCCTTCAATAGCCATTGCTAAATTTCTATTAGATTTTAACTTCCTTTAGGAAAATTGTAATTAAGTGTTCATTTCTATGATAGTTTTTACTTCTCCCATTTCCTTTCTCAGTTGAATAATCTTTCTATTCTATTTTATTTTAACATTTCTGCTTTCAGGTTTGAAAATATATCCAGATGTTTGGTAGAAAATATTTAATCCAATCAAGGATGTTTTTAGTAGTTGTCTTCTTTGTGCTCTTTCTGTTCATGAAGCACATTTTATCAATTCATGTTTTTATTCTCATTTTGTTTTTTAATAGACTTTTTGTCAATATTTAGGTTGTTTGTTTTGTTTCATATATTATATATATATATATATATATATATATATATATATATATATACTTTACAAATTTAGAGCAGATTCCTAGTTCAAAGGTGCCTTTACTTTCAGTGTAGTAAAGAATCATTTATTTAATGGATACCTTTATTTTTCTGCAGATTTGGGGGAAGGATTAAGTGGCTTCAGTGTCTTTTACTGTTGTTATTCTCTTTGGTTTTACACAACATAAATGTGCCCCTCCTACTTTTATTTTGTTCTATCACCCCGTATTTAAAGAGTGCCAGAGCCCTCCTTTTCATATTCCTTTTTTCCCAAAGCAATAGCTTTGAAAAGCTGACATCAAAATCACACGTTTTAAACTTCCTTCCCTATAGTCACTCCACTGATATGCCAAAATTCTTTTTAAATATTTCCAAATTATCAAAATTTTCTTTCAGCAAGTGATTTTTGATCCTTGCTAAATCCCATTTTCTCTGTTTCACCTATTTTTTTCCTGATTTATCATACTCTTCTCAAAAGTGATAATGAGAAGTAACTCTGGACTATGTTTTCTGATATATTTAAATATAAGTATTTTGAAATGTGCAGTCATGTCTATCATCTGGCTTTATCATGGGCAGCTCTGTGTGTGGAGGTGTGTATGTATGTACGTGTGTGTGTGTTTATATGTGCACATGCATCTTTAGTTTCTATTAAAGGGCATTGCTTTTGAAACATGTGAGGAAAGCTCAGATTAAAGAGGTCATTATTATAACTTGTCACTGGCTATCAAAACTCCTTTGATTCCTTTAATGATTTTGAAGAAAATTATGATGGATTTCATCCCAACCCAAGACACAAAAATAATTTTAAAAGATAAAAATTTATGTATACATTTTAAAGTACTGAAATAATTGCGCGTAAGAGATAAATAATATTTGCTACTTGTGTCATTTAAATTTTTACATAGTGTGACATAATGGAGAAAGTCATAATATTTTTTCATTTTTCTGTACCAAATTTGTCAATTTTTCATAATTTTTTCGTCTTACAATTATCTCTTGGTAAAATGCACAAAATATAAACTTTAAACACAGAAAACTATTTTAGGGCAAAATAAAACTTCAGTACAAGCTCCAAGAGTTCAAGATTCATGCATATAGTAAGCATATACGACCAACATATTAAATTGTTCTAAAAGATGCCAACTCCTTATCCTTCTTTAAGTCCTTACATAAGTCAAACATTCTATATTCACACATATATTTTGAATATGGCTTTGATAGAAAACAATGTACAAATGTCACTTTTTATAACATGTTTCTTCTTTTAGCATTTTGATATAATGTTAAGACATATCAAAAAACACAAAACCTCGTTACTTAAGAAAAGGGATGATAACTTAAGAGATATTTTGTAGAATTTTTTATTAAGTAACTAGTCATGAAATAGATAAATCTTATATACACATATATAACATGTTAAGTAACTATCAAAATCCAGTTATGTTGTTATTGGGCAGGAAGACAGAATTAAAAGAAACCAGGGGGGCCTCAGTGGCTCAGTCAGTTAAGCATCCAACTTCAGCTCAGGTCATGATCTCACAGTTTGTGTGTTTGAGCCCTGCATCAGGCTCTCTGCTGTCAGCACACAGCCCACTTCAGATCCTATGTCTCCCTCTTTCTCTGACCCTCCCCCTCTCACTCCTCTCTTTCTCAAAAAAAAAAAAAAAGAAAAAAAAAAGAATTAAAAGAAACCAGGAATCTCATTTGTCTGGTAACAGTAAAAAGAGATAGCCTAGAAAAATGAGGAAAGAACAACAACAACAACATCACAATAATAAATAACCACATATAAATAGGGAAACCATACTGTAATTACCGAAATAGAGCTAGGAAAGCTTGGGACAAAACGTACACAGAAATAACATTACTTAGGAAACCTACCATATTAAATGAGATATTATGGGATTACTTTTATACAGTTAAACATTTTTTTTACCAATCTGCATCAGGAGTAATTAAAATTAATATTAATAATAGATAATATTAGTTACACATGCATGAGCCAAGCAAATGAGTCCCCAATGTTCAAATCTGAACAACTAAGTGAATAAAGTATTATTGGATTAAAAGAGGAAATATAAAATAAATATCCACAGGTCCACATAGGCATAATGTATTATTGAATAAATAAATGAGTAATGCTATTGATTGAATTGCCCCTCCCCCCACCTCTTACTCATATATTAAAGCCTTAACTTCCAATGTGATTGTGGTTGAAGACAGACCTTTTAGGAAATAATTAGGTTAAATGAAATAACAAGAGTAGGCTCCTAATCCAATAGGATTGATGGTTTTATAATAAGAGGAAGAAAGAAAGATCTTTCTTACTCTCTGTGAACAAACCAAGGAAATGCCTTGTGAATACAGAAGCAAGAAGGCGGCCATCTGCAAGACAGAAAGAGAGCCTTCACCAGGAATAGAAATCAGTCAGCATCTTGATATTGGACTTTTAAGCCCCCATAACTGTGAGAAGTAAATTTCTGTTGTTGAAGGCACTTAGTCTATGATATTTTGTTATGGCAACCTAAACAGACTAAGACATGTAATGAATACAATTCCTGCCCTTGAATTTATACCCAAGTGGGGAAACTTATATTTAAGAAATCTCAGTCTTCTTCTTCTGTCTGTCTCAATCTGTCTGTCTCTCCCTCTGGGAATACAGGGAAAGAGAGATCATTTTACTGTTTAGAATAATTCCAAATAAAATGTATAGATACTGCACACTGGGCTTTGCACAGTGATATCCTTCCAAAGCGTATAGTACAAAAAGGAGAGAAAAAGAGCAACCACATAGTGGAGAAACCTGACATACATACTATGTCAGCTAGGTGATACAGGTCAATATCGACAGTAATATGTCATGTTGATATTATGTACCCTTGATATATGATGAAAATAGCATACTACCTCTGTTATCTTCTTCTCAAAGTATATAATTCCAGTCTAATAATAAGAAAAACATCAAACAAAATTCTGCTAGAGGGCACCCTAAAAAAACTTGACAAATACTCCTCAAAACTGTCCTAGTTATCAAAAACAAGGTAGGTCTGAAAAGCTGTCATAGCCAACAGGACCCTAAGGAGATATGATAAGTAAACACAATGTGGTGTCTTGGCTAAGATCTTGGAACAGGGAAAGAACAATTGATAAAATTAAAAGAAATTTGAATAAAGTATAACATTTAAAAATACAATGTATCAATATAGTTCATTAGCTACAACAAAAACCCCCATAGTGTTGTAAGATATTTATAACAGGCAAAACTGGATGTGAGGTATATGAGGAATATTTCTAGAATCTAAAGGTATAACTTAAGATACATCTGCAACCTAAAATACATCTTACAACATGTTGCAAATTTAATTTGACCATACTTACAAGCATTCTTCTAGGACCCAAACAATATTTTAGTTAGATTTGAAAAAAATTCAGGACCCAGTGTTCTGACCTAATATTATATTTAATTTAATTGTACAAGAGAATTGCCACATAAGAGGAGGAGTACAGAGAATCTATAGTCTGTGCACTGTAGGTGGTGGTGTTAGGTAGGTATAAGCACAGCAGATGAGAAAAGCCCTGGTGGTAAGAACGCAAAGCTGGGCTGAGCTAGCTGGAGCCAATGCCAGGTCACTGGGCGATCCAAGATGCTGCTTTGCTGCAGCCTTCCATTTGGCAAATGGTCTTTTTTGGGTAAATCATGGAAGTGGGAAAAATCACCTGTTTTTTATGACACAGGGCAAGAGAATATTCTAAGAGGAATATAAACTAAAGTTTGACAGACAAATAGAAATTATTAATTCTTCTTGAAAGAGAAGGCAATTCCATGAGAAGAAGGATGGGAGAAGAAGTCATATATAAAGGTAAAAATTTAGCACTAATTTTAAAAACACTCTGTTTTTTATTAGTCATAAGCCTAAATGCTATCTAGGCAGTGTTCATCTGCAGCCTTCTCTTTCCCTCTGTGTGTGTGTGTGTGTGTGTGTACGTGTGTGTGTATCTTGAATGTTTGTCTTTTCTTCTTATCCTGGTAGGTAAGAGAATAAAATAAAAGGCTCAAAAACAAAGAATGCTAATTTGGTGAGAATACAGGGTCTGCATTTCAGATCAGGGCATCCCAACTTTGAACACCAAGCATACTATATGCTGAGCTTGATTTTGTTTTAAACTACACCTTTATAATAAATTAGCTGATTTTTTAATAATGAGTTAGCTTTGCAAAGCCCATCTGTATCAACGAAGAGGGTGTTTTGAATTTCAAACAGATGTTTTTGACTAGTCCACATATGCAAGAAATCTTTTGAAACAAAATCCATATTGCAGTTGAGGGCTGCCTATGGTATGATTCCCCTGGTAAATACAAAGCCTTCAATAAAAATATGCTGGGTGAATAAATGCATAGATACAACTACTCATGAATTGTTTCACACTCATTCTTAACTTTGATTCCAAACTATAAAATGCACATTCAAATAACGCTGGAAGAAGTTTGGCTATTTTGTGGTCCTCTATGAAATTGATAATGGTATAGATTAAGCAATTAACTTTTGTATGTAGATTAAAAAATGCACACTTACTATTACAACAAAATTTAAAACAATGAAAGTAGAAAACGAAGTACAGCACTTTCTAACACTTCACTAAGAAATTATTCTCTGTTGATTTTACTATATTCCTTAGCAAGCAAAATGAAAAATATTGCTGAAAACAAATTTAGAGTAAGTAAATTAGAATGAAAAATAAGGAAAAGAGAATCTTTTAAGAAAATTTCAGAATTATGAGTTTGAATTCAGAATTATGAATTTCAGAATTATGACATTACTAATGTCAAAATTAAAGAGATATACAAAATACTCTAAGCTTTGTGGTGCAATATGTTGCCACTCAGTAGGCCTCAAATTAGCTATTCTCATCTTCTTATCCTCTTTCCATCAGAGTTTAGGAAATTGCAAAAAACAGCAGCTACGTTTTCTTTTAATTATGACTTATTTCTGAATAAATGCAATTTTTGACTGAATTCAGACCTAAAAATACACATCGTAATCACATTTGGTCTTGACCTTAAACCATATTTGCAAAAACTTTATTTCTATAAACTTATTATAAGTGTACATGATATGACAGTGATGCTGGTACCTAGACATAAAAAAGGAGCAGAAAATGGAATAAGTCCATGTATGTAAAGCTATTAGACTTTTGGATTTGCTCTGCCGCTGGTGATCCTGTAGTTCTTTCTTCTCATAAACTTCTCCCTGAATCTCAGTGCTTCAACTTCCTGGAAAAAGCCTGCTGGGATAAACAGTTTGGGAAATGTGGACACACGGTCTTATGCAAAACATAAACAGGCTAACTGGCTTAAAGAAGTATGTCTATCTTCGGTATCCTTTACCGGGTTGATTCTAGTTGGTTTGGGTCATGGAGACCCTGGCTCAAGTGCTTTCCAGATCATAGGCATTGTTCTGTTGCTAATAATTATTATCGTCTCCCTGATAGCCGTATCCTTTCAAAAATTTCAAATGCATGGGAGCAGCCATGGAGCAGTCAGCACACGGTCTCTCTCCGACCAGAAAGACAAAAGAGAAATATGATCCCACACCCTAAGACACGTTTCTGTACATATGCCATATTTCCATCATATAAATCAGAAAAATTTGTGCTGTTCTTTTGGAGTACAGTGCACTGCTGTGGGTCACACTTTGTACCCCGACCTTTGGAGTCTGTTGGGACTTGAATCTATTTATAAATCTAGAATAAAAGGAGGATGACAGGTTTTGAGGGTAGTAGGTTTTGAGGAGAATCACCAGTGACTTGCAATGTAACTGTCTCAAGGGAGGTGATTATAAATCTTCACACAAGGAAAAGGTAACATCCTTAAGCAGGGAAAGAAAGACTGCTTCTACTGGCAAAGAAAATGGAAGAATTTAGGTGTTTGACATTGTCATCATGAGCTTTACTTTCTGTAAGTATTTACTTTGTAGTATCCAGTGGCAATATTTTGCATGTCTCTGTTGCCATATCACGCTGGGAACTACTAATGTTTACTTTACTACTGTAAATACAGTGTTTAGTTACTTTAAATCTAATTACATTAGAGACACAATTCCAGAAAACCCAGAACTGAGAGAATTCATCCTAAACATTTTTAGCTTTGGATGCACTTCTGGTACCAAAATCTGTTTTAGCCTATGTGACCAGAGAAATAGGACTAGTAGGAGGTTAATTGCAAGGAAATAGGACATTCAATGTTGGAAGTGGCTACATAAGTACAAAATCTATAGGGCAGGCCATCAGGAAAGGAGGGCTAGAGGTCTCAGATATAAACTGGAATTACAGTCCACAGTGGGCATGTCTTCTTCTCCTGGGAAGAGTGTGTTCTGCTCTTATTGCTTTTTAATTGATTGAATCAGGAATCAAGCCCTCTTGAAATCAAATGATTATTGACTTTAATCACAACTATAGTTTTGATTGAATAACTTGGAACTATATATCCAAGTCATATTAACACATAAAATTGTTGTGGTGGGATATTTTTACGTTTTATATCTATTTAAGTAATCTCTACACCCGGTGTGGGGCTCAAACCCACAACCCTGAGATCAAGAGTCTCACACTCCTCCAAACAGGCCAGCCACCCTCACGATGACACATAAAATTGACCATCACAGGTAGATTCACAAATGTTATGCCTCTGTGTAGGCATTCATTAAAAACACAGTTGATCCAGTCTTTTATATGGGAACAGAACATTTTCTAATAAAATATTTAACATTTCTTGAAGTCTTTAGGAGTAAGAGAGATCCCATGATAGAATGCAGAATGTAACAAAACAAATGAGCTATATTACAAATACGTAATAAAATCCTCACTAAAGGGGTAGAAGAATATTGTGCTGACCTAATTAACTTTAGAATAGAGGATATTACGCTAAGCGAAATAAATCAGAGAAAGTCAAATATCATATGATTTTACTCATATGTGGAACTTAAGAAATACAACAGTTGAACAGAGGGGAAAGGAAGGAAAAATAAGATATAAACACAGAGGGAGGCAAACCATAAGAGACTTAAATACAGAGAACAAACTGAGGGTTGCTGGAGGGGGAGGTAGTTGGGGGGATTGGATTAAATGGGTAATGGGCATTAAGGAGGGCACTTGTTGGGATGAGCACTGGGTGTTATATGAAAGCGATGAATCTTTGAGTTCTACTGAAACTAACACTACACTGTATGTTAACTAACTTGAATTTAAATTAAAAGAAAAAGAAAAGAAATGAGGAAAATCTGTATGACTAAGAGAAAGAGAACTATAAACTATACATAAATATTGTACTCTAGTTTTGAAGTTTCTTATCTGGGTTTGGGGTAGCAATTCTGATACGGCTTTGTGGGAATGAAGAAATTAAACAAATATATTGATGGCAGATGGTGGAGACCAAGTTTCTCACTGTTGGAGTGAGATGATACAAAGAAGCAAGAGAGCAGACTATGTGGCAATATTCATGAGAAAATACATTAGAGATGGATATATCAGTATAAACTCATGTAGCTTAGGGGAGGCTTGTGTGGCTCAGGTGGTTGAACAACTGATCTTGATCTTGGCTCAGCTCCTGATCTCACAAACTGTGAAGCTCTGCATTGGCAGCATGGAGCCTGCTTGGGATTTTCTCTCTCTCTCTTTCTCTGTCCTTACCCCGCGTGTGTGCACTCTCTCTCTCACTCCCAAAATAAATAAAAAATAAACTTAAACTCATGTAGCTTAATATAAATACAAGTGTATTTATATTACATTATATATTTATATTTATATTACAGATTACAAATGTAATATAATTACATATAAAAACATCTGGAGAAACCTCTATATACATAGGGTAGTATACACAAATATAGTTAGTTGCATTGTTTTCTGAGAGGCCCTAGAAACAATGAAACCCCAGTAATAATGAACACACCTAGAACCAGACTTGTCTCTAATACCATTCTTTAATAAAAAAGATCTAGGAAATATGGCTCTTTGGAGAAATAGCTGTGAAAGGACTCTACAGAGAAATGTTTGATCTAGGACTGGGACAAAATAATAGAAGTTCAGCCGTGAGTATCTTGTAGTGTCATAAAAAAAATAATAAATAAAAAAAAAAATTTTAAAAGCTCAAAAATAAAACAATGAAGCAAGTCAAAGAGACACAAAAAGCCAATATAAGAGCTACCAACGCCCAAACCTGGAACAATTGAAATGACAAAAGAAATCAGTACTGGATTGTAATCCAAATTATAAAGTAAATATCTGTGAATCTATATTTATAGTAATAAATGATTTTTTAAAATCTGGGGAGAAGAAACAGATGCCCAATGCAGAAGAATTCCAAATAATTTATGTTAGATATTTTGCCCCCAAGGAAAGCAGTGTTAAGTACCCATTTCTTAAGTATGGGATGTACATAGTGACTTCCTCACAAAGAGTTTTAGTATGGAAAGGCCAAGAGGATATGGGAGAAGTGGGAGGTAACTTTACCTTAAGGAAACCTGCCCAATACTTCATCAGCCAAGTGGTCAAAGTCAACATGAACAGTCATAAGTCATATTGATATAATGCAATTTTGATATGATTTCATGAAAATGACATTTATCCTCTGTAATTTTAATCCCTACACCCTAGAAGTCCAATTTAATCATGTGAAAAAGCTACCACAGACAAGAGGAGCTTAAGAAGGCATATGATGAACTGCGAGGATCCTAAAGGGATCTTGATAAGAAAAAAAAAAAAACACCAGAGAAAAACTGAGTAAATAGGAACATCATGTGAACTTTAGTTAATAATAACATTATTGTTAGTTATACATTATTGTTAGTTATAACATATTGTTAGTTATAGTTAATAATAACATTATTATTAATTGCTTCATTAACTATAAGAAGTACACAATACTACTGTAAGACATTAATAATAAAGGAAACTGGATGTGGGCATAGGAAACTTTTTGTAGGACTTTACACTTTTTATTTAAATGAAAATTGTTCTAAAATATAAAGTATATTACATTTAAGTATATATATATATTTTCTCTTTTGCTAATAAACTACTATAATCCATTTCCTTGTGAGTTATGAGATATTTTTGTAGTCCTGACATAAATACCTATCATTCTAATTTGCACATATTTTTTTTCAAATATTGCCTTACTTGGTGTGATGTAAACTATAATCCTCTTGATAAATAAAAAAGTCTAAACGCTTTAGTAACCAACAAAAATGAGGCTTCCTGCTTTCAAGAATTTCTAAGGTTAAATAGGAAAAACAGATATTAAGTACATATCCATTAATTAAGGTACAATATGATATATTAGAAATGATAACATAGATATATGCCATGGAGAATATAATAAGTATTTCATTAAACTTTGATAAATACTTGATTCTAGTCCCATGTTTATGTTAGTAAAATATGCAAAACATGGATGATCTTAGATACTCTAAGAAATCAGCTAAGAAAGATATTACACAAATGAATAGTATCGAAAGGCTTTATTAATGTAAGACAAATAGTTTTATAAAAATGATTTCAATGCCATACTTTGATTTGATTACCAAAAATTAAAAAGAGCTTATAAATATAAAATGATATATGACTGACTACCACCATGGGAGAAATTAAATATCAAAGATTATTTTGAGACTTGTGTATAACTTCAATTCTTTCTATTTTTAGAAGGGTATCCTCATTTTATATTTGTTCAAATTTAATCTCTAACAGCTATTCAGATGAAGTTCAGTTGAGTCAGTTTTGTGTTTTCCAACAAAGTTTTAAAAAAGCTCTTAATTTCTTAACAAAATTTTCATAGAAACAGAAAATTTATTGATCAAATAATTAGACATGTGACAAAGCACTATAATAGTGGTTATTATTTTGTGCATTACTTGTTGGAACGACTAAAGGTAAACTAAATAGTTTTTGTCCTGTTTATTAGGCATCAGAAATGTTTCACTATTAAGCAAGCTACAGAGGGAAAATTTCTACCAGTTACTGAAATCATCAATCAGCATCTTTCTCTAAATACACAAACACACATACACACACACAAAAAAAAAAAACCACACAGATTTTTTCTGACAATATCATATTTTATATATATATATTTATTAATATGGAGCTGATGGATTCTGTGAATTTTAAGTAAACACAATTCTCTTTTCATAGTCTTTCTGACCAATGAGTACATAAATTACGATGTTATCTGTAATATTTATAAATTATAATTTAAACATATAATATGTATTACATATAATTATGTAATAATTATATTTAAAAATATAATTCTATTATTGGGGGGCTTGGGTGGCTCAGTTAGTTAAGTGTCCAACTTCAGCTAGGAATGCAAGCTGGTGTAGCCACTCTGGAAACCAGTATGGAGGCTCCTCAAAAAACTAAAAATAGAACTACCCTATGACCCAGCAATTAACAAAATTGATAAACCACTAGCCAGTTTGATCAAGAAGAAAAAGGAAAGGACCCAAATAAGTAAAATCAAGAATGCAAGAGGAGAAATCACAACCAACACAACAGAAATAGAAACAATAATAAGAGAATATTATGAACAATTATATGCCAATAAAATGGGCAATATGGAAGAAATGGACAAATTCCTAGAAACATATACACTACCAAAACTGAAACAGGAAGAAATAGAAAATTTGAACAGACCCATAACCAGTAAGGAACTCAAATTAGTAATCAAAAATCTGCCAAAAAACAAGAGTCCAGGGCCAGATGGCTTTCCAGGGGAGTTCTACCAAACATTTAAGGAAGAGTTAACACCTATTCTCTTGAAACTGTTCCAAAAAATAGAAATGGAAGCAAAACTTCCAAACTCTTTCTATGAAGCCAGCATTACCCTGATTCCAAAACCAGACAGAGACCCCACCAAAAAGGAGAACTACAGACCAATTTCCCTGATGAACATGGATGCAAAAATCCTCAACAAGATATTAGCCAACCGGCTCCAACAATACATTAAAAAAATTATTCACCATGACCAAGTAGGATTTATACTTGGGAAGCAGGGCTGTTTCAATATCTGAAAAACAATTAACGTGATTCATCACATCAATAAAAGAAAGGACAAGAACCATATGATCCTCTCAATAGATGCAGAGAAAGCATTTGACAAAATACAGAATCCTTTCTTGATAAAATCCCTCAAGAAAGTAGGGATAGAAGGACCATATCTTGAGATCATAAAAGCCATATATGAATGACCCAACGCTAAGATCATCCTCAATAGGGAAAAACTGAGAGCTTTCCTCCTAAGGCCAGGAACAAGACAGGGATGTCCACTCTTGTCACTGTTATTCAACATAGTATGGGAAGTCTTAGCCTCTACAATCAGACAACACAATAAATAGAAGGCACCCAGATCATCCAGGAGGAGGTCAAACTTTCACTCTTTGAAGAAGCATGATACTCTATATGGAAAAACCAAAATATTCTACCAAAAAACTGCTAGAATTGATTCATGAATTCAAGAAGTTACAGGATATAAATCTACACACAGGAATCAGTTACCTTCCTATACACCAACATTGAAGGGACAGAAAGAAAAATCAAGGAACTGATCCCATTTACAGTTGCACCAGAAACCATGAAACACCTAGGAATAAATCAAACCAAAGAGGTGAAAAATCTGTACACTGAAAACTGTAGAAACCTTATGAAAGAAATTGAAGAAGACACAAAAAAAATGGAAAAAGATTCCATGCTCCTGGATAGGAAGAACAAATATTGTTAAAATGTCAATACTATCCAAAGCAATCTACATATACAACGCAATCCCTATCAAAGTAACACCAGCATACTTCACAGACCTAGAACAAATAATCCTAAAATTTGTACAGAACCAGAAAAGACCCCAAATAGCCAAAGCAATCTTGAAAAAGAAAACCAAAGCAGGAGGCATCACAATCCCAGACTTCAAGCTATACTACAAAGCTGTAATCATCAAGACAGTATGGTACTGGCACAAGAACAGACACTCAGATCAATGGAACAGAATAGAGAACCCAGAAATGGACCCACAAACGTATGGCCAACTCATCTTTGACAAAGCAGGAAAGAATATCCAATGGAATAAAGACAGTCTCTTCAGCAAGTGGTGCTGGGAAAACTGGACAGCGACAGGTAGAAGAAAGAACCTGGACCGCTTTCTTACACCATACACAAAAGTAAATTCAAAGTGAATGAAATACCTCAATGTAAGACAGGAAGCCATCAAAATCCTCGAGGAGAAAGCGGGCAAAAACCTCTTTGATCTTGCCCGCGGCAATTTTTTACTCAACATGTCTCCAGAGGCAAGGGAATCAAAAGCAAAAATGAGCTACTGGGACCTCATCAAAATAAAAATCTTCTGCACAGCGAAGGAAACAATCAGCAAAACTAAAAGGCAAGCGACAGAATGGCAGAAGATATTTGCAAATGACATATCAGATAAAGGGTTAGTATCCAAAATCTACAAAGAATTTATCAAACTCAACACCGAAAAAACAAATAATCCAGTGAAGAATGGGCAAAAGACATGAGTAGACACTTCTCCAAAGAAGGCATCCAGATGGCCAACCAACACATGAAAAAATGCTCAACTTCACTGATCATCAGGGAAATACAAATCAAAACCACAATGAGATACCACCTTACACGTGTCAGAATGGCTAACATTAACAACTCAGGCAACAACACATGTTGGTGAGGATGCGGAGAAAGAGGATCTCTTTGCATTGTTGGTGGGAATGCAAACTGGTGCAGCCACTCTGGAAATAGTATGGGGGAACTAAAAATAGAACTACCCTATGACCCAGCAATTGCACTACTAGGCATTTATCCAAGGGATAGAGGTGTGCTGTTTCGAAGGGACACATGCACCCCCATGTTTATAGCAGCACTATCAACAGTAGCCAAAGTATGGAAAGAGCCCAAATGTCCATCAGTGGATGAATGGACAAAGAAGAAGTGTGTGTGTGTGTGTGTGTGTGTGTGTATACATATATATACACACACACAATGGAGTATTACTCGGCAATCAACTTGCCATTTTGCAACTACGTGAATGGAATTGGAGGGTATTATGCTAAGTGATATTAGTCAGTCAGAGAAAGGCAAAAATCATATGACTTCACCCATATGAGGACTTTAAGAGACAAAACAGATGAATATAAGGGAAGGGAAACAAAAACAATATAAAAACAGGGAGGGGGACAAAACAGAAGAGACTCATAAATATGGAGAACAAACTGAGGGTTACTGGAAAGGTTGTAGGAGGTGGGATGAGGTAAATGGGTAAGGAGCACTAAGGAATCTACTCCTGAAATCATTGTTGCACTATATGCTAACTAATTTGGATGTAAACTAAAAAATAAATAAATAAAATTAAAAAAATTAAAAAAATAAAAACAAAAATAAAAATAAATGAATGAATGAATAAATGAATAAATAAATAAATAAATAAATAAAATAAATGTTGACTGGCTGAATGAAGAAAATACAAAATTTTCTGCTCATAGGGGTTATTATTTGCATCAAATCAGATAATAAATAACATGAAAGCATCTAAAAAAAGTGTCCAACTTTGACTCAGGTCATGATCTCATGGTTTGTGGGTTTGAGTCCTGCATTGGGCTCTGTGCTGATAGGTCAGAGCCTGGAGCCTCCTTTAGATTCTGTGTCTCCCTTTCTGTCTGCCCTTTCCTTGATCGTGCTCTGTCTCTGTCTCTCAAAAATAAATATTAAAAAATATCTATACCTATACTTATATATAATTCTATTATAAGCAAGAAAGTTTTTTATTTACTCTTAAAGGTTCAGGTACATTGAATGTGTTCCAGGATCACTCTGTTGGTTGTTTGAGTGCCTTCCAAACTATCTTCACAAACTGCCTGCGTAATATAATTGACTTGACTGAAATATAACTTTGTGAAGAAGTGCAGTTAGTTCTCCAGACTAAACTATCAAAAAATTCCTTTCTTGTGTTGAGAGCCAAATTTTCCCACATTAGTATTAAACATAAACATTTGACATTTTGTAAATACTTGAGATCACTTTCTCTATTTGACAAGTATTCTTATTTGGAGAAAATTACTGCATCTCTCTCTTGACCTTCTGTTAACTCTTTTCAATGTAAAACTGCTCTAATTATTCCTTTCAAATAGATGAAACATTTTATTTATCTCACAATTTTATTATTTACTTTATATGTATTTAAAGATTATTGTACTCCCATACACCCCTATGTTTGATACTTAAAAATGAAACACACCATGAGTATTTATGCTTCAATTTGCATCCTTAAAGTGTCCTATTCTGAACAATCACAAATTAAGTAAACAAAAACTTATGGAAATAACAAGGTTAGGATCATATGATGAAAAACTTATTCAACTAAATTCAATGATTCAATCAGTCAATCATCATTCAACAAACAAATGAGCAAACTGATGTGAATTTTTAACTAGAGCACTAACTAAAGTAATATATAATATCTTAATTTTAAATAGCCCAATTAAATCTCCATTGACAACTGTGCCTGGCATCACTCTCATTCAGTCTCCTGCATCATTAGCTAGAGATCTCTTCAGCTTCTTCTTTGGATTTCTAGGTGATTCAGAGGCAATTTTCCTTCAATAAAAACTAGTTCCATCAAATGTAGAATCTGATCTTTGGTATAGCCTTCATCACCAATCAACATTTTAACAGAGGAGTGAAATGGATTAACAGCTTCATTTTCTGCACTGGCAGTGTCATCATTTACATAAACATTTGGGGAAAATATAATAGTTCTTGAAGCCATTACTTATATAAAGTCTGCAACTTATGTGGAGACTTCAGATTTTTCTCCATTAAGATTTTTATGTATTACTAAAACTTTCTTTTACATTGAGTGAAAGTAGCTTCTAAATGTTTCATAATAATTATATGTTGTGAAAATTGGATAAGAATACATGCTTCATCTATAGAACACTAATATCATTGTGGAATAAGTCATAGCTATGGACCTGCTAATTCAATATAAAGCAATATAAAGAAATGAGAATTATGGCACAATAGATTATGTGCTCAATATTTTAATCTGTTTTATAAAATTAGGGCATAATAAAGAGGGATTATTATAATATTTTAATAATTTTACTTTTGTTGCTTAGTTTGAGATTTTTGGAAGTACTCATACCATTGATTGATATTGTGTTAACCTCTGTCAAATAAAACCCTCACTTTTATGCCCAAATTGCTTGGTCTAAACTGGGTCATTCAAGAGCTATGCATTAGGAAATCCTGCTGGGAAGATGGTGGAGTAGGAGGACCCTAAGTTCACCTTGTGCCATGGATACAACACAGGTAACACTTACAGAAGCCCAAATAACCCAGAAGACACCTCAAACACTTGCAGAACAAACTCCAGAACTAAAGGTAGGGAAAAGGTCACAACAAAGAAGGTAGAAAGGGTGAAGACATGGTCTGGGAGTGAAAGGGACTGTAGCTATTCACAGGAAAGCCTGTGGTGCCGAAAGGGTGGAAAACAAACTTTGACACTAGGGAACCCATGAACAGTGAAGATAAATTCACATAATATTTGCCTTTGAAAGAAAGAGGGACTAAATTTCATGAGTTGTTAACAATTTAACAATTTCATTTAAAATGGAATTTTAAAAATCTCAAGGCTTTACTCTGGGAAAGCTCAGAAGATCTTAGGAAGCAGAGTCCCTACACTTAAGTGATAGGCCAAATAACCTAGGTTGATATAGCATATAGAACCAGCAGTTTGAAAAATGCTGGGGGCAAATGGGAGGAAAAGTCATGTACTTATCTCAGAATGTGACCTGTAGAGACAGAGATCATGGGTAGAACCCTCCAGAAACAAAGAAGCTGGCAGGCACCATTTCCCTCCCCTGGCCTTCTAGCACAAAGAGCAGCCACTTGCAAGAACCAGCACCCCAATGACACTCCTTACTTAACTTGTTTGCACCAAGTCCCATATGCCTGGACTTTAGCAGGTCTGCCATTCCCGGTCACATGTGCCTCTGTCCCTGTGATGTGGTTCCCTATCCCAGAACCAGCACAAACCCTGCCAACACCATGTCTTCATAACTGCTCTTTTGCAGGACCACATTTTGGGCAACAGGGCAGGTTTCATTCTCAAGCAGATCACTACACACCATGTTAAAATGTACCCCATCTGTGATGGAGACAAAAACATTGCCCACAAAAGGCAAAGAGAGCCTCTACAGGCACCTGGATTAAAGGAAAAAAAGGCCAAAGCCAAATCACACGCATAGGAGACAGTCTGTGAGGCACAAGACCCTAGGGAACCATGTATAGTACATTGTGGGTGCTACAGGACCTCTTATTAATAAAGCTGTAATTATTAAGAGCAAGAGAAGCAGCTGACTTTCCTAACACAGAGGAAAAAAAGTCAGACAAAATGAGGAGACACAGAAATATCTACCAAATGAAAGAACAGGACCAAACCACAGCAAGAAACTAAAGTAAAACATGTGTAAGTAATATGCCTGACAGGCAATTTAAAGTAATGATCATAAAGATACTCACTAGATTGAGGACAGAATGGAGGACATCAGTGAGACCCTTAACACAGAGATAAAAAAGAACCAATCAGGGGTGCCTGGGTGGTTCAGTCAGTTTAGCATCCGACTTTGACTCAGGTCATGATCTCACGGTTGGTGGATTTGAGCCCTGTGTTGGACTCTGTGCTGACAGCTCAGAGCCTGGAGCCTGCTTCAGATTCTGTGTCTCCTTCTCTCTCTCTGCCCCTCCCTAGCTCATGCTCTTTCTCTCTCAAAAAGAAATAAACATTATTTTTTTTAAAGAACCAATCAGAGACCAAGAACACAATAAATTAAAAATACATTTGATGGAATAAATAGCAGGCTAGATGAGGCAGAGGAAAGGATTAAAGACCTGGAATACAGAGTAATGGAAAGAAATGAAGTTAAACGAAGGAAAGGAAAGAAAATTATGTAAATTGAGAATAGTCTTATGGAACTCAGTACTCCATCAAGGGTAATTACATTCACATTATGGGGGCCTCAGAAGAAGAGAGAAATAAGAGGGCAGAAAACTTATTTGAAGAAACAATAGCTGAAAAATTCCCCAATCTGGGGAAGCAAACAGCTATCCAAATCTGGTAGGCACAGGAATCCCCCCAAATTCAATCAAGGATGTCTACATGAAGACACATAGTAATCAAAATGGAAAAAAAGTAGTGATAAAGAAAAATTTTAAAAGCAGCAAGAGAAAAGAGGACAGTAACATACAGGGGAAACCCTATAAAGCTATCAGCAGTTTTTTCAGCAGAAACTTTGCAGGCTAGAAGGGAGTAACATGATATACTCAAAATGCTGAAAGGGAAAAAATTTGCAGCCAAGAATATTCTATACATCAAGGTTATCATTCAGAGCAGAAGGAGAGATAAAGAGTTTGTCAGACAAACAAAAACTAAAGGAGTTCATGACCACTAAACCAGCCCTACAAGAAATATTAAAGGAAACTCTGAGTAGATAGGAAAGAGCATAATGGAGAGTATGAAAAGTAAACTAACAAGCAAACCAAAAACAAAATTAAAAAAAAAACCCACAAAAGCAGTAAAAATAAATATTTCTGTAAAAATCAGTCAAGGGATTTAAAAAGGATATAAAATATCACACCATACACCTAAAACATGGGTGGGAGGGCAGTGAATGGATTTAAACCCAAGCAACAGTTGACTTAATATAGACTGATATATGCAGAAGATGTTACATAAACCTAATGGTAACTACAAATCAAAAACCAGTAATAGATATGCAAAGAATAAAGAAAATGGAATTCAAGTATACCACTAAAAACAACAACAACAACAACAACAACAAATGATAAAAGAGAGCATGAGCAGAAAGGATGAGAGAAAACATATAGAAATAACCAAAAAACAAGTAACAAAATGGCAATAAATACATATCTATCAATAACTGAGTATAAATGTAAAGGGACCAAATGCTCCAACAAAACCATATAGGTGTGACAGGGTGAATAAAACAACAACAACAACAAAATACACACAGAGACTAAGATCCATCTATATATTGCCTACAGGAGACTCATTTCAGACTTACACACACCTACGAATGAAAGTGAAGGGTTGGAGAAACATTTATCATGCAAATGGATGTCAAAAGAAAGCTGGGGTAGCAATACTTACTTAGGACAAAATAGACCTTAAAACAAAGACTATGACAAGAGACAAGGAAGGACAAAATATAATAATAAAGGGGACAATCCAAAAGAAGATATAACTATCGTAAATGTTTATGCACACAATCCACATACATAAGTACATAAAACAGTTAATAACAGACATGAAGGAGCTAGTTGATAATAATACAATAATAGTAGGGGACTTTAACACCCTACTTACATCAGTGAACAGATCATCCAAACAGAGAATCAACAAAGAAACAATGGCTTTGAAAGAACACTGGACCAGATGGAATTAATAGATATCTTCAGAACATTCCATCCTAAAACAGCAGAATGCATATTTTTTTCAAGTGCACAGGGAACATTCTCCAGAATCGATCATATATTAGTCCACAAGAAAAATCTCAACACATTAAAAAAAAATCAAAGTCATGCCATGCATCTTTTCTGACCTCAGTGCTATGAAACTAGAAATTAACTGTGAGGAAAAATCTAGAAAGAGCATAAATACATGTTAAAAAATATTCTAACAAACAATTAATGGGTCAACCCGGAAATCAAAGAAGAAATAAAAAATTACATGGAAACACATGAAAATGAAAACACAATGGTCCTAAATCTTTGGGATACAGCAAAAGTGATTCTAAAAGGGAAGTATATAGTAATACAGGTGTACCTCAAGAAGGAAGAAAAAACTCAAATGAAAAACCTAACCTTATACCTAACAGAACTAGAAAAAGAAGAACAAAGACCAAATCCAGAAACTATAAGGAAATAATAAAGATTAGAGCAGAAATAAATGATATAGGAACTAAAACAAAACAAAACAAAAAACAATAGAAAGATCAATGAAACCAGAAAGTGGTTCTTAGAAAAGACCAATAAAATTGATAAACTTCTAGCAAGACCCATAACAAAATGAAACAAAACAAAAAACAGAAAGCACCCAAATAAACAAAATCAAAAATGAAGTGGAAATAATAACTAATACAACAGAAATACAAATGATTGTAATGGAATATTATGAAAAATTATATGGCAAAAAATTGGACTACTTAGAAAAAAATGGATAAATTCCTAGAAACATTAACTACCAAAACTGTAATAGGAAGAAACAGAAAATTACTGACAAAGAAATTGAATCATTAATAAAAACAAAAGCAAAAATAAAAAATACAACAAACAGAAGTCCACAACCAGATGGCTTTACAGGTGAATTCTACAAACATTTAAAGAAGAATTAATACTGATTCTTGTCAAACTATTCCAAAAAATACAAGAAGAAAAACTTCCAAATTTATTCTGTGAGGCAAGTATCACCCTGGTAATAAAGCCAGATAAATAACCACAAAAAATAGAACTACAGACCAATATCTCTAATAAATATAGATGCAAATATCCTCAACCAAATGCTAGCAAATCAAATCGAAAAATATGTTAAAAAAAATCATACACCATGACCAAGGGGGATGTATTCCTAGGATGCAAAGGTGGCTCATTATTCACAAAACAATCAACATGATAAGTCACATCAGTAAGAGAAAGAATGGGGGTGTCTGGTGGCTCAGTTGGTTAAGTGCCCCACTCTTGATTTCCGATCAGGTCATGATCTCATGGTTTGTGAATTCAAGCCCTGTGTCAGGCTCTGTGCTCACTGCATGGAGCCTGCTTCAGGTCCTCTGTCTCCCTTTTTCTGGCCCTCTCTCACTCAGGCTTTCTCTCTCTCTCTCAATCTCTCTCTTGATATCTCTCTTTCTCTCTCTCTCTCAAAAATAAATGTTAAAGAATTTTTAAAAAATAAGAAAGAGAATAAAAACCGTACGATCATTTCAATAGATGCAGCAATAGCATTTGAGAAAGTATAACATCCATTCTTGATAAAAACTGTGTGATAGTATTCTAGGGGAGACTTACTTCAACATAATAAAGGCCATATCTCAAATATCCATAGCCAACATCATACTCAATGGTGAAAAACAGACCTTTTCTTCTAGGTCAGGAACAAGACAAGGTTGTCCACTCTACCATTTGTACTCAACATAGTACCGGAAGGCTTAGCTACCCAGTCAGACAAGAAAAAGGAAAAAAGAGGCATCCAAATTGGTAAGGAAGATGTAAACCTCTCCCTCTTTGTAGATGGCATGATATTATATATAGAGAACCCTATAAACTCCACCAAAATACTGCTAAAACTGATAAATGAATTCAGTAAAGACCCTGGATACAAAACCAATGTACAGAAATCTGTTGCATTCCTATACATTAATAAATTAAGAAAACAATCCTATTTACAATTCTACCAAAACTGACAAAATATCTAAGAATAATGGAAGAGGTGAAATACCTATACTCTGAAAACTATAGAAACAATGATGAAAGACATTCAAGATGTTCAAAGAAATTAAAAGATATAACATACTTATGAGCTGGAAGAATAAATATTGTTAAAATGTCTATACTACCCAAAGTAATTTACAGATTCAATACAATCCTTATCAAAATACAAACAACATTTTTCACAGAATAAGAGCAAAGAATCCTAAAATTTTATGGAACCACAAAAGACCTCAAATAGCCAAAGGCATCTTGTAAAAGAAAAACAAAACTGGAAGTGCCCCAATTCCAGATTTCAAGTTATATTACAAAGCTGCAGTAATTAAAACATGATGCTACTGGCATAAAAATAGACACTGAGATGAACAGAATAAGATAGAAAACCCCCAATTATACGGTCAATTAATCTTTTACAAAGGAGAAATGAATATCTAATGGGAAAAGACAATCTCTTCAACAAATGACTTTGGGAAAACTGGATAGTCACATGACAAAGAATAAAACTGGACCACTTTCTTTTACCATAGACAAAAGCAAACCAAAAATGATACAAAAATGGATTAAAGACCTAATGGAAGACTTGAAACCATAACAATCCTTGAAGAGATGACAGACAGTAATCTATCTGACGTTGGCCATAGCAACACTTTTCTAGAGATGTCTTTTAAGGCAAGGGAAATAAAAGCAAAAATAAACTATAGGGGCCATATTAAAATAAAAGGTTACTGCACAGCACAGGAGACACAATTAGGGCAACCTTCTGAATGGGAGAAGACATTTGTAAATGACATGTCTGATAATGGATTAGTATCCAAAATATATGAAGAACTAATACAACTCAATTCCCAAAAAACAAATAATCCAGTTAATTATGGGCATAAGACATTAACAGACATTTCACCAAACAAGATATACAGATGGCCAACAGACACATGAAAAGATGCGTAACATCACTCATTGTCAGGAAAATGCAAATCAAAACTACAATGAGACGTACATCTGTCAGAGTAGCTAAAATTAGCAACAGAACAAACTATGCGTTGATGAGGATGTAGAGAAAAGGAACCCTCTTGCACTGCTGGTGGGGATACTAACTGGGTGCAGCCATTGTGGAAAACAGTATTGAGGTTCCTCAAAAATGAAAAATAGAACTACCCTTACATATCCAGTAATCACACCACTGGGTTTTTACTCTCAGAATACAAAAAACACAAGTTCAGAGGGATATATGCATGCCTATGCCTACTGCAGCATTATTTACAATACCAAACTGTGGAAGCAGCCCAGGTGTCCATGGGTAGATGAATGGATAAAGAAGAAGTGGTATCTATCTATCTATCTATCTATCTATCTATCTATCTATCTATCATCTATCTATATCTACCTATCCACACACACACACGTGCACACACACACATACTGGTGTATGAAATCTTGTCATTTGCAACAACATGGATGGATCTAGATAGTATAATGCTAAGAAAAATAGACAAAGACAAATACCAAATGATCTTACTCATATGTGAAATTTAAGAAACAAAACAAACAAGCAAAGAAAAAAAGAAAGACACAAACCAAGAAGCTGACTCATAACTATAGAGAACAAACTAATGGTTACCAGAGAGGAGGCCTGTGCTGAGATGCAGGATGGAGATTAAAGAGTGTACTTGACATGATGAAAAAAATTGTTAATAAAATATGTTCTTCTTTCAAAAAAAATTAAAAATTATATTATTATATTCTATTATTGTCAACTATAATCCAGTATAATATTTAAAATATAACACACTACATCTTATCCTTATCTCCTTTGCATCTATGGCCAAATGACTATGTACCAGTTTAATTTCAAAATTAAAAATTTTATTTAAAAAATATAGTTCAGGATATCTTGCTTGTCTCAAGCAAACTTTATTTTAAAGAAAATAAATCTAATATCTACATAGTTTGGTCTTAAATCACTCATTTTCTTCACATTTTATATTTTTAGCACTGAGCCTATTTTAAATTTATTATTTCTTCCCAATACATTATGTCTATTATATCTTCAAGTCATGCTTAAAAACAAAAACGAATTTTAGATATCAGAATAATACATGTGTAGAAGTAATTTCAATATTGAGTAAAACTGACTTAAATAGAAATTAATTTTCTCAACTGAACAGTCACAAAAGAACAGAGAATAGGCTAGAGTGTCAGCTAAATTAAGGGAGCACTGGCCAGGTTTTTCCTATTAGTCTCAAGCCATGCGATTTCTATATTTTAGGTAACCTCATGGTCCAAAATGACTGCTGGAGCACCTGTCATTACATGTACTTACCAGAGAGCAGAAGGAAGACTTCACTCTCCTTTAAAAAAAACATACATAGCCATAATTTCCACACAACATACAACTAGCATTTCCTTCACTGGTACGTAGTCATTTGGCCATAAATACAAAGGAGATTAGCATAAGATGTAGTGTGTTTATGTTTTAAATATTATACTGGATTATAGTTGACAATAACATAATCTTGGCCACTATAAGCATAAATGTGATTTCTGTTTGTTTTCATTTTTATTTTGTGTATTTTTAAATGTTTTTGCATCAAGTTTACTTTTTCACTTTAAAATAACTGAAGAAGTTTAATACTTCTTTTGTTATTAAAGATTGAAAATTGCACAATCATATATCCTCATATTTAAAGCACATGCTTATGAAGTGAGCTATTTTCTGAAGTGTTTTTCTAACATTTACCAAATTTCTTTTCTCGCAATATGTTTATTTAAATTTTCTACTTCTGTTTAACATAATTTGAATTATCTTCATTTTTTTCTAGAAAATCCAATATAGTAATGAAATGTTCACATTTATTAACATACAAATTGTCAACCCATCTTCTACAATTTAAATCTCATACCTATAGATTTCCTCATCTAAATCATGGTTTTAGTATTTGTGTTTCCTTTTCTATAATTTGACTAAATAATAACATTGTTATCAAGCTTGATATTCTCTCATGAACTAAATCTGGATTCGTACCAAATTAACTGCTTCTCTCTTTTTAAAGTAAGTCTCTGCTTTTATATTTATTATCTTCATTGGTTAGTATTTACCATGTTAGTTTGCAAAAAAAAGCATAGTTGAGTGTTTTATTATCCATTTTAAAATGTTACTTATTAATGCAAGTGTTTAAAATGATGCATTTTTCTTTCTTCATAAATCTGTTGCATTACAAATCTTCTGAAGGGCTTACTGTGTATATTTTTTGAGGCATGAACATTTTACTGTAAATTATCTTGTCTTCATGGAAACCATGAATAGATAATGTAGGTATAGGTCTGCATACTACTTAGAATGAGCTATTTTACAGCTACCATAAGATATACAAGTATTAATTTACATTTTTACCCTTTTTTGTACATGTAAACATGTCTCAAATACTATTTATGTGAATAATGTACACTCGAGAGGTAAAGATAGGATCCCCCCCTAAAATCCTATTCAATTATGTTTTTGGTATATATTAATACCAAGAAACTAAACTATTTTACAAATTTAGGTAACCAAGTGTTTTCTCCTCAATGCAGTAAACCTTTTATACTAAAAGTAAAAAATAGCATTAGCCTTTTTAGAGTTAGCTACCTACATTCAATTAGTTCTTAGAGTGAATTTACTTCGGAATCAAAGAGTTTGTAAGCCAATGCAGTATTTCCTTAAATCTCTGTATGTTTCTTAAACTTGCTTAGTCATTTGGTCACTTTTTATTACTTTTTAAAAGCATAGGCAACTTTCCAAGATATTTTATCAAAATCACCTATTTTTTTCCTTGTGGGAAAGGTCGTACTGAGTCCATTTACAATAATAGGAAGACTCAAAAAAAAAATAAGAAGTTACATATCACACCTGAGCATGAGTGGTCAGAGACAATTTATTGAAAAATTATTCTTATGCCCTTCAGACTTCATCCTTTTTAATTCTTTAGCATTTATAAGGTGTCTTTAGCAGACTCATTAATATTTTGTTTTAAACAAGTGGGAATTTTAAATGAGCCATGTTGGAAATAGCTGGCCAAAAGCCTACCCCCTTTAGTCTACCACATCACCCTTCTTTGCATATCAATGGCCCCATTTCTCATTTTTTCCTGTGTCAAGCAGAGCTGATCCAAGCACAAAGCTTCTATTGAATTAATAGAAGATGAACACTGAGGTCAATTTGTCAGACCTGGAAGGAGAGGAGAAATGAGTTCAACAAGCAGAAGAACAATCTGGAGTACAAACAAGGACAAGAGCAAAATCAGATTTATACCAGGCACACTGCCTCATATTCTCTTTTTATTCTAATAGCCAAATAAGGCTTTTCCAATCTTAAATCTTTGTTTTGTTCATTTTCATTTTTTAACGTTAGACTGACTGAACATATGTTAAGGATGAAATACTTATCTATTTACAGATAACCTCTTAGGTGATCTGCAGATACAGGAAAATAAACAATTTCCTGATATGAGAATTTTGATATGGGTGAAGTGCATCCTAAAGAAAAAGTATTCCTTGCTGCAGTGTTTTAAAGCAGTCTTGTTCAATAGAAACATAATTTGAGATACACATGTAATTAAAACTTTTCAAGAAAACACGTTAAAAATAATTTTTAAAAATAGGTAAAGTTAGTTTTATTATTATAATTTAGTTAACTCAACATATTCAAAATAATATTTCAATGATAAAACATAAAATTATTAATTGTATATATTATTTTTATTTTTCATGTTAAGCTTCCGAAATTAGATATGCATTTATACTTGATGACACAGGTCAATTTGGGCTTGCCATACTTCAAGTACTCGATAATCATATGTAGTGAGGAGCTACTCTACTGGACAGTGTGGGTCTAGACAAATTGTTTCAGTGATGACTGGAAATAATGTCTTTTATAAAAAAAAATTTAATGTTTATTTTTGAGAAAGAGAGAGAGACAGACAGAGCATGAGCAGGGGAGGGGCAGAGAGAGAGAGAGGGAGACACAGAATCTGAAGCAGGCTCCAGGCTCTGAGCTGTCAGCATAGAGCCTGACGTGGGGCTTGAACTCAACAAACTGTGAAATCATGACCTGAGCCGAAGTCGGATGCCTAACTAACTGACTGAGCCACCTAGGCGCCCGTAGAAATAAAGTCTTGAATGTACTTTTCATCATGTGCTTCAATCATTCATGTGTCCAATTAGTTACATATTCATGGACTGCTATGTCATATAATCTGTATCATTGAAATAGTATTGAGCACCTAACACTCAGATTATGTGACAATAATTTTATTTTAATCTAGTCTTCCATATTACATTTTGACAAAACAAAAACAAAACACAAAAGCACTGTATCTAACCTTTGGAGGTGCTAATGTCCACTTTTATGTCTAGTTAGCTCAGTTGTTGAAAGGATACAACTCACTTGGGAAATACATTTATTCAAAGGTCTTTATTCCTAGAGATAGTTAACTCCATTAAAAATTACTAGAGTTTATACAAATTACTTCAATCTCTGAGCCTCAGAAATATGATTTGTAATCAAGTCCTAATTATAATAATAACTTCACAAGTAATCTATGTGTGGTAGGCAGAGCCTTAACTTCCCACACCCCCAACCTCTAAGATAACATGCTCTGATGCCTGGAAACTGTGACTATGAGAAATCACTCCCATGATATGCATGCAATAGTTACCTATCTATTTACAGAGATATATTAAATTCCTTTTTTAGTAATATTTTATAGTTTCCTCTGTAGAGAACTTGTATGTCTTTCATTAATTTTATTCCTGTTTTTTTAATATTATTATGTCCTGCTTGATAGTACACAGAAAAAACATGCTCTAATAAATATCCCCCAATTAGTGTTATGAAATATAAAGAGACTAGAAACTTAACCCCCCAGAGTGCTGGAGAACTAGAGATCTACTTACATGCTTTTTGTTCTTTCCATAAATAAAAATTTACAATTAATAACCTACCCTGTGATCAACTGTGTTATGTGGTGACTGCACACTCAGGGAGAGAAAATCAAGAAAGTATTAGAGAATTCCAACATTATAATTACCTATGTTTGCTTTCCAAGGTCAAATATATATTCCTTAGACCAAGAATTTGCATAGATCAGCCCACAGGGTAATTATTTTTTCATGTATACAAAAATGTTTCTGAAATAGGTTAAGATGGATTGTAAAACCAAAGGTGTATTATAAACTAGGCCAAAATTTATCCCCTAGTGTCTCTATTCAATTATGCCTAGTTATGTCTTCCAATCAAATTCACCAATAAAAATAATTTGCTGACATAACATTGTAGCATTGCTCAAATAACCCACTGCAAATGTTATAAGATGCTGTATATTAAATAACTATGAGTTGAAATCTTATTGATTTCCTATAAGAACATTTAACTAGAATATTTAAAGGGAAATTCCTTCTCTTTTTTAACCACAAAGAAATTAACATTCTGAATAAACATATTTCTCAAGAGCTAATCCAAATAAAGATACTAGGCTGACTGCATGAAAATCAAATAAGGTCCTTCTATAAACACATATTTCTAACCTAGGTTTCCTCTCCCCAGTCTGCTTTAGTAGATCTAGGCAGACTCAATATTATTTAAAAATGCCCCAAGTGATTTTTTTCTATGCATAGGCTTTATTGGGAAACTAGCATGAATTGTTCCAGTTTTATATAATATCATTACTGTTATTGCTCTAGACCATAGAGCAATACCATACAGGAAAAACATTTAAAATTATTTTTTCTCGGTGGGTATTACTATTTTGCCTAATTACAGTTAGATTTTCCTGTTTAACAAGAACAGCCTGTACCACCTGTCAATTAAACAGAAATAGCTCTTCCAGCACTTCTACACATAGATTATTTTAATAATCCAAGACTTTTATGTATCTGACTTTTTCAGAAATCCAAAGATTGAACAAGATATAATAGGAATAGTTTACCATCTCTTTTAATTTAGCTGAAGTAAAAACATATTTACATTGCTATTACTTCATGTGCAAGGTTAGTAAGTGAAGAAAAGTGTTATGAAAAACATTTCACAATTTCATTTCTTTTTTAAAAATTTTTAATTTTTTTTTTTTTTGAGAGAGAGAGAGAGAGAGAGAAAGAGAGTAAGCAGGGGAGGGGCAGAGAGAGAGGGAGACACAGAATCCGAAGCAGGCTCCAGGTTCTGAGCTGTCAGCACAGAGCCTGACACAGGGCTCGAACTCACTAACTGTGAGATCATGACCTGAGCTGAAGTCAGACGCTCAACCGAGTCACCCAGGCGCCCCCCAAAATTTCATTTTCAATAATATGCATACAATCATTTCATTCAGTCTATTCTGGGAAGACAACTGAAAGACCAACATATTTGGGAGAATTATTATTTCAAGTTTAATTGTGGCATTGCTACCTTTACAAAATCGGAGGGTGAGATAGACTAATACTGGGAATCCAAATTAAATACTCCCTTGCCTTATTGATTGAGCTATCTCAAACAAAAATGCTCCCTTACAAATCTGGAAATTTGTAACAATTATTTAGTCCTTTGTTCTTCCTTGACTATTACTGTGCATCTATTATATTTACCTACTCTAAAATATATTTTTCTTTTGACCTTTGCATTTCTGGTGCAAAAAAAAATACTGAAAAGAGTGGGGGTCATGCATGTGGCAACTACTCTTGTCCCTCCTGTGAGCTGGATACCCTACAGTTAATGCAGATAACATTAATCAAAGACTAAATTGGGTTTCTTACACTGCCAGTATTCGCAACCTTCTTTGAAACACGGACCTCTTTACAATACCAGACATTCTGCCTCTAATACCTTCCTATTTTTCACTAGCCTATACATTTGTTTTTGAAGTATATGCCTCCAGATTTGTATAGTGCTCTTAGTTAGGGCTGGGATTCATTGGGTTTCAATTCTACAAAATGCACCTATTGTTTAAGAAAACCTGACCTATTTTATTCCTTTAAAAAACTTCTTCAAAGTAGCCTTCTTTCAAGAGTTCAAATTCTGGTCCTCATCTATATTAGGTCCTTTGTGTTTCTATCTTTTCCCCCTTTAATGCTTGTTAGAATTGTATACCTTCCTTGGACTATTCACAGTTCTTTTCATTTATACTTCTCTATCTATGCCTAACGGGTGAGCTAGACTTTCACTTAAAAAAGGCTTTTGGTAGCTAATGAAACTGTCATGAATCTAGACACCTAATTAAAAAAGTAACTACTAGATCAAGGAATACCTAATTTAGGGTAGTGAATTCTTATCTCTCAATCATTATTGTGTAAGAGGTGGCTCATGTTAGGAAAAAAGTAAATAATTATTGAAGGGACGAATGAACAAGGGATGGAATGGCTTCCAGCTCTAATAACAGGCTAATTTACATAGTCTCTACATCCCTACCCTCTTGCTTCACTGCTCTTATCTAGCCTCTTCACATTTGGAAACCCAATAGTCAGACTCTGGAGTCAAATAAATGAGTTCAAATGCTGGTCCCAAAACTCATTCATTGTATGACTTTTGGCAAGTTACTACCTCTTGGGCTTCAGTTTCTTAATTTACAAAATTGTTCCCCAAATTGTATTTATATTACAGAAATATGAAACAATGGATGTATGACAAAATATTGATCATGGTAACTGACATGTGGTGAACACTAAACGTGTTAGATATTCTTTATTATATATCTAGAGGAAACTGGAATTTGTTAGACATTTTTTCTTTATAAATAACATACAGACTTTATGTTCATTTTAGGGTTTTAATGTTAATTTAATAACCGAACTTAAAATTGACTTTTAAGTTTTATTTATTCTAGTGAATACATCAAACCTTCTAGGTACTGATATGTATATTAAAACAAGAGTTGTATGATTTCTACTGGATACAAATTTCAGCTCCAAAGTGACTTCTGCACTGAAAAATAAACAAACTTCTACTGTGACTCAATACTTGGAAGAGCACATGGAGCCACAGTTGTTGCACAGTACGCATCTCTGATTTTTTTTAATTTTTATTATTATCATTTTTTAATATATGAAATTTATTGTCAAATTGGTTTCCATACAACACCCAGTGCTCATCCCAAAAGGTGCCCTCCTCAATACCCATCACCCACCCTCCCCTCCCTCCCACCCCCCATCAACCCTCAGTTTGTTCTCAGTTTTTAAGAGTCTCTTATGCTTTGGCTCTCTCCCACTCTAACCTCTTTTTTTTTTTTCCTTCCCCTCCCCCATGGGTTCCTGTTAACTTTCTCAGGATCCACATAAGAGTGAAAACATATGGTATCTGTCTTTCTCTGTATGGCTTATTTCACTTAGCATAACACTCTCCAGTTCCATCCCTGATTTTCCAAACTATTTCTCTCTGGCTTGCATGTCCTTCCACACATAGGAGCAATGTAAATTGCAGCAATTTGTAAGACCTGTCGTCTCTATAGCAGGAAATTAAATTCTGTCCTCAAAAGAAAAGAAAAATATTGGCATCAGAAAATAACATTTCACTGCTCCATATCCAAACTGAAAATAAAGTAGAAGGTATTGGCTTATTCAGTTGCTGGACCAAATTGAATATAAGGAAAATACACACATTCTAGTGGTCGCATGTGTCTTCTATGCACATTTCGTTCATTGTGATTAATCCCTTCTGATTATCTTTTCCCCATTGTATAGATTTGTGTGAGAAAAAATACACTTGGGTTTATTATCAAACAAAAAGAGAGAAATAGAAACATAGTGGGAAGATCATGTATTCTGAAGACAGACAGACTTAGGTTTGATAATGATTTACCTCAATTTGAGGTAGTGACCTTTGGCAAGTTTTTTGAATTTTATTTTTCTCATCCATTAAATAGAGCTACTAATAATATCTACATCTTAGGTACAGAACTTTCTTGGCAAAACACCTGAGAGATTTAATGCTAATAAATTCTATTTAATATGATTAATATTCCATTGTTACTGTTTAGACAGTTTAATACCCGGACAAAGTGGGCATTTAGGTAGTGGTAGGTAACAGGGTTTGAGACTATTCTTATTGTCTAATTTTAATATACTAATAATTAGATATATATAAGAAGAGATTCCTAAAGACATGAATAATTCTTTGTTCATAGAGCAGCTGAATGAGAAATATGATTTAATAGTAATAGTTAACATGAATAATGTGTAATATAATATTTATTATATTCTTAAGTTATTCATTATATTAATATATAACATAAACTTGAGGCTACATATTATATTACAAATATATAATAATATAATATATAAAAGGTATATCATATAATTTTATTATACAAGATATAAATATAAATTATACATAATTAATGTATATAATAATTATTATATTTCTCTTAAAGCATATACATCCGACCATATTAACAACCTTCTGAGGAACTAAAAAGTTTTCCACTGCCTGTGGAATAAAATCCAAATATTTGAGTATTGAGTGTCATACTCTTTGCTATTTAGCCCATATAACTTTATTTAGTCATATTTCTTTTTTTTTTAATATATAAAATTTATTGTCAAATTGGTTTCCATACAACACCCAGTGCTCATCCCAAAAGGTGCCCTCCTCAATACCCATCACCCACCCTCCCCTCCCTCCCACCCCCCATCAACCCTCAGTTTGTTCTCAGTTTTTAACAGTCTCTTATGCTTTGGCTCCCTCCCACTCTAACCTCTTTTTTTTTTTTCTTCCCCTCCCCCATGGGTTTCTGTTACGTTTCTCAGGATCCACATAAGAATGAAACCATATGGTATCTGTCTTTCTCTGTATGGCTTATTTCACTTAGCATCACACTCTCCAGTTCCATCCACGTTGCTACAAAAGGCCATATTTCATTCTTTCTCATTGCCATGTAGTATTCCACTGTGTATATAAACCACAATTTCTTTATCCATTCATCAGTTGATGGACATTTAGGCTCTTTCCATAATTTGGCTATTGTTGAGAGTGCTGCTATAAACATTGGGGTACAAGTGCCCCTATGCATCAGTACTCCTGTATCCCTTGGGTAAATTCCTAGCAGTGCTATTGCTGGGTCATAGGGTAGGTCTATTTTTAATTTTCCGAGGAACCTCCACACTGCTTTCCAGAGTGGCTGCACCAATTTGCATTCCCACCAGCAGTGCAAGAGGGTTCCCGTTTCTCCACATCCTCTCCAGCATCTATAGTCTCCTGATTTGTTCATTTTGGCCACTCTGACTGGCGTGAGGTGATATCTGAGTGTGGTTTTGATTTGTATTTCCCTGATAAGGAGCGACGTTGAACATCTTTTCATGTGCCTGTTGGCCATCCGGATGTCTTCTTTAGAGAAGTGTCTATTCATGTTTTCTGCCCATTTCTTCACTGGATTATTTGTTTTTCGGGTGTGGAGTTTGGTGAGCTCTTTATAGATTTTGGATACTAGCCCTTTGTCCGATATGTCATTTGCAAATATCTTTTCCCATTCCGTTGGTTGTCTTTTAGTTTTGTTGGTTGTTTCCTTTGCTGTGCAGAAGCTTTTTATCTTCATAAGGTCCCAGTAGTTCATTTTTGCTTTTAATTCCCTTGCCTTTGGGGATGTGCCGAGTAAGAGATTGCTACGGCTGAGGTCAGAGAGGTGTTTTCCTGCTTTCTCCTCTAGGGTTTTGATGGTTTCCTGTCTCACATTCAGGTCCTTTATCCATTTTGAGTTTATTTTTGTGAATGGTGTGAGAAAGTGGTCTAGTTTCAACCTTCTGCATGTTGCTGTCCAGTTCTCCCAGCACCATTTGTTAAAGAGACTGTCTTTTTTTCATTGGATGTTCTTTCCTGCTTTGTCAAAGATGAGTTGGCCATACGTTTGTGGGTCTAGTTCTGGAGTTTCTATTCTATTCCATTGGTCTATGTGTCTGTTTTTGTGCCAATACCATGCTGTCTTGATGATGACAGCTTTGTAGTAGAGGCTAAAGTCTGGGATTGTGATGCCTCCTGCTTTGGTCTTCTTCTTCAAAATTACTTTGGCTATTCGGGGCCTTTTGTGGTTCCATATGAATTTTAGGATTGCTTGTTCTAGTTTCGAGAAGAATGCTGGTGCAATTTTGATTGGGATTGCATTGAATGTGTAGATAGCTTTGGGTAGTATTGACATTTTGACAATATTTATTCTTCCAATCCATGAGCAGGGAATGTCTTTCCATTTCTTTATATCTTCTTCAATTACCTGCATAAGCTTTCTATAGTTTTCAGCATACAGATCTTTTACATCTTTGGTTAGATTTAGTCATATTTCTATCTTTTATATATTCATTCTTTCTTTTTCCCTGTTCCTTAATCTCTTCTTTTTTCCTTCTCTTTCCTTTTTTTCTTTCTTTTGAATTTAAATATATCTGAAATTGTTGTCAAGTATGTAAACAATGATAATGCTGGAAAATATTTCTGAAAGCTTCTTTCTTCTCACACTGCCATTCCTTTCTTCTCACACTGCCATTCCTATTCTCCCCAGCTCAGCACTATGAATTTGTTATATTGTCCCTCAGAACACTGCCTTTGCAGATGCAGTGAGAAAGTATCTTGAAATATTAGTGTTAGTTATTTATTTTCCACACATGCTTATATATGCCCTCCACCCTCCCCCATATTCAAGGCATTCATATTACACAGAGATCAATTATAACAGGAGTTTTTTTAAGAGAGTGGTCAATGCTGTCCTGTTTTATGCTTTAATTCAAAACTATCTCTCAAATCCTTCAACAGACAAAAAATTCAAAACAATCTTTTAGATTGTAAGAGGTAAAATTTTTGGTTTGTTTTTGTTTGTTTTTCAGTTGGTTAGTGGGAAGAAGAGGACTCTTTAGAATCAGGCAAGAGGGAAGGCATTAATAATAATCTCGCAATAGTAAATTCATGATATTTAATATGCTACATAACAAATATTCTATTGTGCTCTCTTTGAAGCACTCTTACATTATAAGGAAAAGTTCTGTTTCAATAGTAAGTTTGTGGGACTTGCTGGCAAATTCTGGGCTAGGCACTGAATGAAATCCATGTGGGAACCAAGCCAAGGTAATGCCTCACCTTCAAGTAAAAGTGCACAAGTGCAGAGCAGTAACCTCTTTATCTGGTGATATCTTTCCTGTGACAGCAGCCTAAATGTTATTAGCACATGATCTAGGAGAATTTGCACTCTGAATAGGCCAATCCTACTACTCTAGGTGGACAGATCCATTGTGGACTGCACTTTGTGTTTGTGTCACTGCTTTTCTCAAACAGAGATAAGATTCCTAGAACCTTCATTATTTAATTGGATAGGAGAGACCCAATTTATAAAAATATTCATGCATATATTTATCACTCTACAATTGAAAACGTTTTACAACATACATATGTAATATATGATAATATATCTTAGCTTTTAAAATTACTCCTTTGTGTTGGATTGCATTTATATTTCATAACATATTTATGCATTTCTATAATATTCATTTATATTTTTTCATTTTAATATACAAATAATGCTACAATAACAATTTTATGTCTTTCTCTTGTATATATTACTTAAAGCAGAATTTCTGTACCAAAAGATGTGTGGATCGCTAATTTAAAAAAAATTTTTTTAGGGGCGCCTGGGTGGCGCAGTCGGTTGGGCGTCCGACTTCAGCCAGGTCACGATCTCGCGGTCTGTGAGTTCGAGCCCCGCGTCAGGCTCTGGGCTGATGGCTCGGAGCCTGGAGCCTGTTTCCGATTCTGTGTCTCCCTCTCTCTCTGCCCCTCCCCTGTTCATGCTCTGTCTCTCTCTGTCCCAAAAATAAATAAAAAACGTTGAAAAAAAAAAAAAAAAAAAAAAAAAAAAAAAAAATTTTTTAATATTTATTTATTTTTGAGACAGAGAGAGACAGAGCATGAACGGGGGAGGGTCAGAGAGAGAGGGAGACACAGAATCTGAAGCAGGCTCCAGGTTCTGAGCTGTCAGCACAGAGCCCGACGCGGGGCTCGAACTCTTGGATCGTGAGATCATGACCTGAGCCAAAGTCGAACGCTTAACCGACTGAGCCACCCAGGCACCCCTGGATCGCTAATTTTAATATTTATTGATAAATGGCCCTACAAATAATAGCAACTTACCCACAAACAACATAGGATATTGTCTAACTAAAGCTGTCACAACAATAACGTATATCTTTCAATTTTTTATTCTTGTGATCTTACATTATACAACACATTCCTTTTCTTCTAATTTTCAGCATGTGAAACCTACTCAGTTCTCAAATGTCTAGCTAATGCAGGTTTTCTTCTTTGTGGGCACAATGCTTCTTTTGTCTGAAATGTCCTTCCCTCAATACCTGCTCTTCAAGAGACAAATTATAGCTAACCTTTCTTCTATGGAGGCTTTTCTGAAACTATTGATGGGACTAATTTCTCTTTTATGTCTCTATACTAACCTATAGAATGTTTTACAATAATTTTCAAACCATGTCATTCTGACTCCTTTTCCATATTTTAAGTGATTTGAGAACAGAAACTGGAACTGCTTATGTTTAGTGCCCTTTACACTCAGCACAAATCTGGCACTGAATGTTTACTAAACGAATTGATAAGGAAATATTTACACAAATTACCCCTAGGAAAAGAACCTGCTGCCTCTGGACAATGCAGAGCTTAAGTTTAATGCTTGGCTGTGGTTCAAATAAATCCAAGCTTATTTGGGGAGAAAAATTGAGAAGGTCAGAGAATATGTTCTCCTTTTTAATTGGTATGGAGCATAATTAGAGTTCTGTAGGATAGCAGAGGGAGAACAGCTTCTGATATTATCAATTATTATGCTGATAATCTATGAACAAAGTATAATTATATAGTGCTATCATTTGCTACAGTTTGAGTTCAACCCTTAGATATTAAGGCATTATTTAAGATATCATTTAAGGATGCATTATATTTTCACATGTAATGTTATATCCATGAGTATGACTAATGGTCATACTGAGAATTGTGACTTCTATTATTCCACAAATTTGTGAATGCTTTGGTTTTAGGTAAGTGGAGATTGTTGAAAGAACAAGTGTGGCATATGCTTGAGTTCCTAAGCTGTAAAGCAACCAGCTGGCGGGCCTTACTGATTTCATTTCAAGACAGAAAGAAAGTCTCATGGTATATGAAATGCTGGAAACTGGCAAACTGATATCAGATAACATCATTTTAAACCAAAACAGTTCTGCTTATCCATTCAGTTTCAAGGTTTAGGGCTATATTCCATTGATAATGATTCGACTTTGAAAGAAAGATCACAACCATGGCTGTATCCCACCCTTGTTCATAAAAGTTTATCTCCCTTGCTACCAGACTACACTAATAGAAAAAATAGGGAGAATAAACTTTAAATAAAGTTGTATGTTATAGTTACAAACCATGTTGAGATAACTGCAGCCTAAATTAATGTAGCAAAATCTAGGGAGAGAAGATAAAACCACCAAGGACTAAGCACAATAATTTCTGGCATTAGCTGCTGTTGAAATGGCAAAATAAAACAAAATCAAGAAAGAATGTTCTCAAAGCCCTGACCAGTTTATTTCTCAAGTTCTTTCTATTTTATCAAATATTGAGCTTTTACAAGGCTCAGCTGGGTTCCTATCTTTTGCTCCTTGGCACTATTGGTCAGAAATCCTCTGATTAGAACAATGTTACACTGACTCAGCAGTGCTTTCCAAATATCTCTGACAAATATTCCCTGGAGAACCTGTACACAATGGTTGAAAAAAACCCATGATCATTCATTTGCCATTTTAGCCTCCCCGGTCCCTCTGCCACTACATGGGAACACTTTGCAGCTTTAAATTGGTATGAAATTATGAGTCACATACTCAACAGTTAAGTAGCATAATAGATCTTAATACATTACATAATGGGCAATAGCAGAAAATATGACGGTAAGAAAAAGGAAAAAAAATCCTAAAAATAAGAGATTCTTTGTTCTATTTAGTCACGTATGTAAGTAATGAGTGGATTATACAGTTTATTATTGCCATGTCTGCATATGAAATTAGAGAAGTGACAAAATTATGAAGATAATGTTGGGTTGGAATAATTTTTCCTTATTCATCAAAATATTTCAAGACCATGTATATATGTATCTGTTTACTTATTCAAACTCTATTAAACACTGTCTTTTTTAATTTGCTTGATTTTGCATATGAAGTACATTTTCACAAATAACGGAACTCTGGACATTTCACAAATAATATAATTTTAGATTTTAAATTTAAAATTTTTACCAAATGATGCAAGTCTAATGTTATCTAATCATTCATGTGTTGAAGACACATACAAGTTGGAAGATAAGGCAGTAAGTCTCCATACAAAAGGATATGATTTCATGTTCCACATTGCAACTAGTCTCTGTGAAACATTAACATATTACCATCTAGTATGGTACAAAAAAGAATATCCACACTTAGAAAAACTATTCAATATTTCTCATAGTCCTAGCTACATGTGACATAGTCCCATCTATGAAAGGGATGGTTTTCTTGATATATGTAAACCAAAGCAGCACACTGCAGCAGATTTCATGTAGAAGCAGATATGAAAGCCAACCTACTTAATACTTAGCAAGATATTAAAAAGACTTGCAAGAATACAGAATACTACTCTTTTCAGAAGTTTTTCAGAAAAGTTATTTTTTTCATAAAAATACCTATGTTAGCAGTAATAAGTTTATTATCATTATTTCAAATGAAGAAAATATTTTATCATTTTCTCACTCTTAATTTCTAGTATGATAAATTTTAATAACTATAAATCTAAAATTACTCAAATTATTAATAACTTAAGACTATAAAGGGATTTTATGACTAAAAACTTTGAGAACTATTAGCTATACATTTCTGGCATATATTTGGAAATTGTAGTACAATGTTTTTAAAATATTTAAATTTGGGGGCTCCTGGGTGGGTTAAGCATCTGACTTCAGCTCAGGTCATGATTTTGTGGTTCATGAGTTTGAGCCCTGCATTGGGCTCTGGGATGACAGCTCAGAGCGTGGAGCCTGCTTCAGATTGTGTGTTGCCCTCTCTATCTACCCCTCCCCTGTTCATTCTCTCTCTTTCAAAAATAAACATACAAAAATTTAATAAAAAATAAAATGCTTAAATTTGTTAAATGAGAAGAAACATGCAAATGTAAAATGTTACCAAGCCATATTAGCATTTTGCAACAAACATACAGACTGAATGATGGCATGTTTGTTTTTAGGATTTGATAGAAATAATCATTCTTTTCAATATGGCTACTTTAATCCATTTTCTTTATAGATGTATTGAATATAATCGTGGTTCTTTAGACTTTATGACACCAAATGCTTATAAAATGTCACAATATTATAGTGCACATTTATTCCATGAAATAATTACAATAAACTATCCTCACTTTATGGATGTCTTTTGACTAGTTAATGAAATAGAAAAAGTAGGTTTGAAAATAAGTGAATATATCTGGATTTGATACTGAAATTATTTACTTCCCCAAATTACTTTGTTACCCTTGGTAAGACTGTCATTAACTAACATTTTTTATTGGCATTCTAATTATTTAAATCCTTAATAATTTTCCATAAATTGGAATTATTCAACAGGGAAAGATTAGGTTTAATATAATACTGGGAATATCATAAAAATAGAATTATTCAAATTAGCAAGTATCCAGTGGCCTAAAATGATTTTTTTTTAATGTTTCAGGTCATTAATAATGAGACATAAAAATCTATCCAATTACTTAATTCCCAGTAAAGCCATATATCTAGTTTTATTGACTATATACTATATAAACTTCTTAACTGCAAAGATAATTGGTTAATTAATGAAATTCCTTTTAAACTAATAAGATAACTAATATACATATACATTTCCTATGTGCCTATGTTTAATTTTGACTCTTTTATACCCTTGTAGTTCATTTTTGTCCTATGCTTTGCAACTACAATGTTTCTTCCTTGAAACACCTTTTACTATTATTGTCCTCCTCAATTCCATCCTTTTATAATGCAAGTTTGAAGGAAAGATAACTTTTCTTTTGAGTTCATAATTCTTCAGAGCAAAAGAAGCCACAAACTGACCTGATACAGAGAAAAAAAATCACACAACACAAGAGATCTCAAATATAGTACTGGAAGTAGTGACTAGGTGGGGATTGGGTGGGAATGTTCCATACATGAAATAAAGAAAAAAAAAGCCAATAGTTGGTGACCAGAATGGAAGACTGCATTAGTCTGTTAGTGTTCAACCATATGTGACACTCCTCCCTTTAGGAATATTATGCTATCATTCAGACTTAGCCAAATAAATGTGACTGAAGAGACTGTCTAGGCAAAACCTTTTACGACCAACTCCTGGTTCTTCAACTTTCTTTCTCCTGGTCTATGCAATCCTGGTATTTTTTCTATGGAACTTCCAGTGACCCTTAGAGACTATGATCAGAGAAGTCCACTTTCCAACCAATGATGTACACATAACTCAGGCAAGACATTAACATGTTATGTCAAAGAGTTGTTGTTGTTCTTTTCTTGTACAATCTCTAGAATATGAATAAATTTATCTCTTTTATAAATTCCCACGCAGGTCTTAGTTTACTGGATCAATTTAATATAATGAGTGTATCTAGTTCCCAGTATGAAATAAAATTAAGATAATTCACAGAGTGTTTATTTAATAAAGGGACCATTTTGAAATTGCGACTTCCTCCTAAAAGATATGTCATGGTGTAACAGAGGTAATGATAGCAGGTTCTGTTAGTACCCTTCGATGAAATGGGCTAGATGCAGTAAGAGTCAGCAGAACCTGGAAGGAGAGGTGAATGGAAAGGACTATCTCAAGAGGAGATGTTAGCAATTATTACAAGATAATGCAACAGAAAAGGAACTGTTAGAATGATATCCATTCTTCCCCTCCCTCTGACCTCCAGAAGTCCTACTGATATAGCTCAAACAGATAGGTCTCTTATAACAGAGAAACATGGAAAAAGTGAATAATGGAAAATGCAAAAGAGATCCAGCTCAGTGAGTTTCACCCAATTTGTTTGATTCACAGAAAAATAATACTAATAAGATGTCTAGGATTTCATGTGTGAGAGTGAAATAAAATAAACAAGATGAAAATGGGGAAAGAAGTCATACATTAAATGCTTAAAAACATATAACATAGCTGATAATAAGTGACAATGTCTGAAAAGTAATGTACAGAATGAATAGTATCAAAGGAGTAAAAAAACTCTTTTCCTCCTTTTTACTTCTCAAGATGAGAGTTGATTACTTCTTCTGTTGTGAAAATTATTTCCAGCACTACCATTCATACACATGCACAGACTCATATTCATATGGGATAATTATACTTGCTGAAAGAGTAGCCAGTTTAATCAACCTAAGTCACACATTGTTATATATTTAAAAATAAGTATAACTGGAAAATGAAGTCTTAAACTACCTATGTCAAAATGTTTCTATCATGTGAACTTGATTCAAATTTAATAACTCTTACAGTTTTAACTCACACTGAATCCCATTCAGATTATTTCTAAAACAATCTTCTTCCTCAGTCACTTCTTCCAGTACAATGGATAAAGGTAGTAAAGTTTTCTTTTCTTCCATATGATTTCTGTGAATTGATGGTATAGTTTTAACCTTGATTTTCACTTATTGGATAATTCATTTTGCTTAGAAAGTCTATTACCCACAATATGTAAAAAGAATCAGTTTAATTTTACTGTTTCTCAAAAACACTTATTCCTCTTTCTTGTACCATAAAGATCATAATTTATAAAAATCTTAATTATTACAGAAATTTAATTTTCTCTTCAGGTAGTAGGAAATTTGCCGTATCTACTTTAATTCTGTGTTGAATTAAAAAAATTATTCAATATTAGGAAAACAAGTAATGCATAAAGTAAGTGGTGGGATTTGGGGGTTGAGATATATCATTAATATATGCAACTAATTAATTAAGGAAATAAAGAAGACATACTATTTTAATCACATGTGAGAAATTTTATTTTAAGATTTTTGTAGGACTTCATATTTTTATGATGGGGATCAGAGAGTAATGCCACTTTTACATTTTCCTATATTTTCACTGGAGGAAAATGAATTTCTGAGAGATTAGAAAACAAAGATTTGACCTTGAAATTGAGGGCTATAAGTGAATTAATATTAAGTATTTAAAACATGATAATTTAATATAAACTTAATAGTATATGTTATCTCACCTCAGATAATTTTGACACATATGTAACTTAATATTACCCTTTCTTGAATTTTAAGTATCTACCTTTATATTCCAAATATTTTCCATAATCTTCTCATCATTAATCTTTCATCTCAGACCTACTTTCCTAAAGTAGGGAAGTTTTTGCAAAAGTTTCTAACAATATCATGTCTTTTCCTCAGCATTGTCACTTTAATGGTACTGCCTCATAGCATTCAAAAAAGGTTATTTTTAGGTGGGTATCACAGAAAACACACTAGAATGAATAAATTTTAAAAAATAATCTTAAAATCAAGATCCTACTGTTTTACTCTGCAAGATTTCCATTATATGAATGTTTAAACACATGATCAGTCTGAGGTAACACAGTTAAGTAATTAGGAAATGTTTGATGTAGAAGTATGGCAACCCTCTACTCATCTCTGCGTATAGAATCCAAGTACCAAAAACATTTCCAGTACCTCACAATTTCCTCTCTAATACATTGTTTTCCAAGGATAATATTAACATATCTAGACTACCATTTATCCTTAATATGTAAATCAAGCGGCTCATACTATATACCTCTGATCTCTCATCATCAATAAAATCACTTTTTTAATTGTGAAATATTCTTTTTTCTCCTTTGGAATGTTTATATTTTAACAGAGGCATTCAAAGACGTGATCAGGGTTGTGATTCGATGATAGATTTGCAGAGTTTAGGGTATGGTCAGAGACATGATATACATCATGTAGACCATCTAGTCCATTAATCTTTTAGGGCAGTTTGTCCTACTTTGCTAGTACAACAATGATAATTGAACATGTACATACTCTTATAAATATATATATTCAAGAAAGGCCAAAATAAAATATTCTTGTGAAACATGATTAATGCCATGTTTCCCATTAATATCAATTGAATATCTTTTAAGATCACATAAGAAAAAAATAAAATATTCTTGTGAAACATGATTAATGCCATGTTTCCCATTAATATCAGTTGAATACTTTTAAGATCACATAAGAAAAAAATAATCACTCGATGCTTTTTACCCAAATCCTATTTTGGACAACTTATTTTACTCTGTCTTTGTCTATATTTAGTTGTTCGTTGTTTTTTTTTTTTAATTTTTTTTAACGTTTATTTATTTTTGAGACAGAGAGAGACAGAGCATGAGCGGGGAGGGGCAGAGAGAGAGGGAAACAGAGAATTGGAAGCAGGCTTCAGGCTCTGAGCCATCAGCCCAGAGCCCGACAGGGGGCTCGAACTCACAGACCGCGAGATCGTGACCTGAGCTGAAGTTGGACGCTTAACTAACTGAGCCACCCAGGCGCCCGTCTGTATTTAGTTGTATGCATGCTGAATACCCTACAAGATTGAAATCTCATTAGCATTTTTCACCTTTGAGTCACCAGTGTTTATCTAAGATCTTGCATATAATTAGTTTGCAAATCTGTTCAGTTGTGCAGAACAAAAATAACGATTAGGACAAAAAAGATATCTCAAGGTTGAGATAAATATTTTTAGAAAGGAAGAATATAATGAGTAGGTCTATATTTTATGCAGATTGTGTATTGTACCTAAATCAATTTGTTTGCTATATGTTTTCAAGTATGAGAAAGTATTAGTTTTCTGGAAGCCACGGTAGACTCCTCACATGCAAAACCAAATATTTTACATTGGAAAGGTTAATAATCTTATGGTTAATAATCTTAAAGTTGAATCTTTATTCTTATATTTGCATATGTAAATGAGTCTGCTGATGGGAAGTTTTCCTAGAATTCATTCAGGGTAGATGAAAACTGATGTTAGCCTATACTATATTCTCTCTTAACAATATATGTTACAGATTATTGTTTTGATAAAACATAGAAAAGTAATGCATACAAGTTAATATCTAGCATATATAGTTCTGTTACTATTGGTTTTGTTTTATGATTGCTCACAATTTCTATAATATAATGGGATACAGACGTAAGTCTCAAGGTATTATTGTTTTAACATGATTTTCTCATGTTATCATAAAACCTCATGGAATAACAGATTAAATAGCAATTAAATAATATCTCCTAATATTTACTAATGCCAGTTTCTAATAATCTAAAATATTATTTTATGTTGACTATTTTATTTAAGATCATGACTCTTGAGGGGAGGTCTGTGTACTAACAAATGTTTTCAATGGAATAAGACAAAATCAGAAATCATTTGTAGAAGTGATGGATATAATCACCTACTTTGAAAACAAAATATTTAAATCAGAAATTTGAAAGAAAGATACATGTTTTATTAGATTTTCTGAAGAAAATAAACTGAATTTAAGCATTGCCTTCAAACAGGAAAAGGGAATGAGAGGGACTTCAATTCTTTTTAAGCTTATTTATTTTGAGAAAGACAGCTCAAGTGGATGGAGAGGCAGAGAGAGAAAGAGAGAGAGAGAATCCCAAGCAGGCTCTGCTGTCAGGGTGCAGAGCCTGATGTGGGGCTGGGATCCATGAACTGTGATATCATGACCTGAGCCAAAATCAAGAGTTGACGCTTAGCTGACTAAGCCACCCAGGAGCCCTGAGAGGAACTTTAATAACTTCCACTTGGCATACTGTATATTCCCTTTTAACCTTCAAGACTGCACTCAATTTTAGGAGTCTTTCAGGCTCTTGCCAATGCATTTTGTAAACACTCAAAGCAGGGCTTTTCAAAAGATGGTATGTATATCAGTTTATTCTCAGCAGTCTCACAAACAAACTTCAGGTGACTTGGCATTTTCAAAGGAAAACATGATAAAATAATATTCACATGCACTGCATAGTTTAGAAACATATGAATAATTACACTTTTGAAGAAGTTTCACTCTATTCTTAAATACCATGTTCTGAATATAGGTACACACACTGAAAGAGGTGACTAACTCAGCTAGTCTCAGACTACACTGGAAAAAGCAATAAAATGTTGCTTAGAATTATTAGACAGTTTGTGATTTTAATTTTGGTCTTATAGAAATATCATCTATTCTGAATAATCATTTTTATTTTTTATTTAATGTTTAATGTTTATTTTTGAGAGAGAGACACACATACAAACACACAGAGTGCAAGCGGGGGAGGGGCAGAGAGTGAGGGAGACACAGAATCTGAAGCAGGCCCCAGGCTCTGAGCCTGTCAGCACAGAGCCCAATGCAGGGCTTGAACTCAGGGACCATGAGACCATGACCTGAGCTGAAGTCAGACACTTAACTGACTGAGCCATCTAGGGGCCCCTGAATAATCACTTTTCTTAAAAGGAGCGTATGACATAAAAGGACTTCATAGATCAAATATTTCACCTAGCATTCATTAATAAGATACTATTAAATCATAAAACATAATTACATATTATCTGTGTGTTTTTGTTTACATTTTTTTCAGAGTAGCATTATATTTCTAATATAAGAAAAGCTGGCTTAATTTACCTAATTAAAAAACAGTGATAAGCCAGGGCTTTAGAAACATAATATTCATAGAAAATATTATCTAAATCTATGTGCTTTGGGACAAGTGCATATAGGAATAAGATAGTTCAAAGTGAAAATGGTGCTAACTAAAATAGTGTAAAAAAACTGAGGACTGAACTATGCTGGAATATACATTGCATTGTCTTTATAAAAGTGTTTAATATTCTTCAAGAAAAAGCACAGTGGCTACTGTGATAAAGTTTATTTTCTAAGCCAAGAACAAATTACTGTTTTCCATTAAAAACACAATACATAAAATAAAAGAAGTTTTGAAGCAATACTTATTATTAGGGAAAAAGAGAGGTATTACATAATGATAAAATTTATATGCACATAAAATATTATTCTCAAAACACATAAGGAAATCATGGTGAAAATATAAGAGATTTAAAAATACCTCTTTAAAGAAGGAGGTTTCAAGTTATCTTCTCAATAGATAATATGTTTAGCATACAAAAATTAGATAATATGTACTCTTCTTAAGGACATATAAATACTGATAAAATTCAGCAGGTAATGAATTAGTCAAATCATACTGAACCTTGCTAATCAAAGGCAAATTCCATTTATCATCCCCAAACCTTACACTACTGCTGCCATATACTTTCCTTCTGCAGAAAATATAAATCCCATAAAATAATGATGTAAGTTTGCTTTAAATATTTACTTGTGTTTTAAAGAAATTAAGAGGGGAAAAGGTAGTATTCTGTTTTACCACATTTTTTCCCTTTGTTTTTTTTTCCTGGCTGTACTGAGGCACAATTGATAAATAAATAAAATTGAATATACAGCATGATGATTTGATACATATATACTTTGTGAAATCATTACCACAATTAAGTTAATTAAGACATCTATCACTTCTCATAGTTACCTCTCGTGCATGTGTGGTGAGAACCACTAATGTCTATTCCTTTAGCAAATTTCAAGTACACAATAAAGTATAATTAGCTATAGTTACTATACTGTACATTAAGTCCTCAGAACTTACTCATCTCATCAATGAAAATTTGTAACCTTTGACCAACATCCACCCATTTACCCCAACTCCGAGTTCCTGGCAACCAACATTCTTCTGAGTTTGACATTTCTTTTCTTATTTTTATTCCACATACAGAGGAGATCATACAGTCTTTGTTTTCTCTCTGGCTAATTTCACTTAGCATAATGTTCTCTAGGTAATTCAGTGTTGCTGCATATGATATAATATCCTTCTTTTTTATGTCTGAATAATAACCATGTAACAGACATATATACCATTTCTTATCTCAACATTTCTTCTTGCAAATCCTAATTTCATTTTGGCATAATTTCTCTTCAGGTGGACACCCACACCCCCATATATTGGGTCTGTTAACAACAAATTTGTAAACATTTAATTGATCAAAAATGTCTTTATTTTGTTTCTGCTTCTGATTGATATGTTCATTGAATATAGAAGTCTTGACTGACTGCCCCTGCCACCTCTGCCCCAAGCACTTTAAAGATGTTGCTCCATTTTTGTTTGGTTTCTATGTTATTTATTAAGTGTAAGCCACCATTTACAACTGAATGTCTTTTAATCTGTAGATTTCAAGTTATTCTCTTCCATATTTGTTTTTTAGCAGTTTGGCCATGATTGTACCTAGGTATTATTTTCTTTGAATATGTCCAGATTGGTAATCCCTGAGTTTTATGGATCCTTAAGATGGGTTTTAAAAATAAAATTTAGGGAAAACTTGACCAATGCTCATTCATAAGCTTTATTAGTGCACAGTAGATTTACTATATATTTAGATTTGATCTATTTGATCTATTAGGGTATGAACTTTCTGGGATCTCTACTGACTGCCACAAGCTATTAAACAAAATTTCCCACTCTTAATGGTAGAAAAGTGAATGGCCTCCAGATCTTCATGAATTTTAGGAATAATTAAACTTATCACTCCCAATAATTTTTTGTTGCCTGGACTCATGAAGTATCAATCTATTTATGCACAGGTTAATATGCAGTCAATTTCAGTGGATTATATTTGCGTATTTCTGAAGCTCACTGGGTTTCCCCCTTTCCTCTGAAACTCTACTTCAGAGATTTCAGTTGCTGTGGCTTCCCATTTTCTTCTTTTTCTTCAACTCAAAAATACTACTGAGTGTTACTGGGTTCCCAACTCCTGTGCTGGAAATTGGCTCCATGCAAACATCTAGGTCACTCATAGAGCTCACATTGTTTTCCTTTTTTTAGAAATAACTCCTGTGCTACATGCTTTTCAATGTCAGAAACAGAGGTGTTTTGTTAATTGTTCTTATGAATTTTGTCCAGTTTTCTCTCTTTTTTTTAAGCTTATTTATTTATTTTGAGAGAAAGCGTGTGAGCAGGGGAGGGGCAGAGAGAGAGGGAGAAAGACAGAATCCCATGCAGGCTCCACGTGGAGCCCAAGGCCAGACTCGAACCCACTAACCATGACATCATGATCTGAGTGAGCCAAAATCAAGGGTTGGCTGCTCAACCGACTGAGCCACCTAGGCACTCACAGTGTTCTCTTTATTTAACTATTTTTTTTGTGCTGCATGGCAAAACATAACAATCATTGAAAGGCTGTAAGAAGATGTTGCAGCTAGTAATTTTTGATCGAATGCCAAAATTGGTAAATATTCTCTGGTGACTGTGGATTTTGTCATCTTTTTTGTATAAAATATTATTGACATTGTTTGAATGCCATTAAGTTGTGGATTAGCATTATCATTTGATGTTTTTACTCTAAAATATGTTATGATCTTTTTTTTTTTTAATTTTTTTTAACGTTTATTTATTTTTGAGACAGAGACAGAGCATGAACGGGGGAGGGGCAGAGAGAGAGGGAGACACAGAATCGGAAGCAGGCTCCAGGCTCTGAGCTGTCAGCCCAGAGCCTGACGCGGGGCTCGAACTCGCGGACCGCGAGATCGTGACCTGAGCTGAAGTCGGACGCTTAACCGACTGAGCCACCCAGGCGCCCCTGTTATGATCTCTTAAGAGTTGCTTTAATTCTAGGGATAGATTAGACCTACAATTAACGTGTGAATTTTCTAAGGTCTTCACTGAATATCACAGATATTCAATAAGGTCTCTCCACTTTGGCTGGTAGGAATTTGAATGTCTCAAGTCCTGCTGTGAACTTTGGGAATAGTCACCTTATATTTCCTCAGTAGTAATTTTCATAGCCTTGTTGAGCTTCCCCTTGCAGGTGCACATATTTTTATTCAATAATAGACTCAATTTGCCTAAAGTTTTTCTGCAAATTTCTGGGTCATGCTTTGTCTTTGCCCTCCCACCCCCTCTTGCTCTAGTTTTCTGTTTCTAAAATTCCTGTTCTTCAATATAAGTTGTATTTCTTTCACTCATTTTTATTTGCTGATTTTTTTTATGTTTCCTTTTCTGACTATTCCTCATCTGTGAATGAGAGTAGTTCATTTGAAACAAGCACCTTATGGAGTTTCATGAGAGTTATTTTTTAATTTTTTTATACATTTATTTATTTTTTGAGAGACAGAGTTGGGGAGGGGCAGAGAGAGAAGGAGACACAGAATCCGAACCAGGCTCTGAGCTGTCAGCAAAGTGCCTGACACGGGTCTCAAACTCACAAACTGTGAGATCATGACCTGAGCCGAAGTCGGACGCTTAACTGACTGAGCCATCCAGGTGCCCCTCATGACAGAGTTATTAAGTCCATGATCAAACTTAACAACAATTACTCTTACAATGCAGTTTAGTTCAAATGTCAGATTTAAAAAAAAAGAAAAAAAAAACTTTACTAAATTTAAATTTACTTACCCCCAACCAACTGATACTGCAGTCTTTCTTTCTTTACCATGACTAATCAGTAGGCCACTTCAGGCACACGTGCCTTATGTGTCTTTCTTTCATTTAATTTTCCCATTGCATGATTACCTTCCTTTCCAAACAAAGCTCCTATGCAGTAGCTGTAACACATAATTTCTCAGAAGGAGTAATTAGCTAATGAAACTACTTGGAAAATTGTGATCAACTGATTAAATCTGAGATATTAGTCATGGTCCCACTTTTATCTTGGGGAGTCATCTTCTTGATGCTCTGACTTCTGCTGAATTTCTGAACTCCTCTTTATACTTATGGTTTGTGCTTTAGATTTCTCCTATGTTTTGTTTTCTTTCATTTGGTGGGAAATTGTAGTTATTTATCTAAGAAGAAGAGGTAAAAGGTGATTTTATTCCATTTATAGCAAAACAATTTTACTTAGTACTTAAATACCTGCTTTCTGAGATTATGTAATTTAGCAGAAGCTTTATCAATACTTCTGTTATATTTGTATCTTTAAATATTGATAAAAATTTTTAAGAAACAAAAATAGAAACAGTGGCATGAAGATAAGCACAAAATTGTGTTCAGAAAGCACAAAATTGTTATTCTCCAGAAGTGAAACATTGGAGAATAGTTTGAAGTTGCCATCTGGAGTAATAATAAGCTCAGTAAAATAGCAGATGTCAAGGCCAGCTTTTCCTAGTCAAAACCAAATCTAACAAGTAGCTCAATGTTTCACTGGGGGACAATTTGTTTGGGGGGAACTTTTTTACTTTTTAACAATCACTAATCTCTCCTTTGTATTGCCCAAACTGCCTGAAGCACAGTTATCATCTCCCTGGACGATCTTTTTCTCATTGTAAAAAAAGTACTGTGTTATTGAAGACATATTGTTGTGAAACCAATCTCTCTTCTGTCATCATGCATTTAATTGTTGGAAATGAGTCATTCGGGAAGTAGAATTAAAGTGAGGTGGTTATTGCAATATCTAGCTGAATAACAATTCCACATTATCATTCTCTCTTCTTTACTTCTTTTTTTTATGTTTTAATTTTTTTTTAATGTTTATTTATTTTTGAGACAGAGAGAGACAGAGCATGAATGGGGGAGGGGCAGAGAGAGAGGGAGACAGAGAATCTGAAACAGGCTCCAGGCTCTGAGCTGTCAGCCCAGAGCCCAATGCGGGGCTCGAACTCACGAACCGTGAGATCATGACCTGAGCCGAAGTCGGACGCTCAACCGACTGAGCCACCCAGGCGCCCCAATGTTTTAATTTATTTTTAAGACAGAGAGAGACAGAGCATGATTGGGGATGGGGCAGAGAAAGAGGGAGACACAGAACCCGAAGCAGGCTCCAGGCTCTGAGCCGTCAGCACAGCCCGAATCCAAGAACCATGAGACCATGACCCGAGCCGAAGTCGGATGCTCAACCTACTGAGCCACCCGGGCGCCCCTCATTCTCTCTTCTTTAAATTAATTGGGTGTGTTTTCAATGTTATGCATAAATTGATTAGAGTATGTTCTAATATATCACACATCCTTACATAGTTTTAAACCTACCTTTGCATAGTTTTATAATTCTACTAAACTAATTTGCAAACTCCTCATTGATAACTGCAATAGAATCACTTAAGTGTACCTCAAACATCACTTAGTACTACTCTTTTTCTCCACAGTTTTGACCTTCGGTAAAAATGATTGAAAAGATATTTATAAAGTCTTCTCAAATATTTTACTCAGGCCTAAACTATGATAATTTTTAATTTAATTTAATTTAATTTAATTTAATTTAATTTAATTTTAAAATAATTTTAAATATATACATTTGTCCAAAACTAACTTTATTCCTTTATTAACACAGTCTACTTCATGATATTATATGAATGTCTGCTACATCACATCCAATGACATGTAAGGTAAGCAAAACTAATCTTCAGTATATGGATGGGAAAATGTAAACTGTGATTTAGTATATATTCTTCATACAGTTCACTGTTATTTAAAATATCCGAAATATCTTCTTACATGAGGCAGAATCTATGAAAGAGTTTTGAGTGTATTGAAACAAAGAAACCATCTAAATATAAATCTGAATGTAGAGTTTCTTTTTCTTTCTTATTTGACCAGATTTTTGCTTATTTGATGCCTCTATGAAGAATCCCAAGGTCTGGATTAGTTTAATAAACACCAAGAACAAAACATTTTTGAGTGGATTATTTTATATTTTTGATGAGATATTTTTATAAATATAATTTCACATAAAAGTATAAAAATATTACTAATGAATTTTTATTATAGAAATTTCCAAAAACAATCATAATTAGCATTGTTAGCATCTATTTGGAAAAAGTATGGTGAATATCAAACGGAGCTGCCATTAGTCACAAATCGTAGTGATATCAGTGGTAGGGATATTTTATTCATTCATTCGCCTACATGAAAAGTCAGCTCAATTATCTGTACTAGAAGAGTATATTCGAGGTGATGTATATTTTGATTTTAGATCCCAATATTACAATATATATTTGAGGAAGATTTATTACCCTGACTATATTTTACTCTGATTTCCTTTAAGTTAATTGGCTTTTAGTAGTTTGATTATTAAAAGAGAAAAAGAGGCATGCTCGTTAGTGGGAAAAGCAGTGTGGGAATTACTTTCAATAGTTTATGTTAAGAAAAATCACATGTGTATTATTAAATGTCAAATTAGAGTAAATTTTTTGTGTACTCAAAGAAGACACATGGTAAAAATGTTGTATGAACCTATATAATTTTTCAGGTTAACTAATCATTTTCCTTTACTTTAATCTTTTCCCAAGTATTATTAAATTTCTTCTGTATAACTTTTTTAAAGTATAATTCCATAACATACATACTTTTTTAAAGTAACGTAAATATATAAATTATTTTTAAATAATTTAAAAAATAGCAGAGTGGTTGAATCACTATGTTGTATACCTGAAACTAATGTAACATTGTGTGTCAACTATACTCAATAAATAAATAAATAGATTGATAAATAAATAAACCTAATGTAGTTAACTTACTTGAAAAAGGAGAAGAATTAAACTGACTGCAGAATATCTCAGGCATAGTAAAATTATCTTCTTAAGGACATGCATTTTCATGGAACAGCTAAAACACCTTAAACATACACAGTATTACCATTGTCCTGTCACCCTCCACTGAAAACTTTAAGTTTGTCGTAAATGTCAATGGAATTTAAATAAGACTATTGAACTTAGATATTATTACAGAAGTCTACATAAAGTTTTATTAATTTCTAAATTACAACATACGTCTTCATGATTTTGAGTTATCAGTCTCAATAGCAATTGAAAAATTGTATTTGTGGATTTTGAGACACTGGAGTATATAGAAATGGCATGTTTCCGTACATTATTTTGTTAAACAAGAAAGAATCCATTAACTTTTGAACTTACTGAATTCAAGTACTCTAGAGTTCAACAGGGAATTCTCTCTTGGTGTTTTGAAGACATCATTTTATCTTCTAATGGTTTTAGTTGTTTGATATTTGCAGTTAGCATAGAAAGCTTTGTCTGGAAAGGGTTGGGGAGACACCAACAGTAACCGCAACCCTCCTCTAACCCTCCATTCTTATTGTGTATGGCATTCTAAGTGTAGATTGTAGGGGCATTTTTCTATTTATTTCAATATAGGGGATATACTGAAAAACAGGTCAATTACTATAAATTTTTACCATTTACTATGATGCTCAGTCTTTACAGAGATTTTATACTAAACTTAACTTTTCTTCATTGAATTTCTATCATTATCGTGGTAGTACTAGTGATGTAAGCATGTAATTATTATTTTTTTATATTTTAAATGTTATATAAGTCTGAAATGGATTTACCTAATGTTTCCCTAAAAACAAGAAGTATTCCCAAATTTTGGAGGTGTTATTTTCTCTTTCTCAAGTGTTAATCACAGCAGTTATCACAATATCTCAAATAATTAAAGGTACTAAAAATTCCTGATGTGGGAGAAAAAGACTCTTCAAGTTTTCTTATTAATTAAACAGAAAACATGTAATAAATATTAAATTTAGATTATAGGAGATTGTATAGATAGTATAGAGAAAAAATATGAAGAAAACTCTTTTATGCCCACTCACACTCCTTCTTCCCACTACAGTCCTCAGATATATGAATTGTCACCAGTAACATAAATATGTTCCTATTTACTTTCTAAACTTCTTACTTATACAAGTAAATTACAAGTCAATAAAAGGTCTCAATATATTTTTAAAATTATAAATGAAAAGCTTTACACAGTATAATGTGCTATGTCTAAATTTATAACTAACAGCTCATTTGATTTACACAATACCCCATCCCCCAATGCATGGACACACCCACACCCACACACTCACACACACACACACACACACACATACACACGGAATACGGTGAGTATTTTAGATTCTTTAACACTAATAAAATGTTTGTGACACTGGCTAGTTTTAATAAGAAAATATATCATTTCCACTTTATTGGGTAAAGACAGAATAAAAACTTTCTTAAGTAGTTTCATTTATAATCAGAATTGTGCTTTAGAAGGATAGCAGGAGTAAAAAAATGGTAGTCTGGGAAAGGTTGAAAAAAATGAATCCATGGTTAGTAGTAAAGGAAGACTAAACAAGGGGTATAGTGGCAGAGTAAAAGGGTCAAAGAATTGGAGGTCCCCACAAATGTGAAGCACAGGATAATGTGAGTACTGAATATATATATATTGAAATCCTATGTCTTTTTATAATATGCCAATATCATGCATAAAAAAGAATTTTGGCTAGGCCAGGTTCTGAAAATTCTAATATATAGAAACAATTCAGAGGTTACTTTATGAAATCCATGAAGATTTCATAAAATTAACAATTAAGAAAAAAGAAGATAGAAAAAAATAAATTTTAACAAGCATATGCCAATCTGAAACATAAATTTGTGAAGTTTGTTTATTTCAACTTTCAGTGAAATTTTCAACGTTACCCAGTGCAACTTGAAGACCTTCTGGAATGCTGCATAAACACACAAAAACAAACTGCACAACAGAATTTTTTTTACTGCTATCTCATATTCTTGTAACTAATTACAAAAAGGATAAAAATGTGTTTTATCAGTCTACCTATGGAGTTATAGCAAAGGCTTTTTGAAGGCATATTCAGACACCAGATATTAAGACAAAATAACTTCAATGACAGTAACATTTGCTCATTTAGTTTTCCATACACTAAAACTGCATATAAAATCAACGTGGTATTGTTACTTTACTAAGCATACCTGGAGTGATTATATATAAGTATTCACTATGAAAATTATATACTGTATATTTAAATAATGTAGTAGATATCTTTTGGATTTTAATGGCATTAGGCCAGAGAGCAGAGGAAAAAAATGTTATACACACGCACACAATGTATACATATATGCATGTGTGTTTATATATATGTGTGTGTGTGCAAATATATTCACTTATTTTGCTTTGGAATTTAGTATACTGTAAGATTTAATCCTATCTTCCCCTAAGTCGTATTTCTTACTTGCCTTTAGACTTTGGATAGTTTTAAGATATGTTCCACTGACCATTGCCACATAACAAATTACTTATCAGTTTAAAACAAAGACTTTCCAATACTCCAATTTCTATGGACTATAGTAATTCAGACAAGACAGAGTTGGAGTAATGTGCGTTTGCCGCTTGATATTCAGAAGTGTAAGCTGGCGACACTTGGTCCCTCAAGAGCTGAGGAACGAGCAATCTGAAGGCTTCTTCACTTACATGCCCAGCAGGTCATGCTGGCTGGCGGCTGGGATCTCAGCTCAGACTGACTGCCAGAGAACCCACTCTGAGTCTTGGTGTGTTTCCTCCCCATGATGCTCTCAGAATAGCTGGTCAACTTAAAAGGGCTCAGGTCTCCAAAGACCTATGTCCTGGTGAACATTGGAGATGTGGCATCACCTCTTCTGACCTAGTATTAGACTTACACAGTATCATATGTATCATGACCTATTGCTTATAAGTGACACCACGGATTCTATGAGAGGACAGGGATCCCTCTTCTTTATGGGGAAATTTTTAGGTGAAATGAGAAAACACAAGATGCAAGCAGTAGCCATCTTCACATAACGCAATCTGACACAGTGTTTCACATTGCATTTTGGAGTTAAATATCCTTGGGATCTTGAGATTGCAAGAATATAAATTAAACATTCTGGCCATGGCTTTGGTTTCTAATAACAAGTAAAAGAATCTCCTATTAATTTGTCAAGGTTACTTTCCAAAGTTTTGAATATGTTACTTAATTTATATTTTAGTTACAAGTCTTCCAAAGAAATTGTTTCTTTAGAAATAAAACTTTAATGAGATATTTTGTAAAAAGAATAGAGTGCATAATGGTTGTAATAGAATAGAGTGTATAATGATATTTTTATTGCAAATGTCTTTGATAATGGATCCAGTATTTAAAAAGATACTAGGTGATGTCCAAAAAAAACAAGATAATATGAAATAGAGATTAATAGACCTCAAATAACATTACAAGAATAATAAATATGTTTTCATAACAGCATATAAAAAGATAGCCTTAACTATAAACAAAACAAGTGAATAGCAATTTCCACCTGTAATATGGCTACTATAAAAACCTAATTCATGTTATCGCTGTATTAATACAGGTAGAAATAGAACAAGGAGGTTTATGGTACTAGCACTGTCCTGCACTCATTACACAGAGTACAGTGCTATATTCTTTTTAAGGAACCTCAGTTTGAAAAGGATGTTTACAAAATAGGACATATCCTTGAAGGAAATAAAAATAATGGAGAGTCATTAATACAAAACACATTAATAGTCACACATACACACAGAATGTCACGCAAAACACAAACTGAACACATTTTCTCTCAACTTAGTGAAAGACTGATAATATACTTAAGATAATGGATAGGCTCTGATACAGAGTATTTTTCTTCTTTTTTTAAATTTGAGTATAATTGACACACAATACTATGTTAGTTTAGTGATTTGGTAAGTTGACATTTATGCCATGTTCATGACAAGTACAGCTACATTGAACCCATTACATCATTATTATATTTCTTTATAAGGAAAAAAAACAGTTCTAAAATACTAAATTTAATGCTAAAGTTATTAGTGGCTAAAACAAAATAAATGTATGGTCTCTAGATCTCTTTCAAAGAAATTAGAGTATATTACAATTTATGAAGAATGCCTCTAAATCTCAGAGTTTACTGTATATACAAATTTGATATAACTCTTCTTAGGTTTTAAAGAACCTATTTAAGGAATCCCTTTTCATCCCTTCTCCATATTACTAAGAGAGTATCTTTTCCTTGCAAAGATGAAATGAACATGTAGAGTGAACTGCATGTGAGATGCTGATAAGATGAACATTGCCCCCACTGTTTGCAAAATATTGTCAAAATTTAGGCATCTCTCAAAACATTGTTTTTTTTCCCCAAAATTATTTTCCCATTCTGTGTCTCAGTTTGTGTAACATAAGGATTATTTGACCTATTAAGATTTAGGCCTCAGGGGCGCCAAGGTGGCTCAGTCAGTTAAGCATCTGATTTTCACCTCAGGTCATGATCTTGCAGTTCACAAGTTCAAGTCCCACATCGGACTCTGTGCTGACAGCTCAGAGCCTGGAGCCTGTTTCGGATTCTTTGTCTCTCTCTCTCTGCCCCTCCCCTGCTCGCTCGCTCTCTGTCTCTCTCTCTCAAAAATAAATAAACATTAAAAAAAAGAATCTATTAAAAAAAGATTTAGGCCTCAAGAAGTAGGTTTAGAGGGAACATAACTCAATGTAATAAAGGCCATATGTGAAAAACCTACAGCTAACACTATACTCAATAGGGAAACTGAGAGCTTCTCCTCTGAGATGAGGAGCAAGACAAGGATGTCCATTCTCACAACCCATATTTAACATAGTACTGGAAGTCCTAGCCACAGCAATCAGAAAAGAAAAAGTATTTACCCCCCAAAATACAAAAAGAATAATTCATATGGATATGCATGCCTTTCGTTACTGCAGCATTATTTACAATAGCCAAATTATGGAAGCAACCCAAGTGTTCATGGATAGAGAAATGGATATAGAAGAGGTGGTATATATGTATGTATGTTTGTACCCCCCCAGCACAAACACACACACACACACACACACACACACACACACACACACACACACAAGAATATTATTCAGCCATAAAAAAGAATGAAATCTTGCCATTTGCAAAAATACGGATGGAGCTAAAGAGTATACTGCTAAGCAAAATAAAGCTACTCAGAGAAAGACAAATACCATACAATTTTACTCATACGTAGGGTTTAAGAAACAAAGGAAAAAGCGAGAGAGAGAAAGACAAATCAAGAAACAGACTCTTAACTATAGAGAACAAACTGATGGTTACCTTCTGGAGGGGGGTCAGGGGTTGGATGAAATAGGTGATGGGAATTAAAGAAAAAAAACTTAGGGAAATTTCATCCTTAAAGCCTTAACATCACAGATATAAGAAACTTATACAACTAGGTAGACTGAAGATTTCTACAAGCACTGTTCATTTGGTTCAACTTTATATTTTCATAATGCCTCTTCTTTCAGTAAGCTCCAATATTCTATATTCACTTACTATCATGCAACACTGCTAGGTAACGAACGTTTCCAAATATCATCTACAGAACCAATTGTCATTCTTTTCAATGTTATAAATAAATATTCACATAAATAAATATTTATGAATATAAATAAATATTCATAAATAAATATTCACATGTGAAATAAATATTCACAATGTTATAAATAAATATTCATAATATATAAATAAATAAATATAAATAAAAGTAATGTTCTATTCACACTGTTTTTCAACTGCAATATATTTCTTTGGATGAATTTTCACACATTTTTTTTTAAAAGTATGAATCAATTGAGCAAAATAAGAAAAAATAATTAAAATTCATTTTTTCCTTTTCTGTGACTCAGAACAAATTCAATTAAAAGGAGAAAAGAGGGCTAGCCATCTGAAATAATTTCATGCAATGCAGATTATTTGCTTTTAACCTGTAAGGTAGATACAGTCTAGTTAGATACTAGTAGGTTGATATGCTTGAAAATAATATGTAGAAAAAAGAATATTTTAACTGATAAATAAAGAGATATTTGTAGGAATGAATAATAATGGAGAAACAATCATAGAATCCTTTGTGACTCAGCACAAGGTAGTAGGATTAAAAAGCCAAATTTAGAGGCCCAGAATGACTCCTGCTGAGAATACACAGTCATGTCTCAGACAGAATTTTACTTCTGTAAAAATACAGTATTGCATAATGCAATATTTAATAATAAACATTTATGAATATAAATATGAAATTTTCAAGTTCTTTCTTTTCCATATTAAAATATTTTAAATGTTTCTTTAAGGGATGAGTATATTTTCAAAAACACTATATTTTAACCAATTATTTGAATAAATATATCTATGTTTTCACCTTTAGCTGAAGGAGCAACACAATCTCTGGTACACTGAAGCTACCCTGCACTTCCTTCTAACAAATACTTTCCTAGAAACCACGAAGTGGAGAGCAGCACTGAGGAAATTACTATTGATATATTATTACCGTTTATTTAAAAAAACTTTCTTAATGTGTACTTATATTTGAGAGAAACAGAGAGAGAGAAAGAGAGAGAGACAGAGCACAAGTGGAGGAGGGACAGAGAGAGAGGGAGACACAGAATCCGAAGCAGGCTCCAGGCTCTGAGCTGTCAGCACAGATTCCGACACGGGGCTTGAACTCATGAACCGTGAGATCATGACTTGAGTGGAAGTCGGATGCTTAACTGACTGAGCCACCAAGGCACCCTGATATAGTATCACCGTTTAACCCATAGATACGCCTCAATTTTCACCAATCATCCTAAAGATATTCTTAATAGAAAAATGACCTAGTTGAGAATTATTGCTGCATTGTGCTGTTACGCCTTTAGTCTATTTTGTCTCTTTTTTTCTTTATTTTATTTGAATATTTAATTTTGATTTTATTTTGTTTTCCTTCAGCAAACATTTATTGAGAATCTGTGTACCTGACACCTTTCAATGCATTGCGGAGACAGAAATGAATGAGACAATGCTCCTACCCTTACTGACCTTACTTTGTAATGGGACATACAGACGTTGAACAAATAAACAATTACATAAAAATACTAAATATGCAATTTAATGCCAATCTTTAGTCTACTTTAGTCTGAAACAGTTTTGACTTTCTTTAAATTTCATAGTCTTGTTACATTTGAATTTTAGAGGCCAATTATTTAGTAGTATGATCTGCAAACTGGGTTTATCGGATTATTGTTCATGACTAGTACAAGTTGTGCATCTTTGGAAATTTGCAGCAATGGTGCTGTGTTCCTCAGATTATGTACTGCTATAGAATCTACAAATTTGATTTGTACCATTATTGATAATATTCACTCTGTTTTTGTTTTGTTGTTTTTGAGAGAGAATGTGTGCAAGAGTGAGTGGGGGAGGCACAGAGGGAGAGGAAGAGAGAGAATCTTAAGTAGGCTCCAAGCCCAGTGTGGAGCACAATGCGGGGCCTGGATCTCACAACTCATGAGATCATGACCTGAGCTGAAATCAAGAGTTGGATGCTCAACTGACTGAGCTATCCATGCACCCCAATGATATTCATTTTGATTGCCTGGTTAAGAAGTCTGCCAGACTTCCTCAATATGAAGTTAGTTTTACCCCATCTTAATTAGCTGTTTTATAGGAGTCACTTAATATTATATCAGTATCCTCTTTTCTAACTTCAATATATTCATATTTATTTATATCAGTATGGACTCATGACATCCTATTTGTCTAATGGATTCTAATCTATGTAATCTTTTTTTCTTTGAGGTTCAAATTATACAAGTCTGGCCAGTGGGAGTTTCTTCGGGCGTTTGATATGTCCCCTCATTAGTTGAGTAATTCTTTATTTCTCACACTACAAAGAGGTACAGGTTCATCTTGTATTGCTCCTGTCTACCTTAGATAATCAGACCCTAGATAATCAGACTTTTTCCCAAGGAATCATGGTACTGGTTGTGTTTGTAGTTATTAATTTAGAGATCACTGATCCAAGTCTCCACAGAAACAGAGAATGCACGGAGACACACAGAGAGACCCATGTACATGTATTAACACATACTTGCATCTGTACTCATTTCTATAATTATCTATATGCATTCATTACCGTGATTTAACAATGATACTTCCCATTCCAATCCAATACCATCCACTTTCATTTTCACCATTTTCATAATCTCAGCACTGTACTAACAACAATGACCAGACTGACTATATTCAGTTTAATTATTTGATAAATGTCCCTATATCTAATCAGTGTGCTATTACTGTTGTCACTCTCTCCCCCATGTAACTACCCTTTGACACACAGCTGAACCACTGCTAGGACCCCTTGAGTAATCTGTCTCTCTGCCACCCAGGCTTACAAGTGACACCAACACTCCATGCTATGATTTGTGTCCTCACAGATGTCCTCCTCACTCTGTCATGCCATTCCAGACACCATTCAGCTTGGACTCTGACCCCTCATGATGAGGCAATCCATGTGTGAAAACTCTCCATTAAGTGGGAAGGGCCTGATGACTTACCCCACCTGCAGCAAACAAAATTAACCTGCCACAGTTTCATGGAAGCTGAGAGAAGACATAAGACTCCTGGATATAAGGTGAAAGACTTTAGACATAGCAGTTCAGTAGCCAGAGTGTCAACATATATGCTATAGCTTTCTAAACCCCAATTCCCCTTGGTTACATAGAAGGACAGATAGCAAATGTACATTTGGTGGATTACTTTACAGGAGAGAAGAAAAGGGCTGCAGGAACAGTCCTTATTGATTAAGCAGCAACCTTTATAGAAGGCAGCAAATAATCAAGCCCCCCTTTCTCTGAGGAAGTTAGAAGTTAGTCAGAAGGTAGTCAGGCTATGACCTGCTTGACTTATTTAGTCCTAAAAGAGCAGCTACAAATATGATTCATTATCAGGAGATGGATAAGACTTTTAGTCTGGCACACTCAGGAAAAATGTGCTCTACAGCTCAGAGTCCATGGTGGACTACCTCACCGAATAGTTACCTCAAGCATTTAGGTTCTGAAACTGAATACCAGGCCTTGCTTCTGCGTGGACACCCTCCTTATCTAGCTCAGACTCTGGTCTTGTCAGGCCTTGTCCATATTTGCATGCCCTCCTTTGGTATTGAGGGCTTTCAAGGTGGGTCTAAATATCTTCACAAATATCTTTATAAGAGAGGGGCAGAAAGAGATGAGACATACAGAAGAAGATAAGGTCATGTGAGGATGGAGGCTGAGATTGCAATGGTGCAGCCAAGGAATGCCTGAATCTACCAGAAGCTAGGAGAAACACAAGCATTCTCCCCAAGAGCCTCGAGAGGAAGCCAACACTTTCATTTCCTACTTCTGGCCTCTTGAGGTATAAAAGAATAAATTTCTGTTGTGTAAGCCACCATGTTCATGGCAATTGGTGACAGCAGCCCTAGGAAACTAAAATATAAATATAAACACATATTTATATAAATATAAAACATTTATTTATATTTTAAACATAAATATTTATATTTATGTTTATATTTATTATTATATAATAATAATTATATATTATATAATATATAATAATATATAATATATATTATATAATATATTTAATATAATATTATATAATATATATTATATAATATTATATAATATATTTAATATTATTGTTTATATTTATATTTATTTTAATATATAAAAATATATTTTTAATATATAAAATATATTTTTATATATTTATTTATGTCTATATTTATATTTATATTTATTTATATAAACATAAATCTTTATAAACATATATTTATATATAAAACATTATTATTTATTTATATACATATAAAACATAAATATAAACATATTTATTCATCATTTTACATAAAAATAAATTACATAACTTGGCAAAAATGTATTGTTGGGTAATTGTTACCAAGATCATTGATTGATATTAAATGAATGAGTCACAGAAATAAAAAGTACAGCAGAAGGAATATAGTCAATAATATTCTAATAGCATTGTATAGCATTGTGACAGATGGTAGCTACATCTGTGATGAGCACAGCATAAGGTGTAGAGTAGTTGAATAACTATGTTGTACACTTGAAACTAATGTAACACTGTGTGACAACTATATTCAAATAAAAACAAACAAACAAGCAAATAAAATGTGTGGAAGTAAAAAAAACAACAATCATAAAAATTTAAAAGATTAAGTACTTTTAAGTAGAGAATTCGGTACTCTATTTTTCTAATTCTTAAACATTGCATACAGTTTCTACTTTACTAGACTTCTGTTTTGAAAGAACTTTACGAGCTCCTTCTCTGAAGGCTTCTGCTTCACTTGGCATACTAAACAGGATTTGTTCTATCCAAAAAAATGTGATCTTGCTTTACATCAACAACCAATCATACATGGTGATAGAGCTATATGTAAATATGATGGATTCTTTAATTCTTTTATAATAGTAGTAGAATGCCATCGTTTGACAAATATATATCTACATAAAACTTGACTGGTGTGTGCGTGTGTGTGTGTGTGTGTGTGTGTGCATGCATTCATATGTGTAACTATTCTGAAATCAAAAATGTTTTATCAGCAATAAATTACCCTTTATTTTTAAGGTAAGGTTCTCAAGGTATGTTCAGTCATCTCAGTTCAACTTAAAGTTGCAGGCAAAGTAAGGGAAAGAAAAATCTAAACTAATCTGTTCTTTTTTTCTTTTTCTTTTTAATTTTTAATGTTTATTTATTTTCCAGAGAGAGAGACAGAATGTGAGTGGGGCAGGGGCAGACAGAGATGGAGACACAGAATCCAAGCTGTCAGCACACAGCCCAATGTGGGGCTCAAACTCATGAACTGTGAGATCTTGACCTGAGCTGAAGTTGGACACTTAACTGACTGAGCCACCCAGGCACCCCATAACTTGATCTGTTCTAAGTTGTGATTATTTTATTAAAAAAATTAGTGAAATATGAAAATTTATTTGTATAATCAATTTATTTGTATTTTAATATAATAGGATAGTCCAATCTTTCAGAAAAAAACATAATTTGAATTTTTATAAAATAAGTTACTGGTGTTGTTTGTAATGTTGCATATTATTATAGTTCCATTAGACAAAAAATTAAACTTTATAAGAACTAGGTGAGAAGCTTATCTCATGTTTGCTTGAATTATATTCAATTTCACTCATATATTTATTTATTATTTCAACTGTTCATCCATTTGGCAAATACTTTTGAATAGATACTCTGCATTGATTGTTGCAGGAAATACAAAAGGAATATCTAAAGTAAAGAAAACAACAACCATTAACCTTTTTCACAATTACATTTTAGAGGAGGAGGGAGACAATAAACAACATATGTAAGTAAATTTCATGATCTGTTAAAAAACATATCAATAAAGAGGAAAATAAGCTATGGAAATGGAGATAGGCATGAAATTTTAGAATGACCTGGAAACCCTTCCTGAAAAGCTGAGCTTTGCGTAAAGACCAAAAGGGAGCGAGGAAGCAATTAAGAGGTATCTGAGGGCAGAATAATCTGCGAGCAAAGTGAAATAATAACGGATCTTGTATACTATACTTTGGTTCCGAACTTTGTGAAAAGCAATTAACTGTTTCTTTTCAAGTATTGAATAGTATCATTCTCTTTTAAGGGAAAGTAACGCTAAAGGATAAAAAAAACCCCACAGCATCTCTATTAGCTATACTATAATAACCAAATATTGATTTATTTTAAATTCTAAGGGTATAGTTACATACGCACATTAATATTAATTCCTACATTTGAATATAGAAAATGTCTAATCAATGCAAGAGAAAAATGTTTAATAAACATGAGAATGAATGCCTAAAATCAGACCTAAGGGTCAACTACCATGAAAATTTAAACTAAGTATTTGCATAATTGAGATTTGAGCATATGAGCAACATTTTTATGAGTAGTTCCCAATCCTCTTTACATATATATAGACTTTAATAATGCTTCATTTTTTATGGATATTAATAAGATACTAATCAATATTACTTATATTCAATTGGGGAAAGTTATAGTTGACTCTTGAACAACATGGGTTTGAACTGTGCAGGTCCATTTATAGAAGGACTTCTTTTTTGATAAATATAGTACAATCCTGTAAATGTATTTTCTTCCCCTTATGATTTCTTATTCACATTTTCTTTCCTCTATCTTACTTTATTGTAATAATACTGTGTATATTACATATAACATATAAAATATGTGTTAATTGACAGTTTATGTTATCAATAAGGCTCCTAGTTAACAGTAGGCTATTAGCAATTAAGTTTTCAGGGCATCAAAATTTATAACTAGATTTTCAACTGTGTAGGGGCCGGCATTCCTCATCCCCACATTTTTTCAGGAGTCAATTGTATTAAGATTTGCCCCATGTTAAATGATATAAAGCTACAAAAATCCTTGAAAACAAAGTATGGAAACTGAGGGCAAAACAGATACTTATGGCCCTTGTGTAAGGCTAGATTGTATTACTGTGTTTTATAATATTGTCTTCTTTTCACTCATAAACTGGTATGTCTTTGAGTATTGAGACCTTACTTTAATAATCTATAACAATATGTTTATACATTAGAACAAAATTAATTGAGCTAGATATTTCATTTTTTTACTAGTATACTTTTATCAATTTTGTTTTGTATTTTGTATGACAGAGTTAGTCATATTTTTCTTTCTAGACCAATTTTCCTTCAGTAAGCCCTTTCTCTGTCTCTGATTTTTTTCCTCTAAGACTAAAAACCATTTTAGTTATGACACATAAAAATATAGAGATTGAGGAACTAGCTCCAATCTATTAAATAACATGTTTAATTATGAAAATTTTATTGTTGCAGTAAGACACTTATTTTCAAAGGCAGTTCTTTATGCTTTAAAAGATACAGATATTCTGTATAATTACCCCTACTCTCTATCTGCTTATAAAAACAAAATTCCATAGAAAATACATTGAATATACTCAGAAAAACACTGTCATTCCGTTTATCTTCTTTGTGTAGAATAATCTTGCAGAACCTAGTTGTTTACATTCTTGGAGCAACAGATATATGACACATTATTTACATAACATAATACTCAAGAGAACTAGACTTGAGTGAGTTCACTTCAACTGGGTGACTAGCACCAAGTTAAATAAAGGAACATAGTATTTAACATACTGTCTATGCATACACAGCCATTAAAAATAGATGAAAATTTGAGTCATCAGCGGTAATATGTAAGCAATCATGACTCACTCTCCACGCTGAAATTTTACACAGTATAAATAGAAAACTCTAAGCAGTTAATCTTTAAAAATGGTTCAGTATAAAGTAAATTGAAGCATCCATGATCACCTGATAAATGAAATAGAGAAAGATTAGAAGAACAGGGAGCCCCATCCCTGTAGACACTGGGGAATTAGAATCTTCAAAGGTAAAGTCTCCAGTTCCTGCCAAATATGGGGAAATGTATACATATATTAATTAATGGAAAATAAAAAACACATTCCTAATAAGTAAATGACATGAGGTACACACATGCCATATAAACATCTTTCAACTTAACATATGTCAACGAGACAAAATTTCTACCACATTCTCTAGTTATATGAGAGAACCCCAAACTGGCAGATTATGAGATAATAACATAGCTTGAAGATAAATATTAGATGAGGCAAATATATCATTAAAGGAATGAAGAAAAGAATTCAGAACAACAAACTTCCATCCACTGAGTTAAAATCTGTGTTCTTTCTGAAGTAATAACTTGGTTAGGCAAGTGGATAAAATTCTTTCCATCTGTCTTTGCCTTCATGTTGAAGAGGTCTAGTGGGTCCTGTCATTAGTGACCAAAATTAATAATATACACATGAACATCTCTTCCAAAACTCAAAGGAAAGTTGTCTTTTAACATTTTTATTTTTAATTTCATTACTAAGTAAAAACAAAACAAAACAAAACAAAAACTTTCTACAAATGACCATTGTTTGTAATTCCTTAAGTGACACATATTTTGGTTGTCTCACAGGGATATACCACTGTAGAAATATTTTTATAAGAATTGCTTTCTGTAATACTGTTAGTAAATATAAGATCTATGCATCAAGACCATAGGATTGAGAGTTTGTTAGAAATGAAGAATTTTAGGTCCCATCTTTGAATTATTAAACAGGAATGGACATATTAACAAGATCTTCCAGAGGTTAAAGAAACACTACTTTATAGAAAATTAAACCTAATACATTTGACATATATCAATCACTTCTGCTGACTTTTCTTTTATAGCAAGGTTTAGTAAATGGTCCCAGAATGTGAAACTGTTAAGGCAACAACAATAACAAAAGTTACAATATTTATTATCTTTTTAAAATGGAGCAAACATATTTTAAAGCATTTTCTGAAGGACCTTGAAGAAGTTACTTTCTCATTCAATTATTACAATTAGAAAAAAACCAATAAAAATTAATCAAATTCACATCAGTTGAGAGTGTAACCTCAAATTTCTTGAATCTACACATGGCAAATCCAGTGCTTAGATTACAAACCCCAAACATTTCTTAAAACAAAATGTGCATATATGACACATATGTCACCCAGTGTTTGACAAGAAAATGAATTTAAAAGACTGGATTGTACACTATATTGTTTGATTGTCACATTATGGCTGCTTTTGCTAAAATTCACACAGCTGTTAAGAATTTTAATATGTATTATCCACTTTAGATAAAAGGTACTATATTTGGCAAGTGAATGCGAATAATAATATCAACAGTCACAGAGTGTGAGCTTTCAAAACGGGCCATGCCAAACGAAGAAAAACTCCTACTCCTACTTCATTCTGACAAAAAAAAATTTTGCTAGATAATTTAAATCAAATAGACATTTTATTTCCAAACTGGCTCAATCAAGAAATAATAGATCCAAAATTGTTAAAACACTTTATTTAATGCCAACTAGCACATAAAAATGTTGCGTCTTTTTCTATGAAAAATTCAAATAAAGTCATATCTTTTTCTCTTTAGGATGTCCTGGTTTTTGCTAGTATAAATGATTATGAAACTCTTGTCATTCCAGGAACACTAGATGGTCTAAACTAGTTATTGATGAGGGAGCATAATACAAGCTGAGAGCAAAGTACCAGCTAGCAACACCCGCCCCCCCCCCCCAAACACACACACACACACACACACACACACACACACACACACACACACACACACACACAGGTGAAATATGTGTGATATTCCTCGGACACTCCTGGCTACCCAAAACAAAGGAAAAGGGCTAAAGTGCTTGCCATCAGGATGTGGAAAACACTAAGGCAAATGAGAAATTAAATTCCCTTAGCCAAAAGCCCATTGATAAGTCTTTGAAACAGAGTGACCTTCCTCTAGGAGCTCAGCTGCCTCCATGATGCAAAAGGGAATCTTGCCTTAACATTATCCTGACCCCGCAAGATCTTGTAAACCTACTTCCTTTATTTTAATTCCCCCAAGATATATGCTGGCAATCATACTCCAAGTTTATGACCCCCTGATATACATTTGAAGGGTCTCATTCATGATGGATGTTTTACTAAACAGTAATAAATGATGTTATCCTAACAACAGCTAGCCCCTCAAGGTCCTGGAAACGTTGCTTCCCTAACCCCCTCCCTACCTGAGGGTATAATCAGTCACTCTTCACTCTTCATAACCCCAGCACAGCTCTTTCTGCCCACGGGTCGTGTCCCAGTGCTTTAGTAAAATCACCTTTTTGCACCAAAGACCTCTTCAAGAATTCTTTCTTGGCCGTCAGCTCTGAACCTCACCATCACCCCCAAACCCCATCACTTATCCTGAAAGAAAATAAAATCAGTCAATATCTCCCTTTCTCCCTCTCTGTCTCTCTCTCTATGTCTCTCTCTCTCTTTCTGTCTGTCTGTCTCTCTCCCACACACACACACACACACACACACACACACACACACACACAATCCTAGAGGGATTTATTTATACTGCAGTCCACTAGTAATGTTAATTACCATAAATTTAGTTAAAAGCCAAAATAATGTATGATACTTCATCTTCACTGTGTCTCACTAACGTAATTCCAGATGCTTGTGCTCTTCTCTCCAGTTCCCAGACTGTTAGACCATGAGTCTTGCTGTCAGTTTGGGATTGGAGTCAGCACTAGTATTCTTCTGAAAGTATAAACTTTATTTTCCTTTTGTTAGTGTCATAATGTATGCAGTATATTACATCAGCCAGTAAGATTTATTTGGTTAACATTTTTCTTCATTTGTAGAAAAAAAAAGCTTTGAGGAGCGCCTGGGTAGCTCATTCATTTAAGCGTCGGACTTCAGCTCAGGTTAGGATCTCACGGTTTGTGAGTTCGAGCCCTGAGTCAGGCTCTATGCTAAAACCTCAGAGACTGCAGCCTGCTTTGGATTCTGTGTCTCCCTCTCTGTCTGCCCCTCCTCCACTTGTTCTCTGTCTCTCCCTCTCTGAAAAATAAATAAACACTTAAACAAACAAACAAAGCTTTGAAAGCCACGTTAATGCAAACAATAAATATTTAATAACCTAAAGAGTAAATTCCTAAATTAAGATCAACATAGTAAATTACACTGATTATACTAATTACACAAGTGATAAAAAAAAGCCCAGTGAAGCACTGTGAATGACAAAATAGAAAGGAATTGGAATCAAATGGCCAGTATATTAATCTTAACTATATTTTTATATCTCTGATCTTTGATGTTGAAAAAAATAACTTTACACTTATTTTTTTAATTTTTTAATGTTTTTATTTATTTTTGAGAGAGAGAGAGAGAGAGAGAGAGAGAGAGACTGAGTGCAAGCAGGGGAGGGGCACAAAGAGAGGGAGACACAGAATCTGAAGCAGGGTCCAGGCTCTGAGCTGTCAGCACAGAGCCCAATGCGGGGCTCGAACTCGTAGACCATGAGTTCATGACCTGAGCCAAAGTTGGAGGCTTAACTGACTAAGCCACCCAGGTGCCCCAATTTATTTATACTTCTTAATAACAGTAATATATTGTGGTTTTAACAGGAACTGGCTTATATTAAAATTAGTATTTTCAGTTGTTTTATTTCTTGAAGAATATTAATAATATATTTCAGTCACAATAAGTTACATGTGTTATATTTAATGCATTAAATCTGATGTGTTTTGATATACGCATATACCTATGTAATCATGACTACAATAGATATACACCCTTTACTGAACTGTGTATGTATATCATGTCATTTTTGGGAAATGACAATGGAGTTCAGTTCTATTCTGTTTTTAACCCTCCTGTTCTGGGGGGAAGGAAACATTGGACACATAACATTTATGTATTCTACCTAATGCCTTTAACATAGATTTCAAAAAAGATGGTCTACATTATCCAGATAATAGCTCATTCTTTTCAATAATTTTGCTAGCATAGGCTTTGCTCAGATGTTCATAGCAAGGGATATTTATTGGATATTTAGTCATGTGAATAATATCAGCAAAATCACAATTGTTGAGTTTACAAAGTATTTTTATAAAAATAATTTCTAAAAGGAATTTGGGAAATAATTTCAAGTCAAATCCCTCATTTCCATATGTGAGTAAACTAATATTAAGTAATTTCTCAAATTATAAGTATTTTTTATAAGCAAACCAAATACACCTTCCCTTATACTCACTCCAAAATATTTTGTATTAAACTTCAAGTGTATATGTTATAATATTTTAAATCAAATAGAAGAAAATTAATAGTGCTTTCCATTGTCTGAAAAATATGGATGAACACTGTTAAGTGTGATCAAATTTAGTTAATATTTTCAGTGTACTGCTAGTCAAAGTATTATTTGGTATTCCAAACTATGTAAATCTTAATATTTATTTATTTATTCATTTATTTACTTTTAGTTAATGTTAGTCATTTACTTTCTGAGGTAGCTGGTGGAATTCTCCTTCAATACGCAAGTCTGAGGGAGTAGAAACTGGAAATTAACTAAACATAAATAAGCTTTGAAAGAAAAATTACTCAAACTTTACTCTCATTTATATGTGACTCTATTCAAAATGGATTTTTTTTTTGCAGTACAACGTGACTTTAGTTTTTTTTTTAATGTAATAGTGAAGTAATAGGTTGTTAAGGTCATACTTTGGATTTTGATCACATTCATTACTAGATTTAAAATTCATTCTAGGGTACAATTTTGTTTCATCTTATTAAGACCTGTTAGTTAAAGTAATTTACTTAAATTTCTTCTATTTAAATTTGTTAGAAAATAACTCCATCAAGAAAAGTAGGACATACTTTTAAGATTCTACTTAATAGAATTCCACAAATTGCAAAATAATCAACAGTGACAAAAGCAATTAAGAGGTTTCCTGGGATTAGAGGTGGAACAGGAGAGGCAGTAGAGAGGATTTACATAAAAAGATGAAGAAACTTCTGGCAGTACAGGTATGTTCCCTACCTTACTTGACGTGATTAGTTTCACAGGTGTATGCACATACCACTGGGAGATAATAGAGAAAAGATCTTTATGTTTTTGCAGTGAGGATTTTCTAAACAAAGGAACCTGAAATCTTGGTTAAAAAATAAACTTTGGAAGTTAATGGTGATTGAAAAGTCAAGAGACCTAAGAACGGATGACCTTATGTTTATACTTTTTAAAGGAAGATAAAACCTCACTTGGTTAACTCGGAGCCTGTCTTATCTGCTCACTGTAGATGTTTCTTCATACTCCAAAAGACATAAAGGCATTTTCCTTCTCTGCCCAAGGGGATTTGCTTATAGTACCTTGATTTCAGGAGCAGAATACAGTGATTCATCCCCTACAAATAATACCAGTGCTCATGCCAACAAGGGTCTTCCTTAATTCCCCTTGCCCATTGAGCCAATCCCCCCACTCACAACTCCTCCAGCAACCCTCAGTTTGTTCTTTATATTTAAGAGTTTTATGGGGCGCCTGGGTGGCTCAGTCAGTTAAGCGTCCGACTTCAGCTCAGGTCATGATCACATGGTTCATGGGTTCCAGCCCTATATCGGGCTCTGTGCTGACAGCTCAGAGCCCAGAGCCTGTTTCAGATTCTGGGTCTCCCTCTTTCCCTGCCCCTCCCATTCTTGTGCTCTATCTCCCTCAAAAACAAATCAACATAAAAAATAAATAAATAAATAAATAAATAAAAAGGAAGAGTCTCTTATGTTTTGTCCCCCTCTCTGTTTTTATATTATCTTTGCTTCCCTTCTTCTGTTCATCTGTTTTGTATCTTACATTCCACATATGACTGAAGTCATATGATAATTGTCTTTCTTGACTAATTTTGCTCTCCTTCCATCCATGTTGTTGCAAATGGCAAGATTTCATTCTTTTTAATTGCCAGGTAATACGCCATTGTATATATAAACCACATCTTCTTTATTCATTCATCTATTGATGGACATTTGAGCTCTTTCCATACTTTGGCTATTGTCGATAGCACTGCCATAAACATTGGGGTGCATGTGCCCCTTAAAAACAGCACACCTGTATCCTTTGGATAAATACCTAGTAGGGCAATTGCTGGGTCATAGGGTAGTCCTATTTTTAATCCTCTGAGGAACCTCCATACTGTTCTCCAGAGTGGCTGTACCAGTGTGCATTCCCACCAGCAGTGCAAAAGGGTTCCTCTTTCTTGCCAACATCTGTCATCGCCTGAGTTGTAATGTTTATTTATTTTTGAGAGAGAAAGAGAGAGAGCACAAGTGGGGGAGGGGCAGAGAGTGAGGGAGACACAGAATCTGAAGCAGGCTCCTGGCTCTGCGCTGTCAGTACAGAGCCTGACAGGCTTGAACCCACAAACTGTGAGATCATGACCTGAGCCGAAGTTGTCAGATGCTTAACTGACTGAGCCACCCAGGGACCCCTATTATCACTTAGTTTTAAATTTACTTTTACTATCCTTCACAGAAAGTCCAATTCTTCCTTGACCTATTTTTCTCTCATATTTTCTAGGTGTACTTTACCAAAAATCATTGGTTGAAAACTCATCCATGAAAAGATTTTTTCAAGAGTCCAGTACCACTAACATTACCTGTTTACCCTCTGTCCAACAATAACTATGCTATCCTGGATTTTGTAACCCAAACTCTATCTGAGGCTTGGTCTAGCTATGACCAGAGGAAGACACAATATAATGTACATTTGTTCATTAAAAATTTATTGAACCCATAAAACTTTCAGGTAGGGTCACTAGTGTGTAATTTAGTTAAAGATAAAATAACAACAACAACAACAACAACAACAACAACTGTATTCTGATTTGTGAAATCCTTAGTGAATATTAGAATAATAACAGAAGTACATTACTCCTAGAAAAGAAATTCATAGGATAGTAAAAGAATAATTTATAGGCGATCTAATCCCACTGCTTTATTTTGCAGGTAAGGGAGCACTCCAACATATATTTTATGTATTTTTCTGTGTGAATGGTATTAAAAAACAGAATTATTGGTGGGAAGGCAGTTAGATGTGACAGAAAGGCTGAGCACTATTCAGGACCAGCCAAGATTAGATAGGTTACTACTACTTCACCCACAACAAGTACACTCATTCTTAAGTCAGAAACCATATCTTATCTCCATACTATTACGTTGTTCATTTCTTCAAAGACTATTTTTCAATCACTAGTATCTATTCCCTCTTATTCCATTGCAACAAAAACTCTAAATATCATATGGCCTAAATATCACATGGCCACACGAATAGCTGGACTAATGAATCATTTCCAGTCCTCCTTTGTGTCATCTCAGTCCACAGAGTGAAATTTCAGTTAATGATACAGAAATATTACTTAGGGAAACTTTCCTAAGAATATCTGGTATGTTCCATTTGGTCACTTACTTTTTTTGAAGTTTATTTATTTATTTTGAGAGAGAGAGAGACAGAGAGAGAGAAAAGGCACACACCAGCAGGTGAGGGGCAGAGAAAATCCCAAGCAGGCTCTGCTTTGTGAGTGCAGACCTTGAGGTGAGGCTGTCCCGTAGTTTTTTTATTTTACATCGTCATTCCTACTATTTGGGATATAGACATGATATTTTGGGATTAAAGAACAATCTTGGGCAAGGAGTCAAAAGTCACAGTTGAGCTTGGTTGGCAACAACACAGAATAAGCCTTTTTCTTTGACAATCTTGGTGCTTTAGACTACTCATACAGTTTTTATGCTAGAAATAAATACACTTCTGTATAACATTTTGTATTTTGTATCATGGTCAGTTCAACTTAATTTCTGCCAACAGAAAACTTTGTATCTGAAAGTAGATTGTTGCATATAACAAAACCTGAAAATTTTGGCATTGGCTTAACAGAAGTAGGCAGTCTATAGGCAGCAAAGAGTTGGAGATACTGGACAGGAAAACTGATGATTCTTTTTATGAGCTAAAACAAAACAAAACAGAAACAAAAGAAAACATATGCACGGAAAAATGACTTGTTTTACTTGTTCCATTATAAGAGCCAGAATATATTTCAACCAAAGATATTGTTATGGGAAAATTATAGAAAAATGTTTAATGCTTATACATTGGCTGCATTTTGCCTCTTTTAGCTTAACTCTCTGAAAGAGAGAAGTTTGCGCTACACCTCTCCAGAATATGAGCAGGGAAAGGGATAGCTTAAAGTCCAAATAAAGGAGAAGTTCTCTGCCTGTTACCTATTAGCTGCGATTTCTGAGAGTCTAGCCTTTCGGAGTCCTGGGGTTAGAGAATCCAAAAGAAGTTAGCAATGAGTGTTATTTTCAATTTGACAATGTTAGTTTGACAATTCTGATGTTGTTGCAATGCAAAGACCTTGGCCTGGCGGATTGGAAGATGTTCCTTTTCCATCCAGGTTCATGTTATTAGATATATCTCAAATCACTGGTTATTTTGTAGGCAGTTAACTTGCCTAGGTTTCTTTCTAATAAATTATACAATTCAGCTTATAATATATTACCTATGTTGACCTGTGAAAGCTCTTTATGCCTACATGTGTGAATAATTTGTGTGAATATATTTGTGTGAACATGTTATGCATATATGTGTGTATAAGTTATCTATTTTTTTCTTTCTAAATAATATGGGGAGGATCATGTAGAACCACGAAGTCGTAGAGTTTGAAGTACATATAGTTGAGTTTTCTTTCAGGAAGTATATGTAAGTTCTTTGTGCAAGAAGAATTATGTGCACAGATCATTTAATGGTGAAAGATTGAAGTTATTATAGAAATGCTTACTTTAGCTCCAATATCCAGACTCTCAGGCAGCACTTTTAAAAGCATGCAAATATATATATAGTGCTGTGGGACTGTAAGTATAAGGCTTGCCTTCCAGCCAATCTGGCAGTGTTCCTTGGGTAGCAATGACAAAACCAGAGCTTAGTGGATGTTTTTTTTCTGGGAGATATCAGCAAGCCAAAGCAAGGCAGAGAGCATGCCAAGATGGTGTCCACAGCCTACACTCCTTGAGAAAAACTCTGTAGGCCACTAGATGTGTGCCAAACCTGAAGCCCGACTCAGTCAAAAAGTCCAGAATAAGCCAAGAGGCCTCCTACACAGAAAGACAGGTGTGTGCCTCAGTCTGCTGTCTACGCAGTGCTCTGGGAGTGGAAGCCTTCCAAGAACCACTTCTTTGATTGCCACAGTCCTATAGGACTCAGGAATGCAACCTTCTCTAGTCACCATAGCTAGGTACACAGGCAAGGGGCATCCCTCGGGTAGCAACTGAAAAAAAAAACCTTGGGCACCAGATTAAAATCAAAAAAGCAGCTGCCTGTAAAATTTTCCTCCAGGAGACAATGGTGCTCTGGAGCAAGGTGAAAGAAGAGTGGGAAAACAGGGTCTACTCTCTGGGGTCTCTGGAGAGGATTACAGTCAGCTCCTAGATGTGTGTTTAATTAGAAGCTTGGCCCTCAGGTCACAGCCATGGTGATTAACTAATAAGTCTCCTTCACGGAAAGACTAAACTACTTGGTCTGTTGCCTCTTGCTGCACTCTGTGGGGGGAGGGGAGGGTGCTAGATATTAAAGAGATCTTTGTCTGTAGGTTACAGTCCTCTCGTACCTACAAGCATAGACTCCACTGGCTGCCAGAGGCAGGTGATGTAGAGTTGTCCCTTGGCAGTAGCCACAAAAATTGCCAGATGGGTATGAGCTCCTTTCTGGGTGATACCCATTATTACAATCCCATGGGACAAGGAACAAAAGCTCCCCTAACCTTCAGAGCCAGGCAGCCACGAGTGTCTCCTGGGGAGCAGCCACAAAGACTGAGGCACCAGATGCATGTAAAATATTCCTTCTGAAAGATACTGGTGTTCTGAAACATGGCAAAGAGAGAGTGCAAAGATGGCACCTGCTAGTTTGCACCCTCAGTGAGTGTTGGAACAGGCTCCCAGATGTGTATACCAAATTAGATGCCCAACCTTCAGGGTGACACTTTAATACAAGCAAATGAGCCTCCTTCACTGTAAATCTAGACATGATCAGCTACCTCTGAACTGGGCCCTGGGGTGGGTAAGTGTGAGTGTGTGTGTCAGGTGTAGGAGTGGAAGAGAGGGGCTTTAAGAGCTGGCTCTCTGAATGCTACCATCTTGTAGGTCTCAGGACATGAGCTCTGTTGGTTTTCAAAGTGAAATGTTGGGAGGGAAGCCCATCTCTCAGGGGCAGGTCTTAAAAGTTGACGTGCCTGACCTAAGGTTTGAATCCTTTGCTCCTTGAGGAGAAGCTTCAGGTTTTGAGTTTTCTCCCAGTTGTAGGTCAATACTGGGAGTTGTTTTATTGCAAGATTGTGCCCAGTTTCTCTTACCCACTGTAACGTGGTTTTCTTCTCATCTGTCCAATAGGTAGTCATCACTCAGCCAGTCTTTATGTGTTTTTTTTTTAACAGGAAATTGTTCCATATATAGCTGTAGACAGTTTGTCTGTGGGAGCAGGTGAGTTCATGATCTTCCTATGTTGCCATCATGAAATGGAATAACCTCTTTTAACTTTGTTGTCTTCTTTACAATTGGATTGTGTCAGAATTATAAAAATGAAAGCACACTCTCATCAATGTCTAATTATTAAATAGATAGCAATGGCAATATTATGAAAAATGTAAGGCATATATATGGTCACATTAAGTTTAAAAGAGAAAAACATGTCATTGATTGGGGGATAGTATGAATTTTACTTGCCTCAGGAAATTAGTAGATTTGTTATGTTAATATATTTTTGGATGCTTCATGGTATTTAATAAAGAACATTAAAAATGCAAATAAAATTTTAAATGTGAAAAATTGTTGGAAAAATTTTATGCAAGTTACTATAGTACCTCTATTAAGTAGAAATGGAAATTATACCATGATGGATAAAATAATAATCACTAATCTTTACATATTTATTTTCAGTCAAGTCACTTATTGTATAATAATGAAAATTGTCACATGCTGATATTGAGTTTATTTTCAAATCAGTCTACACTCTATTCTCATCTGCTACTCTAAATATTATATTTAGTTTTAAATTTTACTTCTGCCATTTAAAACATTTATAATTTGTCTAATATATTGTTCTTTAGCGAAATTAGAGATGAAAAATGTTAAAAACCCCTTTTTCTATATTATTTCATTATCTAATCAGTTCTGCTGAAAAAATATGTACAAAGATGTTAATTATATCTGTCTATCTGTCTATCTATCTATCTATCTATCTATCTATCTATCTATGTACCATCTATCTATAATGGTGGAATGGAAAATAATGCAGATATCCAATAAACATTGAATAAATGGCCAATATATTGGAATATTGATAGAATGGAATCATATCCAATTATTAAAGTGTCATTTATTAAGGAAAAACACATCTGGCACTTCTAAGTTACTTGAGATGAGAATTTGTGTTTCTGACAAAAAAGGTGGGATGTATTAATCTTTCCCTTTGTAGGTCCAAAACAATATTACAAATCTTATCCAGAAGTTCCAGATATCCTTTCTAATTCTTATCTATTGATCAGTTTCAATTACCTAATCATCAATTTACACCATCCCAAAACCTCTGGGGTAATATGTTAAAATGTCTATATTACCGTAGATTTCTAAATTGAAAGCCTTGTTTTGGAAGTAATCTAAATTTTAACCCTCATCCATTGCCATAGTTTCTTTTGAAGATCTGGTATCATGAGGAAGGAGAGAAGAAGTCTTAACAAAGGCTTCCCAGATTTACCTCCTAGGAAGAGAAAATAGTATCTCTTATTCATTTCCAAATAATTCATGTCTGGAGGAGATGGTTTGACAAAAGTAAATTCCCAAGAGATGCTACATCCAATTTTAAAACAAATAAGCACTGCATTAAAAAGCACATCAATTTAGATGTTATTTGTATCATTCTCATTATTAATATATTCTATTCAAGGTCAAACAAATAATCTTGGGCTACTAGTAGAATTGGAACCTTCTAATCTTCATTACAGTGTTCTATTAATAATAGATAGATATTGATAAATGTTGATATTTAAGTCTCAAAATAAGTTTTAGATGCTCTTCCTAAGTTCATGTGGAAAACTTTAAGGGGAGGTGGGAGGAGGACACCATCTCATTAACTGAGTAGACTAATTCATTATGCTCTTTTAGAACCAATGTATGGAAGGTAACACCACTTAGTCACACTGTGTGTAGGAGGAATCAAAAGTAGCAATTTGTATAAAACACCCCCTGATCTTAATATCCACCCGCTGAGAAAGCTATTCTACTCATAGTGAAACAGAGCAAATTGTGAGTCACTGGATCAGTTTTTCATCATGACTTTCTGTTTACTTATTTAAGGTTTTGAAGTTGTCAGTTATAAACATATATATTCTTAGCATGCGTTTCTTTTTTAACTTAATGTGGTATAAAAAAACTACATATATTTTTATCTAAGGAAAACATTGTAATGAATCTTTATTATGATAAAATTGTTGACAAAAGTGAAAGACTTAGACTATTTCAAGCGAACTTTTGCATAAAATAATCCACCCAATATAGACAGGCAGTAAGCAAGAATACAGACAATCATAAACATGTAAAACTGACAGCCATATTCAGTGGTTATAAACTATCTTCACACACACATACACACACACACACACACACGCACACATGCACACACACGCACACACACACAATTGAATGGAAAACTTAGAAAAATGATGATGTTCTTATATGAAAAATCAAAAGAATTTCATCTTAGCCTAAAGTAACAAACTGCTCTGAGATTAGGTCAGTGTTAAATCCATCAATCATCTTACTTCGGAAACTTTTGTAAATGTGTTTTCTCAGCCTTTATCTTATCCTCAGACTTAACGTGGGGATCAGTGAAAGATATACATGCCACTTTTTCTTTCTTGAATTTAGTGCTTTCCAGTAATTCTAATCTTTCTCTTCTTTCTCACCAAATAAGTAAGTTAATTTCCTTTTTTTTCCATTTAAAAAGCTTCAGGTTTTTAAACTCCACACCCGAAAAACAAATAACCCAGTGAAGAAATGGGCAGAAAACATGAATAGACACTTCTCTAAAGAAGACATCCGGATGGCCAACAGGCACATGAAAAGATGCTCAACGTCACTCCTTATCAGGGAAATACAAATCAAAACCACACTCAGATATCACCTCACGCCAGTCAGAGTGGCCAAAATGAACAAATCAGGAGACTATAGATGCTGGAGAGGATGTGGAGAAACGGGAACCCTCTTGCACTGTTGGTGGGAATGCAAATTGGCGCAGCCACTCTGGAAAACAGTGTGGAGGTTCCTCAGAAAATTAAAAATAGACCTACCCTATGACCCAGCAATAGCACTGCTAGGAATTTACCCAAGGGATACAGGAGTACTGATGCATAGGGGCACATGTACCCCAATGTTTATAGCAGCACTCTCAACAATAGCCAAATTATGGAAAGAGCCGAAATGTCCATCAACTGATGAATGGGTAAAGAAATTGTGGTTTATATACACAATGGAGTACTACACGGCAATGAGAAAGAACGAAATATGCCCCTTTGCAGCAACATGGATGGGACTGGAGAGTGTGATGCTAAGTGAAATGAACCATACAGAGAAAGACAGATACCATATGTTTTCACTCTTATGCAGATCCTGAGAAACTTAACAGAAACCCATGGAGGAGGGGAAGGAAAAAAAAAGAGGTTAGAGTGGGAGAGAGCCAAAGCATAAGAGACTTGAAAACTGAGAACAAACTGAGGGTTGATGGGGGGTGGGAGGGAGGGGAGGGTGGGTGATGGGTATTGAAAAAAAGAAAAAAAAATAAAAAGCTTCAGGTTTTCACCAGAGAAAGTATAATTTTTGTGTAAGAACACAGACACTGGATGGAATTAAAGTAATTGAATACTAGACTTGACAGTGATAAACCGTAAACTTGCAAAGTTATTTAGCTTGATTCAGTTTTCGCATGTGTAAAGTGAATTCAGTCAGACATATCTAATACACATTTTAAAATAGATGTTTACTGAAGTATAATATACCTATGGAAAAATGCAAAAATCATAAGTACTTGGATAAGTGTATATCCATAATGTGAACTCATTAATATAACCATGATTCAGGTAGAGAAATGGAAGAATAGCAGCATCCTAGTAGCCACCTCAGGCCCCTGAAAAACCATTATTAATCCCCTCTTCCCACAATGTAGTCACTATAATGGCTTATGGCACATTAGACTGATTTTTCCCAACATTGAACTTGGTATATAGATACCACAGAGCATGGAGAATTTTTACATCAGGCTTCTCGCTTAACATTATCTTTAATTAATGTGGTGTAATAAGTCTTAATATATATTAGTTAAGCCCCTCTACTTTGTTTTCCTTCTGCAAGCATTATTTCTAGCTATCTGCATTTCTATATAATTTCTAGAAAGATATTTTAATCTCTCTCAAAATAACCGGCATTTTTTATTAGGATTGTCTTGAATCCTATTACAGCTGTATGGATCAACTTAACTGACACCTTTAAATGTTAACTTCTTCCAGTATATGAGCATGGCATATTGTTCCAATAAATAGATTTTCTTCATTTTTTTTCAATCATGGTTTATAGTGAGTGTAGTGTTGACTTATTTTGCACATCTACTATAAAATTATTCCTATGCATTTGATGTTTTTGATATTATCATAAAAGATATTCTTTAATTCCTATTCTCTTTTGGGCTTGAGTATGGTAATACAAATTATATTTGCATATTTACCTAATATTCCTGTGACCTTGCTAAATCTGTATCTGTGCAGTTTTTGTATTAATGCACTCTCTTATTTTATCTATGAATAAAAGCAATTTTACTTAATCATATTTAAATGTTTATAACTTTACTTTCTTTTCCACATCTTAAACAGATCCAGAGGTCTCTATTACAATGTTGAATACACATTGTGAGAGTATGTATTGACTTCTCAGTCTGACTCTCAAGCTTTCAATATTTCACCCTCAGCCTGAGTTTTGCCAGAGATCATTTGAAACTACCTTTATTGTGTAAAGAGGTTATCTTCTTCTAGCTTGCTAAGGGTTCTTACCACCTCTTACATCCAATGAACATAAGTTCTATATTACACGAACTTCATAGAAAACATTGATTGATACAAATGTTGAATTAAAATTTTAGCCCTGACATGAATGCACATGGTATTGATGTCTTCTTTTTTATAAATCAAGTTATAGCTCCGTGTGTGTGTGTGTGTGTGTGTGTGTGTGTGTGTGTCTGTGAGTGAGTGTGTATTATCTGCATCAATATGCAAAGAGATATTGGCCTTCAATTTGCCTTTCTTATAATGGTCCTGTCAGGCTCTAGTATGTAGATCCTATGACCTCATAAAACAAATTATGCAGAATTTGCATAATACTGTTATAATTTATTCTATAATTGTATGGAAGAATTAAATAGTGAGGCCTGAGGCCATGGAATTTTTACTTTTTAAAAATTTACTTATTTATTTTGAGAGAGTGAGAGAGAGAGGAGCACAGAATGGGAGCAGAAAGAAGGGGAGACAGAGAATCCCAAGCAAGCTCCACACCATCAGTACAGAGCCCCATGTGGGTCTCAAACCCATGAGCTATTGAGGTCATGACCTGAGCTGAAACCAAGAGTTCACTGCTTAACCACATGAGCCTCTCAGGTGCCCCAGAATTTTTACTTTTTATAGGCTTTAATTCTTCAATGATTCTGCAACTGCTTATTTTTTCTATTTCTTATGTCTGCTTCATAGGTTGTGCTCTTACAGTACTTTGTATGTTTTATTACTTTTCAAATTTATTCTTATCTGAAGTGATATCAAATTTTCTTTTCTGATATTGATCTTTGTGTCTTCTATGTTTTTTTTTTATTTTCCTTGATGAATTTCACAGTGGTTTATTAATCACACTAGTCTTTTCAGAAAATCAACAGTTAGGTTTTTTTCTCTATTGTATATCAGCATTAAATCACATTAATTTCTTCCCTTTTATATATTAATATACTCATTACTTTTCTTTGAATTTAATATATATTTTTTAACTTCAAAAACTATATTTTTAGACCACTGATTTTCAGGGTTTATTTTCTTCAATATACATTTAAATTTAAAAATCACTCTCTGTATGGCTTTAGGTGGTTCCTACAATTTTTACATGGCATATCTTAATCATCACTCAGTTTGTTTTTTAATTTAAGTACCATTTATTTTTTACCTATGGAATATTTTAGGTGATTATTTCCGGAGAGGATTTACTTATTTTATTATTTTTTTAACGTTTATTTATTATTGAGAGACAGAGAGACACAGAGCATGAGCATGGGAGGGGCAGAGAGAGGGAAAGACACAGAATCAAAAGCAGGCTCCAGGCTCCGAGCTGTCAGCACAGAGGCCAACACGGGGCTCAAACTCATGAACCCAGAGATCATGACCTGAGCTGAAGTTGGTCGCCCAACCGATTGAGCCACCCAGGTGCCCCAGGATTTACTTAATTTAATTTTTTTATTGATTGATACCTAGCTCAGTCCCACTATAGTTAAAGAACATATATTCATTGATATAAGTACTTTGAAATTTATTGATATTACTTGATGGATAAACATATGATCAACTTGGGTAGGTATTCCATATGCCCTTGAAAATGATTATCATTTCATAATTATGGGCACCTTGTTCTTATTTCCTATACATTTACTTTTTTAAACTATTGCTCCATCAGTTATTATATATGTTAGTATCCTGCAATATAATTGTGGATTTTTGTCACTTTACGGTTCTATCAGACTTAGAGGTCTTTAACAGTTACTTCTATTAAAATAGAGCACTTTATTTCATATCACCTTTCTTCTGCCATAAAAGACTGTTTTCACCTTGCATTTTTATTTGACAAACATATTTAGTCATATAATATATACTTTAGTATTACTATATTGATCAATATTCATTTAAATTTACTAAAATATTCTCATTGGTTTTTTTAAATTTCATTTTTTCACATTAATTTCATTTTCATTTTATTGAATTTATGGTCTACTCAAAGGAACATTTCTTATTTCTGAACAACACACTTTCATATGTGTTAGAATAGAAATAAAGAAAAATTAATTTCTTTATGTTTGTAAGATACTTTATCTGACTGTCAAAGGCTGGTAATTCTAAGTTGGCAGTTTTCTTATTTCAGCATATAAGATGACAATCGTTTTTAGATCATAATTATATCAAAAGTCAAGCAATAATCTGCATGTGACTTCTTTGAAATTCATGAATATTTTTCTCCATCTGTCGCACCAATTTTTTGCATAGTTTTATGAGGAGTTTTATGGAACTGCCCTATAGTTCAGGATGCAGGCCCCTCAAAATATGGCTGCTTTCATGGTATTCTGAGTTTTCAAACAAGTTGGTTTTATATCTATCTTATAAATCATCCGCATTTTTCAGTGGGACTTTTTTTTTTTAATTCTATGAAATTATAAGAAATACAACCTTCTTAAAGAGTTTGGAGAGGTAAAATAAGTTTGTGTATGTAGACTCAACACAGTATTATAAAACAAATAATTTTGTCATTATTTTGACCAAATTATAGTATTTATATTATCACTAATTATAAATAATCTAAAAATTATTTTATTGACTGTTTTTTATTATGGACATTTAATTTTTATGATATTTTAATAAAAATGATGTTTGTCTCCAAATTTTAAAGATATTTTTATGTATTTAGGATCATGAAATTATACATTGATTTAAAAAAAGAGTTATGGGGGCGCCTGGGTGGCTCAGTAGGTTAAACAGCTGACTCTTGATTTTGGCTCGGGTCATGATCTCAGATCATGATCTGGCAGTTCATGAGATTAAGCCCCAAATAGGACTCTGGGCTGACAGTGAGGAGACTGCTTGGGATTCTCTTTCTCCCTTCTCTCTGCCCCTCCTCTGTTCTCACACATGCTCTCTATGTCTCTCTGGGTCTCTCTGTCTTTCAAAATAAATAAATATTTAAAAAATAGATGACGTAGAATAGTACGAAAAACAAGGTCAGACTTCCAATAACCTTAATAAGAGTTCTGGTAGTTTTTTTTTTGTTTTTGTTTTTTTTTTTTATATCACTTCTGATATTTAAAATGCTATTTACCTACTGAGCGCCTGGATGGCTCAGTTCGGTGGGTGTCCGACTTTGGCTCTGGTCATGATCTCACAGTTTGTGAGTTCAAGCCCCGTGTTGGGCTCTATGCTGACAGCTCAGAGCCTGGAGCCTGCTTCCGATTCTGTGTCTCCCTCTCTCTCTGCCCCTTCCCCACTCACACTCTGTCTCTCTCTGTCTCAAAAATAAATAAACATTAAAAAATGTTTTTAATAAAAAATGCTATTTACCTAAAACAGAAAAAAATCCTATTTAATGTAGCAAAAAAAAAAATACATATTTTAAAAGACCACTGATTTTAAAATAGATACACCTGTTAAAATATTTTCAAAATATTATTTTAAAATAGGACAAAACATCTATTTATATATGGGGGCCCTGAATAAGTATTTTTGTGTTAAATGAATACTTGAATTTAAAAATCAAAGACTAGAAGAAGAAAAAAATAAAGGTGATACTATTGAGTTTAGCAAATTGCCATGGGAGTCATATCTTCTGCTGTTTTATAAATGATGTTCATGTGTACTTTATTAAATTCATGTCTGTAAAACTACAAGATACACTTCTACAGATATTTAAATAAAAGTGAAAAATAAAGTAGGAAATTTGCATAATCAAAAAATTAGAACTTTTTGTTTTTCATTATGTTTTTATAAGACTAATCCAATCAGTTTAAGTCAAAATACACATTACATTAAAAACTAAAAATATTACTTCTTAGTATTACTTAAAGTAATTAAGTAATCTAACAATAATCAGATTTAATGTGCAAGTCATTATGAAACATTTAATGCTATCTAACATTTGGAATAATGCTTAAAGTTATAAAAACAAAGTGTTTTATACCATTGACGAGAGGGGAGAGAGGAGCAGAGATGGAGAGGAAGGGAGGGACAGAGACAGAGATTAAAATAAAAAGAACAGGAGGAAAAGGAAAAAGAGAAAATTTCAAGCACTTTTTTAATATCACTGACTCACAATACCAAATAAGATTCTTTGCACATTAGGAAAAAAAAAACTGTTAATGTCAGAAAAAGAACAGATGTTATCAAAATTTGTCCTCATTCAAAAAAAGTAAAACCAAATGTGTTTATCCTTCTTTGGTAATTTAAATATTTCAAATGCATGTTATTCGTTTTTATTTTGAAAATCCTAACTCATATTTCTTTAACTGTTCCGAGCTCTCCTCCTACAACAATTCTATATTTATTGTTACTCCTACTTGATAAACTATACTAGCTTCCAAAGTATGTTTCTCTCCCATTTGTGTTTCAGCTCCTCATGCTGTTTGTTAGCCATTAAAATTTGTTTTTCCTTTATACATACAAAAAATCACTTAAGGAAAGTACATTACCATGTTCTTTAAAATAATTTTGGGTGAGAAAATAGCCAACTATATTTCTCAACTGCAATTTTAAAATAAATTATTGTTCTCTTAGGAAAGAAAACCAATCAATTCAAGTTTTGTATATGGAATGTTTCAATTAAATATTTTTTGTTTTTCTGTGTTTTTTTTAAGTGTTTTGTTTTGTTTTGTGTTGTGTTGTTTTAATTTGGGCAGCAAATTATGTGTCCTTCATAGTTTCATTAACAGCAGTTACTTTGCACTTGACTTTAAGGGAGAGAAAATAAACACTAGTTACAATTTAGCTCTGGAAATGGTATTTTTACCAGTATAATGCATAAGTAAAGGCAGAAATATCTTGAGAATATTTAGGAATAATATACTAAGAATGATCACAGCAAATAATCAATGCAGAAAATGAAGGATTACTGTCATTCTGTCTAGAATTTTCACAATAGTTATGTAATATATTTATTGATCATCTTGAATTAAAATTTGATGAATGAGCTCTAATCACCTGTTTTTTTTTTTTTTTTGTTTTGGTTTGGTTTGTTGTTTTCTTTTTTTGTTTGTTTTTGTTTTTGTTTTGAGTGGGTCACTAGGCTGTAAATAAGCCAAGCCATCATCAGTTCCTATGTAGTGGGATGATTGAGGAAAGGCATAATAATTTAAAATTAATGCTGCCTATGGGTGCCTGGGTGGTTCAGTCGTCCAACTCTTGATTTTGGCTTAGGTCATGATCACAGGGTTTGTTGGCTTGAGCTCAACGCAGAGCCTGCTTGGGATTCTCTCCCTCCCCTCTGTCTTTGTCCCTCCCCCCCACACACATGCTTTCTCTCTCTTTTTCTCTAAATATAATTTTTTAATTAAAAAAATAAAAAAATAAAATCAACATTGCTTAAAAACAATACCAAAGACAATTCACTTAATGAAGAATATTCATAAAAATCCATATGCCAAATTAATGTTCATCAAATAATCATGATTCTTAAGTAATGGAACAGGTTCAGATTTTTAAAACATTTTTGCATCTTTTCATGTTTTGTAATATGCAAACCTTCGTTTAAAATCTACTTTACAAAAACAAATGAAAAAAATATTCTTCATCATACTTAGAAAAATTAAAGTTAGAAGTATAATAGTGTAACTGTAGTTAGTATAAATTAAGAATTTGCACTTTTCAATTTTAAAATATTGTTTGCCTGAAGTCATAGTTCTTGGATCATAATTCATTGATTTCACTACTTTAAGTAGCTTTGCCTCCTTTTGACAATTTCTTTGGTAATATGGCTGGTTGTTTTATAAAATTAATCTCCTTACCAAAATTAAAAATAGAACTACTATGTCATCTAGCAATTCCTCTTCTGGGTGTTTATCCAGGGAAAATAAAAACAATTCAAAGAGATATGTATATCCCATATTCATTGAAACATTATTTACAATAGCCACAATATAGAAGAAACCCAAGTGTCAATCGATAGATGAATGGATAAAAAAAGATGTGGTAAATATATACAATGGAATATTACTCAGCCATAAAAAATTAAATCTTGACATTTGCAACAGCTACAGATGGACCTACAGAGTATTATAAGGTGCAATAAGTAAGAGAGAGACAAATGCCAGTCATAAGTGGAATCTAAAAAGAACCCAAACAAACAAAACAGGAACAGACTCATAGATACAAGGAGCAAACTGGTGGTTACCAGAAGGGGATGGGCATCGGGGGCACGCATCATAGGTGAAGGGGATTAAGACGTACAACTGCCAGTTATAAAATAAATAAATCACGGGGATGTCATGTACAGTTTAGGGAGTATAGTCAATAATACTCTAATAACAAATGGTAACTAGACTTATTGTGGAAATCATTTCATAATATATAAAAATATTGAACACCATGATGCATACTGGAGACTAATAGGATATTGTATTGTATATCAATTCTACTCTAATAAAACAAATGTAAGTAAAGCAGAACTTTCCTCAGAGACATGAAGAATGGGCTCCTAGGTGGCTCAGTCAGTAGAGCCTCTGGCTTCGGCTCAGTTCATGATCTTGTGGTTTGTGAGTTCGAGCCCCACATCAGGCTCACTGCTGTCAACACAGAGCCTGTTTCAGATCCTCTGTCCTCCTCTCTCTCTGACCCTCCCCTGCTTGTGCTCACTTTCATAAATATATAAAACATTAAAAAAAAGACTTGGAATCGCGTGACCTATATTTAATAGTTTAATTCTGTGTATGTGCATGTGTTATTTTTAAACATTTTTAAAAATATTTATTATTTTGAGAGAGAGAGAGAGCTCGCAGGAGTGGGGGAGGGGCAGAGAGAGAAAGGGAGAGAGAGAATCTCAAGCAGGCTCTGTGCCCTGACATGGGGCCCCATCCCACAAACTGTGAGATCATAACCTGAGCCTAAATCAAGAGCCTGAGGCCTAAGCAACTGAGCAACCCAGGTGCCCCTGTGTGTGTGTATTTTTAAAGAGACTTTATTATCTCCCCTTTGTTGCTTTAATAATGTCTTCTCACACAATTTCTCCTTTCTATCTACCAGCAATTCCTATTAGATGATAGACAACTCATCCTTCCTTTCAATTTTTCCCATTCTCTCATTTTTTTCTTCATTTGCTTCTTTTTTTCTGTTGAGGGGGGGGCTTATCTCCATTTACGAAAGAGCATTGACTGTGTCTTCCAAAGTTATATGGAATGTTTTTCTTTTTAAACAACCCTGTTTTAATTTCTAATGGTGTTTAGTTTTGTTTTCTATTATCACACTCTCTTTATGTATGAATTTATATTATAAAGTCTTTCTAAAAATACAAATTAGTTTATTAAAATATAGAAATATAGTTTATATGCCTCAACATGCATTTTCCTGATTGTTATTTTTATGTTTTATATTTTCTTCAAATATCTCTTTAATTTTGGTGGTCTATTCATATTTAAGAAAGCATTAATAAAAAAAGCTGACTGAATTATGTGTACAAAATTTTTGATATGCCAGACTGTATAGGATGATACAAAAAGTAATTAAATGTTATTTGGTAAGGGAGGAGATGGATAAATGCTAGATTATGCTTGGTTTATTTGGGTAATTATTCTTACCAGAAAAAAAGGTTAATACACACACACACACACACACACACACACACACACACAGGAAACTCAAGGCAAGGATGATCCAGTATGTGATGTTGTATATGCTGTAAAAAATGTGCTTATGGTCATGGGCCCATTGACACATAGTTTTTCCTGTCAAGGACGTCCCTTCGTATAAGGTTATATTATAGAACAATCTCAAATCAGCAAATGAGACACACTGAGCCATTGGAAATTAGTTCCGGCATAGGCATTTCAGGGAAAAGGCAAACTTACCAGGAATATCTGTCAAGCCTAGTCAAAATATTGATGCCTTTTCTAGATTTGAATAAATTGGACATAATCAAGTTGCCACCAAATGGCTGTTTATTCTCCTTGAGGCACTGTATAATATTGACTTCTTAGCTTTAGTGTCTTCTTCTGAGAGTCTGGACTTTAATCAGTGGCAGTAAATTGTGTGGTAGATTTCTTTTTAATTTTTATAAATTGAGTAGCCTTAAAGAATAATATGCCTCAAGGTTAAGCCCACACGTAGCCACCACCTCTACTTCAATGATTACCTCATTCATAGGTTATTGCACAGAAGCTTCAATGTCAGGGACAATGTCTGGGAAAGTCATCTTGATCACATAATTCACTAGCATTTGGCAGCAATGCTTTTTTTTTTTGCAGGAAATTCTTTGACACTAAAAGTACACCCTATATTACTACTACTGTAGGTCTGCCCATATATATTTTTCCTAGACCTCTGAAAAACATCTATCTCCTAATTTCTCTCATTTCTGATTACTGGCCAAGAAGTCAAAGTATTTAGATATACATATGATTCCATGTACATCTTTACTGAGGAATTTTAAGCACAAAGTGGATGGCCACATATAATTGAAGCAAAACAAAATCTTTTAGGGCCAGATATGAGTGGAAATATGGAGATTTTTCCTTGAGAGGATAATAAAGACACTATCTTCCTCTTAAACAAAGGTTATGTTTGCTAGCAGCTTCTCATAACACTGATGTTTCATAATCAAGCTTCCTCACTATGACAAAAACAAAACAAAACATTGAATTTGCAATATCCAACTAGGTCTGCCTCTGTATCACTACCAGGGGACTTTGAGGGGCACAGGGGGTATTTATATACATGAAACTCAGGCTTCTTTCTATGCCGTAATAAAATCTTTTGTCTCTGAACCAAGAGTCTTCTGTCTTCTGTCAGAATCTATGAAATTATGGCAGGTTCACTTACTAACTTCATAACAGGGTAAAATCTCATGTAGTCTGTTAAAAGTATTTCAGATATTTATCCTTGCCCATGACCTAGAACAAACCTGATTATGCCATTACAATAGAGAAAGTGATTATTGAATTTGAAATTGTTTTATAAGGCAAGGAAACCTTTAACAATCCTTTGTTAAAATAAGTCAGCTAAAACAATCAAAAAGGATAACTCAAAAATTATTTTCTGGTTTTATTCAAAGGCATTTTTAATGTTATCTATGAGGAAACTTGGCTTAATTTGCCAATTTATATCTAGCTGTGCTAGAACATGTGTAACAAGTATTTAAAGGGAAATGGAAAAACCATAAGTGTTCGGACTGTAAGACATCATTTAAATTATTGGAAATAGGTTGGGAACTAACTATATTAAGTCAAATTTATGGAAACATTTAAAACTAATGTGAACCTATTCCTTAATTCTAAGAAGTGATAAATATCAAATGCATAATTTCTATTATTTGTGAAATAAATAATCCACATCTTTGGGTGCGCAACATGATAGAAAAATAATGATTGTCACATCCTATGAATCTGTGTGAGGTGACAACTCAACATAGCAGAGAACACTGGAATTCTGCAACAGAAAATACAAATTTGAGTGATGGCTACACATTTTTTTAGCTGTATAACCTTAGGCAATTCATTTTAAAACTCTGAGAAGTTATATATTGTGTCCTAATATATAAATTTGAAATTATAAAACATGTGCTTACATTTTCTACCATGAATCAACTAAGATGATGGATACAGACTCTTCCACATACATTGTTTATGTCAGTTTTACAATAAATACCTTCTTGTGCCATAATTGCCTTATACACTCGTGCCTCCTTTACTAGCTCACAAAATCCCAATACATAGAGACGTAATATTCAATTATATAACTCTCAAATACCTAGCACATTACCTCTGTAAAACTGACTTTTTTGATTAATCTTATTTTTTCAAAACATGCTGAGGATCTTCTTACTGAACTTAGGTATAAGCAGGCTGTATAAAATTATAAACCTATCCCTTGAATCAGGCTGGAAAAAAAAATGCACCAAAACTATTTTCAACTAGTGCCAAGGATAATGCACCAACATTAGTTTCTAAAAGACCTCTGCTTAAATTTTAGCTCTGTCCCTAATTAGGTATTTCAGTTCTCTTAGAGAGTTTCTAGTTTGCTAAATAAGAATTAAATAGCTATATTACTGTGTTCAGAACAGGACTAACTAAAAGCAATGAAAGTGTCAACCTTTGATATGATGAAGAGCATACATAGATTCTAAATAATCAGTGGTGGTGTTATAGCTGTATTGATAACAAATGCCAAATTTCAAGGAATCATAGTTAACTACAGTATCCTGAGAAGTCATTTGTTATTTTCTTTTTACAAATAAGGTTATTTAGATCTATTAAGAAAACAGAACATTAAAGAAGATTGATAATTTTTCAAGATAGGTCAAAGACAATTAATTTAACTACAGTATTTTAAAAAAACTTTTTTCCCCAATCTTTTTGTTATTTAAACATAGATGGAATGTTAAATATTGTGACAGGCTTTGGTATGTGTTTTTTTCATTAAATCACTTAGTCAACAGCAAATGGAAATAATTTTTTTCTGCAACAAGTAAAACTACAAGGTGGTTCCACTAAAAGTAAGCTGGAAAAAAAGAACATGATTATAAAGAATTGAATTGTAACTAAAATGTCAAGTAAGAAATGAGCAGTTCTTTAAGGAATAAGTAGGTCAGTGTACATAATCCTATTCAGTTACTGAAGAATCTACATATATAAAGTAGCTATTGATGTAAATATAGATCACTTCTAGAGATTTATACATTAAAATCTGAAAATTATATGATTCTTTGTGTTATATCTCATTGTATTTAGAAAGGCCTTTATCTAAAAATTGATTTTAAGATTAGATTCCAGGGTGGGGCGCCTGGCTGGCTCAGTCGGTTGGGTGTCCGACTTTGGCTCAGGTCATGACCTCGCCGTTTGTGGGTTCAAGACCTATGTCGGGCTCTGTGCTGACAGCTCGGAGTCTGGAGCCTGCTTAGGAGTCTGTGTCTCCTTCTCTCTCTGTCATTCCCCGCTTGTGCTCTGTCTGTCTCTATCTCTCAAAAATAAATAAATAAATGTTAAAAAAAACATTAAAAAAAAAAGATTAGATTCCAGGGGTGCCTGGGTGTCTCAGTCAGTTAGGCATCAGACTTTGGCTCAGGCCATGGTCTCACAGTTCATGAGTTTGAGCCCCATATCAGGCTCTGTGCTATCAGTGCAGAGCCCACTTCAGATCCTCTGTCTCCTTCCCTCTCAGATGCTCCTCCTCTTGTGTGGTCTCTCTCTCTTTCTCTCTCTCTCTCTCAAAAATAAACATTTTTTTTAAAAAGATTAGATTCCAATGAACATAGGATATTTTGTATTTTTTCAGAAATACAAAGTTTGTTGAACTTTACTTGAACACTGTGATCCTGGAAAACAGTGAAGGTTAGGAAATCCCTCTACTCATTGTGTTCCAGAAAATGGTTTACTACAGAGAACCATCGTTCTTATGTGAATTAGACAGGGATGACATAAAACTCCTTGTTCCCTATGACAAGGCCAAACACAGACCTTCCAGATTCCTATTCTTTGCCTCATAAATGATTAGCTCCACTGATTGTTTCCACTGATCAACAGGAACAAAATGCATTCCCACTGATCAAGTGGAACAAAATGCTTGGCAACCAAACTCTGACTGGAATTCTGTCCTCCCCAGCCATCATCTTTGGCCCACCAGCCCACCTTTAGCCTAGACCAGCATGCATTCTCCCTTAAGGACCTCTCCTGAAAGATGGGCTGGCCTCAGGGTAAATCACTCTCAAATCTACTCTTTGTTCACACAGATTTCTCCCCACTTCCTCACACCTGGCTCTTTATAATGTTGTATTCTTCTCTCTATAAAAGAAAAACACTTGGGAGGTACTTTAGCAATGACTAAATTAGGATGTCCCTTGCATGAATCCCTCCCTAAGCAACGATAATTTGGCATCCACTCATAGAACAAAAGTGGTTTTGTGAAAGCTGTGGTATCAAGGTATACATATGTATAATACAGGAAAATTTTAGGTAGGAATGATTTTTATTTAAAAAAAAACACTTATTTAGTTTTTGAGAGACAGAGAGAGACAGGAGCATGAGCAGGGGAGGGGCAGAAAGAGAGGTAGTCACAGATTCTGGAGCAGGCTCCAGGCTCTGAGCTGTCAGCACAGAGACTGATATGGGGCTTGAACTCACAAACCATGAGATCATAACCTTAGCCAAAGTGGAAACTTTAACAGACTGAGCCACCCAGGTGCCCCAGTAGGTTTGATTTTTTTTAAAAAATGCATAAAGTCTGAAATATAAAACACCAGCAACGGTAGAAAGGGAAAATGAAGGAAATTTAAAACTGAGTTAATGTGAACATTAGAGCATTTCATATGAAAAACTTTATGATGCATGCAAATCTAGCACAGGGTGGGCATATTAGGGACCACAGGCCAAGTCTGGCTCACTGCATGTCTTTGTTAATCAAGTTACATTGGAGCATAGCCATGATCATTCACGTATGGCTACATTTGTGCTAAAAGAGCAGAGCTGAGTAGTAAAGCAGAGAAAGTAAAGCACAGAAATCCTAACATATTTACTCTCTAGACCTTTATAGAAAACAATTGCTAGCCTCTGGTCTAGTATAATAGAGATTAGCAGATGTTTGTAACAGATTTCAAGAAAAAGAATCAACCATGAATTAAAGAGAAAAATTACAGATAACTAGAAAAAAATTAATCACCCAAGCTATAATTAAACCACAAGGGTACTATGGATGAAATATAAAAAACCAACAAGCAAAAGATAAATAATTACAGAAAATATTGTATTTTAAGAGGCAGTGTAAATTTTTATAGCTTATTCTCCAACGGCTGTATAGCCTGAAAGTGTATTTGAGCAAGAGTATCATAGAAGTTAAACATTTCACTTCAGGAAATAGACCTTAAAATATTAAATCAAATATTAGATAATGAAATCTGATAGAATATGAAAATAATCATATCTAATTACAATGTGAGTTAATTCTTAGCAGACCAGATCAGGTCAGCAGTTAAAAAAAATATTTCCAGAAGACTTTTCTAGTAACATTTTCTTAGGCTTTCACACTTGAAGTATATTTGAATATTTTAGAAAGAAGCTTTGCTTGATTCAATCTGACCAAATTGTTTTCCTGTACTGAATAACTTTAATGCTATTTGAGTGTTAAAATCAAAGAAGCCAATGTATCTTTGTTTTCATGGATATTTTTCCAGCAGTATCTGGGTTGGAGACTTCAGTTAAGAAAACAAGTAGAGACTGTTCCTTTTCAGGGGCTGCAAAGTCTTGATCAGTCATTAGGAAATATTTGGTAGAGAATTTATGTCTATTCAGTTTACTAGAGAAATAGGAGGTTTATTGAAATATAGATATCAATATCAATGTATCAATATAAATCAATTGATATATTATGATATGATATATTATATGATCAATATCATATATTATGATATATTGATATATTAACATATAATAGAACTTAAAGAGAGACAGGAAGAGAGAAAAGTTGAACACTATCCAATTAAAATTTCCTAAGGCACAATCTCAGCACATATAGAGAAGTCAGGCCATATTTCTTATAAAATATCCTTAATTACCAAATATTCTTCATGGTGATTTTTCTAGATCTTATCTCCAAACTATTTCCCTTACTCCCTTACTATGCGCTAATTTTCCAACCAAAGTCTGCTAAATTTTGATTCAAGTCTTACTATTTCTACATTCTGCTCCATGATTAATAATACAAAGTACTTCCCCCCACTTCCTTCTGAATAGTGAGGGCTTCTCACGACAAAACTGAAACTAAATAATGTGCTTTGTGTATGTGTGTATGTTGTACACACATGGTCATATATATTTCTTTTACTTTCAATCTCAGATTTTAATTTTTCAAACGTGCTATATGTAACCTTTAGGTTTGAATCCTTGACTCTATAGATTATGAGGTTTATTCTGTCTTTTAATGATAATGAAATGAGAGGGAACATGGGAATTATTTTTTAAAGAATACAAATATGCATACTATTGTGTGCTGCTATTATCACTGCTTGCTGTATAGACACTGATCTCAAAAATGTAGCTATGAGAACAATATATGAATGAATTCATAATAACATCAAACTGGACAACTCAATTTTGCTTATTTTTAAAGAGGCCCTAGCCTTTCACATAAGTCTATTTTTGTTTGTTAGTTTATTTGGTAAATACACAAATAGGCAAAGAGTTTGACATATTTTTATAATGAACATAAATGAATATTTTATATTCATTTAAAATCTATATGCGAGATCTTTATATTTTTGTTTAGTCATTGCATTAAGATCAACTCTAGTGTATACACAGATCTACCTATATTCTAATTTTTCTTTCTAAAAATACACCAAATAGACAGCTTGCTATTAGCAGCATTATCATTATGTGGAACCAGAAAAGTGAAAGGATAGAATAATATGTAGGTTAGAGCCAACTACAGATATGTTTTAAATACAGTAATTAAACAAATGATAGGCATCAATTAAACCGTAGGTGACAAAAGAACAAGATAATACACTCTAATAATTTTCAGCGCTGTTGGTTCATAACACTTTTGTGTATCTATTATAGCAAACAAGAATTTTCCAAGTGTGTAATTCTTAAGCTACAGTTTAGGCACTTCTCCAGGAAGTGAGTTGAGCAGATTGTAATGAGTTGTAAAACAGAATCCCTGCTGTAACTAATTTGTACTTAACACTCCTTTCAGGAAAGAAAAATAAAGGTTTTTTTTTTCATTTGTAATATAATTGCATATAAAATTCAAGGATAATTGAATTTCATAAAATTGTCAATGTCAGTAAGTTACCAGAACATTTTTTGTAACACTGTACTCAACATGATTCACTTTCAGCAAATAACAGAAAAATTATTTTGTCCAGATAATTTCTTATAGGTACATAATGTCATCTATGTGAAATTGTTTTTCCATATTTCATTAAAAGGCATACAAAGACAAAGTCTTTGGAATCGGGCCCCTAACAAGTTTGAACATCCCAGTATTATGAACAATTTAAGAGGTAGCTCAACAACCACATTGATAGCAGTATGTTTCTAGAAATAAATAGCAGGGACCCCAAAATGATAAGGATTGCCTAAAATTAATTTTTCTTGTAATGATTTTGTTACATATTAGTATCATGATAATGTTGGCTTTGTAAAATAAAGTTTCTGCTATATTTTTTTATGTCCTGGTAAATTTTTTGTGATCATGATGCTATTTCTTTCTTAAATATATGTGATAGTTCACTGGAAAATTCAAAAGGGGCTGGAGTTTACTTTGTGGGAATAATTTCAATTAAAATGTTAATTTATTTAATAGATATGAGACTATATTTTCTATTTTTATCAGTTTTTTCAGTGACTTCCATTTCATCTAAAATTTTAAATTTATTATCATAATGTTCATGAAATATTATTATTATGGGAGCTCATTGTCATAAAGTTGTTATTGAAATTTTGGTCTGGGAGTTGCAATGGGGATATTTATCTATTTAGTCTTAATTTCTCATTTAATTCTACTCTGCTGAGAGAACATATTTTCATTATATCAGCCAGTCCTTTGGTATTTTTTAAGACTTATTTTATAGTCTAAAGAACAATTTGTGAACTATTCCATATGAACTTCTGTGAACACATTATCTTGCTCTTTTTGGTGTAATACTGAATATACATTCTTTAGATCAATTTTGTTAATCATGTGTTTCAAATCTATGTGCTTTGTGGTTATCTGTTTACATGTACTACTCAATTAACTTTTTATTCTTTTCATTTCACTTTTTCATAATTCTGCAAGTCTCCTTCAGACCAATCAAAACAATCTATGCTTGTGATGATTATGTTCACTAAGGTTAATACATGCTTAGTATAATATTAGACTGTAATTACATGGATGGTAATGGCCTTGGCTATTTATACATCACTCTTTATCAGCACCAGCTATATAATAAATATAGTTACATTTCATGTTGATAATATCAAAAATAAGGTATTCTATCTCAGATTAGATAACTAATTTGATTAGACCATTTAATTATTAAGTATTATCTGAGATTCTAATCCTTCTTTTAAATTAAATTCACCACAAAGCTACTCTCAGAATCTTTTTTACACCATCCATAGTACTACAACCCTAGTATAACCAAGAACAGAGGGAAATCCAGGGAAGACACAAAAGGTGAAAAAGCAGTTAACCTGAAATTAAAATATAAGAAAGTTTGCATAAAATATAGAAAGGGGAGTGGGGGCAGATGCACATTTTTAATTCATTTTTTGCCCCCAAATTATGTCTTGACTGTAGTTATAAATGAAAAAGATTACCTATTGAAAAAGCTATAAGACAGATGGTTATAATTTGAAATGTTCATAAAAAGATTACATTAGATTGGGTGACAGATTCACTGAATTCTACAGATAATTCTTTCTAAGGGATTGTCCTGTAAAGTGAAAAGGGAATGTCTAAATACAGAATGTTGATTCATATTTACAACAAGCATAGTTTTAATTCTAGGTCTTATTGTCATATTTAAAGGAAAACATGATCCTATTGCTGTTTTCCTCTTCAACATCCCTCAAAACACATATTTCAGGAAATCTCAAGAGTTAAAATAAAACTTTGTGTTTGGAAATATTCAAAATTTATTAAAATTCATGTATCAGAAATTTCATTCCAATTCTAAATGTAAAAATGTAAATCCTTCAGAAATGCCTGATAAAATATTGCAAAAATAGTCTTGAAACTAAAGGAGTCATAAATAGCAAAAATCATGTATATGTGTGTGTATATATGTATAATTTTTATTCATTTGTCATAATAGTTTTAATTAAATATTCTTCTGTTAATCTTTCTCTTCTTTCACTTTTCTTACTCTTTCATGCTTATACATATACACCCCATGCATTTGATGTAAATATTAAAGGATATTAATTAAGGCTGGCTAGTTAGTTTATACCTTTGTTTATACCTAACATTAAGATGCTATTGCTAATTTCCAGACCACCTACATTTATGATTGTTTATAAAATACTTATGAAAGGAATTCTCACTTATGCTAAGTATTAGCAATGAACCATAGAAGTTTATGTTGCCCTAGAAATGACACCATCCCAGTTATCATGAGTTTCCTGTTTATTTCGGAAACATTGAGACTTAAATATTAGTAGAAATTAACAGACTGAATGCACAAACATACAATATGTGTGTTCATTAGTAAAACTAAATGCAATTTTAAAAGCTTTCACATAAAAATATATGTATATAGCAACATAATGATATTGAAGAAAAATTGTTGGGCTTAGACTGTGAAGAAATATGCTCTAAGACCATCTTTACTATTTATTTTCATGACCTCTGGTATGCATTTAACTGTGATGAAACTCAACCTTCTAAGCTTTGACCCAAACCAGAAAGTGGGACTACTCTGAGTATCTACTGTTTCACAAATATAAAATGCAATCATCATAGATTTTGTTCTTACAGTTACACATATTTCAGAATGGATGTGCTTATCCTCTTAAAATTTAATAACAGTTCAGAGAGAATGCTGCTGTGAAAGTGTTAATTTAGAAAGGAAAAATATGCATGATATCCAGGCAAAAGAAATATAATAAGTACTTTTTTAAAATAAGGGCTAAAACATACTGCCAACGTCCCACTGATCTCTCAAGTTGAAAGATGATTTAGACACTTCACTTAGCTATCAGGAGTCCAAAGTAAAGTTACTCCAGAATTAGGCATCTTTTCCATATCTGGAAATTTTGACTACCTTGTGTTGCTTTTCTGTCCTTTTGTACTTAATAACATGAGAATAATCTCTGATTCCACTACTTTTAATGTCTTTTTCCCCATTCTCTACCTGATACATAGGATCTACTTCTTTCTCAAGATTTACCTTTTAAGCTTTGTGTGCTAGATGAAAGGCAAAGATTCAAGAAGTCTAACAAATTTACACCTAAGGAATGTTAAGTAGGTTCTGATTATCATCACACACACTAATGGTCCAGAAAGAGAAGACAGCAGAAGATATCTCAGGACAGGCTGTGAGGATGAAGATATAAGACTGCTTTACACTGGAGTTCTTTACAATGTTAACTTCACTTGTATTTCAATAATATGCACATTTATCATACTATATGGGTGGGGGCATATATACAAAACATTGTTTAACAATGAGTGAAGGAAGCATTGCTAAATGTTAAACTTTCATTGCCTCTTCCTAAGCTAATAAAAATAATTATTCTCCAGCCTCTCATGTAGTTTAGAAAATCCATATAATTGAGATTGGCCAAAAGAATAAGAACAGAGGGACTTAAGTCACTTACAGGCCTGGGTAGTTAGAGCCTGTGTGCCTACTCTGTGTTCTGGCTCTCTTCCAGTCTATGAAACGGAAGCAAAGTCACATAACAGGAGGAACTCAGCTCCTTGAGAAAGCCTGAGAGAACCAACCAAACTTTTCACTGTGGTATGGGGAAGAAATAAACTTATACAAACCCAGATTTCCTCTTCACTCTAAAATAAACATACTAAGTCAAAAGTGTGCTACAAAAAACACCTTAGAAATAGAGGTAATGAAAATTAAGACTGTGGGGGAAAAAATCCAACTTTCAATCCTGTGGTACTAATAAACAATGTCTACTTAATTATGCCCTACATTCTGAGGTTCAGGAAGATATTTTGTAATTATAATTTTTATTTTTATTTTTTAAATATAATAACCCCAGTTCATTCCTTTTTAATTTTTAAATTCTACATTTTTATTCCTCTGAGCGGTCCCTCAAATACTTTTCTCTTCATTATCACCATCAATATCTGTTCTCAGAAAAATGTCTTGTAAAGTAATTTTTATATAGAAATGAGATGGGTTATGCTTCAATTTATTTGATTTAAAAATAAATAGATATATCCACTGTCAATACGATATCAGATAACATTATTGAGAGGGCTATTTTTTTCCATAGAAAATGGTAGAAGATATATTACTTACCCTATTATCAGAATGCCTATATGAGTATTCCACATTAGTAGAGTTGCTATGGGGTTGTTTACTACTTTTTACTACTCAAATTCCACTGCACCCCAAATGACAAAGTCCTACTTAGTTTCTTATTACTGTTGCAATTTTCTAAGTCTGACCATTCAATACAGTAGTTATTTCTACAATGTGTTTGCATTTTGTAAGTAGGAAAATGACTTATGAATTTCTTATCAGTTAAAATACATAATAATAATGTATTATTATAGCCTTAAGGCAAAAATAATGATATGAAAGCTAAAATGTGTAAACCCATTATGATGAACGAGCAAAGAATCTTACGTTCATCATATGTGCCATAAATATCTGCCACGAAATAGAATGAATGAAGGTCCAATTCTAGTCAATCTATTGCAAGGTTAGACTACCCATCTGCTGAAGCACCCGTTATTTCCCTGTCAGCCATTTCTCCACAGTCCAGCTGAATGAAACTGTATCTCCCATGTGTATAACCTGCAAATACTGTTCAGACGGAAATCCTTACATGATACACAGGCCTACCATAAAATTATCCCTCATGATTTCTCAGTATCATATGCTTACTCTCTTACCTTCTCTCTTCCTGTAGCAACCACATCAGCCTTTTCATCTTCATCCACTGTTATCAGGAATCTTTTTTCATTCCATTTTCTGCTTAGAAAAAAAAAAGAAAACATTTTGTTGTAACTCTAACAATTCAAATTCATTTTTTGAATGCCATCACGGTAAAATGAATATCTCAGAAAATGTGGCATTCTTTCTCCTCTGATTTTAAAAAAGTATATGATCCTCACTCTGCCTTTTTTCTTTCTCAAACTCATCATAATTACTTTTCTTTTTTCTTAGTCATTCACCATGTTTTTTTAACATTTACCTTTCATTCATATTTTGAAGATTTGTGTGCATGTGTGTGAGTGCATGTGAGACAGAGAGAGAGAGAGAACTCAAGAATTATAAAAATCATGGGCAAGAGAGGGAGAGACAAACTTGAGAGATTTATCTCAGTACACAATAACAAAAATAGTTATATTTTTACCATTCATACCTAATTTATTATTATTTTATAAATATTGTGAATCAAATATCCATGTAGATCACTATGTAGGGTAATAAAAATATGAAATCAAATTTTTGCTTAAATATAAAAAGATACTGGAAAGGAAATGTTTGTCAATCTTATTAATACGACTAAAGATTTTATTACACTATTGTTCATTCTTTATTCAATTTATAGCTTTCTCATCTAATTTTATTGTTTAAACATTTTAAAGATATGCTTCATTTTGTTTCTGAAATAGCATAGGGCAACATATATAGGAAAAGGAGGGAAGGAAAGAAGATAAAACACACTTATTATTTTTCCTTTTATTCTCCTTGTTCTAAGACTTCAGTTATGAAGTTTCTGAAGTAATTTGCAAATTTAAAAAATGAGGTGTAATGGTAGCATATTTAGAAGTTCAGCAAAAATTATCTTGAATTTCTATCTGAAAGAAATAACTGCTAGATCTGAAATGTATTAGCAATTGATATTGAATATAATTAATGTCATTCCATACTCTGTAAACAATATAATCCAAATCAAAAGAAATCTATTTGAATAATTTATGATATAAAATATATGCATGATATAAATTGCATGGGCTACTTGGTTTCTTTGCAATTATTGTCAATGACTAGAAGACACACACTTTGTATCCATAAGGTAGAATGTTAACCTGCATTGGAGAAACAAAAAATTTCAAAATGTTTGAGACAGCATTTAGGATCCTATATGTTTAATTAAATTACTCTATCGGGGCGCCTGGGTGGCTCAGTCGGTTAAGCGTCCGACTTCGGCTCAGGTCATGATCTCACGGTCCGTGGGCTCGAGCCCCGTGTCAGGCTCTGTGCTGACAGCTCAGAGCCTGGAGCCTGCTTCAGAATCTGTGTCTCCCTCTCTCTCTGACCCTCCCCCATTCATGCTCTGTCTCTCTCTGTCTCAAAAATAAATAAACATTAAAAAAAATTAAAAAGAAAATAAATTACTCTATCAATTTTGCATAGAGTTTAGCCAACATTTATTTATCTTGATGCCTAAAAGTAGCTTGACAGTACCCACATGATTTTATATAAAAATCTGAAACCAACTGAATTTCTTGTATTTATGGAAATACTAATATTCAATGCAATACTGTCGGCTGAAACTTCTGTCATTTTGTTAAAGGTAACTGACAGAAAATTATTTGAACCCATAAGAAAGATATTACAGACAATAAAATATTTTGCTTAAATGGAGTAAATTCTACACGTAAACACAACAATGTAGAAATGGAAAGGCCTGCATTCTAGCCATGACATTGTCACTCACACGCCAAGAAGTGTGAAATATTTTAACTTCTAGATACTTCATTGTTTTCATGTTTTTGTGTAAAATTTTGTCAATAATAGTAACAATTTCTAGAAGATAAGATGAAATTTACATAGTTGATTGATTATAAGGCATTATAATATCATTAGTAGTTATATTTGGCAATTTTAATAGAAGTATATTGTAATGATAAAAGAAGTTATATATGTAACCAACCTCTTTCTGTTTTAAATCTCATTTATAAAATGGCTTTCAGTGATTATTTTATAAAGACTTAGTAAGTAAATCCTTTGTATTGCATTTAGGGGCAATTATTTTCTTTCTTTTTTTTATAAAAATTTTGTAATGTTTATTCATTTTTGAGAGAGAGAGAACGTGAGCAGGGTAGGGACAGAGAGAGACAGACAGACAGACAGACAAAATCTGAATCAGGCTCCAGCTGCTAAGCTGTCATCACAGAGTCCGATTCTGGGCTTGAACTCATGGACCATGATATGACCTGAGCTGTAGTCAGACGATCAACTGACTGAGCCACCCAGGTGCCCAAGGAGCAATTATTTTCTGAAAAAATAATTGACTGGTTTTCTAAAACTTAATAGTAACTAATCTAGTGATTTGACAATTTCCATAACTTATATCAGACAATCTAGACTTTAAAATAAAGACTGTAACAAGAGATGAAGAAGGGCATTATATCATAAATTAAGGGGCCTATCCACCAAGAAGATCTAACAATTATAAACATTTATGCTCCAAATGTGAAGCACCCAAATATATAAATCAATTACAAACGTAAAAACACTCATTGATAATAATACCATAACAGTAGGAGACTTCAATGCCCCACTTACAACAATGGACAGATGATCTAAGCAAAAAATCAACAAGGAAACAATGGCTTTGAATAACACACTGGACCAGATAGACTTAACCGATATATCAGAACGTTTCATCCTAAAGTAGGGGAATACACGTTCTTCTTCACTGCACATGGAACATTCCTCAGAATAGATCACATACTGGGACACAAATCAGCCCTTAACAAGTATGAAAAGATCAAGATCATACCATGCATATTGTTAGACCACAACACTGTGAAACTCTAAATCAACCAAAAAAAATTTTGGAAAGATAACAAATACTTAGAGAAAAATGACCACCCTACTAAAAAATGAATGGGCTAAGTAATTAAAGAGTAAATTAAAAAGTACACAGAAGCCATGAAAATAATAACACCACAGCCCAAAACCTCTGGAACATAGCAAAGGTGGTAATAAGAGGGAAGTATATACAATCCAGGCCTTCCTAAAGAAGAAAGAGAGGTCACAGATATACAACCTAACTTTACACCTTAAAGAGCTGGAAAAAAAGAAAACCAGCAAATAAAACCCAAAACCAGCAGAAGACAGGAAATAATAAAGATGAGAGCAGAAATCAATGCTATCAAAACCAAAAAAACAGTAGAACAGGTCAATGAAACCAGAAATTGGTTCTTTGAAAGAATTAACAAAATTGATAAACCCCTAGCGACTTTGATCAAAAAGAAAAAGGAAAGGACCCAAATAAACAAAATCAAGAATGAAAGAGGGAGATCACAACCAACAGAGCAGAAATACAAACAATTAATAGGAGAATATTATGAGCAATTATACACCAGTAAAATGGGCAGTCTGGAAGAAATAGACGAATTCCTAGAAACATATACACTACCAAAACTGAAACAAAAAGAAACAGAAAATTTGAATAGACCCATAACCAGGAAAGAAATCTCCCAAAAAACAAGAGTCTAGGGCCAGATGGCTTTCCAGGGGAATTATACCAAATATTTTAAGAAGAGTACACCTTCTTTAAATACACCTATTCTCTTGAAACTGTTCCAAAAAATAGAAATGGAAGGAAAACTTCCAAACTCTATGAAGCCAGCATTACCTTGGTTCCAAAACCAGACAGAGACCCCACTAAAAAGGAGAACTATAGACCAATTTCCCTGATGAACATGGATGCCAAAATCTTCAACAAGATATTAGCTAACTGGATCCAACAATACATTAAAAAGACTATTCACCAGGACCAAATAGGATTTATACCTGGGATGCAGGGCTGGCTCAATATCCACAAAACAATTAATGTGATACATCACATCAATAAAAGATAGAACAAGAACCATATGATCCTCTCAATAGATGCAGAGGAAGCATTTGACAAAATACAGCATCCTTTCTTGATAAAAACCCTCAAGAAAGTAGGGATAGAAGGATCATACCTCAAGATCATAAAAGCCATATATGAATGACCCAACGCTAATATCATCCTCAATGGGGAAAAACTGAGAGCTTTCCGCCTAAGGTCAGGAACAAGACAGGGATGTCCACTTTCACCACTGTTATTCAACATAGTATTAGAAGTCTTAGCCTCAGCAATCAGAAAACACAAAGAAAAAAAAAGGCATCAAAATTGGCCAGGAGGAGGTAAAACTTTCACTCCTCACAGATGACATGATACTCTATATGGAAAACCCAAAAGATTCCACCAAAAAACTGTTAGAACTGATCCATGAATTCAGCAAAGTCACAGGATATAAAAATCAATGCACAGATATCAGTTGCATTCCTATATACCAATAATGAAGCAACAGAAAGAGAAAGCAAGGAATCAATCCCATTTAAAATTGCACCAAAACCCATAAAATATCTAGGAATAAATCTAACCAAAGGGGTGAAAAATCTATACATTGAAAAGTAGAGAAAGCTTATGAAAGAATTTGAAGAGGACACAAAGAAATGGAAAAATATTCCATGCTCCTGGATAGAAGAACAAATATTGTTAAAATATCAATTACCAAAGCAATCTACATATTCAATGCAATCCCTATCAAAATAACACCAGCATACTTCACAGAGCTAGAAAAATAATCCTAAAATTTGTATGGAACCAGAAAGGATCCTGAATAGTCAAAGAAATCTTGAAAAAGAAAACCAAAGCAGGAGGCATCACAATCCCAGACTTCAAGATGTATTACAAAGCTGTAATCATCAAGACAGTATGGTACTGGCACAAAAACAGACACTCAGATCAATGGAATAGAATAGAGAACCCAGAAATGGACCCACAAATATATGGCCAACTAGTTTTTAGCAAAGCAGGAAGGAATATCCAATGGGAAAAAGACAGTCTCTTCAGCAAGCAGTGCTGGGAAAACTGGACAGTGCCATGCAGAAAAATGAACCTGGACCACTTTCTTACACCATACACAAAAATAAACTCAAAATGGATGAAAGTCCTAAACGTAAGACAGGAAGCCATCAAAATCCTCGAGGAGAAAGCAGGCAAAAATCTCTTTGACCTCAGCCAAATCAACTTCTTACTCAACACATCTCTGGAGTCCAGGGAATCCAAAGCAAAAACAAACTATTGGGACCTCATCAAGATAAAAAGCTTCTGCACAGTGAAGGAAACAATCAGCAAAACTAAAAGGCAACCAACAGAATGGGAGAAGATATTTGCAAACGACATACCAGAAAGGATTAGTGTCCAAAATCTATAGAGAACTTATCAAGCTCAACAGCCAAAAAACAAATAATCCAGTGAGGAAATGGGCAAAAGTCATGAATAGACACTTCTCCAAAGAAGACATCCAGATGGTCAACCCACACATGAAAAATGCTCAACATCACTCATCATCAGGGAAATACAAATCAAAACCACAATGAGATACCACCTTACACTTGTCAGAATGGCTAACATTCACAACGCAGGCAACGACAGATGTTGGCGAGGATGCAGAGAAAGAGGATCTCTTTTGCATTGTTGGTGGGAATGCAAGCTGGTGCAGCCACTCTGGAAAACAGTATGGAGGTTCCTCAAAATATTAAAAATAGAACTACCCTATGACCCAGGAATTGCACTGCTAGGTATTTATCCAAGGGATACAGGTATGCGTTTTTGAAGGGACACATGCACCCTAATGGTTATAGCAACACTATCAACAATAGCCAAAGTATGGAAAGAGCCCAAATGTCCATCGATGGATGAATGAATAAAAAAGATGAATGGATAAAGAAATACGATGGAGTATTACTCGGCAATCAAAAAGAATGAAATCTTGCTATTTGCAACTACGTGGATGGAACTAGAGGGTATTATGGTAAGCAAAATTAGTCAGTCACAGAAAGACAAAAATCATATGACTTAACTCATCTGAGGACTTTAAGATACAAAACAGATGAACACGAGGGAAGGGAAGCAAAAGTGATATATAAAAACAGGGAGGGAGACAAAACATAAGAGATGCTTAAATATAAAGAACAAACAGAGGGTTGCTGGAGGGGTTGTGCTTGGGGAGGATGGGCTAACTGGATGAGGGGCTTAAGGAATCTACTCTTAAAATCATTGTTGCACCATGTGCTAACTAACTTGGATGTAAATTATAAAAAATTCAAAAAAAATATTTTATCTAAAAAAAAAGTTGTGGGTTTTTTTGGTTGGAATTTTATTTTTTATTTTGTATTTTAGAGAGGGAGAGAGAGAGAATCCCAAGAAGGCCCCACTATCAGTGCCAAGCTCCATGTGGGGCTTGATCCCATGACCATGAGGAAAAACATAAGCTAAAATCAATAACTGGATGCTTAACTGACTGGGCCACCCAGGTGCCCCTGTATTTTTGTTTTGTTTTTTTTTAAACTTCAACCAAAAAAACCCGGGAATAATAAGTTTGTTATTACTGACTATATAGCATCATATATTCAAAATCCACATTAATATTGAGAAATCCATTTCAAAATACACATGCAAAAGTTGTTTATTTGAAAAGGAAGCACTGTGAAATCGTTAATTTATATCTACTAGAAACAAGATTCTTCTGGAAAAAACTGACTTACCACAGTGTATACAAAAGAAATAAGGAGAAAGATAAGGAAAATAAGAAATATATTATTTTGTTCCAGCTTTACTGTTAACTTAGAATACAGAAGGCAATGTTCTCCAAGATAATAATTGAGTTACAGCCTTTTCATAGGTTTGTACACTTTAATGACTCTCAACAGGATCAACATCAAATAATAAATAAAGGTATTAAATATGGTTTTCAAATTATTCAGTGAAAATGTAAAATTTCAGACAACCTAGGCATAATATATGTTGCATTTAGTCTCCTATGAGCTGACATGTTATTTGAATAATATATATAATTCATAACAAATTTACAGCTAAGGGAATCATGCAATAATTAAAAGTAAATTGAGGGGCACCTGGGTGGCTCAGTCAGTTAAGCATAGGACTTTTAATTTCAGCTCAGTTCACGATCTCAGGATCGTGGGATCAAGCCCCTTGTAGGGCTCTGTGCTGACAGTACGAAGCCTGTTTGGCATTCTCTTTCTTCCTCTTTCTTTCTGCCCCTCCCTCACTCATTCTCTCTCCTTCTCTGTCTCTCTCCATCTCAAATAAATAAACATTAAAAATTTTTTAAATTAAATTGAAACAAATTCTACTTGTTAACCTGTGCTTCTTAGAAACCATACGAGGAGCACACTTTCCTTCACTTCCCTCTTCATTATGGGCAGATATTGCACTTCTTTCTTCAGCTTTCCTTAAATTTGCCCTTCTAGCCTTACACCATTTTCATTCCGTTCTTCTCCTCTACTTCTTTCTACACTGAATCATGAAAGCTCAAATGTACGTATTTCATCATGATTGTCTGAAGCAAAGGAGGAGAAAAATCCAAGAAACCAGAAGTTCCTTCAGTAAGCACAGCAAACTTATTCAGATAGTAGTTAATTTAATCCAGGTTTAGAGTATTTCCATGCCTTTTATTATATTCAGGAGAGTTGCAACAGTTATACATTTTGAAAAACAAAACAGAACAACAACAAAAAAGGAGAATGGAATGAGAACAAGATAGGCCACATGGAAAGCTACATGAGTGGTACAGGAAAGAGAAGGTTGATGGCCTTGGAGAAAGAGGAAGGAGAATGTGCAAGATCATACTAGTTTGGATGTACAGATGAGTGAGGGAATCATCATGGCAGTATTCACCAGGTTTAATAACTGGCTACGGTGACAGTTACTGACAGAACTAGAAGTAGAGGATGAGTAAAATTGGAGGAAGAAATTTAGCAATACACAGATAAAGGCTAGAATGGATATGGGAGAGAGTTGTTTCAGGTGAAAGATAGTTGGTAAGTCTGTATTTGTATGGAAAAAGTTCAGGAGAGAGAGAGAGATCAGATAATTAGGAGAGAGGGTAACTTAAATATAGTTATTACCACAGAGAATGTTATATTTTAAAGGTGAGAAGAGAGTTAAGTTTAACAAGGATCAGTATAGGGAATTTTTTCTCTCTTCCTCTCTCTCAGTCTCCCTCCTATTTCCCACCCCTTCTCCTCTTTTTTATTTTTTCCTCCCTCTTTCTCTCTTTTAGCTGTGGGCTGTTTTCTATCCATTCTAGCAAGCTTAATCCAGCAATAAGGAAAACAAAAAGTCATGCTAAAGAGCCAGGACCTAAACATTGGGGCAGTCAAATCAGAAATGTAATCAGTATTTGCATGAACACAATTCAGACAAGATAATGAGGTGCTGAGGGAAAAAATTTAAAAACATAATTAAAGTTTTCACAGTTCAAATATAAAAGCCCAGACAATTATTCCATTTTGCTGTGGCAATTAAAATTGTTTTTATTTTCCTTTTTACAAGTATCTCATCTTCATGACTCTGATTTTTGAAAGAAAAATACTAATGTGGATTTCTTGTTATTGACTGGGAACTCGACCGGGTATGAACTGATACTGCTGATAATACTGCAATGATTCTCCGACTCACAAATACCTGTATTTTGGTCTTATTTTTCTCAGGTAACAGACAACTTCTACTAAAAATTATGTTTCTAGTTTTATATTTTGTAATTTTTATTTTAACATAAATATACTCTGCAGAGCACAGAGGTTCTTATATCTGTTTTGTGGTAATGTCCATATTTCTAGTGGCAAAAATAGAAAATGAAACAGAACATTTGTAAGAGCAGGAGAAATAAAAATATCCTTACTCCTTACCTTTCATCAAATCACATAAAATTTACAACTTATGTTCACTTTAGGGCATTTTTGATAATAAAAGAATACTGCTATTAATCATACTAGAACAACGGGTAACACCTGAGAATCTCATGAACAAAACATTCTCCATCTTTAGAGTAACTAAAAGGCATTACAATATGCCTAAACCCCAGTTCAACAATATCTGAACAAATCTGATCCAAGGTCTTTAAAGTAGGGTTGCCAGATAAAATATGAGAAGCCAAATTATATATGAACTTCAAATAAACAATGTATATACATTTTTAGATGAGTAAGCCCCAACTATTACATGGGTATATTTATACCACTAGAAAGAAAAAGAAAAAGAAAGAGAGAAAGAAAAAGAAAAAGAAAGAAAGAAAGAAAGAAAGAAAGAAAGAAAGAGTACTAGTTAAATATCTGATTTAATACTAGTTAAATATCTGAGATTAAAATTTAACTGGGTCTCTGTATTTTTATTTGCTAAATCTGGCAACTTTATTACAATAAATCTCAAGAAAATAGTTTTGGTAGATCTAGTTTGTATTCAGATGAAATTGGAACAGGAAATATTCTGTGGCATTTTGTCTAACTTTTTAAAATGGGTTATAGCATGCATTTATAGATACATTACTTAGTAAAAAAAGTAAAATTTACAACTCATAAAGTGGAATTTTCTTCATTGAAAATTCAACTCTTCTGTAAGTTTTCACTTGTTTTATTATGTATTCCCTGCATTACTGCAATTTTACTAATTCAAACCATAAGTTAGGTTTTAATTATGAGTAAAAAGCTGGGCAGGATTAGTGAATATTTAATCATTTTATCTGGAATATCCCTTTCCAGAGAAATGTGTCTAAGTTTCCTAGACACTGGTGTCTTTCTTATTATTTGAATTATTATGGTTCTTAATCATACAGTATAAATTGGGAAGGTTATTAAATAATAACTGATTATTTGATCTTAATACTCTGGATTATGCCATGCCTGAGTAATTTAGTTGAGGGTCCCATGCTGTTCAAAGTAATACAGCTTATCTTCTATAAACAATGTAAGGATCACTTTTAAAACCTCGAAGAAGATAGGTTAGTAAGAAGAAAGGAAGGAAATAAATAGACAAATAAATAAATACATAAAAGAAAGGAAAAAGTCAAGATTTTTGATGTGATATATTTCATCTTATTCCCCAATCTCCTCATATCTAAAAAACAAAAAACAAAAACAAAAACAAAAACAAAAACAAAAACAAAATAATGTACATTTGACCAATTCAAAAGGCTTTCCTGTCTTAACAGCAGGCTTCATTCATGAACTCAGGAGATTTAGCTATTTATTTCAATAGATTTTGTCCCAGGATCCTGCTCTCCCATACTGTGGAATTCTAGATTGTTCAAAGTGCTAAAATAAACTTAGGAAGAACTCAGTTCCTCCAAATGTACTTTATTCTATTATCAGAGAAAATCTTTGGCTCACAGGGTCTAATTTTATCAGAATTAATTTACAAATGATTTCAGTTTAGCCTTTCAGAATTAAATAGAGAGTGCACATACAACTGTGATTATGATAAGAGGAGAGGCCACATTATTAAATTATTCCCTTACCATTTCAAAGAATGTATCAAATACTACCTTGAACTCTGAATTAAATGTGTAAATTTTACTTTTTTAATATATTTAATCATGTAAGCATCAATGTATTTAAATTTTGCAAGTTTAGACAGAAATTCATTTTATCACAAAAGATATTTTGATAATATTTAATTACTTTGTGTGAATATAACTACTAAATTATCATGAAACATCTACAAAGTATAGATAAGAAATTATTTTGACCCTTCAGTGTTTTCTGGTTTATATTTTTTAAAGAAGGCTTCACTCCTACTTGAGATCTTTGTCTTATCTGCGCAGATAAACAGTATTTGCTGCATGCTGCATATGCATATTCATACACTTATGTGTTTGCTGTATTGTAGTAATGCAAAGAGTTTTTATGTCTCCAATAAGTTCTGCAAAATTATAGCTGCTCAATATGTTACTGACTAAAGTAAGTGTTCCTTTCATTCTGTTTAAACTTTGCAAAGAACCAGTAGGTTAACTATGTATATTCTAACCCATTTAAAACCTGCTAAATACTCATGATTAATAGGTAAATATCTAGCATATTTATATATACTTCTATATATATTTATGTACCTACCAAGAATCATTGGTGTTTTATTCCAAATTTATTTAATCCAGTTGTACTTGTTATTTTATTTACAAAATATCAATATAAATGACAGTATTTCTAGAAAAAAATAACATACATTTTGGAAAGACATGATAAAGGAATTTGGAAAGATGACAGAGTGGGAGGACTCTGGGTCACTCTGTCCCATGTTTACAACTAGATATCATCCACATCCAAGTCAATAAACTGGAGAGCAATCCAAAGACTGGCAGAACAAACTCCACAACTAGATATAGAGAAGAAGCTGCATTTGAAGGGTGAAGAAGTTTAGAAAGTCAGAGGGAGGCTGCCCACATGAGGAGGGAGATAACATGTTTGAGAGGGCAGAGAAATGGGCCCTTGCATCAAGGGGCTCATATGGGGAAGACTAATCCCCAAAATGTTTGGCTTTAAAAATCAGTGGGGCTGAATTCTATGAGTTTATAAAACCAGCGAGACTTGGAGCCTGGAACTTTAAAAGTCAGCTGACTAAGCACTGGGCCAGCCTGGAGGGTCAGTGATAGCTGGGTCACTGCCCTTAAAGAGATAGCAGCCTGCATGGACAGGCAAAATAAAAATGGCAGTTTACACAATGCCAGGGGCAAGCAGGAGAAAGATCTATTCATACTGATTTTGAAGTATGTTGGGGGCTTCTCCAAAAATGAGGGAGCTGGCAGATGCCATTTTCCTTGTCCCTCCTCCCCGGCAAAAATACAGAGCGATCTGCTGGAGAGCCCTGCATTGATACTGGCTACCTAATCTGCTAGTAGTCATGCCCACAAAGTTCTCCTGAAGACTCTCAACTCCAAGCCTGCTAGCCTTGGCCCTGAGTTCAGGAAAATTCTGTTAAATACTCATGCAGGTCACACTGAGATGCCAGGTGCACAGCTGCCACCTCACACTGTGTCTAGCTACTATGCAGTGTCCAACTGCTATGCAGCACCCATCTATCAGGCAGCACCAAACCACAGTTGTTGGGCCCAGCTTCATGCCACACTCAGCCACACACCCCTGGCTGCCCCAGTGTGCAGCCACTGCAGCGCTTTGGGAGATCAGGCATAAGACTAGTGGCCCAGTGCAAATTTTGCTGACACTGATGCCCTGCTCTCCCCTGGCACACCCTCTCAGAACTGGCCTGCCTGGATGCCACTAATGCCACAAAGAGCAAGCACAACCCACAATATGCAGAGAGTCAGTGAGGGTGACTGCAGTGAAAGGAAATGGGGCTCACACAACAGCAGCGTGGCAGCAAAACACATAAGATACTGTCCGGAAGTACCAGGTTCTGGTGAATAGGGAACACTACACCGCAGAGCACTACAGGATCTCTTCTTCATAAAGTCACTACTTGCAAGAGCAGAAGACATAGCTGACTTTCTTAACACAGAGAAACAGACAGAGGCAGACAAAATGAAGAGACAGAGAAATTTATGCCAAATGAAAGAATAGGATAAGACCACAGCCAGGGATCCAAGTAAAACAGATATAAGTAATATGCCTGATAGATAGTTTAAGCAATGATCATAAATATACTCAATGGACTGAAGAGAAGAGTGGGAGAAGTGGGTGAGACTATGAAGACAGAGATAAGGAGTAACATACAAGAGATAAAGAACTCAATAGATGAAATGAAAAAATAATGCTGGATAGAATGAACAGCAGGACAGAGGATGCAGAGGAATAAATTAGTGAACTAGAAGAGTAATAGAAAGTAATCAAGCTGAACAAAAGTCAGAAAACTAATTATGCAAAACAAGAATAGACTTAGGTAACTCAGTGACTCCATCAAATATAACAACATTTGTATTATCAGAGTCCCAGAAGAGGAACAGAGAGTAAAGGGGGCAGAAAATTTATTTTAAGAAATAATTGCTGAAAACCTCCCAATCTGGGGAAGAAAACAGATATCCAGAGCAAGGAGGCATAGAGAACTCCCATCAAAATCAATAAAAGCAGACCCACACCAAGACATATTTTAATTAAATTGGGATGATATATTCAACGTGATGAATGGGGAAAATCTCCAGCCAAGAATACTCTATCAAGTAAAGCTATCATTCAGGACAGGAGAGATAGTTTCCCAGACAAACAACAACTAAAGAAGTTCATGACCAATAAACCAGCTCTATAAGGAATATTAAAAGGGGCTTTTTGACTAGAACGGAGAAACCAAAAGTGATAGTACAAAAGGCACAAAGCAGTAGAAATGAATATTTAGGTAAATAATTAGTCAAGGAACTCACAAAGGATATAAGATATAATAACATATACCTAAAACTTGGGAAGCAGAGGAGAAAAAATGGATTTAAGCTTAAACAACAATTAACAATACAGATTGTTATATACAGAAGAGGTTACACACAAACCTAATGGTGTAGCCATATATCAAAAACAACTAATAAATGTTCACAGAATAAAGAGGAAGAAATCCAAATACATCATCAAAGAAAATAAGGGGAACATGTAACAGTAACAGACCAGAAAGGATCAGAGAAAATCTTTAGAAATAACCACAAAACAAATAATACAATGACACAGTACATATCTATCAATTGTTACTTTGAACGTAAATAGACTAAACATTCCAGTGAAAAGACACGGGGTGACAGAATGCATAAGAAAATAAGACCCATCTATGTGCTATTCATTTTAGACCTAAGAACACTTGCAGATTGAAAGGTGATGGAGAAACATCTATCATGCAAATAGATGTCAAAAAAAAAAAAAAAAAGGCAGAGTAGTAATACTTATATCAGACAAAACAGACTTTAAAACAAAGACAGGACCAAGAGACAACAAAGGACGTACATAATGATAAGGGGACATCCAACAAGAAGATATAACAATTGTAAATATTTCTGCACCCTACAAAGAAGCACTCAAATACATAAAACAGTTAACAAAAAACAAAATAATTAATCAATACTGATATAATATCAGTAAGGGACTTTAACACCTTATTTACATCAATGAACAGATCTTCTAAATAGAGAATCCAAAGGAAACAATGGCTTTGAATGACACATGGAAATAAATGGACTTAACAGACATATTCAGAAAATTCCATCCTAAAACAATATAATACACATTTTTTTCAAGTGCACACAGAGTATTCTCCAGAATAAGTCACATACTAGCCCACAGAACCAGCCTCAATAAATTCAAGAAGATGGAAATCATACCATGAAACTTTTTTGACAATGCTGTGAACTATAAGTCAACCACACGAAAAAATCCAGAACGACCACAAATACATGGAGGTTAATTAACATAATACTCAACAATAATGAGTCATCCAGGAAATCAAAGAAGAAATCAAAAAGTATATGGAAACAAATGAAAATGATAACACAATGGTCCAAAACCTTTCAGATACAGCAAAAGCAGTTCTAAGAGGGAAGTATATGGCAATAGAGGCTTACCTCAAGAAGCAAGAAAAATCTCAAACAACTTAATCCCACACCTAAAGGAGATGGGGGCGGGGTGAACAAGAAACAAAACGTAAAACCAGCAGAAGGAAATAATGAAGATCAAAGCAGAAATAAATAATATAGTAACTAAAAAAAATCAATAGAACAGAGCAATGGAACTAGCTAATTCTTTGAAAAATCTCTAGTCAGACTTACAAGAAAGAGAGACAGAAAGAGAGAATGGACTCAAATAAGTAAAATCACAAGTGAGAGAGGAGAAACGACAACACCATGGAATTATATTATAATATAATATAATATTTCATATATTCATATATTTCATATTCATATATTCATATATTTCATATATGAAATATTTCATAATTATAAATTATGAACAACTATATGCCAACAAACTGAACAACCTAGAAGAACTGGATAAATTCCTATAACCTCCAAAAACTGAAACAGAAAGAAACAGAAAATTTGAGCAAATTGATTACCAGCAAAGATATTGAATCAGTGTTCAAAAAACTCCCAACAAATAAAAGTCCACAACCAGATGGTGTCACAGGTGAATTCTACCCAATATTTAAAGAAGATTTAATACCTATTTTTCTCAAACTACTCCAAAATATAGAAGAGGAAGGAAAACTTCCAAATATATTCTTGAGGCCAGCATTATCCTGATACTAAAAAAGGAGAAAACACCACTAAAAAAAGATAATTACAGGCCAATATCCCTGATGAATGTAGATGCAAAAATCCTCAATAAAATACTAGCAAAACTAATCCCACAATACATTAAAAATATTATACACCAGAATCAAGTAGGATTTATTCCTGGGTTGCAAGTATGCAATATTCTCAATCAATATTCTCAAATTAATCAATGTGATACATCACATCAATAAGAGAAAGAATAAGAACTATACATTCATTTCAATTGGTGCAAAAAAAGAAAAAAAGTGTCTGACAAAGTACACACCCACCTCCAATAAAAACCCTCAAAGAGGAGGTGTAGAGGGAACATATGTCACCATAATAAAGGCTCTGTATGAAAAACCCATCAGCCTCAATGGGGGGAAAAATAGAGCTTTATCCACAAGGTCAGGAAGAAGACAAGGATGTCCACTATTACTACTTTTATTCAACATAGTACTTGGAGTCCTAATCAGAGCATTCAGACAGCTTATGCTGTCTGAAGTAAAAGGCATCCAAACTGTAAGGAAGAAATAAAACTTTCACTATTGGCAGATGACATGATACTATATATAGAAAACCATAAAGACCACCAAAAAACTGCCAGAGCTAATAAATGAATTCAGCAAAGGTGCAGGATACAAAACCAATGTATAGAAATCTGTTGCATTTCCATAAACCAATAACGAAGCAGCAGAAAGAGATATTAAGAAGACTATCCCATTTATAATCGCACCAGAAATAACAATACCTAGGAATAAATCTAATCAAAGGGGTGAAAGACCTATACTCTGAAAAGTATAAAACACTGATAAAAGAAACTGAAGAGTACACAAAGAAATAGAAAGATATTGCATGCTCATGGACTAAAAGAAAAAATATTATTAAAATGTCTATACTACCCAAAGACATCTACACATTTAATTAAACCCCTATCAAAATACCAGCAGCATTTTTCACAGAACTAGAAGAATCCTAAAATTTGTATGTAACCACAAAAGACCCCCAATAGCCAAAGAAATCTTGAAAAAGAAAAGCAAAATTGGAGTTATCACAATTCTGGACCTCAAGTTATATTGCAAACCTGCAGTAATCAAGCGAGTATGGTACTGGCACAAAAACAGACACACAGAACAACAGAACAGAATGGAAAATCCAGAAAAGAACCTACAACTATATGGTCAATTAATCTCTGGAAAGCAGGAAAGAATGTCCAATGGAAAAAAGACTGTCTTTACAACCAATAGTGTTGGGAAAACTGGACAGCAACATCCAAAAAAAAGAAAAAAAGAAAAAAAAAAGAAAAGAAAAGAAACTGGACCACATACACAACCACACACAAAAATAAATTCAAAATGGATTAAACACCTAAATATGAGATATGAAGCCATAAAAATCCTAGAAGAAAATACAGGCAGTAATGTCTCTGACAACAACCACAGCAATTTTTTCTAGATGTATCTCCTGAGGCAAGGGAAACAAAAGCAAAAATAAACTATTGGGACTACATCAAAATAAAAAGTTTCTGCACAGCAAAGGAAACAATCAACCAACTAAAAGGCAACCTACAGAACGGGAGAAGATATTTTCAAAGGACATATCTGATAGAAGAGTTAGTATACAAAAATACATGAAGAACTTATAAAACTCAACATCCAAAAAACAAATAATCCAATTAATAAATGCGTAGAAGACAAGAACAGATATTTCTCCAAAAAAGACACGTGAAATAATGTTCATCATCACCGTCAGGGAAATGCGAATCAAAACTACAATGAGATTATCACCTCACACCTTAGAATGACTGAAATCAACAATACAAGAAATGACTGGTGCTGGGAAGGACATAGAGGAAAAGGAACCCTTGTGTATTGCTGGTGGGAGTGCAAACTGGTGCAGGCACTGTGGAGAATATGGAGGTTCCTCAAAAAGTTAGAAATCAAACTACCCTAAGATCCATCAATTGCATTACTAGGTATTTACCCAAAGAATTAAAAAACACTAATTCTAAGGATATGTACACCCTTATGTTTATAGCAGCATTATTTATAATAGCCAAGTTATGGAAGCGGCCCAAGTGTCCATTAACTGATGCATGGATAAAGAAGAGATGTTATGTATATATGTGTACATACAATGGAATACTATTCAGTGATAAAAAATAATAAAATCTTGCAATTTACAATGCAATGGATGGAGTTGAGAGTATAATGCTAAGTGAAATAAGTCAGAGAAAGACAGATACTATATGATTTCACTCCTATGTGGAATTTAAGAAACAAAACAAATAAAGAAAAAAAAAAAAGAAAAGAAAGAGAGAAACCAGGAAAGAGATTATAGAGAACAAACAAAGTTACCAGCAGGGAGGAGGAGATGTGTTAAATAGGTGGTGGGGATTAGGGAATGCATTTTGTTGTGATGAGCGCCAGGTGATGTATGGAACCATTGAATCACTATGTTGTATACTCAAAACTAATATAACACTGTATCTTAACTCACTGTAATTAGAATGAAAACTTAAAAAAGATGATAAAAGCCAGTCATAAAATATATATAAAAAACATAAGTACTGTGTGTCAATTTTAAGTAAAAAATCTTAAATTTATGTTTTAAGTAAAAATCCTGCACATTTTAAAATTTAAATCTTTTGATGGACATTTAGGCTCTTTCCATAATTTGGCTATTAAGTGAAATAAGTCATAGGGAGAAAGACAGATACCGTATGTTTTCACTCTTATGTGGATCCTGAGAAACTTAACTGAAGACCATGGGGGAGGGGAAGAAAAAAAAATTTAGAGAGGGAGGGAGCCAAACCATAAGAGACTCTTAAAAACTGAGAATAAACTGAGGGTTGATGGGGGGTGGGTGCTGGGCATTGAGGAGGGCACCTGTTGGTATGAGCACTGGGTGTTGTATGGAAACCAATTTGAGAATAAATGTCATATTAAAAAATAATAAATAAATAAATAAATAAATAAATATTAAATCTTTAATTCTGTACTTTAAACAATATCTTCAATCAGCAATCACCCAAAATAGTAGTGCCAAATGCCTTGAACAAAACAGTTTCAGGAAAGAAAGGTTACTTAATGCCACCCTTTTTTTCTGTTTTAGATTTTTTTCTAGTAAAGTTAATACATTATAGCTCCAAAAAGTAGACTGCTAACAGATTATCATGGCATTTAAAAATAAAATGTGAGTGAAAGGAGGCCTATGACCTACTTACCATGTTATAGCATTGGAAAATCGACAAGAAAAATAAATACAATAGAAAATGTATTTTCTATTTTGTCTAAGATTCCCCAGAAAATAAGTATAAAATATTTTTGCATCAGTGAAACAGTAAACTTATCTTACAAAATTATTTGTTCTTAATTTTATATTAAATCAGCCCATCATATGCATACTACAGAAGTTATTTGACTGATGGTTGTATAATATTCGCAACTTGTTTATATCCTTTCTTCCTTTTCTATAACAAAACTACTTCCCAGGTTGTCTTTCCACAGGGAGAGTGAGAGATTAACATAAAGCATGCCCTTTAAAAGAAAAATGATGTTTTTCCTGTATATTTCCGAATATATCTATTATTAAGGAAACAAAAGAATCAGAATATAAGGAACTATTATTGTCAACCATCTGTTGGATATATAATGCCAGATGTAATGAGGTAATTCCCAGTCCAGTTATCAATCTTCTTCATGAATATGCCTATTTATTTATTGGCAGCAAAGTGTCAAATAGAGGTAAAAAAAAAAAAAAAGAAAGAAAGAAAGAATGGGAGACAATCTAAATAAATAAAGAAATGATAATTCAATTATAATTTCAGGGACTTAAAATGGTCATTGTTCACATAGAATATTCTATTTGAAACAAATCCATACACTTAATGTTTATGTTTCTGTTTATATGATTTATATTATCACAGATTAATGACTCTAGATTTAACTGCTTCATCACAAACAGAAGAAAATGTCAGAGGTATTGCTGCTTACTCTTATGAAATCATCATTATGGTCAAAATAAAGAAAAGCAAGAAAGCCAAACAAATTACAACATTTTTATATATTTTACCATTGGTTTTATTTATGATCTTTGCCACCATCATGCTTCTGTATTTAAATATTTAAATTTAAATATCAAAATGCATTTTTTCAATTAATTAATAATATGTATTGTGACAAATTACATTTGTCCTGTCTTCCCCAATAATACTAGAGCAAGATAATTAAGAGATTTTCAAGGTAAGTATTTTGTTTTCATCCTTTATGAAGCAAATCACTAAATATCATAAAGCTGTCTACTAATTGACACTTTTCTTTAGTTTTTTTAACTAAGCTTTTTTTTAAACTAAAACTTCTTTGTGTTGATAAAATAGTTTTAAAACTGAACTGTGGAGTTGTTTATATGAATCGATGTGATAAAATGTCACATAATTACATAATAAACTTATGAAAAATTTAGTGGGACTTCTGATTTCAGCTCTGATATTTAAAGAGCTTGGAAGTCATCATTTATATCCTAACAACAACAACAACAGCAGCAGCAACAAAAGCAGATACATACTGAAAATATTCATCAAAATTGAAGTTGCAGGGCAAACTGCCATCCCAAAATCTGGAGAGACAGGTGCAAACAGAGGCTCAAAAACTAAGGTGAGTTTACCTGGGAATGAAACAGCTGGAGTTAGAAACTAGTAGAAACACCCAAATAGTAACTTTAGGCATTGCTGGAGGCACCAAGTTGACTAGCATTAGAGTTAGTGACAGATGGAGGCCTGCAAACCTGTGACATACCCACAATTTTGTTGCTTTTACCTCCAGAAATTGCACTCAGTTCTCACAATGAAGAGTCAAGAAAAACCCTCAAGAGGTGGTGATATGTAACCTCAGTGACAGGAGCAGGGAGTATGTGGCGAAGTGGAAATGCACCCAGAGCTCTTTCCATAAGAAAGGCAATCTCAACAGGAGAAAAGAATTTACCACAGTTTTAACCAACCTGAAGGGTTTCAGCATTTGTTAGATATCTGTTTCACCAAAAGGAGAAGAGGAAGCTGAGCAATCCTTGTGAAGGTCACAGCCTAGGAACACAGGCCCAGTAGAAGACTGATATTTAATCAGAAGATAAGAAAACAAGGTTTCACTTCTTTCTGTACCTTACTTCCACATCAACACAGCTGCAGAATAATAACAGTGACATTAAAAGCTAGAGTACATATGAATCACAGCTGGACTTCTATCCAGATTCACATAAAACCACTAACAACTATTTGTTTTAGTCCCTATTAACTGGTACACCATGTCCAATTTTTAACAAAAATAATTACAAGGTGTGCTAAAAGAAAGTAAAAACACAGTCTGAAGGGACAAAGCAAAGATTGGAACCACATATGATCCAGCTTTATCACATAGAGAAGATTATCACATAGAGAAGTTAAAGTAACTACGATTAATATCTCAAGGGTCTATAGAAAAAAAATAGACATGTGAAAGTACATAAGTAATACAAGCAGAGACATGAAAACTGTGAGACAAAAGGAACTGCTAGCAAATTAAAGCATGGTAATACATAGGAGAATGTTAGTGATAGGATTATCAGCAGACTGGATACAGACAAGGAAGGAATCAATGAGCTTCAATGAGCTTCGAAACCTGTCAATAGGAATTGCCTAAACTGGAAAACAAAGTAAAAAAATAATTAAAAAACAAAACAACAGAACATCCAAGCACTGTGGTGCAATTTGAAAAGTCATAACACATTTAACAGGACTGCTAGGCTGACAAAAGAGACACAATGTAGAAGATTTACTGGAAAAATAATGACAAATAATGTTACAAAGTTTGTGATATACACATGCAATAAATTCAGAAAGCTCAAGAAATCAGTAACAAAGGTAAACATCTAAACCTAGGTGTGTCATATTCAAGCTGCAGAAAAACCAAGACAATGAGAAAAGTATTTAAAGCGGTCAAAGAGTAAAAAAAAATCTTAATTTTGGAGGAACAAGGATAAGAGTTACATCAGATTTCTCAACAGAAACCATGCAAGAAAGAGGAAAGTGAAACATTAAAGAGTTAAAGAAAAACATATTTTTTAAAAATGCACCAAGCTGGAATTTTATAACCAGCGAAAGTGATGAAGAAACACTTTTTCAGATAAGCAAAACTTGAGAGACCTCATTGACAGCAGACCAGCACTGTAAGAAATGTGAATAGAAGTTCTTCAAGGACATGAAAGTAATAACACAAAACAAAAGCATAGTGAGATGTCTTATTATACACAGTAGGAGAGTTATAACCAAGAAGACAGACAAGAGCAAAGTTGGAGAAAGACATAGATTAATCAGATCCTTCATCCACTGCTGGTGGATATTTAATATGGTATATCTACTTGAAAAACATTTTGTAAGTTCCTCGATAAATTAAATATAGACTTATAATTTGACCATGCAATTTCATTCGTAGTTATATGACCAAGTTCATTGCAAACATGTTCATGAAAAAACCTGTAAAGACATATTTATAACAACATTATGGTAACAAAGCGGAAAAGGAAAGCAAATTCATAAAGTGATGATTGGATAATCTAACCGTGTCAGTGACAAGACAACGGGCTGTTATCCAGCCAATAAAAGAATGATATATGTTACAACATTGATGAACCTTGAAAACATTAAAGTGAAAGAAGCCAAAAACCAAAGACCATGTATTGTACAATTGCAATATATATAATGTTTAGAACAGGCAAATTCACAGAGATAGGAAGTAAATTAGTGGTTTCCAGGGGTAAGTAAGTGTAAGAGGTCTAGGAACTGACTTCTAAGAAGTCTGAGTTTTCTTTTCTGGTAATGATCATTTCCTATAATCACAGAGTGGCAATAATTGCACTTGTAAATATACTAAAATGATTTGTACACTTTGAAATGGTGAATGGTTATGTGCATTAATAAAATAGCACAATGAGATATCACTACATGTCTGTTTAAGTTCTTTAAAAAGTCAACACAAAACAAAAAATAAATAAGTCCATAAAAATTATAAAATATAAGATGATTTATTTACTTTAATGATTATAGATTATTTTAAAAAGTAGAAATGCTAAGCCAAATCATTTCACTGATAATTTTTTATTGTTTCATTAATCATCAAGCATGGAAAAGTAAAACTACTCAAAATTATTTAGAACAAAATCATCAATATCCAATTAAACAGAAGAGAAACTATTATTCTCTTTAAGATTATTATTGTGTGATAACTAGCCTAAAATGTCTAATTCTTTTATGTTTGTACAGCAATGACTCTTTTCCATAAATAGAAAAGATTTCCTTTGCACTATTAGGAATATCTTAATGGAAAGACAAGCTGTCATTCTAGTTGCTACAGTAATGTTTTAAATTTTAGCCTTATTGATAGAAGAGTCACTTAAAGAACACATTATAGAAAAGAAAGCAACAATGGACAAAAGTTAGCAAATATATCACTAATAAACTTTTATCAGTTTGCAATTAGAGTAGATAATTTCCAAGGTTCTTCTTTATATTGTATAAGTCATTCATAAATTCTTTAAGTTCTTAATTCTAGGGCCAATGTACCACAAATATAATAGTATTTGACCTTTCTTTTGTTATATAACCATGTCCCTAATTGAAATATAGTCTTCACGGGGCACGTGGGCGGCTCAATCTGTTAAGCATCCAACTTCATTTCCACTCAGGTCATGATTTCATGTTTAGGTGAGTTTGAGCCCACTGTTGGCTCTGCTCTGACAGCACAGAGCCTGTTCAGTGTAGAGTCTGCTTGGGATTCTCTTTCCCACACACATGCATACGTCTCTCTCTCTCACACAAAATAAACAAAAAAAAAAAAAAAAAGGAGAGAGAGAGAAAGAAATATAGTCTTCATTTTCTTTCCCTAATTAGTTAAAACATGATAAACATTACCAAGTATCCAAAGCATATAACTAAAAATTGATTTTATTTTCATAGCAAATGGAACTTTGGGAAACATTTATTTTCTAATTCTTTTCGTTAGATGAATTGTTTTAATAATAGGAATAACCCTGATTTTGTAATATGTATTTATTTTTTTCTTCAGTTATTTTTAAGTTCTACATATCAATATAATGAAAACCCATATGCAAATTTAGGAGGGCCATGAAATATTTTTTTCATTAGTTATTTTTAAGTCATACATATCAATATAATTAAAATCCATATGCAAATTTAAGAGGGCCATGAAATTAAGTTTAAGATTTATTGGTGCTTTTAAACATTAAAATATAATAAAGAAGGTTTCAATTCAATAGATAGTAAGCTTGTGAAAATCCAAATCTTCATGCTTAATAGTCATAGCTTAGTATAAATTACAAACAAAAATTGTTGAGGATGGATGTTTGTAATAATATGCTTCTGCCTACACAGAAAATACGTCATTTTATCTTGTTCTCAGTTGTCACTAAAAATTGAGGACGATAAAATGCATCTTAATTTTTCTTTAAAGCATTCGTTTTATAAATATGTCATGAGGATTTTTTTTACAAAAATTAACTTGCAGTAAGCAAAACACTAGGTTTCTGAATCTACAAGAAGGATAATAATTGAAAGAATAATAATTAATATTTCTCAGTATAGAAATTACCTTGTACTTTTTGATTCATCTTGTCATGACTTGCCACAGTACTCTTGATTGCCACTTAATATGATAACATTATTATTGGCTTGTGATGTTGTTATTTTCATTATCCTGTTGTTTTAATAAGTCTGCATCATAAGATTAGTGTGGAGTAAATACTAATATATTACAGTCAAAAATTGAATTTTTTTTAGAGTATATTTGGTAGTTTTACTAGGGAAAATATATGCAACAAATTCTTCTTAGCATCAAAGCTTTTTTTGAATTAAAAGATCAAGAAATGGTGGATATCCTTATACTTTCCCAGTTAACACAAATAGCTAAAGTGTATTATCAGAAAAGTAAGATAATACAAGAACATTTGATATATTTATATCTACAAATGTCTCTTATTTTTATGAGTAATTTGATGAAAATTTGCCTATTATTAACTCTGATATTGACAAGGAAATTTCAGTATAATTTTTAAAGTTAATTTTTTCAGCTTTTTGAGATGTGATTGGGATATATAATTGTGTAAGTTTAAGATGTATGCAGTGATTAGATGATCATATTTACTGCACATAGGCTGGGCATTTAATTTCATAGACTTTTCAATATAAGATGTTATTCATTTGTTCTTTTTATTTTATGACTGGTTTAACTTTGTTTCAGTACAACTTTGATTCTTGCATTATAAAACCTAATTCTTTTTTTGTTTATACTTCTTATAAATTAGTCCTTGTTCTCTTAATAATAGAACTTCAGAATATTATATGTAAATTAAGTAGTGAAATAGGTAATGTTTATTTTTTAAATTTTTTAAAATTCATTTTGAGAGAGAAGAGTCAGAGACAGAGACAGAGAGAGAAAGAGAGAGACAGAGTGAGCAGGGGAGGGGCAGAGAGAGAGAGGGAGACACAGAATCTGAAACAGGCTCCAGGCTCTGAGCTGTTAGCACAGAGCCTGACTCGGCGAACTCACCAGCCATGAGATCATAACCAGAGCTGAAGTCAGAGGTTCAACCGACTGAGCCAGCCAGGTGACCCAGGTAATGTTTACTTTAAAATGCATACTTACAGTATAGATGGTTAATAATTTTTAGTATGTGTATGGAATAGGCATGGAATAATCTATTGTTTATAGCATCCACTCAAGCCTTATCCTGTACTAAGTGATCCTAATTTTGTTTGACTGTGAAAGTAATATAACCAGTTATAAATCTCCTAGTCTTTCTTACAAATTGTCTATGGTACAAATAGTGTTGTCTAATATTTTCAACAAGTGCATCAATAACAATAAACACAAATGGAACTCTTCTAGTGATTTATATGAAGGTTTGCTTTTCTGAAATAGATTTCAAAGCTTTTACATGTGTAGTTTCCACCTATTTTTTTTTCCTTTCTGGAACATAATAATAATGGTTGGAACAAAAGTAATCATCTTACTGCTATGAGAGAAAGGCTGGGAGAATTACAGAGTCCATTTCTTCATATGTGAACTACTGAAATGACATTAATAGTATGTTCACTTGGTTTGTTGTTGGACAATATACACAAACGTAAATACAAAATTAATTTAATTAATTTATTACAAAGAAGAAAAGCTGGTAACACCTACAATTAAAAGATATTTTAAATGTAGAAATTAAAGAAATATCTCCTCTTTATACTTTCATTTTAAGTTTTATATAAAAAACAACTTATTCACAAGTTCTTCATATGAAATTTGTATGCTTATAGGCAGGTTAGATGATGTTGAATATTGTAACTATACACATATATGGTTAAATATAATGTGCTTACTTCATAAGATGAGATTTTTAAAATGTCAAGTTTGAGGGTGCCTGGGTGGCTGTTGTTAAGCATCTGACTTCGGCACAGGTCATAATCTCATGGTTCATGAGTTCGAGTCCCACATTGGATGAGCTCAAACCCTGCTTCAGGTGAGCTCAAGCCCCACTTCAGGTGAGCCCGACTTCCTGAAGAGGGAGAGCCTCTCCCTCTCTCTATCCTTCTACCCCTCCTGGGATTCTCTCATTCTCTCTTTCTCTCTCTCTCTCTCTCTCTCTCTTTCTGCCCCTCATTCACTTGTGCCATCTCTCTAAAAAAGAAAAAAATGTCGCGTTTGAAAATTAGAAATATTTTTTGTTACCTGGAGAAGACTGAACTCAATAAGACATAATATAAAACATATTTAAGATGATATATATATTAAAAATATTTTAGTGATATATATCACAGCCAATTACCTTAAAGAAGAAAAATATTTAAATGTTAAAAAAATATAGCAAGGTGATAGAAAGGAAACAGACTTATATTCTTCTTTGTTTTAGAAAAGTTAGACTGAGACACTTTCTTTTGTCACATGCTACATTTACTTATTAAATGCTTATGTTACTGACATAATTAGTTACCATCCCACATCTTCACACCACTTATACACATACACACTTAGAGGCAAAAATCTCCTGGACAAAGATATTCAGCCTTTTACTTTACTAAGGATTTCCCTTAAAACAATTGTTTATTTAATTAAATAAATTAGTTTTGAGCATATATTCAGTTTTTGCCACTATGTTTGTTTGTTTTTTAATGCTTATTTATCTTGAGAGAGAGAGAGAGAGCACACACAAGTAGAGGAGGGGCAGAGAGTGAGAGAGTGAGAGAGAGAGAGAGAGAGAGAGAATTCCAAGCAATCTCTGCACTGTCAGAGGCTGAGATCTCATATTAAATAGCATTAAATAAAATAAATAGCATTAAATAAACATTTACATAAGTGAAAAATTACTCACATTTATTTAAAAACTCAGAAATAACTAAACAAATATAGAAAGTCGTGAAATAAAAGCAGATCAAATTCTATAAAGAAATTGAGAGAAAAGACAATTCTCTCAGAAATGTTAGACAATTGCAAGGTATTCAATGGAGAGTGAATATAATCGAAAATGTTATAAGGGAAGCGAGCAAATTATTTTCTATGATTTTAGGAAAAGATAACTCATGTAATTATTTTGGCAACACAGAAAAATCATCATTACTGCAATATTTGTGAATCAGTTTATACAATTGTATTAGCTAGGATCTGTGGAGAAACAAGATAATGAGGTATCTATCCAATAAATGTATCTACATCTGTATACACTGATATTGATTATTTATCCATCTACTGAGTTCTTTTCTTTCTATCCTTTTTCTTTCTTTCCTTCCATTTCCATTTCCCTTTCTTCTTTTTTTCATTTGTCTGGATTTATTTATTTGTTTGTTTGTTTGTTTGTTTGTTTAAAGGATTTGGCTCATGTGATATATTGTGAGGCTGGCAAGTCAAAAATTTATTGATCAGGCTGACAGGCTGATCTTTGAGTAAGAGGTAATGTTAATGTAAGAGTTAATGTAAGAGTTAATCTTGCAGTTTAGAGTCAGAATTCTGTAAGACAGCAGGCTTACGCAGGGTTTATATGTTGCAGTCTTGATTCTTGATTAGAATTTCTTTTTCTTTGGGAAACCTCAGCCTTTGTAAGTTAGATTCTTTGATATATTCTTTAAAATGCAAATTTTATATATGTAGTTAGATTAGTCAATAAGTACAGTTTTTGAATATGTAGAGGTCTATTTGAGGATTGTCATGCTTTGTTAAAATAATTATAAAATATATGCTCATGATTTTTGAATAATATCTTTATTTAATGAATTATCTTTATGGATATTATGTTTTTGGTTTCTTCATATTTACTTCATATTATTTTTCTCATTTATATTTAATGATAGTTCAATTTTGAACAGAAAGAAAACCCAAGTTGCCATAAAGATAGATTTGATTACATCAGCAAGTCTAAGTATTTTCCATTTCTTAGGAATCAATATACTGATTTTTAGAAATGTCTGCTTTCATCATTCCATTTCATGTTTGCTTTGATAACAATTCCTCTCTGCTCTCCAATCTGCAAATTAAAAATCAGGACTCCCAATCAGTCTCTGACAAAGGTGTGCAATTCAGGAAAGATAACTGTGTCAACTAAAAATCTCCCAGAGTCGTTGAAATATATATTACAGTCAACTAACCCTTCATTCTCTACATAATTTATTTGCTGGAAAAAATCATTAAAATTCAAGAGACAGAAATTTCCTCAGAAGATTACATTCTCTTTAATGTCAGAATTAGTTATAGTCATTTTTTCTGTATCAAAGGGAGCCTAGGTGGCTCAGTCACTTACGTGTCCAACTCTTAATGTTGGCTCAGGTCATAATCTCATGCTTGAGATCAAGCCCCATGGCAGGCTCTGACAGTGCAGAACTTGGTTGGAATTCTCTCTCTCTCTCACTGTTTGCCCCTCCTCTACTTGTGTGTTTGCTCTCTCTCTCTCTCAAAATAAATAAGCATTAAAAAACAAAAACAAACAAACAAACATAGTGGTACCTTTATAGGTAACATAATGGCATTAATTTCATGTCTATCAATAATCATTCTGAATAATGGCTAAATGCTCCAATCAAAGGGTGTCAGGGTGACAAGGGTGTCAGAACAGATTAAAAAAAAATTCAGGGGCGCCTGGGTGGCTCAGTCGGCTAAGCGGCCGACTTCGGCTCAGGTCACGATCTCGCGGTCCGTGAGTTTGAGCCCCGCGTCGGGCTCTGTGCTGACAGCTCAGAGCCTGGAGCCTGTTCAGACTCTGTGTCTCCCTTTCTCTCTGCCCCTCCCCTGTTCATGCTCTGTCTCTCTCTGTCTCAAAAATAAATAAACGTTAGAAAAATTAAAAAAAAAATTCAATACCCATCTATATGCTGCCTACAAGAAACTTGTTTTAGACCTAAGGACACCTGCAGATTGAAAGTGAGGGGATGGAGAGGCATCTATGATGCTATTGGACATCAAAAGAAAGAGTAGCAATGCTTATGGCAGACAAACTAGATTTTATTTTATTTATTTTTAATTTGTTTTTTTTTACATTTATTTATTTTTGAGAGACAGGGAGAGACAGAGTGTGAGCAGTGGAGGGGCAGAAAGAGAAAGAGACACAGAACCTAAAGCAGGCTCCAGACTCTGAGCAAGCTGTCAGCACAGAGCCTAATGCGGGGCTCGAGCCTATGAACCATGAGATCATGATCTGAGATGAAGTCAGACACTTAACTGACTGAGCCACCTGAGCACCCCAAAGAAAAAGTAGATTTTAAACCAAAGACTGGAACAGCAAAGATGGCCTAAATCCAGCAAAAGAAGAGAAATAATAAAAATCAGAGCAGAAATAAACAATATAGAATCTAAAAAAACTGTAGAGCAGATCAACGAAACCAAGAGTTGGTTTTTTGAAAAAATAAACAAAATTGATAAACCTCTAGCCAGGCTTCTCAAAAAGAAAAGGGATATCACCCAAAGAGATAAAATCATGAATGAAAATAGAATTATTACAACCAATCCCTCAGAGATACAAGCAATTACCAGGGAACACTATGAAAAATTATATGCCAACAAACTGGACAACCTGGAAGAAATGGACAAATTCCTATACACCCACACTCTTCCAAAACTCAGGCAGGAGGAAATAGAAAGCTTGAACAGACCCATAACCAGCGAAGAAATTGAATCAGTCATCAAAAATCTCCCAACAAATAAGAGTCCAGGACCAGATGGCTTCCCAGGGGAGTTCTACCAGACATTTAAAGCAGAGATAATCCCTAACCTTCTCAAGCTATTCCAAAAAATAGAAAGGGAAGGAAAACTTCCAGACTCATTCTATGAAGCCAGTATTACTTTGATTCCTAAACCAGACAGAGACCCAATAAAAAAAGAGAACTACAGGCCAATATCCCTGATGAATATGGATGCAAAAATTCACAATAAGATACTAGCAAATTGAATTCAACAGCATATAAAAAGAATTGTTCACCATGATCAAGTGGGATTCATAACTGGGATGCAGGGCTGGTTCAACATTCGCAAATCAAACAATGTGATATATCACATTAATAAAAGAAAAGATAAGAACCATAAGATCCTGTCAATCGATGCAGAAAAGGCCTTTGACAAAATTCAGCAACCTTTCTTAATAAAAACCCTTGAGAGAGTCGGGATAGAAGGAACATACTTAGAGATCATAAAAGCCATTTATGAAAAGCCCACAGCTAACATCATCCTCAACGGGGAAAAACTGAGAACTTTTTCCCTGAGATCAGGAACACGACAGGGATGTCCACTCTCACTGCTGTTGTTTAACATAGTGTTGGAAGTTCTAGCATCAGCAATCAGACAACAAAAGGAAATCAAAGGCATCAAAATTGGCAAAGATGAAGTCAAGCTTTCACTTTTTGCAGATGACATGATATTATACATGGAAAATCTGATAGACTCCACCAGAAGTCTGCTAGAACTGATACATGAATTCAGCAAAGTTGCAGGATACAAAATCAATGTACAGAAATCAGTTGTATTCTTATACACTAATAATGAAGCAACAGAAAGACAAATGAAGAAACTGATCCCATTCACAATTGCACCAAGAAGCAAAAAATACCTAGGAATAAATCTAACCAAAGATGTAAAAGATCTGTATGCTGAAAACTATAGAAAGCTTATGAAGGAAATTGAAGAAGATATAAAGAAATGGAGAAACATTCAGTGCTCATGGATTGGAAAAATAAATATTGTCAAAATGTCAATACTACCCAAAGCTATCTACACATTCAATGCAATCCCAATCAAAAATGCACCAGCATTCTTCTTGAAACTAGAACAAGCAATCCTAAAATTCATATGGAACCACAAAAGACCCCAAATAGCCAAAGTAATTTAGAAGAAGAAGACCAAAGCAGGAGGCATCACAATCCCAGACTTTAGCCTCTACTACAAAGCTGTCATCATCAAGACAGCATGGTATTGGCACAAAAACAGACACATAGACCAATGGAATAGAATAGAAACCCCAGAACCAGACCCACAAACGTATGGCCAACTAATCTTTGACAAAGCAGGAAAGAACATCCAATGAAAAAAAGACAGTCTCTTTAACAAATGGTGCTGGGAGGACTGGAGAGCAACATGCAGAAGATTGAAACTAGACTGCTTTCTCACACCATTCACAAAAATAAACTCAAAATGGATAAAGGACCTGAATGTGAGACAGGAAACCATCAAAACCCTAGAGAAGAAAGCAGGAGAAGACCTCTCTGACCGCAGCCGTAGCAATTTCTTATTTGACACATCCCCAAAGGCAAGGGAATTAAAAACAAAAATGAACTGTTGGGACCTCATGAAGATAAAAAGCTTCTGCACAGCAAAGGAAACAACTAACAAAACTAAAAGGCAACCAACGGAATAGGAAAAGATATTTGCAAATGACATATCGGACAAAGGGCTAGTATCCAAAATCTATAAAGAGCTCACCAAACTCCACACCCAAAAAATAAATAACCCAGTGAAGAAATGGGCAGAAAACATGAATAGACACTTCTCTAAAGAAGACATCCGGATGGCCAACAGGCGCATGAAAAGATGCTCAACGTCGCTCCTCATCAGGGAAATACAAATCAAAACCACACTCAGATATCACCTCATGCCACTCAGAGTGGCCAAAAGGAACAAATCAGGAGACTATAGATGCTGGAGAGGATGTGGAAAAATGGGAACCCTCTTGCACTGTTGGTGGGAATGCAAATTGGTGCAGCCACTCTGGAAAACAGTGTGGAGGTTCTTCAAAAATTAAAAATAGACCTACCCTATGACCCAGCAATAGCACTGCTAGGAATTTACCCAAGGGATACACGAGTACTGATGCATAGGGGCACTTGTACCCCAATGTTTATAGCAGCACTCTCAACAATAGCCAAATTATGGAAAGAGCCTAAATGTCCATCAACTGATGAATGGATAAAGAAATTGTGGTTTATATACACAATGGAGTACTACGTGGCAATGAGAAAGAATGAAATATGGCCTTTTGTAGCAACGTGGATGGAACTGGAGAGTGTGATGCTAAGTGAAATAAGCCATACAGAGAAAGACAGATACCATATGTTTTCACTCTTATGTGGATCCTGAGAAACTTAACAGAAACCCATGGGGGAGCGGAAGGGAAAAAAAAAAGAGTTTAGAGTGGGAGAGAGCCAAAGCGTAAGAGACTCTGAAAAAACTGAGAACAAACTGAGGGTTGACGGGGGGTGGGAGGGAGGGGAGGGTGGGTGATAGGTATTGAGGAGGGCACCTTTTGGGATGAGCACTGGGTGTTGTATGGAAACCAATTTGACAATAAACTTTATATATTGAAAAAATAAAATAAAAATAAAAACAATAAACCAAAGACTGTAACAAGAGATGAAGAAGGCATTATGTCATAATTAGGAGGCCTATCCATCAAGAAGATCTAATATTTGTAAAGTAAATGTTTATGCCTCCAACTTGAGAGCACCCAAATATATAAATCGATTAATAACAAGCATAAAGAAACTCATTGGTAATCATACAATAATAGTAGGGGACTTTAACACCCCACTTACAACAATAGACAGATAATCTAAGCAGAAAAGCAACAAGGAAACAGTGGTTTTGAATGACACACTGGACCAGATGGACTTCCTAAAGCAGAATACACATTCTTTTGATTGTACATGGACCATCCTCCAGAACAGATCACATACTGGGTCACAAATCAGTCCTCAACAGGTACAAAAAGATTAAGATCATGCCATGCATATTTTTAGACCACAACACCGTGAAACTTGAAGTCAACCACAATAAAATTTTTGGAAAGAATACAAATACATTGAGGTTAAAGAATATCCTACTAAAGAATAAATGGGTTAACCAGGAAATTAATAAAATTTTAAAAAGCACATGGAAGCAAATCAAAATGAAAACACAAAGGCCCAAAACCTTTGAGATGCAGCAGAGGCAGTCCTAAGAGGGAAGTATATTGCAATAGAGGCCCAGCTCAAAACGCAAGTAAAGTCTCAAATATGCAACCTAAGCTTACAATTAAAGGAGGTAGAAAAGGGGAAAGCTTTCATTTTTTTACCATTTAGTATGATTTTTTCTGTGAAGTTTTGGAAGACACCCTTTATCAAGATTCAGGAAGTTTTATTCTATTCTTAATTTTTTGAATGTTTTTAATCATGTAAATGTGTCTTGTCCAATGTTTTTACTATATCAATACAGATAACATGAGGGTTGTGTATTTTATTTTATTAAAATGGTTTATTAGAGTGATTGTTTTGCATATGTTGAAACAATTTACATACATGACACTCGGCCATGACATACAATTTTTTATTAACTTACTCATTTTAACTAGTATTTTGGTGAAGATTTCTGCATATATATTAATAAAGGATATTGGTCTATATTTGTTTCTCTTGTATCGTCTTTGGTTTTTGTAACACTAACATCACAGATGTATTCTTTTCTATTTTTTTAGATGCAATTGTAAAAGACTGCTGTTAATTCTTTAAATAATTGGTAAGAATTACTGAGTGAAACTATCTAGATCTTGTCTATTTTTTCTTTTTTTTTTTATCAAAAGTTTTGTAACTAATAGTTGTGACTAATAGTTGTTACAAGTCTTTTCAAATTTAATCTTAAGTCAGTTTCAGTAGTTTGCTTCTAGTAATTTGTCAATTTCTTTAGGTTAACTAATGTATTGGCAGTTGTATGTTTATAGTATTGTTAATTATACCCCCCCCCTTTTTTTCTGGAAGATGAGTTAATGTTCACTCTTTAATTTTTAGTTTTAGTATTTGAGTTTCTTCTGCTTTCATCTTGGTCAGTCTCATTAAAAATTTGTTAATAGTGTTGACAGTTTCAAAAAGCAACTGTTTATTTCATTGATACCTCTATTTTTTGTATATTCCCCAACTTTATTCACTTTCCTCTATGCTTCATTTTTTACTTCCTTCTGCTTCAGCTTAGTCTTTCTTTTTCTAGTTTCTTAAGATGAAAAGATAAGCTGTTGATTTGAGATCTTTCTTATTTTTTAAAATAGGAATTTAAAGCTATAAAGTTCCCTTTAAGCACTACTTTTACTATATCCCTAAAGCTTTATGTTGTTTTCATTTACATTCATCTTGAAGTATTTTCAAATTTCATATTTATTTCTTTTTGATCTTGATTATTTAGACTTTTAATGCTTGATTTTTACATATTTGTGGGTTTCCAAAATTTCCTTCTGTTATATCCATGCATGTCTCAGAGAATATACTTTTCTTTGCAATCCTTTACATATAGTAAAGCTTGTTTTATATGTTTTATGGCCTAACACATTAGTCTTTCCTACATAATTTTTCATGGGCACTTGAGAAGAATGTACATTCTGCTGTTGTTGGGTGGAATATACAGATATCTTGCATATATATGCATCTATTAAGTATATAGTGCTGTTCAGATATCTATTGCTGATCTTTAGTCTAGTTGTTATATTATTACTGGAAAAGGGGTCTCAAAATCTCCAACCATTAATGTTAGTTTGTTACTGTCTCCCTTCAATTCTATGTTTTTCCTTCATATATCTAGATAGATAGATAGATAGATAGATAGATAGATAGATAGATCTATCTATATATATATTCTCCACCCCCAGGCTGCTAATCCTAGCACACTGTTTCATATTTTGGGGGTTCTATTATTAGGTACACATATTTTAATAATTTTATATCATCTTGGTATATTGAGCTTATCTTTATACTGTCATAATAATATTAGTATTATAAAATGTTGCAAAGCTTCCACTAAGATCAGGAACAGGACAAGGATGTTGTTACCTCTCACCACTTCTATTCAATATAGTACTAGAAGTCCTAGCAACAGCTATTAGAAAACATAAAGAAATGGTGGTTCCTGGGTGTCTCAGTCGATTGAACAACTGACTCTTGACTTCAGTTCAGGTCATGGTGCCAGGGTCATGGGATTGGGCCCACATCAGGTTCTGTTCTGAGTGCTCAGGCTGCTTAAGATTCTCTCTCCCCCTCTCTCTCTCTGCCTCTTCCCTGCTTATGGTCTCTCTCTCTCTCAAAAAGAAAGAGAAAGAAAGAAAGAAAGAAAAAGAGAGAAAGAAAGAAAGAGAGAAAGAAAGAAAGAAAAAGACAAGAAAATGTAAAAAAAAGGCATTCAAACTGGTAAGGAAGAAGTAAAACTCCCACTATTTGCAGATGACATGATGCTATAAACAGAAAAATCTGCATCAAAAAACTACTAGAAATGATAAATAAACTCAGTAAAGTTGCAGGATATAAAATCAATGTGCAGAAATGTGTTGCTTTCCTATACACTGTGAACTAATAATGAAGCAACAGAAAGGGAAATTAAGAAAACAATTCCAGGGGCACCTGGGTGGCTTAGTTGGTAAAGCATCTGACTTCAGCTCAGGTCATGATTTCACAGTCCATGAATTCAAGCCCTGCGTCAGGCTCTGTGCTGACAGCTCAGAGCCTGAAGCCTGCTTCATATTCTGTGTCTCCCTCTCTCTCTGTCCCTTCCCTACTCGTGTTCTGTCTCTCTCTCTCTCTTAAAAATAAACATTAAAAAAAATTAAAAAATACTTCATTTACAATTGCACCAAACAATAAAATATGTAGGAATAAACTTAACCAAAGAGGTGAAAGATCTGTACTCTGAAAACTATAAGACACTGACAAAAGAAACTCAGGACAAAACAAAGAACTGGAAAGACATTCCATGCTCATGGGTTGGAAGAACAAATATTGTTAAAATGTCTATACTATCCAAGGCGATCTACAGATTTAATGCAATTTCTATTGAAATACTAAACAGCATTTTTTAACAGAATTAGAACAAGTAATACTAAAGACCTCAAATAGCCAAAGTAATCTTTGGGGGAAAAAAAACAGGTATCACAATTCCAGATTTCAAGTTACACTACAAAGTGACACTTATTAAAACAATATATTACTGTGTTACTGGCATAAAAATAGACACATGGAATGGTGAAAAAGAACAGAAGACCCTAGGGCCCCTGGATGGCTCAGTCGGTTAAGCATCTGACTTCAGCTCAGATCATGATCTCGCGGTTGATGAGTTCTAGCCCCACGTCAGGCTCTGTGCTGACAGCTCAGAGCTTGGAGCCTGCTTTGGATTCTGTGTGTGTGTCTCTCTCTCTGCCCATCCCCCGCTCATGCTCTGTCTTCCTCTGTCTCAATAAAATAAACAAAAAAAAAAAATTAAGAAAAAAAGAACAACAAAAAATCCGGAAATAAACCCATGATTATATGGTTAATAAAACTTCAACAAAGGAGGAATTAATGCACAATAAGAAAAAGATAGTCTCTTCAACAAAAGAGAAAATTGGGTAGCCACATGAAAAAGAATGAACTGGACTATTTTCTTTCACCATATAGAAAATAAAAACAAAATGGCTAAAGACCTAAATGTCTTTAAAAATCCTAGACGGGGGTACAGGCAGTAAATTCTCTGACACTGGACATAGCAAAATTTTTCTAGATATGTCTCCTGAGGCAACATAAATAAAAGTAAAAAATATTAGGTCTATAGGAAAAGTTTCTGCACAGCAAAGGCAACAATCAACCAAAACTAAAAGGCAACTTAGAGAATGGGAGAAGATATTTGCAAAGTCCATCTAGGATAAAAGATTAGAAGCCAAAGTATATAAAGAACTGATACTTGGGGTGCCTGGGTGGCTCCATTCGGTTGGGCATCCAACTTTGGCTCAGGTCATGATCTTACGGTTTGTGGGTTCACTCCCTACACTGGGCTCTGTGCTGACATCCCAGAGCCTGGAGCTTGCTTTGGATTCTGTGTCTCCTTCTCTCTCTGCCCCTCCCCCACTTACGCTCTGTCTCTGTCTCTTAAAAATGAATAAATGTTAAAAAGAATTAAAAAAAAAAGAACTGATACAACTCAACAGTCAAAAACAAATAATCCAATTAAAAAAATAGGCAGAAGACATGAACAGACCTTTCTACAAAGAAGACATCCAGATGGCCAACAGACACAGGAAAAGATGCTCAATATCACTCATCATCAGGAAAATTAAAATCAAAACTCTAATGAAATAATCACTTCACACTTGTCAGAGTGTCTAAAATCAACAACACAAGAAACTGTAAGCTTTGGTGAGGATGGGGAGAAAAAGGAACCTTCTTGCACTGTTGGTGAGAATCAAACTGATGCAACCACTGTGAAAAATAGTATAGAGAGTCCCCGAAAAATTAAAAAATAGAACTACCCTATGATTCAATAATCACACTATTCACTATTTACCTGAAAAGTAGAGAAACACTAATTCTAAGGGTTACATGCACCATTGTATTTATTGCAGCATTATTTATGATAGCCAAATTATGGAAGCAGCCCAAGTGTTCATTTTTTAAAAAGTTTTATTTATTTAAGTAATGTCCATATCCAACGTGGGGTTTGAATTCATGACCCCACAATCAATAGTTGCATGCTCCTCTGAGCCAGCCATGTGTCTCCCAAGTGTCTATTGATAGAGAAATGGATAAAGAAGAGGCGGTGTATATATATACAATGGAATATTATTCAGCCATAAGAAAGAATGAAATCTTAACATTGGTAGTAACAGGGATAGAACTGGAGAGTATAATGCTAAATGAAATGAGTCAGTCAGAGAAAGACAAATACCATATGATCACACTCATATGTGGAATTCAAGAATGAAACAAATTAGGAATGAAAAACAAAAAAGAGAGATAGATAGAGACAGAATGAGAGAGACAAACCAAGAAACAGACTCTTAACTAGAGAGAACAAAATGATGATTACCAGAGGGGAGGTGGGTGGAAGGATGGCTGAAATGGGTGATAGAGTTCAAAGAATGCACTTATTATGATGGAAAAATAATAAAATAAAGAAAAAGAGGGGAAAAGGAGCTGCAAAAATATTCAACCCCTTTCGGCTCAGAATATACTCCTGAGTTATACCCTGAAGATATCACTAAAAAAGACAAAAGTTAAGTGCATGAAAATACGCATTACATTTTAAAATATATAAAAGCTGAAAATTAATAATATATTACAGAATCTTTGAAATGGATCCTATGGCACCTCTTTGGAAAAACAGAATATTTATGAGAATACATAATATTAACTGGATAATTAAACAAAAAATAATCTGATGAATCTAGGTGAACAGTATACAAGTGATCTCTTTTATCATTGTTTCAAACTTCTGACTAAACCACAAATGTATAATAAGTGATTATTTATAAGCTACAAAACTATTATCATATCAAGTAATAAGAGTAATAATGATAGTAAAACAGATCATGTGTCATAATTTCAATGAGAGTATAAAAATAATTCACTTCTTAGTGAAGATTAAAAAACAGTAAAAAAGTGCTGCCATACTTTTGTTACTACTTACAGTTCTGAAAATACTGATTCTAACAATTTTTGCCCTTATTCTCATTGCTTTATGGAGATTTTTCTCAAGGTCCTTACTCCATCATTCCCACTGATTTAACCAAAATACACTCTACTTTTAAAGAGATTACATGAGACATATTTAACAATGAGTAGGAAATCTGTGTCATGAGAGTAAAAACACTACACACTATCTTTATTATAAAAAAATTTTGGAGGGGGAAGCTAGGAAGGCAGTGTAGTAGGAGGATGCTAGGCTTGTCTTGTCTTTTGAACACAACTAGATAACTATCAAATCATTCTGAATACCAAAGAAATCAACCTGAAGACTGACAGAACGAACTCCACAACTAGAGGGTCAGAAGAAACCACATTGAGGAAGAAGTCATAGCTTAGGGGGAAAGGAACTAGAAGCGCTGTGCAAGGGAGCAAGCCCTGGTTGCAGAGAGAGAGAGAGAGAGAGAGAGAGAGAGAGAGGCACACAGGGGAATGCATAAAGAGAACACTTCCCCAAAGCCATTGGCTGGCAAAATAAGAGGAGCTGATTTTTGTGGTTTATTTTGCAACCAGAGAGGCTTGAAGACTGGAGTTTTAAAGGTTAGCAGGCATGGCTGGGATAGAGCCCAGATGACACTGCACTCCTCCTGGAGAGAAGGCAGGCAATGGTCTGGAGGCAGACAGTGTGAAAGTAGTGATTTGGGGGGCACCTGGGACACACAGCAGGAAGGTTGTTCCCTCATGTCAGGTTTTTGGAGACCCCTCTCCAGGGAGAAAGGGGCTGGCTGGCACCATTTCCCTCCTCCACCTCTGAGAATAAACACAGAACCATCTTTGCTTTGACACTGGCACTGGCTGCCTACCCTGCTTATGCCATGTCCCACACTTTTGCACTCTGAAAGTACTGCCCTTCTGGGTCAAGTTTGCCTCAGTCCCAGCACAAAGGGCCCCATCCCCAGAAGGCTAGTAGAAACCCCTGCCCACAACACATCTCCCAAACGAGTTCTGCAGAGCTTCAGTTATAGTGGAAGTAGCATCAGGTCTCATTTAACAAGCCGACCAGAGAACACCTAGTTAAAACTCACCACACTCTGGCCAAGGACCAAACACTGCCCACTGCAACCAAGGAGAACCTCTGCAGATGACTGGCCCGGAGGATACAGCAGCCAAAACACAGCAGCATAGTGCACACAGCACACACCAGAAACACTCCATGAAGTGCCAGACCCTGGACATTATATGACCTCTACTTCATAAAGCCATTACTCTCAGGAGCAGGAAACATACAGGCTTTTCTAACACACAGAATATGACAGAGACTTAAACAAAATGCCAAGATGAATGAATTCATCCTAAGTGAAAGACCAAGATAAGGTCACGACCAAAGATCTAATTGAAATAGATATAAGTAACATGCTTGATAGAGAATTTAAAGCAATAATCATAAGGATACTTTCTGGGCTTGAGAAAAGAATAGAAGACTTTAGTGAGAAGTATACCCAAAGTTCTACCCAAAGGAATTTACAGATTCAATGCAATCCCTATCAAATTACCAACAGCATTTTTCACAGAACTAGAACAAAGAATCCTAAAATTTGTATGGAACTGCATAAGAACCCAAATAGCTAAAAGAATCTTGAAAAAGAAAAACACAACTGGAAGTCTCAAAAAATTCCTGCTTTCACGTTATGCTACAAAGCTATAGTACTCAAAACACTATGGTACTGGCACTAAAACAAAGAAAGATCAATGGGACAGAACAGAAAGCCCAGAAATAACCCAAAATTATGTAAATTAATCTTTTACAAAGGAAGCAAGAATATGCAATGGGAAAAAGACAGCCTCTTCAACAAGTGGTGTTGGAAAACTAGATACCTACATACAAAAAAAAATGTACCATTTTCTTTCACCACACACAAAAATAAACTCAAAATGGATTAAAGATTTAAATGTAAGACCTGAAACAATAAAAATCCTAGTAGAGAGTACAGATATCAGCTATAATTTCTGACATCAGCTGTAACATTTTCCCAGATCTCTCTCTTTTTTTTAAGTTTATTTATTTATTTTGGGAGAGACACAGAGAGAGTGCAAGCAGGGGAGGGCCAGAGAAAGAGAGGAACAGAGGGTCCAAAGTGGGCTCTGTGCTGATGGCAGAGAGCCTGATGCAGAGCTAGAACTCACAAACTATGAGATCACGATCTAAGCCAAAGTCAGATGCTTAATGACTGAGCCAACCAAGCACCCCTCTGGTTGTATCTCTGGAGGCAAGGGAAACAAAAGCAAAAATAAACTATTGAGACTTTATCAAAATAAAAAGCTTCCACACAGAACAACAACAACAACAACAATAACAAAAAAACTATAAGGCAACCTACAGAATTGGGGACGATATTTGCAAATGACATATCTGATGAAGGCTTAGTATCCAACATATATAAAGAACTTTTACAACTCAACACTCAAAAAACAAACATAATAATCCAATTAAAATGGGAAGAAGACATGAGCAAATATTTCTACAAAGAAGACATATAGATGACCAACAGACATATGAAGAGATGCTCAACATATCTCATCATCAGGGAAAGGCAAATTAAAACTACCCAATGATCCAGTGATCACACTACTGGGTATTTACCCAAAGAGTACAAAAACACTAATTTAAAAGAATATATGTACCTCTATGTTTATTGCAGCATTATTTACAATAGCCAAATTATGGAAGCAACCTAAGTGCTCACTGATAGAGGAATGGATAAAGAAGAGGTGGTATATATAAACGATGGAGTATTATTCAGCAAAAAAAAAAAGAATAAAACCTTGTCATTTGCAATGGCATGGATGGAGCTAGAGAGTATAATGCTAAGTGAAATAAGTCAGAGAAAGACAAATACCATATGATTTCACTCATATGTGGAATTTACAAAGCAAAACAAATACACAAAGCAAAAAAAAAAAAAAAAGAGAGCAAGAGAGAGAGACAGGCAAACCAAAAAACAGACTTTTAACTATAGAGAACAGATGGTTACTAGAGGGGAGGCAGGTGGGAGGACAGGTGAAATAAGTGAAGGGGATTAAGAGTAACACTTATCTTCATGAGCACTAAGTAAGAATTGTATAGAATTGCTGAGTCACTGGATTGTATACCTGAAACTAATGTAAGATTGTATGTTAACTCTACTGGAATAAAATTAAAATAAAAATGGTAAAAAATAAAAAAAATTAGAAAATTTAAAAAACTTGTACGTTTAAATACAATATAGTTCTATGAAGTAATGTGAGACATTGATTTCACAACAATTGGCAATTTATATTTATATAAATTTATTTAAATTTATATAGTATATTTATATTTATATAAAGTTATAAATATATATATTTTTTAGTTCCAATATTTAGGAACTGGTTACTCTTAAAATTATTAAGATTAAACATCAACTTAAACTTAATGTACAAATATAACGCACACCCCACTACTTAATAACTGTGCTGTTTCCTCATTTGGTAATGGGTATGAGAAAGGATTCTACTTTCTAGGATTGTCATGAGGATTAACAGAAATAACTTAGCATCAGAGTAATGCAAAAATTTTATCTATTAACATTATGTCAGTGAGAATCTTGGCGATACCAATCTCTAAATGTCCATATCTGTGCAATGCTTTACTTTTTATTGAAGGTTTATTTATTTATTTTGAGAGAGAGAGAGAGAGTGAGAATGAGGGGAAGAAGAGCACATAGGGAGAGAGGGAATCCCAAGCAGGCCCCTCACTCTAAGCACAGAGCCCAATGTGGGGCTTGAACTCATGAATCGTGAGATCATGACTCAAGCTGAGATCAAGTCGGATGTTTTAACCGATTGAGCCACTCAACGTGGCTTTTTTTTTTAATGTTTATTTATTTCTGAGAGAAAGAGGGAGACAGAGCATGAGTGGGGGAGGTGCAGAGAGAATGGGAGACAGAATCTGAAGCAGGCTCCAGGCTCTGGGCGGTCAGCACAGAGCCCAATGCGGGGCTCGAACTGATAGACCATGAGATCATGACCTGAGCTGATGCAGGTTGCTTAACCAACTGAGCCACCCAGGCGCCCCTCCAAAGTTTTACTTTTTATGCAATCTGTGGGAAGTCGTGTAGAAGCAAAGGATATACTTTTTCCATTTTTATTCCTAAAGTCTCAGCTTTTCCAGGAATCTACTGCACACATACTTTCAAACCTGCCAATACACACCTGGCTACAGATTAACCAGGCTATTTATCTCAATTCATCCTCAAGTCAAATTATTGTTCTAAATACATATTTGACTTTAGAGGAAGTCATACAAATCCCTGAGGAGCCACCTGATTTTTGAAAATACCCCATGCTCTCTCCTACTTTCAGCCTTTAAAATGCTATCTTACCATTTGTCTTCTAAAACTCACAGGATCTACCACCAAGCGCCTGCCCTGTTCTTTATTTGGGCCCCAAAGGTCACTGATACAGACTCAAAGGCAACAAGAAATGACAAAACACTCCATGATAATGATGTTAGTCTCCAGGCAAACAAAACATGTCTTCAAGAGAAATATTTTTCCTCTCCTATATTTATCAAAGAGCCTCTTATTCCTCTGATTCTTTCCTTGTAATTTTTTTAAATATCAGACTTAGTACACCAAATCTAAATTTTGCTAATGAAATATTACATGCAAAATTTGCAAATGTCAGGCAACTTTGAACAAGAAAATATACACAGAAAAGTTATTTTAGTCTCTTCCAAGTGAGACATTTAAAAAACATCTCTTTTCTGGGGTGTCTGGGTGGTGCAGTTAGTTTGAGCATCTGACTCTTGATTTGGGCTCAGGTCATGATCCCGGGGTTGTGAGACAGAGCCCTGCATTGGGATCCACACTGAGCATACAGCCTGTTTAAGATTCCCTCTCTTTCCTTCTCTCTGTCTCCCCCAGTGCGTTCCCACTCTTTCTAAAGCAAACAAACAAATAAACAATCAAACAAAACATTTTTCTTTATCATTGGAAATCTTTATACCAGAATATTTATTATATTCCACTAAAACTAGAGATAGTGGGTTGTGTTGAAAAAATATTCCACATTATTTTGCTAAATGAGGTAACTCAAAAACCATATTCATCATCTCTCAGATTCTAATGAATCCTAAGAACATAAAAAAATAGAAAACATGATATTTACTAATGCTAGACAATATTTCAGTTTACATTTATTAATTTTTAATATATTCACAGCAAAACTGTGAGGCAGGGACTACTATTCCATTTTACTGAAGAGAAAACTCTCTTACAAGGGATTAACTCCCTTTTGACACTCAGCTGCTAACACATGGCAGAAGCAATATTTGAACCTGTGCAGTTTGACTCCAAACTGCCTTGCTTCATTTTACACTCTTTTCACTGATTTGCATTTCCAGGTTTTCTCTGAACAAAGCTGAAACAATTTCTTTTTTTTTTTTTTTTTTTTTTTTTTTTTTTTTTTTTTTTAATTTTTTTTTTTATTTTATTTTTTAATATATGAAATTTACTGTCAAATTGGTTTCCATACAACACCCAGTGCTCATCCCAAAAGGTGCCCTCCTCAATACCCATCACCCACCCTGCCCTCCCTCCCACCCCCCATCAACCCTCAGTTTGTTCTCAGTTTTTAAGAGTCTCTAATGCTTTGGCTCTCTCCCACTCTAACCTCTTTTTTTTTTTTTTTTTTTTTTTTTCCTTCCCCTCCCCCATGGGTTTCTGTTATGTTTCTCAGGATCCACATAAGAGTGAAACCATATGGTATCTGTCTTTCTCTGTATGGCTTATTTCACTTAGCATCACACTCTCCAGTTCCATCCATGTTGCTACAAAAGGCCATATTTCATTTTTTCTCATTGCCACGTAGTATTCCATTGTGTATATAAACCACAATTTCTTTATCCATTCATCAGTTGATGGACATTTAGGCTCTTTCCATAATTTGGCTATTGTTGAGAGTGCCGCTATAAACATTGGGGTACAGGTGCCCCTATGCATCAGTACTCCTGTATCCCTTGGATAAATTCCTAGCAGTGCTATTGCTGGGTCATAGGGTAGGTCTATTTTTAATTTTCTGAGGAACCTCCACACTGCTTTCCAGAGCGGCTGCACCAATTTGCATTCCCACCAACAGTGCAAGAGGGTTCCTGTTTCTCCACATCCTCTCCAGCATCTATAGTCTCCTGATTTCTTCATTTTGGCCACTCTGACTGGCGTGAGGTGGTATCTGAGTGTGGTTTTGATTTGTATTTCCCTGATAAGGAGCGACGTTGAACATCTTTTCATGTGCCTGTTGGCCATCCGGATGTCTTCTTTAGAGAAGTGTCTATTCATGTTTTCTGCCCATTTCTTCACTGGGTTATTTGTTTTTCGGGTGTGGAGTTTGATGAGCTCTTTATAGATTTTGGATACTAGCCCTTTGTCCGATGTGTCATTTGCAAATATCTTTTCCCATTCCGTTGGTTGCCTTTTAGTTTTGTTGGTTGTTTCCTTTGCTGTGCAGAAGCTTTTTATCTTCATAAGGTCCCAGTAATTCACTTTTGCTTTTAATTCCCTTGCCTTTGGGGATGTGCCGAGTAAGAGATTGCTACGGCTGAGGTCAGAGAGGTCTTTTCCTGCTTTCTCCTCTAAGGTTTTGATGGTTTCCTGTCTCACATTCAGGTCCTTTATCCATTTTGAGTTTATTTTTGTGAATGGTGTGAGAAAGTGGTCTAGTTTCAACCTTCTGCATGTTGCTGTCCAGTTCTCCCAGCACCATTTGTTAAAGAGACTGTCTTTTTTCCATTGGATGTTCTTTCCTGCTTTGTCAAAGATGAGTTGGCCATACGTTTGTGGGTCTAGTTCTGGGGTTTCTATTCTATTCCATTGGTCTATGTGTCTGTTTTTATGCCAATACCATGCTGTCTTGATGATGACAGCTTTGTAGTAGAGGCTAAAGTCTGGGATTGTGATGCCTCCTGCTTTGGTCTTCTTCTTCAAAATGACTTTGGCTATTCGGGGCCTTTTGTGGTTCCATATGAATTTTAGGATTGCTTGTTCTAGTTTCGAGAAGAATGCTGGTGCAATTTTGATTGGGATTGCATTGAATGTGTAGATAGCTTTGGGTAGTATTGACATTTTGACAATATTTATTCTTCCAATCCATGAGCAGGGAATGTCTTTCCATTTCTTTATATCTTCTTCAATTACCTGCATAAGCTTTCTATAGTTTTCAGCATACAGATCTTTTACATCTTTGGTTAGATTTATTCCTAGGTATTTTATGCTTCTTGGTGCAATTGTGAATGGGATCAGTTTCTTCATTTGTCTTTCTGTTGCTTCATTGTTAGTGTATAAGAATGCAACTGATTTCTGCACATTGATTTTGTATCCTGCAACTTTGCTGAATTCATGTATCAGTTCTAGCAGACTTTTGGTGGAGTCTATCGGATTTTCCATGTATAATATCATGTCATCTGCAAAAAGTGAAAGCTTGACTTCATCTTTGCCAATTTTGATGCCTTTGATTTCCTTTTGTTGTCTGATTGCTGATGCTAGAACTTCCAGCACTATATTGAACAGCAGCGGTGACAGTGGGCATCCCTGTCGTGTTCCTGATCTCAGGGAAAAAGCTCTCAGTTTTTCCCCGTTGAGGATGATGTTAGCTGTGGGCTTTTCATAAATGGCCTTTATGATCTTTAAGTATGTTCCTTCTATCCCGACTTTCTCAAGGGTTTTTATTAAGAAAGGGTGCTGGATTTTGTCAAAGGCCTTTTCTGCATCGATTGACAGGATCATATGGTTCTTCTCTTTTTTTTTGTTAATGTGATGTATCACGTTGATCGATTTGCGAATGTTGAACCAGCCCTGCATCCCAGGAATGAATCCCACTTGATCATGGTGAATAATTCTTTTTATATGCTGTTGAATTCGATTTGCTAGTATCTTATTAAGAATTTTTGCATCCATATTCATCAGGGATATTGGCCTGTAGTTCTCTTTTTTTACTGGGTCTCTGTCTGGTTTAGGAATCAAAGTAATACTGGCTTCATAGAATGAGTCTGGAAGTTTTCCTTCCCTTTCTATTTCTTGGAATAGCTTGAGAAGGATAGGTATTATCTCTGCTTTAAATGTCTGGTAGAACTCCCCTGGGAAGCCATCTGGTCCTGGACTCTTATTTGTTGGGAGATTTTTGATAACCGATTCAATTTCTTCGCTGGTTATGGGTCTGTTCAAGCTTTCTATTTCCTCCTGATTGAGTTTTGGAAGCGTGTGGGTGTTTAGAAATTTGTCCATTTCTTCCAGGTTGTCCAATTTGCTGGCATATAATTTTTCATAGTATTCCCTGATAATTGTTTGTATCTCTGAGGGATTGGTTGTAATCATTCCATTTTCATTCATGATTTTATCTATTTGGGTCATCTCCCTTTTCTTTTTGAGAAGCCTGGCTAGAGGTTTGTCAATTTTGTTTATTTTTTCAAAAAACCAACTCTTGGTTTCGTTGATCTGCTCTACAGTTTTTTTAGATTCTATATTGTTTATTTCTGCTCTGATCTTTATGATTTCTCTTCTTCTGCTGGGTTTAGGCTGCCTTTGCTGTTCTGCTTCTATTTCCTTTAGGTGTGCTGTTAGATTTTGTATTTGGGATTTTTCTTGTTTCTTGAGATAGGCCTGGATTGCAATGTATTTTCCTCTCAGGACTGCCTTCGCTGCATCCCAAAGCGTTTGGATTGTTGTATTTTCATTTTCGTTTGTTTCCATATATGTTTTAATTTCTTCTCTAATTGCCTGGTTGACCCACTCATTCGTTAGTAGGGTGTTCTTTAACCTCCATGCTTTTGGAGGTTTTCCAGACTTTTTCCTGTGGTTGATTTCAAGCTTCATAGCATTGTGGTCTGAAAGTATGCATGGTATAATTTCAATTCTTGTAAACTTATGAAGGGCTGTTTTGTGACCCAGTATATGATCTATCTTGGAGAATGTTCCATGTGCACTCGAGAAGAAAGTATATTCTGTTGCTTTGGGGTGCAGAGTTCTAAATATATCTGTCAAGTCCATCTGATCCAATGTATCATTCAGGGCCCTTGTTTCTTTATTGACTGTGTGTCTAGATGATCTATCCATTTCTGTAAGTGGGGTGTTAAAGTCCCCTGCAATGACCACATTCTTATCGATAAGGTTGCTTATGTTTATGAGTAATTGTTTTATATATCTGGGGGCTCGGGTATTTGGCGCATAGACATTTATAATAGTTAGCTCTTCCTGGTGGATAGACCCTGTGATTATTATATAATGCCCTTCTTCATCTCTTGTTACAGCCTTTAATTTAAAGTCTAGTTTGTCTGATATAAGTATGGCTACTCCAGCTTTCTTTTGGCTTCCAGGAGCATGATAAATAGTTCTCCATCCCCTCACTCTCAATCTAAAGGTGTCCTCAGCTCTAAAATGAGTCTCTTGTAGACAGCAAATAGATGGGTCTTGTTTTTTTATCCATTCTGATACCCTATGTCTTTTAGTTGGCGCATTTAATCCATTTACATTCAGTGTTATTATAGAAAGATATGGGTTTAGAGTCATTGTGATGTCTGTATGTTTTATGCTTGTAGTGATGTCTCTGGTACTTTGTCTCACAGGATCCCCCTTAGGATCTCTTGTAGGGCTGGTTTCGTGGTGACAAATTCCTTCAGTTTTTGTTTGTTTGGGAAGACCTTTATCTCTCCTTCTATTCTAAATGACAGACTTGCTGGATAAAGGATTCTCGGCTGCATATTTTTTCTGTTTAGCACACTGTAGATATCGTGCCAAGCCTTTCTGGCCTGCCAAGTTTCAAAGGAGAGATCAGTCACGAGTCTTATAGGTCTCCCTTTATATGTGAGGGCACGTTTATCCCTTGCTGCTTTCAGAATTTTCTCTTTATCCTTGTATTTTGCCAGTTTCACTATGATATGTCGTGCAGAAGATCGATTCAAGTTACGTCTGAAGGGAGTTCTCTGTGCCTCTTGGATTTCAATGCCTTTTTCCTTCCCCAGTTCAGGGAAGTTCTCAGCTATAATTTGTTCAAGTACCCCTTCAGCACCCTTCCCTCTCTCTTCCTCCTCTGGGATACCAATTATGCGTATATTATTTTTTTTTAGTGTATCACTTAGTTCTCTAATTTTCCCCTCATACTCCTGGATTTTTTTATCTCTCTTTCTTTCAGCTTCCTCTTTCTCCATAACTTTATCTTCTAGTTCACCTATTCTCTCCTCTGCCTCTTCAAGCCGAGCCATCGTGGATTCCATTTTGTTTTGCAATTCGTTTAAAGCGTTTTTCAACTCCTCGTGACTGTTCCTTAGTCCCTCGATCTTTGTGGCAAGAGATTCTCTGCTGTCCTGTATACTGTTTTCAAGCCCAGCGATTAATTTTATGACTATTATTCTAAATTCACTTTCTGTTATATTATTTAAATCCTTTTTGATCAGTTCATTAGCTGTTGTTATTTCCTGGAGATTCTTCTGAGGGGAATTCTTCCGTTTGGTCATTTTGGAGAGTCCCTGGCGTGGTGAGGACCTGCAGTGCACTTCCCCTGTGCTGAGGTGTATAACTGGAGTTAGTGGGCGGGGCCACAGTCCGACCCGATGTCTGCCCCTAGCCCACTGCTGGGGCCACAGTCTGACTGGTGTGTGCCTTCTCTTCCCCTCTCCTAGGGGCGGGATTCACTGTGGGGTGGCGTGTCCCGTCTGGGCTACTTGCACACTGCCAGGCTTGTGTTGCTGGGGATCTGGCGTATTAGCTGGGGTGGGTGGGCAAGGTGCACGGGGGCTGGAGGGGCAGGCTTAGCTCGCTTCTCCTTAGGTGATCCACTTCAGGAGGAGCCCTGTGGCAGCGGGAGGGAGTCAGATCCGCTGCCGGAGGTTTGGCTCCGCAGAAGCACAGAGTTGGGTGTTTGCGCGGAGCGAGCAAGTTCCCTGGCAGGAACTGGTTCCCTTTGGGATTTTGGCTGGGGGATGGGCGGGGGAGATGGCGCTGGCGCCTTTGTTCCCCGCCAAGCTGAGCTCTGCCGTCTGGGGGCTCAGCAGCTCTCCCTCCCTTTGTCCTCCAGCCTTCCCGCTTTCCGAGCAGAGCTGTTAACTTATGACCTCCCAGACGCTAAGTCGCGCTTGCTGTCGGAACACAGTCTGTCCGGCCCCTCCGCTTTTGCCAGCCAGACTCGGGGGCTCCGCTTGGCCGGCGAGCCGCCCCTCCGCCCCGGCTCCCTCCCGCCAGTCCGTGGAGCGCGCACCGCCTCGCCGCCCTTCCTACCCTCTTCCGTGGGCCTCTAGTCTGCGCTTGACTCCGGAGACTCCCTTCTGCTAATCCTCTGGCGGTTTTCTGGGTTCTTTAGGCAGGTGTAGGTGGAATCTAAGTGATCGGCAGGACGCGCTGTGAGCCCCGCGTCCTCCTACGCCGCCATCTTCCGGAACCTCTCTGAAACAATTTCTAAAATATGGTATTGACAACTAAAAGCCAGAGAGAATAAAATCATACAACTTGAAATGTTTTTAAAAACATTAAAAACTTGATTTCATTAAATCTTACAAGATTAAAACAAATCAGTAAAATATGTGCTTACTTCCATTTTTATTTTTTCTTGATAGAATCCTAATGCATTTCCTAGTATTTTGAAATTCATAAAATGATTATTAGATTTTTATGCATATAATCTGAAGATAATTCCCTTTCTTCACATAACAAATTTCAAATTAATTTCTATAATCATATCCCAGGAGGGGCAGAGCCAGAGAGAGAGAGGGAAAGAGAAAGAGAAAGACAGAGAGGCAGAGCTTACCCAAAGTGGGGCTCACCTGAAGCAGGCCTTGAGCTCACCTAATGTGGGGCTTGAACACACGAACTGTGAGATCATAACCTGAGCCAAAGTCAGATGCTTAACAACTGAGCCGTCCAGGCACCCCTTCAGTACTTTCTAGATTAATGGGGAATTCTAAGGAACAATTAATTATACATGGTTGTGAAACAAAACTATAGCAAATACCAGATGATAAATTAGTATTTACTGTATTGCCATGTAGTAACAAGTATAAGTGCCCAATATTTCTCGTAAAGACACTCAGTATTAATCAATTAATGGGAGACATTTAAGTTGGAAGAATATATATGTGAGCCAGAACAGTTATTAAAAACTGCAGAGAATGTTGTGAGTGAACAGAATTTTTAAAGAATATGTGCATTAAAGGACTAAAAGCTACATTCAGACTATAGAAAAACAAGAATATAAGAAAGAGGTGACCCTAGGCTGAAGGATAACAATAAAGAGACAAGTCAGACTCAGTTGAAGTAATCCTTTTGGAAGTAGTAAAAGGTTAATGTAAAACAAGGAATTTTGAAATCCTGACAAAGAGTTAACATAGCAAACAACAAGAAGCTATTGCCAATGCAAGTCTTTTAAATCTTTTGACAACTTCATATTTGTATTAGTAGGTTCAAACCAAAGATCTGACACATAGTAAGTGAATAATTTTGGACAATATACCTAACCCACAGCATACTTCACACACACACACACACACACACACACACACACACACACACACACACACCTAAATCCATGGATGTTTTGAGAGCATTAACTGAGATAATAATACAAGTGTTTAGTGAACAAATAGTTATTATTAATATAGGTTTTATTTAAAGTTCCATGGAATTTTTATTTTTAAAAAGACATTTAAAATAATCTCGGGGCACCTGGGTGGCTCAGTCGATTAAGCGTTCAACTTCGGCTCAGGTCACAATCTCACAGTTTGTGAGTTCGAGCCCTGCATCGGGCTCTGTGCTGACAGCTCAGAGCCTGGAGCCTGCTTCGGATTCTGTGTCTCATTCTCTCTCTGCCCCTCCCCCACTTGTGCTCTGTCTCTCAAAAATAAATAAAAATGTAAAAAAATTTAATAAAAAATATAATAATCTCAAGATCTTTTATTATGTAGAACTCTCCCTTCTCTCCCCTTCTCCTTTTTCAATCTGTGACAAGACTCATCAGAAGAGGCTTGGCAATAACTATAAAAACCCTATAGCTGAAGAGTTTTATGGGGTTTATTTGGTAGGATTACATTGTTTCTGTTATACTAGTTATGTGAAAAAATAGTACTCAGAACAATTAAAAACAATCAAAACAAGCCAAAGAAGACTTCTTAAAAATATTATAATCTAACCACTCAAATAAAACACCATCAGCATGTCGTCCTATTCTTCTATTTCCTTGACATTTTTCCATCTCTACAACTCAAACATGTAGAGGGACATTAATAACTAACAAGCAGTAGAATGATTAGTGAGAGTAAAAGTGTACCAAGTGTCCATGTGTTGTTTGTATTTGTTTACTTTTTTATATGTGGATAAAAGTGACCAAACAATGCACTATATATGACACAGGAGCCTAGAAACAGAGGTGACATTAAATACATAATCCTGTTTAAATTTAGACAACTATCTGGGACAACTTTAGTTTTCTACAGGATGTTGATTTGGTGAGATTATTGGAATTTAATAGGTCGCTGATTTGAAAACCAATCTGCAGTTAACACTTAAGATTCCTGATTATCTGTGTGACAGTATGTTTGTGTGTATCACTTTATGGGCAAGTACATTTTTTCCTACAAAGAATGTAATAATTTAACTATTTATAAATGTTACTTTATATACATTTTGATGCCATATATTTGCAGTTAAATAATTTAAAATAACAAACTTTCCATTATTGGGCCTCTTATAAAGTATTCATCAATACATTAAGGTATCCACTATTTCAAGTAACCTGCGCAAGCAACATGGATGAACTGGAGGGTACCATGGTAAGTGAAATAAGTCAGTCAGAGAAAGACAGATATGATTTCACTCATATGTGGAATCTGAGAAACTTAACAGAAGACCATAGGGGAAGGGAAGGAAAAAGAAGTTACAAACAGAGCGGGAGGCAAACCATAAGAGACTATTAAATACAGGGAACAAACTGAGGGTTGATGGGGATGGAGGTTTCGGGGGTGGTGGGGGAAGTGAGTGATAGGCATTGAGGACAGTATTTGTTGGGATGAGCACTGGGTGTTGTATGTAAGTGATGAATCTCAGGAATCTACTCCTGAAGCCAAGACTACAGTGTATGTTAGCTAACTTGACAATAAATTTAAAAAATAAAACACATTAAAAAAATAATCTGCACAATAATAGTATGGGTGTCAAACAGCATTTGCTAATACTAGGTGACAAATAAAATGCTAAGGGAGACTTTCGTTTTTCGTAGCTAATATACAAAGTAAGGGTAGGAATAATATTAGTGTAAACCTCTGAGTCCAAAGTTCATTTGATTATATCACCTACATTGTTATAAAGAAATTTAACAAAAATGAAGTTAAGTATACATAGCATTTCACATAAGATTAGTATTTCACGTAATAGGAGTCATTAATCAAAAATATAACTTTATTGTATGGCTAGAATATATATTCTTCAGAAAGGTACTGGAAGTGCGGCGCCTGGGTGGCTCAGTCAGTTAAGCGGCCGACTTCAGCTCAGGTCATGATCTCGCGGTCCGTGAGTTCGAGCCCCGCGTCGGGCTCTGTGCTGACAGCTCAGAGCCTGGAGCCTTTTTCAGATTCTGTGTCTCCCTCTCTCTGACCCTCCCCCATTCATGCTCTGTCTCTCTCTGTCTCAAAAATAAATAAACATTAAAAAAATAATAATAATAATAAAAAAGAAAGGTACTGGAAGAGACATCTAAAAAAAGAAAAATATAATCTTACTTTTGGAAATTCTACCATTAATACTGATGAAGTGACTTAACAATACCAAAGCAATAAATACAATATAAATTCTGCTTATGATAACAGCAGGATGACAGATTAAAAACAACTGAAAAGAGAATTATGGAGGTGAGTGTCAGAAGAAAACATTCTGACTTAAGCAAGAAAAGACAAAAGTAAGAAATGTACAAAAGGGAGTGGAGGGTACAACGTGAAGATCTAATATGTGAGATATTAATGAAACAGTGCTAAGAAACTCCCACAATTGATTAAAGCATTCGGATGACACAGTAAAGAATTCTCAATAGGGGTGCCTGGGTGGCTGAGCTGGTTAAGCATTCATCTTCTGCTCAGGTCATGATCTTGCCATTAGTGAGTTCAAGCCCACATTGAACTTTGGATCCTCTGTCCCTCTCTCTCTGCCCCTCCCCTGCTCGTGCCCTCTCTCTCTCTCTGTCTCTCTAAAAAATAAATAAACTTTAAAAAAATAAATAAACGCACACACAAACATACACACACAATTGCTTAAAGCAGGAAACAAAGAAAAAACTTCATGAGAGAGACAGAGAGAGACAGGGAGACAGAGAGAACATGAGAGAAGACTTCCTGATGAAACAATGGATTCTAGAAGATAAGACAATAATGTCTGCAAAACCAATGAAAGAAAAAACAACTGCCAAACTAGAATTATTCACCAAATTAAAACATCATTCTGAGATAAAAATGAAGTAAAGATGTTTTGAGACAAATAAAAACCAATTAATAAGCCACAGTCGATTCTGCACTAAAAGAATGCAAACTAGTATCTTCAAACAAAATGAACATAATCCAAGATTTAAGCTCAGGGATGAATTACCAAAGGTAGAAAAATTTATGAAATAAAATATAATTCAATAAGGGAAATGTATAGGCTAATTTTACATAGATTAAAAAAATCTAAAAAAAATAAATAGAAGACAATTCATATACAGAAGAGTAGAGTATATATAAAATAATAATACTTATTTACTATTATAAATTTGTTTTAATACAGAGTTAATTTAATATTTGAAAATTAATGACAATAATTTTCACATTTGCATAATAAAAGAATATCATATAGTCATTTAAATAAATAAAGTAGACTATTTCATTCTATATACATTCTTGATAAACAGCTTTTATCTAGGAACATAACACAACTGATTAAACTGATTATGTTTTCAAAAGTATGGTGACATAATGAATAATGCTACAAATAATATACTTTTTTTTAATGTTTATTATTTTTGAGAGAGAGAGACGGAGCATGAGCAGGGTTAGGGCAGAAAGACAAGGAGACACAGAATCTGAAGCAGGCTCCAGGCTCTGCGCTGTCAGCACCCCACAAATAATATACCTTTAAGATTGGAATAGACACAGGTATTTCTATTGTCATCTATTCCACTACAATCCTACCAGAAGTCATACTCCACAAAATAAGCCAATAAAATAAAATCTATAAGAATTAAAAAGGAAAAACAAAGCTTTATTAAGAGATGATAACTGTGTTCACAGAAAATACAAGAGTATGGACTATATGTAAGAATAAATAACTGAATTTAATACACTTCCTGAAAGAATGTAATTTACACAATCAATTCTATATGCCTTTCTCAGGCATTAACAAATAACATTAAAGAAAAAGATATTCTCAATCCCTTGAATAAGTTTAACAAATGAAGGTCAATAGTTTTATAAGGAAAAATATGAAATGTTGCTGTTTATAATTGTAAAAAACCTCAATAAAGTAATACATGACATTCACTAATAAGTCAATATTTTAATGATGTTAATTCTCCACAAACTATGCACATTTTCTCTAGATATCAATTCACCTTTGAAATGATAACCATATCATTTTGTCAGTATCAATTTTTTCCCCCATTATAACTTGACATGGTGATCTTTAAAACTATATGAACATGCAAAGTTCTAAGAATATCTAAAATCAATCTTGGCGAAAAAGAACAAAAGGAGAAATACTGATAGATCAGATATGAAGTCTTATTATAGAACATCATTTAATTAAGAGATCATGGCATTTGTGTAAGACGAATAGACCAAACAAAGGAAATTGGGAATCCAAACAACAAAACCCACCAATACTGGCATGAGACATAGTATAAAGACATCCTCATACAGAGAAATGAAGAAAAGGGTGTTCTTTTTAAAATGTTTGTAAAATCAATTTGATATTCATATAAGGAAAGAAGACGAATGTAGCCTGTATATCACAGGATACACAAAAATCATCTCAGGAGAATTGCAGATCTAAATATTTGTGAAAGGTGAACAATAAAATTCTTAGAAAAAAATATATATGGGGGAGAGAGAAAGTTGATTTAATATTTGAAAATATATAGAAATATAGAAAATATATATATAAATTCCTAGAAAAAATATCTATAGATATATAGGTATACCTTCATAACCTTGGGTTTGAAAAGATTTACAGGCCAGGGAATAAAAACATAAACCGTAAAAGAAAAAAATAAATTGTATTACATTAAAATTAAGATACCATTAAGAGACTGAAAACCAAGTCGTAGTGTTAAAGATTATACTTGCCAAATATAAAACTGACAAAGAGCTTATTACAAAAATATAAAAAAAAGTCTACAAATCAATAAGGAAATGAAAAACACACAAGTATGAGCAAGAAATGTGAATAGGCTCTTCATAACACATATTTCAAAATTACTGAAAAGAGGGTACTCAATTTCATTATTAATCAACGAAATGCAAATTAAAAGCACAGTATGACACTGCTATGCATTCATCAGAATGACTCAAAAAGACTGATGCATGTGTTGACAAGGGTATGAAGCAACAAGAACCACAATACTTTTTAGGGGGAGTGTCAGAACAATCATTTTGAGAAATGGTCTAGTATTATCTATTAAGAGTGAAGATATCGGGGCGCCTGGGTGGCTCAGTCGGTTAAGCGTCTGACTACAGCTCAGGTCACGATCTCACGGTCCGTGAGTTCGAGCCCTGCGTAGGGCTCTGGGCTGATGGCTCAGAGCCTGGAGCCTGCTTCCGATTCTGTGTCTCCCTCTCTCTCTGCCCCTCCCCCGTTCATGCTCTGTCTCTCTCTGTCTCAAAAATAAATAAACGTTAAAAAAAATTAAAAAAAAAAGAGTGAAGATATCTATATAGTCTATCATATCAATGCTACTTATACCTGAATATCTTACAGAAATGGGTATGTGGACATGTGCACCAAGAGATAATATATGGCTATGTTCACAGAAGAGCATTTATTATTTCCTGAAAATGGAAACCATCCAAATTACCATTAACTCATAAAGAGTAAATAAAGTGTGGCATCCTCCTATTACTGAGCAATAATAATGATTAAAATACAGCTACCAAAAAGGAGAAAATAATTTGATGGACATACATTTCATCAAAACAAAAAAAAACCCAGAAAAATATAAATGATCAATTAAATTCAAGGTATAAAAAATGTAAAAATTATGGTAATAGGTGATGCATTTTAGGTGGAAAAATCTTAGAGAAGAGTAAGACATTTATTACTAAAATGAGTTAAACTTTTGGTTAATCTGTAGGGGAGGAGGAAGAAATGATCAATGTTTGAAGTGTTTATACTGTTCTATGTCTTAAATTGGGTTACAACAGTATTTGCATTGAAATAAATCACTGAGCACTGCCTTCATTTTTATGTTGCTGTTCACTGGATATGCAATAATGAAATAAGGCTAAAATAATTAAAGAATGAAATAAAAGAACCATTTCAGGGGCAGTTTCAGGGGAGTTTCAGGGGCATCTGAGTGGCTCAGTCAGTTAAGCATCCTACTCTTGATTTTGGCTTAGATCACGATCTCAAGGTTGGTGAGATTGAGCCCTGTGTTGGGTTCTGAGCTGACAGCATGGAACCTGATTGGGATTCTCTCTCTCCTCTTTCTTCCCCTCCCCCTGCTCGCGTGTGTGCTCCTTTTCTCTCAAAATAAATAAACATTAAAAAAAGACATGCATTTTATTTGTATTATGAGAAAAAGACAATATTGTCATTAAATTCATTTAATACATTTTTAGTTCTAATTTAAAAATGGGGTCTTCCATATATTTGTAACTTTTTAAAGGTTATTTATGTATTTCTGGAGAGACAGAGAGGATACGTCTGGGAGGGGCAGAGAGAGAGAAGGAGAGAGATCCCAAGCAGGCTCCATATTTTCAGTGCAGAGCCCCATGCGGGGCTTGAACTCATGAATGGGGAGATTATGACCCCAGCCAAAACCAAGAGAAATGAAACCAAGAGTCAGACACTTAACTGACTGAGCCACCCAGTCTCCCCATTTGTAACTTTAAAAAAAGCTATTCATTTATATATTTCTTTCCTGTCTCTGTGTAATAGATTTTAGTTTTCTTGACCTCACTGTATAAATAACACAGTTATAATGAATATAATCACTTGGATATAATCATGATTTTTTTTCTAACAGAGTGCTTCCTTCAGTCAAGAATTGGCATAAGAACTGAATTTAGAATCACTCTTAATGCTATCACAACATATTATACTACTAAGTGTTAATGTAGAAATGGGAAGATCAAATATCCTATTAGAAACATTATTATAGGGGAAAATTATTTAATTCAATAGCCATTATAATATGCTATAATCCTTTCCCCCATGACACAACTCACTCATATGCTAACATTCCTGAACACAATTTTGTCAATTACAGTAACATTAACATCTAAGTTTTCTTTTTTTTTCCCCATGCTGGAAAGGAAAATTTCTTTATTCACTCACCACATTTAACTCGGATTCTCGTATTCACAGAGCATTTTTACTGCTGGAAATCAATGTAAAATTATTATTATTATTATTATTATTATTATTATTATTATTGGAAACTGCTAAACTTTATAGGAAAATAGACCAATCAAAATTTGGCTCTGGATATAGAGCCCTTGTTTTTGCTACTCTGTGACTGGGAAGAGATCATAACCAAAGACTATACATATTTTGGGAGACCCAGAACCAAATACTTCACTTGAGGCTAATGGTCTTAAACTAAAACTAACTTGTGCAGCAACATCCACATTTCAAGTACTCCATGACCCCACTGGTAGTGTAGTATTGTAGAACATTTCCATTACTGCAGTTCTATGGGACAACACTGGTAAGAACTTCATGACCCATACATGAATTTGAGATAGAAGTGTTTTTTTGTTTTTTTTTTTCCATTTACTGGTGGTTTTGGCAGAAAAGAAACTGCTTGCCTAAGGAAAGCTATAGAGATAATTGAAATTAGTCCTGCACCTTACTCAATGAAAAGACCAGAAATACGCCTTCCATCCAGAAAAAAACTATTAATGTAAAAGCCTATAAAGGCTTGCAAATTCAGATATCATTGAGCAGAGTAAGGTAAGCCTGAGTCATCAGAAACACACAATGAGGGAGATCTAGCTGAAATGTAAGATTCTCATCTTCCTTCTTGTCGGATTTCCGATTAGCATTAGTATTCCAAATTCAGGTTTGGTATCAGTCAGTTGTGGCAGTCCAATTTGTTTTTCCTAAGATTTTAACCTAAATTTTCATATTAAAAAAATACCAAATGTGGTAATTTTAAATAGGGTACAACTTTAATTAAAATGAATTAACACAGGGGCGCCTGGATGGCTCAGTCGGTTGAGCGCCCGACTTTGGCTCAGGTCAGGATCTCGCGGTCCGTGAGTTCGAGCCCCGCGTCAGGCTCTGGGCTGATGGCTCAGAGCCTGGAGCCTGCTTCCGATTCTGTGTCTCCCTCTCTCTCTGCCCCTCCCCCGTTCATGCTCTGTCTCTCTCTGTCTCAAAAATAAATAAATGTTAAAAAAAAATAAAAATAAGAAATAAAAAAAATGAATTATCACAGATTTATGTTAACCTAGTAAGTGTAACCTATACAAACTTCCAATGAAATACAATTCTGAGATGCAAATAAATAAATAATGAGTCAAAATTTTATTTTTTTGTAGATAATATAATTGCCTACATAGAAAATATTAGTAATCTTCCAGGAAATTTTTGAAAAACAATCACAGCATTTTGCTACAGACTATTAAATCAATATCAGTATTAAAACAGAGAAAGAATCTAACAAAATTCCTCAAGATTTGTATGTTGTTGACTGTTTGCTTGTTGTTGACTTGTTTTTTTTTGAGAAACTAAGTTAGAAATCTTAATTTAAGAAAATACATAAAATAAAGAAGCAAAATAAAAGTACATAATTTATACTGATAATGGAAAATATCTAAGAAAATGTAGAAAACCTGTGTTACAACACTAAAAGATTACTCAAAGACATAAAAGAAGACCTAAATAAATTGTGGTGTGAATTGTGATGAACAAGAAAATCTGAATACTCTTCAAATTAATTTATATGTTGAATCCAATTGTCACCAAAACCCCAATAGGATTACTCACAAAAGTAGTCAAAAGTTCACAAGAAAATTCATAGTAAAAGAATAAAGAAAAGCAGGTATGAATAAGAACCAGAAGCAGAAATTCTATCTGGTTCTACAAGATGCCAAGATACATGACAAGTAAGTAATAATTAAGACAGAGAAATATTGTTGTAGGAATAATTCAACAAAATACAGAAATAGATTCCATAGATCATGAATATAGGTATGCATATATGGAAAGTTGGTATATAATATAGCTAGCATTTCATATTAATGGAGAAATGCAGAAAAAAAAGAGTAATGTTGGATCACAGAAGCAAATATGTTAAAAATGTAAAATTATTTTCTATTTCAAACCATTTGAAAAAGTAAATTCAAAACAAATCAACATCAAATAAAAAAGCTAGATATGAGAAGCAAAACATTATAATGTTAAAATACAGGAAAGCACTTTTTTTTTACCTCAAGGAAACCCCCCCAAAACAAATAAGCAAAACACTAAGAATTTATAGTCTAGATAGAAAACTGTGTGTAGTATGAAAACTGATACCAATATAGTAAAATTAAGACTTTATGAAGAACAAAACTCTCTGCATAAAATAATACCCAAACATACAGTAAAAGATGTCATTTCTAAGACATATAAAATTAAGTTTTAATATCTAAAAAATATGAAGAATTCCTACACATCTATATGAGAAAGACAGCCAATCTAATAGAAAAACAGGCATTGCCTTTGCAAAGACATTTCACAGAAGAAATAATCTGAAGTCCATTAAATTCATTTTTAAAGATACTTAAGATGATCACTATTCAAGTAAATGAAGTAAAAATCAACAATTTACCACTTTCACTATTCAGTTATAAAGAATCACCCTGGGATATAATAGTCTGGGATTAACTTGTTTGGAGTGTGACGTGACATATTTACTCTCATACACTCTTGGTGTCAGTTGTAATTGGCATGGCAATTTTAAAGAGCAATATTGGAGTAAATTCAACTATGATGCTTATTGAGCCGACCAGAGGTACAATAAAGCAAGGTTTAGGAAAACTACCCTGATATTCACATATGAAGTTGAGATATGATGGTTGGGACTCTATATAGGTAACTAACTAGGAGGACGTATTATCATTCTATTGGGATTTAATTGCTTGATTTACAGGGCTACACATGGAAATGGAAATGTACTGGATACTAGATTTCTTACAATAATGTAATAAGGTAATTTGGTGCCTGATTATGGTTTGCAAAGAAATAAATTAGAAGGGTTATATTCTTTCTTCACCAGTGGAAGACTATCAACTAGACAAGACTAACATTAAGAACGTTTTACCCTCTATGCTTGTTTTTCCAGAATGGTAACAGAGTCTTCATTTTTAAAAGAGGCTAAATTTTTTTGTTGCCCATCATGGGAAATGCAGTGCCAGAGGTATAATTAACATATGTTTCTACATGTGGTAATTTCAACATTTTAAACTCAAATGCGAAAACACAGTTACTCTTTTTGTTTCAGAAATTACTTAAGTCTGAATATGGATTTTAACAATTCACATTTATTTAAGGAAAATATATCATCCATACTATAAATTAAAGTATCAAAAATGTCAGCTTAAAAAACATTACCTTTTTTCAAATACATATAGTTTTTATTGTGTTAATTTATATGATTAGTAAAACATAGGCAATATTTCTAAAGATAAACTTCAATTCTATGGCTGTGATACCAATTGCATTATTTTCAATGTTTTAATCTCTTCTTTCTTTCTTTCTTTCTTTCTTTCTTTCTTTCTTTCTTTCTTTCTTTCTTTTCTGAATCTTACAATTTGGATATAAAATGCAAAAACGATATTATGAAAAAGCCCAAAAAGAATGTAGTACATAGCCAATTTTGTTTCAAGAAAAGAACCCAAAGACTGCACTTTTTAGGGAACTCTGCCAAGACGAACCTTTCTGAAGGTTTCTTTGTGAGACAGGACTTCAGGCAGAGAAAACTCTCATTTGTGTGCCAGCAGCTGATGATGTGAGATGTGCGAGGTTAACACCACACACTTTCTGTCCTGTGCGTTGTGATTTGCTGTTAACTAATGACTGCTCTCTGCCCAGCAGCTCTGCTGCCGCTTCTTTTAAATTCAATCCTATCAAAGTAAACTCAGTTTGCTGCCTTAGGAGGTTTCCTTTACTTATAACCAGGAAAGTCAAGTGAAATCTTTATGTTGTGTGTTCCTTTTTGTAGAGCTTGAGAAAGGTTGACATGGAGCTTTTATTAAGCAAGAAGATGTTATCTTTCCTTCTTTTTTTTTTTTTTTTTTTTTTTTTGCTCCTTTCCTTTTTTACTTCTTTCTTTCCTTCCTTCCTTCTTTCTCTTTTTTCCTTTTTTTTCCATTCCTCCTTTCCTCTTTCCCTCCTTTTTTCCTTCCTTCCTTCCTTCCTTCCAATTGTTTATTTCTTTCATTTCCCTCTTCTCTCTCTCTCTCTCTCTCTCCCTCTCTCTCTTTGCCAACATGGTCTTAGAATGAAGGGCCCCATCCTTTGAAAAGATTAGTTCAAGACATACAGGTTTTCAAAAGATCTCAAGCTAAGGATTCCTTTCATCAGAAGTAGAAGGAAAACTTCCCCTGTTCTTGGCATTCCTGCCCTTTCTGTAAGCCACTGATACTCCTGTACATTCATCTACAAGTGTAGCCTAGAACAGACCCAGTCTACAGTAGGGACTGTGAACTCATGAACTTAGACTAATAGTGATTCTATTCATCTAGCATATAACAATAGCAACAAAAACAGAAAAAGATAATATTTAGCAATTTAAACACTTTAAAGCCAGGTCAGAATACCAAGAATGTTTCCTATTGCATCTAGAATTAGAAAGTGCCAGTTAAATATGTTATATTTGGAATTACTTTAAAAGTACAATGATTCTAAGGGAACCTGGATGGCTCAGTCAGTTAAACGTCCAACACTTGGTTTCAGTTCAGGTCATGATCTCACGGTTCATGGGTTTGAGCTCCACATTGGGCTCTGTGCTGACAGTAAGGAGCCTGCTTGTGATTCTCTCTCTCTCTCTCTCTCTCTCTCTCTCTCTCTGCGCCTCCCCTGCTCATGAGCTTGCTCGCTCTCTCTCTCAAAATGAGTAAATAAACTTTAAAAAAGAGTAAAACGATCTGATAACTTTCAAGTATATAAAGTTGATTAAAAATATAATTCTGTAAGACAAAAATACAGATATATATAGGCATTCATTCATCAGAATACATTGGTTGTCACATACACTATTTTAGGAAGCTTAAACAAAATGAAATTACTGAGTGGATACATGGTAGTTCATAAGATTGAAGGAAAAGCAGACATGGGCATAAAATAGGATAACTCCTGTGATACCAGCTGGGAACTCATAGTTTGTCATTTTAAGCTGATAGCAGAAAATATACATACACAAAAAGAAAGCAAAAACTTGAGTACAAACTTCTTTCTGCCCATAAAATATTTTGTTGAAGATTCAATTCCCAGGAGAAATATGAGTCTAGCTTAACCTAAAATCCCTTGGCCATCACTGATTAAGATCTCTTTCAGAAACAGATTAAATGGATGTGAGAGTTATTTCCCTAATGGAAATGTGAGGAGCTGTAACATACAAAGGGTATTTTTTTCCCACAAGCAAGATAAGCAGGTACCTACTATGAGCAGCACCCCCCCACACACACACACTCTGTGCACTGCTTCCTACCACACAGGCACACTCATACTATACTTCTATACATAGAATTCTACAGTATGTCTACTAAACATATATTGTTATTGTAATACACAATCTAAGCATAACATAAATGGAGAATAATTATAACATTACAGATAACTATGATTTTAAAATTTACATAAAATATAGTATACATAAACTAAATTTAGTTATGTAAAAATGCTTGGGTAAAGGAATAGTCATAATAGGGGAGATTAGACATGAGTATTTGGGGGCATGCAGGAGAACAAATTATTTTAAAATTACATCTGCTTCCCTAAATACTTTCCATTCCGAAATTTAATGGGTTTGAAAATGTCCAAATAATCATTAGCTATAACACAAAATATTTGTATTTAGAAGAATGACATTCTATTCATGCTTTTTCCATTTAATAGCTGTATTCCTAATAGAAAATTATTTAAACTCTGTCTTCCAGACAGAAAAAGAATAAAGCCTATCTTACATTCTTTTCTTAAAGTAAAAATAAAAGAATCAATATATTAGTGATTTTGATGCTGACAATATGATTAAATGGTATATTCTGATAAAAATCCAAAGTAATGAACCAGGACTGGAAAGTGAATATTTAGTTCATTTTAAGTTGACATTAAGATAGTCAGAGGAGTAGGAGTGGAAGGTGTTTTAATTATATTGAAGAAAAAGTCTGATTATGAACCTTTTTGATAATCAAATGAAATCAGCATGCTTGCCACCTAGAAGAGTGCTCAAAAGTACATATATTTTAAGTCTCTATATAACGTATTTTATTGCTTTATGACTTTATTTTTTGACAGAATTTGACTGAAATTCATAATTTTAAGTATTATGCTCAAAAACACTTAACATTTTGAATATCTGGTAAGTCAGAGAGAGCTTGAATTGATTGAGCACTGGCCATATGCAAGATATATTTCTAGATATTGGAAAACGATAGTAACCAACACAGAAAAAATTGTTCTTTTGGATTTATCATTCCATTGGAGAGGGAAACAGGCAGGCATAATAAATAGTAAATATGAAAATTATGTAGTTTTAAAAAATAATATAAAAATTGGAACTAATAACGAGATAAGAAAATCTGTGGAAGATGATTGAAATTCTAAATAGATTGGTCTTGGTGGTGTAGGGCAACCCAGTTGGGTGGGGGCGCCCCACAGGCAGTGAAAGAATTCACCCAAGGTAGAACAAAGGAGATAGAGGTTTATTGAATACAGGGCAAGGGAGCAGCAGAAAAGACAGCAAAGGAAAGGCTGTGTGCCAGCAGGCAGTGGTGGGGGGCTGTAATTAAGGGGGGGAAGGTGAGGAGGTATGGGAATGTATGGAAATTTCCTGTTTTGTTACAGCACCCAGTTGTAAGAAGGGTTGTATGTAGCTGATTAGTCAGCTAGGGCTTATGAATATTTTGAGGTGGTCACCTAATGGGTCTGTTTGCATTCAGTGTGGTGGTCACCCTATCACCTTACTCAGCTTTCTATTGCTCAAGTGTTGCCTAAAGGCGGCCTCTACAAGTAGCACTTATTTAGGAAATGAAAAAAGTTGCAAGAATTAGCTCCGTTGATATCCAGATGAAGAATGTGTGTGGCAGAGGTAGCTGCAGTGCAAAGGTCCTGAGTTGAACACGGCTGTCCAAGGCTTACAGAAAGGGTAATAATGTCAAGAAGCAGAGAAATTTCTCTTTTATTCACTTCTGAATAAAAGGAAACCTTATCTCATAGAGATCTCCTGGACACTTTTATATTTATGTATTGAACTAACCTTTCGCAAGGGATGGGGCCCTCCATTTTACCTGGTGTGTTTGGTGACCAATAAGGAGAATAGCATGACTTAGAAAGCAGTTAAGAAATATGCAGAAGCAGTCAGCACGCTGGGGCAAGGAAGGGACAATTTTATTTTAGTGGGAAACACTGAACACTCAATAGAAAGTAACTTGCCCAAGATTATTCAGCTGGTAAATGGACTGAATTCTTAACTTTTTTTCATCTTATTCTAGGTATTTTGTTTGTCATTGGAGATTTACATGTAAACAGCACACTCATTTTAGTTTTCCTACTGTGTCAGAAATAGTACTTTGAAATCTAGAGACAAAAAATTAGATATGCATTAGTATTTTGGAGAAAAACACCTTTAAAAATGTTTAAGTAGAATTAAAAAGAAGAGAGAAGGATAAAATGAGGAAGGGATCAAAAGAATAAGCAAGCTTTAACATTCAAGAGTTAGAAAATGAATTTTATTGAGAGGATCCACAATCCTCTGTAGTGATAGATTTATATTTTATGTCAAGTATAAATGCATGCACAGGTAATGAACAAGGATAAATGTCACAGGGATTGAGCCATTTCTGTACTATGAATAGTCAGGCAGATAAATTTAAGTTCCCACTGAAAAGAACTAAAGAACTGCTGGATTAAAATTTTCTAAAAACAGCAGCAAAAACAATGACACTTTTGTATTAAAGAGCTGGCAAGCAACTGTAGATTAATCAGTATTTAAAAATCTAGATAATACAGAATATAAATGGAATCCTAAAGCTGATTTTGAACAAGGAGAATTTGTCAAGGTGACAGACAGCCCAGCCTCTGGCCACTGACAACAGAGGATTAAGCAGGAAATCCCCAACAGTAAAATCAGGACCAGCGGGTTAAATCTGCAGTTTAAGGGTAAACCGGAAGGAAACATCCCCCACTTCCACAGGTTCATTAAACTACAAGAGGAACTGCATTATTGAACACTACCCACAGGAGAAGCAAAAACAAAAATAAAGCCTGAGAAGTAGTGACCAGCTTGGCCTAACCCAGGCTTGTAGTCCAAGTTCAAAGTAACCAGGTAAATTTTAAAAAGCCTCAGTGAAGAATTAAGTTTAAAATTGTCATAATCTGTGGCTGAGAGGCTGAACAGGAGAGAAAGCAAATCACCTCTGGAAGCATGTACCAACAACATACTCCCAAATTATATCCTTATGCCACTGTTACATCAGCATCTCTGTGAGGGAATGAGGACTAGGGCCTCCCTATCTGTCATCTTGCTGATGCTACTCCAAGGGACTTGATTTTTATTGGTGAGTTATAACATTCATTAATTAGGCTGTATAACATTTTGTTCTATGAATATTCCCTAAGCAGGGCTCACTGTGCCTAAACTTTGTGTGAAAATAATAGGGTGTATGCTTTCCTTATGAGAGACTAGAATTTTGGTACATGCTAGGCAAAGAATGATGATATGATCAGTCTTCAATAAAAACCTTGAGCATTTTGTCTCTAATAAACTTCACTGCACAATATTTCTACTTTTGATAGAGGTTGTTTCAATTTTTCATATTAAGTAATATGTATTTTATATTCATTATTAGTTTATAAACTCAGAGAAGACATATGACAAGGCTAAGGGTTTTGATCTTCTAAATATTTTTAAGCAGGCTTCATGCCCAGCATGGAGCCCAACATGGGGCTTGGGCTCATGACCTTGAGATCCAGACCTAAGCTGAGATCAAGAGTCAGATGCTTAAATGACCTAACCACCTATGCACCACAAGGGTTTTGATTTCTAAGACCTTAATTAAGCCCACCAAAGAATTCTTCCTTAATAGTCTAAATTTGGGGGGGAAATATTATTTTAAAAAGTAGTCTTTGCTTAGCACTATCATCCTCATCCAAGAATCACAATAATTTCTATGGGTATGAAGGGGTTGTATAATAATAAGAGGTGGAAAGACTTTTACTACCACATAAATAGCAGTAAAGTTACCATGAGGATGTAATACATTTTTAATAACAAGAGCTACATTAGATCTGATTTTATTAAACTTGGCAACTATTTCTGGACTGTTTCCAAAGTGCATATGCACATTAATTTAAGAAATGATTTATTGCTAAATAATCTGTGTTTACTACCAAGTGTATTAATCCTTGTGGAGGAAAGAAAAGTGCTGATTCCTTCCTAGTGTCTACTCAAAAGCCATAGTAAGGGGAACAAGAAGTGGTTTGGGTAATATAAATAATAATATGATAGTCTTCCAGCTAGGTCCTATGTCAGGCTGTTTAGAATCTGCTTTACTCTTCTTCCCCAACTTTTCATAATTTTTTCCTCAGAGATGATTAAATATATTATAACAAGAAAGTAGGTTATTTGGATCAAGATCCCCTTAGAAATTTTTTTTGAAAGTTTGTATTTGATAATCAATTTTACCATAGCATTCTTAGTTCTTTAATTCTTATAATTACTCAAATCTGAGTTATACAATCAAAATAGAAAAAAGAATGGAGTACACATGTTTAAAGAAGAATGCTGACTGCTTCTTTGTATTAAATTGCTCCAATAAAGAATGAATTGGCAGTTTATAGTCATTTAATTAGGAAAAGAGTATTTTATTTTTATCTCTTATATCACAACTTACAAAATAGTGACTTTAATGGTTTTGCTCACTTAATTATGTCAACAATTAAGAGACTGTTAAACACAAAGCTGTCACTTGTCTTGTTGAGTTTGATTCATTTTACTGGCCTACTTATATTTCAACTGATTCCTTTATGTATTTGGATACAAGCAAGTATTTGCTATAATGAAACAAAATGATATGGATGCTGTTATTTTGATTGGGTAGACTGTAATTTAATTTAACAATAAGAGTAAAAAATAAAATGTAAAATATAATTTAAATATACCTAATTAATCCTATTTATATAATACTTCTGATGATTCAAGATTATTACAGTGAACTTAGTCTTTGTCTTCAGTTATCATTTTTATTCTTTTTCTGGCATCTGTGAACACAATGCCCTGGGGCATTTTCTTAATCTCTTTACACCACAATGTCATCACTATTAAAGGGAGGATTCATCATATAATACGAGCTACTGCTTAAAATTGTGTCCTAGATTAATGAGATTAAAACATATTAATGAGATAAAACCCACAGAATGCATATCATTGACAAATTAATTATACCATAAAAGTTAGCCTTAATTATAATATAAAATTTTTCCTCTTTTATCATTATTTGTCAGTCCCCTTGTATCCACACTGCCTTCCCATCAGTCACTAAATAATGGGTTTTCTCAAATCTTGGCTTTTTTTCCTTTTTTTCATTTTCATTGTATATCTTTCCCCTTGACAATCTTATCCACATATGTGTACATTTAATGTCTGTATATTTATGATGGATCTGAAAATAAACTTAAACTACATATCATTACTCCAAACTGCATAATATTTCCAAATGATTATGTAATATAATTATATGGATATTTCAATACCCATTCATCAAACTTTTAGATTTAAACATATAAATTCTTTTTAAATATACTCATTTTTTCTTAATCTCTGATGCACTTTTATATTTCAAAACTTTACCCTCTCCCATTAAAACTATTATCACTTTCTAGCTAAAATCTCCACATGCATTCAACCTCCAGATTCTACTTCACCTGCTCTTAGTATTAGAGCTGAAGTAACCTTAATAAAACACAAATGTAATCATACCAACCTTCTGCTTAAATCCGTGCAATCTGTTTTCACTGGGAGAGAGTTGTTGGAATATGAATTTAGTGGTATGGACATGGGTCTGATATATCTGTTAGGAACATTTGACAGTAATAAAAACAGTAATGATATTTGCCAGAGTTTTTGAGTATTTGCTATAAGGTAGGCACTGAACTAAGTATATGACAGGCATTAATTATCTCATTCAATACCCACAGAAGTCTCATTCAATAGCCACAAAATTTCAATAATGAAGAAACGAAAATGTTAAGCAAGTTGACCAAGTACTATAAACAGAAACCCTAAAGACTTCAAAGGAAAAACAAAAACAAAAGCAAAAACAAAACTCTTAGAACAAATAAGCAGATTCAATAAAGTTGCAGGATACAAAATCAACATGCAAAATTCAGTTGTGTTTCTATACACTAATAATTCTCTGAAAAATAAATTAGGAAAACAATCTCATTTACAGTGTCACAAAAAGAATCAAATAGGAAAAACTTAACTAAGGAGGTAAAGACTTGTACATGGAGAACTAAACAAAATTGATGAAAGAAATTAAAAACACAAACATATCATGCCATATATGACAGCATGGATGAATCTGGAGGCCATGATGCTAAGTGAAATAAGGTACTCACACACACACACACACACACACACACACACACACACACACACACACACAATACTGCATGATTCCACTTATATGAGGTATCTAAAATGGTCAGATCCATAGAATCCAAAAACGGGATAGTGGTTATAAGGGCTGGGGGCAGTGGGGGGGAATGAAAAGATACTATGAATGAGCATGGTGTCTCAGTTAAGCAAGTTGAATAGGCTCTAGATATATGCTGCACAATGGTGTACCCATAGTCATCAATAATTTTGATACACTGAAAAATTTAAGAGGATATATCTCACTTTAAACTTCCATGTAACAATAAAAAAACTATAAAAATTGGTAAAAGTCCCTTTGTTAAGTGACGCAGCATGGACACCGGACTAGTGTATTTTTATTTAATCCCTAGCTTTTTTTAAAAATTTTTTTAAATGTCTATTTATTTTTGAGACAGAGAGAGACAGAGCATGAATAGGGGAGGGTCAGAGAGAGGGAGACAGAGAATCTGAAGCAGGCCAGGCTCCGAGCTGTCAGCACAGAGCCTGACGCAGAGCTGGAACTCATGGACTGTGAGATCATGACCTGAGCCTAAGTCGGGCGCTTAACCGACTGAGCCACCCATGCACCTCTTAATCCCTAGCTTTTGAAAAATACTTACAGTAGGGTGATTTTTGCTTACAAAGGAGAATGGATTGGCTTTATTCATAAATAACTATATTCAAATACAATCAAATAGAGAATATACAGAAAATAGTTGCCATGATTTGGCCAAGGTGGGGGTGGGAAAACTAAACAACTGTTTAATGTGGTACCATGTATTAACAAGAAGCATGTATTTTCTCATTTCGTACACACAATGTACTGAATATAATACAACACACATATTTTTCTGGGATAAACACAAATTAGACACATTTCAGAAATTAAAGCTACAGTGTCAAGATAAGCTATATCTAGATGGCTTATGGTGGATAGAAACTGAATGCAGGATTTAGGGTCTGAAGTTATAATTCCAAACAAGAATGGGTGATAATTCTTTACTCTCTTTAATGGCTGGGAGCTGGAGGTAAGCATAAAAGTGTTAAGTATTCATCTGTGAATGAGTAGAAGATTTAAAAAGGAGGGGACATCATGTTGTCTCTCCTTCCACCCATAAACACACCCTCTTGACATAATACCATATCTCTGGTTAAACTTTTGTGTTTCCAGCTGAAGCCAAAGGGAAACAATCCTTAAAAAATTTTAACAACCAAGTGTCTAAAGGTTTTCTTTGAAAAGAGCTTCAGCCAAAAATGTGTTCATAGTAAAAAATTATAAACCACACTGCCAGCAGAAAGGTAATCAACATTCCAAAACTATAGGTCAACCTTAAATAATGACTATTACTAGCGCAGTAGAATGAGTATCTGTAACCTAGAGCCTAAGGTTAACAAGGTGAAGGAACAGTCACTAATAATTCCCATTTTCTGGTCTGGTTAATTGGGTGGATGATGATACATCCACCAAGGTGAAGAATGCAAAAGAAAATGTTGGGGGAAAACATGTGTTTAGTTTGGCACATTTGGATTTGGAGATGCCTGTGGCATACTGTCTTAGTCAACCTGGCTACCATAACAAAATATCACAGAGTAAAAATAAATAGAAATTTATTTTCTCACAGTTCTGGAGGTTGGGAAATTTAAGACCAAGGTGACAACCAATTTGATTCCTAAGAGAGTTCTCCTTCCGGGTTGCAGATAGTTGCCTTCTTGCTGTATTCTCACGTGGTCTTTCCCTGGTGTGTGTGGGTATAGAAAAACAGAAAGAGAGGGAGAAAGAGAGAGAATGCTCTGATGTCTTTTCTTATGTAAGCACTAATCCCTTCATGAAGGCCCCACAATAATGACATCATCTAATCCTAATTGCCTCTCAAGGGCCCCATCTCCAAATATGATCACATTAGGAGTTAGGACTTCAAAATATGAATTTTAGGGGGATACAAACATTCAGTTCATAACATGGCTATTCATTTTCCTAGCAGAGATAATATGTTCATTTGAGATGATTTTATGTCATTAATCAATAATTGTTGATTCCATTTATTAATATTTATTAATAAAAGATAATTTGGAGTCCACATAAACCCCAAAATTTATCTTGTATTAAATCATTCACTTAACAGGAATTTGAGTGCCTATTATGGGCCAGTCACTGTCAAAAGCACTTGGAATGCATGAGTGAATGAAATAAAGATCCCTGGCCTGAAGTGGCTTTCCTTATAAGAAGAGAAATGGTAAATAAATACAATAGACAAATAAATTAAAGGATATGTTAACAGGTGGTATAATATGGAAAATTTCTACTTGAGTGTGTAGTGATAATGGGGCAAAATGATTGTCTCTCTTTCTTATCTGTATCCTTTACTATCTTGAAGGTTATCTTGAAGGTCTGCTCCTCATAAAATATCTGTTTCCCTACACCTTGAATTTGACCTTGCCTTGAGACTTGCTTTAAGTAGTAAAATGGAGTGGTACTGAAGTGTGTCAGTTCTAAGCCTAGACCTCAAGCACTGCATACTTTCACTTTTAGAATCTTTCCTTCCACCATGTGAATCAAAATGGGCTATTCTGTGAAGGATGAGAGACCACATGTACCAGAACTCAGACATCCCAATTGGCACCTGAAAGTGTGCCTGAAGTGTGCACCATGGAAGAGAGTCCACCCAAGATCAGCAAAAGTCAACTTCCTTACTCACATCTGACCATAGGTGCCACAGAAGACCAGTAGAGACAATATGCACACACACACACATGGCATATATGGACATATACATATATGTATAGGTATATATGGTGAAAACTTGTGAAATAATCTACAAGTGTAGAAAGTTATTATTCAAATAATATGTACACATTAAAGCACCTTGCTAACAAAGATTCTGTTTTAGACCATTTTCCAAGCATGTAGCATCTCTTTTCATCTACTGTCTTTGAGGTCTATAGGTTTTTCATTCTCTTGTAGAATGATGCACTTTATTCCAAAAATCATTGTGTTCCTTTTGAATTTTATTAAGCACTGAAAATCAGGAGCAAAAGAGTGCAGCCACAGCAAATATGGATTGCATGCTTATTGGTTCTCTTCCATATGTTTTAACAGTATTAATTTAATTCATCCAATCTTCACAGTGATTCTATGGCACGTGTACAATTATTGCATCCATTTACATACAAGAGAAAAGAAGCACATAGAGGTTAACTATCCCTGGGCCACACAACTGGGTCAGAATTTGACCCAGGTAATTTGATTCCCAAATCCCACTGTTATTAGTATGCTAAAGTGCCTATCATAATCTAGCCCTGCTTTATATATGTGAGTCTTCTAATACTGTACCTATATATTTTATGCATAACTGGCTATAAGGAAACTTTTTCCCTAAAATTGTCATTCAGAAAAGAGAGAGGCTTTTTACATTTGTGTTCCTTCACAGTATTTTTTTGAGTGTTCTCTCAATGGTTTTACTTAAACATTAAAATGTTATTTTGCATATAACCACATAATGGCCACTATTGGATATTTCACAAACAAATCTATTAAAATCCACTTAGAAAACAATTCACTAAGTAGTTAATTAGTGAATATTGAAGATAATTATAAGAATAAAAAACCCACAATTACTTTAATTTTAAGTGAATAAATATCTGAAGCTTCAGCTCAAATCTCCATTAAGATATCACACATGTATTTAAAACTTCTATACTTTAGGGGTGCCTGGGTGGCTTAGTTGGTTAAGCATCAGACTCTTGATTTTGGCTCAGGTCATGATCTCAATGGTTGTGAGATCGAGCTCCATGTCAGGCTCTGCACTGTGTATGGAGTCTGCTTAAGATTCTCTCTCTCCCTCTCCCTCTCCCCCTCCCTCGTTTGCATGCTCTCTCTCTTTCAAAAATAAAAAAGTAAATAAAAAATACAACCCTCTATATTTCAAATAACAGCAAAAGTGAAGGTTAACTTCTCAGGATAGTTATACTATATAACAAAAAACCTCATTTATTACTATAATATAAAGACTGAAGAGAAACATAAAAAGTCTAGATGCATTTTTTAAATAAAAAAAAGAAAGTAGAAAATATATAATTGATTTAGTACATTTCATTAAAGCTTGCTGTTTAGTATTGCATTGACTAAATGATAATGTGCAAAATAAATTAATACACTTAATATTGTAAGTAAACATCTGACAATTGCATCTGTAGTACTGTAAGTAATCAGCCATAGGCAACATTTTGGTACACATAGTATTAATAGTCAGTATCTACTTTAATTATTTGGTATGCATGCACTACCCTTGGCTTTTTTTACTTTCTAACTTCTGTTTGCTTATTTTCTTTCTTGTTTGTTTCGATTTGGACCTTCTATCTAGAAAAACAAAAAAGGACAAAACCTTGCCTTAAAAGTGCCTTGTACAAATACATCTGAAATGGAAAAATAAATAAATAAATAATTTTTAAAATGATTTTTATTAATTTTGTGTTTCAAAAATGCATTTACACACCAGTAAATAAAGATGTACAAGATCATTTAAAGTTCATAATAGTATGCTGTTGAATATTTATGCTATATTAGGACAATCTACTATTATATAAAACTTTATTTTATGTACTTACTTGTATAAACGGTGCTATTATATTCATATTTTCAGGTGTATGTGTGTGTATATAGAGAGAGTTAATAGAAGAGTTAATAGAAGACACAAAGAAAGATGGTATATGCATTGGTGGATTTGTCTGGTTTTGGTAATAATGGGGCAACCGAATGAAGATATATAGTATACAGTTGGGAGTCTGGAGCCCATAAAACACATCTTTGAAGTGTACTTTACTAGGCTATTTTATGGATGAAAGTGTAAAGAAGTTAAGGCAATTGTCCAATTAAAAGGTGGTGAGTATCAGAGACAATATTTGGATCTCTAAATTATCTGACTTCAAAATCTATATAATCAACCAGTATCTATTTTTAAAAATCTTATTATGCTCATACTAAATTTTATGTAAGGAGTAATCTATTTCCAAAAATAGGTGAAGAAAAGAGCAATAAATTGGAGACAAAACAGACAATGTGAACAAGCGCAGAAGACATGAGTATAGAACTGCCATTACCTGGTTTTGTTTCCTAATGCCACATTACTGATAACAATGTCAATGAGAACCATTGTTAAATGTTTACCATGCAATCATGGATTTCACAATATTTATTATTATCATTATTATTATTTCCATTTTATCTATCCTAAGTTACACTAAAAATGTTTTCAGTTAATTTATAAATAAATCCCTACTGATAAAACCAAACAGAATTTCTCAATATTCATTTATTTTGACTGCATTATACAAAAAAATGCACTTCTAATTTTATTCATGTAAAAGGTAAATAATTGAATTATCTTATGTCCCCTTGTTTCTAATGCAAAATGATCATGTGAAATATAAAAACTTTTGAGGCATAAGTATTATAAAATGCATTTATTTTATGAATCTGTTACATTACATTGGCACCTGCAAATTTATTCTAAAATAAAGTTATTCTTTTTACTTTGACATCATGTTTTCACATTTTTTACCCCATTTATCTCTTTTTCTTTTAATTTCCCCATTAAATTTCACTTTGTTGAAAATTAGAGCACTTGGTACATGAATAACATTGCCAAATATGAAAGGCACAGTCTCAGCAGAATAAATTGGATTTACCTTGATACATAACAAGCACTCGCCAAATATTCAAACATTCTTAGGAGCTAAAAATTAGCATTTTCAAATATTGAATATAACTCTGACATTTGGAGCTTTCAAAGTGTGGAAATAGGTCAGATATTCTCAGAACAGCAATCCAAATCAGAGTAAGATTTCATATTTTAGAAATATGTCAATTAAATGATTTTGAGAGCCATGGTTTCTTGTTTCATCTCCGATGCATTTAATCCTTTAGCTTCCATTTTGTTGAATACTGTATTCCATCTTATTGGTGTAGACTTATGTTCAAGTTAGCTATGTATTTTATTATTTTAATAATTAAGTGAAGAATAATGGCCACTGAAGTTAGGTTAGGGTCATATGACATGCCTCAAAATTAAATAGCTAATTGAATTTACCAGATGGAAATATCATACATAGCTTCACATGTAGCTTCTCTAGCCATATATTTTTTGGTCAGTATCAACATGATTTGACTTCATACAATGGAGAAAAGAATATGTACTTCCTATAATAGTAAATATCTCAAGTAGGATATATAAACTTCAAATTAATTACAAAAATAATGCAGAACTATCCCTTTAATAATATCACATGTTACTCTAAGTGTTAAACTGAGGTCTTTACAAAATTAAAGTACAAAGGCATATTTAAATACTTATATCAAATTTAGCATGGGACTTTATTTAAAATATTTCATTTGAAGCATATTGTTTCTATTTCTTCTTTCCATATGCACATTGGATATATAGAGTATGCGAACATTGGTTTAATTAAGCAGATTATTTTGAGCAGCTGAGTCATAAACTGAGATATTTGGAAAGAAAAATGAGCAGTACACAGTTTGGTATGTCAGGCTATTTAAATCAACTTCAAAAATTTTTCCCTTTGAAATTTCTCCCAATTCTTGTCCAAAGCTATAAGGCAAATTGATACAACAAATGTTCAGGAAGACGCATCCCTCCTTATTCCTACCTAATAAATAAATTATATTCTCTATAAAGAACTTCCTTCCAAGCAAGGCAAACATAAGATGTTGAAAGAACCAAAAATTTGAGAAACTAGTGAGTGTCCTTAGACCATGAAAAATGAAAGGAAAACTGCAGCTGTAAAAATGTTTATGTATTACTCTGAAAAACTATGTTTAAGAGGAAAATTGAAGAATCCACAAGTTCTTTTGGCTGAACCAATGCTAAACATAATTTCAGAGGAAGAAGCATAGATAAAAGAAGACAGAAGTTGGACAATAATTTGACTTTTGTTAAATGATTCTTGTTCCGCCTATACGAAGTATCAATGGGCAAAAAAAAAGGAACTGCAAAATTGGCATATTATGTAAGAATTTAGTCTTCGTAAAAAATATATTAAAATATTTTTTTGCTTAATTTGAACTAGATTACTGATACAATTTTATTTGGATATGTCATATAGAGATTCACTCAATTGTTTCATATTGGTGATTTGCTTTTTAGTTTTAATTATTTATGGAGTAGTGTCTTTATTTAGAGAAACACAATTCAGGTAAATACTTTCTATTGGACACACATTTTATGGAACTCCATTTACCACAACACTTACCAGATTTGCCTGATTATTATCATTGGCACAAATGCTAAGATTTTACAAGATTAGATAAAAATCACTAAATGTTCATAATTATGTAATTATTTTATAAAATGTAATTTCCATTTTGTCTTTTTCACTACTGTAACTCATAAGTTGGCATGGTGTCTACCTAAAGTCTGTTTTAAATAAATGTAAGTCAGTAAGAGAAAGAGATATTATATGTTTTCACTCATATGTGGATCTTGAGAAACTTAACAGAAGACCATGGGGGAATGGAAGGGGGAAAAAATAGAGGGAGGGAAGCAAGCCATAAGATACTCTTAAATACTGAGAACAAACTGAGGGTTGATGGGGAGTGAGGGGGGACAGGAAAATGGGTGATGGGCATTGAGGAGGGCACTTGTTGGGATGAGCACTGGGTGTTGTATGTAAGTCAATTTGACAGTAAAGTATATTATAAATAAATAAATAAATAAATAAATAAATAAATAAATAAATAAATGTAAGTATAAGGCATATCACCTCCATTTGCAGTACAAAGCTAGATTCTATTAAATAGTACAATAGAAAATTAGATGTTCCTTAGTTACTGTTCTGCAAGGTAGTTTCTTCTGTGCCTTTTATTCATATTGCATTCTATGTAACTGAAAGCATGCACACTCACATGCACATATACTATCATGATAAATTTTACAGTCTTTTAATAGACCAAAAATGAACTAAATTGAAAATAAGTTGTATGATGTACATAAAGATATTAAAAGAGAAAAACAAAACAATTCATGTAAGTACTAAAAGCAAGTCCTTTTGATATGGGATTACTATAATTATAGGATCAAATAAAAAATATCTAAAATAAAAATAACATTATTTTCTGTTTTTAGAGAGAGGAAATAAAACAGATGACATAAAAATATGCTCTTTCCAGGAGAGGAAAAATAAAAAAACTAAATACAAAATGTATCTAAAAATGAGGATTCTTACAAGAAAACAACTAATATCTATATGCATTTGAGTAGAGAACTTTAAGATGGAATAAAATAAGGTAGATAGAAACAGAACTCTCATAAGAAAGCAAAAGTAGTCAGAGGATATAAGTGAAAATTTAAACTCCATTAAGTATAGCATAGCCCTAAAATGACTACATGTTTGATTTCAATGATGACAGTAAAGAGAAATGCTAATTTAACCATGTGAAAAGTAAGATAAGGTCAAACATATAAAGCCCTCATGAAGATTATAAAGAATAATAAATATAATTGTTTTAAAATGTCAAATATCTATAATTGTGACTTACTGAAATTTAGAGAAATTTTTAGAAAAATAATTCTCCAAAATAAATGTGTGAATAAAAAAATGTTTTGACAGGAATACTTCGAACTGTCACCTTTCTAAATACAGATTTATAGATCAATGTCTTAAAGGGTAATATGTTTATTTCATTTGAAAATGATCCTTAAACTAAAATAAGGTACAAAATACATTTATAATTAAAAAGTAGAATAAAATTAGAATATAAAAGGGAAATTAAGAAGTCACGTTGTCATAATAACATAGATTTGGTAATAACTTTGTGATGTTATACCTTTAGAAGTATTTGAAAGTCCTCTATGAAGAAACAAAAAGATTTTGTATATAACAATGGGGCATTATGTCATTTATGAAATAATATGGTTACCACATGATGTAGGGATGGTGGTGGGCCTTTCCCCCATCTTTAAATATGTCTGTTGAACAGAAGATTGAAAATAATGGAAAATGCACTCACCCTTAATCTCCACTTTAAGTTGGAAGAGGAATAAGTGTATATAATGTATGGGTCTCTTGATTCAAATAGATATGGGTATGAATCCTACTTTATCACCTCCTAGCTTTGGCAAATGATATAGTCTTTCTGGGTTCTTGGATATAATAAATGAGATAATGAGAGAAAAAGGGCTTGGAACAGGTCTTTTTACATCTAATTACTTACTATCTATTAGCCATTATTCAGAGAGTCCATTAAATATTGAGAGGCCTGGGGCACCTGGGTGGCTCACTCAGTTAAGCGCCCAGCTTTGGCTCAGGTCATGATCTCAAGGTTCATGAGTTTGAGCCCTGCACTGGGCTCTCTGCTGTCAGCATGGAGCCCACTTCAGATCCTCTGCTCCCTCTCTCTCTGCCACTCCCCTGGTGGTTCTCTCTCTCTCTCTCTCTCTCTCTCTCTCTCAAATAAACTTAAAAAACAACAACAGAAGTATAGAGAGGGCTAGCATTTACGAATTTTTGTACATCGTTTACAGGAAAATAATATGAAGTTTGGTACAAAATTTTATTTAGAAGGAGAATGAATGATAAGAAATTATATACAGTATTTTAAAAGTACACAATACTGTCAACACCACAAAATCAGGAAAATGGCATAATACTTCTAATATAAACTACCTCGTGTATCCTATATTGTATTTTTTCATTGTTTATTTATTTTTGAGAGACAGAGCATAAGCAGGGGAGGGGCAGAGAAAGAGGGGGACAAAAGATCCAAATTGGGCTCTGAGCTGACAGCAATGAGCCCGATGCAGGGCTCAAACTCACAAACCATGAGGTCATGATGTGAGCCAAAGTCAGACGGTCAACTGACTGAACCACCCAGGCGCCCCATCATATAATATATTTTTTCCTAAATTTGTTTCTTTATACTTTTGGATTGCCCGTTCATACATCAATGGTTTGCATATTATCATTACCTATACAGAGAATAAAAATATAATTTAATCATTTCCTTGACTAATCAAATTTAAATTTAATCTTTAATATTTTGGTATCAATATTTATTTTGGTATCAATATTTTAACTAGTTTCAATAATTATCTGCTTTTCATCCCCCATCTTATATTTACTCTATGTTACTTTATAGAAGTGCATATTTACAAAAAAATCTTTGTTATTAACTATGCTAATATATTTGAGGAATAATTTTAGCAAAAAAATTTACAGAGAACATGGTTAAATGAAGACATTTATTTTTGCACATTCTTGAAATTTTACTAAAATACGAATAAAGTGACTTAAAAAGGGTATAAATACACAAACTCAATGACAAAAGAGAAAAGAATAGCAAGAAAAGTTTGGATCCTAAAAAGCAATTGGATGGATGCTAAATGATTTAGCAGACCTGGAAAGTTTCATCCTAATCTGGCTATTGGCTAGAGTAAAAATCATTTTAAATTACACAACAAAAATTCCCAAAGGCGTAAGAATTGGTGACACCAAGGACCTTGGAACCAGAAGTGAATTTAAGGGCATGTAAAAGCTCAAACAAAGAAGACTGGTGGAAAATCTGTTTTAAAGATAATTACCTGAGTTGTAAAAACAATGCTAAATCATTAATAATGAACCCCTAATGATAAAGCAGTAAAATGGCCATAAAGTAAAAACAATAAAACATTTCTTAACATATTCACATTGGCATGTTCGCTATGGTTTCTGGCATATTTAACTCTTTCTAAAATTTCTTTAAAATTCAAACTTATCTTTCTAATCCATCACTTCTCAAACTACTTTGGTTTTGTTTCTGGTCCCTTTAAATTCTGAAACATCACTGACTTGGACTACGGAGTATTTCCACATCACTAAAATCAATGGACATTTCCATTGTTATTTTACTGCACTATCCTTGGAAAGCTCATAGGTACCCACAGATTTAAGAACCATCTTTGAGCAGATAAATTATGTATATTTATTGATAGGGGTTAATTATAAACTATTAATACCTTCAAATAATTTTTAGAATTATTGTTAATACATATTATTAAATATATCAAAAACTAACAAATATCTTCCTACAATCTGGTATTTTGTTTTATTTCTCAGTAAGTGGTTTTATTGTCTATTGTATTTTGTAAGTTATCAGTGAGTAACCCATATTACCACCACCTTATACCTAATTCTTCTTAGTTAATCCATCATGAAATCCATCAATTTTACCTCCAAAGTAGCTCTCACAGTCATTACTATCTCTCTCTACTGCTACTTACCATGATATTATTCAAAAATTAAAACTGTAATAACTAAACACTCTACCTAGAATATTTCTCTATTTTAAAACTCTAGTTACTTTTTCAGACTTGTAGTTTGGGAAAATAATGGTAGCTGCTTGATTGTGAAAATCTCCCACACTCTTCCTCAAAAAATCAAACAAAACAAAACAAAAAAGAATCTATCATCTATCTATCTATCTATCTATGAATGAATATAAGAGAAAAATCATACATGGCCCATGAATTTAGCATTCCTAGAAGACAGAAAATACTGCAACATTCAAATTACCCATGAATAAGGAAAATATATTCCAAAAGATCTCTGATTTTCAACTCACTATTCTGTTTACTCAGTAGAAAAATAGGAGGCTCGGGAGACTCTCAATAAGAGTAAAGAAGAGCTTAAAATGTACCTGGAGCAATCTAGAAAGGGAAAGTCCAGTATTCATGCCCAAATGCCATCCTGGTGATACACAACACAGGTTTCAGGGAAAGGACTTGAAAGTGAGTGGGACCAAAACTAGAAGCTACAGAAAAGCATTGCATATGAAGAAAAATAAATAATATAGAGAGAGGTTATTCTACTTGTAGATAAGGAAGTGAAGGGCTGCTAAATTTCTTATTAAAAATAAAAACAAAAAAGTTAGAAAAGTACTAAAGTAAAGAGGGATGAGTTGGTAGTAGACATAGTCTTCACAGATTTTAAGTCTATAAAGCTTCTAAAATTCAAATATTGGGCTGCAGATACATGAAGAAGACAAAAAACTAAAGACATATGATAAAAACCATAGAATTAGATCTATCTTAACACACACAAAAAAGTAAATGATAAGATGTTATCTCAAATCTCTGTGTCAAAGATGGCATTTTAAACAAAAGATTTTCAGACAACTGGATAGCCATTTAGAAAAAAAAAAGGTAAAATTTGATAAATTCCTCACCACCACGTACAGGAATGAAATTTCTAACATCAGAAATTTACTTATAAAAAAGTAAAATATAGAAGTACTAAAAAAAAATTAAGTAGTTTATCAGTATCATGGATATATAGAAATATACAATTATTATATGAAATCAAGTTCCAGATACAAAATAATAGTACTACTACTACTACTAATATAATAAAATGTGTCCACATAAAATGACAGAATAATCATAGCCTTTAGGGAGAGGGCATCATGACTAAACTTAAGAGATAAATTAAAGACTAAAAAAGTACTTGCAATATATATCACAGATAAAGGGCCAATATCAGTGGTATAATAGGAAACATTAAAAATTGAAGAAAAAGAGCAAAAATCCTGTAAGAAAATGGGCAGAGACACAGTTGCCAAAACAGAAATATCTTGTGAAATTTATATTTCCCAGAAGTATTAAAAATTGTTCAACTTTACTCAAAATAATTACACTATGACTTATTTTATATCAATAAAATAATTCCAAAAGAAGTTCAATATGAAAAGCCAAATATTTTGAAAATATAGATATTTAGCAAGCATACAGTAGATTTGAAAAACACTATCAAGTAGCAACGTGACACACAAAACATTCTACCAAATGACTGCAGAATACACATTTTTTTTTGTCAAGCCCAAATATAATTAATACTTCCACAATAGACACAACAAAACAAGTTCCAATGAACTTAAAAGGACTGTTATAATGAAAGTACTTTCTGAATACAATAAAATTAAATTTGGCATCAACAACAGAAGGAAATTTAGGAAATCTTCAATTATTTGGAAATGAAAAGCCAGACTTTTAAATAACATATTGGTCAAAGAAGAAATTATAATGGGAACTTGAAAATATTTAGAACAGAATGAAAACAAAACTGCACAGCACATCAAAATGTAGGGGATGGAACTATAACAGTACTGAGAGGAAAATATATAGCTCTAAAAATTAATATCAGAAAAAAAGAACTTCTACCCAATAACTTAAGTTTCTAACAATATACTAGAAAAAGAAAAGCACAAATAAATACATAACATGATGCTACGTGACACAAAATGTTTTGGTAAAAAACATAAGAAGAGTTTTATATTTGATGATAAAAAATTCACTGACATTATACACATAGTTTAAGCAGCCATGAAATAAAAGTGAATGAAAAACAAGAAATATAACTCCACTTTTTAATGTTTTATTTATAAAACTGAAAGTGGGAGAGGGGCAGAGAGGGACAGAGGATCTGAAGTAGAGTCTGCACTGACAGCAGAGAGCCTGATATGGGGCTTGAACTCACATACCATGAGATCAGGACCTGAGCCTAAATTGGATGTTCAGCCAACTAAGCCACCCAGATGTCCCAACCTCATTCTTTTTTTAAAGTACTTTTAGTTAACCTATTGGGATTGCATACTCCACACAAATAAAAAAAAAAAACTTTATATTATTTAAAAATTAAAAACAACTAGATGTCAAACATCTCAAAGTTCATTAATGTTTTTATTTTATCATTTGAATATTACTTATTAAGCAACTTCTGTGTGATAGGCCCTTTCCAAACATGGGGATATATTGATGAACCAAATATATCATGGAACTTCATAGGTTATGATATGGGGAAATGACTGAAGTCATGTCATTGAAAAAATCTGAATTGTATGAGAAAAAAAAGTCATGATATAATTTTGTAGTATCATTTACTTTAAGAAACTTGGTGTTCTCAAGTTTCTGTGTGCCCACCTCCTCATACCACAAAACTACACACAAACTTCACACTGTGGTAGACATGAGGATAATTTACATGATTTTGTATATTTTCTGCTTATTAAAAACTAATTTTATATGAATATATTTTTATTATCATCTCAAGAGTTCAATGTAATAGTATCACTAACAGAGGTTTGCAGTAATAAAATGTAAATATATGAAATTAGAAATTAGTTTTTCTGCAACATTCACACTGAATTACAATTTATAGCTGAACCATAGCATATAAATTTATGCATACAATGTCACTTTCTATTTGTGTGATGAAATATTTTATTTTCATGCATAAAATTGATAAACATGTAAAACAAAATTAGCCTCTGTACTGTCAGTTTTGAGAGGTTGGTTTTATGACTTTTATATTTTCTAGAAATATCAAATTATTCTCTCCCCCAACATAAGTGTGTCTATATTTCTGGAAATATATCAGCATATGCAAAATCAATGTATCTATAGATCTATTTGACAGTATATTTTGGAAAAAAAGGTTAGCAATATATGACTATATAAATTTCTATTATTAATCTTTATGTTATGGCATAATTGATTCAACGTTTTTTTTTTTAAATCAAAGTAAATGAAACAATTAAAAAGGAAAGAAAAAATCAGGTTATAAAAAGGAGAATATTATCTTACATGATCACATATTCCATTCTAACACTGAATAACATTATATTCAACGTCATATTGGTTAATTCAACTACATATAAACTTAAATAAATTTATAAAGAACTGAGGATTCGTGTTGACAAGAAATATTTTGATTATTCTTTTTTTTTTAATTGGGTCTTCCTGTAATATCAAACAGTAGAAGCAAATGTATGGGACTGCACAGAGATAATGGAGACAAGAAAAAGTTTTAGGCTGAGTAGCAAAATCCTTCCACTTCTTTCCCGAATTTATTTTAATATCCTTTAAGTTTTTCTTTCTTTCTTTTTTTTTTTAATTTAAATTCCAGGTATTGAACATACAGTGTAATATTAGTTTTAAGTGTATGATATAGTGATTGAACACTTCCATACCTCACCTGGTGCTCATCACAAGTGCACTCCTTAATTCCCATTACCCATTTAACGCATCCCCCTGCCGACCTCCCCTCTGATAACTATCAGTTTGTTCTGTATAGGTAAGAGTCTGTTTGCCTCTCTCTTCTTTTTCCCTTTTGCTTGTTTGTTTAGTTTCTTAAATTCCACATATGAGTGAAATCAGATGATGTTTGTCTTTCTCCAACTGACTTATTTTGCTTAGCAGTATAATACTCTCTGGCTCCATCCATGCCATTGGAAATGGCAAGATTTCACTCTTTTTCATGGCTACTGGTCAGAAATTTGAGGAGAGAGAATTTAAAATTTGAGAGGGGAGTTTAAAATTCCCTTGGGTAGAGATAACTAACAAAGAAAATGCAGAGAAGAAAAGTTCCTTACAGAGTTGGTAATGCAAGTATGTTTGCTTCCAAGATAAATTTCACAAGTTTTTGCACACATGGGTAACAGTAAGAGTAGGGGTTAGGGATAGGAATCATCAGTCATAACTTTCATAGAAATAAAGCAACAAAACAAAACAACAAAGAAATGGAACTTATAACTGGTTTACAACTTGTACAGCAACAGGAAGTGATTTTGACAACATAGGGAACTGGAGTGGGGTGGGGGGAGGAAGTCAGATGTTGATGGGAAATTCTGTGATTCCATTTGTTTTTTATTTGTCCTCTAAACTTGCAGCACCATCTCTTAATGAGGTGTAGGAAAGTGTTTCTTTAAAGTTTAGGGAGATCCTGGGGTTCTTGGGTGGCTCAGCTGGTTAAGTGGCCAACTCTTGCTATCAGCTCAACTCATGATCTCCTGGTTGTGACCTTGGGGTCGTGAAATCAAGCCCCGCATTGAGCCCTGAGCCCATGCTCGGCTCGGCGTGGAGCCTGCTTGGGATTCTCTCTCTCTGCCCTTCTCCTACTCGTTCTCTCCCCTCCCCTTGCTGTCTCTCAAATTAAATAAAGGGGCGCCTGGGTGGCTCAGTGAGTTAAGTGTCTGACTCTTGGTTTTGGCACAGATTGTGATCTTGCAGTTTCGTGGGTTCAGTCCCCACGTGGGGCTCTGCACTGACAGCATGGAGTCTGTTTGGGATTCTCTCTCTCCCTCTCTCTCTCTCTGCCCCTCCCCCACTGATGCAGTCTCTGTCTCTCTCAAAATAAACTGAAAAAACTTTTTTTAATTCTCTCTCTCACACACAAAATAAACATTAAAAAAAAGTTTAAGGAGCTCTCTCTAAATTAAAAAGGCAAGGAAAATATACTTATTGTTTCTAGATTTTAAAGTAATACATTTTTATAAAACAGAACCAACTATATATTTCATTGTTTTCAGCTATATTTCTCTTAGCTCCTATGTAAGATAGGGTTACCTTATAAGTGGACTAGTTTAGTGCAATGCTTATCCTCACCAAAGGCTAAAAGTTTGCTGTTGATGCTTCGCCAAGATAAGGATGAAATATGCAGCTTAAAGTTCAGAACTCATTTGGAGACGGCCAGGATTTGCTTCTCTACGTTGTTTAGGGATGCATTGTTTTATGATTTACACCTGTTAACCAGTTACACAAACTGGATTGGTTATATGACCAAAGGGATCCAAGACATAACTGTGAATTTTGCGTGGGCCCTCTTGAAACCACAATTCCTGCATGTGTCTGTGTCATCAAGATAAAAAAGATCTTGGACATCCATGTGGCTCAATCATTTAAGCATCTGACTCTTGATTTAGGCCCAGGGCATAATCTCATGGTCCTGAGATTGAGCCTCAATTTGGGCTCAGAGCAGAGCGTGGAGCCTGCTTGGGATTATCTCTCTCCACCTCTCTCTCTCTCTGTCCCTCCCTTGCTCATGCTTTCTCTCAAAATAAATAAACTTAAAAAAAAAAAAAAAAGGATGAAGCAGATCCTTTGCAGCTGAGAAAGGAGCCTAGGGGCCTGCATATAGAATCCTGAGACCCTCTTGGTAGCCTGATCTTACTTTCTACTGCTGAACAAAAAGCCTTACCACAGTACAAGCTAGAGGCTTCCGATTTTTTTCAATTATCTGATCCTGTGTAATTGGTGCAACTCCCAAAGTTTCCTTTTTCAGCATAGTGTTCCCTACCCTAGCCATTCAAAGCATGTTACAGACGTTGGTACATCTTTTGGGTTCCTAGACCCAATTGCAACATGGGAAAGGCTGTTTCCCACAACACTAAACAGTAATTCTTGGACATGGGCTAGATGTCCTACAATTCAACTCAATTCTAACACTTATCTTCCCCTGGAGCTAGCATGAAATTCTATAGGTAAAAGGCTCAGTACCATAAGACTGCCCCCACACTCACTTCAGACACCAGTTCAAAACAAAGGTGTAGGAAAAACCTGTGCTTCTGACCTATCCGAAGGACCCCTGCTTCTGGTTTCAGATGCCAGTTATTCAGTCCAGGTTGCTGCCTGTACTTCTCTCTGATTGGCTATTAATCAGAGCTTCCCATGAATCCCCTCCTTGCGTTTGATTAATTTGCTATAGTGGCTCACAGAACTCAAAGAAACATTTTACTTACCAAATTGTGGTTTATCATAAAAGGACACAGCTCAGGAACCGCAGATAGAAGTGATATATATGGGAAGGTATGAGGAAGAGGTGTAGAGCTTTCTTGTTCTCTTGGAGTGGACCACTCTCCCTAAATCTCTGCATGCTCCCTAAACTGGAAGCTCTCTAAACCCTTTTTAAGGAGGCTTCATTACATAAGAATGAATGATTAAATCATCCAGCCTCTTTCCCCACCATGGAGGTCAGAGGGGTGGAAGTGAATGTTCTAATACTTTAATTACAAAGTTGGCTCCACTGGCAACCAGCCCTCAGCCCTGGGTGGGGTCCCAAAATTACCTCATTAATATGACACCTATGTTTCTCTCACTTAGGAAATTATAGGGGGTTTGAGAGCTCTGTGCGAGAAATGGGAAGCCCAAATATATCTCTCTCATAATCACCATATCACAGCACACAGTTCTGTTTCTTGAACTTGATCAATTCTCTGATTGGAGTCTTTGAGGGTATAATGTACTATCTGGTACCACTCTGGTTTCTACTCATGGAACAACCAACTCAGGTTGAAAATCTGATGTAGGTATGCTATTGTCCAGATGTCTTTAAACTCAATGTCAGATGGAAGCTGTTACAATAAGGGCCAAGTTTGTTTTCACAAAAAATCCATAGTTAAACTATTACTGAAAAAAACATTAGCTTTGAGATGACAATATTTTGAGATAGACTGCAGTATTTCCATTTTTACAGGAGAGTTCATTTTGTTTTAGAGCTATTTGTTATTTTTAATAATTATTTTGTTGCTAAAGTGAAAAACTGTGGGCACATTTAAAAAATATGATTTATTATGCAGTTATATCTATGGGAATTCTCTTAAAATATGTTTGGTTACCTATTATATTTGTCAGTTTTTTAAATGAAAATATTATACTATGGTAATAAACATTACTTTAATGTCTAAAAAGAATCAATATTTCATATACCTTCCCTAAAATGTTCTTCTATATTTTTCTTAATGTTTTATTTATTTTTGAGAGAAGGAGAGAGAGACAGACAGACAGAGAGAGAGGAGGGGCAGAGAGAGAGGGAGACAGAATCTGAAGCAGGCTCCAGGCTCTGAGCTGTCAGCACAGGGCCCGATGCGGGGCCCAAACTCACGGACTGCGAGATCATGACCTGAGTTGAAGTCAGACGCTTAACTGACTGAGCAACTCAGAAGCTCCTAAAATGCTTTTCTAAAAATTATTTTAGATAATCCTGGTTTCTTTTTCAAGCCAAAAGTTTTAGCTTTCAAAATTAACTTGACTGCTTGTCATCCATGATGGCAGATTTGTTGAAGGAAATGTGGGGCCACTATTTTAGTGATAAGTTGAAGCTAGTTTAAATATAAATTATTTTTGGAACAAATTAAAGTGTAGTGGGACAGAATGTAATTTTTATCCCATCAATCATATCTGTCTCTACTGTTTAACATTTTTTGTTATACTGTAATGATTAAATTGACTGCAAATAAGGAACATTGCCTTTAAATATCAAATTTAGGTACAGCACTGTTGCAAATTTTACTATTTTCTATCATAAAAATAACTGACAAATGTAAGCATCTCAAATTATTTGTAAAACAAAGAGATATTGATTTTCACTTTTTATTTCAAAATTTCACTGGAATTCTGAAAGGGAATGGTTTAACACATTTAATTCAGCTTACATTAATATATACATATATAGCATATTTACATTGAAGAAGAAAATAGTTTGAAAATGAATTATTATACCCAATGTTTCTTGCTCTTTGCACAGAGGTAAAGGGGTCTATGGGAAGAATTTGATATAGGTTGGTTTTCTATATTTGAGATTTGTTTTGCCTTTATATTTTTAATTAAAATTGTTATTATTAATAATGTTGTTTTTAGGAGAAAAATTGATGAAGATTACTTACATTGCTGCTGCTTTACTGCTGTGAGAAGGAAAAGTTAAGCTCACTGGGGCAAAACCTCAGTGATAATGGCAGACGGAGAAAAAGCATCACCAACCTGTTGGCTTCAGAGAAAGCAAGTCTGCAAAAATAACTGCAGATAAACTGAGAAGTAACACATGAGGAATCATCTGATATCTACTGACTCTCATGGGTGTAGATTTTTTTTTTCAGTTTAACCTAGATTCATATGGAGTGTCCTGTTTTGTTCTGTAATGTGCTTAGGCAGCCAACTGGTCTCCATTTTTCTGCCCGTAAGTATAGATCTATACATTCCATAAACTCTACTGTGAAGCACAACATTCCAAAAACTCTGCAGCACTCCGGTGCCTATACAGAGGCCCACTGTAGAGCTGCCTGCTGGTAGAAATGACTCTTCATATTAAAAGAATAAAACCTCAAGAATGCTTCATGAACATAATCACTTTCCTTGCAGCAGACATTTGTGGAGAACAGCAAATTCATAATCTTTTCTCACCTACTTCACACAACCTCTGAAAGCAGTGTCCCAGGCTCAAACAACAGAGAATAATTTCAAGTAAACTGGAGTGGCCAAAAGAGAGATAAGCAGCTCAAACCAAAAATACAACACAAATGGACGTTATGCTTACATTATTCATTATGGTTAATGGGCCTTACAATGTCTGTGCAAACAGCTTCTACTATTTTCTTTAGTACAATACACTTAGCTCTCTGTATTCACCGTTGCTCTGCCCTTAGTTATTAGAAAATTCAGATTCGCTAATTGAAAGGTTTTGTGCATAGTGCAGCAGCTTTGCTTAAGAATATCTTTGATGAAGCAGTAAAAATTATTAATTTTATTAAATCTAACCCTTGAGAAAACATTTCGTAATCCTCAGTATGATGAAGTGTATAGTATGCAAAAAGCACTTCCGCTGCTTACTGCAGTATAATACTTATCTTAAGGTAAAGCATAAAATAACTTTTATCATAGAATACCACTTTATCCTTGCAAGAACCACTGAGAGTGAAACGATGATTATACAGATGTGAGTATATGCATACATTTTATTAGAAGTGAACTTGTAATGTCAATGAAAAAACATTTTTTGCCATTAACAAAATTTTAATTTTCAGTTGAAAATTAGAATTTTTAGAAACTTGTGTCTGCCACTGTGAGCTTGAGAGCTTCCCAGTACTTACTTCTCCTGATGAGATTAGTGATATTAACAAATGTGAATTTTTTTAAGTTTATTTATTTTGAGAGTGAGAGACTGGGGGAGAGGGAGAGAGAGACAGAGAGAGAGAGAGAGAGAGAGAGAGAGAGAGAGAGAGAACCCCAAGCAGGCTCCACACTGTCAGTGCGGAGTCCTGTGGGGCTCAAACTCATGAACCATGAGATCATAACCTGAGCCAAAATCAAGAGTCAGATGCTTAACTGACTGAGCCACCCAAGAGCCCCAACAAATGTGAATTTTTAATACCATGTTATAAAATGTATCAAAATTTAGAAGAACTGCAATATTAACCAATATTTCCAAAATAATCAAAACATAATTTTACAAAATCATGCCTGGATGAAAGATCCATGGAAGTACAAAATGAACTGATGAATTTTAATCTTAATAAAGTTTGAAAAGTTTGCTGGTATATTTTTAAGATGTCACTTGGCAAATATAATTTCAGAGACTACTACTTTTTGAGTGTTGGTAGAGTATCAATATTCATGATTATCTGAAAAGATCATTTAAATACTCTTTTATTTTTCAAATATTATCTGTGCAAAGCTAATTTTCCTCATATATTTGTAGCAAAACAGCATATTGCAATAAATTGACTGCAGAAACAGATATAAGAATCCAACCTCCTTATTACAGACATTAGAAATTCACAGAATTGTAAACAATGCCACTTTTTCACTGATGCTCTTGATTATTTTCATAAAATATTATATTTATGTTATCCTGTGAGTATGCTGATTATGGCTATTTTAAATACCTAAATAAATGCATTTAAAATTTCCCAGTTTTAATTTATGTTATGGCAAATGATATTATCAATATAAAAAACATGCTTTGGGACTTCCAATAATTTTTTAAAATATAAAGGTATTATGAGACCAAAGTTTTGAGAACAACTGTTGTAGTGTCCCTTTGTGAATGGAGCAGGCTGCATCCTCAGTATAAACTGCTCATTAAGGAAAATTGAACGATTTTTATATTTTTATGCAGTATGAACTGAATTCTTAGCTCTAGACATGTTCCTTTAAAATTACATACTAGTGGAGTGCCCGAGTGGCTCAGTCGGTTAAGTGTCGGACTTCATTTCAGCTCTGGTCATGATCTCACGGTTCCTGAGTTCAAGCCTCGTGTAGGGCTCTGTGCTGACAGCTCAGAACCTGCTTGGGATTCTATCTCTCCCTCTCTGCTCCTCCCCTGTTAGTACACACTCTATTTATCTCTCTTTCTCACTCTCTCTCAAAATAAATAAACTAATAAAATTTTACACCAGTGATTTCTTGTTGCTGCTATTGTTGCTAAGAGTAACTTTTATCATTGTTCAGGTTAATATTGTCTTTAGCTACATCTAAGGCAATGGCTTGTGGTCTGTGAAGATGGATCCACTATCTCCACAATCTGCGTACAAAAGTCGTCTGGAGTGGGCTCCTGGATGGCTCAGTCAGCTAAGCATCGGACCTTAGTTCAGGTCATGATCTCACAGTTCATGGGTTTGAACCCTACGTTGGGCTCTGTGCTGACAGCTCAGAGCCTGGAGCCTGCTTCAGATTCTGTGTCTCCCTCTCTCTCTGCCTCACTCCGCTCATGCTCTCTCTGTGTCTTTCAAAAATAAATAAACGTTAAAAAGTTAAAAATATTTTTTAAAAATTTAAAAAACAAAAGCTGTCTGGCTTTAGGATACAGAGACCAATTTTATACTGCATGAAGCAGAGATCAATTAAGATTCATTCTGTATTCTGTTTATTTACCATGGGAGAAGAATCCCCAGAGAATTAAATGAAACTGTTTCCATGTCCTAGCAAGGGAGCACTTGTTGAAGTATTAATTTCTCCCTCATGAACAGTTTAGCAATTTGTACAAACATTGATCCTTTCCTCCAAGTGGGAATTTGACAAGCTCCACATTCTTGTCCCTTCCTACTTTCACTTCAATTTAGGAAATCCTTTGAGGCTTTGTAATATCAGACTTCCAGGAGATCGTATTGTCCAGGGATTTGCTACACTGTATTAGCCAAGGCTTTTCTTTCAGTTAACTAAAGTTATTTTAAATAGCAGTATGAGCAAATCTAGAGTCAAAATTGATGTCAGTTACCTAGATTGTAAGACTAACTAACCAAAACAACAGTTTCTCTTGTCAGTAAAGTTTCATTTGAATATAAAAGTGAAGATCTTCCTCTAAAAGATTTTTTAAATAAAGTCTTTATTTTAGAGCATTTTTAGATTCACAGAAAAATTAAGAGGAAGATACAGAAATTTCCCATATATGCACTGTCCCAATACAAGCAGAACCTACCTGTCCCCCTGTCTACAGCCCCCATCAGGGTGGTGCATTTGTTATAACAGATAAACCTACACCAACAATCATTATCACCCAGAGTCCATAGTTTACATTAGGGTGTCCTCTTTGTGCTCTATGTGCTACATATCTGAAAAATTCATAATGACATGTATCCATTATTAGAGTATCATACAGAATATTTCATTGCCCTAAAATTTCCCTGTGCTCTGCTTTTTCATCCCACCCCACACTGATATTTTTATAGTCTCCACAGTTTTCCCTTTTGCAGAATAAGAATGCTCCATAGCTAGAATCATACGGAATGTAATCTTTTTCAGATTGGCTGTTTTCACTTAGTAATGTGCATTTAAGTTCCCTTCATGTCTTTTCAGGCTTGATAACTCATTTATTAAGCACTGGATAATATTCCATCGTCTGAATGTACCAAGGTTTATTTATGCATTCACCAAATAAAGGATATCTTGGTTGATCTCAAAGTTTCGGAAATTATGAATGAAGCTGTTATAAACATTTGTGTACAGGTTTTCATGTGGCCATGAGTCTTTACTCGTTTGGGTAAATACCAAGAAGTGTGATTGCTGGGTTCTATGTGTAAGTATGTTTAGGTGAGTAAGAACCCACAAACTGCCTTCCAAAGTCTCCACCATATGCATTTCTACCAGCATTGAATGAGAGTTCCTCTTGCTCCACATATTCACCAACATTTATTGTTGTTAGTGTCTGGATTTTGGCCATAGGTGTGTAGTAGTCTTTCACTGTTGTTTTAATTTTCATTTCTTTAATGACATAAGATGCCCATCATCTTTTCATGCTTATTTGCCATCTTTATATCTTTTCTCGTGAGGTGTCTGTTAAGGTCTTTGGACCATTTGTTAATAAAGTTATTATCTTATTTGAGTTTTAAAAATTCTTTGTCTACTTTGGATAATTTTTTGTTTTTGTTTTGTTTTGTTTTTTAAATCAATTGTGCCTTTTGCAAATATTTTCTGCCAGTGTGTGGCTTATCTTCTTTCCCTTACCGTTGTCTTCCACAGAGCAGGAGTTTTTAATTTTAAGGATGTCCAGATTATACATTTTTTTCTTTTTCATGAATCATACTTTTGGTGTTATATCTAAATATTTATGGTCACACCCGAGGTCATCTAGGTTTTATCCTATGTTACCTTCTAGGAGTCCCCCATGGTTTTTAAGATCAGCATAAGTCTAATGTTTTCTTGTATATATATGTCTACAGATTTCTCTCTTTGCAGGGGGTGGGGAGACTGAGAGGAGTAGCCTTTTAAAGCCCCTGGTTCCCCTGATGGAAAGGGTCTGTGTCAGTGTTTTATTGTTTTCCATGTTTCTTTGATGAATGTAAGGTCTGCTCATTGAAAGCTTTTTTCAATTCTTCTTCCCCCTTTGGTAGCTGAACCTCTGAAGGCCATAGAAAGTTATTTCCTGTATATACAGGAGCAATTCCAAAACTCTGAATAGCTAGGTACATGTCCTCTTACACACTCATTCTCTGACGTTATGGCATCAATAGCTTAGTGTTGTGGTATATGTGTGCCTATTTCCTTCAACGAACTGCATGACCACATAATGTGTATTTGTTTTTAATGTTTTATAAGTAAACTACCTTAATAATGCTGCATGCACTTACTTTGTAAATAAGTTTATCTTCATTTTTGAATTTGTGTATATGTATGTCTATTCTAACAATTAGCAACTTTTGTGGTTCTAATTTCATATTATTTCTTTTATTTTTGTTGATACAGAAGAGGAAAATAAGAGCTGAAGCTTCAAAATATTTTTAAACAACAAGGAAGTTACAACATTTGCCACACTCAAGTCTCAAATATTAAAATTTAAATTTTTTGACAATCAAGAAAGTCATTTTAAAGGATTTAAATATAATTTACCATAGTTCTCCATAATTTCTAATTTTTCAAGTTGAATAGTAAATAGGTGTGTATGGTATACTAGTAAGGAAAATGAAGAGAAAGAACCCATTTACATGAAAGAAGATGAAGTATTCTAAACCTAATTTATGCAGAGGATCTTCAAACTGAAACATCAAGTATGCAATTGTGTGTGTGCAGAGTTATGGTTCAGCTGGGATTTGATCTGCTTCATCCCAGAGAAGAGTCATAAAAGAGTCATGATTGGATCATCACAGTTCCATGATTTGATATGGATATTGGGCAAAAAACTATTTTTTTCTGAGACATATAATTTTAAATTCATAAAATCTATATAAGTGTTTTAAGGGATAATCCATAGAGAGCACTTATCCTTTCTAAGATCTCAAAAACAATAGCATCAATATGGAAAAGGAGAAATAATAAGTTTTGATAAAGTCCACTGAAATTATAGAAATTGACTTGTTGAAACCGGTAGGAAGTTCTGCCTCTTGGTCAAGTGACAAACAGAAACAGAAGAATTAACAAAATGTTTAATTTTCCTTCATTTTCCAGGGAATAGTCACTCCACAGCACAGAGTAGAGTGTAACAAACCGTAGAAGTTAACACAGGAATTAGGGCTTAAGTTTGTCATTATTTTTCAGCTGTGTTTTTTTGCTTTGGTTTAATTGAATGTTAAAAGAATGAAAGTCTTCTAAATTGTATTTAAGATGAAGGAAATAATTTTGCATGCAATCTTACTGGTTTAACTCTGGTACTTATCTCTGGGGTGTTAATGTATTTTTGTCATGGAATTATTCAGAACATGCTTTGAGAAAAGATAAATTGAGAGAATATAAGTAATAAAAAGTAGAGAATAAAAGGAAACACAAAGTGTTCATTTAAGAATAACATAAATGTATCATTTCAACCAATTCTTACAACAATCATTTATATGAAAATATTGAATTCTTCATTTACAGATGAAGAAACTGAAAAAGACAGCTAAGTTTACCGGCTAAAGACTGGTATGAACACATCTGTAGTCACACAAAGTTAGGTTTATTAATATGTTGTAGCCAAGGAGAATAAACAACATAAGAAGTATGGGACATCTCAAAAGCAGGAAATTAGAGAACAGACTTACTGCATTTTGAAAGCTATAGTCAGAGGATGATATTGGCAAGTATTGATCCAAAGTGCAAACTACATGAATTGCTAGAATAATCAGTAGCCTTATTTTAGAACACATAACTCTGTGCAGAGTTACTAATTTAAGCTTGTATATGGTCTTATCTTAGAGAATGTGGGTCCATACAAACTGACATTAAAGGCATTTTGGCTTAGTCTGATCAGTTTGGCTTGGCATAGGTTTTCCATTTTGTGAAAAACAGTGCAGTTCATTTTGTAAGTTGTGGCTTACATTAAATTCTCAGTCCTAGATTCCAACAAGACTACCCTTTTGTTCCTTTATCAAACTAAATTATTTTCCACATTAAAATTTTTTTTAAATGAAGTAGAGGCAAGTTATGTAACCTGAGTGAGATTAAACAGTAATGACAGATTGAGCCGGGTTTGAAGGCAGAAGTTCAGTGTCTATGCCAGGAACTACCATGCTCTATAATAAGTAGAAGCATGATATAAAATAAAGAGCTATGCTGAGAAGCAAAGGAAATATTTGCCTTAAATTAGCCAGGGTTAACTGGCATAAAGGAAAGAAATTATAATGCTCTTATTCAGAAGCCCACTTGCTTTTAGTCCTTTATCTTAGTGAATTTGCTGCATAATCTCTTTGAATTGACTTGCCAGAACTAGATTAATATTTATTGTGCTGAAATTACTTTCTCTTAAGCTTACCATGAGCTTTTATTGAGAGTTTTGACTATAAAAAACAATTGCAAAAAATAATTCAAATTATTGAATTGTAGGATAGAACACTGTATTTTAAACCAATTAAAAATAATTGGACAGCAATGGAGACAATAGTAAATGCACTTCAAATTGTGATAAATAACTTCAGTTAAGAAAGAGATGTAGTGGAACACCTTTGCTTTCTTGTACAGTATTCCTTTTTGAAATCTGTTTTAAACTATAGTAACCCTAAACATAAGGTAGCTTATACATACTGTAAGTATAATTTATACAGGCAAATTGCTGTCTTTTAAGAAGCTTCTAATGCTATCATCTGAGTTCTTCTAAATCAGCATTTTCATTATAACATTTATTTAAGCTCTTTATCACTTGCAAACACTATCTCAGAAACTCTGACAATCATATATAAACAACTATACCAACATCTATATATAAACATTATCTATCTATCTATCTATCTATCTATCTATCTATCTATCTATCTACCTATCTATCCTGTATCTTGCCATACCTAATGTTTTAATCCACTTACTTGGTTTTAATTTTGAAAACTAATTGGCAACTTTTACTTGAATAAAAAAGTATTTAGGTAATCATTGATATGAAGTTATTCAACACTATATTTTCCTGTGTTGAACATGGTATATTAATATATAACTTTCATTCCACATTCTCCTTGTGCAGGTTTATTTTCAAATTTTTCTACTACAACCCATTATGATAGTACATTTTACATAGCAATTCAAGACACACACAGACACATATAAAACCAAATTGTTAGGAAACTTCCTCTTACTTCACATAATAAGCTTTAATGTCTTCCATTGTATATACCATGCTATTCAGTTCTTTATATTTAATTTTGGGTATGTGCTGTGATCATTAATTTTTTAGATGCTACAGCTTAAAGAACCCACTTGTAGTATGCTTTATTCTATTTCTGAGACTAAAAAGTAAAAAGAAAAAAAATATATGTATGTATGTATGTACGTATGTATGTATGTATGTATACATACCCTTGCATACACATACATTCCATTGATTCCTTTGCAGTTATGGTTGCAGATATGATCTGCATTGTTCAACCATATTGGAAAGACAGAAGGAAGCATACATTAGGACATGGTGCTGCTTCTTTTTCTGCTTGCAACTAGAGCATGGGCATCCATTTTAATCATGCAGCACACAGCAGATAGGATGTATTTCTAAAGCCATGAGTAACAACAGTTCTTTTTTGTTTTTATTTTTGTTTTCGTTTTTGGTGGCAATTTTATTTTTAATGTTATAGAGGTAGTGGAGTTCTGAAGCTTCCTAATGGTGTAAAAGGTAATGGCTAATAGCATCAAAAATAACATAATACTTAGAATAAATTAATCAAAAAGAAAAAAACTTATCATTAGTAAACTAAAATTGTTGAAACAATTTTTAAACGTTATAAATAATGGAAAAGTCATTGCATATTCATGGATCAGAAGACGTAATATTTTTCAGTGGCAATACTCCCAAATTGATTTACACATTTAACACAGTCCCTATAAAATCCCATCTGGCTTTTTTGTAGAAATTGACAAGAGCCATAAGAATTTTCAAAAAGAAGAACAAAGTTGAAGTGCTCAAACTTCTTTATTTAAAACTTATTTTAGGGCACCTGGGTGGCTCAGTTGGTTAGGCCTCCGACTCTTGGTTTCGATTCAGGTCACAATCTCACAATTTGTGAGTCCAAGCCCCATGTCAGGCCCTGTGCTGACAGCTCAGAGCCTGGAACGTGCTTCTGATTCTGTGTCTCCCTCTCTCTTTTTCTCTGCTCCTCCCCCACTTGTGTGTATGCTCTCTGTCTCTCTCTCTCTCTCCCCCCGTCTCAAAAATAAATAAACATTTAAAAAAACTTACTACAAAACTACGGAATTCAAGAAAGAGTGATGCAGCCATGAAAATTAACTTATGGATCAGTGGAATAGAAGTCATGGTCAGGAAATGCACCTTACATTTATGATAAATTGACTGCCACAAAGAGTGCTACACAACTTAAAGGAAATGGAAATAGTCTTTTCAGCAAATGGCGCTATGGACAGCCACATGTAAATAGACAAACTTGGACTTCTGTGTCATATCAAATATAAAAATTAACTCAAAACAATGCCTAAAGGTAAGAGCTAAAACTACAAAACTCTTAGAAAAAATTAGATACTATACTTTGTGGCTTTGATGTAGGCAATTTATCTTGATAGAACTCAAAAGCATAAGCAACAAAAGGAAAAACTACACAAAACTATATTAATCAATTTTTTTTAATTTACTTGGAAGGACACTATCAAGACATTAAATAAAACTCACTGAGTGGAAGAAAATATCTGTACATCTTGTGTCTAATAGACTAACATTAAAAATGTACAAAAGACATTTACAATTTAAAACTAAGAAGAGCCATTTCAAAAAAAAGGCAAAAAATATGAATGGCCATTTTTTCAAAGACAATATACAAATGGCCAATAAACATGTCAAGATGCTCAACAACATTAGCAATCTGTGAAATGTAAATCAATCGCAAAAATGAGACTGGATAACTAATATAAAAACAAAACAAAACAAAAAAAACAGGTAACAACAAGTATTGGTGAGGATGTGGAGAAACCGGAACCTTCATACACCACTGGCGGGAATGGAAAAGTATGCAGCTGCTTTACAAAACATTTGGCCATTCCTCTAAAAAGGTAAACACAGTCATCATGTGACCCAGCAATCCAACTCTTGAGATATATATTAAGAGTATTAGTAATATATATCCATGTAAAAACTTGTACGCCAATATTCATAACAGCATTATTTATAATAGCCAAAAGGTAGAAACCACCCAAATGCCTATCCACTGATGAATGAATAAATAAAATGTTCTATCCAGTGGGATATTATTCAGAAATGAAGAGATATAATGTAAATGAGACAGTATAGGGAAGGCAAGAGGGACTTAACTCCTGAAAAACCACTGGTCTCAGGCAAGTGTTAAAAGTTTCCATATATTTAGAGATGAATCCCTCCTTCTGGGCAAGAGAACAAAGAAGATGTAACAGGCATCAAGGAGTAATGGTTGTTTGGGCAAAAACAAAATTAATAATTTAAAGAATATCAACCATGAAAAAAGGCATCCTATGACAGTCTTGTGTCTACTAAAAAGTAAGGACCATAAGATAATAACTGTGGACTCTCCCTGTCCCCTCACCCTTTGGGAAAAAGTGCCTTATTAAGTCTTGCACACTACCCCTTCTTGGAGCAACATTCCTTCTTGTCAGCTTCCTCATATGCAAGCTACACCTGATAAACTCTGCCTGTTTTCTTTTTCTTGAGTTCAGCATTCATTTTTTTTATTACATTGGGACTCAAGAATTTGGTTTTGGGGGTCCTGTAACATAACTATATGTGCTACAACATAGATGGACCTAATGATAATTATGCTCAATGAAAGAAATCAGACACAAAGACCACATACCATAGCATTTCTTTCATATAAAATGTTCAGAATATGCAAATCTGTAGGGACAGTAAGTACATCAATGGTTGCCTATGGCTAGGGTTTGAGGGGATGGGGACAAGGAATGGCTGCTAATGGTAATGTAGTGATGACTGTCAACTACATGTACATATTTGAAAACAGAATTATACTGTAAATGAGTTAATTATATAGTATTTAAATTATATATCTTTATAAAGATTTAAAAAGGAATTACTACCTCTGTAGCATAGTTCTAACAGTGTGTCCTGGGAATTTTCTTGAAAACTCACTCTATAATGTGTTTCTTTAAGTCTTCCCTTGATTCTGTCATATATACCTTTAAAAATTCTACTCTGGCTTGAAATTAATGCATTAAATGTAATTCTCTATAATTAGAAAATCGGACATATTTCATGGTTTTTAGACTACATATTTTAAAATTTTATTTAAAACATTATGGATGTAAACAACAGAATCAGAGAGTAAAACATTATATAGTCTCAGTGCATTGTAAAGTTCACTTAACTTATTTTTTGTCTCTATTATTTTTCACATTAACTTCTAGGTTGTCCCATTGATTTATATTAATCTCTCCCTGGAGAAGGTAGTAAAATGCATATCAAAACAAGGAATTACCATTACTACTATTATGATACATACTCATAAACTCTTTGACCTCTCATTATGATACAGTGCAATGATTAAATGATTATAATCAGAAAGTCTTTGGTATCTATAAGACTGGGATATAAGTTCTTATTTCATGGGGTTTCATTAAGAAAAATGATATAATTCACATAAAGTACTTAGAATCAGCATTTTATATATATTAGAAAATAAATCATCCTTTCTTTATATAGGAATATTTTTGGCTTTTGAATTTTATTATTAACAGTGGAACTGAACCCTCCAACTGAATAACCTTATGCTCATTTTCTTTGTGAAATCCACTATTTTTTTTAAAGACTTCAGGGTGGGTAGTAATATCCTGCGAATATAGCCATACAGTCAAAATTAAAACCATGTCCATTCTCATCCAATTAAATATCTATGAATATACTTGAAAACATTACATAAGAGAATTCCATGAAGTATTCCTATGAGCTAATAAACAACATTGCCTTGTTTATCTGTAATCTATTTCTATAAGCTGTAAATGACATTTAAGTGTTATTTTAATATTGCTGCAATCAATGTGTATTTAAGCAACTGTGTATTTAATCCTTTAAAGAAAAGGAAATATAAGTCATCAGCAATTTGTAATCTGGTGCAGGTACTCTGATTAATACTTTGAATAATATACTAAAAAATGTAAATTATAAATTAAAATGAAATCGTGTTGAAATTATCTAAGAGATAAACTATAATATGAATACTTTCCTGTTTTAAAAAAAGTTGGCTACTGTAGCTATTTATTTGTCGTAAGAGGTATTTGTTTTCTTTCAAATTTTATCTCATTTATTTTCATCTCTTTTAAATCTGTTTTTCAGTGCAGTTAGCATAGTTAAACACTATGGAACTAAAATCTGAGAACATTAACAATATAATCATAATAAACAATTTTAATTTATTTTCTAATAAATGGCTTTGTAAGGGATACTATCTCTTAAATCCAATGAATTTATTACACAGGTAAGCTTGTAGGCACTTATTTGCATATATATGTAATTATTCACTTATGTGGTCATTCATTAAAGCACTCTAATACTGATTTCTTACTATACATCATAAACTCATATATTTTTATGAGTATTAAAAATTACAAGAAAAAGTAGTATATATGCGAAAAAAGAGCAATTATCTGTTAAAATGCTAGTATAGAAATAATTCCAAATTAGGAACTAATAAATTCTACAAGGTGTCAAAAGATAAATTCTAAATGAAGCTTTTTCTTCTCATTTGATGCATTATGTTCATTTTTCATTTCATGTTATTTACTATTCCTTCTCTTTCTCCATGTAGATTCCTTTTCATCCCTATATTCCTCTACATAATGTTGGTATCTGTTAGAGCTCTACCTTTAATCCCGCCCAACCCTCCCATATAAATTCAGGGTTCCCATTTCCCAGTAACACAGAGTTTTCTTCAGACTTTTAGTCTTATATCTACCTGTGGTTGAGATATATTCATTGTGGGAGTTCAAACACAAAATGCCTAAATCTACACTAATTTTCTTTCTAAATGTTTGTATCAGTCAGCTTTTGCTGCATACTACACCACCTAAATCATAGCTAATTAAATTATCCTCACATATCTGTCTCAGCTAGGTGTGTCTATTTATAAGCTGAGTTTGTTCATGCACCTGGAGGTCATACGGGATTAATCTAGACTGGCTTGGGTAAATATACCTGATTTCCATGCCATGCAAGGACTGTACAGTGGGAGCAATCCAACCTGGATTCAGGCAATAACAAGGTGTAGTGTCCATAGAGAAATTAAGATCAGTAATAAAACTGACAAGAAGTTGCTCTGTTTTTTGTTTTTGTTTTTATTATCACCAGTAGCCTATAACTCTAAACAATGATAAAAATATTTTTCCCCCAAAACATTTTATTATCTTAAATTCTAAACAGCTGTGCTGTTTAGTTTTGTATATATTATATTTCAAATGAACACATTTTAATTATTTGCCTTAGTAAATACTGACTTTTACATAGAAGCTTATTCAGAGATTAAAACTATACAGTATGTGAAGGACAAAATGAACTCAGTTACATATGTTTCTTTTGAGAATAATTTCATAAGATTTGAAATTTTGTAAATTCACTGTGTGTATAGTCCATATTTTGAAACTCTTTGGTACTATTTTTGGCTATTGTTGGAAAAACCACACTCCATAAATATTTTCACATTTCTGCAAGATCTGAGCTCTCTGAGAAGTGTACTAACAACCTGGATTAATGGATGATTGAGTGGTAAAGATACCTTGGAAATTAGAGACAGTGAATTGCTCTGAACACATTTAAAGACCCATCCCCAGAACCACTTGCTTACATTCAGAGACAGTAAACATCTTTTCCTTTCCTTCTCAGAAAGAATTTATTTATTTATTTATTTATTCGTTTATTTTCACATTCTAAGGTAAACACACACACACTCTCTCTCTTTCTCTCTGCCCCCCACTGCCCTTTCCTTGACAGAAGCAGGAGCAGTTATGCTGTCCTATATAAGCACGAATTCTCATAATTTTGGTGTTCCTCTTCTGTGGTGCAAACCCAGTTGCTTATGCAGGTACATCATCCATTTGTTTTGCTATCATATGGAAAACTGGGGCATGGGGACGAGCATTACCAAGTGTCTTTGTGAGTAAATAGAATTCCTGGTATTTGATAAAGAGGCTTCATGATTCTGATAGTATATATAACAAAAATGTGGAGGGCTAATATTTTCACTATGCAATATCTCTGATCAAAGTTTATGATTTAACAATTAGAAATACTTTTGTTTCCCACTTCTTTTTTCTTCCCAAAGGTAAAGATAGATAGATAGATAGATAGATACATAGAGTGTATATATAGTATATATATTATATATATATATATATTATATATATATAGTATATATATTATATATATAGTATATATATATTATATATATGTTATACACTATATATACACTCACTATATATATATAGTGTTTATATATATAATATATATATTATAGTAGAGTGTGTATATACTGCGTGTGTATATGTGTGTATATATATATATATATATATATATATATATATATAATATATATATATGTATATAGTTTCAGTTTTAAGTTTTCTGTAAATTGTCCTTACAACTTTGAATATAACATTTGCCAAGATAACAATTTAGGCTACATATTTTCTAAATATAAAATATAATGATATTTTACCATCCTACTGAGTATTAGCTTTACGAAACTTTATTTTATATTTAAAACTTATTCATTTTATTATTTATTTTAGATTGTTTAGATTGTTTTTCATGTAAATATTTTTATTTAAAAAAATTTTTTAAATGTTTTTATTTATTTTTGAGACAGAGAGAGACAGACCATGAGCAGGGGAGGGGCAGAGAGAGAGGGAGACACAGAATCTGAAGCGGGCTCCAGACTCTGAGCCGTCAGCACAGAGCCTGACACGGGGCTCAAACTCATGGACTGTGAGATCATGACCTGAGCTGAAGTCAGACGCTTAACCAACTGAGCCACCCAGGCGCCCCTTTCATGTAATGTAAATTTAACATTTTTCTCAACACCTGTATTGCTATTTTTATGTTGACAAGACTTTAAAAGCACTGTTTTGTTTTTGTTGTCAGTTTATAGTTACTTCTAAATTTCAAAAATTAACATATGTCTAAAGGTCTATGTTCTGCCTGTAATGATGGAAGTATTCTGTAACCAGTGGGTAGTATGGTAATATAAGCATTTTTCAAGTTGAAGTATTTGAAAAAATCCCACAGAGCATAAGATTTTTTATTTAAAGACAAAGCATATGGTGCATACAGCAAGAGAAACAGAATGCAGGAAGCATCAGAGTTCTGAAAGCTATCTCATGTGCCAACTTCCCAGGCATTCATTTGTATATGTGCTGTACAGGGTTTCTATTTGTACATGGCATATCTGCCCTTCTTCTCTCCTCTTTCTCTCTCTCTCTCTCTCTCTCTCTCTCTCGAGTAAATAAGGAAGGGAGGGAAGAGAAAAAGGGAGGGAGGGAGAGAGAGAAAGAGAAAAATGAAATGAGAAGAAAAAGAGAAAAGAAAAGAAAAGAAAAGAAAAGAAAAGGAAAGAAAAGAAAAGAAAAGAAAAGAAAAGAAAAGAAAAGAAAAGAAAAGAAAAGAAAAAAGAAAAGAGAAAGATCACTGGATAGAATCACCATGGCCCATGAAGAATTTTGGCTTTCCTTGAGTTTGGAAGTTCCAAGGAGGGTTTTTATACTTCCCTGGTACTTAATCAGGCCAGGATGATAAATGGGTTAGACCAGTTGAGACTTTTAGTAACAAAACAAAACAAAACAAAACAAAACCTCAAAAACAAAAAACAAAAAAAAACCTGTCTGGAGGTTGCCAGAGGAGTTTCAGTCTTTTAACAGCACATAAAAATCCTACTGATCTTATCCTGGCCCAGAGTCAACAGATATCTAACCATCCCCAAAGACAAATATAGAGTTTTCCAGTCTACCTGTAAATAAACTCTATCTACTACATGTAACCACCAGACACATGTGGCTGTTGAACACCTGTCTTGTGGCTTATGGAAATGTGGAATTAAATATTGTTTACCTATATTTAGTTTTAATTTAATATAAAATTAATAGCCACACGTGGTTAATGGCTATAGTACTGGATAACACAGATGTAATTATTTATAATATAATGGCCATGTGAATATAAATCACAATAGATGCAAACTGAATGAGTAAGCCTATAGAACCCCAAATGTTTTACTGTCATTAAAACTTGAGTATAAAGGAGAATGTGCACATATCAATTCCTAATGGTCCCAGTTTGTTTTGTGTGTATGCCATATTCTGTCATATAAGTGTTCTTCTTATCTAAATATAATAAATTATATATATAGTTTTAATTTTGGAGATTCCAACTATAAAGCTTCATTTTTCATATTTGAAGTGGGTCATAAATTTAGTTACTCTTTTTTTGCAAAGATGTTCTTATTTGACAACATAATTTCTCTGAGCACAGATTCTAAGATAGAAATCTATTTATGGTCTTTCCAGATTTTTTTTTGTGGTTCACTTCAAGTTTCATAGTAGTGTGGTCTGAAAATATGCATGGTCTGATCTCAATCTTTCTGTACTTGTTGAGGGTTGATTTGTGACCCAATATGTAATTTGTTTTTGAGAATCTCCCATGTGCACATGAAAAGAATGTGTATTCTGCTACTTTAGGATGAAATGTTCTGTGTAAATTTTTAAGTACATCTGGTCCAGTGTGTTATCCAAAGTCATGGTTTCCTTGCTGATTTTCTGCTGAGATGATCTGTCCATTGTTGTAAGTGGGATGTTAATGTCCTCTATTATTACTGTATTATTATCAATGAGTTCATTTATGTTTGTTATTATTTTATATATTTGGGTAATCCATGTTGGGGGCATAAATATTTACAATTGTTAGGTCTTCTTGTTGGTATTCCCCTTTATAATGTTATAGTGCCCTTCTTCATCTCTCCTTACAGTTTTTGTTTTAAAATCTATCTTCTCTGATCTAAGTATTACTTAAGTATTACTATTCTAGCTTTCTTTTGATATCTATTTGCATGGTAAATCATTCTCCATCTCCTCATTTTCTTTTTTTTTTTCCAACGTTTATTTATTTTTGAGACAGAGAGAGACAGAGCATGAACAGGGGAGGGGTGGAGAGAGAGGGAGACACAGAATCTGAAACAGGCTGCAGGCTCTGAGCGGTCAGCACAGAGCCCGATGCGGGGCTCGAACTCACGGGCAGTGAGATCATGACCTGAGCCGAAGTCGGACGCTTAACCGACCAAGCCACCCAGGCGCCCCTCCATCTCCTCATTTTCAATCTACAGATGTCTTTACATCTAAACTGAGTCTCTTATAGGTAGCATATAGATGGGTCTTGTGTTTTATCCATTCTGAGACCCTATGTCTTTTGATTGGAACATTTAGTCCATTTACATTCTGAGTGATTATTAATAAAAATGTACTTAGTGTCATTTTATTACTTGTTTTGTCATTGTTTCTGGAGATTTTCTCTGTTCCTTTCTAGTCTCTGTCACTTTTGGGTCTTTTCACTCAAAGAGTCCCCATTAATATTTCTTGCAGGGTTGGTTTAGTGGTCACAAACTCCTTTAATTTTTGTTTGTAAAACTATCTCTCCTTCTATTCTGAATGATACTTATTTCAAACTTTTGTACATGTTGATATTTTGACCTCTTCCCATGAATCATGGATGCTTTTTAATAGTACATTTAGAATTGTAAATCCTTTCCAGAAGGTCTTCAGTTGACTTTGCCCAGATACATCACAAGAATCACTATATAATGCAGCCTAGAACCTTACAAAATTTATTTCTTAAATTATAAGATTTGAAAGTTGAAATTATGCCTTGAAACCTGACATGAAGAATGGATATTGTGTTAGCAGGCATGAAAAAACATGGATCTCCATGTACATACCCATCAGAACTCTTAGGTGACCAGGCACAATGTCAATGAACAGTAATATTTTGAAAGTAACCTTTTTTTCTGAGCAGGAAGTCTGAATGGTGGGCTTAAAAGAGTGAGTAAAACAATGTTGTGAATAGATATGTTGTCATCCAGGCTTTATTGTCCTATTTATACCACAAGCAGAGTAAATTTAGAATAATTCTTTAAAAAAAATTTTTTTTAATGTTTATTTATTTTTGAGAGACAGAGTGAGACAGAATGTGAGCGGGGGAGGAGCACAGAGAGAGAGGGAGACAGAATCCAAAGCAGGCTCTAGGATCTGAGCTGTCAGCATAGAGCCTGATGTAGGGCTCGGACCCACGAACCGTGAGATCACGACCTGAGCTAAAGTTGGATGTTCAACCGACTGAGCCACCCAGGCACCCCAGATTTAGCATAATTCTTAAGGGTCCCAGGATTTTCAGACTGATAAATAAATACTGGCTTCAAGTAAAGTTACCAACTGCATTAGCCCCTAACAAAAGAGTCTGTTTGTCCGTTGAAGCTTTGAAGCCAGGCACCAACTTCTCCTCTCAAGCTATGAAAGTCCTAAGATGGCTTCTAATTCCAGTAGGAGGCTGTTTTGTCTACACTGAAAATCCACTTAGTCACTTTCATTAATTATCTTAGCTAGATCTTCTGGATAACTTTCTGCAGTTTCTACATCAGCATTTGCTGCTTCAGCTTGCAATTTAGTTATGAACTTGGCTTCTTTTTCTTAAGCCTCATGAACAAACTTCTACTAGCTTTAAACTTTTCTTCTGTGGCTTCCTCACCTCCTTTTGCCTTCACAGAACCGAAAAGAGTTAGAACTTTGCTCTGATTAGGCTTTGGCTTCAGGGAATTGATCCTTCTGGTCTATTTTATCCAGACCACTAAAACTTTCTCCATATCAGCAATAAGTCTGTTTTGTTTTCTTATCATTCATGTGTCCAACAAAGCAGCACCTTAATTTTCTTCAAGAACTTTTCTTTGTACTCACAATCTTTTTGGTGCAAGAGAGCTAGCTTTTGGCCTGTCTTAGCTTTCAATATATCTTCCTCAGTATGTTTTAATTGCTTCTAGCTTTAGATTTAAAGTGAGAAATGTGCAACTATTCCTTTCACTTGAACATTTAGAGGCTGTCGTAAGGTTATTAATTGGCCTAATTCCAATATTGATGTGTTTTAGGGAACAGAGAATCCCAAGGAGAGGAAGAACGATGGAGGAACAGCCGGTCAGCAGAGCAGTCAGGACACATAGAACATTTATTGATTAAGTTTGCTGTCCTATATGGGTCTGGTTCATAGCACTGCAAAACAATTTTAATAGTAGCATCAAAGATTGCTGATCACAAATCACCATAAAAAATTTAATAATAATGAAATTGTTTGTAATATTGTGAGAATTATCAAAATGTGATACAGAGAAAAGAAGTCAGCAAATGCTTAGAAAAAAATGGTGCTAATAGACTTGCTCCATGTAGGTTTACCACAAACCTTCAATTTGTAAAAACAGAGTATCTGCAAAGCCCAATAAAGTGAAGTTCAATAAAATGAGGTAATCTTGTATAGAGGAAAGCGAATGACTTTTGCATACTAACCTTGTATCCTGTATTACACTAACCTTGCTTGCTATAACTGCTTAATAGTTTTTTTTAATTTTATTTATTATTATTATTATTATTATTATTATTGGTTGATTCTTTTGATTTCCTACACTGACATTGACATTCATGTCATCTGTGAACAAACACAGCTTTATGACTTCCTTCCAATCTGTCTGCCTTTTAGCCTTTTCTTTCCTGTTTATTTTTTGTTGTTGTTGTTGTTGTTGTTGTTTTGTTTTGCCTTATTGAATTAGCAGGAATTTCTAGGAGTACAGAAAAGGAGTAGTTGGCAGACACCCATGCCTTGTATCTGATCTTAGAAGGAAAGCTTATCAAGTTTCTTAGCATTAAGCATAATGTTAACTGTTGTTTTTTTGTAGGCAGTCTTAACCAAGTTGAGGGAGTTCTATATTTCTAGTTTACTGAGGGTTTTTATCATATGTGGGGCATGATTTTTTTCAAATTATTTTTCTGCATCTATTGATATGATCAATGGCTTTTTTTTTTAGTCTGTTGAAGTGACAGAGTATATAATTTGATTTTGTAATGCTGGACCAGCTTTGCATATTGGGTAAACCTTGATTGTGGTGTATAATTCTTTTTGTACTTTTTTGATTAAATTTGCTAACATTTTATTGAGGATTTTTACATTCATATCCATGATAGATTTGGTCTTCAGTTTTCTGAACAATCTTATATTTATTCTTAAACTGCATTTTTAAATAATAGTGGGCTCATAATTTTCAATTGTGAAAGCTTCACTTTCCAAATGTATCTCTTCTCAAATTACTAGGGATAAGAATCTTAGAAGTTATAATTATACAATAATTATGTATAACTAATTCTGTTTCTTTGTAGAAATCTCAATGACTAAATCATTTAGTTGCTATCAAAAAAGGTGCCATTGTTTCCAACTCACTTTAAAATACAGTATCTCATTCTTAAAAAACTGAATTTTAATACTACTTCTAGTACCAGTTGTTCTTAAACAGGGTTTTCTCCAAAGGTAGGCATTGAACAAGGACTTAAATACAAATAATTTTATGTGGAAGATGGCCTCCAGAAATATAAATGAAGGTCTGTGGATACTGAGGCAGGGAATGTAGTAAAGATAAAGGCAATAAATGTGTTAGTGAATTGACTATTTCTGGGGAAAACTGGAGCTCCATCCTGTTGGTGGTCCTCTGAGGAATCAAATTGAAAATATATAAGATCCATCCATGTTGCTACAAAGGGCCATATTTCATTCTTTCTCATTGCCACATAGTACTCCATTGTGTATATAAACCACAATTTCTTTATCCATTCATCAGTTGATGGACATTTAGGCTCTTTCCATAATTTGGCTATTGTTGAGAGTGCTGCTATAAACATTGGGGTACAAGTGCCCCTATGCATCAGGAGGGGAGGGTGGGTGATGGGTATTGAAGAGGGAATCTTTTGGGATGAGCACTGGGTATTGTATGGAAACCAATTTGACAATAAATTTCATATATTTAAAAATAAATAAATTAAATAAATAAATAAATAAATAAAATAAAGCACTTCTTTTGATTATTGTGCATAAAAAAAAGAAAATATATAAGAATTAACCCCATTAGATGCAGAAGCTGAATATCTAACCACCAATCTCCATCCATCACTGTTTCAGATTTGCTTCCCTCAGTATTTAATTCTTGGCACACTAAGCTGTCCTGCTTGTACTGAAAATGCCCATGCAGTTCTAGAAAAAGATCCTGGGAAAACAAGTAAAATATACAGGTATTTGTGATGAAAATCTATAGATATAAGTGGTATATCATCACTTTCAGTACTCAGAGGTGGGCCAAAGAACATGGGTTAGCATCAATACTGCCTGCTACTACATAACTAAATTTTTTTATAATTGTACTAAAAAATAACTTAAACTGGAAGCAAACAAAATAGTGGAATATTTTGTGTTCATACAATGGGACATTGTCCCATGAAATTTAAAAAATGAAATTTGAACAAATTATTGCCAATCACACTACATAAATGAACTCTAAAACATAATGATGAGTGAAAGAATCTAGATACTAGCAGCACAATTACACTTGTAAACAGATACTATATTAACATTTCACCCATAAATATAATAATAATTACCAATATTAATTATGGAATATTGAACAAATTTTACTGAGTCTATACTTCTCTTGTCATTTCATTACTCTTCAGAAGTATCCACAATTCATCTTGGACAATATTGAAGCACATTTATATAATTACATATTTATCTATTTGCCAAAGTATTCAAAGCCAAGAAAACTATTTCCCTACATAAAACCCCATGCCATCATTTGAAAACAGAGAGCAAAATCTAAATCTATGGCTAAAATAAATTGCTAAATTCTAAGAAAAATGCACACTATGATAAAATGTGGAAAATGCAGTGTGATGTAGCTGACATAAAAAATTAGTAAAAGAATAACCAGTACATAAAATTGCTTTTCTCTTAAGTGTCATAAATAAGTATATGTCTTGAACAGACAGTCTGCATTCTATATTGATTTAATGAAAACTTAGATGGTACACTAAATTATATGTACTAGTTTTTGAAATAATATAATACCACCAACTTATTAAGTGCTTTCTTTACAACAGACATTATATAAATTCTTAAATTTTTAAACATGTATGCTTATAAAATCTAAATATGTTTCTGTGAATATTATTATGTTCAAGGAATAGGGTCATTGGGAAACTCAACAGTCTTATCCAAGTTTACTCAGTTATATGGTGCATACTTCAGATTCAAAATCAGATTATTTCCAATCCAGTTATGCTATGGTCAAAGGAAGCAAGTTAATTATGACCTGATGTGAGAGTTTGTGAGTGCTGGATATGGGGCACTTTAGGCAAGTAGATTTCCAATTATAGGGATTGTTATTTTTAATAATGGGGATCCTGTTTCTTATCATTGAATATAAATAAAAATTAATTCTAAGGACTCTCAACACTAGTATTTTCCAATAACCATCCCCCAAATACACTTCATTACGACATGGTTTAGCAACTATATTTTCTCTTAAAGCAACAACAACAACAACAAAAAAGCCAGAAGTGGCTGGCATGATGATTTATACAAAACAGCACTCAAAAATAATGGAAAGTGTGTGCACATCTTTACTTTAGAGAACATCTCTCAATGCGGCTTTTTAAGTACATATAAAAGATGAATCTCAAAGTTTCGTCCGTTGTAGCCACCCACGGTGTATGAATTCTTCTATTGCTTTTTGGCTTATTCTAGTATCTCCTCTGGCCTAACCTTACAACAAGTATAGAGAATCTAATAGGGGTGTACATTATATTTGCAGAAGATAGCATTATAAATAATGGTACATATGGCACTCAAATAATAGCTTGAAAAATTAAATGTAATTCATAGAGAAAATAAATGTAAACATTAGGAAAGAGTAGCATGATGTATTGCATCTTACAAAAAATATACATCTTGTGCTAAGCAAAAAATGAATTTTATTTCCTCCTGAGGCACTTGCTTCTCAACTACTTTCAACATACACACATGCACGCACACACACACAGAACTTGCTTTTGCATGTAAATTGTTTTCCAGAATCAAATGAGTTTTTCGTAGGTCATCATTTACAAGCAACTAAGTATTGATGATAGGGTTCATAATTTTTGCATTCTGTAGCTGTGACTAAATGCAGCCCTGGATTTCAAAATTTTAATAATGCTTTTATCACTGTTATTTACATGGCTAAGTGCTTTTGAAGTTGTTTTGCATTTATCAGGTGTCAGAACACACTGCAAGAATAATGAGAAACAAGTTAGAAAAGTGCATTAAACACTGCTGACTACCATCATCATCTTATCAATGCTAAATAGCAAAAAGTATTGCTAACGATGTAAGTAATAAAAGTCAGAGAAAATTGTTTTAAAAGCTAAAATAATGAGTTTTAAAATGATAGCATAATGAAAAGAAATGGCAGTAATCAAGTAGCAGATAAACACAAATGAAAATAAAAATAAAAGTAACAATGTAGCAAAGACACATTTGGTTTATTCAACCAATTCAGAAATATAATGTTCCTTATTTATGTTTTGCAATATTTAAATCAATAGGTTTCATTAAAATATTATTTAACATAGTTAATAAATCCCGTTACTAGGGATGTGGCTTTTCTGATATTAAAGTTCTAAATTTATCTCAAAAATTTCTCCTCCATAAAATCAGGAATTCTGAACATTTTTAAAAAAATTTTTAAACATATTGATTTACATATGATAATTACTTCCTAATTATGACTGTGATTTTAATGCTAGTTATCACTACCTGAATAACTAGAGTGATTAACAGGGTCAACAGAAAACAAATGTAATGATTGTGATGGTTATTATGATGTGTCAACTTGGCTAGACCATGGTATCCAAGTATTGGATCAATCTTATTCTAGATGTTTTTGTGAAAGTATTTTTTAAAGGAAATCAGTATTTAAATCAGTAAACGTTGAGTACAGCAATTATCCTCCATATTGTAGGTATGTCATTCAAATCAGTTGAAAGCCTTAATAGAAAACACTGACCTCTCTGGAGGAAAAAAGAATTCTTTCAGCATACCATCTTTGGACTCAAACTGCACCTCTTCCGTGGGATGTCAGCCTACTGGCCTACCCACCAGATTTTGGACCTGTTAAGCTTCCACATTTGTATAAATCAATTCCTTAAATAAATGAATCTGTCTGTCTCTCTCTTCATTTACATGTATAATGCAAAAGGGGCTTTGGCACTGGACAGTGGATAGAGCCTAAAAGAATTCTGAGGTGAATTTTAGGAAAAACTTAGATTTCCTTAAAGAGATTCTTGGTAGAAATATGGACGTTCAAGGTGCTTCTGAAGGAAAGGTGATATATAATCTTGAAAACACAATTCCCAAAGTTCTGCATAGTCCATATCACCCTCACATTAATAAGCAGTCAATCTTTTTTTATGAAAAAATTCTTATTTTATCATGTGAACCCTTTCATTCTGGCCAATTCCTCATTATTAGTTGATTCTTCATTATTCCCTAGTCAAACAGTAATCTATTCCCAAACTCTACATGTAAAATGTTGTTTCTTCATGTATCCCCCCCTAAATTGGTGCCTGATACTCCCTCCTTTCTCTTTGTTAAAGAAGCAAAGAATATGCTTCCTGAAGGTGGCAGAATACGCCACTCCAAAATACGCCTCTTTGGCAGAAGGCTTATTTTGAGCTGATTATTTTGAAATGCTGCAGACATAGGAGAAGCTCTAAAAACAGAATAGAAGTTACCCTTGTGCAAGGGCAATTTACATTAAAAAGGGAACCTGTTCCTGGAAGAGAGCTAGTAACAGATAGCACTTTCTCACCTCAGCAGCTGATCTGTACTGCAGGGCAACTTTTGTTCCTCAAATGTTTCCTTTCCTCAGCTTCCTGTGAATTGCCTTCTCTCAGCTTGAATCCTCAGACCCCTATTCCTTTCCTTAGCTCAGGATGGTATATAATCCTCAGTTGTCTGGCAACTTTGAAGCTCCAGATCCTTTCCTTTTCTAAGTAAGCCTCAACTATCCTGCCACCTTTTAAGTCTAATATCTTTTTGGGATTCCTGTGCATATGAATGTATGTAATTAATTTTTTTCTCTGGTTTATCTGTCATTAATTACAAGGTCCAGTATCAGCCAGGAACTTAGAGGAATAGAAGGAAACTTATTTTTCTTACCCTACAATTAAATCATAATTCTTTCACAAATAACTTTCAATGTCCTCTTTGATAGACACTCCTCTGGATTTCTGCATTACTAAATTTACCATTGATACGTAATGTATAATATACCTTTGTGTTTGTGTGATACATTTTCATATACCTCTCTCCCTCCCTTCCTCCCCCACCTTGTATAAGGATTATAAATCCTTACGGGACAGAAAGCCCACCTATATTCTTGTTAACCTAGTGCCAATTCACCTATTGGAATTTATCTTTTATGTTCTCTCATTTCATAACACATTATTCTTAACTCCTCAGCATTCAATTAAGATCATAAGTAATTCTTGGGGCACCTGGGTGGCTCAGTCAGTTAAGCATCCGACTTCAGCTCACGTCATGATCTCATGACTCCTAAGTTCCAGCCCTATGTCGGGCTCTGTGCTGACAACTCAGAGCCTGGCGTCTGCTTCAGATTCTGTCTCAGTCTCTCTCTGCACCCACCACCCCCCATACAAATAAACATTAAAAGTTTCTTTAAAAGATCATAACAAATTATTTATATTTCAAATACTTATAAAGTTGATCTATAAACAACTTCACATACAATTCTTAAAAGTTCTATGCCACAAACAGAGGCATGAGGAGATCAAGGAGTCCTTCAGAGATGAAAACTCATCTGATCTGTCTCGAAGGATGAACAAACCGTTGAAGAAGAAAAGTGATTCAACCAAAGTGAAATCCAGGTATTGGTGAAAATGATTATATCATGCTCATACAGTTTGCCATACTTTAGCATGGATAGAACAGAGTAGACATGAGTTTCATGAGGGTGAGTATGCCAAGCAATGAAGAGAAAAAGTAGACAAATGTGATATTAACAGTCTTCTACATTTTGCTAATATGTTTAATCTTTATCCCTCAGAAAATGAAAAATATTTTTTAAAAAATATTTTAAAAAAAGGATTGATATTATATAATTGGCATAATGCCTTGATCTCAGTAGCTTTCAATACACAAAGAAGAAGTGAATTAGTTAATTTTCTGTTTGAATTTGAAATAAATTTATCTTTAAAAATGTGCATCTATTTTCAGAAAAGGAAACTTTATGAAAAGACCTTGAACAGTTTCTTTTGGACATACACAGCAATATTAGCCAAAGAGATTTGGTGAAGATGATTTGATAATGATTTAACATGAGTAGCTTGTTTTATTCTCACTTTTTTTTAATGTTTATTTATTTTTGAGAGAGAGAGAGACAGAGAATGAGAGGGGGAGGGGCAGAGAGAGAGAGAGGGAGACACAGAATCAGAAGCAGGCTCCAGGCTCTGAGCTGTCAGCACAGAGCCTCATGCGGGGCTCGAACTCACAAACTGTGAGATCATGACCTGAGCCGAAGTCAGACGCCTAACTGACTGAGCCACCCAGGTGCCCCTATTCTCACTATTGAAGGATTGTGTGATAACAAGGTCCCTCATTTATTGAAATGTTTTCCCTTCATAGGTATTTGATGTAACAAGTCCTAGTTGGAATATTAGAAAAGTTACAATGTTTCTCTCACAGTGTAATCTTTTATAAGTAAAGATATCTTTGTAGGCCTAGGATATTTAGTTAGTTATGCATATGTGTATGTATTAAGATTTCTTTTTTTTTTTTTTTTTTTTTATTTATTTTTGGGACAGAGAGAGACAGAGCATGAACGGGGGAGGGGCAGAGAGAGAGAGGGAGACACAGAATCGGAAACAGGCTCCAGGCTCCGAGCCATCAGCCCAGAGCCTGACGCGGGGCTCGAACTCACGGGCCGCGAGATCGTGACCTGGCTGAAGTCGGACGCTTAACCGACTGCGCCACCCAGGCGCCCCTGTATTAAGATTTCTAAATCAAGTTTGTAGCAGAAGCTCTAAAATGCCAACAACTTATTGTGAAGTACGATTATAATATCTGAGAACACTGTGATAAAAATTACTCTTCAGGGTGCCTGTGTGGCTAAGTCAGTTAAGCATCCAACTTTATAGCTCAGGTCATGGTCTCACAGTTTGTGAGTTTGAGCCCTGCATTGGGCTCTGTGCTGTCACATCAGAGCCTGGAGCCTGCTTTGGATTCTGTGCCTCTCTCTCTCTCCGCCCCCCCCCCCCCCCCCCTTGCTCATGCTCTCTGTCTCTCTCTCAAAAATAAATAAATAAAAATTAAAAAAATTACTCTTCAAGAAATTTTACTATAACCAGATTATATTGGTGTTGAAATAACATGCTAGACCTGTCTAGGGTGCCAAGACAAAAAACCAAAAGATATCTTTCATGTCCCTTGAACAGAAACACAGTATATCTAGTCAGCTAATCCTCAAATGCCAAATACGGACCTTCTTGTCCCAAACAAGGTTGACTGTGTGGCCCCAGCCAATCAGATATTTCCCATTTATATCTTCCTGTTCTTTCTTCTTTATCCTATAAGAGCTTCCTGCCTTCTTCTCCATTTTGCAGTCCTCTTTTTAAAGTATTAAGTAAAGTTTGTATCACTGAAATTGTCTCCTTTAATAATTTTTAAACACCTGGTTATATTTTGATTATTATATGGGTTGAGTTTTGTTCATTCAACCATCATTTTGAGCACTTCCTATTTCCAGGGCACTGTTCTGGGCTTTAGAGCATTGAATGAGCAATATGAGATCCTCAGAGTTAACGTCCAATCTTGAAAAGGTGTAATAAACAAAAATACAAATTAACAATATTTCAGATGTCTATATTTGAATTAAATATGGAAAAATAATGATACAATTTCATGGACAGGTAGAGGTTAAGGAGGCTTCTGAGAAAGAGCCAAAAATTTGAATTAAAGGACAAGCATTAGAGGACACTGAATTAGAGAGCAAGTATTTCAGACAGAGAGAAAAGCAATGTAAAGGCATGAGGCAAAATGATCTTGACATTGTCAAGAAGAAGTAAGAAAGTAGTGATGCATCTCTTATTTAAATCAAGTGTTGTTCAAGTATAATTGTAGTCCTTATGGTTTCTAAAGAGTCTTACAATAGCAATGGGACATGATACTGGATATTAGAGGGAAATCACATGTGTCTGCACTTGACAGACTTTAGATTGTGCATGTTGGAGTAGGAGAAGACAGGTTTTCTGTCTTGTTTCTGAGTCAAAGAAGTCAGAACTGAAACAAACAGCACAAGACCAAATTTGACCTCATCAAGATAGGAATCCTGCTAGAACATCTAAAAAAAGTACAAAATATATTTTATTTTATACATAATCCAGTTATTTTATTCATTTGTTCTTGTCTGCCCTCTGTATCTACATGACTGCTTTTCTATATGAGTGGAATTTCTTTTTTTCCCTTGCTTATATTATAAATTTATCTTATCCAATGAGAAATATGCAATTACCCTTCAGAGTTCACAATTTGGTAGTTTATGAATATATCAAAATTCTTTTTGGAATCTTTTAGACATACTCTGGTATATAAATGCATTTCCTAAAATTATTACACTGCGAACTGAGAAGAATACATGTATAGATTGATCTAAACAGAGAACCGTGAGACTAACTTCTCTGCTCCTGAAATTATAATTCAACTAATATAGCAGCCTAAAATGTAACTAGATTTTATTTTTTAAGTTTTGGTGAATCATGTAAGTTTTTTTAGCAAATTAAGAGTATATGGAAGAAAATTAATCTCTGTCATATAATGTACCATTTAAAATCATACAACAAATTATAAAATTACTATAGCAAATATATTTAGATACCTCTCTCTAAACTTCATGGCATGACATCTTAGCCTCACTTCCCAAATGTATTTTATGGACATCTAACCTACAGCTTCTCACCTTTTCCAACTGACTATGATAGATCAGTCAATTAGCTAGATAGGAACAGGGAACAGAAATGTCCAACCACTGAAAAAGATAGAAACCACAAACCATCTCTGGAGCTTAAGTAGCAGGGAAAACCCCATGGAACATGCATGTAATCTTCCTGATAAGTACTGCTCTAAAGCAACCTATAGTTTCACTATAATACATTTACACTGATGTTCTGACCTCCCTTTGTGGTGGATGATTGCCATGACAGTTCCCACAAAGGCTATATAGAGCCAAAAACTCCTCCTCCCAACTAGTCCGTTAGATGACTGGAGCCAAACTTAGTCAGAAAGCACCCTAGCAATGACCCATAACCCGTACAAATATAAAAAACAAGACAACCCTGACCCCAGGCACAGTTGCCACCTCTGGGCCTGCTTGCTCTTCCCCTTGAGAGTGTACTTTCACTTTGACCATCATTAAATGCTTGCTGGCTTGCTTAAGAATTTGGCTCTGAATTCTTTGTTGGCTGAACTCCAGAACTGGGGCCAGGCAAAAGGACCCATCACCAACTACCAGAAGCCCAGTATTTCTCACATCCTGCAAATGTTCAGTTCATGGTACAAGCAGCCCATTTATCAAGTGGCCAGCAACAAGAGAAACATTCAGTCCTCCTTCCACAAGCAGAAAAATGGAAGCACTGAACAACTCCTGAGTGTAATTTTATGTTACTAGAGAACATACTGAACAGAATTCTTGAAAGGAAGGTGTTAGCTATGTTGAGTCTTAAAAGGTAGACCAAAAGAAAGATGGGTTTTCTCTGATTATCTCACATGTTAACAAGAGTGAGAACTCTGTTCACTGCCCATGCAAATCACACTCCTAAACCAGACCAAGGAGAAAGTTTCAAAGGAAAATTGGAGTTCTATCAAACCCCCATCAGCCTGCCTTATTATTGTTATTGTTAGTACTTTCTATAGTTTATGACATGAAATTTTTTCAACCTCCACATTAAGATTTTAACTTTCATGGTGGAATGTATAGAAGAAGAGTGACCGCTTTAGGTCTTAGTGTCATAAAATTCTTGACCAACACCAGCAACAATAACAGGCAGCATGCTGGGACATATGGGATGATGGGCCTACGTGCAGGTATCTAATGTTCCCTAGATATCTTGTGGAGAAATATATTTTTTTCCAAGGGACAGCTACAGCACTCTGGGTTGTGCCATCAGTGGAGGAAACACACACAACATTCCAGATGATCATATCATCTCCATAAAAGACATTATAAAGTAAAGAAGTTATAACTTTTAGCACTTTTAATATAGACATGTCTCTTGAATTGATAAGTTTAAAATGGCCACGAATCAATACTTGGGAAAGTAAACGCAGATGGTTTTATTTACAAATACTCTTTTATCTCCAACTTCTTATCTTTTCAGTTCAAATTAATAGAAGTAAGAAAAGAAACTTATTTTATCGGCTGCCAAATAGTCATTGCTACTTAGTGTTTCGTTACCTAACAGAAGAAAATTTTTGTATCAAAGTTTTCTTAAAAATAAAGTAGTCCCATATATCCAAATATTTATGAATTAGAATGGGATAATTTCTGATAACATTCATTTATTTTGCTCCTTAAAGTTAAAATATTCAGTTAAATCTATTTTCCATAAAATGTAAAAGTATCCCTGATTTATAATTTCATTGATTTAGTGCAAAATTTGAAACTTCACAGACTGAACATCAGTTTTAAAAAGTTTATTTAATAAAACGGACAGCTAATATTCTATTATGAGAAAGTACTTTATCAGTAGGAATTTCAAATTCAAATAACTTCTCTCAGTTCATTAAAATACATTCTATATTTTGACAATAAATTGAGGTTTTCATAGTACAAGGCAAACATGGTCATTAATTCAGCTGGATTTTGCTAAGTAGTTTGCATTTCATAATCTCTCTTATAAATTGCAATAAATATGAAAACCCTTGACTGTCACGTACAAGTTTTGCTCTTGGTGAGTCAACAATGGATGGTTAACAGAAACAAAACTGCAGAGAAAAATTTATAATAGGAACAGTTTTCCCACATTTAGTATTCCACAGTTTTACCAATTTTGTAATATTAGGGGCAGTTTAAGTACCATGCACCTGCAAAGGCTCACCAACCCAAGCTTATTTGCCAAGTAGGATGCCATTTTCTAAATTAATCTCCTCAAGGAAGATGTCATTTTGTCTTTTTGTTTTTTCCCTATTTCTACATCCAGAAGTTGTTACTTTTGCTACTTCACCAAGAGGAATTCTATACATTAATATAACAATGCTTTATTACTATAACAAATTTTTAAGTCTATATACTATATATACAGTGTGTATAAATATATATATATATATATACATATATATACATATATCATAGTGAGATTCACATACTGTTTTCCTTTTCAGCATTTTCTTTTGAGTGTTGCATGAATATTGACATTCATTGCTCAATATACCACAGTGGCATTTTATGTGCTGGGGAGGCCTGAGAAATAATAGTGACAAAAAAAGCAAGACATCACCGTGGGGAATATAATTTGTATTAACATACTTCAAGCTTGATTTGTCCAGAGTCATATCAATATGTCAAGAATGTCACTCCAATTGCTTCTGGATCCTATTTAATGGCTCCTAAATTTAGATGAGGCATGGCCACAAAGGGAAGGAATTTTACAGTTACTTTCCATAATGCTGTTAACATATTAACAGCATTCCATTACTACTAAATGCCTTTAGAGCTTTGTTGAGCATTTATTTTTAAAAATACAATAGCACCAAGAACAATGAAAAACTTCAGAAATTTTACTGTTTAAGTGAAAAGACAATGTTGGCTATATAGCAAGCAAAGAATCTGAAAAACTAAGTTATTTTAGTGTATATGGTGTGTTTTTGATCCAAGCAGAAAGTTTCTTCTCCTGGTGCACAATAATAGCATTTTTCCTAAGGTCTTTATTATCAGCACTTGAACAACTATAAGGTCACAGAAAATATTACTTGATACAGCAAGTTCTGTTTAAAATTAACATAAGGTAACCATACTTAGAGATGATTCTTGTCTTCTGTCGAGGGAGTTCAAGGTTTCCTTCCTATTGCTTCCTAGATTCTTCACTATTGAGAAAGAACAGAGACCAAATAAAGACAATTCATCCAAATTTCTGGCAAGTGATTTAACTGGATTGGTATGTGACAAAGGTGTGTTGGGGCAACTGTTATCTTTTCTTTGAGGACTCATTTGTTTAATTTTTTTTGGTTGTTTTCTCTTTTCTAATGCTAATTTTAGAGGAAGGTTTACACTGTGGAATTGGAGAAAGAGTCCAAAAAAGTCACACAGCTAGCTTGTCTTATAAGAAATAGAGCAGAGGTGTTAAATCCTTGAGTGTCACCTATAGCAGTGCATATCTGTTAGGATTGAGTGCCCTGTGGAAGAATTTTGGGCTAAAGCTTTACATCCTCATCAACATGCCTCAGTACGCAAGTCTCTGTGTTCTGTACAACTTCTTTAGAAATATACCAGTTTGGGTTACAGCTTCTCAACAAATTCAGGATTCAATGTCTCTATAATGCAAAACAAAATGGCAAAAACTACACACACACACACACACACACTTTTAATGTTTATCCCAAAGCAGGATAAGGTCTTACACATAATTGTTGTGTGCCTGCTCTTTAATACCTTCAACACTCAGACTCCTTTTGACATAACCAACAGCATATAAAGGATTTCTGAATCTAGCTTGTAATATGCTCACTAAGCAGCAAGTGACACAACTGGCTGTGGTTTCCTTTCTGAACCATTCTTTTCTTGGAGTCCTTCATACCATATTCTTCTTGTTTACCCCTGCCCCCAACTTTCTGGTCCACAGCATAACTCATCAACTGCCACTGCTTTCGGTGCCTCTCCAATGTTTCCATTTAACAATGGACTCCAAGATCAGCCATCAAATTCCACCAGCCCTAAATAGAGAAGGCTCTCCTTCTCTCACACAGACAATATACAGGTCTGTCTCGCTGATTTTATCTTTTATGATAACCTAATCCAAGCTACCATCATGTCATACCTGGGAAACTGCAATAATTTCGTAACTAATCTTCCTCATCCATACTTTATTTAATCCAGTAAGTGTTAAAATTGAAGAAGGTAAATTCATTTTAAAGAACAAATTAGATGACGTTGATCCCCTATGTATTATTCTTAAATGAACAGAAAACATAGCAAACTGTGACCCCTGGAAAATACTGCATCCTTATTTGTCATCATTCCATGTCTTAGACACAGAGGACTTTTTAGATGTCTCTAATATTCCATGTTCCTTGATGCTTTAGTAACTCTGTCCACACTGTCAGTACCAGATTTCAGCCTCTTTTTCACCCATCCCTTTCATTCTTCCTTTATAGCTCAAGATTTATTTACTTGGTAAGGTTGTCTATGCATCTTTGAAACATTGTATTTCCTTGCTTGTATGACTATGTAAGATGTTGACATTCATACTTTTTGGAAGAATTTGGCCTATATGTGGTAAAGGAAATAAAACGTAAAGAACTCCATAACATAATGATAAAATATAACAAAAAGCTAAATTTAAAAGTGTGCAAGATGTCTGAACACACTCCTCACCAAATAAGATAAACAGTTGGCAAATAAGCATAAGAAAGGGTGCTCAGCTCATTTGTGACTAGGAAACTGTCAATTAAAGCATGAGAGACTCTTAAAAACTGAGAACAAACTGAGGGTTGATGGCGGGTGGGAGGGAGGGGAGAGTGGGTGATGGGTATTGAGGAGGGCAGCTTTTGGGATGTGCACTGGGGGTTGTATGGAAACCAATTTGACAATACATTTCATATACTGAAAAAAAAACACAAAAACAACATATTCATGAAATTAAAAATGAGATAATACTACAAAAGAAATAAAAAATAAATAAAACAGCTATGAGATGCAACTACACACATATTAGAATGGCTAAAATTTTAAAACAAACAAGATAAAACCTCTGAGACTCTAACTTCTGGAGACCACGTAGAGCAAGAGGAACTCTCAACAATTGCTAGTGGGAATATAAAAAGTTTGAAAACTTTGGAAGACAGTTTGAAAGTTTCTAACAAAGCTAAACATAGTCTTGCCATGTGATCTGACAATCACACTCCTAGTGGCCTAGCAGGCATCTTTCCCTACACTCCCAATTGTATGTTTTAATTTAATTGGTCTTTAAATATTTAAATTATTCCTCTAAATGATTCCAGATCCTATTTCCTGATATATTTTTCAAGTCTCCAATATATTCAATCAAACTTTTTTATTTTCCGATTTAATAAAACAGCATATTATTTTATGCACATGCACACCAAGAAATCACCATAAATATTAATAAACAGATTTTAACCATGTGTTGGAATAAAATTATTTTCTAGAGTGTTTCAGTCTTGGAATGTAATTAGCACCCATTATCAATGAACACTCAATGTGAATTAATATGCTTAATAAATTTTAAATGATCAGGAAGTTTTGTGAGGAGGAAAAGGAGGAGGAGGAGAGGTAAGAGAAGCAAAACCTGGTAGGGCTGAAAGGAGAAATAAATAAATCTGCAATTATAAATTGATTAACATGCATCTCTCAATAATTGCTAGCACAATTAATTATAACCAGTTGATTACATAACATAATCAACAAGAATATATCAGAACTCAACAAAAGTATCAACCAACAGGATCTAATTGACATGTATAGTATACTCCATCCAACACCAACAAAATATACACTTTTTTAAGCCTCCCCATAATATGCACCAAGATAGACGCCCTAAACCATAAAACAAACCTGAACAAATGTAAAGGAACCAAAAACATAAAATGTATTCTCCAAGCAACTGAATCATAGTAGGAATCAGTAACAGATGATATGATAATCTCCAAAGACTTGAAAACTAAATAGCACAATTATAAATAATCCATGGATCAGAATGAAAATAAGAACACAAGATACTAAAATCTGGGGAACACACTGCACAATTAAAGCAATGATGATATGGACATTTATAGCATTTAATACATACATTAGATCAAAGTTAAAAAACAAACAAACCTCAAATAAATTATTTAAGCTGCCAAATCAAGAAAGAGCAATATAAAAGCAATGTAAGCAAAAGAAAGAAAATGATAAATTGTTTAAGAGTTGTGGAGGTTGGGAATGCCATAAATCCTAAGGGAGAGACTGTACAAGAGAAGGCAGGCAGAGCCTCCAAACCACAATTTTGCGCTGATATATGTGAAAGGAGAGGTAGGAGGAAGGAGGATTGGACAGACAGAGTCTCAGGTTGAAAGGCAGTTATGAGAAAATCCCAGCCAGGACTATGGGAGGCCAGGAGAAAATAGCCTCTTAGAAGATTCCCACATCATAGTATATACTGAGTCATCGATGGGATCAGCCTAGGGAGATATGGCCAAAGCACAAACACTAAAGTAGATGCTGAGAGGAGAGATACTAGCTATTGTCAGCTAACTGCAGTCCTTCTCAGCAGATTCTCTCCTTAAGAGATAAAAGGTCAGTACATCTCCATGGTTCTTGGGTATGCGTGTGTATGCATTTGTGTGTGCGTGTGTGTGTGTGTGTGTGTGTGTGTGTGTGTGTGTTGTATATATATGTATACACACATGCACACTTGGGACTACTGTTATTTCTTGATTTAAAAGTAGGTTATATTTTATACATTTCTCTTTATTTTGATTCAGTTTCTTAAAAATACATCATGGGAAAATAAGTGTGCCCAAAATATACATAGTAGCAAATCACCAAATGCCTGATTGTTAAATTTCAGCAGAGGCTGAGGCATAAATCAGAAAACTGGTGAGAGAGATGACTAAATCTGAATTTCATAAAAAATATTAATTATGTTTATTTAAATTTTTTTTTATTTGGGGCATTATGTCACAGGAATATTAATTTCTTAGCACTGTTACTTCCTACACTGATGCAGAAGTCATCAGTACTTGGTAGATAAGTATCAGTTTATGGTGGATTGGAAAGATATTTTTGGATAATTTTGCTATAAGGGGATCCTGCAGCTGTGGTTGATAGTACTTTAAGTTAAAGACACATTTCATACAACTTCTGAATTAAAAATTATGTTGAAAAATTCCATATAATTTTGATCATGAAATTTCAAAAATGAAGCTTATTTTACTGTGTACATTAAAAAGATTTAAAATTTTTACCCTCCTGTGTATTTATGTTTCTAATGTTATATTTAAATATGTATAATTTTTCACTTGAGTGAAAATTTTCCTTTAATTTCAGTTGAAAGAGAGAGACAGAGAGACAGAGTGTGAGTGTGGGAAGGGTAGAGAGAGAGGGAGCACAAGAATCTGAAGCAGGCTCCAGGCTCTGAGCCCGATGCAGGGACTGAACCCGTGAACCACATGATCATGACCTGAGTCAGGATGCTTAACCGACTGAGCCACCCACGGGCCCTGAAAACTTCCCTTTAAACCTGAGAGTTAGAAATGTAGCAATATCAATATAATTGGATTTCAGGATAAAATAATTTCTTTTGTAGTCCTTGGTTTCCAAAATTAATGTTCAAGTTTGAAATTTGTTGACTATTCCATTTTCAAAACAATGAAAATACTTTTTGCCTTAAGTTGAAAATCTTCCATTTTCCCTAACTTCAGAGTTCATACCCACGATTCCTCAAGAACCAAAAACCAATATGATTTAGCACTATGGCCCTGTCATTATTGGGGCCATTTCTGCATGTGATATTAAATACTTTTAATATCACAACTGAATAGCTGCATACCAGTTACAGCATTCTATCCAGAGTAGAATGATGAGAGGGCCTTATAGCAAATGTAACTCAGGAATTATTGTATTTTCAAGGTAATGTGCTTGGTTAATTTTCTGCAGCTACCAGACAGCAGACTCTTGTTGAAAGCGACCACTGGTTGTTAGTAAGTCTCATTATATTGGTATTGTTAATCAAGGAACTCAGTATTAAAGTTTTTGTTGTTGTTGAAGACTTTTGAAATGCATACCGGTTGTTCTCTTACCTTGCTGGAACATCTTGTAAAATCATTATGTAGTCTGAAAATGTGTGTATCTTATGACCTAATTTTGGCTAAAGAAAATTAATTCCAAAAATCAATTTCTTTATTCTTAATACCAAGAATTCCACTACATTCCTTTGTAGTAAACTTACTTTCGAATGTAAATAATAGGGTAAATGAGTAACGATAATATGTTCAGATTCCCAAATCACATTTAACTTCAACTGTGCTCCTGGAATTGTTGTTTACTAACTTTGCATTCTATAAATATTTCTTTAGGTAGATTCACTACACTGTGTGAGAGACTGAAACTACATAGCAACAAATAGAGTCAAGTTTTAATAAATTATTTTGTCCACCGTGAGGTAAATATTTAAATGTTTGGATGTCTTAATATCTGACTTATTTATTTAGAAGTAGCATTTATCAATATAACTAATCATTATAATACAAAATATATTCTTGAAAAATAATTTTTCCATACAGTCTTTTATTCCCAATATTCATGGATTGGACATAAAACTCTTCTATAACTATTAAAAAATTAGCAGTTTACAGTAATCCTTTTGGGAAGCTTTTTGTGTAAGTTTTTAGATTAACTTTATAAAAAATACATTATGGACCACATTTTAAACAGTTCTTTCTTGGCTTTGGATTTTCTTTTATAATGTTTATTTGTTTTTGAGAGAGAGACAGAGAGTGAGCAATGGATGAGCAGAGAGGGAGGGAGACACAGAATCTGAAGCAGGCTCCAGGCTCTGAGCTGTCAGCACAGAGCCCAACACAGGGCTCAAACTCAAGAACTGTGAGGTCATGACCTAAGCCAAAGTTGGACACTTAACCAGTGAGCCACTCAGGCGCCCCATCTTTGGATTGTTTTTAGCTTCAAGTTTAGACTGTTACTTTTAGGGACAAAATTTCTTTTGGGCAGCTTAATTTTCCCAATATTTTCTTGTTTCTTTATACTCTAAATAATGATTTTAGGTTACAGGTGTCTTACAAGGGATGCTGTAACACATGATTTTAGTTTTTCTCCTTATGACATTTTAACATGACAAATTTGAAATTTTCATTTCAAATCATCCTCAGAGAACGTGCAGAATTCCAAAACATGTCTTCTTTAAGTATTCATGTGCTACATGTAGTCAAATAATTAATACCTAATGAGATTACGCAAATTTGATATAATAGTTTACACTAAATATACTAATATACAAATGTTTTTATAATTAAGAAATAAAATACAAGACAAAGATGCCAAATTATATGTTTTAATAGTCATTTCCAGATGATTTTCCAAAAAGCTTATTACTATTCTTATTTCTAGTAGGAGTCTATAAGAATACATTTTCCACTCCTCCATATTCATTAGCATTAGAGACTGCCTAAAAATTGGGTGGATGGACAGGAAGATACAAGAGAGAAAGAGAGATTTTTTTAACTGCAAATATCTTATGTAAAATGTGTTGTCTTTACTGCCACTACTGAGAACAACTTTTCATATATGTATTAATCATGTTTTTTACATTACTCATTTTTCTTTAGTTTGTCTTTTTCTTAATGATCATAGACTTTTCATGTTAAAGGCAGTGTATTACAGAGAATTTAATTAACACATGCACAAATGTATTCTGTAAATCTTTGTTTATAGTATAACTTTACAATACATTTTAATATTTATATAAATAACCTTAAAATAATATTCTATATATTTAGTGTTTTCTTGTAAATAAGTGTTTTATTAATGGCTAGCTTTTTTTTTTTAAATTTGAGAGTTTATTTGGGCAAATAAAATTTAAATTTCATTGAAATCAGGCAGTGCCAGACAGAGTGGTTACAATGCTCCACCGACAGGAGCGAAAGAAAGACTTTCATAGAGAAGAAGCAAGAGGAATGCAAAAAACAAACCAACGAACAAAAATTATTTGACCAACAGCTTAAGCGGTTGCTTTATTTGGGTTGCCTTAGTTGGCTGTTTGTGACTAGCTGTCCTTAAGTTCTGATTTCTTTTATTGGCTAGCTTTTAGATTGTTTTACATGATCAATTATAAAATGTATAATATTGGAAATTGCCTCTTCACTAAAAACTGAGAGTTTTTAATACTACTGAGGGCTGTTAAGCAATCATGCAAAATATATTTTTTTTTAAGGATATATTTTGAGGATATTTAATTTTCTCACTTTGTTTTGTATTTTGTATTAAAATACATCAATTAACTTTACTCTGTTTGGTTTTCTTAGAAAGACTTTATTGGGGCATATATGTGACTCAGCTATTCTTAATAATTACCAAGCAGCTCTACTAACTATATCAAGTACAGTGGAGAATTGTTCAACTTTTTTTATTTTCTTTAAAAAGGCTCTCTTCATTCAAATCAAGGAAATTATAAGTTAAAATGTGTGTGGTTTGGGAACAGGGTATCCACCTCTTATTGAGTGTTTTCTCTAAGTAATGAAAGTCATCTTGTCACATGGCATATTATAAACTCAAAGTGAATATCATGTTATTTACTTAATAATGAACTATAATATAAAGGATTTAAAAGATATTAATCAATGTAGGGGCACCCAGGTGGCTCAATGGGTTGAGCACCTGACTTTGGATCAGGTCATGATCCCGTGGCTTGTGAACTTGAGCCCCGCATTGGGCTCTGTGCTGACAGTTTGGAGCCTGAAGCCTGGAGCCTGCTGCGGATTCTGTGTCTCCCTCTCTCTCTCTGCCCCTCCCCTTCTCTCTCTCTCTCTCTCTCTCTCTCTCTCTCTCTCTGTCTCTCCTTCAAAAATAAATAAACATTAAAAATTGTTTAAAAGGTATTAATCATCTGTATGAGTCAATTTTACTTGTTCATTGAATTTCACTAAATGCATTTTTAGAATCAGTTTTTCTTAAACCTAGTAGTTTTTGGTGTGTAATCGTAAACTTTGTAAAACCTTTCAAGGTGACCACTGTTTTTCAAAAGCTCAGTTTTATTTTATTCATTATAGATATTAGATAGTGGATTCTACTGAGAAAAGGAAATATTTCTTTCATAAAAACTTGCTCAAAATCTGTATCAGTAAAGAGAGCAGAAGTAATGGCTTATCTTTTTAAAAATTTGACCACAGTTGCTTTTTACTGTATATTAACAGTGATAGAAAACATCTACTCTAATAAGAACCAAAAATAACGAGTTATTGATTGTTCCCATTATTTCAAGCTCCAGATTTGAGAATATTCACCATGAAGACCTCAACCAATCTGCCAATGAACTCCTAAATTACAGGTTCAAGGAAGTTAAATTTAAGGCCGAAATCCTAGCTCCTAGTAAAAGAGTTAAAAGCCACTGAATTGTGATGAGCTTCTTCATTCTGGCTGGTTTCTTCTATATTATTAAAAATGACTTGCTTTTTTATTTTGAACTTCATTTGTCCTACTGAAATAGAGTCTCAATTGATGTACTTTTATTACTTGACCTCCTTATGTAAATACCATTTTCATTTACTATATTTTCTAAAATATTCATTTTAGAATATGTAAAATCCCATCTTCTAACTCCAAATCCCAATTCTTTTGAGAATTTGGGGCAAGTTAATTCTCATTTAAACTTTAACTTAGTAGTATTTTGTGTAACTCATAGCTGAGGTAAGCTAAGTAATATATTATATTATAATAAAATAATATCTCTTCTAACTTCCATTAATATTAGTAAAATTGCTGTTACCCATAACAATACATAACATTTTTGACAAGAATACTTATTTTTAGTTATTTTATATGACCTTTATTTTATTTATTTATAAGCCACTCTTTTAAAATTCTCTTTAAAACCATAATTAAAAGTTTCAACATATTACCTATTTTATTTACACGTTTATTTTTAGACAACAAATTGGGCAAATAAATTATGATACAAGTCTTTATTTTAATATAACTTCATAAAAATAGAATTCACTACTCATGATTTGTGGCCAATAGCTTGCAAACTTTCCTCTGCTAGTTCAGAAACCAGGGATGGTACTTTTCCCATTAATAAAAGATCATGTGTTCCTCATGCATGTACATGCAAGCACAGATACTTATTTATGCATAGCAATTAATTATTGGAATAATTCTAACTACAATGAAAAATTTTGTTAGGAAAATGGTAACATAAAAAGTAAAGAATGTTTAAAGTATATCTAGCAATGCCATAAGCCAAAGAAGGACTGACTACAAGTAAGCACACTGATATTGCCAAAGTATTAACTATGTTTAAAAAAAAGGATTATTGAGATATGATAAACCTATATAAAAAGTTAATAAAATATGCCACCCATAAAAGGCTCATTCTTTCTAGGATAACAATTTTTTATAACTTTAAAATATAAACATTATCTTAAATAATGTATTTTAATAAAGGAATTTATCTGATTTTATTCTAGCAGTGTCTCCAGACTATGTATTACTGTGTATTTCTAATACTATTTCAGATCAATTTTGTGATGAGACTTTTAGCAATGCAGAGAATCTTCTCTGTCTTATTTGCCAAGTCATCTAACTTGAGTGAAGATGGAAGAATTAAAAATTTGCAGCATCGTTTTTATTTTTTTTCTTTGCATGTTAGATGTCCTGCTGGAGAGTCAGTCTGCTTTATTAGTTATTAACCTGTCCACTACAATGGTGGAATATTGGGTATTTATGAAGGTAGGCTACTGATTATTTCCACGGTCTTCAACAGAAAAATAAACTAGTTTGCACATGCTACAAGGCATCTACCTCTCAGCCTCACCCAAGGGCATCAGCCCTTGAATGGTCTCCAGAATGTCCTCATCTGTCAACTATAGCTGTCAAACAAGAACACCAATATGCGTCATGCTGAAAGCATAATGCATTCATAGATGTAAGTGACCAGGATATTGGAACAGAAAGCATAATGAGGAAAAAATTTATAGTCAACACCTTTTGCTTAGGGAACTGTAAATTTTATACGCTATGGGTGAAGATTTCATTCTCAATCTCCACTAAGAAAAAAAAAAAAGTAGACGAATTAAATTCCACAAGGTGAAAATAGTTCATGTCAGCAATCCTTCCACTACACTCAGCATTAGCATTAGTCAAGCTTTTATAAAGTATGGCTACTGGCAGCATATTTGTTCTTTCTATCTCAAATTTGTTCAAATTGAATGCATTGCTCATGCAGGATGACAAGATGACAGGCTTCTTAGATAAGAGGAAAGAGAAAAAAATCTAACAAATCTGTATTTTACTAAGAACTTTTGGCACCATCTCACATAGTATTCACATCAATATGCTTGATAAATTGTAGAATGTGTAGAGGAGGGTCACACCCAAAGAGTGGTGATCAATGACCCTGTCAACCTCAAGCAATATATTTAAAGGTATCAAAATAGTTGGACTGAGAAATGTTATTGATATATTTTGCCAGAAGTCTGATGGAAAAAAATAATATTAGCTTATTCATTAAATGAGCAGATTATATTAAGCCAAGTGAAGTGGCTACTACTTAAGAAATCAACAATAGAATTTTGATGATTGTAATTAACTGGATAAATTCTATTGTAACTTCATGGAAATATGATTTATTACTTAGTAAATAGTACAATCACACAATTGAACTCACCATGATAGAAACTGTTTAGTTTACTTCAAACAAATAGAATTCAATTAGTAGTTTACCCATGCATTTCCTCCTGGCTTTATTTCTAGTATATAATAGGCCTATCTAAACAGAATTTGGCCAGTAATCACTAATGTAAGCTCTACTTAATTCTCTATAAAATACCAATGAATATACATAAATATACATGAAATTAATGATTTTGCAACTGTGAGGCTTCCCAATGTCAAAATATTTGATGGATTTCTTTATCCTATAAATTTTCTATATTTTGGAATTGATAAATATTGACATAATTTTACTTGATTAACTAAAAAAAGAATAAATTTGTTTTGTATACATAATAGCTAAACAAATACTGTTTCTCTTTCACTGACTCCTGATGTAAGAAGTATCTGTATGATCTGAAATTTCTTTTTGTTATAAGCAGCTTCTAAAATAGCCCCCAGTGATTTCTATCTACTGATATTCACAACATCATTTAATCCTGTCCCCTTGAGTACTGACTGGATTTAGTGACTTGCTTCTAATGAATATAATATGGCAGGAGTAATGGGGTGTTACTACCAAGATTAGGTTATAAAAGGCTGCAGTTTTGTTTTGATTGTGCTCACTCTCTCCATCTCTCTTCAATTACTCACCCTGAGGGATACTGTGTTGTAAACTAGCACTTTGGAGAGAGTCACTTGGCAAAGGAACAAGGTGTGTCAATGACTATGTGAATGAGCTTGTTTATCTCTCAACAATCAAACTTTCAGATAAACCTGCAGTTGACAGCTTAATTTCTACTTCACAGTAGCTCTTGAATCAGAGACACCCAACTAAGTCACTTCTGTATCTTTGATCCAAAGAAACTGTGAGATAATATTTGTTGTTAAAAATCACTGTGCATAGGGGTGCCTGGGTGGTTCAGCTGGTTGAGCATACAACTTCGGCTCCTGTCATGATCTCGCAGTTTGTGAGTTTGAGCCCTGCAATGGGCTCTGTGCTGACAGCTCAGAGCCTGGAGCCTGCCTCCTATTCTGTCTCCTTCTCTCTCTGCCCCTCCCCACTTGTGCTCTCTCTCTCTGAACTCTCAAAAATAAATAAGTGTAAAAAAAAAGTTAAATCACTGGACATCAATATGTAACAATGCAGATAACAGATGCAAATTTTATTACCATGAAGCAGGTTGCTGCCCAAAATAAGGGAGTGGCTTTGGTAAAAGGCAGTGAGTGGGGGCTGAACTTTGAGAGGAATCAGTGGTAAAGCTGTACTTGCCTTAAACAGACTGTCAGTAGAACTGTAGACACTGGAACACTGCAGTTGAGAGCTTATGTGAAACTGAAGAAAATATTATATTAAATGGGATTATGGGAAATGCTTGTTACGTACTGGCATAAATTTTAGCAATGCTCCTACCTGCAAATATATAGAAATTAGAAAATCTGTGTCATGAACTAGATGATCAACCTAGAGAGGCACAGAGACAGAGGACGTATCACTAGCATCCAAATAAGAATTATATATTGCATTAAGGTAGAATACCAAGTAAGTAGAATTGAGATAGAACTCGAAGAAAGAAAATCTCAAAATAATAAATACTCAAAATTCAATGAAAATTAACATAAAATAAGCATATTGTAAAAGAAATGGCTTTTAAATTAGAAGATGTAAATCCTAAAATTAGATACCAAATATCAATATGATTTACGAAGAAATAAACATAATTTTTGCCTCAAAATTTACTAAAAAAAGAAGGCAACACTTTAATAAAGGGCTTTTGATATAAAAAACAGTTGGTCCCTAAATTTATATTGAATCAGGTTGTTAATCATGTTAAAAGCAACAAAAATACATGCTCAAATAGTCACTCTCAAACTTTAAATATAAAGATATATATAAATATAAATGCATATATATATATATATATATATACACAGACACACATATGAGACAACAATATATAATTATAATAAGTGTAGCTCTTGAGTAAAATAATTATTAATACAGTCAACTAATATGTGAAAAACATTCAAAAATAAAGATCAAAAAATAAGGATCTCTTCTTTTATCTCTTCTTTCTCTTCCTACTTTATAGAACCATAAAGTTCTTATGAGTTAATATAAAGAACAGAGTAAATTAAGCTTCCAAACATTTTGAGAAGACCATATAGAGATATGGATAGATACAGATAGATAGATAGAGAGGGATATATACAATTACTCTTTAAAGTGGTGTTAAAGATTATATAAGAGATCGTTTTTATAAGATTGAATTTATTACCAAGCAGTGTGATGAATTACCTAAAAGCTATATTTTTCATCTTATATATGTCAAAACAAATGGATTTAGTTATGATATTGATAATCACAAGTATATAAGAAATGTAAAATATAAGAATAAATCAATAATAACTAAAAATAAAGTATAATTTAAAAATCATTGCAAAAGGTATAGGAAACCACTCATCAATGCAAACTACAGTTCATAAGTTTTTCATAAAGCAAAGCAAAAAAAGCAGAAAGAAAAGACAGAAAGACAAGAAAAAGATAAAATAAATGACAGCTATAAACTTAAACATAAATTACTGGAACAAAATCATGATTACTTTTCAAAAAAGTAGTGTAATTTTCCAACTCTACCACTTTTTACTTGGGCAAAGTAATTTGGGCAAAGAAATTCAAATCTCGAGGTATGTGTACAAAGAATATAGGAAGATATGCAATTACAAAAAAATTCACTCAATAATTTTTTTATGCATGTAAGTTTACATGTATACGCATATATATAACATGTAAGTTCATGTGTACGCATGTAAATACATATACATGTGTGTCTATGTGTGTAAATTCACACACACACGTGTGATATAAATATAATGCACATATACACAGAAATATAAATATACATATATATTCACTAGTGTCTAATATATGTAATGACAGAGAATGATAAAAAATTGAATTTCTCACCTTCTTTTTCTTACTTCATTTTGCTTATTCCTTTATCTCTGAAACTATTTTCTTTAAGGTAACTAATGCCCTCTATTTTATAAAATTCAAGCGATATAATTAATCATTACTCTTTTGACATTTTCAGTAAAATGTATATTTGGTGGCTTCTCCCCCTTCCTAAAATAGTCTCTGTTCTCAACCTCTAGACCAGCAAAATATACTCTAATCTTCATTATCTTCTTACTGGATACCTTTTGCCTTTATCTCTTGGTTCTTAAATATTTGAAGATCCTGCCTCTTGTCTTTCTAAACTTTAATTAGGCAACATCCATTATTCCCATGGTATTAAATATCTTCTACATGTGGATGGATGATTCTCTAATTTATTTCCAACTCATGCCTCCACTCTAATCTTTGCCTTCAGTTATCCAACTGCAAGATAGATATTTCTGTAACTCAAAGTTACAATGTTCAAATCTAAACTATTGACTTTCCCCTTGACAAGTCACCATAGATTAGGTTATACTATTACAGGGGGAAACATCATTAATCTCAGTAGCTTAAAATGACAACCTCTGATTTCTTTCTCACAGTACTTGTACACTGAGGGCCAGTAGACAGTGCTGTAAATCACAGTTATTCTGGAATCTACATTCAGAGAGCAGCCACAATCTTAAACTTGACTAACAGCAAATCCAATGAAAAGAGAGGTCTAAGAGTGTTTCCCATTGGCAATTAAATACCTGGTCTAGAAGTATCACCTCTAATTGGCTTTAACCACCCACAAGATTAGAAAAATCAATTTTGGCACGCCTGGGAGGCTCAGTCGGTTGAGCATCCCACTTCAGCTCAGGTCATGACCTCATGGTTTTGTGGGTCTGAGCCCTGCATCAGGCTCTATGCTGACAGCTCAGAGCCTGAAGACTGCTTCAGATTCTGTGTTTCCCTCTCTCTCTGCCCCTCCTCTGCTCACACTCTGTCTCTCTTTCTCTCTAAAATAAATAAAAGTATTTTTAAAAAAAGAAAAATAGCATTATATATTCTGTTTGGAATCAATTTACCCAAAATATTTAGTTAAAAAAGCTAATTATATCTTATATCCCCAAACTAATTCTCCAGTGTTACTATCTTAGCAGATACTACCATTTTAGACACAGAAAACTGTGAGAACTCTTTATCATCCCATTCTCCTTCCCTGTCCATTGGCAATCTACCAGAAATTTTTTTTTAATTATGTTCCCAAAATATATCACAAATCTTTTCAATACACACTTACTACTCCAAGAATACTCTTTTCACTATTATTCCCTATACCACCACTAACATCTGTTAACCTATTGTAATTCTTATATAAACTTTTGAAGTCTATAATTGACGCATTCAAATACCTTTACATGCTGCATCTAGAGACATGTTTGAAAAACACAAACATGATCATCGTGACACTAAGTTGATAAAAGATTTTTGGGAACCTCTAATTGGTCTTTTTTGATAAAGTAATTAATTCTTCATTGAGTAAAAAGTCTAACTTCTGGTTTCAACCTGAAGAGATAGAAAGCTAGAAAGATGTTTCTCTGATTCTAAACACCAAAAAGAAAAAAAAATAATTGGTTAATTAATAAATCAGTGATTTGCTTCGACCCATTAGAAAAAATGATGTCACAGAAACTACTGCCCTCCCAGAATTTAGACATATGTACATGCAGGCAAAAATAGGGCCCAAGCATTCCCTCACTGAGAGATACCCAACCAAAAGCCCTGGAAGCCAGCAAAGGAGATTAAACTAGATTTTTTTTTTAATTTTTTGGTGTGAATTGCTTATAGGTGATTATGAGTGTTAGCTATTGTAAGAGTGTGAGGCTCTTGGGACCAGAGTCCTAGGACAGTTCTTATCATCTTGTAAACTTTCCCCCCCAGAAACAGGTTGTCAAAGGGGAGGCTCAGAAGGAATCCAGAGAAAGCCACTCCTATGATGATGTCTGGGAGAGCAGAAAAAAGGTCACATATGAATGTGGTCTATTTTCTCTATCTCTCATAAAAGAAAAGATTTAATATACAGGGGATATTCACCAAAGCCTGTATCTAGAGAAAAACGGTTGCGAGGAACAACTGAATTTCAGCCTAGACCACATACCTCAATCTCCTAAGTAACAAATACCCTTAATTCTTTGGGTAAATGAGGGAGGTATACAATACCTTAGCACAACACTGATGAATACACGCAGCAGCAAGGAGAAAAATCAGGCAAGGGATAAAGGAAGTCTACCAATGGAGTAGGAGAATTCTTTTGAAAGCAACAATGTTAAAACATGTTGCACTACATGTCTGTGAAAAGCTAAGGAGAAAATCAGAGAAGCTTCTCCTCTGCTACTCCATTTTAATGATACTAACAAGCCTTGTTTAAAAATAGCAGGGGACACAGTAGGAGGTATTCAAGGGATTGATTCTCATGAAGAAGAAACACAAAGGGAAGATACAGAGCCAAGTGGGAGATGAAAACAACGTTTTACTAAAGAAACTTAAATCCTCTGGTGCCCATGTTAACAATAAACTTCACCTCTGATAACCATATCAATGATAATATTTAAACACATACAATATCCTGAATAGATTAACAAAAATCCTAACACTAAAAGTCAAGAAAAATACCCATGAGGAAAACTCATGCTCTTCTCTTAGCAGTCCATATGTTGACCTCAATATTTCCTGTGTCATAAACATTCACAGATTTCTAAAAATAATAATAATAAAGTAAAATATGAGGCTTATCATATGGCAAAGCAAAATACAAAAAAAAAGTCTAAAGGCAGGAATTATTCATCAGAACCAGAATAAAAAATGACTCACATGTTGGAATTATCAGGGAAAAAAGTGAAGGTTTGCCTGGGTCACTGAAGTTGGTTAAGTGCCTGGCTACTGATTTTAATTCAGGTAATGATCTCATGGTCATGAGAGTAAGCTCCATGTCAGGCTCTACGCTCGGCATGGAGCCTGCTTAACATTCTCTCTCTCCCTTTTTCTCTGCCTCTCCCCCATTCATCTGCACATGTATGCTCCCTCTCTCAAAAATATTAATTAAAAAAAGAAACTAAAAATAACAATGGATAATATTTTAATGGATTTAATAGAAAACAAACATTAAATATAAGATCAGATGGATATCAGGTGAAAATGGATATTTTAAGAAAGAATCAAATGGAATGTTACAAATCAAAGTAACAAAAATGAAAAATGTGTTTTATGGGTCTATTAGTAGACTAGACACAATCAAGAAAAAAATCAGTGAACTTAGTGATACATGAGGAGAAATTACTCTTCCAAAACAGAAAACACACACACACACACACACACACACACACACACACACACACACACACACACTTAGGCATATCATACCCAAACTGCTAAAATCACAGATAAAAAGAAAAATCTCAAAGATAAAAATCCTACTTACGGAAAAACAAAGATTAGAATTACAGTCAACTTCTTGTCAGAAATCACATAAACAAGTATAGAGGAAAGTGGCATCTTCAAAGTGTTAAGAGGAAAAACTATGCCTACTTGGAATTCCATCGCCAGTGAAAATATTCTTCAAAAGCAAAGGAAAAATAAATACTTTCTTAGATGAACAAAATGCAGAAGTTAAATGCCAGGATACCTGCTCGGCAAATGTTAAAAAGTTCTGCAGACAACAGGATTATTTTAAAGGTCAGAAACTGGAATCTAAAGAAAGAAATGCGTAGAATTAGAACAAACAATCCTAAAATTTGTATGGAAACACAGAACACCAGAATAGCCAAGCCAACCTTGAAAAATAAAAGCAAAGCTGGAGGCATCACAATTCCAGACTTCAAGATATGTTACCAAGCTGTAGTGATCAAGTGATCAAAACAGTATGCTACTGGCACAAAAATAGACACATGGATTAACAGAACAGAGTAGAAAGTCCAGAAACGAACCTACAACTATATGGTCAATTAATCTTCGACAACGCAGGAAAGAATATTCAATGGAAAACAAAGAAAGTTTCTTCAACAAATGGTGTTGGGAAAACTGGCCAGCAACATGAAGAAGGATGAAATTGGGCCACTTTCTTATAGCATAAACAAAATAAATTCAAAGTGGTTGAAAGACCTAAATTTGATAAAGGAAACCATCAAAATCCTAGAGGAGATCACAGGCAACAATTTCTATGACATTGGCTGGAGCAACTTCTTACTACACGTTTCCAGAGGCAAGGGAAACAAAAGCAAACATAAATTATTGGGATTTCATCAAAATAAAAAGCTTCTGTCCAGCAAAGGAAACAACAAAACTAAAAGGCAACCTAAAAAATGGGAGAAGATATTTACAAATGACACGTCTGATAAGGGTTAGTATCTAAAATATATAAACTTATAAAACTAAATACCCCAAAAATGAATAATCCAAATAAAAGTGGTCAGAAGCTATGAACTGACATTTTTCCAAAGAAGACATCCAGATGGCCAACAGACACATGAAGAGATGCTCAGCATCACTTATCATCAGGGAAATACAAATCAAAACTACAATGAGATATCACCTCACAAGAGTCAGAAAGGCTAAAATCAATAATACAAGAAACAACAGGTGTTGGCAAGGATTAAAGACAGGGGAACACTCTTGCACTGTTGGTGGGAATACAAACTGGTGCAGCAACTGTGGAAAACAGCAAAAAGTTAGAATAGAACTACCCTACCAACAAGCAATTGCATTACTAGGAATTTACTCGAAGAATACAAAAATAATAATTCAAAGGGACACATGCACTCCAATTTATAGCAGCATTATCTTCAATAGCCAAACTATGGAAACAGCCAAAATATCCACTGACTGATGAATAAACAAACAAACACACACATACACATATATGCACACACAGACAATGGAATATTGTCAGCCATTTTCAACGACATGGATGGAGCTATGAGTATTATGCTAAGTGCAATAAGTCAGTCAGAGAAAGACAAATCCCATATGATTTCATTCAGATATGGAATTTAAGAAACAAAACAAACAAGCAAAGGGAAAAAGAAGAGAGAGAGAGAGGCAAACCAAGAAACGGACTCTTAACTACAGAGAACAAATTGATGATACCAGAGGGAACGTGGGTTGAGGAATGGGTTAAATAGGTGATGAGAATTAAGGAGTGAATTTGCTGTGATGAGCACCAGGTATTGTATGGCAATGTTGAATCATTATATTGTATACGTGAAACTGATATTACACATATGCTAACTGAAATTTAAAATAAAAGCTTAAAAGAAAGAATGAAATGAACAAAATAGAAATGGCATAAAAGAAGGGGATATTCTTCTTACTTTTCTTGTTCTAAAAGATAACTGGATATTTAAAACAATAATAGTACAAATGTACTGGGTGTTTATAGTGTATGTAAAAGCAAAAATGACATGGGATTATAGGGAAAAATAGGAATATACTATTATAAGGACCTTAAGTATGAAGTAGGAAGAAATCAATTTAAACTGATTATTTTTACTCAGTATTGTAAAAATTATTTAAAAGGCAATGATGATAAATAGACAAGAAAATGTAGAATCCTAAAAAAAATTCAATTAAAATGAGAAAAGGCAGAATAAGAAGAAAAATGTCACAAAAAACAAATGGAAAAGAAAACTAATAACAACGTGGCAGATCACAATCTAACCATACCTATAATTATTTTAAATGTAAGAAATCTAAATATACCATATAAAAGACAATAATTGTCCCAATGGATAAAAATGCAGGACCTTTCTTAAAGCAACCCATTTAAATAGCAGGACATAAGGTGAGTTACAACAAAGATATGAAAAGAGATATAGCATGCAAACTCTTAACTAAAAACTAGGATGACTATACCAATTTGAGACAAAACAGACCTCAAAACAAGGAAGATCATTAGCCTAAAGAGGGACATCACATTATAAGAAAGCAGCCAATTCTACAAAAAGACAAAGTAATCCCAAAGGAATACAAATTTAGCAACATAGCTTCAAAGCATAGGAGGCAAAAACTGATATCTGAGAGGAAACTTAAACAAATACACAATTATAGTTGGAAATTTTAATACTCTCTCTCAATTGATGTTGAGCACCTTTTCATGTGTCTATTAGCCATCAGGATGTCTTCTTTGGAAAAACGTTCATGTCTTCCGCCCATTTCTTTTAATTTTTTTAACGTTTATTCAGTTTTGAGAGAGAGAGGGAGAGAGAGAACAAGCGAGCATGAGTGGGGTGGGGGTGGGGGGGCAGAGAGAGAGACAGGAGACACAGAATCTGAAGAGACTCCAGGCTCTGAGCTGTCAGCACAAAGTCTGATGTGGGGCTCAAACCCACAAATGGTAAGATCATGACCTGAGTAGAAAGCGAACACTTAATCGACTGAGCCACTCAGGCACCCTGTCTTCTGCCAATTTCTTCACTGGATTATTTTTTGGGTACTGAATTTGCTAAGTGCTTTATACATTTTGGATATTAACCCTTTATCAGATATATCATTTGCAAATATCTTCTCTCATTCCATTGGTTGTCTTTTAGTTTTGTTTATTGTTTCCTTCCTGCACAGAAGCTTTTTATCTTGATAAAGTCCCAATAGCTCATGTTTGCTTTTGTTTCCCTTGCCTCAGGAGACATGTCTAGTAAGAATTTGCTCTGGCCGAGGTCAAAGAGGTTGCTGCCTGTGTTCTCTAGGATTTTGATGGTTTCCTATCTCACATTTAGGTTTTTCACCCATTTTGAATTTATTTCTGTGATTAGTATAAGAAAATGGTCCAATTTCATTCTTCTGCATGTTGCTGTCCAGTTTTCCCAACACCATTTGTTGAAGACTGTCTTTCACACTGCATGTTCTTTCCTGCGTTGTTGAAGATTTGATGTCCATATACCTGTGGGTCCATTTCTGGGTTTTCTACTCTGTTCCATTGATCTGTGGATCTGTTTTTGTGCCAGGACCATACTGCCTTGAAGACTACAGCTTTGTCATATAACTTGGAAGTCTGGAATTGTGATGCCTCCAGGTTTGCTTTTCTTTTTCAAGGCTGGTATGGCTATTCTGGTCTTTCGTGGTTCCATACAAATTTTAGGATCTTTTGTTGTATCTCTGTGAAGAACGCTGGTGTTATTTTGATGGGGGATGCATTAAATGCATAGATTGATTTGGGCAGTATAGACATTTGAAAAATATCTGTTCTTCCAACTGATGAGCATGGAATGTTTTTCCATTTCTTTGTGCCCTCTTCAATTTCTTTCATAAGTTACCTATAGATCTTTACCTCTTTGTTTAAGCTTATTCCTAGGTAACTTACAGTTTTTGCACAATTGTAAATGGGATTGACTCCTTGATTTCTATTTCTTCTTCTTCTTCATTATTGGTGTATAGAAATGCAACAGATTTCTGTACATTGATTTTAAATCCTGCAACCTTGCTGAATTTGTGTATCAGTTCTAGTAATTTTTGGAGTATGTATGTTTACATAACATATGTTTATGCCTGTATGTGTATGTTATATATGCATATGTATAATATATATGATTGACTGATTTCATAATCAATGAAAACAAGCTGGTTCTTGAAAAAGTTCAATAAAAATTAATAAATCTCTAAGGTAAACCAAGAAAAAAGAGATAAGGAAAAATATCAACATCAAAAATGGACATCACTACTGTCTTACAAAACTAAAAGTATAATAAATGAATATTACAAAGGTCTATGTCCATAACTGGTAGCTTAGAAGAAATTGACTCTTTGAAAGACACAAACTAAAAAAGCACACTCAAAGAGAAATAGATAACCTGAATATCTCTATGTGTAATAAACAAATGATATTTGTAGTTTAAAATATTCCAAGAAACTTTTGACCCTAATTAGTTTCACTAATACATTTTGCCAAATATTTAAGGAATAAATAGTAACGATTCTACCCAATTTTTTCTAAATATTGAGAGGAGAAAATACTTTCCAAAGTTTATGAAGCCACCTTTATGCTAATACCAAAACTAGAAAAAAATGATAAGCAAATAAATTACACATCCATATTTTTTGTAAATGTGGACATACAAATCCTTTCAAATCTATTTCAAAGAGAAATATATTATTTTATATTAAATTATCATAGGCATACAAAGCTAATTCAACATTTGGAAATCAGTGTAATTTACCACTTAACAGATTATAAAGAAAAAATATATGAGTAAATTAATATGTGAAGAAAAATAATTAGACAAAGTTCAATATCCTTTCATGATAAAAACTTCAACAAATTAGGGAATAAAATATAAATTTATTAATTCTAATAAATCTATGGGAAAAATCTACACTGTAATATCATACTTAAGAGTAAGAGATTAAATCTTTTCTCACTATGACTAGAAACATGGCAAATATTTCACCTCATATTATTTCTATTTGATGTCATACTGGAATTACTAGCAAATGCCATAAAGCAAAGAACAGAATAAAGACATGTACTTACATTGGAAAGAAAAAAAATAGAACAGTCTTAATTTGCAGAAACATGATTGTCAATGGAGAAAATTTCAGAGAATCAACAACAACAACAACAAAACCCAAAAACCTAGAATAATACGTGAGCTTACCTTGCCACAGTGTATAAATCTAAATTGCTTTCCCATATAAAAGTAATAAATAATTGGAATCTGAATATTAAATAATATATTTTACAATCCCTCACTGGAACATTTATTATATATAACTCTAATATATTCAGAACATCCATGTGGAAAACTATACAAAAGTTATAAAATAAAGGAGGATCTATACTAATGGGTACATATAGTCCTTCCAATGAATATCTTAGATGTTTTGTATTTTTAAAAATTACATACTTAATGCCAATTCAAGCTGATTCCTAAGTTGCTGCTGCTTCTGCTGCTGCTGCTTCTCATTCTCTTTCTGATAATCCTTTAATCTATCTTTTCTGTTTTAAGTCACCTTTGGTTCAAAGTCTGTGCTGATGTACAGCAGGTTGGAGACATTTTGGAGAAGCAGTGGGACTGCTTCAGAATTGAGACACCATGACCTCTCTGCATCTGTGTCTAGGCTTCTACTTTAAACAAAACCTGCCTTTCCTAGACATCTGTCCTAAAGAAGCCACCAAGGCTTATGGCATCTCAGCTACACATACGTAAGCTGAAATGGCAATGACAGGAAAGGAAATGTAAATCTGCCATGACAGTCGAGTCTTGAACAGTGGCTGATTTATAGAAGTGAAGGCATCTTTAGGATCCTTGCCTTACAAATATGACGTAGGTCTTACTTGGAACTCGAAATATTGCAAACACTTTCTTTCCAACTATACCATGTATAATATTTAGGATTGTACTTCTTTTGTGGAATTCATGATTTCACTTTTTCCCTCTCCAAATTATAGTGACTTACATTTAAGAAATAATCATAAAAGAACTGAATGTGTTTAAATAAAACCACCTCATCCTGGAAGGCATTCAAATAAGCCTCAATTTACTGGCCAGAGTAGTTATACATGATGGAAGCACCCTACACTTACTCTCTGTGGTCAAGGTGAAGTCTGTGTAATTACTACTTTTTAACACCATACTTGGATCATAGGCTTGTGGCAAATGGAAAAATTCATACAAAAACTTAAGGAGAAACCACCTAGCCTATTAAGGTAGGTCTTTATCGTTTATGGGATTTTTTTCATCTGGGATTCTAAGGAGCACAGCTAAGGTCAAAACTGGACTCCATCTGCTGTGTTTAGACTTACTGACAATTGACTTAATTAAATTGTGCATAACACAAATCAAAAGGTTTTGTTTTGTTTTTTTTTTTAATTAAAGCTCAGATCATGTTGGTCAGGTTAACTGGAATGGTTGATAAGTGGTATGGGCATATATATTAGATTAGATTGGATTAGATTAGATTAGATAGATGTAGATATAGATATATTCAATACAGTGAAGAACCAAGGATTAAGTATTATGAAGAGTCAGTCTTCCTTGGGTCTCTCCCATTTCTGCATACTTTCTAAGCAAAACTATTGGTGATGCTTTGTTCTATACTATCTTTTCTAAGATGTTTGCATAGCAAACAGTCTTGGACAACAGAGATAATATCTCTCTCCAGAGAAGGGAGTAGATTTGTTTTCTGTCCAGCATAATAACAAACTATCTGTGGCACACACTGGCAAAACTTTACTAGCAGTCCCTTCAAAGTCTGAGGTTTCCTTAGTTTAGGGTTTCTCTCATTGTGTGTGCAAGAGTCACCTAGCCTTCAATGTCCTTCCACTTGGGAATTTGTGTTCAGGGAACAAGTGTAAATAATGTTACTCTGGATATTGGTATTACTCTGAGTAATAAACAGTTCTTTTTTTCTAAATAACGAGTTTCATGTTTTTTACTAGCATCTGCTAAACCCGTGGTCCTGAAATTAGGATAAAATATGAGACCTTTGACAGGCTTTGACATATAGGTACATGCATTAGTCAAAGCACAGTACATTTAATTACATACAAATATTACAATGAACATCAAAACCTAAGTTTTAGCAAACTGCATCTATAATGAAAAATTTGTTAAAAATGTACTTATGAATGCAATTCACTTTTGAATGTATCAAAAAGTAAGTTATATTGATAGAAAGATGATAAAACAAATTTTGATAAATAGATGATTGATAAACACTAAAACAAGTGTTGTAACATGCTAATAATAGAATCTAGGTGGTTACAAAGTGGTGTTCACTGTAAAATTTCTTTCCATTTTGGAATATTTACTGTGATAAGGAATTTAAAATGTATTTATATTTATGTAAATAAGAATTTATCATAATTTTGGCCTTCTTTCTAAATGTTTCATAGAAACATAGCAGGGATTATGGATCACACAGCTATTAATGCTACATCTTGGTGATGGAGGGAGACTGGGGAACTACATTTGAGTTACACAAAATTTCCAATGTATGCCTTTATTGCCTTTGGGGAAATAATCAAAAGTGGGAAAGGAATCAGGAAAATAATTACATTAGCTTAGAGAAAAGACCACCTATACATGTTGACACAGTAATATTTCAGCTGAAAGAGTCAAGATAGTATTGAATAAATATCTTGATCATGACTATTCAGACTGTGAAAAAGAGTAAAAAAATTAAAAAATCCCTCAATGCTCCCAAAAACAATCTGCATACTTATTCCCTTGGAGGGAAAATTATTTTTATTGCATCAAATTTGTGAGTTGCTCATTTCTGAGTGGCAAATTAAAAAAAATTGTATTTTAGTCTCTATGAATATAATTTCATATGTCTTCCCTTCAGTGTTCTGATGGACCTGGCTGATATAACTTCCCTTCTCTTGCACTAATATCCAGCAGTGCCAGGTTGCCTCTCTGGCACTAAAAGAATCTTAGTCCATCATATACTAATAGCTGGACCAGTTTAAGATGTATAGAGCCACTGAATACCAACAACCACACTTGCTTTTAAATTTATAACTCTCTGAGGCTATTTTTTTATTGCTAATAGGATAGATCTTCTTATCTCCAGAGTTATTCATCCTATATGAGCAGTGCTTTCAAGGTGAATTGATTTCAGCCTGTGAAAACAAATACACTGCTCCACCGCATGCGTTATTAATGCTTCTGAGTGTGCTGCCTTAAGAACCTGGTTATAAATAAAATGACACATGTTAAGTGAAAGCACTTCTATGCCATTAAGTCGGCCCAATCAGAAGACACCACACGTACAAAGAATTTTAAGACTAAAACCTTACATTATTTTTATAAATGGTTAAGATTTAAATTTAATTATGTAAACTTACTAATTTATTTTCAAGTTAAAAACAATACATATAACAAGCAAAAATGATGCTATATACACAGTATTGAACAGTCTTGAAAAAAATTAGATAATAGATTCTAAAGCAATTAAAATCAGTAATGAAATAGCACAAGCTCAGTTATTTATCAGGTGGTATCTACATATATATGCATTAAAATTAATTAAACACAGTGTTTTAACATCACTTGAAATCAAATGTATTATTTTTGAGGAACAAAAATTGCATTTATCAATTTAGCATTTAGTAACAATATTCTAAGGATATATTTTGGAAAACAGGTACTTTGAATTAATTCTCATCAATTCGTAGGGGAACATAAATTGATGCTTTCAAAAATACCACCTACACAAATATTTCCCAAGTCATATTACTGACATAATATGCATGGCAAATGATTTATTCCCATTTAGGCATTTTTTTCTTATGGATAAATATCAAATACGAGTAATAAATAAGAGGAACTGAACTGGTCAAAGTAACATATGGGAGATATTACGAATACACCTAAGAAAATAAATTTGACAATTTACATAAGTAGACATTGTCTTATAAAAATATAACATGATAGCATAAGCACAAAAAAGACTATCTGTGTACCAATTTGAAACTCTACTGTTTCCTTTGTCTTCTCATTTAATGAGAGTACACTTACTTTTCATAACGACTTTTTTCTTTCTATTCTGAAAACTTTAGTCAATAACCAAAGCTTCTCAGCTCTATATTTTTCTAGCATCAAATGCCAGTTTTTCTTGTTCCCCAAATCCAAAAGACACATGCCAAGTAATGTGGACTTTTCTTAAAAATAATAAGTTCTTGACACACAGTTGTAATGCACTAGTCAAATCAGTGCTTTTTAAAGCACTCTGACAATTATCTCCAGAGAAACTCCCTAGTGACTTCTTCCAGCTCAATACTTCTATTCTCGTCATGTGGGTTTTAAGCTAAGGTTCAAGTGGCAGAACATGTACTATTCATATAATGTACATTTGTTCCTCTGCATTTCTCCTTATCTTGAAATTGGTTGGCCATACAACTAATTGTACCCAAAAAACTCAGTGCAAGTGGAGTGTATGATTTCCTGCAAATGCATTTCAGAACTTGTTCCAGAAACAATTAGGTAGCGTGTTCAATTGTCATAGTGATGGTAGAGAAATTATTTTCAATGTGATATAGCTACATAATTTTAGAGGCCCTATTAGCCAGAGTACTTAAGCAACTATATAAGCAAAAGGCTGTTTGAAATATGAAGCACATAAGAAATGAGTTAAAAATAAACCCTGCAGTAAATCATTTAGAGTTCACCCCCCAAATTCTCTACTAAATCCTAAATAATGCAGGAAGATATCACTGGTGAGTACTTTTATAGGAAATACTTAAAATATTGGTCAATAGATGATAGGGAAAAACTGAATACTGTTTAAAAAAATGAATACTTTAAGCTAGAAAGTAAGTTTTTAATTGTATACACTGGCAAAACTCTTGGTAAACCATAAACTGTAATAATTTTGGAAGCAGACCACACAGATACTAAGCAATCCTAGAAGAAAAAGTTTATAGTGGCTATTGGTTTGTATTGGTTGTAGTTTGTGGGGGATAAGCTTAGGAATACCCCGGGCCTACACCAATGGGTTAACAAGGTATAAAGAAATACAGAGTCATAAAATGCTCACACCCGAGTTTGGGTAACCAGATTGGCAATCCAAGAATAGGGAGGCACAAAGGTGCCAAGAATAGGGAGGTGCAAAGGCACCCCAAAATAGAGAGGGTGTGCTGAAACCCCAAACAGAGAGAGAGAGGCAAAGGCCTGAAATAGAATTGGCGCAAAGGTGCCCAATACATAGGAATAACAAGATTAGATATTCAGGGTGAAAGCACCACAAGTTTAATACTATAGCAGAAAGCTGCTTTCATAGGAGAATAGGGCCAGGTTAGGTAAAAATTGGTGAATTGGACTTTGGACCGCTGCACTGCAGGCAGAAGCAGCCCTGAGCTGAGATGGTTAACAAAAGAAAAGGTGTCTTGTTCACCCCAAGGGTATTCCTCCTATCTGTCTCACCCTCTAGGCTGGCAAAGATAAACAGGCAAGGCTCCTCCTGTCTGCCATTAACAACCATCTACCCATCTGCCTGGAGCCTGGATTTTGTTTTATATTGACCCAAACCCCAAACACTGTATATCTTCTAAATACCCTTTTCCCCCTCACATCCACAAGTTAATGTTCCTAGTTTCTTTGTCTCTTTGTACACACCCATCACGTTTGCAAGCCTTCTGATCGGAATAAGCTAAGCGCGGGGCAAGGACCCTTATTCGGGGCTCTTGTCTTTTTCCCCGGACATTAGCCATCTCTCCTTTTAATCCTGTGTTCGCTCTTTTGCTAGATAAAAGAGAATTTTAGACTTAGAGTCTACGACAGTAGTTAGCAAAGTGCTAAAAAAGAATGCAGTAAAAACAAAAATAAGCAGGTTTTTAAGCAAGTATGTGAAAGAAGAGTTAGAAAATTAGGTAAAACTTGGAGTAAAAGCTGATTCCTGATACAATCCAAATAGCAAGTATACAGGATAATGCACATCCAATTATCTCATTCTTTTATCAGATCTCTAACATATTTCTTTGCATCATCCAAAATTCCATACAAGAAACTCCAAACAAAACTCCATACAAGAAAAATAATTAATATTGATAAAGTGACTAAAGTCTTCCCTAGCAATAGAAAAAGCTAGTGAATCTATGCTATAGTTTCATGACCAATAAGGTAAGGTAAAATGGCAATGAACAGGAATAATGGATATTTTAATATTTATTAAATAATTTCACATTCTTGAGGCCATAAGATAGTATGCAGAAATGCATAAATCATATCATCCTGCATGAGATTACATATATATATGGTCTTATTTAGCAAGTGATAGGCATGGTTTCATTTCATAAGAATAGTATTTATTGATGTTTCACTTCTAGGCATTTTTTTCAAAAGTATTTATAATTTAAAGTAATGCATTTCACACTTAAATTGAAACTACAACAGATTGGAATTGTAGATTTCACCTTTAACTGATTTTATTTAAGTCAAATTCTAGACACTTTCTAGAAACATTATTAACAGACATTTTAAAGCAACTTATATTCTTTCTGATATTTGGCACATTAAAATGCTTAAAAAATGTAAATCTTAATGAGAAATCAAAATTAGTTGTCTTTATAAATGACACAGAATAACAACTTCATGCATTAGGAGTTGACTTGCATTTAACAAATGCAGTATTTGGTAATTTAATTAACTTATTAATTAACAGATTTAAACCAAGTCTTTAACATAAAATAACATTATATGGATGTCTGTTGCTACTATTATTATGAAAAAAATGCAAAATATTACTTGTCCTGCACAGTTATTTGAACAAAAGAAAGTGACTAAATAGCAATTCTTTTCAAGTAAACTAAAGTTGGGTGAAGAAAACAGCTGTTCCCTGAATTTTTATTGTTATATTGTACATCATTATGCTAACTGCTAATTTAGATTTTGTTTTAATATTTATTAAATTTTAATAAATGTAATGAACTTGACCTTTTAACCTAAAGAATGTCATACACTTGATAGTTTACTATCAATTTAATGTTGATAATTAATAAAATGAATTGTTAATAACATTGGTGACTTTAGGACAATATTTTATTTTCATTTGTCTTTTCATATTTAAACATTTTGAAATATTGTTTAAAATACCCACATTATGCAAATGGAAGGTTTAGGTTAAGTTTTCTATAAAATATAGAATGTAATATTTTAGCACATAATTTGAAATTTAAAAATTGGCATTTTAAAAACTGGCATCTCTACATTCAAATGGGTAGGTAGGTAGTTGAGAGAGATAAATAGATTAGATATGCTTTTTTTAGAGAAAATATTCTTCAGAATTTCTGAAAGAGCTTTCATGTTTATGGTGGTAATGCATTTTTTGCATTATCTACGTATGTAAGATATTTGTATATCTAAATATTTAAGAAAGTATTGTTAATAACATTTGAATATTGCCAAAATTAAAAATAAAATGCAAGGGGTGCCTGGGTGGCTCAGTTGGTTAAATATCCAACTCGTGGTTTCAGCTCAGGTCATGAGTTCTCACAGTTGGTGAGTTTGAGCCCCTCATGGGGCTCTGTGGTGACAGTGTGAATCCTGCTTGAGATTCTTTCTCTCTTTCCTTAACATAAAAAAAAAAAAAAAATGCAATTGTTCCTTCCTTATCACTTTTGTTCTACTCCACAAAGATATATTTTTTTAAGTTCCTAATGTAATCTTTTAGAAAATATTGCAAGTGTCTTCTACCTCCTATTTTGTATTTTGGTTGTAGCTTAGTAATTGAGACTATAGATTTTCTGTATCTTACACATAAATCTACCTGTGTTTTTTTTCAACACCATTTTATTTATGACACATACTATATTTATTCCACTCCTTCTTAAAAACTACTTTAGGATACTTTCAATTAATGTAAGGGCTATATTAAATTATTTGTGCATTTTTATTTTGAAAGTTATTATGAAGACTTTTTACCAAATAGGTATCCTAACAATGCGATATTTGTGTCCTTAATTTTACATTTCACTCAAGTCATATATACAAACATTTCACTTAATATATTTTTTAAATGTTTACTTATTTATTTTTGAGAGAGAGAGAGACAGAATCACAAGCAGGCTCCATACTGTTAGCAAAGAGCCCGATGCAGGGCTAGAAACCACAAACCGTGAGATCATGATCGTAGCTGAAACCAAGAGTCAGATGCTCAACCGACTAAGCCACCAGGTGCCCTGTAACATATTTTGATTATAGTCCTTTAAGTGTCAGTGATGTCGAAGCAACTTTCAATTATTTAATTGCCAAGTGTGTCTTTTGAATAACTACTTGCTTGTATATTGTACGTAATATTTTACTGGGTTGTCATTCTTTTCCTTGTCATATTTTTGTAATCGTATACTTATTTTCTCTTTTGACTTTGGATTTTGATTATGGTATATTAGATATATGATATTTTAATTTTGAGGTCAATTTTTAAAGCATTTTTCTCTCATGGTATCTGAATGTTATGTAATAATGAGAAATACATTCTGGTATTAAGAATATAATCATAAAAATTATCCATGCATTTATTTATTTATTTATTTATTTATTTATTTATTTATTTATTATTTTAGAGAGAGAATGTGTGCAATCAGGAGAGTAGGAGACGAAGAGAGAGAGAGAGAGAGAGAGAGAGAGAGAGAGAGAGAGAGAGAGAGAGAATCTTAAGCAGACTCCATGCTCAGCACAGAACCTGACACAGGGCTTGATCCCATGACCCTGGGATTATGACCTGAGCTTAAATCAAGAATTGGACAGTCAACTGACTGAGCCACCCAAGCACCCCTATCTATGCATTTTAAAGATGATATTAATGTCATAGGTAGATATCTAAATCTAGATTCATCAGGATTTTACTCTAATAAACGTTAGTTATGTTCCAGGTTTTTTTCTTTTATTTTTGCCTCCTGCCAAAGCCTAACTTTTAGCTTCCCAGTTACATATCCTATCTTTACTTTGGATATGTCACATATGTAATGTAGTAAAACAATTATATCACTCATTTATTTTTTTAATAAATTTACTCCTTTAGTGCTTTAAAAATACATGATCAAAAAATCTATACCTGATTTATTATATACCTGTGGGATAATACCCACATTATTTAATCTCATAGCTGCATTTGTTACATAACAACAATAAAATGTCCTGCTTCATGGAGAAATTATAGTAATGATATACTATTTTATAAAATTGTGTGTATACATACATATATGCTCAAAATTTCAAAAAGGCTTATATCAACTTTCTTCAAATAAGATGCATACACAAGAAGCACATAAAGACACATTCTCCACTTTCATGAGCACAGTTTAGGGATATATAGTGAAGTCAAGCAAGTAACTTTCAGTGACATTTCTTTATACCCACCCTAACATATGCTGCTACAGTGTCATTTGTTTCATGTTTGCACTTATCATAGCTATTTGTATCAGAACCAACCACAGACAAAAAAAAAAAAAAAAACTTTTTGAGAATTGATTGAAGAAGACTCTTGAAATTTAAAAAAAACAGGGAATAAAAGATAATGTCAAAAGATAGAACAATAGCATTTCTCTCTTGGTGGGTTATGGGTATATATTTCGATTTTTGTAAAGGACAAAGGAAGCATCCTGGATTCATCTGAAAGCTGTAGCAGAGCCTGGGACTTCCAAGAGGAGATGAAGACTTGAATCCTTAGGTGACATGAGTTAAAATTTGTCACCTAGTGAGCAGCAAGAAAAGGTAGAAATTCAAATTCCTGAAACTACCTCAGCTATCTATAATGAAGAAAAACACATCTTCATGTGGAGAGAAGCAAGAAGTCTTCACAATTTTTACATCCAGTCCTTGATAGAAACCCAAGTCCAGATTAAATGTGTTGAAAATTTTAACTCTATGAAAGCTTTTAAGAATGGTGTTATGTGCAAACTAACAAGGGATTTATCAGTGTCTAAGAAAAATTAAATATTAATATTATTATTAATGCCCTAGTTAACTGTTTGAGTATTCACTGTGTATTAAGCTTTGGAAATACACAAACTGCATTAGACACAGCATGTATAATGTACTTGAGAGAACAATGAAAATGACTTGACTGCATTGTGTACTCATCAACTAAATGAAAGTGGTGAGTGTATCTTTATATGATTTTTGGTCTTTATGCATCTTATTTAAAGAAAGGTACACATAAGTTTTTAAAAATTTTGAGCGTAGTTTACTTCCTTAGGCAGTCAGTACCTAGTCTGACACATATATACTGATACATTTACCTACCTGACTTTTAATTTTGTAATTTTCAGTGGAAAGGATTGTTTAAGTTTTATGAAGGCAACTCTAGAGCTCTATTCCACTGGCATGGCTTTATCTACTGTAATCTAAATATGACTTCTTTCCTAACATTAAAAAGAACAACTTTGATTTTCTTCAAGGTGTTTATTAATCTTATGTGTTTTAAGTTTTTAATTCCATTTGCATTTATAAACATGATATTACCTCCCATCTAAGTTCCTAAGGCAACATCTGAGAACCTCATGGGTCAAAATATAGTTAGGAGGAGATCGACCTGGGCATAGCAGAGGAAGGAGCTCCACTGACCCACTGCTAGTGATCTAGTGATACTGGTAAAAGGTTTTTGTTTTCTTTTTAAACTCTGGAAATGTCCTAAGCATGAACAGAAAGTGAAAAAACCTCTACACAAAAACATCTCCAAAAATCAACAAAGATGAGAGATTGTGGTATGTACTTGCCAAGCAAAGCCATTGTAATTACCAATGGTTGGGCCCAAAAGAGAACTCCCCAGTTGGTGACAGTTTTTATCAAGAACAAGTATTGAGTATGACAAATATTTTCTTTCTTTTATTTTATTACTTTTAGACATTCATTTTAGAGCAGTTTTAAATTCACAGAAAAAATGACAGGATGGTACAGAACTTTCTCATATATACTCTGTCTCCACACATGTGTAGCCTCCCCTGTATTCAACATCCCCCACCAGAAAGATACATTTATTGCATTGTAAAACCAACATTAACACACCATAATCACCCAAAGTTCATGGTTTACCTGAGAGTTCACCTTTGGTTGCACATTTTATGGGTATAAATAAACTTATAATGTCATGTATTCATCATTAGAGTATTCTCATAGCCCTAAAATCCTCAAGTCCCCTGACTATTCATCCAATCCTGGCCCCCACAATGGTTGGCAACCACTGTTTATTTTAGATTTCCATAGTTTGCCTTTTCTAAAATTCCATAGAGTTGGGATCATATAGTATTTGGCTTTTTTATATGGGCTTCTTTCACTTACAAATATGCTTATGTCTTTTCATAGCTTGATAGCTCATTTCTATTTAGTTCTCTAAGTCTGAAGTCAGACAGAGTCATTCTTTCAACTTCTCCTTCCATAAAAGTGAGTTATTCAGTTTCTTTTGCCCTTCCATATAAACATAAGAATTTATAAGAAACGGTAAAAAAAATTAGTTGGTTGATATCTATATAATAACCTATTGAAATTTTTATTGGGGTTGTGTGGAATCTATACATCAAGTTCAGAACAACTGACATCTTGACAATATTGAGTCTTCTTTTCCATGAACATTTATTTAGTTCTCTGATATCCTTAACCAGACTTGTGTAGCTTTTCTCATATAGGTCATATACATACTCTATTAGATTTAAACCTAAGTATTTAACTTTGGGGTGATGATATAAATGGTAATATGTTTTTAATTTAAAATTCCATTCATTCATTGCTAATACATAGAAAAGCAATTAACTTCTGTATATTAACCTTGAACCCTGAAATCATGCTATAATCACTTGTTAGTTACAAGAGAAGTCTTTTTTGGTGTTGATTTTTTTAAATTTTCTACATGATGATAGTGTGCTCTGCTGACAAAGTTTTATTTCTTCCTTTGTAATCTGTATAACTCGGTTTCTTTTCTTGTCTTATTGCACTAGCAAGGACTTATAATACAATGCAGGAACATAGTAATGAGAGGGTAAATCTTTCCCCCAACCCCCCCAGTCTTATCCAGAAAGAAGAGTTTTTCACCATTATATATAAAGTTAACTGTAGGGTTTTGTACATGTTCTTTTTGTGTTGAATTAGTTCCCCTCTATTCCTACTTTCCTGAGAGTTTCTAATCATGAATGGGTACTAGATTTTGACAAATGCTTTTTCAATCTATTTATATAATTATGGGAGTTTTCATGATGTGATATGTTATATTAATTGATTTTCAAATACTGAATGAGCTTTGCATATCTCAAATAGATGCCACTTGGTCATGGTACATAATTCTTTTTACACATTGTTGAATTTGGTAATATTTTATGAGAATTTTTGCATTTATATTCATGAGATACATTAGTCTTTATTTTCTTTTATTGTAGTGTCTTTGTTTTTGGTATCGAAGTAATGCTGACTTTGTTAGGAATATGAATTATGAGGTTTCTCCTCTACTTCAATCCTCCTGAAAGAAACTGTAGAGAGTTAGTATAATTTCTTTCTTAAATGTTTAGCAGCACTCACTAGTGAACCTATCTGGGCCTGGTGCATTCTGTTTTGAAAGGTTATTATTATTTTATTCAATATATTTAATGGATATAAGCCTATTCAGAGGATTCCTCCTCTTTTGGAGAATTTTTATAGTTTGTGTCTTTCAAGGTTTTGGTCCATTTCATGTAAGTTTTTAAATTTGTGAACATAAAGTTGTTCAAATTATTCCTTTACTATACTTCAAAGTCATGGAGATCCATAACAATGACTTCTTTCATATTGGTAATATGTGTCCCTCTATTTTTCATGATTAACCTAGCCAGGGGTTATTTTTATTGATATTTTTCAAATAAGCATTTTAGATTTGGATGATTTTCTTTACTGTTTCCTGTTTTCTATTCAATTCTGTGTTAAATTTTATTACTTCATTTTATTGCTTGTTTTAGACCTAGATTGTTCTTCTATCCCTTGCTTCTTGAGATCGTAGCTTGGTTTATTGATTTAGTCTTTCTTATTTTCCCAAATATTTATTTAATACTATAAATATTCCCCTAAATATGTTTTTACTGCATTCCACAATATTTGATTAGTGTATTTTCTTTTTGTTTAGTTTAAAATATTTTAATTCCTCTTGATACTCCTTCTTTGATCCATGTATTATTCTCAAAGGTTTTGTGTAATCCCCAAATACTTTGGAATTCTCCTAGAATCTATTATTGACTTCTAGTTTAAATATGTTGGGTGTGAGAACATATTTTGTATGATTTTTATCATGTTAAATTTGTGAAGGTGCATTTTTTGCTCCAGAACATGGTCATTCTTGGTGAATACTTCAATGAAACCTTAAGATAAATGTGGATTCTACTGTTGTTAGATGCTGTATTCTAGAATTATAAATTAGATCAGGTTGATTGATGGTGCTGTTTAGGTCAATTATATCCCAATGATTTCCTGGCTGATTGATGTATCTGTTATTGAAATAGGAGTAATAAAGTCTCCATATAGAATAGTATATTTTTGCATTAATTGTTGCAGAACTATCAGGTTGACCTTACGTATATTAATGGTTTGTTGCTGGGCATAAAATGAAATGACGACGGCTCGGATTGAAGAGGCAGAGGAGAGAATAGGCGAACTAGAAGACAAAGTTATGGAAAAAGAGGAAGCTGAGAGAAAGAGAGATAAAAAAATCCAGGAGTATGAGGGGAAAATTAGAGAACTAAGTGATACACTAAAAAGAAATAATATACACATAATTGGTATCCCAGAGGAGGAAGAGAGAGGGAAAGGTGCTGAAGGGGTACTTGAAGAAATTATAGCTGAGAACTTCCCTGAACTGGGGAATGAAAAACGCATTGAAATCCAAAAGGCACAGAGAACTCCCTTCAGACGTAACTTGAATCGATCTTCTGCATGACATATCATAGTGAAACTGGCAAAATACAAGGATAAAGAGAAAATTCTGAAAGCAGCTAGGGATAAACATGCTCTAACATATAAAGGGAGACCGATAAGACTAGTGATGGATCTCTCTACTGAAACTTGGCAGGCCAGAAAGGAATGGCAGGGAATCTTCAATGTGATGAACAGAAAAAATATGCAGCCGAGAATCCTCTATCCAGGAAACCTATCATTTAGAATGGGGGGGGGGGGGTAAAGGTCTTCCCAAACAAACAAAAACTGAAGGAATTCATCACCACTAAAACAGCCCTACAAGAGATCCTAAGGGGATCCTGTGAGACAAAGTACCAGAGACATCGCTACAAGCATGAAACCTATAGACATCACAATGACTCTAAATCCATATCTTTCTAGAACACTGAATGTAAATAGACTAAATGCGCCAGCCAAAAGACATAGGGTATCAGAATGGATAAAAAAAACAAGACCCATCTATTTGCTGTCTACAAGACACTCATGTTAGACCTGAGGACACTTTCAGACTGAAAGTGAAGGGAGGGAGAACTATTTATCATGTACTGGAAGTCAAAAGAAAGTGGGAGTAGCCATACGTATATCAGACAAACTAGACTTTCAATTAAAGGCTGTAACAAGAGATGAAGAAGGGCATTATATAATAATTACAGGGTCTATCCACCAAGAAGAACTAACAATTATAAATGTCTATGTGCCAAATATGGGAGCCACCAAATATATAAAACAATTACAAACATAAGCAACCTTATTGACAAGAATGTGGTAATTGTAGGGGATTTTAATACCCCACTTACAGAAATGGATAGATCATCTAGACACACGGTCAATAAAGAAACAAGGGCCCTGAATGATACATTGGATCAGATGGACTTGACAGATATATTTAGAACTCTGCATCCCAAAGCAACAGAAGACACTTTCTTCTCGAGTGCACATGCAACATTCTCCAAGATAGATCACACACTGGGTCACACAACAGCCCTTCATAAGTTTACAAGAATTGAGATCATACCATGCATACTTTCAGACCACAATGCTATGAAGCTTGAAATCAACCACAGGAAAAAGTCTGGAAAACCTCCAAAAGCATGGAGTCAACCTACTAAAGAATGAATGGGTCAACCAGGCAATTAGAGAAGAAATTAAAAAATATATGGAAACAAACGAAAATGAAAATACAACAACCAAACGCTTTGGGATGCAGCGAAGGCAGTCCTGAGGGAAAATACATTGCAATCCAGGCCTATCTTAAGAAACAAGAAAAATCCCAAATACAAAAATCTAACAGCACACCTAAAGGAAAGAGAGGCAGAGCAGCAAAGATACCCCAAACCCATCAGAATAAGAGAAGTAATAAAGATCAGAGCAGAAATAAACAATACAGAATCTAAAAAAACTGTCGAGCAGATCAATGAAACCAAGAGTTGGTTTTTTGAAAAAATAAACAAAATTGATAAACCTCTAGCCAGGCTTCTCAAAAAGAAAAGGGATATCACCCAAAGAGATAAAATCATGAATGAAAATGGAATTATTACAACCAATCCCTCAGAAATACAAGCAATTATCAGGGAATACTATGAAAAATTATATGACAACAAATTGGACAACCTGGAAGAAGTGGACAAATTCCTAAACACCCACACACTTTCAAAACTCAAACAGGAAGAAATAGAAAGGTTGAATAGACCCATAACCAGTGAAGAAAGTGATCAGTTATCAAAAATCTCCCAACAAATAAGAGTCCAGGACAGATGGCTTCCCAGAGGAGTTCTACCAGACTTTTAAAGCAGAGATAGTACCTATCCTTCTCAAGCTATTCCAAAAAAATAGAAAGGGAAGGAAAACTTCGAGATTCATTCTATGAAGCCAGTATTACTTTGATTCCTAAACCAGACAGAGACCCAGTACAAAAAGAGAACTACAGGCCAATATCCCTGATGAATATGGATGCAAAAATTCTCAATAAGATACTAGCAAATCGAATTCAACAGCTTAGAAAAAGAATTATTCATCATGATCAAGTGGGATTCATTCCTGGGATGCAGGGCTGGTTCAACATTCGCAAATCAATCAACGTGATACATCACATTAATACAAGAAAAGATAAGAACCATATGATCCTGTCATTCGATGCAGAAAAAGCATTTGAAAAATTCAGCATCCTTTCTTAATAAAAACCCTCGAGAAAGTCGGGATACAAGGAACATACTTAAACATCATAAAAGCCATTTATGAAAAGACCACAGCTAATATCATCCTCAATGGGGAAAAACTGAAGCTTTCCCCGAGATCAGGAACATGACAGGGATGTCTACTCTCACCACTGTTGTTTAACATAGTGTTGGAAGTGCTAGCATCAGCAATCAGACAGCAAAAGGAAATCAAAGGCATCAAAATTGACAAAGATGAAGTCAAGATTTCACTTTTTGCAGATGACATGATATTATGCATGTAAAATCCAACAGACTCCACCAAAAGTCTGCTAGAACTGATACGTGAATTCAGCAAAGTTGCAGGATACAAAATCAATGTACAGAAATCAGTTGCATTCTTATACACTAACAATGAAGCAACAGAAAGACAAATAAAGAAACTGATCCCATTCACAATTGCACCAAGAAGCATAAAATACCTAGGAATAAATCTAACCAAAGATGTAAAAGATCTGTATGCTGAAAACTACAGAAAGCTTATGAAGGAAATTGAAGAAGATAAAAAGAAATGGAAAAACATTCCGTGCTCATGGGTTGCAAGAATAAATATTGTTAAAATGTCAATACCACCCAAAGGTATCTACACATTCAATGCAATCCCAATCAAAATTGCACCAGTATTCTTCTCAAAGCTAGAACAAGCAGTCCTAAAATTTATATGGAACCACAAAAGGCCCCTGAATAGCCAAAGTAATTTTGAAGAAGACCAAAGCAAGAGGCATCACAATCCCAGACTTTAGCCTCTACTACAAAGCTGTAATCATCCAGACAGTATGGTATTGGCACAAAAACAGACACATAGACCAATGGAATAGAATAGAAACCCCAGAACTAGACCCACAAACGTATGGCCAACTCATCTTTGACAAAGCAGGAAAGAATATCCAATGGGAAAAAGACAGTCTCTTTAACAAATGGTGCTGGAAGGACTGGAGAGCAACATGCAGAAGATTGAAACTAGACCGCTTTCTCACACCATTCACAAAAATAAACTCAAAATGGATAAAGGACCTGAATGTGAGACAGGAAACCATCAAAACCCTAGAGAAGAAAGCAGGAGAAGACCTCTCTGACCTCAGCCGTAGCAGTTTCTTACTTGACACATCCCCAAAGGCAAGGGAATTAAAAGCAAAAATGAACTATTGGGACCTCATGAAGATAAAAAGCTTCTGCACAGCAAAGGAAACAACCAACAAAACTAAAAGGCAACCAACGGAAGGGGAAAAGATATTTGCAAATGACATATCGGACAAAGGGCTAGTATCCAAAATCTATAAAGAGCTCACCAAACTCCACACCCAAAAAACAAATAATCCAGTGAAGAAATGGGCAGAAAACATGAATAGACACTTCTCTAAAGAAGACATCCAGATGGCCAACAGGCACATGAAAAGATGCTCAACATCACTCCTCATCAGGGAAATACAAATCAAAACCACACTCAGATATCACCTCACGCCAGTCAGAGTGGCCAAAATGAAGAAATCAGGAGACTATAGATGCTGGCGAGGATGTGGAGAAACGGGAACCCTCTTGCACTGTTGGTGGGAAGGAAAACTGGTACAGCCCCTCTGGAAAACAGTGTAGAGGTTCCTCAAAAAATTAAAAATAGACCTACCCTATGACCCAGCAGTAGCACTGCTAGGATTTTACCCAAAGGATACAGGAGTACTGATGCATAGGGGCACTTGTACCCCGATGTTTATAGCAGCACTCTCAACAATAGCCAAATTGTGGAAAAAGCCTAAATGTCCATCAACTGATGAATGGATAAAGAAATTATGGTTTATATACACAATGGAGTACTATGTGGCAATGAGAAAGAATGAAATGTGGCCCTTTGTAGCAACGTGGATGGAACTGGAGAGTGTGATGCTAAGTGAAATAAGCCATACAGAGAAAGACAAATACCATATGGTTTCACTCTTATGTGGATCCTGAGAAACATAACAGAAACCCATGGGGGAGGGGAAGGAAAAAAAAAGAGGTTAGAGTGGGAGAGAGCCAAAGCATAAGAGACTCTTAAAAACTGAGAACAAACTGAGGGTTGATGGGGGTGGGAGGGAGGGGAGGGAGGGTAGGTGATGGGCATTGAGGAGGGCACCTTTTGGGATGAGCACTGGGTGTTGTATGGAAACCAATTTGACAATAAATTTCACATATTAAAAAAAATAAAAAATTTTAAAAAAATTTTAAAAAATGAAATTTTTGTAACACAATAAAGACCATTTATACCTACTCTGGCCACTTTTATTCTATATAGTAGTGGAAATCTTAGCCAGAGCAATTAGGAAAGAAAGAAATAAAAGTTATCCTAATTGTATAGGAAGAAGTGTAATCATGTCTATTTGCAGATGATATCATAATATATATGCATATAATCCTAAAGATTTAACAATAAAATACTACTAGAACTAATAGAATAATTCAGTACTGTTTCAGGATACAAAATCAATGTACAAAGATTCAATGACATTTCTATACACTAACAATTAATTATACAAAAAGGAAATTAGAAAGAGAATCCCATTTATAATAGCATTAAGAATAAAGTAGTTAGGGATAAACTTAACCAAAGTGGAAAGCTGAACACTGAAAATCATAAAACATTGATGAAGGAAATTAAAGACAACACAGGTAATGGAAAGATACCACATGTTCATGGAATGGAAGAATTAATATTGTTAAAATGGCCATTCTACTTAATCTACAGGTTCAATGAAATCCTTATCAAAATCTAAAAGACATTCTTTACCAAAATAGAAAAAAAATCTTAAAATTCATATGGAACAAAAGACCAGGGACAGCCAAAACAATCTTGACAAGAATAAAGCTGGAAGCATCACACTTCATGATTTCAAATATTATGAAGCTATAGTAATTAAAACAGTGTGGTACTAGCATAAGGATTGACACGTATACCAATAGAAAAGAATAGAGAGCCCAGAAATAAACCTATGCATATAAATTCCACCTATTTTTGACAAGGGTGTCAAGAATATGCAATAGGGAAAGGACAGTCGCTCCAAAAAATGGTGTAAGAAGGCAAGCTGGATATGCACATGCAAAAGAGTGAACCTGGACCCTTATCTTAAACTCTATACAAAAAAATCAACTAAAAATGGAGTAGATACTTAAATATAAGGTCTAAAACCATAAAACTACTGCAATAGAACATAAAAAAAAATTATTGACATTGCTTTGCCAATGATTTCTTGGATATGACACCAAAAACACAGGAAACAAAATTGTAAATATATAACTTGAACTATAGCAAACTAAAAAGCTTCTGCAAAGGAAACAATCAACAAAAAGATAAGACAACTAGAGAAAAAGAAAATATTTGCAAACTATCTGTTTGATAAAAGGTTAATATCCGAAATATATAAGAAACACATACAACTCACTTGCCAACAAAACAAATAACCCAATTTAAAGGTGGGAAGAGGACCTGAATAGACATTTCTCCAAAGAATGCATACATTGTACAATGTGTATATGAAAAGTTGCCCAACATCAGTAATGATCAGACAACTGAAAATCTTAAGGATAATGAGGTATCACTTCATGACTCTTAGGATGGCTATTATCAAAAAGAAAAAGAGATTTCAATTGTTTGTGAGGATATGAAGAAAAAGGAACCTTGGTGAACTCTGGATGGGAATGCAAATTGGTGGAGTCACTTGGAAAACAGTATGGAGGTTCCTCAAAAAATTAGAAATAGAACCAGCATATGATCCAGCAATCCCACTTTGGGTATTTATCCAAAGGAAATGAAATCAGAATCTTGAAAGCATATCCGGACTTCCATTTTTATTGCTGCAATCGTTAGCCATGATATGGTAAAAACTTAAATGTTTTTCACCAGAAAACTGGATAAAGAAAACGTGGTGAAATGTGGTGTCTGTCTGGAATATTATTCAGCTATAAAAATGGAGAAAATTTTGTCATTTGCTACAATGTAGATGAACCTAGAGGACATTATGCTGAGTGAAATAAGCCAAACATGCAAAGACAAACATTGCATGATCTCACTTTACGTGGAATCTAAAACAGTCTTAAAGAATCAGAAAGTAGATGCTATTTGCCAGGGACTGAGGGAAGAAAAAATGGTGAGATATTGGTCAAAGTGTACAAAGTTTGAGTTATACAAGATGCATAAGTTCCAGAGATCTAATGTACTGCATTGAAATTTGCCAAGAGGGTAGTTTGTGCGCATTCTCACCACAGAAGGAAGGAAGGAAGGAAGGAAGGAAGGAAGGAAGGAAGGGAGGAAGGAAAAGGAAAAAAGAGAGGAAGAGAGAGAGAAAGAAGAAAGAGAACAAAGGAGGGAGAAAAAAAGAAAGAAAATGTAATTATGTGAGGTGATGAATATGTTAATTAACTTGACTTTGGTGGTCATTACATAATGTATACATATTTGACAACATCAGGTTGGGGCGCCTGGGTTAAGCATCCGACTTCAGCTCAGGTCATGATCTCATGGCTCATGAGTTCGAGCCCCGTGTTGGCTCTGTGCTGACAGCTGGAGCTGGAGCCTACTTCAGATTCTCCCTCTCTCTCCGCCCCTCCCTGGCGCGCGCTCTCTCTCTCTCTCTCTCTCTCAAAAATAAACATTAAAGAAAATTTAAAACCAAAATGAAACAAACAGTTCGTACACTTTAAATATACACATTTTGGGGGGTCAATTTTAAGTAAAGCTGAAGAAAATGATGCTTCCTCATTTGAAATGAAATTACAAACTTACCCCACCTCTTACATCTAAATGTGAAAAAGGTATAGAAAATTATAAAGTATTTCTATGGTTGTAAAGTAGAAAAAGGTGTTTATAAAATAAGGTAACACATCTTTCCTATAAAAGAAAAGATTGTTAAATTGGATCCATTCAAATTAAAATGGCTTTACTTTTAAGAAAATGAGATTGTAAACCATCTTAACATTGTTTCACATAATGGCAAATTAATTCAAGATTTTCCTGAAGAAGAAGGCAAGCTCAAAATATTCAGGGATTAGCTAATACATCTGCTTATGCATTGTGACAATGGAAAAAAATAGCTGTGTAAAAATAACTGCAGCTTTTGGCATGTATTTATTCATTTATTTATTTATTGATCTACCTATTTATCCATTTATTTTTATAATTGTCTAAAGTAATTGATTTGATCTAGTGCCAGCAGTCTTGGTAATAACACCAGGTAGTTTTCAAATCTCTTGACTGTGGAATTTGTTCCTGTATACTAATCTCTGCATTTCTAAAACTATGGCATTCTTTCTTTTAAACATTTTTTAAGTTTATTTATTTATTTTAGAGAGACAGAGACAGCACAAGTGGCAGAGGACAGAGAAAGGGAGAGAGAAAGAGTCCCAAGCAAGCTCCACGCTGCTAGCACCAGAGCCCTATGTGGGGCTCAAACTCATGAAGCTGTGAGATCATGACCTGTGTTGAAACCAATAGTCGGATGCTTAATTGACGAAATCACCCAGGCACCCTAAAACTATGGCATTCTGAAGGAATTTTTATATAAAGCATTCTAGATAAGTAATGTTTACCCAATTCCATAAGCCAAATGAAATTTGTACTTAGATTTTAAGCTAAAGTATATTCCCATTCCCCAAAATTGATCATATTAATAGTGGTCTAACTTTTCCTTTTAGACTACTTCCAAACATTCCTTTAGATTTTCTAAAGAAAAATATACTACATTTTCAAAATCAAGAAAATCATGTTTTTATTCAACATATTTATATTTTCTTAGCATTTATAGTATACCATGCTATTGTTATTTTATGATTTTTCTGTGGTTTGGGACTCATTATGAAAATTCTTATGTACCTATATGGATACCAAACAATATTAAACATGTGGGTTACTATACAACATATACCCAAAGTGTTTCCTTGAATTTTTTCCCAAGCCTTTCCCTTTGATTCTCCTGTTGATCTGATCTTCCAGACCCTATTAATGTTTGAGCTTTTCCCACTCAGGAAAGTGCCCTATCTTTGTGAAGAGAAACTCCTGCTGAAATTTTATAGCTTATTCCAAATGCTGTGAAACCCCTGTAATCTCTGTTCATATATTTGACTCTTGCTGGACTCCTGAGTTTAGAATGGAGTACATGTGAATTGTGATTTTTAGTGTGTCAACCATACTTAAATAAAAAAATAAAATTTTGATTTTTAGTTTTCCTGACATCTATTGATGTTTTTACTTGTCCTCATATCTCTATGTCTTGTTAGGAAGAGAAAAGAAGAGACTTGGACCTAGGAAGCCATTATGCTCTAGAATTGATTTCACACCTGAACCCTGGAAAGGATCCATTCCTAGACAAGTCAAATGGTGTGAGAGAGGCTGCGAGCAGCTAAGCTGGTGCGCTGGTGATGACAAATAGAATAGAAGACGGTACTTAAAATAAGTTTTGCTAGCCTGCTACTCACCCTTGTGAGTTGAAGGAATGCTAGTGGTAAGTGGGAAGGAGGTAGCTGAACATAAGGGTCTATTACTGAGCTACTTCTTGCTCATCAAGTGTCTACACGGGCCTTACATTGCTCACTCCCTGTGAAAGTAGAACCCTGTAACTAAGGAGAAGGGATCATACATGAACATTTAAGAAAACAGTGACAGAGGTGAGCATTTAAGAGGAAATGGTAATTAAATAGCAGAGAACATTTTTTAAAGAAGTCTTTTACCTATGTACTCATAGCTCAATTCTTTTTTTTTTTAATTTTTTTTTAACGTTTATTTATTTTTGAGACAGAGAGAGACACAGCATGAACGGGGGAGGGGTAGAGAGAGAGGGAGACACAGAATCGGAAGCAAGCTCCAGGCTCTGAGCTGTCAGCACTGATCCCAACGCAGGGCTCAAACTCGCGGACCACAAGATCGTGACCTGAGCTGAAGTCGGACGCTTAACCGACTGAGCCACCCAGGCGCCCCAATTCTTAATTACTATAATACAGGTCTTCATAAATGGTGGGATATGGTCTCTGTATCAGTGGGATTTATCCCAAAAATGTAGGCATTATTTAATATTGGAAATCATATGTGTTATACAGTTGACCTTTGGACAACACAGGTTTCAACTGCATTTTCCATGTATTTATTTATTTTCAATAAATGTAGTACTGTACTATAAAGGTATTTTCTCTTCCTTATGATTTTTATTAGTACCAGTTTGTTTTCTTTAGCTTACCTAGTTGTAAGGATACAGTATAGAATACATATTATATGCAAAATATGTATTAATTGACTATGCTATCATTAAACCTCCCCATTGACAGTAGGCCATTAGTAGTTAAGTTCTGGAGGAGGAAGAAGTTATATGTGGATTTTTGACTGCACAGGGTTGGGTGTCCCTGTTGTTCAAGAGTCAACTGTACAAACAGAGCCAAAGAAAAGTGGCATATTCCTATTAATAAATCCTCAATAAAGCCTTTGGCCATATTCAAATCTATTTCAGAGGAAACTTGTCAATGAATTAAATTGAATGATTATTTAAAATTCTCCAAAGCAAAATCTCACTAAATTGGATAATATTTTTTCCACTCTGTTTAAAAAACAAAAACAAAACACCTGTAAGTTATGATTCCTATTATTAAACATTATATTGGAAGCATTAGCCAATGCAATGAGATAAAATCAGCTATTGGAGGTGTATGTATTAACAAAGCAAACAAGGAAGCAAAGCGATCTGTATTTGTAGATGACAAAATAGTATAAAGAATCACTTGAAGAGTAAATAAGAAGCAATATAATTTTATACATTTGGGGAAGGCTTGGGAAGTTGGGTACAGGAGACAGGACAACTAGAAAAGTCTTCTAAAGTATAGATAGCTTCTTATATGAATTTTAATGTAGATTATGTAATTTTTTTCCTATTATCATTTAAATATATTAAATAAAAAAGAAGTGATCATGCAAATTTCAAATAAACTGAAACAAATGACATTCACTGTGCATTAACTTGGTTCCATAACCATAATGAGGAAAGAGAATAATTTCAAGTGGCTTAATACACTAAATTTTGATTACGTCAAAAGTGGGAAACATCTGAAGATGTGGAGAGGTGCAGACCTCTGACACTGCAGATTGATCTTGTTGGTCATACCCTTCCAGAAGCTGTTCTAGGGCAACAGAGCTGTCACTTCCATGGAACCCTGGTGTGCTAGAGTTCTCCTTAACACAGCTTTCTGGAGCCATCGAGTCATTTCTGTATAGGTGGACTAAAACTTGAGCAACTCTCTCTTACAACCAGCTAGATAATTCTCAATTTTCTTACATATATGTATTTTTTCTTTTTTTCTTTCTGAATTGACATTTGAAATGCTCTATGCTCCATGGAGAAATTACTGAATCTAGATTTGGGGCAAAAAACACATCAAGTGAGTTTGGGATGTCTTATGCCAGGAAGCAAAACTAATGAGCAGCTGTCAGTATGATAAAAGGAGCAAGTTTAAGTATCTTCCAGTTTAATTAGTGGAAATGTTATGTTAAAAAATGATACATGAGGGTGAGGGTGGCTCAGTTGGTTGAGTGGCCAGCTCTTAGTTTCAGCTCAGGTCATGATCTCATGGTTTGTGAATTTGAGCCCCGCCTTGGGCTATGTGCTGAAAGTGTGAAGCCTGCTTGGAATTCTTTCTCTCCCTCTCTCCCACACATGACCCCCCCCACACACACACACACAATAAATAAACTTTTAAAAACGATATGTGTTTGAAATGCAATGAATATTAAAAAAGTCCATGAGTCTGCAATAATACTACAAAAGAAGGAAGAAAGTTGAAAATCTCATTTTCCAATATTGAAGTCGTTGTTACATCAACTTCTTATTCTGAACGTTGGGAAATAATAAGAATATAGTAGGTCTTTACCTTGCCTTTTGTTAGATGGCAATCAAATACCCACACATAAAGAATGAAAAGTATTTTTTTAAGAGGAATGATATCTATACACATAGAAAAAAAGCATAGGATTTAAGCATAGTTTCATCATAAAAACTTCTGAAAGGCAAAGCAGAATTAAAAACAAACAAGAAAATAAAAACCTATGTTGATATATTATTTATTAAGACTCTAAATACATTTTCCAATTTCCTTTCAGCTACCTCAAATTTGTAACACAGAAATGATTTGCTAAATATGTTCGCTGTTTATTTTTTAATCATTCATCTGTGGCTCTCAAACGGATTTAATCTGGGATAAGGATGTAAGCCAAAACAAGCAAAGCACCACTTGACTCACAGAGATAAACAAAAGGATCTGCAGTTATCAGAATATGCATGTAGTTTAATAAACTCACAGAGAATGAAAGTTTAAAATTTAATATCGCTGCATAAAGCTGAGCATAGTGTGAATATTTTCCAGCTTGCTACATTAAAACAGAAATAATATATATTAAGTAATACTCATTCCTATTTAACTGAAATTATGCTGACTAGAAAGCATACCTCATGTTAAAATAAATAACAGTGTTAATCCAATAGTTCATTTAACCCCCACCTATTTGAGATTTGAAACATTTTTTTCACATTTATTCATTTTTGACAGAGAGAGAGCACAAGCGGGGTAGGGGCAGAGAGAGAGGGAGACACAGAATCTGAAGCAGGCTCCAAGCTCCAAGCTATCAGCACAGAGCCCAGCGCGGGGCTCGAACTCACAAACCACGATTATCATGACCTGAGCCGAAGTCCGATACACAACCGACTGAGCCATCCAGGCGCCCCTGAGATTTGAAACATTTAAACAAAAACGTACAAATATCAAGGGAAGCCAAACTCGCATATCGTCCTACTTTGGAAAATATTCTTGGTAGTTTAGGAAGGCTAAAAGTAAGAGTTATCAGAAGTTATCAGAATAGAATGTACGCCATAAAAGATAATGGGGTTGTATGCCTTTTCCTAGATGAGAAACTATGGCTAACAAAGGTGGAAATTATTTTATCTTAAGAGCATATTAGGAATTACTAAATATGTTTGGCGATGTTTTTCCTTATTAGAAATACAGTCAACATGATCATATATTAAATATCTTATTACACTGAATAGGCTTTATGTGAACTTTTACATTACTATTAATTATATTTGCAAATCACAATAAAATATCCTTTCATTTGTATTAAATCCGTATGTAACGCCAATGCCATTATCTTTTTAGAAGTTACTACTGATTTTAAAAATCTCACTAAATGTTCAGAAGACAAAAAAGTTGATGAAATTTCCTATGAACATTTATGAGGGATTCCATGTCAATAATTAAGCAATGCCTGCAAGGCACTAGTCTGTCAATTAAAGATAACTGTAGAATCAGAGTAAAAGACGTAGATAAATAAAATAAACTTTGGAATACAGGCTCAAATATTTTTAAATGAAAATATAATTGAAAGATATTTTATCTTAAGCACCTTTATCTAGTTAAGATCATTATACACTGACATAAAATAAATTTAGTTAAAAGTTGTTTGCTCTTAAATAAAAATTAAGAAATAAAAAAGAAATAAACAAAACAGCTTTATTTACCAATCTGATACAAAAAATAACAAAGCTTCACATGAAATTTCACAATGAAACTAAGTTGCCAAAGGCATCTGGTGCAAAATTTCTCCCACAACTTTACCAGATGTCTAACAGTTGAAATACAATCATTTTAAGGCTTCAATACATCTGCCATTTCATGTTTCTGCAATTGAAGGCAGCAATACACAGCCCAAGTAAATGCATTTCATAGAAATTGTATAATGGCAAAGGGAAGCAACTATGTATACAACTTATGCCAAGTAAGTTTTTATTAAGGAAAAAGAGAGCGATTTGGTCTTAAAGTAAAATGACTGATTGACCTAGAATGAGAAAGAGTAATATATAGGACAAAATCTAAATAGATATGAAAAGCCATAGAACGTTTGTGAAATAGATTTTTCTTTCTTTTGGTCAAAACTAGTAGTTTTGGGATAAAAATCATATTAATTTATTTGTAATATTTAAAAAGTCTTTTTAAAAAGAAAGTTTAAAAGTAACAGCACACTGATATAAAACTATAACATGATTTTCTTTATGTTAAAATGGAAGGTTTTTTTCTTGGATTATTGGTCTGCTCTTAATACATGGTTGTAAATGGCTTTTCTTTTCCTTTTTGAGTCAACTTCCTAAAAGTCAAAGATGGTGTGTCTTATCAGAAACATTTTCTGTGCTTTATTTTGGCTTTATCACACTCTTGATTAAGAGAATCAAGTCTCACTTTTAAAAGAGCTAAGGTTTTTATAATATTTCCTCCTACATCTAGTTTTTAAAAATATTATCATTTTAGTTAGTCTAGTATTGTTTTTTAACCACCCATAATCCAATTTCGCCAAGTGTTCAAATCCACTGACAACTTTTGACATTTTGTCTTCCACAGGGAGGAATTGGCCTTACCCAAAGAAAAGAGTAAACTTTTTTTTTCTCTCTTTTTTTTAACTATTGTGTTTTATTAGTTTCAGATGTACAGTATAGTGATTCAACAATTCTATACATGAGTCAGTGCTCATCACAGTAAATGTACTTTTTAATGCCCATTACCTATTTCACCCATCTCCCACCATCAGTTTGTTCTAGTTAAGAGTCTGTTTTTGGTTTGCCTTTTATTTCCTTTGCTTGTTTGTTTTGTTTCCTAAATCCCACATGAGTGAAATCATATGGTATTTGTCTTTTTCTGACTGACTTACTTCGCTGAACATCACACTCTCTAGCTCTATCAATGTCCTTGAAAACGTCAAAATTTCATTTTATGGCCAAGTAACATCCCATTGTGTATGTATACCACTTCTTTATCTATTCATCTATCAATGGACATTTGGGCTGTTTCCATAATTTGGCTATTGTAAATAATGCTACAATAAACAAAGGGGGTTATGTATCCTTTTGAATTAGTGTTTTACACACACACATATAAACATTAATATAAATATAAATATAAAATATGCATACATATATATGTATGTATGGTTTTTGGTTTTTTTTTTTTTGTTTGTTTTTGTTTTTTTGGTAAATGCTCACTAGTGTGATTACTGCATCATAGGGTAGTTCTAATTTTAACTTTTTGAGGAACCTCCATACTGCTTTCCAGAGTGACTGCACCAGTTTGTGTTCCCACCAACAGTGTAAGAGGGTTGCCTTTTCTCTACATCCTCGCCAGAATCTGTCATTTCCTGTGTTGTTCATTTTAGCCATTCTGACAGGTCTGTGGTGATATTTCATTGTAATTTTGATTTTTATTTTTTCTAATGATGAGTGATTTTGAGCATCTCTTTCTGTGTCTGTTGGCCATCTAAATGTCTTCTTTGGAAAAAAAAGTCTATTCATGTCATCTGTCCATTTCTTACCTGCATTATTTGTTTTTGGGTGTTGAAGTTGATACATTCTTTATAGATTTTGGATACTAACCATTTATTAGATATGTCCTTTGCAAATATCTTCTCCCATTCAGTTGTTGCCTTTCAGTTTTGCTGATTGTTTCCTTTGCAGTGTAAAAGCAAAGGATTTTTTTTTCAATGTAGTCCCAATAATTTATTTTTGCTTTTATCGCTATTGCCTCAGGAGACATATCTAGAAAAATGTCGCTATGACCAATATCAGAGAAATTACTCACTGTGCTCTCTTCTAGGATTTTTATGGTTTCAGTTCTCACATTTATGTCTTTAATTCATTTCGAATTTATTTTTGTGTATGGTGAAAAAAAAAAAACTGGTGCAGAGTCATCCTTTTGCATGTTGCTGTCCAGTTTTCCCAACACCATTTGTTGAAAAGACTATCTTTTTCCCATTGGAATATTTTTTCCTGCTTTGTCAAAGATTAATTGACCATATAATCATGGGTTTATTTCTGGGTTTTCTATTCTGTTCTATTGCTCTATGTGTCTGTTTTTAGGCCAGTACCATACTCTTTTGATTAGTACAGCTTTGTAATATAACTTGAAGTCTGGAATTGTGATATCTCCAGTTTGGTTTTTCTTTTTCAAGGTTTCTTTGGCTATTCATGAAAAATGTTGCTGGTATTTTGATAGGGATTTCATTAAATGTGTAGATTGCTTTAGGGTAGTAGAGACATTTTCACAATATTTGTTTTTCCAACCCATGGAATGTCTTTGCATTTCTTTGCATTATCTTCAATTTCTTTCAATAATTTTTTACAGTTTTTAGAGCCCAGGTCTTCACCTGTTTGGTTGAATTTATTCTCAGATATTTTATTGAGAACAAACTTTCTTGTATCTTCACAATAGGAGGTATCTTTACAATTTGAAGCAAGGTTCCTATCTAAATTAGATTCTTACCCTCCCATAGAGATGGAGAGATTGTCTCTGCTTTCCTTGATTATTTAATTTGAAAGGACAGCTCCCTGCTCCTTGAGAAAGCCAGTGTGGATTCTCAGGAATCCTTAGAACAAGAAGCTAAGCAGTTGGGAAGAAACCTAAAATATTTGACTGTTTCAGCAGATCACAAAGGGTAACATTCATGCCCAGTGTTGCTGCTAGATGGGCCACTCAAGCAGTATGCCAAAAGTTCTGCATGTTCCATACTCTGCTTCCCAAAAAACCAGGATCATGGACAGTCTTAACCAAAACCACCAACATCACTGCCAGAGAATTATACAAACTGAAGCAAGAGGTTCTCTACAATCATTGGTCATGATTATTCCTTCTCAAAGAGGTACTTGTGCAGTGGATGAAAGCTTCTGCTGTACATATGTTTCACAAAATGTCTCTAATGTCTATGCCATCACCAAATATATTTAGACTACAACCTGGGAAATTCATCAGATTGCACTGTTACTCACTCAACCATTTAAAGGCATTTTGAGTACTATATCTTGGAAACGTCTGAACTGGCTCCCTCCAAACCACAATTCTTTGTTTTATTCCCTTAAACTTTAATAATTATTATCTTTTTATATTCCTAGACACACCTCTTATTAAATACTTGATCTCTAAGGTCTTCCAATAGCTGTCAGTTCAACAACATCCTCAATAAATAATATAACTAATCTTTCAGAGCCAACAACAATGTGAAGGGCAGCCCATAACTGAAAATTACTTGGATCAACCTTAATATTGAAATGTTAGCGATCTCTAATTGTTGATTTTGTCTGTCTTTAAACAACAGGGGGAACTGACAAATGTTTCAGTTACCCATTTCTCATTGTTTACTTTGTCTTCACCAAACTTTGACCAGGCTTCTACCCTTTCTATGTATCAACTTGCCCCCAAGCCTGAACAAGCACTTAAAAGTGGTATCATTATCAGCCCATTCTGAGAACAGGCTGACCGCAGTGAGACATTTTTTAAAATGTTTATTTATTTTTTCAGAGAGAGGGAGACAGACAGAGTGGGAAGGGGCATAGAGAGAGAGAAACAGGTGATTTGAAGTGGACTCTGAGCTGATAGCAGAGAGCCCAATGTGGGGCTTGAACTCACAAACTGCAAAATCATGACCTGAGCCGAAGTTGGACGCTTAACTGCCTGAGCCACCCAGATGCCCTCACAGTGAGACATTTTTATAGTCAGACTCCACTGATCATTTTCTCTTGCTTACTACCCAACTTGCGCTTAGGAGTCTCTGCTAAAACTTTTGCTTACCTATTCCCTATATTATAAAAGGAAAGTTGTTATCTATTTGCTGAGATTCCTGCAGATTGCTGAAATGGGAGCATTTTCCCCACTGCAATAATCTTTGCAATTAAAATTTCCTTTTAATTTAAGTTCTGATTTGCTCTTTAAAAAATTTTAATGACTTTATTGAGGTATAGCTGATTTATAAAAACTGCACATATTTAATGCATACAATTTGGTAAGTATGGACATATGCAGACACTCATGACAACATCATCACAATCAGGGTTATATAGATATACTCATCACTTCTAAAAGTTTCCTTGTATTTTTTTTGTTTTTGTTTTTGGTAGTAAGAACACAACATGAGATCTATCCTCTGAGTAAAATTTTAGGTGTACAATACAGTACTGTTAACTGTAAACACTATGTCCTACAGCATATCTCCAGAGCTTATTCATCTAGGATAACTGAAACTTCATACCCATTGAACAACATCTTCTCATTTCCTCCCTTCCGCCCCCATCCCCAAGTCTCTGACAAGTGTTGATGAAGAGAAATTGGAAGACTTGTACACAGTTGGCGGGAATATAAAATGGTACAGCTGCTGTGAAAAACATTCTGGAGGTTTCTCAAAAAGATTAAAAATAGAACTACCATATGATCCAGCAATCCCACTTCTGGGAATCCAAAATAACTGAAATCAGGATCTTGAAAAGATATCCACACCCTCATGTTAATTGTAGTATTATTCACAATTGCCAAAATATGGAAACAACACAAGTTTCCATCCATAGATAAATGGGTAAAGAAAAATGTGGTATAGGGGCACCTGGGTGGCTCAGTCTGTTAGGTGTCGGCTTAGGCTCTGGTCATGATCTCACAGTTCATGGGTTCAAGCCCCACATGGGGCTCTGTGCTGATAGCTCAGAGCCTGGAGCCTGCTTCAGATTCTGTGTCTCCCTCTCTCTCTGCTCCTCCCATGCTCAAGCTCTGTCTCTGTCTCTCAAGAATACATAAAAGTTAAAAAAAAGTTTTTAAAAACAAAAATGTCGTATATACATACAATGAAATATTTAGTATTAAAAAAAGCAGGAAATCTTGCCAAATGCAATAACATAGATGAACCTGAAGACCAGTATATAGTAGATGAAATAATCCTGTCTGGAAGCACAAAGACTACATGATTCCACTGATATGAGGTATCGAAAATAGTAAAACTCATAGAAGCAAAGAATAAAATAGTGGTTGCCAGTATGTTTTTATTTGACACAAGTTACAGACTGCTTTGGTTTTTCAGTATGGATAATTAATAAAGGATATAACCACTATAAGAAGGATTTGAAAAAAATATACCCTCTTATATTTATTTCATTGATACAGCCTTTATGTAAATAGGATCGACAAGCTGTTTAAGAAACAAAACTTATCTGGAAGGACTTTTAGTGACCATCAGACACAACTGTCTTTATCCAACAACTTAAAAATACTGTGCAGATGTAAATTTCTCTCATTTTTTTGTTCTACTTCCCCCATTAAAATCTAGATCTAATTTTACCTTAATGCTAAGTAAGGCACAGAGATGTGACTAAATTCCCACAAGCAATATCACTCAAAAGATAATTAAATAATGAGGAAATGAGACTAAGAAGTAGTTGCTTAGAGTTTTCTTTTTTAACTAGTGTCATTTCTCTTTGTAGGGTCCTAGGAATGACCAGTTAGCAGACTCTTCATGCTATCTAGTGTTCATTCTGAGTAGTGGTGACAAAGGCACATGTCTGGGAGACTCTTTGGTTTGGTCAGAGAGTATTCTGAGCTTTTAAGCCTGGAGCAATTTTTTCCTGGAATTTTTGTGAACTAACATCTTTTAATAAATTTTATTTTCTGTTACAACCAGGCAAAAGATCTTCTGTTAATTGCAACTAGAACTCTAATTACACAGGGTTATAGTTCTGTATCACATAGATGGAAAAAATAAGTGAGATGATCTTCAAAAATGTAGCTAAACAAACTTCATAAAGAAATAGTAGAATTTAATGGATGAGACACAATACAAGTTTAAATAGAGAAAATGGAAAAATTTAGGAAAGGGAAGACCAAAGACATAATTCTGTGCCGGGGGGGGGAACAAGATAGACATTGATCAACAAAATCAAACTAAGTACTCTGAGTTGAAAAATAAAGGAGTGGAAATTATTCCTTACTAAAAAGAGATGCATACAATACAAATGGGAGTGAACTGATAGGTTTAGTATAGTGCTTTTTCAGATTAGTCATTAAGATGGTGCTTTCTGATATCATTAAAATTTATTTTGCTTATAGTATTAATGGTGTTATGTGAATAAATAAGAATGTTTAGAATGGGTATGATCATTTTTCTTTTAAAAATAACCAGTTGGTTCAAAATTACATATGTAATATTACTCGAAGATAAAAAGAATGAAATCTTGCCATTTGTAGCAATGTGATGACACTAAAATGCACTATGCTAAGCAAAATCAGTCAGAGAAAGATAAATATCATATGATTTTACTCATATGCGGAATTTAAGAAACAAAACAGATGAACGTAGGGCAAGGGAAGGAAAACTAAGGTAAAAACAGAGAGGGAGGCAAACCATAAGAGACTCTTAAAAACAGAGAATAAAGTGAAGGTTGCTGGAGGGGTGTTGGGGGGTATGGACTAAATGGGTGACGGGCATTAAGGAGGGCACTTGGGATAAGCACTGGTTGCTATGTGTAAGTGATGAATCACTAAATTCTACTCCTGAATCATTATTACACTATATGTTAACTAAATTGGATTTAAATAAAAATTAAAAATGTAAAAAAATAAATTACATATGTATACATATATGAATGTAACCTCATTAATATGTGTTAGTTTTGTTATGTGGAATAAGGAAAGGACGTGTCCCTCTACAAAAGAGTAGTTTTAGTTTTTTTCATTTTTAAATAAATAGAAAAGTAGAAAAAGTATTCTAAGTTACTATGGATTAGCCTAATGGTATTTTATTTCCTTTCTTCTTTTACCCTTTCTTTCTTGACTTATTTTATGTACAAATACTCCCTTGGGCTATTTATGCTAATCTTAAGAGCACTAATTATTCAGAATTCTTATCTGACAAATGCATACTCACATACCATTTGTCTCTAGGCTTAGCAACATTTTAATGATGATAAACAGAAATACTTCCAAGAGTAATTGACTTGCTATTTTCTAATTATGTTTTATTCTGTTACTTTGCTGAAAAGATTTTTACTGATGCATGAAAAATATTCCAAAAGCAGGAGGCATATTTTTAATTATTTTATTGTATTCTGCCAGAAGTTTGGTTTTTGCTTTAAATCTAGACACTGGGATCATTTGGTGTTTGAGCATACACAGCCTTTGTTTCTTAGTAGTTGTAAAGTTGATCAACACATATTTTTAAAAAATATTTATAGAGAATGACTGTGATGGTGAAGTTTATCTAAGATGACTATTTTAAAACTCTATTATGTACACAGATGTTTTATGATGCTCATTTTTCATGACAAGTATAAAGAATCTAAGAAAACATCTAAGCAATGCAAAATAAATTTCAAGTGTTTGAAAGCATGCCCCTTTTTTTTTTAAAGATTATAACCAAAATAAATTGAAACATGAAATATTTAATGCTATTATGGTGTTTCGGGTGCTTCAATTAAAATATTTTTGCTTATTTGTTTTTTCAAGAGAATAAAATTAAACTTAGTTGGGGAAACTTTCCTTAGTGATATCCACTTTGAATCTGAAGCAAATTTAATATAAGTGAATAGATCATATGGATAATATATTTATTTACCTAAATTTTGACAACACAAGATAATTTCTCTCTTCATATGCATATTCCACTCTATGTAAAAACACTAGTAGTAAATCTTCTAATGACCCATAACATAAATATGCATTATATTATATTATATCATATGATATAAAAAATACCATTGATTCTATGTTAAGAATTTATAATGAATATCAACATATTAGAAATTATGGACATTATTAATACTGAATTTCTACTTTAATATTAAGCTTGGTCTTCCTTTTGTACATTCTTTCAACATACAAAAATGTGTACTCAGTATCAGTTGTGTTTCATGAAACGAGAATATTATAGAGAAAAAGACAAAGACTGCCTTCTGGTTTATTTTAACATGGTCAGAGACCGACGAACATGTAAACAAATAAATACAACCAAAAGAATTACTTCAGTTAGTGATAAATTTTATGATAAAAATGGAACAATGATGAAGTAGCTGTAAGTAATAAATATTATTGTCTCAGTTATCTGATAAATTATTTCTAAAGAGGTAGCATTTGAGTTGAGACTGAATGAAGATATATTCATAATTAGGAGAAGAAGGTCCCAAGTGGAAGAAATATCAGATGCAAATAACCTTAGAAAAAATACAGAGATCCTGGGGCAAAAGTAAACACAATAAGATGACTCAACATTGATTATTCTTCTTCTCCTTTAGACACTTCGTAACTGGGAAGCATAACACTCAGATGCCAAGTAGAAAATAAGATGCTAGAGCTTGTGGGAATCTCACTGACTATGGCAGACAGAATTTGGATTTCAAAGCTAACAAAGTAGCCATGACATGAAAGTATAAGATCCTAGAGGAAAAGGGAACTACCAAGAAGTTAGTCCAAAATTATATCCACAAGTCATCTTTAAGGCATTTTCCCTTTACTAAACCACAGATACGTGCATAGACCACGCAGCAGAAAGAAGCTTCTAGGAAATTTAAAGAAATATAGAGATTTTGGTAAGAAATGCAAGTAAATACCAATATGGAAGTTTCAGGTTCTATGAGAAACTCAGATTCTAGAAAATAATTCAGACCTACAGTTAAGATCTATAAATAATTATATTCTAAGTAAGGGTAAACAAGGAATAGATAAAACCTCAAGCCTATTCCAGATTCACAAAGAATTAACTTTAAAATAAGTATTGTTTGTTCAAGTGCTCTGTCTATATTTAAATCCTTTCTTTTTTTTTTTTTTTTTTATTTTTTTATTTTTTAATATATGAAATTTACTGTCAAATTGGTTTCCATACAACACCCAGTGCTCATCCCAAAAGGTGCCCTCCTCAATACCCATCACCCACCCTGTCCTCCCTCCCACCCTGCCCTCCCTCCCACCCCCCATCAACCCTCAGTTTGTTCTCAGTTTTTAACAGTCTCTAATGCTTTGGCTCTCTCCCACTCTAACCTCTTTTTTTTTTTTTTTTTTTTTTTTTTTCCTTCCCCTCCCCCATGGGTTTCTGTTATGTTTCTCAGGATCCACATAAGAGTGAAACCATATGGTATCTGTCTTTCTCTGTATGGCTTATTTCACTTAGCATCACACTCTCCAGTTCCATCCATGTTGCTACAAAAGGCCATATTTCATTTTTTCTCATTGCCACGTAGTATTCCATTGTGTATATAAACCACAGTTTCTTTATCCATTCATCAGTTGATGGACATTTAGGCTCTTTCCATAATTTGGCTATTGTTGAGAGTGCCGCTATAAACATTGGGGTACAGGTGCCCCTATGCATCAGTACTCCTGTATCCCTTGGATAAATTCCTAGCAGTGCTATTGCTGGGTCATAGGGTAGGTCTATTTTTAATTTTCTGAGGAACCTCCACACTGCTTTCCAGAGCGGCTGCACCAATTTGCATTCCCACCAACAGTGCAAGAGGGTTCCTGTTTCTCCACATCCTCTCCAGCATCTATAGTCTCCTGATTTCTTCATTTTGGCCACTCTGACTGGCGTGAGGTGGTATCTGAGTGTGGTTTTGTAAATCCTTTCTTAATAGGATAACATATTCATATCAGCCAGAATTTTTCCAAATGAAATATTTAATATCACTCAAAATTACCATTAATGTTCAGAAACAGGATGGAATGACAAAAAAAAAAAAAAAAAGAAAAAATACACAGACCATGAAACGAATCACAGTGGTCTCGTTACTAATGTGAGAGGGAAAAAAAGACTTTAATAACTTTTAATAATTTAGTCAATAGGAAGATAGATTTCTATCTTTATATTTAATTTGAGAATTGTATCCTATCTTTATATATAGTATTTTATTCTCAAATTTGAGAATACAGTTAAAAATTAACTAGAAATCCCAAAAATAAAAAAATACATTAACAGAAGTGTATTCTTTAAATAAGCAAAAATCCTGAAAGATAATAAAAAAAAATAGAATGATATTGACTATAGATATCAAAGTATTTTTGAAGTAGTTAAAAGTGTTGGTGTAAAACTATTATACACAAAAATAAATAGAAGAGAAAGATCAGAAACAAACACATGCAAATTATGTCTGCTTATCTTTGACAAAGGAGACACTGAAATATAATAGAGCATATTAAATTGGATATTCATGTGGGGGGAGAAATGAACCTAAAATCATCTCTCACACCATATTCTGAAAGCCCATTTGGAATATATCATGAACAAAAACAAAGAGTAAATCAATGAAGTTTCTAAAATACAATGAAGTTTCTAATATACAAGAGGAGACTCTTCAGGATGTTGGAATTTGACATAATTATTTTAAATTATAATTATTATATTATTTTATAATATAATATTTTATTAATTTTTAATTAATTTTTAATTAATTTTTTAAATTATTATTTTATAATATAATATTTTATTAATTGTTTTAAATAACTTTAGCAAAGAAGAATGCTTCGTCAGACTTCATTAAAATTAATATCTTCGTTCACAAAAAAACCCCACAAAACTGAATAAAACAAACAAACAAAACTAAAGAAAACACACTACTAAATGAGTGAAAATGCAAACCTGGAGTGACGTGAATAATTATGAAATGAAATGTTTGTATTAAAAAAATATAAGGTATTGTTACTATTGCAGTCAAAATGAAGATAGATAACCTAGATTTTAAAAAGGACACCACAATGAATAGACAATACACAGAAAAGAACCACATGGCAAATAAACAAATAAAAAACTACTCAAAAGAGAAATACACATTTTAATTACAATGGGATTTCTTGCTTCAGTTTGGAGATAAAGAGAATAGCAAAAATAGTGTTGCTCCTGCAGTTACAAAATGCTGGAAAAACTTGGATGACTTTTCTTTAACCCTAACCCATCAGAGAAATGGGATGATAGGGTCAAGTAAGTGTCCTGTAGAGCTGCAGATATAAAGAAGTTTGCACCCTCTCTGGAGATGTTTCCTTCATGACATCCACTAGGTGCTCACAGGGAGGACCAGAGAGGATCCCAAATAAGCTTCCTTCCTAGTGCGGACTGGGGTAAGGGAGCAATAGGCACTGCTGAAGTTCCACATAGACTCATATCTAACTCTACAATGGAATAAACACTTTAATCTTAAAAGGAAGAGGAAGAAAAAAAAAAGAAATAACAAAACAAAAAAAGACTGCTTAAGGTACTGGTAGAAATCCACTCCAAGTAGGGGGAGAAAAAGAATTTCTACCCTTGGAGAGGGGTAGGAATATATGTTAGCATTAGCATTACAGCAAGCTGGAAAGCAAGAACACTTGGAAAGTCACATAATATAACACCCAGGTTCCAAGTGCTAACACCAGCAGAAGCTTATTAGCATAACAAATAACACACCGTTTCCTTCCTCAGGTCCCACCACCATGTCAAATGGAATTAAAATAACAGTGCAGTATTGCTAAGAAAGTGGAAAGAGAGATTTTCTCAGTGAGCAGACACTGGAAAAAAACAAACTCTGACAAACTAGCCTACACATTGAATACTAGGTACGCCTAGAGGAATTTAATTCTGTGACACACTGAGGGTAAACCCGACAACAACAAACTTCAAAGCCAGCCCAAATTGTAACTAGATTAACCCAAATCCACCCCATGCCTGGCAGAAGGAAAGGAATGATGTTCAAACATTCAAAATACGTGGATCATTATGTATTCCCTATTAACATATCTAGCTTTCAAGAAAATATTATGAGATGCATGAAAAGATAATATGAAACCCAATCCAGAAGAGGGGGAAACAAAAGAACTAGATTTCAATAAGACATAGATTTGCAATGAACCGAAGTTGAAATAACTATGATTAATATGTTACAGACACTAATTGAAAAACAATGTGCAAGATCTGATAATTCAGTGATTCATCACCTACGTACAACACCCAAGTGCTCCTCATAACAAGTGCCCTCCTTAATACCCATCATCCATCTAGCCCATCCCCCACTTACCTCTCTCCATCAACCTTCAGTTTGTTCTCTATAGCAAAGTCTCTGGTGGGTTGTTTCCCTCTTTCCCTTTTGTTCCCCCTCCCATATGTTCACCTGTTTTGTTTCTTAAATTTCACGTATGAGTGAAATCATATGGTATTTGTCTTTATCTGACTGACTTATTTCACTTAGCATAGTACATTCTAGCTACATCCATGTTGTTGGAAATGGCAAGATTTCATTCTTTTTGATGGCTGAATAATAATCCATTATATAGATATATAGATATAGATTAGATATAGACATAGACATAGATATAGATATATAGATAGATATAGATATACAGATATAGATATTGGTATATCTATATCCACTCATCAGTAGGTGGACATTAGGGCTCTTTCCATAGTTTGGCTACTGTTGGTAATACTCCTATAAACATCCAAGTGCATGTGTCCTTTTGAAATAGTATTTTTGTATCCTTTGGGTAACTGTCTAGAAGTGCAATTGCTAGGTAGCAGGCTAGTTTTATTTTTAACGTCTTGAGGAACCTCCATTCGGTTTTCCAAAGTGGCTGCACCAGTTGGCATACCTACCAACAGTGTAAGAGGGTTCCCTTTTTTCTGCATCCTCACCAACACGTGTTGTCTCTTGTGTTGTTAATTTTAGCCCTTCTGGCAGGTATGAGGTGGTATTTCATTGTGGTTTTGATTTGTATTTCCCTGGTGATGACTGATTTAAGCATCTTTTCCTGTGTCTGTTAGCCATCTGGGCATCTTTGGAGAAGGGTCTATTTGTGTCTTCTGCCTGTTTCTTAACTGGATTATTTATTTTCTGGATGCTGAGTTTGCTAAGTCCTTTATAGATTTTGGATACTAACCCTTTATCAGATATGTCATTTGCAAATCTCTTCTCCCATTTCATAGGCTGCCTTTTAGTTTTAATTGTTTCCTTCCCTGTGAAGAATCTTTTTGCTTGGAAAAAGTCCCAATATTCATTTTTTGCCTTTGTTTCCCTTGCCTCTGGAGCTGTGCCTAGTTGCTCCAGCCAAGGTCAAAGAGTTTTCTGCCTGTGTTCTCCTCTAGGATTTTGATGGTTTCCTGTCCCACATTTAGGTCTTTGATCCATTTTTTAAAAATATTTATTTGCTTATTTTGGGGAGAGATAGGGAGAGGCAGAGAGAGAAGGAAAGACAGAATCCCAAGCAGGCTGTGTGCTGTCAGTGCCGAACCTGATGCGGAGCTCAAACTCAAAAACCGTGAGATCATGAGCTGAGCCAAAATCAAAAGTTAGACGCCTAACTGACCTAGCCACCCAGCTACCCCAAGGTTTTTCATCCACTTCAAATTTATTTTTGTGCATGGTATAAGAAAATGGTCCAGTTTCATCCTTTTGAATGCTTCTGTCCAGTTTTCCCAACAACATTGGATATTATTTCCTGCTTTGTTGAAGATCTGTTGACCATATAGTGTCAGAATAGTCAATTTCAATGATAATCAATTCAAGATAATATAGATTCAATAGAGAGATGCATATATACATAAAATTGGGAAACATTCTTTTTAAATTCTTATAAAATTAACAGTACTAAAAAGAAAAAGAAAAAGAACTTACACAGAGTTCAATGTTAAATGCATAACTACTAAATTATTACCATATTAACACTTCCTCAGAATGGAAATCTTTTCAAGAATAGCTTTCACAATATTAATAAAATTCACTATATTAACATGTAAAAGTAACAAATTATACTATGCCCTTCCATAGATGAAAAAAGGAATTGAATGGCTTTCAACACTGATTTTTGTCAAAACAATGATCTTATGATAAATTAGGAATGGATTATGGTCTCCTTACTATGGTTACATCAGTTTGTATTATTTGATTAGAGAAACCAGAATTTGCATCTAAGGAATTTAAATAAAAAATAAATATGCTGAAGGTAAACCATAGATGGTAAAAGTAGAGAGAGCAGAGAATAAGACTTGGAAGCAAAACAAGAACATTGGAGGAGTTAAGGCAATTTAGGACAACGCAGTCTGCAATAACAATTTACACTCCATTTCCTTTTCTTTCCATCACTCTAGTTGAGGTTCAGCACCTTATAAAAGATAGAGTGATTATCTTAGCTTCGGTCATGGGCATCTCATTTGAAGAGAGAAAAAGAGAAAAACTTGATTGTACTGTTAACAAGAATACACTCTGGTGAAAAAGTAGTTTCTCAAGTGGAAATTTGTATGGCCTTAGGAAGATTAAAAAAAAAACAAACATAACTTCAAATATCCTGTGATCCAGATTTTTTTTCCCTTTCAGTGTACACAAACACACACATATCTTTCTATCCAATTCTGATACATCTTTAAGTGATCCCTTCCACTTAAGTAAGTTCCCTCATAAAAAGTTCCAAAATATTAACCAACCCTAAAAAGATGCTGCAACACCAGTTCCAACATCAGGTAAGCCATCATCTAGTTTCATGTTTCAGATAACTGGATCTGATGTCCATTCCTTCTCTTCTTTACATTTTGCCCATAAATATACTTCACAATACTTGAAATAAGTTGTAATTTTTCAGCTATTTTATGCATAATGGCAGGGAATGGAAGAATAAAGGAAAAATAAGTTGAGATTTTAAAATATATATGGCAAAAAAGAATGGAATATAATTTAATATCTCAATATTGCTATTTCTGAAATAATCACAAGGGCATTACTGACATTTATGATTATCTTTCTCTCCCATCCATTCTGTGCATTCCTTGCTATAAATGAGTTGCCTCAAAAGTGTGACTCAAATCTTAGTCCCAAAGGAACAGAGAAGTGTTTTGTTTGTTGTGACACGTGGGCAGAACTCTAGCAAAGCTTTATCATTTTAAACCTTGTGAACGAATTCCAGAAGTCCTACAGAAAACCCTCAGGTTCCATATATACAGGGAACCAAGGGTTCCCTGTACACTTTTGTCCCACAGTGACCTTATTTTCCCTCTATAGTCAAGATCAATCACCCTAGTAACATAGTAAGTTATCGTTGACTTTGTTCATTTGCACAAGGATCCCCAGATAAACACTAATCATTCTAGTTTATAAACAAGTGGTGGTAGCTAAACCCTTCAATTCAGCAGAACCCAGAATCACAAGGAAGAAACATTCTCTCCCTTAAGTTGTAATTCAGTTTATTATAAGTAGTATCTTAAATTCCACCCCTTTATTTTTTTAAATTAGCTGCTCTAGGAGATTCATGGGCAATCCTGCTGAAAAATCCTATGGCTTATCAGCTCAATTGACTTATGATGTTTTTGAACATAAGAGAATACTGTATGTGAGGATTTATGCTTTCACACAACCACAAGATAATTTAAATAAGTTGTAAAAAGTGAATTAATGTGAGAGAAAGTATTAGTATTTACTTTGCTTACATTAACAAGTGGTTCTTTAATGTGTACATATTTGTGTGAGAAAATAGAAGAAAGCTATCTCTCATGCCTCAAATAAGAGAAAAATATACATAATTTTCTCTGTGATGGCTTTAGGTATAAAAGATGGAGATAGTTCTTTTTATATATATATTTCTATGAGACAACAGAGGAAGCCTCGACTTGATGCCTCAAATATAAAAGGAAAAATGTAACTTGATACTATCACCTTATTTTGATTATTTAAGATGGAGGCAGTTCAACTGTATGAGAAGTTAGGATGAGATAACCACCATTTATATCTTTTTCTTTCAAGACAAAGGTCTCAAAGAGAGATTACAGAGAGATTTTACTCTCCACAGTTTGTGGAGAGTAATGCTTCACCAAGAAAGGAAATAAAATCATAACAGCAACATATGTTTAAAACACAACTAATACTATCTTAATATTACTAAAGAGATGCCAAGTAAAAGAGACTTTTAACAAATTTTGTCTCCAATATTTTAACTCACTCCCTTAGTAGCTAATAGAAAGAATCCATTGTTTTAGGTCTTCATAAAGTGAAGGGAGCCTAACTGAATTTGAACAACAATGACAAAAATATTAGCTGTATATTATGCTATTGGAGACATTTTACATTCTCATTCATGGTACAGAAAACATGAAGTTGGACAGGAAAACACCCCAAGTTTGTAAGATACTATCTAATACTTTCATCATAAATTAACTTTCAATAATGCATCCAACTAACTTTAACACTAATTGTTTTTCATGTTGGTGTATATAGAAAGATGCAAAATTCTTACAAAGTAGCCCATTGCTTTCGTGTCCACTCTGTAAAGTAAGGTATTAAAAAGCAATAATGTATATCATTATGTAAGACTTAGTAAGTCTATGGGGGCTGGCATTGGAAGAACTATTACAAATAGCGGAAGAAAATGAAAACTTCCTATTTCAGTGAGGTCAGTAACTGCTTCCATCATTCTGGAATCAATCTGTCTCTAGTTAACCAGTGTGTTCATTTGAGAACTTATATCTTATTGGGTGAATCTGAGCAAGTTTGATTTATACAGTCTGCTGAACTTTAGTGAGGTCAAATCATCATTGACCCAATGTAAAGCCTCCATCCTAAAGCCAGGGCCATATTTTTTTATTTTTTTATTTTGAGAGAGAAGGAGAGAGAGAGAGTGCTTGAAAGCATGAGTGAGGGGAGAGAGAGAGGAAGGGGGAGAGGGAAAGACAGAGAGAGAGAAAGAATCCCAAGCAGGGACTTGGAATGATGCAGGGCTCTATCCCAGGAACCCGCTAAATCACGACCTGAGCCAAAATCAAGAGTCAGATGCTTAACTGAATGAGCCACACAGGCACCCCATATTTGTACAACAGCACATTAAAGAGAATTAGTAAACAGACTGACTGATCTCTACTGGGTTGTTGGCAATCCCTTGCAATTATGAAGTACCTGTTTTCCAGTGTGGATATTTTAATGAACATTCATAAGATATGAGGTCAGTAGTACACATATATTGTATCTCCTGCTGGGGTTGCCAGTTAAAATATAGAATGTCCATATTTGTGTCCCCTGAAAATATGTATGTTGACTCTCCAATGTGATGGTATTTCTTTATTTAAATTTTTAATGTTTATTCATTTTTGAAAGAGAGACAGAGTGTGAGAGGGGGAGGAGCAGAGAGAGAGAGAGGGAGACACAGAATCTAAAGCAGGCCCCAGGCTCTGAGCTGTCAGGACAGAGCCCAATGTGGGGCTCAAACCCATGGACCGGACCGTGAGATCATGACCTGAGCCAAAGTCTGACGCTTAAATGACTGAGCCACCCAGGCACTCCAATGTGTGATGGTATTTAGAAGTGGGGTTTTAGTGAGATTATTAAGTCATGGGCGTGGAGCCTTCAAGAACTAAATCAGTGCACTTATAAATGAGACCCCTGAGAACTCTCTTGCCCCTTATGCCACGTAAGGAAATAGCTAGGAGAATGCCATCTGTGAACCAGGAAATGCGACTTCAACTCATAATGAATCTGCAAAGTGCCTTGATCTTGCACTTGCCAGGTTTTGGAACTGTGAGAAATAAATGTTTGTTGTTTAAGCCACTCAGTCTATGGTATTTTGTTATAGTAGCCTGAACAGACTAAGACACCCAAGTACCCAAGAATTTCAGGTAAGCAGTAACATTTGATGGAACATATTTTACTAAAAAAGAATTTGTTGTATCTAGAATTTAAATTTAATTGTGTGTAAGCATTTGTATTTGTTAAATATAGCAACCCTACCTTGGACCCAACCACATGTCATCTAATGATGTCAACCATATATCTGATGTTGCTTATTCCATTCCCCCAAATATGTAGAAAATTTTGACCTGATATTTCATTTTGATGACTTACACATTTTAATATTTTCTGTTCATTTTTTCTGACATATTTTATTCACCAATTTACAGGCAATCTTTAAGTATAATTTATTTCCAGTGAGAGCTACGGAATAAAACACTGAGTATCTTCACTTAACCAAACATGGGTTTGACTTGTGACTTTGCCTACTTGATATGACTGATTATTCACCTACTGCCTTAGACAGGATGCCCACATGAAAGAGGTAGTACCTTCAAACTGAGTACTTGAGGAAAGTTTAATGATTGTAAGAGCACTTATTTCAAAGATATGGTAGAATGTGGAGAAATGGCAAGCGATAGTGTATTATCCTGGAACTAGTAACAAGTGAGGTGCTCCACTATTCTGGACTTAACTGAAAGAAACGTTTGTGGGGAGAGGGCCTTTTGACAGGAGAGAAACTGCCTGACCATTGCAATATTGCAGGTATTTAGCCAGGACAATAATTATCTGAACCCCATTTTTCTCCTTCCCCTCCTTTCTACACACTTGGAACTAGAGTATAAGAAACCTGAAGCAAAGGTCAGGTTCCTTGTGCTCACAGATAAGGCGAAGGATGGAGAAAGACAGTGAATATAGAGGAGTACCCTGAGGATATCCAAAACACTTCTGTGACCTTTTCATTATTATTATTATTATTATTATTATTATCATTTGCTATGTTTTTCTGTCATTTTCTTAGTTTATCCTTTTCCTGGATCTCTCTGCATTCAACAACTTTAGTTGGTTGTTCTACTTTTCTCCGCAGTAATTTATTCCAGTTTGCATTTTTATTTAAATAGTAGATTAATACTTAAAAATTTATTTTAAAAACATATTCAGCATTTTATTTTTTAACGCTCACTCATACTTCCTTTCCAGTAAACTAAGCAATGATAAAGAGCAGATAAATTAGCATTCACTAGTCCACCTCCAATGGTCTCAAATTATCTTGTTTACGTGAAACATCTGGCAATAGAATTCCTTTGAGGGAACATATTAAAAAAATAATAAGTAGTTTGATCTGATTGAAATTGAAGTGGTGAAGGCAAGGGTTACCAGAGATGAAATAATGAAATAAATAGCTGAAATACTTTGGGGGGTGGAGAGGGTGGCTAAAAATTGCTGGTGAAGCTTAGAATAGAGAACAATATGGAGAAAAATAAATGACAGTTTCATAACCGAAAGGAAGTTTATAGATATGTCAAATATTTAAATTTAACTTTTATTTAGACTGCTCTTCCACCTTGAGACCTAGCTCATTCACCAATGTTCTGAATGACATTAAGCAATATTAGTTCAATGATGATTCAACACAAGTAAAATGACCTCAACTGAAAAACGAATATAACTTCACAATTTCAAATATTTACAAATTTGGTATTTGTAACATAATCTCTGGATTTCAGGCAAACGTGCAGATATTATATCCATTTTAAAGAAAAATAAAGTTACTCTTGAAGATTGTCTTAGCTTGGTCTATTATAACAAAATGACATAGACTGAGTGGCTTAACACAAAAGTTTATTTTTCACACTTCTGGAAACTGGAAACCTAAGATTAGGGTGCTTGCATGGTAATGTTCTGGTCAGGGTTTTCTTCTTCACTTGCAAAAGGCTGGTTCTCTCTGTGTCCTCAGGTGGCAGACACGAGAGAGAGAGAGAGAGAGAGAGAGAGAGAGAGAGAGCGAGCCCACGCTCTGGTGTCTTCTCCTTTTCTTAGAAGAACACTAATCCCATTATGAGGACTCTACTCTTCATGATCTCATCTGAATTTAATTACCTCCCAAAGGCTCTACAACAAGAACCATCACATTAGGGTGATAACAATAAGACAGTAATAGACCCCAAATAGAGTCAGTTATGCTAAGCCCCAAACTAAGTCACCAAACCAAGGCCCGATTACAGTTTTTGCACACCCAGAAATAGAAGATTAAATCAATCAGGAGGAATTGCCTAATGAGCACTGCCTAACAGACCCCTACCATCCCCCAAAGGAAAGTGACTGTGCAATAGCCAACTGCCCACTTTATTTTCCTAGTGCAATTTTCTTACTTCTCCCTTCTGCCTATAAAAGTTTTTAATTTTATACAGCTCTTTTCTATCCACTAGATTGGATGCTGCCTGATTCAAATAAGTTTTTCTCAAATAAATTCTTAAAAGTTTTTAAATGCCTCAGTTTGTCTTTTAACAAAATTTGAGGACTTCAACATATGAATTGGGGATGAGACACAGAAATTCAGTCCATAATAGAGATGTTAAATCATCAATATTATTTAGTTGAGTTTTGCTTGCTAGGTTGAAGTAAGTATAGTTTTATATTCCTTAGAAACAGTTAACTATACTATACACTGATCTTTCATAAAGTGTTCATATTACCAGTTTTAATATCCTAGAAATTAAACCTGTCAAATGGAATTCACTATCAATATTTCTACCCATTCTCTATAGAATACCTTGTATCAATAATGAGGATTCTTTAATATTTCCAATTTCCAGCAGAGTTTTCTTTTCTCTTTCAGTGTATTTGTGAGTTTTTAGAAATTAGTAATTGAATGGATAAAATGGTTTATTAAATGGAATGTTTTATTGAACATAACCCATGTATCTCACTAGCAATTTATTGTGATATAATCTTATTTCCAATAAAAAAAATAGATGGCCAGAAATATAAATGATAGGTACATGATAGGTAGATAGAAGATAAACACAAGATATTAAGAGAATGTGATTAAAATTGTGCCCAAATATCTATTCATTCAACAATGAAGCATTAGGTTTTAAGCAGAATGCCATTTAGGATAGTAAAGTGAAATGTTCTGTTGGGTCATCTCCTTATATATCTAAATAAGTATATCAAGTTAAATTTAAGAAATTCTAAATTCATTAAGTGAAGAAAAAAAAAGGATACCTGTCATCATATGTTTTTGAATATATGGGAATGTCGAACTAAAATTAAACATAGAACATAGAACATAGAAATTAAAGTCACACATTATTTTCCCAAAAAATTCTCATAAAATCCAATGGAATAAGTAAAAATGTGGATAAGTTGCTATCATGGATTATGTGGGTAAGTTAATATTATGGATAACAGGTAGCATTACTTTTGTTTTCTAAAATGAGTATTATTGAAATCACATATAGTAAAACAAGTCACATCTTTTAAGAAGCCTCAAGTATGACTAAATGGAGTTTGAAATAAAAATTGTGGAGATTATATTAAGAGACGTGGGCTTTTAAAAATGTTTTTTCATGTTTAATTATTTTGAGAGACCGTGAGCACGTACATGCACACATGAGCGGAGGAGGGGCAGAGAGAGGGAGAGAAAGAATCCCAAGTAGGCTCTGTGCTGTTAGTGCAAGTCCAACATGGTGCTCCATCTCACAAACCACAAGATTATAACATCACCTGAAATCAAGAGTCAGAAACTTAAACAACTGAGCCACCCAAGTGCCTTTAAAGTTGTGGTTTAGAGAGGAACTCCAACATGCTATTCTATTGTAGCCTGAATGTAGCAATAAATGCAAGACCAATTCTGAATACATGTAGCTGATTTTGTATAAGATGTGGCATCTTCCGTTTTTCAGGTAACATAACTAAATTTTATTTTCATGACATTTTAGAATAAAAGCAGCCACTAAAATCCAGTTATTGGCGAACAGAAATAATAGGGACTGTTCTCTAAGGAAAAAAAATCACACACTAACAAGTAAAAATTTCCAAAGACTTCAGAGAGTTGAGAAGACAAGATTTGCTGGAGCGTCCTTTTATAATTGAAGAATCGCTATATTAAATAGAACCCACTACATACACTGAAGAATGAGTTCCTCGTAATGTTAAATTGGACCTGACAGGAGTACAAGTATCATTATACATGAATCGTTTTCTTTCAAAGAGGGATCTTAAGGGGGGGAAATCAATTTCTATGGTATTCTTGGGAATTTTAAAATTATTAACCTCAAAATAATGACCTATTCAGAAAAGTGAGAAAATACTGTTCATGTTCACATAGAATTAGCCTAATTTTACATCATAGATCACTGCAGTTTTTCTTAGATTTGATGGCTCTGAAGTATCGCCCGTTTTAAAAGGAACTGAATTATTTTACTCTCAATCCCAAGGCTTTCATTCTCTTAACACAACAGTTCTTAGCAATTCAGTCTTGAGATATTGCTCAGCTTTGATGGGGAGAAATTAGAAAAAGGGACAGAAAAAGCAAGTGGAAATTATTCCTTTAAATCAGTTATGTATTGGTTCTTAAACTGAAATTGCTAACATCCATTAATATATCGCTTTGTTAAATTGAAGAATAGTAAATTAACAAATTCATCAAAAACATCCATCAAGTTTTAGCCTAAAGAAATTTTTACAAAGCTGCAATAAGCTGGGAAGACAGTCTTTAAGCGAGATTCTCACATTACGCTTAACTAGACAATTTTAAATTGAGTTGTCAAAATAAACTATTTTTTTTCCTAACCAATAAAACCAGTCAATTCAGATTCAATTACTAAGGCTCTTTCACTGGAATTCATTCACTCTTCAAAAACATGTTATTTAAAGCCTTTAAATGTTACTTGATAGTGTTAAGTTGCTATAAACGTTTTGATTTTAAAATAGGATAAGGTCAGCAGAGTCCATTTCTACCTCAAAATCACAAAAGCATATTCATATCTAGGCATGCTGCATTTAATGAAGGTGTTAAACCTAATAGTAAAATGTGGGATAATTTTAGTCATAGCGGATAATTTTGATACATGGCTGGCAACAGTCAACAAATGATAATTTAACTTATTTAAAGAAATGCACCTTCTCATTTTCATAAAACAGTTCAAAGTTTAAACTTTATTCACGTTACTACGTATTGACAATAATGACTCCTATGACCTGAATGGTTTGTGGCCCTCTGCCCTACTAAGCAGAGCAATTAAACAACAAGGAGTAAAATAATATGCCAAACTCTCTTTGATACAGTTTTTTCCCTCAACTGTCCAGTAAATATTACTTTATAAACTAAAGACTAAACTGTTTAGGGATGGAATAATTTTAGAGAAATTGTCTGGATTTTTACAAAAGTTAACATTAGTTTCCTAATGAAATACAGACAGAAGTTAGTCTAACATCTATGCAACTTTAGATATTGCTGTGGTTATCACTCTTTTCTGCTTGAAATACCCTTTTCTCTATGAGTACATGTTAAGTAGAAATTAAGATTACAGCACAATCTGATGTTAAGAAAAAATAGTTATAAGCATTCCAAGAAACTATTTTCTCATGACCAATTACTTGAGATGCTAATGCAAAGATGAAATGGAAATACCACTCAAGATAAATTTCAAAATCATAAATGTCGTAAGACGTCAATAAGTATAATATATTGGAATACATGTTAATGAGGATATTCTGTTAGCTTTCCGGCCAATGAAAAAAAAAAGGACAGTAGAAAATAATGGTATTATGACTGCAATTCACAAAATGCATTTTCCCAGTATTGTAATTGGTATATTTTGGTCTGCCTCATAAGTGTGCTTCATTAACTCTGAAACAGCACACTATCCAAAAGTTGTTCCTAAGGCTCTGATTGTTGATGATTCCTTTCCAAAATTGTTATGACTCATTTGAAAGAGAGTGTTTTTGTTCATACTTAATATTAAGTTTTAAAAAACCCTGCAATATGTTAATAAAGGACTTTGATGAGTATGGCAATATGTCGGTGAATGTGACAATATCAACCTAAATTTTTCATTGGATACACACCTGAAAACTTGTTTGCTAAAAAAAGAAATAAAGTCCCTTGATTTAAAATAAAAAATAGAAAGTCTGAGACATTTAGACATCCCTGAATAATTACCATTGGTGTTGCCTCTGTTTATAGGAAGATACTGTGTTGGTCATGTTTTATTAAAAGAAAATGAAAGTTCTATATTTGTTAATTTATAGATAAGAAAATATTGTGCTATACTTTTAAGAGAAAGTGCATTTTTATTGCAGTGTAGATCACATATTAGAATGTAAAAATATCACTAAATTTACCATAAAATAAATAATGACTTTGAAGTATATCTTAAGATGCTATTTTTAAAAAATTACTAAACTACTGGGGCACCTGGGTGGCTCAGTCGGTTAAGAGGCTGACTTCAGCTCAGGTCATGATCTCACAGCTCGTGAGTTCCTGAGTTTGAGTTCCACGTGGGGCTCTGTGCTGACAGCTGGGTGCCTGGAGCCTGCTTTGGATTCCGTCTTCCTCTCTCCCTGCCCCTTCCCCACTTGTACATGCATGCACACACGCTCTCTCTCTTTCTTAAACATAAATAAATGGGCTTTGAAAAAAAATATACCAAGACAACTTCTTAGTTAAAAAAGATATGCCATGTGACCAAAAGATTCCACTACTACATATCTATCCAAGAAAAATGAAACATATGTCCACACAAAAATTTGTGTAATAATGTTTACAGCAGCATTACTCATAATAGGCCAAAGGGGAAACAATCTAAAGGCTCATCAACTGATGATGAACAAACTGTGGTACATCCATACAGTGGGATAGTATTTGGCAATAGGTAGGAATGAAGAACTGATACATGTGACACCATGCACGAACTTTGAAAATATTTTGCTCAGTAAAAGAAGCATGATGCACAAAAAGCATTTATTATTAAATGCCATTATATGAAATATCCAAAAGCCAATTCTATAGTAACATAAAATAATGTCTTTCTATTACTGGGGGCAGGAATGGATAGTGACTTTAAATTGCCACAAGTTTTCCTTTTAAGGTTATGGAAATGTTCTAAAATTACATTGTGGAGATGGTCTTATAACTCTGTAAATATACTGAAATTCATTGTGTTATAAATTTGAAAGAGGTTAATATTATAGAGTTTGCATGACATCACATAAAAGTATTAAAAATTTACTGAGATACTACCTTAGATCAGGCAATTCGCAGGTGTACAAGATATAAAGGCCAAAAAAATTAGCATTTATTCTGTGGGTTTACTGTTTAGTGTGTAGAGACAGACACAAAAGCAAAGCAATGTATTTAAATGCTAAAGTGACATCATAAGCATATTTATAATCAAATAGTTAATTTAAAAAGTGTGGTTGTTTCTGTATTTGGTGACAGATTTGTGATAATTGTGTACTGAAAGTGTCTATATTTGTAATTATAAGTATGTAATTTAATCTTACTATGTTTCTATGTATATAGGGAAGAAAATTAGAAGGTGAAATTTGAGTAATTGTGTTAGATTACCAAATGTATACTTCGCAAAGAAGTAGTACAATTTACTTGCTCAATTATAGTAGTGGGTGAAGACCAAGGTCAGTTCAGTCACAGGAGTAAAGTTTTTCAAATATAGCACATGAGTTCATCCAGATACATTAAAGTACGAACGCATAAACAACTGTCAGAGAATTTCTTATTAAGCACATGACAGAATTCCTTGGTTTAAAATGTGACTTAATTTGTGTTCAGCAGTAAATATTGACTCTGAAAACAAATTCAGCATACTAATTGCTTTGTGTTAGTACTTAGACTCTCCTAAACTCCAAGTGCAAATGTATGTAAATTAGGCAAATTATTCTTTCAAACTAATTGCCTAGTGATACTTGACTAAACCACAACATAATGTGTCTTGTGCTCATCTGTATCACAAAATATTTATATTATGTGAACATACTCTCCAAATCACTCATCAGTTAATCTATTTGTTCATTCATTCACTCATTTGTTCATTCATTCACTTAATCGCTTATTAATTCATTTAGTTGATGTAACTTATGTTTATTCTGAACATTTTCATTGCCATACGTTCAGAATATTTATCTTAAAAAGACTATCACAATTATTATACATTTTTTAATATGTATGTGTTTATGTATCTATAATTATATATGGGTTTATATATATAATACATATATATGGATTTGTATATATAATACTATATATATATTTATGTATTCATATATTTATATACAGAGAGAGACAGAGAGAGAGGGGCAAAGACAGAGCAAGCAGAAACATTTTTCACAGTGCATTCAAAATAGCTTTTTTATTTTTAAACATATTATATCATTAATTCCACTGCTCAAAAAGCGCCAATGGGTTCCTTCTGAAGTCAGAGTAAAATCCAAAGTACTAGTTATATGACATGGGTTATCTTGTACCACTCTACCCCTTGCTCATTCTCTTCATATTCACTGATCTACTTGATTCTTCTTAAAACAACACCTATGGTCACAGCCTTTGCACTTGTTGATCTGATATAAATGCTGTCAAAGATATCTACATGGCCCTTTACCAAATTTCCTGAGGATCCTTCATTAAACATGTTAATTAAAATAGATCTAACTTATCTCTCCTTACCTCTTAACATGTTCTGTTGTTTTTTCCTTTTATCTATCTCAAAATGTAATAGGAAAATATACCAGTCCACACGGGTAGCATGTATAGCATGGGTAGCAAAGCATTATTTTGCTGTATTATTACAAGAGAACCAGTTATCAGCTAATAATGGAATCGGTCTTTTAGACTTTGGCCTGGGTGACACTTGAGTCAAAGAAGCCAATGCAGGTGTCTTAGCGTCATATATGACACACGTTTCACATATAGTGAAATGTTGTAAGTATTCTGCAAGACATAATTTGTTGGTGTAACTGAACTATTTTATGGATTAACTATTTTCTTTGAATTTTTGTTGCTTCTGTTGTTAGACTTCTACCTTTGACAATCACCTTGACTTCCATGTTTTTGAAGTTGGTGGGTATGCATTGTATGAAAATTACCCTGCTCAATTTATTCAGACTGGTTAAAAATAAGAGGGATTACTCTGCTCATTTGCATATGCATGAGTGCTACGTTTTATTACAAAAGAATAAAAAGGAAATAGAAATTTAAAAGTTAGGGTACATATTATTAGTTGTCTAATAGCATATAGCATTTAAGGAGGATTTTTCTTTTATCCTAGGGCTCCTGGTTGGCCTGTGAATCAAAGACTGAGAACCCAGTCTGTAGAGCCTACTGACACAACTTTTATAGAGCAATCTGAATTTTGATTATATTGGTTTAATGTACTTGTATGGATTTATAGGTACAAAGTATTTGATTGATTAAACCATAGTCTTTCTTAAGCTGCTAGCAGATAATAAAGGGCTATTTGACTTTGAGTGGATATTTTCTATTAGACTTTCAATCTCTCTAAAAGGACCTCAAAGTTTCTCTAGTGGAATGAAGGCAATTGCTATATGGTCCTTAAAGCAAATTGGAGTGCTTTCTCCAATTTACTTATGCTTAAAACTGCTATAAAGATTCTCCTGGACTTTTAAACCTTGGTTTCTTATATATATGATAATTTATTTTGTTCAAGAATAAACTTCACATAAAGGCGCCTGAGTGGCTCAGGAGGTAGAGCACACAAATTTTGATCTCACTGTTATGAGTTCAAGCCCCATGTTGGACATGGAGCCTACTGACTTAAAATAAGAATAAACTTCTTCTAAAATATATAAAGTTACCTAGTATTATAGAATATATTATTTCAAGATTTCTGCTGGATTTATCTACTAAAGGTATATTCTTCAAATTTTAAAGATACTTTAAAAGCCTTATTGTTTGGGGCACTTGGGTGGCTCAGCTCGCTGGTTAAGTGTCCAGACTCTTGATTTTGGCTCAGATCATGGTCTCATAGTCATGAGATAGAGCCTTGAGTCAGGCTCCAGTGTGGTTCTTAAGGTTCTCTCTCACCCTATCTCTCTGCCTCTCATTCTCTCAAAAAAAAAAAAAAAAAAAAAAAAAAGCAAGCCTTATTGCCAAGAACACTAATACAATCCCTGCTCCTATAGGCTGGGGTAGATTAAAGGTGAAAGTAGAAAGTTTTTAATAGGTCTTCTTCACCGGTACGATTTTGGTGGCATTGTATATTTACAAAGAGTATAGTAATGACATTAGTGGTACATTGTAAAAAGCCATCAAGTCAATTTTATCAGGTAAATTTGGAAGGATATTATTCCCCCCCCAAAAAAATGCTATTTTCGCTTGCGCAGAAATGTGCTACTATTGTTTTATTCTAATATTCTTTCAAGGATGCCTTTCCATGCACACACAAAAACAGAGTTTGAGTGTGACTTGTGAATTTTTGATCACCTGGCTGAGGTTCTACTATATTTATTTTGTTGCTTAAACTATTTCTGGCTTTGGCCATTGCAGTTGCTTTCATTTGGCTTCTATGTCTCTTTGACATACACCCATCCTCGTAAATTTTCTTTGAGTATTGCTTTTCTTTGTGGCATAAGATGTGCCAGGCTTATCTTGTATGTTTCCTGCCCCAGTGCTAGAACCAGGCATTTCTCCAGGGATCCCTGATTTCCTTTATTAGGGAATGGTATTAGGCCATATTCTGAGTGTTAGTTGTGCTTGTTGCTCTTGGGATAGCATTGCTTCTTTGACTTTTTTCAGCTGACAGACAAAAAATATGTGTGTATACTATCCCATATATGTATATAACACGTAAGTATTTTTATACGTGGTCATCGGTAACTATATTAAGCTATACCTGACTTCAAAATGATGTCATCTACTCTAATCCATTACCATACAGATCACTTTGGCCTCCTTCCCTTGCTTATGTCTATTCCATCCCACTTTAACAGCGAGAATCCTATGGACTATTCGTTTATTTGTTTAATTTAAAAAATCACACACAATTGATGCAGAACTGTTAACTCATACCCCTGGTGAAGACAACTTTATCAACTAGACTCTAATTGTTATATATGATTCCTTATGCTTTTATTTTTATAGACCCCACTCATTTCCAAAATACCACATAAGTACCTTTTGCCTTGATTCTCTTCAGTGCCAATACTAAATAATGACAGCACTAAATGCAGTAAGAATGAGGAGAAAACAGATCACTTGTGCATCGCTGAGAATGTAAAATGTACTGCTACTCCAGAAAACAATTCGGAAGTTCCTTATAAAAATAAAGATAGTTACTTCATGACTCAATGATTGCACACTTAAGTATTTATCCCAGAGAATAAAAAAATACACAAAACCTGTCCATGGATGTCCATAGCAGTTTTATTTATAATAGGCAAAAACTGGTAACAACGTAGTCGTCTTTTAATGAAAGAATGGTTATACAACCTATGGTAAAAATCATATATACTATGAAATTCTCTTTAGCAAAAAATAGAAGAGACAGAAAGAGAGATACAAAGATGGAGATGGAGATGCGAGAGACAGAGGGAAAGAAAGAAAGAAAGAAAGAAAGAAAGAGAAAATGCAATGGACATTCAAAAACTTAAATGAATAACACGATTATTTTGTGTGGTTATAAAAACAATATAGGAGGGATCTTTGTAGTGATAGAAGTTTGCAGTATCTTTTTTTAAATTTTTAAAAATGCTTTACGTATTTTAGAGAGAGTGGGAGTCAGAAAGGGGCAGAGAGAGAGGGAGACACAGAATCCGAAGCAGGCTCCAGGCTCCAAGCTGTCAGCACAGAGCCAGATGTGGGGCTCGAACTCACAAACCGTGAGATCATGACCTGAACCGAAGTTGGACGCTTATTCGACTGAGCCACCCAGGCACACCTGCAGTATCTTGACTGTAGTGGTACATACCTGAATCTAGAAATGTGATAAAATTGCATAAAACAAGACAGACAGAGACACACACACACACACACACACACACACACACACACACACACACACAAGTATATGTTAAACTAAGGAAATCTAAATAAAGTGTGTGGATATATCAAAGTAAATATTCTGGTTATGATATGGTATTTAGTTTTGCAAGATGTTACCATTAGGGAAACAGGATAAAGGGTATATGAGAGCATCTTGTATTATAATTTATAACTACATGCAAATTTATACTTCTCTATAAAATTTAATTTAAAAATTCAATTTCAAAAACTGCAAGGATAAAAAACATTTCTCTAAGGACTAATATCATGGCAAAAGGTTTTGTGCCCTTGATAAAGATATTTTACAAAAATTTAAAGAGAGAGTCTCAAATGCACATTGAAAGTGAGGGCATGGAGACCCATCTGTCATGATAATGGACCTCAAAAAGAAGACAGAGTATCCATACTTATACCATAAAAACTAGATTTTAAACCAAAGACTGTAACAAGAAATGAAGAAGGGCATGATAACATAATAAAGGGGTCTATCCATCATGAAAATCTAATAATTGTAAATATTTATGGCCCTAACTTGAAGAACCGAAATATATAAATCAATTAATAATGAACATAAAGAAATTCATTGATAATAATATAATAATAGCAAGGGACTTTAACACCCCACTCACAGTAATAGAAAGATCATTTAAGCAGAAAATCAACAAGGAAACAATGACTATGAATGATACACTGGATCAGATGGACGTAACAAATATATACAGAACATTTCATCCTAAAGCAGCAGAATACACATTCTTTCAAATTATTTTTAATGTTTATTTATTTTTGAGAGAAAGAGAGAGAGCATGAGCAGGGGAGAGGTGGAAAGAGAGGGGGGAAGAGGAACCAAATCAGGTTCTGTGCTGACAGCAGTGAGCCCGATGTGCGGCTTGAACTCAAGAACTTGAGACCATGACCTGAGTCAAAGTCAGACACTTAAATGACTGAGCCACTTAAGCACTCCCACATTCTATCTGAGTGCAAATGGAACATTCTCCAGAAGACATCACACACTGGGTCATAATTCAGCCCTCAACCATTACAAAAATATTGAGATCATACCATGCATATCATACCACAACACTATGAAATGAAGTCAACCACAAGAAAAAATTTAGAAAGAATGCAAATACATGGAGCTTAAAGAACTTCATACTAAAAATGAATGATTAACCAGGAAATTGAAGAAGAAATGAAAAATACATGGGAACAAGTGATAATGAAAACATGATAGTCCAAAACCTTTGGAACGCATCAAAGCAGTCCTAAAGGGAAGTACAGATCTACATCAAGAAGCAAAAAAAAATCTCAAATACACAAACTAATAACATTACACCTATAGGAATTAGAAAACAAAATGAAACAAAAACAAAAAACAGCAAATAAAGCCAAAGCCAGCAGAAGAAGGGAAATACAGATTAGAGAAGAAATAAAAGATACAGAAACAAACAAACAAACAAACAAAAAAACCACAGTAGAACAGATCAAAGAAACTAAAAGCTGGTTCTCTGAAAGAATTAAGAAAATTTATAACCCCCAGCCAGACTTATCAAAAAGAAAAGAGAAATGACCCAAATAAATAAATCACGAATGAAAAAGAAGGGATCAGAACCAACACCACAGAAATACAAACAATTATAAGAGAATATTATAAAGCATTTTATGCCAACAAATTGGGCAATCTGGAAGAAATGGATAAATTCCTAGAAACATACAAACTACCAAAACTGAAACAAGAACAAATAGAAAATTTGAACAGACCCATAAACAGCAAAGAAATTAGATCAGTAATCAAAAACCTCCCAACAAAAGACCAAGGTCAGATAGCTTCCGAAAAAAATTCTACCAGGAAGTTAAAGAAGAGTTAATACCTATTTTTCTCAAACTGTTCCAAAACATAGAAGTGGAAGGATAACTTCCAAATTTATTCTACAAGGCCAGCATTGCCTTGACTCCAAAAACAGACAAAGACCCCAGTAAAAAAAAGAAATACAGGCCAATATCCCTGACGAACATACATGCAAAAATTCTCAACAAGATACTAGTAAATTGAATCCAACATTACATTAAAAGAATTATTCACCATGATCAACTAGGTTTTATTCCTGAGCTCCAGGGGTGGTTCAATGTTCACAAATCAATCAACATAATAAGCACATTAATAAAAGAAGTGATAACTATCATACAATCCTGTCAATGTATTTAAAAAAAAAAAGCATTTGACAAAATAGAGCATCAATTCTTGAGGAAAATCCTCAACATAGTAGGGCTAGAGGGAACATACTTGAACATCATAAAGGCCATATATGAAAGACAAATATCTTCTATTATCTTCAATGAGGAAAAACTGAAAGTTTTTCCTTTATGATCAGGAACAAGACAGGGATGTCCACTCACACACACATGTCCACTCACACTGTTATTTAACATAGTACTGGAAGTCCTAGCCTCAGCAATCAGACATCAAAAAGAAATAAAAGGCATCCAAATCATCAAGGAAGAAGTCAGACTTTCACTATTTGCAGATGACATGATTCAACTCTATGTAGAAAACCCAAAAGACGCAACCAAAAAGATTGCTAGAACTAATACATAAATTCAGCAAAGTTTCAAGATGCAAAATCAATTATAGAAATCTGTTGCATTTCCATAAACCAATAATGAAGCAGCAGAAAATAAAAACAAGGAATCGATCTCATTTACAACTGCACCCAAAACAATATGATACCTAGGAATAAATCTAACCAACAAGATAAATATCTGTACCTGAAAACTATAGAACACTTATGAAAGAAATTGAAGAGGACACAAAGAAATGGAAAAACATTCTGTGCTCATGGATGGAAGAACAAACATTGTTAAAATTTCTATGCTACCCCCAAAAAACTACACATTTAATGCAGTCCCTATCAAAACACCAAGAGCATTTTTCACAGAGCTAGACCAAACTATCCTAAAATTTGTATGGAACCACAAAAGACTTCCAATAGCCAAAGCAATCTTCAAAAGGAAAAGCAAATCTGAAGGCATCAGGATTCCAGACTTCAAATTATGGTACAGAGATACAGTCATCAGGAAAGTATGTTACTAGCACAAAAACAGACACATAGATCAATGGAACAGAATAGAAAACCCAGAAATTGACCCACATCTATTTGGTCAACTAATCTTAAAGATAGCAGGAATGAATAGCAATGGGAAAAAGTCTCTTCAACAAATGGTGTTGGGAAAACTGGACAGCAACATGCAGAAGAATGAAATTGGACCACTTTCTTACACCAACCACAAAAATAAATTCAAAATGGATGAAAGACTTGAATGTTAGACAGGAAACCACCAAAATCCTAGAGGGGAACAGAGGCACAATCCATTTCACTTGGAGCAACTTCTTTACTAGACTGTCTCCTGAGGCAAGGGGAACAAAAGCAAACATGAAGTATTGATAAAGTCCTTCTGTGCAGAGAAGGAAACAATAAACTAAAAGACAAGCAATGAGAGAAGATATGATATATCTGATAAAAGGTTGGTATCCAAAATCTATGAAGAACTCAAACTCAACACCCCAAAAATAAACGAGCCTGTTAAGAAATGAGCAGAAAACATGAATAGACCTTTTTCCAAAGAAGATATTCAGATGGTTAACAGACACATGAAAATATGCTCAACATCAATCATTGTTGTCAGGGAAATGCAAATCAAAACAATGAGATACCACTGCACACCCCTGTCAGAATGGCTTAGATTAACAACACAAGAGACACCAGGGCTAGCAATGATGCAGGGAAAGGGGAATCCTCTCCTCTTACACTGTTGGTGGGAATGCAAACTGGTACAGCAATTCTGCAGAATGGAGGTTCCTCAAAAAGTTAAAAATAGAACTACCCTACTATCTAGCAATTGCACTATGAGGTATCCACCCAAAGGATACAAAAATACTGATCTAAAAAGGCATATGGATCCCGATGTTTATAGCAGCATTATCAAAAATAGCCAAACTATGGAAAGAGCCCATATTATATATATAATATGTATATATAATACATATACAGTGGAATATTACTCACCCACCAAAAAGAATGATGTAGATGGAGCTAGAGTATGTTATGTTAAGTGAAATAATCCAGTCAGAGAAGGGAAAATACTATATGATTTCACTCATATGTGGAACTTAAGTAACAAAACGGATGAACATATGGGAAGTAAAAAAAAAAAGGAGGGAATCAAACCATAGGAGACTTAACTACAGAGAACAAAGTAAAGGCTAATGGAGGGAGTGGGTGGGGGATGGGCTAAATGAGTGATGGGTATTAGGGAGGGCACTTGTGATGAGCATAAGTTATATGTAAGTGATGTTATATGTAAGCTACATGTAGTGATGAATCACTAAATTCTACACGTGAAACCAATTTTACCATATATGTTAGCTAAAACGAGTTTAAATAAAAACTTGAGAAAGAAAAGAAATAGTCTACAAGTTAACCCCAAAATGGCTGAAGGATATGAACAGTTCACACATAAAAAAAAAAAAGGGTGAATATCGTAAACCTATGAAAATATTGTTAAGCCCATTCCTAATCAAATAAATAAAATATTCCAGGGCACACATTAAAATAATTACATTCAATGTACACAGAAAAAAATGAGAATTAAAATATAATAATAGAAATAAATATTATTACTATGAAGCAAATAGGAAAAGAAAAATAAAATAACAAAAATCATATTGGAAATTTAGAAAACAAACAGCAAGACAATAAATTTAAATATAAATCTATCAGAAGATATATTAAATGCAAATTTTCTAAACTCTTTCTAAAATGCATACATTTTCAGACTATAGTAATGAAAAACTAAACTACATTTACTGCTCTTTATAAACACACATAGAATTTATACAACACACCCACATACATTAGGATGCAGAAAGCCTGAAAATAAATATTCAAAAAAAGATTTTGTATGCAAACATTAAAAGGTGGCAAAGATGGCTATCTAAATATTAGATAAAATTTAAGGCCAAAAAATACGGGTGGTAACGAGATGTATTATTTTGATTCAAAATATTTCTTGTATAAGATGTAATAATCCTAAAGATTATATACCTAATAAGAGTATTTTTCAAAAAAAAAAAAAAAAAGGAAGGCTTGACAGAACAAATGCTTGGGAAAGAAAAATCCACAGTAAGTATTTTAACATACCTCTTTTAAAAACTGATAAAACACGCAAACAAAAGATCAATAAAAACATAGAAATTTACATAACATGGTTAAGTGCTGATGTATTTGAGATATGTGGAATACCATATCCAACATCTGCAAAATATATTCTTTTCAAATGCATGTTGAAATTAACATGTTCGAATATAAAACCTGTAGTAACCAATATCAAAACCTTGAAATCACCTCTGTGTATGTTTTCTTAATATGTACAATCGCACTAGAATGCAAATTAGAACGCTAACTGGAAAATCTCCAATGGTTTAGAAACTGAGCTACACAAATCTACATAACCTATGGGTCAAAGAAGAAATCAAATATGAGTGAGCAAATGTTTTCAATGTAATGGTTATGAAAATCAACATATTAAATATTGTGGGGTCTACATAGATAAAGCATGTCTAGGAGATTGTTTTTTAAAAGCAAAGAATGGGAACTGCTTCAAGCATTATTTATTCATTAACTAGATAAATAAACTGTGACATGTTCATGCAATGGGATACCACAGTATTGAAAATAAATGAAAAGTTTGTATACACAATTCTATGAATAAATATCACAGACATAATACTGAGGGTAACAGCCAGATGTATCACAACACTAACCTTATTATATTCGATTTATATTAAGTGCAAAATGGTAGAAGTCAGAACAGTGGCTGTCCTTAAAGCTGTACAGCTGGAAAGTAGCCTCAAGGAGCCTTCCAGGATGCTGGGACTGTATTATATCTTGACAAGGGTGGTGTTCACATGGTGAACATATGTGAAAATTCATACATATGTATATATATAAACTCTACAAGCTGTACACTTAAGATTTATGCATTTTACTACGTGTAAATTGAACTTCAATAAAAAATAATGCTAACTACTCTATCACACAATAGCTCATTCATCGACCTGAAAATTCAATGGTGATAACATCCTCTTTTTGTGAGACTACAAAATAGTATATCTCATATATTACTGCTGAGAGTGTAAATTGGCACAAACTTCCTGGAGGGGAATTGGCAGTATATATAAAATTACACAGGTATATACAACTTCTCCCAGCAACTTTATGTCTGGGGATTTATCTTATGGAATTTCTTATACAAGTGAAATGATACATGTACTAGTTTATTCATTTTAACCTTGTCTGAAACAGCAAAATATTCTCAGAACCCAAATATGTAGTAATAGAGAATTGATTAAATAAATTGTGGTATATCCACAAAAGTAGTAACATGCACTGCAAAAGAAAAGTATAAGGACACACTATAGAAGATACTGAATTTTCTCCAAGATAGACTGTTAAACAACTATGTGGGAAACAGTGTCAGGTGTCCTACCTCCTTTACTAAAAACAAGTGATGGGGATTACGGTGTTCACTTATTGTGATGACCACTGTGTGTTTTAAGTGTTGAATCACTAAATTATACACCTGAAATTAATATTACACTGCATGTTAACTAACAGGAATTTAAATAAAAACTTTTTTAAAATGTGTATTTATTTTTTAGAGAGAGAGAGACAGACAGACAGATAGACAGACAGACAGACAGACAATGAGCACGAGCAGGGAAAGGGCAGAGACGGAGGGAGACACAGAATCTGAAGCAGGCTCCAGGCTCCAAGCTGTCAGCACAGTACCGGACACAGGGCTCAACCCCACAAACTTTGAGATCATGACCTGAGACAAAGTCAGACGCTTAACAGACTAAGCCACCCAGGCGTCCCTAAATAAAAACTTTTTTTTAACTTTTTAATGTTTATTTTTGAGAGAGAGAGACCAAGTGTGAGATGAGAGAGTGGGGAGACACAGAATCTGAAGCAGGCTTCAGCTCTGAGCTGTCAGCACAGAGTCCAATGTGGGGCTCATACCCACAAACCGTGAGATCACGACCTGAGCTGAAGTTGGATGCTTAACTGACTGAGCCACCCGGACAACCCCCCTAAATAAAAAGTTTTAAAAAAGTAAAGATAAGGAGTTATTTCTATGCTTCCAGAAACATTAATACTGCAAGAATACAAAAAAAAAAAAAAAATGATTATCAGTGAAAGGGGGCATTTAAATTTATAGATTATTTTGTTAGTCATGTGAATATATTCTCCATTCAAAGGTATTTTAAATGAAAATAGAGGACACTGCCCAGGGCACAGATACCAGGTTTAAGTACATTGAACAGGTAAAAAGCCTGTCTATAGTATATGTCAGCAACTATGTGCCTCACGGAGACATCTCCACCTACCCTGAGTATAATAGTACATAATATTTCCCCTTTTGAATATCCAAACAGAGCTTCAGAATTCCTTTAATCATAAGAATAATAATTTATAATAAAGCAAATATGAAAATATTTGACATTACTGATGTATTAATAGAGAAGGGCTCTACAGACTGGGTGTAGCATGTACTAGTTTGCTATCTTGTCTATTCATGTTTTTAATGTTTACTTATTTATTTTGAGAGAAAGAGAGAGTGCCCACATGCACACACACGAGTTGGGGAGGGTAAGAGAGAGAGGGAGACACAGAGAATTCCAAGCAGGCGCCATGCTCAGTACAGAGTGTGCAATGTGGGTCTGGATCTCTAGACCGTGAGACCACGACCTGAGCCAAAATCAAAAGCAGGACACTTAAGCGACTGAATCACCCAGGCACTCCCAATTGTCTAGTATTCTTCTTCTTTTTTTTAAATATTTATTTATTTATTTTGAGAGAGGGAGGGAGGGACAGAGAAGGAGAGAATCCCAAGTAGGCTCTGTGCTATCAGCCCACAGCGAGGCGTGGGGCTTGAACTCAGGAACTGTAAGATCATGATCAGAGCTGAATCCAGAGTCAGATCTTTAACTGACGGAGCCACCCAGGCACCCTGTGTTCTTAATGTTAGATTTTATGTTACCGTCCTTCTCCTCCTCATTAATCAGGGCAGCTGCATGCATTCAGCAGGTTGTGTCCTGCCCTAATCGGTAGCAGGAGAAGAAAACAATCCATGTTTTGCTCTCCCAGCTTAGTACCTCTGATTTAGGGTTACAGAATGAGAGACAATGCCATTTCCTTCACAAAAAGTTGCTATCTAATAATCATGACTTACTTTCATAAGGCTGCTTCTGCATAATTTAGCATAGTGGAGATGCAGTATTTGAAGAGAGACACAGAATAACTAATGATTAAGAAATAAAATTAGTTCCATATTTGGTTTAAAATTACTTTTATCGAGGCATAGTTTATAAAAAGTATACAAACCTTGAGGGTACGTGAAAACAGCCACATTCTGTGTTAATACCACCCAAATCAAGACATTGAAAATTTTTATCACTCCGAAAGATCTTTCATGTCCTTTCCAGACCAAGCCCTGCTACATGAGTAAGCATATTCTGATTTTTATCAGACCACTTAATTTATCATCCCTTTTCTTGAGAGAAGGCTAATCTTCGAGGGTTCTATCTGTAATCATTGCAGAGAGGCAGTTAGTTATAATCAAAGAGTAAAAAGGCTTCTGGTTTCTGCATAAGCATAAGAAAAAGGAAAAGAAAAAACAAAACAAGCCCCCATCCTTACATGGAAAACAAACAAACAAACAAAAACACAACAGGCATCTAAGTATTGGCCTTTTTTAGTGAAACCTAAGAGAATGTGTTCACAGGACAGTCTTCCAAATATGGAAAGACAGACGCTGGCAGGCAGACACAGAAATTAAAAATTTGAGTCCCAGGACAGAACTGTCAGACTGGTAAGGTCATTAAACTAGAAATTATAAGAAATTGCTGGAGGCTAAGTATAGGCTGAAGTGAGAGTGGGAAGCTCCCGGGAGATGCACACATAAGGAGACTGCCACCCTTTTATAGAAGCAAGGCAAGGTACAGTTATGAAAACAGACCCTTACTGGGAATGTTCAAAGACTGAGCAACACAAGTCTGCTGGTTAGTATGTTCCTGCATATATGCTTACCAAACAACTCAGCTATCTTGCTGTTATTCATCAAAATGATTTTTAAAATTATGTACACACAAAAACCTAACTGCAAATGCATACAGCAGGTTTATTCTTAATCATCAAAACCTGGAAGCAACTAAGATATCCTTATATAGATGTCCTTGAGTGGATAATAAAACTATAACAATTAGAAATGGTGGGTGACAATGGAGCTGACTTACTGGTATCAATAGAATGTTTATGTCCACCCCAAATTCTTATATTGAAGCCCTGGTGTCCAGCGTGGAGATATTTGGAGCTGCGGCCCTTAGGAGGGAACTAGGTTTATCTGAGGTCAAGAGAGTTGAGAGCCATTAGAAGAAAAGATTAAAGAGCTTGTGCACATGCTCTCTCTTTCTCTGTCATGTGAGTATTCCATAAGGTCCCTTTCTGTCAACCAGGAAAGAGACTCTCACAGAAAAACCAGGCGCCCTGACATCCTGATCTTGGGCTACCAGCCTCTAGAATTGGTTGACATTTAAAATATGAGGAGTCTGAGAGGAGGAAAAAAATTCCATAAAAACAGCTAAAGTCATATTCCTAAATCTATGAATCTTCAGCAACTAGTCACAGACATGTTCCTTTTCTTGATGAAGTATGATATTGTTTCTGTAGGCAAACAAGTTTTTTATCTTCTAATATGGCTACAACATTTAAATTATCAACATGCTAAAACACAGTTTCTTAAGGAAGATCATTATATAAAGACAACAAAACAATTAGTACTTTACTATAGAATCTACTCTGAGTGCTCCTTTAGATCTTTCTGATGTTTGGAAACCTGTGTTTTTCCCTAGTATGGAAATCTTGTAATAGTCCCCCTCAAGCTTTTAAGCAATACATACTAAAGTGAATGGTAAATGTAATCATTTAAATTACCTAACTCAAAATTTTATTTTTATAAGGTTTAATATAGAAGTTGGAAAATTCAAGAAATAAGCTATATTCAAGAAAAGGGATATATAAGGAAATATAATATCCAAATTAAACAATTTTTGCAAAATATTCCTTTGCTTATTTTATTTTGTAGTATTCTAAAATAATTTCAACTCCTTTAATGGCCCCCTTGGAATTTGTTTTGAATAAAAATAATTCCTGTCAATTATTTCCCTAAATTTTTATGTTTTTCATACTTATGTGATGATTACAAAAACAGTAATAGGAAAATAGGGCAGAACAGCTATTTGCTGGGGAAAATACTGCAAAAAATCGAAAAACAATTTTAAGCTATAAATGGAGTTCTATTAAGAGAAGTCCAAAGAAAGGTAGATATGAAATGTTCACAGCCTATAAATTTTCAAAATTAATATGCCCTTATGATTCCTATTAACCCAGCAGTGTCACCATTCCCAATGGAATATGCAATAATATTTCCTACTCTGTGCACATAAAGATTTTGGAAAGTTTCATCTAATCTAATTCTACAGAAACTTCCAAAATATTATGACTGAAAAGTTTTGTGTTAAGGTAGTAAGTGTTCGTTATAAATGCAATTTTATTGCAATATCTTGTAGATTCATTTCTTTCCCTAAAAGAAGGGAATGGGTATAATTTCTATAGGTAACAATATCTAGAGACAAATAATATCTAGGGAAATTATTATTACTATTTTCTGTGCATTCGTAACATCTAACTAGATATATTCCCTTACATACATGTTAATACATGCACACACACAATGCAGGTTATGAGGGTTTTTTTAAGTGTATTTATGTATTTTGAAAGAGACAGCATGAGTGGGGGAGGAGTAGAGAGAGAGAGAAAAAAAATCCTAAGCAGGCTCCACGCTGTGCCAGATGCAGGGCTCAAACTTTCAAAACCAAGAGATCATGACCTGAGCCAGAACCAAGAGTAGGAAACTCACCTGACTGAGCCACCCAGGCACCCCATAACATGAATTCTTTTAAAACATACTTGCTAAGATTCTCTTACTAGCACTAGTAGAGAATTTCTTCCAGCACTGGAGAATACAACAATGAACAAGATGGCTAAAACCCCTCCCTCCTCCATTCAGTGAGCGGATAATATACAAAACAAATAAGTGACACATGCTAGTAAGAAAAATAAAGCAGGAAATGAACTTAAGGAATGAATTAAGGTCAGAAAGTGTTTAATTTTTTTTTCCCAGAGCTTTTCTAACAAAGAGGGGATGAATTTCATACCATGGTTTAGATTTAAAAAATATATATTAATGATTGGTTTTGTTTTGCCTTGTTTGGGTCACTTGCTTAAACTTTGGACCAATTTACACTTGTCATATGCCTAGGAAACAAAGGAAAACTGGGTATCAGTTTTCTCTACCTCAAGTGGACAGTATATGTTCTTTTAACTTTATAATTTCCTTTAGTAAAATGTATTCATTTTGTCATATATAATATTTTAGTTTTTTATTTAATTTTATTGCAAAATATTTTATTTATAATTTTTTTACATTTATTCTTGAGAGAGAGACAGAGCACAAACAGGGGAGGGGCAGAGAGAGAGGGAGACAGAGAATCCAAAACAGGTTCCAGGCTCTGAGCTATCAGCACAGAGCCCAATGCAGGGCTCGAACTCCAGAACTGTGAAATCATGACCTAAGCTGAAGTCGGATCCTTAACCAACTTGAGCCACCCAGGCACCTCAAATGAAAAATATTTTATAATGTCTTTTAATTTGCAGATTTAATATTTTTCCTTTTATACAGTTTTTTTTTTCTTAAATTTTCTAGTCCTCTTTCATTTTATCACATTTAATAATTGAAACACTGAAATTTAGAGACCAGCTTATGGCTTTTTTTTTTAGTACAGTGTTATTTTTTCCCTAATATTGATCATTTTTTAATTACAAAGTAACCTTTTGGTTATTAGAGAAACTGATTGAATTAGTGCTCTCAATTCATCAGCCCTCTCTGTATCCTTTGCCACCTGAGCTGTACTCTTCTTTCTGCTGGAATGTTTATGACTTGCCCCTTGCCCTTGATGTTTCCTTAATTTGTAATTATCTTCTTCTACTGTATTGGTTTCCTTCCCAGCGTTGCCATAACAAAGTACCACAAACTGGGTGACTTAACACAACAACAATTTATTGTCTCACAAGCTAAGAGTCTAGAAGTCCAAAATCACAGTATCAGCAGGTCCAGGCTCTCTCTGAAACTCTCGGGGAGCATACTTCGTTGTCTTTTCTACGATTCTAGTGGTTTGTGAGCAATTGTTGCGGTTCCTTGGTGTGCAGCTGCAGCACTTCAATCTCTGCCTCTATGGTCATGTGGCATTCTTGCCTTTGTGCCACAGTCTTGTTCTTCTAAGGACACTGGCCAGATTGGCTCAGGGCTTATCCTAATGACTTCACATTCATTTGATCGTGTCTACAAAGATTATTTCCAAATAAGATCACATTCAGAGGGTCAGAACTTCAGCCTAAGTTTTTGGGGACAAAATTCAACCTATAACACCCAAATATGGACATGACTTCCATTTTTGTATCCTTCATTCTCTACTCAAATTTTACTTCATCAGAGTGATTATTACTAATAAAGTAATAATCTCTTATAAAATAAACTTTTACATTCTGTACTTTCAGTCTTGTCTATTTTTTATTTTTCAGGTATTTATACTTAACTGACAAAAGATTTATTTCTCATTTTGCTTATAAACTATTTTGTGTCTGTCCCCATTAAGCAGTGAGTATCATGAGAGGAGATATATCACCAATTTTATTGATTGTTCTGTCCCCAGAAACTTGAACAGGGCCTGGAAAACAGTAGGTGTTCAAGAAATATTTATGAAATTAATGAATGAGTGAATTTAGTTACTAATTTATTCAAACGGCTCATTGTACAGGTGACTCTTGAACATGCAGGGGTTAGGGGCACTGACTTTCAAACAAACAAGAGTAAAAAGAGTATAACTTTTTACTCTCCAGAGTGCCTGGGTGGCTCGGTTGGTTAAGCGTCTGACTTCGGCTCAGGTCATGATCTCGTGGTCTGTGAGTTTGAGCCCCGCGTTGGGCTCTGTGCTGACAGCTCAGAGCCTGGAGCCTGTTTCAGATTCTGTGTCTCCCTCTCTCTCTGCCCCTCCCCTGTTCACGCTCTGTCTCTCTCTGTCTCAAAAATAAATAAACGTTAAAAAAAAAATTCCAGTAACTTTTTACTCTCCAGATCTTTACTACTAATAGTCTACAGTTAACTGGAAGGCTTACCAAAAACATAAAATTGATTAACACATATTTTATATTTTACATGTATTATGTAATATATTCTTACAATACAATAAGCTAAAAATATTAATAAGAAAAACCTAAAGAAGTGAAAATACATTACAGTATTGTACTGTAAAAAAAATCTGTATAAGTGGATCTGCACAGTTCAAACTTGTGATGCTCAAGGGTCAACTGTAGTTTCGTTCTTGTCTTCATAATAAAGGTATATGACTCAAGGCGTCAATACAGTAATAATAGTTTAAAAAAATGAAAAAAATGCACGATTTTAGTAATTTACTCTGTTGAATAATATTTAAACCATTTCCTTAGGTCTCTCTGACTAGGACAAAATTTTAGTTACTGGTTTTTTTTTTTTTCTCAAAGTTCTTTTGTAGATGAAATAACTTAGCATTCCAACTATTTGATACACTCATGGGATTGCTTTATATAATGCCAATTTTTTTTTATCCTTTCTTAACTTCAATTTGTTCTTTTGAATTTGTATTTGTATTTCTGACAGACTGGCTTCTTCTCTTTGGGCCACTGGGTACAATTCTATTTTAATCATGTTTCCTTTTTGCATAATACCCAGATTTGATGATGAAAAACAATTTCTTTGAAAAATATAGAGCAGATACTCTTGACTTAGCATGCAGCGTATTTTATTTGCTACTGCTAAATGGCTTTCTTTTTAAAATAAAATTAAAATGTTAGACTACAACATGTAGAAATCTGCTTTTGATGTTAATTAAAAATCAAGCAGGACATTTGCAGTGCATTTAAGTAATTTATAAGTTAGGCATAATTATAAATTGTGGACATTAAGGGAAATTATTTCTCAGTGAGTAGGATAATAGGTGAGTAAACATGTTAGATTCACGTGGTTTTTACATGTTATTTACAGCTTTTGTAAATATTGAACTCCTTGAAAATGAGTGGCTTTCTGCTATTATTTTTTGCTATATGCTGTTTCACAGTGTACAATGTAATACTAGTTCTTTCCAAAAGAAGGGATTAATCAAGTTTAATAGAGATGTTCCTTGTTCATCATTAAATTCATATGCACTCTAAAATATGTTCCTAAGTGAAAATGACTCTGTAATTTATTAGGAAATATATATATATTTGAATCCTTACTATGTGCAGGATTGACTTCATTAGTTGTTAATCACTATGTGCACAATAAGATTTCATGAACATTAAGAGGTATAAAAGTTTTCATATACACACACACATATAATATATATACATATTCCAAATCAATCAAGGTATTCTATTTTATTCTATCTGTCATTTTGAGACAACAGCAATGAAGTGTGCAGAATGGGATTAGTGTCTTCTTGCCAGAATGATGATAGCATATGGCATTAGTGCTTATAACTCATATTTTTGGGATCATCTAGAAGTCTGTGAAGCAGCTTTGCTGACCTTGGCTGGGTCAGTTTACACATAGGGATTCGGCCAGCTGTCTGCTGATTTACGATGGCCTCAGTTGGGCCTACTGAAGTAAATAATCGGTAGCCCACATATCTACACTGCTAGTGGGACTAACCTGGGCATGTATTTATGACAATAGCAGAAGTGCAAAAAAGGAGCAAATTCAATTGTACCTGTGTTTTCATAAGCCTTTATTTGTATCACATCTGCTAAAAACCCCTTGACCAAAGCAAGTCACAAGCTCACGGCAATGATTAGAGTAGGTGGAGACTTCAAAACCATATAGCAAGGGGGGCTGACGAAGAATTAGAGTCATTTTTGCAGCTTTCTGTAACACATTTGTCCCATGTAATTTAATTATGACCACTGTTGACAGATAGTACCAATAAGTTCATGGATTTCTGGTAAAACTGAATTTCCTAGATGAAATAAGCAAGAGTTGTTGTTGTTGTCTTTTTTTCTTTTGTTTGTTTTTCGTGTGGTTTTTGTTTTGTTTTGTGCTTTGTCTTTCCATCATGAAGGGCACAATTTGTAGATATGTCAAAATATCATTTAAACTAATTGGTATTTTGAAAGGATAATTATTAGGCCAGCTATAAGAACTTGTTATTTAATAAATTAACAAAGACAAATTCATAATAAAACATAACCAGCTTACTTGACAAATGTATCACCATATTACAAAATAACTTGCTTCCTTTGCAATCCTATGTATTGTATACAATTCTAACATTACTCTAAGAATGGATCTACAACCTTTAATTAGTTTGAAAAGTGGATTTATGGACCAACGAGAGTTAAGAAACTATACACTACATATGGTTTGAGTGCAGTCAGTTGCTCATTCTATCTTCATTCCCTTCTTGTAAAATTTAGAAGAGTATAATACACTGTGTTATCCAGAAACTTTTTATCTAACTAAAATAACTGAATCCTGATTCCATAAATGTTTCTCTCTCCTTCTCAGATCTCTTACCTTAATAATTAAATGTAAAATTTTAATATAGTAATTATACAACTAGGCATTTTAAATGTGTCAGTCACCATTGTTAATTCTTTCACTTATTAAACAAGCATTTCTCGAGCACCACTGCTATAGCTAAGCACTAAATTATAAGTTAGAGGTTAAATGATAACTAAGATGTAGAACCTGGTATCTAGAATTTAATAATTTAATAGTTGAAAATGAAAGAGGAATGCACAATTAAATATTGCTTTACATATGCTATCACAAAAATGACCTCAGAATGTTAGTCGGTATACTCTAACAATGATGCAAAGAGGCAAAGGTGTGGGGTCAATAAAATATGTCATGCTTCTATGACTTTGTACATGTTATGTCTTCTATGAAAACATTTCTACTTGTTGAAAGGATACTAATTATTAAAACTTAGTTCCATCCATGTTGCTACAAAAGGCCATGAGTCATACAGAGAAAGACAGATACCATATGTTTTCACTCTTATGTGGATCCTGAGAAACTTAACAGAATTCCATGGGGGAGGGGAAGAAAAAAAAAAGAGGTTAGAGAGGGAGAGAGCCAAAGCATAAGAGACTGTTAAAAACTAAGAACAAACTGAGGGTTGATGGGGGGTGGGAGGGAAGGGAGGGTGGGTGATGGGTATTGAGGAGGGCACCTTTTGGGATGAGCACTGGGTGTTGTATGGAAACCAATTTGACAATAAACTTCATGTTTAAAAAAAAGAATAAAAAGAGAAATAACTCAGGGAAGCAGATAAGTCACAAACCAAATAAATGAGAAAAAGCTATTAGTATTAAAAAAAACATAGTTCAAATGTCATATAGGTGATTCCTTTTCTCTTTGCAATCTCATAAGGTTTTGTTCATTATTCAATTTATCATATTTATTCACTAATGTTATCTCTAATGTTACCTAGACAATGAAAGAAGTTTGCGAGTTCAAGGACTTAGTTCTTCTTGTTTGTTTTCTTAATACTAATTCAGTATTTGATAATTCTTAATAGTAAGGAAGAGCCAAAGATTTTGAACCAAATTGAACAAATTCAAGTACTAGCCTCATAGTTTGCTAAATGTACAAGTTGGATAAGACTTTGTTTCTCTTTCTGCAGTAAAGACTTTGTAATAAAATCCATATTATACAGATATTCTAATGGCATATAAATTGTTTAGCATATTACCTATATAGAATAATGGTAATTAGCTATTATTGTCACATACTGTAAGAGCAGTAATACTGTCTTATGAATGTGTATGGAACATAATCTGTAAATGGCCAAAAAGAGATAAAAAAATGAAAATCTTGACTACAAATTCTGTATTTTACAGAATTAAGTAAGAAAATTATAATTTAAAATTATAGGTATCTAGAAAATTAATCTGTGTTAGAGTTTAATGATATTTCTGAAGGATATATTGCTAATATGCACTTGTTGAGTAATTGATACTGACACTAGAATCTTTACTTTTGTACTTAAATATAGAGATATATGAATCAAGTGACATAATAGAAGCACACAATGTAGATGATTATGTATTACTTGAAGATAATCAATCATTTTCCATACAGTTAAGTTGCCTTGAGGAATCAAAATGATAATCACATACATCTGTATCTTAGCATTTTCTTTTTTCTATTGTTAATCAATATCAGTTACCAGTTATAAATTATAATGCCCCAAATTATATTCTTACTATATTCGTGTTTAGCACATAGGGTGCATATTTAAAACTGGGCATGAATTATTTAAAATTTTTACTATTAATCATGATGTAGCAATGCATCAAGTTCTGTATTATTTCAATGTTTAATCTGTTTTATGTGCATGTATTTATTAAACAATATTAAAGTGAGATCATTTCATATCCTTAATATGAATATTTATCTTAGATACACACTGTTCAGAGTTTATATGAAGATGAAAAACAAGAAGCATCTGGGTTAAGTCAAAGCGTTAAACATGCATATGGAAACAATATTGTTATGTGATTTAAAATGTTATGACTTAACATCTTCACTGGTTTTATAAATCAACTAAATTATCTTATAGTTACTTTAGCATTTTCTGCCATTCAACATATTGTTGGTTTATTAAGACCTAAATTTGATTGAAGAGGGTTTAAATTTATACATATTACTTTAGAGAAATATAAAAAAAGAAAAAAACATTATTGTGAATTAACCCAAGCTAAATTTTTTAGTACGTTAAGATGTGACTAGTGTTCCTTAAATAGGCAAACTTGAATTGTCAGGAAACCTACGTTAGTGAAAACTTGACATTTTCACTAAGTCTGTGGATGCATCTCTCTCTTCTCTACTTTTAAAGCAAAATTGCCTGGGAAGTGAATTTAAGATAAGGCTTTATTTAAAAAGCAATACTATATATTTTTTATTATTTATGAATTATATAAGAAACATTTCTAATCTACACATCTTCAAATTTTTATGGTGGAAAACTTTCAAATAGAAATCACTTTTCTTGGGGTGCCTGTCTGGCTCAGTTGGTAAAGCACGTGACTCGTGATCTCAGGATTGTGAGTTAGAACTCCACATTGGGAGTAAATATTTCTTAAAAATAAAATCTTAAAAAAAAAAAAGAATTACTTTTCTTGTTTGTGAAATGTTCCCATTTGTTTCCAGAGTGCTGTCTTAAGAAAACAAGTCACAATCCAGTAAGTAGAAGTTTGTATTTTCCAAGATGGCTGCAAAAATATCTACTGTCATGTCTTTCTGGACACTTCCCTTTCCCTTTTGCAAACTGAGTTTAATTCCTCTCACCTTAGTCTTGGCAGCTATGACTATGCCAGAAGTGAGCTATGAGACCTCCCAAGTTTAGTTATGAAAGCAGATATAGCTTTGACCTTTCTTACTGGAAAGCTGCTTTACAAGACTGAGACTGGCAAACCTTGTTCTATAAAAGGTCAGATAGTAAATATTTTAGACTTTGCCACGGATGTGGTCTCTGCTGCAACTATTCAACTCTGCCCTTACAGCATGAAAGCTTCCACAGACAATACTGAAATGATTTGGTTTGGCTGTGTCCCACATAAACGTTATTTATAAAAACAGAAGACCATCCAGATTTGGTCAATGGTTACCAGAAGTAGTAAATAAAAATACAGAGTGTCTAGTGCACTTTGAATTTCAGATAAATAATAAATACTTTTTTCTTTAAAGTTTAATTTGGTCCCAAATAATGTCCAGGACATATTTATACAAAAAAAAGCTATTCATGTTCATTTGAAATTCAAATTTAACTGTATCCTGTATTATCATTTTATCAGGCAATCCTCTTTGTGCTGTAATTTGCGGACATTTGGTGTAAGTAATCTCACTCATGAAAAGTGGTTATGCTGTAAGAAAATACAAAACAAGGGCACCTGGGTGGCTTGGCTGGTTAAGCATCAGACTTCAATTCAGGTCATGACTTTGCAGTTTGTGAGTTTGAGCCCCTGCATCAGGCTCTGTGCTGAGAGCTCAGAGACTGCTTTGGATCCTCTGTCTCCTTTTCTCTCTGCCCTTCCCCTGCTCATGTTCACGCTCAAATTCTCTCTGTCTCTCTCAAAAATAAATTACACTAGATCCTGAGAAACTTAACAGAAACCCATGGGGGAGGGGAAGAAAAAAAAAAAAAAAGAGGTTAGAGAGGGAGAGAGCCAAAGCATAAGAGACTGTTAAAAACTGAGAACAAACTAAGGGTTGATGGGGGGTGGGAGGGAGGGGAGGGTGGGTGATGGGTATTGAGGAGGGCACCTTTTGGGATGAGCACTGGGTGTTGTATGGAAACCAGTTTGACAATAAATTTCATATATTAAAAAAAAAAAAAAAAAGAAATGGTTGAAGTAAATGGTATTGTGTACTTTGCAAAGATGGCCCAGTAAATGAATAAAAGCATTTTTATAAAAAAAATAAATAAATAAATTACACTAAAAAAATTCAAAACAGAAGAGAGGACAGAATCCATGGAGAAGAACTAAGACAACACAGAACGAGAAATGCCCAGCCTGCATGTATCTGTTTCACCCAAACCTCTGCCATTTCAGCTCCAAATACCATCTGAATTCATGAGCATTCATGGGCCAGAAATCTAGATGAATCCTTGCTCAAATCCTCATATGCAAAATCATGAGAAATAGTAAAATGAGATTTGTGGTTACAAGTTATTGATTATTATGTGAACTACTATGCAGTGTTATTAACTGGAATACCCTTTATGAACTTTTTTAAACAATATTTTCACCGTTTTCCATCTGCATCTGGAGTTCCAAAATGCATAAACATGAGAATTTTTGACAACTCCACCTGAAACCACACCCTAGAAAGTTTGATCATAACAGAGATATTTCTGTGTCACCTAAGTCATTATATTTTATTTTCTGGCCCATTGCCAATACAATAAAACAATAATAGTATTACATATAAACCTATGAATTCCACATATTTTGTTTCTCATAAAATTCAAATGCCAGTGACTCTTCCTTCTGAGAAAAGTTTGACATTAAATCATCACATAAAATGATCTCTACTCAAACATTAATAATGAGCTGAGGGGCGCCTGGGTGGCTCAGTCGGTTGAGTGGCAGACTCTTGATTTCAGCTCATTTCATGATCTCACATTTGTGAGACAGAGCCCCGCATCAGGCTCTGTGCTAACAGTGTGTAGCCCACTTGGGATTTTCTCTCTCTCTGTCTCTCTCTCTCTCTCTCCCTCTGCCCCTCCCCTACTCACACTCTCTCCTCTTTCTCTCAAATAAACATTTAAAAGATGTTGAGGGGCGCCTGGGTGGCTCAGTCTATTAAGCTTCCGACTTCAGCTCAGGTCATGATCTCACGGATTCGAACCCACATCAGGCTCTTTATGCTGACAGCTTGGAGCCTGGAGCCTGCTTCAGAGTCTGTCTCCCCTTCTCTTCCTGCCCCTCCCCCACTCACACACTGTCTCTCTCAAAAAATACACATTAAAATTTTAAAAAAATAATAAAATTAAAAAATTTTAAAAACGTTAAGCTGAAAATGATACTTTCCAATGGGATAAAGGCTTTGATGTCCATTTCAGCTGTTGACCATTAAAAATTTCTCTCAGAAACAGAAGTTTTCTATTATCAAAAAGAAAGGTAGTTTTCAAACTATATTGTGAAAAACTATCACTTGGAGGCTTATTAAAGATGCAGAAATTATTACTCCCAAATGCCACCATGGTTTGCAAATGAATCTGGACAGGAAGGTGTGCAGAATATAAATTTCTAATGTTGTCTTGCTGACCAAACTTTGGAAAACATGGAAGTAAAGCTAAAACACGGAGTTGTCTTAGTGTCATTTTTAAAAGTTTCTCCTTGGGGTGCACGGGTGGCTCAGTCAGTTAAGCATCCAACTCATGATTTCATCTCAGGTCATGCATAGCTCATAATTCGTGGGGTCAAGCCCCACATCAGGCTCTATGCTAACAGTGTGGAGCCTGCTTGGGGTTCTCTCTCACTCTCTGCCCCTCCCCTGCTCTCTCTCTTTCTCTCGCTCTCTCTCAAAATAAACAAACTTAAATTAAAAAAAATAAAAATGAAAAATAAAGGGCGCCTGGGTGGCTCAGTTGGTTAAGCATCCAACTTCAGTTCAGGTCATATCTCACAGTTTGTGAGTTCGAGCCCTGTGTCACGGGCCCTATGCTGACAGCTCAGAGCCTGGAGCCTGCTTCGGATTCTGTGTCTCCCTCTCTCTCTGCCCTCCCCTGCTTTCTGTCTCTCTCTCTCTCTCTCTTGAAAATAAATAAACATTAAAAAAATTAAAATAATAAAAATAAAAAATAAAAAGTTTCTCCTTTTTAAAAAATGTTTATTTATTTTGAGAGAGAGAGCACGAGTGAGAGAAGGGCAGAGAGGGAAGGATAGAGAGTCTTAAGCAGGTTCCAAACCCAGTGCAGAGCCTGACTTGGGGCTCAACCCCACGACCCATGAACTCATGACCTGAGATGAAATCAGGAGTTGGATGCTTATCAAAGAGAATGAAATCTTGCCATTTGCAATTACATGGATGGAACTGGAGGGTATTATGCTAAGTGAAATTACTCAAAAAAAGATGAAAATCATATGACTTCACTCATGTGAGGACTTTAAGAGACAAAACTGATGAACATAAGGGAAGGGAAACAAAAATCATATAAAAACAGGGAGGGGGAACAAAACAGAAGAGACTCATAAATATGGAGAACAAACTGAAGGTTACTGGAGGGGTTGTGGGATGGGGGATGGGCTAAATGGATAAGAGACATTAAGGAATCTACTCCTGAATTCATTGTTGCACTATATGCTAACTAATTTGGATGTAAATTTTGAAAAATAAAAAATAAAAAATAAAATTAAAAAAAAGAAAAGTAACACACACACACACACACACACACACACACACACACATGCACAAAGTGTGATGCTTAACTGACTGAGCTACCTAGGCGCCCCCTCCTTTTTGATTTATCTTTCAGGTTCCTAGAACTCTTAATTATTGGCTTGACTCCCTTTCTAGCTATACACATATACATTCAGAAAATTAAATAGAAATGCCATGAAAGTCCTTCATTATTTTTTGAGGATGCAGTGTCAGCAGCAAGATCTGCTTCTCTAAAGAAGACTATGATATCTGAAGAGTAGTTTCTGTTTCTTTTATCTTTATATGAAAGTGTTTTATGAGGTATAACTAGTGGAGAAAACCAAAAGTAATTACTTTTGGGACCTGATCTGCATTACTGATAACTCATTTCTATACTTTATTATGTAACTGCAAAATAAAGTTCCTGAAGGCTGGTAATGTCCGAATGCTGTTTATGTATATGTATTTCCATTAATACATGCAATTGGTTACATTGTAAGTCAGATAATTGATGGTTGGTGTCAATGTGAATATGTGAACAAATATCATTATATTATTCCAATAAAAATAAAACTAACAAGTCTGACTTCACACAGTTAATGAATATGCGTATATCACATGGTAAGGTTACCTTAACCCCATCACAAAACTACCAGGAATGATTAACACTGTATATATTTTTTTCACAATGGAGTTTGTAAATTGATATAGTACAACATTTGAGTTACTTATTTTCAGAACTAAACTAGTCTAGGCAGCATTTGTCAGTCTACATAATCAATACATTTGTCAAATAAAATTAATCATAAACAAATTTTATATCCCTTATAAATCAAATTCATTTGTACCCATGGCCATTACTCTGCTTAATAGATATTTGTCTGTTGTGTGAGTATCCTCATCATCTAGGTCAAGGTCCAGCTAGACCAAATTTTATTAATTTTTGATATGAAACCAATGTTACATTCCTGAAATAAACACTAATTGGTAATAATTTTTCTTTCATGTATTCAATCTGATAATAATCTATTAGAGATTTTTATATTTTTCATGATCTTTGGAATACTGGCTTAGATTAAGGCTTATGTTCCCATTCAACCATATCTAATTTTGTTACTAGTTGATAGCCTCTTATATTTTTTCCCAAGGTCCAGCTGCTATGCAATTCATATTAGGTGCTGGCCTTGGCACAATTTTCCCAGATCTTATACATTTGCCTGATCTGTAACCTGGAACTTTAACTTTGTTTTTTTCATTTTCTTCTACTTCTATTTTTTTCTCTAAAATACAAGAGGCATAAGCTCCTAGAAACCAATCATCTGCTGCATTATGTAGATTGTGATTGGCCTAGTGCTGCTTAATAGTTAATACCATAATTAACACCACCTTATAACTGTTTATAGTTCTTGTAATGTTCATACTATTTACTTTGGCCCTTTTTTTCTGATTCTATTTTTTTTCAAAACTTCTGATTTTATGACATTTCTTCCCCCCAAATTTCTTTTTATCTAACATTTTAGTGAGTTTTTTACAGGTTACTGAGGGATGATATCCAAGAAATTCTTTCATCTTTCTCTTCATTAAAAGTTAAGCATTTCTCACAGAGCCTGTATTTCTCCACTTATTCTTAAGTATTCCTGCACATCCAGCAGCAGAAATAATTAATATTCAAAGCCACATTTCTGCCAAGGTGGGGATCAGTTTATCATGATCTTCCTCTTAAGAATATCCTATCTCATTGCCAATTAAATGATTCTGAGAAAGAGTAAATCAAGATCAACCAAAAGCCTGAATTTGAGATCTGTGAGCAGGAAGCAAATCACTTAGCTGGCAAAACTTTCATTGTACTCTTTTCAACAAGGGATTCATCTGTCTCTCTGCTTTGCCTGATGTCCACCCCCAGCTGGTAGGATTACTAACATTTGTTTGTGGATATCTTCCCAAACAACTGGAATCACCTAGTGATCAACTTGTGTTGGTCTACAACCAGCTCAGCTCCAGAGAGACAAACAGAGTTGAGGCTCCTTATCAATTTGTTTGCACTGACTTATATGCTAAGGAAAACAGTAGTGAGAGCGTTGTGTTAACCTTACATTTTATTAGTCCACAGTTGAATTTGTAATATTTTGATTGGTTGTTGCCACTATTATATGATGTATTACATATGTTATTACAATTTGTTTGGTGAAACTTGCTTATGTTCTAAAAATGTTTATTAATACACACTAGAACCTCCTGGTACTTTCCATTCATATTTATTATGTCTTGTCTACAACTCTATTATACTTGTCTACAACTCTGAGGTGAACACTTTTGAGAGAAAATATTTTTTACCAGTAAAAGAACATTTCTGGTAGTCAAGCTAGTTTTAAATATAGCAAAACCATTAATATTCACACATTAAAATAAAAATGAGGCAATATTTGTGAACTTCGCATTGTAGATACAGATAAATACACAGATATAAATAAATACAAGATCATGCTGTTTATATAGTTCTCTAAATATCCAGAATATTAGATAATGAAATTGTGAAGTTAATGAACGAAAACATTCTTAATATTATCAATAATTAGACAAATGCAAATAAGGATGACTATAAGATATGCAACTAATTTTTAAAAATAAATCAGTAGACAATATAAACAATATAGTAATAAACATAACTTATTTATTGTTTGTGTTATTATAAGTTGCAGCTTCATCATAAAACAAAATTGTCATTTCCTTTAATGTTGAAAATTATAGGTTATAAAGCCTTGCACGTGTAAATGATGACAATTTGTAAATTGCTTATAACAATACTTAATGCTTTTGAAGTATGGCATATAAAGAGAAATGTGCACAATTCACAACCGTATACAGTTCAATAGATTACCACAACACAATCATATATTTGTAACTACAGCTGTCAAAGGTCAAGAAATAGAAAAAGTAAGAGCAACTCAGAAGACACCTCCTGCTCTCTTCTAATCACTACCCTTCTCTCCTCCATAAAGGCAACCATTATCCTGATTACTAATAGTCATTTCATTTTGCTTCCTTTTGAACTTTGAATAAATGGCATCAGTGCACAAGTACTTTTGTGTTTGCCTAATGTCTTTCATTAATTTTTTAATGTTTTTATTTAGTTTTGAGACAGAAAGATAGAATATGAGTGGGGGAGGGGCAGAGAGAGAGAGGGAAACACAGAATCTGAAGCAGGCTCACAGAATCTGAAACACAGAATCTGAGCTGTCACCACAGAGCCCAACATGGGGCTCGAACTCGTGAACCCCAAAATCATGATGCAAAGTCTGATGTTTAACCAACTAAGTCACCCAGGTGCCTCCCTAAAGTCTTTCATTATTATTTGTTAGATTCATCCCACTTTTTTGCATAACTCTAACATGTTTTATTTTTTTTAATTTTTAATTTTAAATAATTTTTATTGCTACATAGATCATTGTATGAGTATATCCATTTTATATATGTTTACACTGATATGTATTTTGGTTGTAGTAACTATTATGTAAAATGCCCCTATTACTTTTTGTGCATGTCTAACATGGCACATATATATATGCCCATATATTTAATATATCCTATTAAATATAAGACCAGGAAGGAGTTCCTGCTAATACATATTATGCTGATCTTTAGTTGACACTTCCAGAAGGGACATCTCCAGTCATATTCCATTAAAAGAATATGTAATTACAAATTACACTCTTGAAAACACTTGGTAATTGAAAAAACTGCATTTAGCCATTCTGGTGAGCACTAATGGTATCTCATTATAGGTTAGATATAAATTTGAATTGATTACTTGTAATTGGACATGTTTTTGTGTTTTTGTTAACGATTTGAATACTTCTAGTGACATGTCCAAGTATGTTGACCATTTTTTTTAATTTTATGCATATCTTTTTATAATTAATTGATAACATTTATGGGTTTTATATAGAACTATTTCAGGGGTATGTATCACAAAATTTTTCTCAGTACTTCAACCTTCTTAACTGTCCTAAATATTTGTTGGAAGAGATCTTAATTTTAATGAAATCTAATTCATTAAAGGTTTCCTTTTTGGAAAAGTGCTTTTGTATCCAATTTAAGAAATGTCTGGCTAACCTAGAATTGTCCTCTGCACTCTTGCAGCTATTTTAATTTGTTTTACACTTAGAATAATAGTTCTTTGCTTAAAGTAGCTAGTGATGTTATATTTCTTAATCCATATTGACATTGATATAAACCTAAAAGTAAAGAAATATTGATCAATGTAAACAACAGTAAAAAAGTGAAGAAAAACACAATATTTCTGAATTATTCTCACAATAGTATGTGAATCCATAATTATCTTAAGAAAATTTTTAATTTAAAAATATTGAAACTAGTATCAGAAAAATTTACTTCATAAAAAAAGGAGATATTGGGAGATATTTAACAGCATCACTTCTCATAATAGGAAAACCTTAAAAGCCATACAACATCCACTTTTAGAAAATGAATAAACTATAGTATAGTCAAGGAATGAAATAGTGTATGGCAGGAAAAATAAAACACTGTAGTAATATGCAATAGCACAGTTGGACTTTAAGAACAAAACGCTGGTTGAATAAAACAATTCTAACTAGATTATATATTGTTTCATATTCCATATCTCTAAAAATATATATAACCTAAATATGGCATAAGTATGCATAAATGTCTGATGGTTGTTAGAGAAACAACCAAGAGGAATGATAAACATTTAAACAAGATAGCGCTTACCATGGTGGGAGGGGAGGTGCATTTAGCAGCTTGGGAGAGGAATATTTATAGGTACCTATAAATACTGGCAGTATTCTAATTCTTATATTGGATAGTGGATTAATAAATGTTTATTATTTTGAAAATAAGTGCATGAATGATTTATGAGTAATAAATAAAACAAAAAGTTATATATGGATACATTTATACACTGTTAATAACACAGATTAAGATTAGTCAATATTTTTGTATTTTATATTCTACACTGAAATTAAATTGACTATGGATACTTTTAAGTAAATAATCATTTACAAAGATACATTTAGTAAATATAAAGTCTTCTGTCTGTTCTTTTATTCAGGTTTTAAACACTGGGAGTTCCTCCACTGATTTTGCATATTGATTTTTCTCAGGACTAAGTCCTAAAGCAGGGAAAAAAATATTGAACCACCAGTACAAGATTACTTTTCCATTAAGTTACTAAGATAGCCTCTCAGTTTGCAATCTTTTCTAAAGCTCTTAGACTTTAAATAACTTAATGAAAATTCACACATCTACATATAAATACCATTTTTAGGCTTTGCAATCACTCATGTATATTAGGCACACATATTTAAAAAGTGTACAAATTGAATTTATAGAGAGATGTATTTCTATGCTTACTTCAGTGAAAATTTTATTGAGAATTCTAAAATTTTTAGTTTTATTTTCTCTTTTAGAATTCTATAAAAATGCATATACATGTTGCTTCAGAAATTATATGCATTAAGAGTAATGTATTGAAGAGTGTAGGTTTTGTACTCCACTTATGATTATCTCTTCATTTTTCTTGTTTAAGTAGATATAATTATTTTCAGTGAACATTCAACTTATTTCAATAATTTCCAAATAACACAAATAGTAACAAAATTATTGGGCAACCTTGGTGGTTCAGTCGGTTAGGTGTCTGACTCTTGATTTTGGTTCAGGTCATAATCTCAGGGTTCCTGAGATGGAGGCCCACAATGGACTCTGTTTGGGATTCTCAATCTCTCCTTCTCTCTGCCCTTGCTCTGCTCATACCTTGTGGGCTCTCTCTCTCCTTCTCTCTCTCAAAATAAACATTGAAAAAATGAAAAATTTTGTTTTTACATGGTCTCTATTTAATCTAGAAACAAAAAAATATTCAAAATACAATTTAATAAACTGGTAAATGTTTTAAGCCTTGGGACTAATGCTGACCTGAAACTTACAATACTTTATCAGAGGGTGAGATAAATCCTCTATTTCAAATAAATCCTCTATTTCAAAGAGTTTACTAATAAAATGCAACGTTTCAGCCAAATCCTTATGCTTTGGTAAGAAAAATATGCTTAATTGGTATATATTTCTTTTATAGTATGAATTGTACATATAGATGAAAAATACATATAATATTATCAAATTATAAAACTGGATTTTCTCTAAAATAACAGACTTAACACTTTACAGTCAAGAGTGATTTATAATAAACATTTTTGTATCTTAGAATTTAAGACTTTTTTGTTACCAAAATATTGTGGGCTTTTAGCAGCTCTGAAAGGTATCACAAACCCTAAAACTGACTTGTAAAATGCATTAAAACCATATTTCTAATAAAGGGGCTTTCTAAGACCTCCAGGATAGAGGAATGTACTAATACAAGATGAAATGTAGAAATCACACATAAAGGAATAATGAATCATGAAAAAGGACATTTTAAAACAGGCAATATAAGCCAACATTTAAGGTAAGATAGTTGGTATATAAAACTGAAAAAAGATAGTGTACAAAATAGAAAAAAAGACTTTTACAAATCCATACAAAATCAATCTAAATCTCAATATGACAAAGAGCAAAAGATCTGTGAACAAGTAATTTACAGAGAGGAAAAAATTACCAGAAAATTACTAAAAACATACTTAACCTCACTATGGATTAAAGAGTAAAAATTAAAACTGCAATGAGATACACTTTCAAATTCACAAGAACAGTATAATTTAATAAAGGAAGAACAAGGCAGAAAGAAAAAATCTGTACTGTCAACTGGGCTATTAATTGATACACCCAATTAGGAGGGTAATTTGGTAACAGGCAGTGTGGGGAATAAGCTTAGAAATTCCCTGGGCTTACACCAATGGTTTAACAATGCATAAAGAATTACAGAGCCATAGGGTACTCTCACCCAAGCTTGGGTAAACAAGATAAGACTCCCAGAATAACGTAGGGAGGGGCAAAGGCCCCAGAATAGAAATGGGTGCAAAGGCCCACAATACAAAGGTATATGAGGTCAGCAAGATTAGGCATTCAGGGCAAAAACACCCCCCAATTTAGTACTATAGCAGAAAGCTGCTTTCACAAGAGGGAAGGACCAAATTAGGTAAACAGGTAAATATAGCTGTAGACTGCTACTCTGCAGGTGAAGCTGTCCAGAGTGGAGCTGATAAGCAAAAGAAAAAGGTGCCTTGTTAACCCTGAGGTTATCTGCTCTGTCTCATCCCCTAGGCTGGCTAAGATAAACAGAGGTGGTGCCTCATGTCTGCTGTAAACAACCTTCTGCCTGGCTGCCCAGTGCCAGGGTTTTGTTCTGTATTAACCCAAACCCTTAACAACCCTGAATATCTTCAAGATCTCATTTCCCTCACATCCATGAGTTAATGTTCACAGATTCCTTGTCTGTTTGTGCACGTCCATCACCATGTTTGTAAGCCTTCTGATCCTAATAAAAACAGGGCAAGGACCCTTATTGGGGGCTCTTGTCTTTTCCCAACATTAGCCATCTCTTGCATTTTAATCCTGCATCCCACTTTCTTGCTAGTCAAGAAAGAACTTTAGATTTAGAATATACAACAAGGGAGGAAGATCTTTGATTCCAAGAATTCCATTTCTGAACATATATCTCAGAAATATTCACATAGGTTTTGCACAAGGAAATGATGGATAAGAATGTTGACTACAGTATTGGTTTTAATACAAAATATTAAAAAAAGCATACATGTCCAGCAAAAGTACAATGAACATGCTTTGAGATATATAATTATAGTGATATAACACATAGAATTAAAATGAATAAAACTGGTGTTACACAGATGAACTCAAACAAATATGACAAACAACTGAGTCAAACCATAAAGTGAAGATAGTTATATACTTAGAGAAATAAAATACAATTCATATACTTTTAAATATACAAAAATATATATGTATACATGTATTTTTATACATATATACAAATATGCATACATATATACCCACGTATACACATATATAACTGTAACACAATATTGTTATATTTTAAATGCTGAACAATATTATTTTTATGACTTTAATCACACCCCCAGAGGTATAAATCAAAATACTAAAAATTTGATACGATGTTCTACCAAATTTTTGAGTACTTCATGTGAAATTTAGCAGAAGATATTTAGATGTAATAGATGTTTCATCTATTACATTTGGTTCAATAATTTTGAAAGCAAGGGAATGTTATGAAATGGTGTAATGATTATTTATTTTGCAGAAAGAAATATGTGGATCTAACACTAAATCTAAAAAAGATTTTTAAAAGGTAGTAAACATTCACATGTTTCCACACCTGAGTTTAATTTGAATACAGGCTAATGTTTTGTTATATTAGTCATTTAGCACAATACTGGAAAGTCATTAAAGAATCCTATTCATAGTTTTTGATTTCTACAATTGAGTTAAATCCTGTTAAGCAACTTAATATTTGCCACCTGCTAAATCATTTACAATGTCATATTAATCATCATCTATGTTAATGGTCTGTCTAAAATACATGCACTTGTTAGAACAGATGTTCTCTGGGTAAGTACATAGTTTTAACTAAAGCTCACCATTTAGATATGCACTAGAGTCTTTCTTAGTATCACATAGAAGTAACAGAATAATAACCTAAGGTTTCAAATCTAATTTAATATTTGTAATCTAGAAGGCTATTTGTAAGTTCCTACTATATATTATATGTATTCTATTCAAATGATTATAACTTGAAGTATAGAAACAAAATCTTATCATGAGCGCAAAAACTCATGAATATGTGAGCTTTATTTCCCTGCATCTTATTTTAATATCTGAGAAGCTGAAATCAATGCTTAGAAAAAAGCCTCATTCCCAATAATCAAAGAAGACATAGACATACAAGAAGCTTGCATACGTGTCAGTGTGTTGTTTAGAGTTAGGAAACAGTGAAATAAATTTTGGCTATTTTCCCAGTGTAGCATAGAGAAAATCTATTAATGCACATTTACTAAATGCTGAATATTTGCAATTTAAAATATTAAAATAGGTACTGTCATAATGACACTGATAATAAAAAGAGAAATAACATTTTTAAAAGTTGTTTTATGGTTCATCACAACCAACTGTAAATCACAAAGTTCAAAGATAGGGACTTGAAAGTATTCAAAAGCAGCACATGTCATTAATTATTTATCATAATGCTTATATGATAATGTCTGAGCCCTTTCCCAAGACACAACTTTTCACAAAGGTGTTTGTGATTTATATCTCCCTACTCCTCCATATCCCCATCCCTATAGATGTACAAGGCTAAATAAACTCAAAGGAATTATGTTTGACTAAGAAGGATTCTAAGGATCTTTTCTTATAGTAAAAGCTCTTAAAAAGAGAACTCTGATCAGGACCTTTCTTCAGAAATATCACCCAAGTCAATGCTCATGTCCATATCTCTTGTTGGTATTGCTATAAATAATGGAACCATGACTCGTTTCACTTACAGGGTGGGTGTTGCTACTATCATAATCTTAAGATGCCACCTGTAACACTACATGAATAATCAACTAACATTTCTTCTTTTCTGCCATACCTAGTTTTAAGAAATGAAAAATCTCATCTTGCATGTCCAAAAAATACTAACAACTTCAACTAGGAAGTTGGTAGAAGAATTTCTATTATCTCTGTAGGAATAGGATTTAGTCTAATTCCGAGTCAACTGGGAAGAGGATATATTAAAGAGTAGACATAAGAATCATGCTTCTACTTCCAAAATCAACTCAATACCAGTCACTGATTTATTCCTGAGAAACACACTATTTTCCCATTTTTTCTATTTAAAATAAATTTAAGATGAAATAAATATATTTAAAATAAATTTAAAATATATGTTTGGATTTTGAGGTAAAACACATTTTTTCAGCTAATATTGATCATAGAGGAATTAGTTTCTGAAAGAGCAATATTCCATTTTCCCCCCTTACCTTAGTTGCATAAAACCATCACACTGTCCATTTCTTCAGTGTATATTCTCATGGTAAGCGCTGAATGTTACACAAGCATAATTCTGGTAACCTAGAAAATAGTCATAAAATATGCTGTCGTTTATGTCCAAAATAAGAAAATATGCACTCTGGTTAGTCAAGATCATGTCTAAATAAGATCTTCTTATTTTACATTAAATCAAAAAATAATTCTCCAAAGAAGCAGTATAATATATATGAAAAAATCCATAAATTAAAAATGTGAACATTTACATTGCCTACTCAACAAACATTTCCACCATGATATCTAATAAGCATAACAAAATTAATATTTCCAAAGACTATTTCTTGTTTCTTACATATCATTTTCATACCTTTTGCTTCCTTATTTCCCATCTAATTAACAATAATAGTAATAATAATTGTTATTATTGTTATTAGTATTAGTATTATTATTATTATTTCAGTTACTCAGGTCAGAAACTTTGGTAGTAACATTTTGACTTTTTCCTGCCATACACCAATTCTAATCCCCTAATAAATTAGCTCTTCTTTATAATGTATCAAGAAGCAAATTATTTTCACCTCCCTCACCTATATTCTGACTTCATAATACTTTCCATATATTGTTCAACAATCTCATAAGTGATCACTTTGCACTTATACTTTTTCCATACTACAACCAGAGACATCCTGTATTTTTATTTTTTAATATTTATTTGTTTATTAAAGTTTATTTACTTATTTTGAGAGAGAGAGAGACAGTACAAGTTGGGGGAGAGGCAGAGAGAGGGAGAAAGAGAATCCCAAGCAAGCTCTATTCCACCAACTGTGATATCATGACCTGAGCTAAAATCAAGAGTCAGAGGTTTAATCAACTGAGCCACTGAGGGGCCCCCGAAACATCCTTTAAAACTGCAACTCAAAGCAGCTGCATAGAGACTCTGACTATACTCCTCATCTCAAGCAGTAGAACCTCAAAGAAATTACTATGGCCTATATTGTCACTTCTGATACAGTCCTTGGCTAAGGTTACAGTATCAACACTTCCCTCTCTCCATTTTGTTTACTATGTTCAATTTTATTGGCCTCCTCTTTATTCCTTGGACATGTCTAGCACACCCTTGCCTTAAGAACTAAAAAATTGCTGGGGCGCCTGGGTGGCTCAGTCGGTTGAGTGTCCGACTTCGGCTCGGGTCATGATCTCGCAGTCCGTGAGTTCGAGCCCCGCGTCGGGCTCTGGGCTGACAGCTCAGAGCCTGGAGCCTGTTTCAGATTCTGTGTCTCCCTCTCTCTGACCCTCGCCTGCTCGTGCTCTGTCTCTCTCTGTCTCAGGAATAAATAAACGTTAAAAAAAAATTTAAAAAAAAAAAAAAAAGATTCATAAAAAGAACTAAAAAATTGCTATTCACTCTGTGATGCTCTTTTTCCCAGATACTCACAAGTTCTCTTGTTACTTCCCGTGGATAGTGTTAAAAAGTTAGTTAAAAATTTATTTTTTTAAATTTTTTTAAGTTTTATTTATTTATTTTTGAGATACAGAGAGACAGAGAGAGTGAGTGGGGGAGGGGAAGAGAGAGAGGGAGAGAGATAGAATCCCAAGCAGGTTCTGAACTGTCAGCACGGAGCCCGATGCAGGGCTTGAACTCACACACCGTGAGATCATGACCTGAGCCAAAATCAAGAGTCAGACTCTTAACCGACTGAACCACCCAGGTGCCCCTAAATAGTTAAAAGTTTAAATAGTTCCAGTAACTGAGGTCCTTCCATGACTACCCTATATAAAATACACTGCCTTTTTCACATTTTTCATAATTATTTGTATCATTCTTTGTAAAACTTAACATTGGCTGATGTTGTTAAGTTTTATACAGTTATTTGTTTAAAGTCTTTCTCTCCTTTGAACATTGGTATATTTACTGATGGAGAGTAGGATTTTTTCTTTTTTTCATTGCTATATTTCCATCACCTAACACAGTCCCTGGCACATAATAGGTAGTAAATTATTAGTCGAATCTGGTTCTTAAATGAAAGCAATTGGTACTATACTTTATATGAGTTTAAATATGTTCATTATTATCAGCAAATACCTCAAGTATTTCTCAAGCAGTTGATATATTTTCTAGAGAGGCAATATTGAGTATTCAATCCATAAACATGGAAAATTTCTCCTTTTATTTAGTGCTCCTTTGATTTTGTTCATCAGAATTTTGTCATTTTTTTCTCAAATACAAGTTGTATACATTTTGTTAGATATATTAATTTTTGAGGTGCTAATGTAAATGGTGCTAAATGTAATTTTGAGATGCTAAAATGTAAATTATGTTTTTAATTTCTAATTCCACCTATTCATTGCTAATGTATAGAAGAGTGGTTGATTTTTTACATTAACCTTCTATCTTGGAAATTTAGTACAATCCCTTATTAGTTCCGGGGTGGTTTTTTGTGGGGTTTTTTTGTTTGTTTTGTTTTTTCCAAATCTTTCAGAATATCTTCATAGACAATTAGGTTATTTGTAAACAATGGCAGTTTTATTTCTTTCTTTCTAATCTGCATAACTTTTATTTCCTCTTGTTAAATAGAATTTCCAGTATGATTTTGGATTTTTTTATGTTTATTCATTTTTGAAAGACAGATAGAGACAGAGCACAAGCAGGGGTGGGGCGGAGAGAGAGGGGGACACAGAATCTGAAGCAGGCTCCAGGCTCTGAGCTGTCAGCACAGGCCCAATGCAGGGCTTGAACTCAGGAACAGTGAGATCATGACCTGAGCCAAAGTCGGAGGCTCAACCGACTGAGCCACCCAGGCGCCCTATCCAGTATGATTTTGAAATGAAGTTGTGGAAGCGAATATCCTTGTGTAATGCCTGATCTTAGAGGGAATGCTTCCATTTTCTCACCATTGAGTATGCTTTTATCTGTGTTTTTTTGAAGATATTAATTATCAAGTTGAAAAAGTTCCCATTTCCAGTTTACTGGGAGTTTTTATCATGAACTGAGTATTAGGTTTTGTCAAAACTTCAGATTTTTCTCTTTTAGTTTGTTAATATAATGGATTAAATTAATTGATTTTCTAATGTTGAACCAGTCTCATATACTTGGGGCTAAACCCCTCTTGGTAATAGTGTTCTTTTCATACATTGCTGGATTCAATTTTCTATAATTTTGGTGAAAAAATCCATCTATGTACATAGACATATTGGTCTATAGTTTTCTTATAAAATTGTTGTCAGGTTTTAGTATGCAGGTGATGCTGGCATCATATAATGAGTTAAAATGTATTCCCTTTGCTTTTTATAGTTTGAAAGAGATTGTTGAAAATTGCTATAATTTCTTCGTAAATATTTGGTAGATTATTTTCTGGGGATGCAAGGATAGTCCCCATACACAAATCAATATACGTGATACATCATATTAACAAAATAAACGATGAAAATCATATGATAATATTGATAGATGTAGAAAAAGCATTTGAGAAAATTCAACATTCTCTTATGATTAAAACTCTCAACAAATTGGGTACAGAATGAATGTACCTCAACATAATAAACACCTACATACGACAAGCCCACATCTAACATGGTGAACAGCTGAAAAAATTTCCTCGAAGATCAAAAACAAGACAAAGACCTTTATGTTTTGCTACTTTTATTAAATAAAATAATTTTTGCTACTTTTATTAAATAAACATGGTACTGGAAGTTTTAACCAGAGCAATTATGCAAGAGAAAGGAATAAAAGGCATGCCATGGGAAAGAAAAAGGTAAAATCATCTCTGTTTGGAGATGTTGTGATTTTTACAGACAGAAAATCTTAAAGATTCCATCAAAAGCCTGTTAGAACTTATAAATTCAGTAAAATTGCAGGATACACAACCAGTTGCATTTTTATACACTAACAATAAACTATCAGAAAGAGAAATTAAGAAAATAATCCCATTCACAATAGTACCAAAAAATAAAAAATAAAACACTAAGAAATAAATTTTACCAAAGAGGTGAAAGATCTGTGCACTGAAAAGTATAAAACATTGATAAAAGAAATTGAAAAAGACAAAAAATTTTAAAAAGTTATTCCATGCTCATGGATTTGAAAAATTTATATTGTTAAAATGTCCATACTACCCAAAGCAATCTATACATTCAATGTAATTCCTATAAAAATTCCAATGGCATTTTTCACAGAAAGCAAAATAATCCTAAAATATGTATGGAACCTCAAAAGACTCCAACTAGCCAAAACAACCTGGAGAAAAAAAAAACAAACCCAGAGACATCACACTTTCTTACTTTAAACTGTATCACAAAGCTTTAGTTCTAGCATAAAAGCAAACACATAGATTAATGCAACAGAACTCAGAGGCTACAAATAAACATATAGGTAAATAAGACTAATACAACAGAATTAAGAGACTAGAAATTTCTAGAGGCTAGAATTACAAATATGGTCAATTAATTTGCAAAAAATAAACCAAAAATATTCAATGATGAAAAAAAAAGTCTGTTCAATAATTGGTGCTGGGAAACTGGATATCAACATGCAAAAAGACTCCTGTTTTATACCATACACAAAAATCAACTCAAAATATTAAAGACTTGAACATAAGACCTGAGACTACAAAACTCCTAGAAGAAAACATAGTACCGTAATAAGCCTCTTGCTGTTGGTCTTGGCAATGATTTTTTGGTCTAGACAACAAAATCCAAAGCAACGTAAGCAAAAATAAACAAATGGGATTACATCAAACTGTAAAGCTTCTACAGAGCAAAGGAAATCATCAACAAGATGAAATGGCAATTTATGGAACAGCAGAACATATTTGCAAACCATGTATCATCTAATAAGGGATTAATATGGGCAAAAGCCTAAACATTTTTCCAACAAAGATATACAAATAACTAACAGGTACATTAAAAGGTGCTCAGCATCAGTAATCATCAGAGAAATGCAAATCAAAACCACAATGAGATACCACTTCACACATGTTAGAATGTCTATTGTCAAAGAGACAAGAGATAAGACATGTTGGCAAGGATATGGAGAAAAGAGAACACTTTCATCTGTTGGTGGGAATGTAAACTGTACCTCCACTTTGGAAAACAGTATGGAGGCTCCTCATAAATAGAACTATAATACAATCCAGAAATTAATTATATATATGGAGGAACCTCTATATATACTAATAGTATTACTTATTATATATATATATATAAAATTATATATATGTATAAAATTATATATATTTACATATAATACTACGCGGCCATTAGAAACAAGGAAATCTTGCCTTTGCAACATGGATGGGCCTTGAAGGCATTATGCTAAGTGAAACTAATCAGACAAAGAAAGACAAACACTGTATGACTTCACTTATTTGTGGAATCTAAATATGCCAAACTCACAGAAACAGAGTATAATGCTGTTTATGAGGGTCGAGAGTTGGGAGAAATGAGGAGGTGTTGGGCAAAAGAAACAGAACTTCAGTTTCAAGATGAATAAGTGAAAATTCTGAGGAAAAATTGTATAACTAATGACTATAGTTGACAATAGTGCATTGCTGAAGATCATGTTTTATTTGGAGGTAATATAATGTATAAATATAAGGTTGTTAGAAAAAATATTTGATTTAGATTTTTTTAATGTTTATTTATTTTTGAGAGAGAGAGACAGAGTGCGAGCGGGGAGGAACAGAGAAAGAGGGAGACACAGAATTTGAAGCGGGCTCCAGGCTCTGAGCTGTCAGCACAGAGTCTGACACACGCTCAAACTCACGAGGCATTAGATCATGACCTGAGCCATCCAGCTTCAGCCTCTAGATTTTTCTTTAATCATAAAATTAGATCAGTATATTCCCCAACAAAGGATTTAGTAAATGATAGGGAATCTACAGACTCTTATTTAAGCTCAGGTCATGATCTTACAGTTGAGCGTCACGTCAGGATTTGAGCTGACGGTGCAGAGTCGGCTAGGGATTTCTCTCTCTCTGCCCCTCCCCTCCTCATACATGTCCTCTTCCCCTCTTTCAAAAAAAAAAAAAGAAGAAAAAAAAGAGCATAAGAACAGAAGTAATCTTAGTAGTAATGGAGACAGAGTAAGCTGGTTTCCCATCTTAGACGAGCAGAAAAAGCAAGAATCAAATATATGATTCAAACATTAACTTTTACAAAACATTCTGTTTATCAGATCTGGGATATAATCTGGAAACTAGGTCTGAGACACTGAGTAAAAAGTATATATTGGAAATTGACCACAAGATCAAGATGAGATGAGTAACAAGGGTGATAACACAACATCCAAAACCATGCGACTAAGTACTTCATATTTTCTCTTCATAAATTATTTTTCCATAGAATAGCGATTCTCAAAATTCACTGTGCCTAAGAAGCATCTGTGATACTTCATAAAAATGCAAATTTCTGGGCATCCTCTATAGAAATTCTAATTCAGTAGTTCTGGAGTAGACTCCACGATTTATTCTAAAATAACATTAAAGGATTTTTTTCATACAGGTTGTTCCTGAAGCTTCCTTTGAGAAACATTTAGAAACTGGGGCATGCCTAAGCCTTAAATTATTTAGTCTCAGAGTTGGGCAGAAGAATGGAGCTTAAAAAGAAAGTGACAGAAACCAGGAGGAATTTGAAGAAAAGGAAACACTACCAACAAATCATCTTTAGTTCTCAGTATTGCTCAAAGACAAAAACACACATGTGACAACAGTTGGTCTCATAAAGTTAAACTTTTACATTTTTGTCACTGAACATTTGAAAGAGATTGCTATATATTAGTGTACTTCTATCTGAAAATACTCTTGAAAAACAAATAATTAATATTTCACTATTTAGAGAAAACTTGTAGCTGACACAATGTTCAGCTCTTCTATTTAGCTTATTACTATTAACTATTGTTATTATCTTCATTGAATAGAAGAAAGAGAAGTAGAGAAGTTTTAAGTCACTTTGCCAAGATTACATAGCTATTAAACATTAATACCTGAATGTCTACTAAATACTCTGTTTCCAAAGCACAAGCTTTTATACTACAAAAAAACAACAGAAAAAGAGAATGAATTAAACTTAAAAAGCTTCATGAACATTTTGTATTTAAAGAGGAAAAAAATGGATGAATGAACTAACACATGAAACGTACTTGTTGAAGGGTACCTGGGTGGCTCGATCGGTTAAGCGTCTGACCCTTGATTTCCACTCAGGTCATGATCTCATGGTTCATGAGATCTAGCCCTGCATCAGAATCTGTGTTGACAGTATGGAGCCTGCTTGGGATTTCCTTTCTCCCTCTTTCTCTGCCCCTGCTCCACTCATTCATTCTCTCTCTCTCTCTCTCTCTCTCTCAAAATAAATAAATAAACATTAAAAAAAGTACTCGTTGAGTATAAGTAAATGTTATGTTTTACTTTAAGGATAATGCTGTAATTATTTACTTTAAAAGTCAGTGAAAAGATAACAGAAAAATAATGGAACATATTAATTTAAAACTAAGAATGAAGTAAGAGTGTTAACAGTTGTTTATCAGTAACAATACAAAAAAAAAAAAGAGACACATAGTTCTAAACTACTTATTGACACTATACAGATTATTTTCCTCTTCTCTAAGCATCATTACCTAAAATTATACATACACCAAATTACATAGAAGAAAAACGTCAAAGGACAAAACAATTTTGTTATGAAAACATGTATCTTTTACAACTGTTTTATACAAAATCTACATGCAAAATGAGCTCTCTAGGTCAACCATATTTGTCAAGTATTTTTCCTGATATGAGAGGCAGGTGCTGCCAATTTTTCACTCAGTACAATAATCAAATATAATATAAAGGAAATTAACATAATCAATAGAAAAATATAAAATTGCTATATAATCACCAATCAGGCAGCATCCTCCGAGACTTAGTAATCACAACCAGATGCATAATTCACTGAGATAATTAGGAAACACAGTTTAAATATTGTAAAGACAGAGTTTTTATTCTAAGAATTCATGAGACTCAGAGGCTCAAACGAAATGAGAGAAATTTGCGACTGTCCATATTTGTACTAGTGGACAGAGTAGCCACAGGTGGTAAACCAGATGATTACACATAAACACTGTCTGACATTTTGAAAAAAAAGGGAAAATGCATCAATAATTAGAAGCACTGTAGGTGAGTAGCTCTATGCCAAACTAACAGTAGGGTTGGTTAGTACAAAGTTAATTGCTGCTAGTAGTATACAACATCATGCTAGACTGGGGATTGCACAGCAGCAAATTGAAGATTGGAAAAGATGCCAGTTTTGCAGTTCTTTCTTACTTTACTTCCTAAACATAACAAATATAAAACGAAGAAAAGTCATTCACTTGTGAATGACTGATAGAGAGCCAAGTATTGAAATTACTTAATTTTTACAACAAAAAGAAGCTAGGTAACAATCTAATTCTTTCTGCCCATTTTCAGATTGTGAAAAGTTCCAGTATTGTCTCTCACTATGGGTTAGAAAGTCTGGAAACGACACTTCTGAGATCTGATCTCAGTTTTCCTGACAGTCTCTAATTTCATGACAGTAAGTTCAATGTTCCTTTGTTTCCATGTAATGTTATTGTCATTGATGTTCTTATCTAAATTTTACCCTGGATTTATTCATCTAACAAATATGTTTGAGCTTGACTCCTGATATAGTTTAGCTCAAAATGTATCATATCTTTATTTACCTGAGTCACCATTAGGACTCAAGTGTGTCAGATTATCCATCACCATGCACTATGGGGTTACTTACTTTTTCGCTTCTCTGCACAAACTCTAATCAGAATCTATCTCTCAACCTGTTCCTGTTTACATAGATTTGCTCACATTTTCGTCCATTTGAAACTGAGGTTCATGTATTGGAACATCCACTCTTTATCCTTAACAACTTCTCTCAATGTTTTCTTCCTACTTTTGGCCTGAGGAAAATCTAGTTCTTTCTGACAATATTGTTTCTCTTAATGTGAGCCTTTTAATTTTCTGTTTTAAGTCATGTGCTCTACATAGGAGGTTAGTTGGCTTTCTCATTCCCCATTTCTGTATAAAATTAATCTCTTATGATTATAGCATGTTGAGGAGGGATTCACAGAAATAAAACTGGAAAATAAAGTTACTAATAAATATGTTACTCCAAAGGAATCTTACTTTTGACTTTAAAAATCTATATTTTCAAGATATTACTTCTGAGTGACAGATGTTGAAGAAACAGATATGGAAGGGTAGAAGAACATTTAAATAGGTGGTAGAGAAACAAGAAATAAACTTTTGTGTGATTTCTTGGAAGTCAGTTCGTATGTCTAATGAAATTGTATCTCTACAAAGAAGTTTAAAAATAGAATATTAGTAAATATGTTGGTTATTATGGTTTATGGTTATTATTATTATTATTATTATTCAGTCATCACACAAAAAAGGAAAAGCAAGAAATTGCTGATTTACAAATAGAAGAGAAGGAAAGTTGAGAAAAATGTCCAGGAATTTGGGAACTTACAGCATTGGAAGAGGTAACTACATCTTCATCACCAAAGGAAAAGATGAAACTGAAAAGCCATTTGAGCAATCACTTAGGATTATAACTCACTGTAGAAAAATGTAAATGAACATAACTCCTACTGTGAAATTATCTGAATTAAATAAGGTGTTCCTAAATAGGTGTCTGCAAAGTCAAAACTTTCAATTGAACAACATTGCTCAGGAAAAGGCAACTCCAGAGATGGTTGTCTCACCAAATCCTGATCATCTCCATGTACCCACAATTAAATTGAGAAAGTTATGGGATAAGAAAGCAAAAACAGAGATAAACAACAATAAAAAAACATATATATATGTGTGTGTATATAGGTACGTATATATATGTATACATATGCATATGTATACGTATATATATGTACATATATATACGTATACATATGCATATGTATGTATATATATGTACATATATATACGTATACATATATATACGTACATATATATACATAGTAGAGGGTGGGATCAAATTCCTCACTGTTCAAAGAGGAGGTTATAAAAACAAGCAAATGGAAACAGCTAGAATAAGACATGTCATGCTACATAAAATTTGGAAACCTCAGCATGAACTCATACTTAGCTCAAAGTACAGATATATGGATAGATAAGTTAGAATACACAAATCTATTTCCCAACTCTACCCACTAAAGAATCTAAAAACACTGACACCTCAAAAACAATAATACGCTGAATTCCAAGATTTGGGTTTCTAATGACATTCTTCAATAAAAGAAATATAGACTCCTTGGAAAAATGGCTGAATCTTGTGTTAAGGTAAGAGGTATAAAAGATGAGCTTGGAGCATCTCATAGTGCCAGAAAGTAAGGAACAGTAACAAAACAAACAAAGACAATACAACAACAATGGAGTTATAACAAAGAGACACAAGAACTGAAAGTGCCAAGCTATAACAATCACAGCAACAAAGAAAATTATATAATATTGAATTACAGCCCCAAATATAAGATATACGCTCTTTAGTCCATACTGACATGAATGAATAATTGAATAAATGAATAAATAAGGAACAGATGATAAATTTCCTGCATAGAAGAATTCCAAAACCTTTTTGAAGATACTACCCTTCCAGGAGGTGACACATAACTCTTATCTCTTAACTATCAAATGAGCAAAGTGACTTTCTTCTAAAAGAGTAATAGTTTTATAGTTGAGTAACCTGACAAACACTACCACAGTGAGGTAATAAAGGTCAATACAGCTGTGATAAGTAATGCTGATAGCATATCCTATACCCTTGATACGAATTGATGAGAATGGCACTTAACCTATGGGGTCTTCATCTACAAAATCCATAGCCACTACATAATCATGAGAAAAAAATTTCAGATCAGCCCAAACTTAAAGACATTCTACAAAATACATAACAGTATTCCTGAAAATGGTCAAGATTATCAAAAGTACGGGGAAGTCTGAGAAACTTCCACAGTCTAAAGAATCCTCAGGAGGGGCGCCTGGGTGGCGCAGTCGGTTGGGCGTCCGACTTCAGCCAGGTCACGATCTCGCGGTCCGTGAGTTCGAGCCCCGCGTCAGGCTCTGGGCTGGTGGCTCGGAGCCTGGAGCCTGTTTCCGATTCTGTGTCTCCCTCTCTCTCTGCCCCTCCCCCGTTCATGCTCTGTCTCTCTCTGTCCCAAAAATAAATAAAAAACGTTGAAAAAAAAATTAAAAAAAAAAAAAAAAAAGAATCCTCAGGAAAAATAACCATTAAATGCAATGTGGTACCCTGGATCATATTCTCAAACATCAAGTAAAAACTTAGATCCAAATAAAATTGGAACTGTAGATAACAATAACACATCGTTATTGGTTCACCATTTATGATAAATGTACCAGAGTAATAATAGGAAAATCTGACCATGTGTATATAGGAACTCTCTGTAATACTTCAACTTGTCTGTAAACCTAAAACTATTTTAAAATTAAAATTTTATTACATTTCAGGAGGAAGAAAGCAAAGCTGGAGGCATCACAATTCTGGATTTCAAGCTATATTATAAAGCTGTAGTCATCAAGATAGTGTGGTACTGGTGCAAAAACAGACAAGTAGAAAATAAAACAGAATATAAAACACAGAAATGGACTCACAACCACATGGCCAACTAATCCTCAACAAAGGACGAAAGAATTTTCAATGGAAAAAAGATAGTCTCTTCAACAAATGGTGTTGGAAGACTGGACAGCAACATGCAAAAGAATTAAACTGGACCACTTTCTTACACTATATACAAAAATAAATTCAAAATGGATGAAGGATCTAAATGTGAGAAAGGAAACCATCAAAATCCTAGAGGAGAACACAGGCAGCAACCTCTTTGACAACACCTGTCTCAACGTCTTACTAGATATATATGTCTCCTGAGGCAAGGGAAACAAAAACAAAAATAAACTGTTCTGACTTCGTCAAGATAAAAATCTTCTGCACAGTGAAGGAAACAATCAATAATTAACTAAAATATAACCAATGGAATGGGAGATGATATTTGCAAATGACATACCTGATGAAGGGTTAGTATTCAAAATCTATAAAGGTTTTATCAAACTCAACACCCAAAAACAAATAATCTAGTTAAGAAATGGGCAGAACCCATTAACAGTCATCTTTCCAAAGAAGACATGCAAATAGATAACAGACACAGGAAAAGATGCTCAACATCATTCATCACCAGGGAAATGCAAATCAAAACCAGAATGAAATATCACCTCACACCTATCAGAATGGCTAGAATTAACAGCTCAGGAAACAACAGATGTTGGTGAGTATGTGAGTACCCTGTTGGTGGGAATGCAAACTTATGAAGCCACTCTGAAAAACAGTATGGACATTCCTTAAACAGTTAAAATAGAACTACCTTAAAACTCAGCAATTGCACTACTAGGTATTTATCCAAAGGATACAAAAATGCTGATTCGGAGAGACACATGCACCTTGATGTTTATAGTAGCACTATAAAAAACAGCCATATTATGGAAAGAGCCCATATGTCCATTGACTGATGAATGAATAAAGAAGAACTGGTGTGTGTGTGTGTGTGTGTGTGTGTGTGTGTGTGTGTGTAATGGAGTATTACTCAGCCATCAAAAAGAATGAAATCTTGCCATTTGCAATGATATAGATGGAGCTTGAGTGTGTTGTGCTAAGTGAAATAAGTCAGAGAAAGACAAATACCATGTGATTTCACTCATATATGGAATTTAAAAATGAAACAGATGAAAACAGGAGTAAGGAAAGACACAGACAAACCCTAGGACAGACTGTTAACTATAGAGAACAAATTGACAGTTGCTGGAGGGGAGTGGTAGGGGATGGGTTAAATGGTTGATGGATATGAAGGAGGGCACTGGTGATGAGCAATGGGCATTATATTTAAGTGATGAATCACTAAATTCTACTCCTGTAAAAATGAAGACAGAAGTGTTTGCTAACATGTGTGGAAGCATAAGTTACCATATACTTAACTCTTTGAAACTACACTGTGCATAAACCTTCTTTCAACTAACGTCTTCTTTCATTAAGATAGAAGTATTGGTTAAACTTATGAGTAGAAGCCTATGGAAAGAGCCATATGCTTAACTCATTGCAAATATAGTGCCTATAAACCTTAAAAAAAAAGTTTTCAAGAAGGAAAACTATATAGTCTGAAAATAACAAAAATATTTTGTACCAGATTCCTATAAGTTGTTTATGGAATGGATTTGGCTGGCAACAATATTTTTCTCTCTCCTTAAAATTTTAACTTAAAATTATATCCTGCTGGGTAGACTTTAATAGGAACTCAAAAACACTAATTCAGATTTATAAAAGACACTATTCAGAAAAGACACTCTGTGAAGTGAGTCAATGAAGTAAAGTTATCAAATACACTGAATGGTTTTAAGGTCTCTTCCTTTTCTTCTCCAGAAAACATTTACAGTCCTGATTAGAAGTTAACAGAGAAGGTTAAATAACTGCCTTTACAATAACAGCTTTGAAAAAAATCATTTGTATAGTAAGGACAACTATCTTGATATTGTACATAAATAATACACTTCTCTTAATGTTATGTACATATTTATGATAAAGCTATTTGTTTTACTCTTGCTTTAAATTAGTCTACTTAAAAAAATGTTATTACACGTAAAAAAAAAAGCAAAACAAAAATAACCACTTAAATGGAAAAACATAGAACTTATAGAAATTCCAGTTTCCATTCTACAACAAATAGGTAAATAAACAGGATTTTTAAAACAGCTATTTTTTTTTACCAACCCAAACTAAATTGAGTAAAATTGAAAACAAAAAGAAGCAGGTTTGCTCTCTGTATTGTTATTCATCTCTTAAAACTCTACTAGTTTGCATTCAGCATGTGAAAACCCCACAGTAGTAAAGAGATCTCATATCAGTAACAAATCAATACATTTTAAATTATGCTGTAGTTGCCAAATTTAGAGGGCAATGAGATAGTCTGCATTTTTAAAATTATAGTTAGTCTGCAATAACTATAATACTTTGGGGGTGTCTTTGTTTCCAATGGAATGTTTTAATGATGAATAAATATTAATAGAAAATAAATCTAGAAAACAGAGATGTCAATATAACCTTCAACATAGGAGAAGCTTTTCCAACTCTTACTATTTATCTGAAATCTTCTAGGGGAAAGATTTTCAGGTAGATCAATAAAATATAGGCTATCATTATTTATAATGTCTCAATGCTACCACCTCTAAAATTATTCACAAAATTGTGAAAATAACTACTAGATACCTACTGTGCTCCCGGTTAGTGAGGAGGTTAAGGAGCTGTCCACTGAAGAAATGCAGAGAATAGAAAACATGAATCAACAGCTTTGTATGATGATTTTTAGAAAAGAGTGATCCATAATTAACTGTAGTAGGTATTATATAACGTATTCACACAACTTACCATATCTCCTGACCCTGGACAAACATTTTTGGGGTCATTTAAAACTCAGAAGACAGATGAAGGTAAAGACTATGTATTTTCTATTTATTTTAATTTGTATACATCTCATTAGCCACATACCATACCAAAACAAACAAACAAACCAACATCTGGCTATGCAGTGTTCAGAATAATGAGATTCCTGGAGAGAAGAATACCTTGTATATTTTTGCTGAGCCTACTAATTCAGGCCAGCCTCCAATAGCTGCTAGTTCAGCACTATTCCACTCTTTATAATAAGAAACATGTAAAGCAGCCTTCACTATACATCTTTTCCTTGGGCAAAAGAAAACAAATGGTTAGAATGTCCTTGAGAATTATACTCTTCCCTGTACATAGGATTGTTTCTTAGTCATGGGGTACTGATTTTGTAACAATAGCATTGACAATATTAACAATAAACAATATATATTGCATAATATGTCTCAGGCTCATTTAATGCTCACAACAACTTGATAAGGCACATGTGATTTTTATTTTTCTATTTACAAAGAGGAAACTGATGCATAGAGTTTAAAGTAACTTATCCACAGTCGCTCACTATAAAGTAGTTGGCCAAGGGGCACCTAGGTGGCTCAGTTGGTTAAGTGTCCAACTTCAGCTCGGGTCATGATCTCATGGTTTATGGGTTCAAGCCCTGTGTCAGGCTCTGTGCTACCATGTATCTCTCTGTCCCTCTCCCACTCATACTCTGTCTCTGTCTCTGTCTCTCAAAAATAAACAAACATTAAAAAAAAATTATAGAAAGTGGTTGGCAAAGTATTCAAATTCAGTTGGCCTGATTCAAGAATGCATGCTCTTAGCCCTCATAACATAATCTCTCCCCACATTAACAAAATCTTAAATACTTTATTTTGTTATTTATGGATAGTGTGGTTGTATTTCTGGCAAATAAAAGACTTCTAGTGCCTGTGGAGTTCAAACAAATTGAGCCAAACAATAAACCCAAGTGTTAATACTCTGAGATCAATTTAGTGTAAAATTTTTATCATCTTCAAGACTAATGCAGCACCAAGAAGACAGAACATCTGGAAAATGAAGCTGAGTGTAGGTCAGGCACAAGAGATTGAATTTTGCTAACTCTGAAAGAAATTCAGATGATTTCAAACCAGTATCATATGACTCAGTATGGACATATTTCAAAGCTCTGCCATACAATAGTGAAACACTATATCATGTAAATGGGACACACGAAAAATTTAACATAATGTAAACATCATCATATGTGTTTTGTGCCCTTTTCTGGTCCTCCACCTTGTACACACTAGTACTTCTTTCTTCAGTGACAAAGTACTTTGTGTATGCTCTATTTTTCCTATACTTTTTAAATATTTATATCAAGTACACAATATACAACAAAGGCTTGAAAGTGGAATTTTCGTTATCAACTATTCAGAGAGGAGAGAGGTTCAGCTGTCTTTCCGTTAAAATACAATTTTATTCCCTAGGTTTGCTGGAAATCACAAATGACTGGCCAGGCTGAAATATCTATACTTTATCTCTGGTAAGAAGCATATACTGGTCATGATTAAATGAAGACCTCTTAGTCTTCTCTCATCCCCATTTCATCTAGAGTGTATTAGCAGATGACCAAATTGTGAGCTATCTCCAACTCATAAACTGAGTTGAATTTAAGCTAGACAGCTTCAAGGCTCCCTTTAGTTTGATGAGCCTTTAGAAAAGTGTTTTCTGTTTGTTTTTGTTCTTAAGGATTCTAGTCCCCAAACCATGTTTCCTTAAAGCATTTACCTTAGAAAATTTGCAATTGTAAATTATTTCCCTGCCCCTTTATGATGTAAATCTCTCAACCACAGAAACACCTTTGTCAAGGACCTATAAGCTATCTGTTTTCAGTGCAATCACTGAGGAAAAAAGTGGATTAATCTTCCAGTCTCTATGCAAATTAGCAAACACATGTCTAATATTCTTTATCACTACAGCCCTTAAAAATTCTATTCCCTTTTGTTTCACTGGAGTTTAATTCAGTCTCTCTCCACTCTTGCAGTAGGCTTCGATAAAATCTTCCTTGCCTGTTCAACTTGTCTGGTGCAATTTTTCTTTGACAGATTTTGTTACCAACGCATAGTATTTGGATAATTGATTTATAGATAACTTAATCTGAACAGAAGTCCCATAAGATCACTCTACCTTTCTTGGCAAATAATGCTTTAAAATCTTTAATGAGTGTTGCCTAATTCTAAACCATTTAAAATCTATTTTTAAAGTTTATTTATTTATTTTGAGAAAGAGCACTGAGTAGAGAGGCAAGCAGACTCCGTACTCTCAGCACAGAGGCTGACACTGGGCTTGATTTCAGGAACCCACTCTCAGCACAGAGGCTGCTGACACTGGGCTTGATTTCAGGAACCCACTCTCAGCACAGAGGCTGACACTGGGCTTGATTTCAGGAACCGTGCGATAATGATTTGAGCCAAACTCAAGAGTCGGACACTTAACCAACTGAGCCACACAGGTGCCCCTAAAATCTATTTTTAATGACCATTTTGAACATGACTGTGTTTTTATTGTTGCTATTGTTTTTCTCTTTACATATTCACCACATAGCTATCATACATACACAAAAGGAGAATATAGAAAAGCTCTTAAAAGCTCATTATTATTTCTTTCCTTATATTAGTTGTCAGGGGTAAGATTGGGAGGTACAGACTACATTCCTTATATAGGAAGTTACACATTCAGCCCCAAGCAATACAAAACAAAACAAAAAAACAACTGTGTTGAATTCTTTTAACCAGTAGAATCTTTTGTTAGTTATGTTAAGTCCAGAGATAAGCCTTGTAAGACTACTGACTACTCAAAGATGTGATTAAACACGTCCTCCTCCTGTTTTCCTTCCCCACTGATCTGGCATATGTTTTTTTGTTCTCTTGGCCATGACAGACTGCTGCCAATTCAGTCATTATATCCCATTCAAAAGACAGAAGTGGAAGGGCCGCAGCATTAAATGTTGAAGGGTTGAAGAAGTCTTTCCTGTAAGTTTCTACTTTTAATGAACTTTCCTGGAAATTGATAGTGACTTCAGCTTACATCTTATTAGTGAGAATTAGGTCATGAGATAAGCCCCAACTAGAAGAAATTCTAAGTGAGTCTATGTATTCAAGATCTATGGTAGATGAAGTCAAGAGAGAAACAGACTATGAACAATTTTAGCATAGTCAATCCACAAAATCTGCTTTATGCTTTTATTTATATTTTATCAACATTTTGCAATATAATTTACATTAAAATTGCACCACTGTAAATATATATTTTGAGTCATTTTCACAAATTTATGTACTCTTGGAACCACTACCCAGTAAAGATAGAGAATATTTCCAACATCACAGAAGGTTTCCTCATGCTCCAATGCAGAAAATCCCTCCAATTTTTAACTCCTGTCTACAAAACTGATTTGACTTCTGTAATTATAGATTATTTTTTCTTGTTCTAGAAACTCAAATGCATAGAATCACAGAATACACACTCTTTTGTGTCTCACTATTTTACTATGATTATTTTGAGAGTCCTCCAGGAAGTTAGCTATATCAGTAGTTCATTACTTTTTATTGCTAAGCAGTACCCTTTTGAAATAAACATCACAATCTGTTTATTATTCACTCATAGAAGGATACATTTTCAGCACTGAGGAGGAATCATGGGTCATTTTCAGCATTGAGGAATCATGAGTAAATTTGCTATATTCATATACAAGTTTCTTTGGTAAATTCCTGGTAACTGAAATTTCTACATTATAAGTTAAGGGCATGTTTAATTTTATAAATAATTCCAGCCTGTTTCCACACTGGTTGCACCATTTATTCTCTCATACACAGTGCACATAAAGTACAATTGTTCCACACGATGTGGGAAACAAAGGCAGAAGAAAAAAATTAAATTTCCTTACAGTTTACAGTCCATTGACAAGTCCTTGATGCAACAAGAGTGATATTCCTCTAGGAACTCTGTTGCCTCAATGATGACACTTTGCTAAGGGCAAAAGGCAATCTTAGCTTAACATTATCCTGACCTCCAGGATCCTGGAAGTCTACTTTAACACATAAAAAAGTTCCTTTGGAAACTTCCTCTACCTCAATCCCCCAAATGTATGTTAGCAATCATCCTCCAAGCATATGTACTACTGACTTACATCTGAAGAGTCTCATGACTGAGTTTTTACTAAAAAAGTAATACATGCCCTTTTCCTAACAATAGCTGGCCTCCTCAGGATCCTGGAAACCTTGTTTCCAAAAAATGGTGGAGGCTTGTGCTATTCCTAACCCCTTCCCAACTTGAAAGTATATAATTAGCCACTCCTCAAAACCCCAGTGCAGCTCTTTCTGCTCAGAGGTCCTGTCCTCATGCTTTAATAAAGCCACCTTTCTTCACCAAAAAGGTTTCAAGAATTCTTTCTTGGCCATTGCCTCTGAACACCAACATTTTCTACGTCACACACCCTAGTCAGTTGTTGCTATTTCAAGCTTTGAAATTGCAGCCATTATTTTTTAAACTTTTTTTTTTTTAATGTTTATATATCTTAGACAGCGCTTGAGCAGGGGAGGGGCAGAGAGAGAGAGAGAGAGAGAGAGAGAGAGAGAGAGAGAGAGAGAGAATCCGAAGAGGCTCCTGGCTCCAGGCTCTGAGCTGGACACAGCACAGAGCCTGATGCGGGGCTCAAATCCATGAACCGTTAAGATCATGACCTGAGCCAAAGTCAGATGCTTAACTGAATGAACCACCAGGCACCCCAAATGTAGCCATTTTAGAACCTATGTGATGGTATCTCGTGATTTTAATGTTTGTTTCTCTAATGACTAATGTTATTGAACATCTTTTTCTGAAGAATATGTTCAAATCCTTTGCCCACTTTTTTTGGAGGGGGAGTGGGGGGGGGTAGGCTTGTTTATTTATTATTGAATTATACAACTTTCTTATATACTTTGGGTACAATTTATTTGCCACATATGTGTAGTGTAAATACTTTCAGTCTGTAGCTTTTAATTTTTAATACAGTATTATGAAGAATAGAAGTTTTAATTTTGGTAAGTCCAGTTTATCATTTTCCTCTTACATTTAATGTTCTTTTTAAACAGATTAAGAAATATTTGCCTACTTAAGTGTTGTAAAGATATTCTCCTAAACTTCCTTTTCAAAGATTTGGAATTTCTTTTACCTTTAGGCCTATGATTCATTTATAACTAATCTTCCTGTATGGTGGGAAGTAGGGGTTGAAATTCAATATTTTTTACTGTACATATATCTAAATTTTATTCAACACCTCTATTTATTTTTATTTTACTATACATTCTTTATTAAATTATGTTGGAGCATATATTTAAAATCAACTGAATATATTTGGGCCCATTTCTGGCTTCTCAATTCTATTCCATTTCTATATGTCTCTCTGTACCAGTAGATTATATTCTAATTATTTTAGCTTTAGAAATAATTTTAACATCATTTAGTCTAAGGCCTCACACTCTGCTATTTTTTATTGAAAAATAAAAAGTCTTGACTATTCAAGCTTGTTGATTTCTCCTTCCCCCCAAATCCAGCTGAGATTCTGAATGAGACAGTGTTGTATCTATACATCAATATCTAATAGGCTTCTAAATATTTTTTGATATGTATTTTGAAATATATATCATATATATATATGTATTTCTCCATTTATTTAAATATTTTTAAATTTTCTTCAGCAATATTAAAATATTTTTATTGAAAGGGGCTTAAACTGATTTTGCTAAATTTATTCTTGAGTATTTTAGTGTAATTGTGAATTCTAATTTTAATCTATGTTTCCAACTGTTTGTTTCCAGTTTATAGAAACATATTTTCTCTATACGAACGTTACATCTCTGACTTGACTGAATTTCATTGTTTTGCTAATAATTTATTCTTTACCATCTTTATGGCATTTATTTTATTACCTTGTTTTGCTGGCCAAATATACTGTATAATATGAACATAAGTGGTAAGAGCAGATCTTCTTTCTTTCTTTGAATCTTAGAAAACATTTAGACTTTCACTATTTTATATGACACTAGCTATAACATTTTTGTTGATACATTCTGTCAGATTATGTAAAAGACCTTCTAGGGGCTCCTGGATGGCTCAGTTGGTTAAGAGTCTGACTCTTGATTTTGGCCCAGGTCATGATCTTGTGGTTTGGTTCGTGAGATTGAGCCCCAAGTCACAGAGACTGTTGGGATCCTCTCTCCCTCTCTCTCTCTGCCCCTTCCCTGCAAGCACATACACAAGCATGTGCTTGCTCTAAATAAATAAATAAATAAATAAATAAATAAATAAATAAATGTATGTATTTTTTTAAGAGAAAAAGCCATCTGTTCCTAATTAATACAGAATTTTTATCACAAATGCTTATAGAATGCTTTCCCTTTTGATTGAGATGATCATATGATTCTTTCCTTCATCTTATCAATGTGAACTCTTTCGTATATCTTGTAAGTGTGAATTCTATTATTTCTTTAAAAGGCTAACACAAATTTTCATTCCTGAAAGAAACTCCACCTTTTCATGATGCATTATTCCTTTTGTAACATATTATTTGTTATGATAATATTTTGTGCAGAATTTTTGTGTCTGTATCTTTATTCTTCTGCTGTCATCATGCTCTGGCATGAATATTACACTAACCTTATGTTTTTATATATATTTTTTCTTACGTTGTTATCTTAAGTGTGTTCTGTCATCCTTTGCTTCTGGTCTACCTTGTGTTGAAATAGTTTAAAATTAGTGTCAATGCTTTATTTTTTAAATAAGAAGAAAATATTTTGCAGATTTTCAAAACTTTGATATTACATTAGTCATGTTTTGCTTGAGCAAAAAAAAATTAAAAATTGAGAAGCACTGTTTTTTTCCAAAAGAAGTCTAGAACACTGGTATGTATGTCGTTTTCCAAGATTTTAACATTACATTTATTTATTTACTTACTTAAGTTTTTATTTAAAGACACTAATTTTGGAAAGCTGCTTCAAGACAAGAATTTAGGAGCAGAGGATCTTTTACCTTTCTTTTTAAAGCTGGAGACAGTGTTATAAGATAAAGATGTTTCTAAAACTCAATTAAATCATATAATGCATAACCAAACTAAACATAAGAGATTCACAATGGGAGTCAGCATCATCTTTGCCAAGGACAAGACTTTCCTCAACTGACTAATCACTAGCAGGGACTGGTTATTTCCTCTTCCAAGGTACTTAAATTGGCATGGTTCAGTCATGACTGTAGGACACTAAGGAGCTATACTTCCCTTCCCTGATAACCTTAGGATATCCTTCAAAACTTTATAAATAATAATTTGTATTTTTTTCTTTTTGCCATAATTTGTCCATAACTCTGAATAGTTTTAGCTCATATGTTTTCGAGGCAATATTTCCAAGGGGTGTGTGTACGTGTGTGTGTGATGTGTTCCTTTTGTTCATTTCTTTTAACGTCAGTTTTAGTCCACCTGAGGCCAACAGAAGGCTCTGTATTTGAGCTGTGCTGGGGACACTGGCTAATTAGCCATCAGGAAGCCTTTTGGATGGTGAGCAGTCTAAGGACAGGAACAGTGAACCTGCATTCTTGTAGCTGCTCCATGTGAGTTCGTTAAGGCTCATGCTGTCAGAATCTGGCACTATGAGAGGTCATTCTGTCAGAAGTGATACCTAGAAGACTTGAGGGTCAGACACCAGGCTCCAGAAGTGACCTGGTTCAAGGTGCACCCTACCAGTTGATTAACTGTTCAGATTGCTATCAGGATTCTTGGATATCAGTTATGATGATCACTAGGGCCGGTTCCTGGGTCACTATGACAGAAAACTGTCAAAATCAGTGAAGATAAGAAAATAATTTCATTCTGTTGAAAAAGAAAAAAAGACCATAAAAATATGTCAGATTTTACCTTCAAATAATCCAGATTGGGGGTGAGTAGATAAACAACTCAAATAAGAATGATTTAAAATTTAAAGTTAATTAAATCTCTGCATTAAAAATAATCAGAAACTTTCATTCCCACTGGATGGAACATTTTATTTTCAAACTTGTTCCCAATGTTGTGAGGTTAAAATTAGCCACACAGCTAAAATATCTGACAAGCAAATGGCTAATCTTCTTAAATTGGTATTATAAATGTGTTAAAGAAAACTGGGAAAAATCCCAGAGAAAATTCTAAAATCTTCCAACAGTTAGCTGTATACTGAATAATGTTTAATTGTGTCTAGTTGTTTTTATATTATTTTAATTATTCAGATGTCTCTGTCATTGATAACTCCTAGAGATGTGACCTCTAATGAAAAGTACCTCTTAACAAATAAAATTAAATCAATAAAAAAGGTCCAATGCTATTGAAATAAATCTACTAATGGTGTTTCTGATATTCCTTCCAGTTAGACAACAGTCCCTAAGACCAATTTTGTTCATAAGCACACCCAGTGACATTCACAAACAAAAATCAATGTGGCCCATTTAGTAAAAACAGTAAGATGTGTTTCATAAAATTAAATAAAAAGACTAATGAATATACAGTGACATCAAGATCTAATTGATTTACTCATACAGAGTTCATTTAATATGCTATAATTATTCTAAATAGATATTAGGACTATCACATTGCATGGCTGTACAACAATAGCTCAATATGAGCAAACCTACAAAGACTTTAGGCAGTAATAGTATGCCACTTACTGGTACTTTGAGTCAGCTTTTAGAATTAATCCTAGCTCATATGTACAGTTTTAGAAGAAGTATTGTGTAGCAATACTATGTTTAAAAATACTAGAAACTACCATAACAATTTCAACATTAAAGATACTTAGTTGTAGGGGTGCCTGAATGGCTCAGTTGGCTAAGCGTCTGACTTTGGCTCAGGTCATGATCTCACAGTTTGTGAGTTCAAGCCCTGCATTGTGGGCCCTGTGCTGACAGCTCAGAGCCTGGAGCCTGCTTGGGATTCTGTGTTTCCCTCTCTCTAAAGATACTTAGTTGTCGCAAGGGCAAGATGGTAGGCTGCAAAAAAGTGAGCTGGGTCAAAATGCACATGCCACCAATTGTTCAGACTGTTATCAGGGCAGTTGGGTATTTATTTTCAATGACTCACAAAAGTTATATTCCTCCACCTATCAATTAATAAAGAGCATACATACTTAAGAAAACTAAGCTGATACAGGGTTTCACTAAACTGTTTAATCATAACAAGAAAGAGTTCATAAAATCAAAATTATATATATAAATTTGATAACTAACACTTTATAATTTCCTAAAATAAAAAGAAAAAATACAAGAATGTTCACTTGTTTTGTGAAATAAAAAATGCAAAACATGTTTCCTTGCTGTTACAATATTAAACGTGTCATAAATAGTTTTACACACATTTTCAAATAAGAAACTCAATTAAAATATACAACTATCTGAACTTAAGTGATAGAACTAGTAATAAAAATCTAACTTCAAATAAAGAGACCTAAAGTTACCATACAAAACATTCTAGCTGTCACTAAAAATCAAGTGCAACATACCTCAAAGACTTAGAAAATAATGTGTCTAAGATTTCCAAGCCAAGAAGTACCTCTGTTCCTATCTCAAACTTTTTTTTTTTTTTTTTTTTTTTTAATTTTTTTTCAACGTTTTTTATTTATTTTTGGGACAGAGAGAGACAGAGCATGAACGGGGGAGGGGCAGAGAGAGAGGGAGACACAGAATCGGAAACAGGCTCCAGGCTCCGAGCCATCAGCCCAGAGCCTGACGCGGGGCTCGAACTCACGGGCCGCGAGATCGTGACCTGGCTGAAGTCAGACGCTTAACCGACTGCGCCACCCAGGCGCCCCTATCTCAAACTTTTTGACTCCTCATTTGATCATTCCTAATTCTACCATTGCATATAATTGAAAAAAAAAAAAAACTCTAACATTTTCTCTCAGACTTTTATCATCAAAGCTGATATTATAACTTAAATTTACTCTATATTAAAACTATTAAAATATTACCACAGGTCCTGAAAATAATTATTCCATCCCCGTGTTCAAAAAACATCAATTGCCACTTTTCAAAATCTATTTGTTGTTACATACAAGTGTGTTATTAAATCTTTACACACTTGGAAATAACCCAGCTATTTCGCCATTATTTATTCTCTAATTTTCTTGTGGTCAGAATAGATACACTGTATGTTCTAAATTATTTTAAATTCATGGTAACTTCTTTGATTAGCATATGTTCTGTCTTGGTATGTCTCATGCATATATGATTGGGATGGGTATTCTGTTGCTGTTGAACAGCATGTTCTAAAAATGTCAATTCCACTAAGTTGATAATTTGTGCTTTGCTCGGTTTTGTTAATAAAATAAATTTTTGTTAATAGATTGATAATTTGCTCTGTACTCTTATTGACTTTTAATCTATTTTTAATAAAAACTGAAAATGAAGAGATCTTCTACCATCATTGAACATTTATCTACTGCTTCTTTCAATTATACCATATTTCGTTTGGTGTATATTGATACTGCAGTCTGGTGTATATACAATGAAAACTGTAATGTTCTTGATAAACTCACCATTTATTAGTATTCAGTGTCCCTCTTTATTCCTTATTCTTGGTTTGATTTCTACTTTATCTGATATTAATACAGTTACTAAGACTGTCTTTGTGTCAGTGCTATGTACGGGATAGTTTCCCATTCCTTAAATATTAACCTATCTATACTGTATATTTAAAGTGTGTTTCTGTAGACACTATATATTGGTTTAGGCTGCCTTTTCTATCCAGTTGGACAATCTCTGTTTTTTATTTGAACTATTTTATCATTCATATTAACTTTAACTTATGATGCATTTAAGTTGAGAACCCATCATCTTTGTATGTTCTCATATTTTCTCCATTCTCTGCTTTCTTTTGGATTATTACTTTTTTAGTAACTTAGTATTCCATTATGTATACAAAACTGACTTCTTAGGTGTCTTTCATTGTTTGATTTATTTTCCCTGTGGTTATACTAGATTTTACATATCTTTAACTTATCACAATGTACCTTCAAGCAATATTATAATGTATCTTTGCATAAAATCTAAAAAAAATTAAAAGTGTCTAAATATTTTACCTTTCATTCATTTTTTGTACTTTTTTTATTCCATATTAGTTGCAAAATCAATACTAATTTCACTAAAAGCACAGGCAATAAGAGCAAAACTAGGCAAATGGATTATGTCAAACTTAACTTCTGAGTATCAAAGGAAACAACAGAATGAAAAGGCAACCTACAGAATAGGAGAAGATCCTTGAAAATTACACATTTGATAATGGGCTGATATCTGAAGCACATAAGAAATTCTCACAAATCAGGACACCTGGGTGGCTCAGTTGGTTAAGCATCTGACATCAGCTCAGGTCATGATCTCAGGGTTTGTGGGTTCGAGCCCCATGTCAGGCTCTGTGCTGACAGTTCAGAGCCTGGAGCCTGCTTCAGACTGTGTGTGTCTCTCTCTTTAACCCTGCCCCACTCATGGTCTGTCTCTCTGTGTCTCTCAAAAAAGGAATAAACATTAAAAAATTTTTTTTAAACTCCTACAAATCAATAGCAATCATCATCATCATCAACAACAACATCAACTCAAAAACGGGCAGAGGACTTAAATAGAAATTTCTCCAAAGACATACAAATGGCCAACTGGTGTATGAAAAGATGCTCAACACCACAATCATGAGGGAAATGTAAATCAAAAACACACTGAGGTAACACTTCACATCTGTTAATATTATTTTAAGAAAATTAAAAAAAAACCCTAGTGTCAGCTACAGAAATTGGAATCCAAGTACACTATCAGTAGGAATGGAAAACAATGGAGCGACCAAGAAAACAGTGTGGAGTTTCCTCAAAAACAGAACTACCATACATAATCTAGCAATTTCACTTCTGGGTATATATACAAAGGGACTGAAATCATGAACTTGAAAAGATATTTGCACTCCCATGTTCATTGCAGCATTATTCACAAAATCTAAGATAGGGAAAACAATATAAACATCAATCCACAGATGAATGGATAAAGAGAAGGTGATATGCAGAAACAATGGATTATTATTCAGTCTTAAAAAATAAGGAAATCCTGCTGTATTCAACAACATGGATGAAACTTGAGACATACTAAGGGAAATAAGCCAGTCACAGAAAGACAAATAGTGTATAATTCCATTCATATGAGGGATCTAAAGTAGTCAAACAAACAGACACGAAAAGTGTTATGGTGGTTACCAGGACCTGGAGAGGATGGAGAAATCAGGAGTTATTATTCAGTGGTTATAGGATTTTGATATTACAAAGTAAGAAAAAAAGTTCTGGAGATCTATTATATAGCAATGTGAAGTGTTAACACTGCCAAATTAATACAGAAGACAATATTAAAATGGTAAATACATTTTTACCACAATGAAAAATAATAGAAAATGGGATATATATATATACATACACATATATATATATATATGTATGTATATATATATATATATATATATATATATAGTGGAATATTACTTGGTGATAAAAAAGAATGGAGTCTTGTCATTTGCAACAATATGGATGGAACTAGACTGTATTATTCTAAGCAAAAAAGTCAGTCAGAGAAAGGCAAATACTGTATGATTTCACTCATGTGTGAAATTTAGAAACAAAACAGATAAACAGGGGAAGGGAAAGAAAAATAAGATCAAAACCGAGAAGGAGGCAAACCATAAGAGATATGTAAGTTACATAAGAATATGTAAGTTATATGAATAGTGTAATACACTATATTTTAACCAACCTAGATTTAAGTAAAATTAAAAAAATAAGAATAATAGGGGAAATTCTATATTGCGGAATTTCTTTGTACCATCTCATGTTGTCTCTGAATTGAAATATACTCAAAATAAAAATTTTATTTAAGGTTAAAAAAATAAAAATAAAATCTAGATTTGAAGTATAAAAAAAGCAACTTTTCCTAACAAATGTGGAAAAGCATTTTTAAAATGACTTCTTGTGTGTGATCATCTAATCATTCTCTATGACCGTGTCAATAAAGACATCAATATATTTTTCTAGAAACTTTCTAGAGACCTCCACACCCAATGTGGGGGTCAAATTTTCAACCCCAAGGTCAAGAGTCACATGCTCCACTAACTGAGCTAGATAGGTGTCACAGAATTAATATATTTTTAAAGATTTAATTAGGTATCAGACATGAAACAACATTTAAAGAAGGCACAGGGAACCTATATTGCTCAGTATAGAAAAACACAATTTCTCTGCATGGTAAATTCATATGACAACAATAGAAGTGAACTGTGTAGAAGAAAAAGGAGAAAATAGCTGAGATGAAGGAGGTAAAGCTGAAGTGCCAAATAGGGGTCATGTGATGTATAGTTATGAATGATGTGTTAATTGTATGGACTATATCTTGTACATGTGGGGCATTTCTAGGGAATATTTGCAAAGGACATTATTTATAAACCCCTAAGTCTACTTCACCCTCCCCCATGGTGTGGCAATAAATAAGTCTGGGGTACTGGTCACTAGCTCCAGAAGGGGGTACTGCTGAGCCTTTAGCAATCATGATCATTCCATCTGCCTAGCTCTTTTGATGCAGAGATGGAAACACCTATGTAAATTTGTTTCAATAAAAGGAAGAAGAGGTTTATCACTGGCTTCAGGATGGGAAGCCTCTATAGATCATTAAAATAGAACACTTTGGATGAATCAGAAATCTTGAGACACCAGATGCTGCTATAGCATTGAAAACAACAAGGGGAAGGATCCAGCCTAAAAAGGTAGAACAAGCAGAGCTACCCTGATCAAACTGCATGAATTCCAACCCAGCCCTGCGCTTCCAGTTCTGGGGGCCAATGAAATCTCTTATTGATCAATCCAATAGGAATCACATTTCTATTCTTTGGAGCTCAAAGCATACTACATAATAAATGTTTTAACAAGGAAAAAAAATAAATAATTATTTTAATAGTCAATAATTTTTTAAATAAAATTTTAATTACAAAATGAAAGCATATTATTACATTAGAATTCTATGCTATGTAAAAGATTACCGTAACCAGAGTAGTTTAGGCGTATACTTTTATTATTTTACAGTTATGAAGATCAGAAGTATAGGCACAGCTTAACTGAGTTCTCTGCTTTAGGGTCTCACAAATATAGCAACATAGATGGCTTCCAAAACACAGTGCTGTGTAAAAGACACAAAAATGCTACATAAAGTATAATTACATTAATATGAATTTCAAGAATAGTCAAAATTAATTGGGAGTGCTAGAAATCAGAAAGCAACTATCTAGCATAAAGACTAAGGGGAAAGTGGAGGCACAAAGGAAATTTTCTAGGCAATGGGATTGTGGATTTTAAATTTTTATTTGTCAACAAAACTAAAAGGCAACCAACGGAATGGGAAAAGATATTTGCAAATGACATATCGGACAAAGGGCTAGTATCCAAAATCTATATAAAGCTCACCAAACTCCACACCCAAAAAACAAATAATCCAGTGAAGAAATGGGCAGAAATCATGAATAGACACTTCTCTAAAGAAGACATCCAGATGGCCAACAGGCACATGAAAAGATGCTCAACGTCACTCCTCATCAGGGAAATACAAATCAAAACCACACTCAGATATCACCTCACGCCAGTCAGAGTGGCCAAAAGGAACAAATCAGGAGACTATAGATGCTGGAGAGGATGTGGAGAAACAGGAACCTTCTTGCACTGTTGGTGGGAATGCAAACTGGTACAGCCACTCTGGAAAACAGTGTGGAGCTTCCTCAAAAAATTAAAAATAGACCTACCCTATGACCCAGCAGTAGCACTGCTAGGAATTTACCCAAGGGATACAGGAATACTGATGCATAGGGGCACTTGTACCCCAATGCTTATAGCAGCACTCTCAACAATAGCCAAATTGTGGAAAAAGCCTAAATGTCCATCAACTGATGAATGGATAAAGAAATTATGGTTTATATACACAATGGAGTACTACGTGGCAATGAGAAAGAATGAAATATGGCCCTTTGTAGCAATGTGGATGGAACTGGAGAGTGTGATGCTAAGTGAAATAAGCCATACAGAGAAAGACAGATACCATATGTTTTCACTCTTATGTGGATCCTGAGAAACTTAACAGAAACCCATGGGGGAGGGGAAGGAAAAAAAAAAGAGGTTAGAGTGGGAGAGAGCCAAAACATAAGAGACTGTTAAAAACTGAGAACAAACTGAGGGTTGATGGGGGGATGGGAGGGAGGGGAGGGAGGGGAGGTGATGGGCATTGAAGAGAGCATCTTTTGGGATGAGTACTGGGCGTTGTATAGAAACCAATTTGACAATAAATTTCATATATTAAAATAAAATAAAATAAAATAAAATAAAATAAAATAAAATAAAATAAAATAAAATAAAGTAAAGTAAAGTAAAGTAAGGTAAAGTAAAATAAAATAAAATAAAATAAAATAAAATAAAATAAAATAAAATAAAATAAAATAAAATAAAATAAAATAAAATAAAATAAATTTTTATTTGATATTTTGGTAATAATAACCATCTATTACATACAAATTTGTGTCAAAAATATTCAACAATTCAAATTCAACACATACACACACACACACACACACACACACGCACACACACACAGGAAATTTGAATAGCTTGCTATCTGTTAAAGATACCAAATTTGTTATTTTAAAGCTTTCCATAAGAGTGTATGAGTACTTTTTCCTTCTCCAGTATTTGATAGACTTTACCAATAAAGCCAATAGGGCCGGGGTTTTCTTGTGGGAAGTTTTTTAAATATCAAAATTGGTATCATTAACAGATAACAAGCTATTCAAAGTTTCCATCTGTGTGTGTGTATGTGTGTGTTGAATTTGAACTGTTGAATATTTTTGACACAAAGTTATATGTAATATTTTCTTATTAACCTTACTAGGGATTAATAAACATGACTAACCTTTCAAAGAACATATTTAGGGGTTTGCTGATTTTGCCTCACTGATTTCTGATTTAATTTTTACTGTTTCCCCTCCTTCCACTTACTTGGCGTTTAATTTACTTTTAATTGATTTCTTAAGGTAGAAGCTAAAATTGTTGATTCAATCATTTTTCAAGTATATAGTTATAATACTATAAATTTATCTCTAGTGATGTTTTAGGTTATAACATATGTTTACATAATATAATTTTATTATGATTCAGTTTCGATGTTTTTGTTTTAATTTCTCTTGTGATATCTTTTTTATCTCATGGTTTGTGTATAAATGGAATTCCAAAGTCCCAAGGTATTTGGGGTTTTCTAGGTACCTTCTTGCTATTAAATGTTAAAGTACACTTTATGCATGCTTTTATACCTTTGCAATTTATGTAGTTTTGCTGTGTGGACCAGCATATAGGATATCTTTGTGCATTATATCTTAAACTAGTAACTTAATAGTATTAAAGTCACAATTCAGGTATAATCCTTAATCTCTGCTAACATCTTAATAACATAATATTGCTTTCTAGTTATTACCATTTTAATAACTTCATTCAAATCTAAACATAGGATACCAATGAAATTTATTTATCACTATTATTTTATATTTGGCTTTTGTTCATGAAGTATTTTAATAATATTGGATTAAATAATTTGAAATTTAATAATTAAAATTCATACATTATAATTTCTTCTATTAAATTAAATTTGTATACCAAGAAGAATATACAATGACATAAATTGGATATTACTTTAATTGGGGTATTATTCTTGCAAGAAATATTGGGGTTTTTTTCCATGTCTAAGGTTAACAAGCAAATCTTAATAATTTTTATTCAATTAACTCCAAACAATTTTACAAATATAATACAATTTGTATGATTGACTTACACTTGTATCATTTTATCTATAGCCAAAATCAGTACATAAAAACCGTATTCTAGATATAACACTACTACGTCATAATCGTTTGTAAAAAATTATTTAAGAAATGAAACAGTGAGGTGCACCTGGGTGGCTCAGTCAGCTGAGCATCCAACTTCAGCTCAGGTCATGATCTCACGGTTCGTGGGATCAGCCCTGCATCATGCTCTGTCTGTGCTGACAGCTCAGAGCCTGGAGCCTGCTTTGGATTCTGTGTCTCCCTCTCTCTTTGCCCCTCCCCAGCTTGTACTCTGTCTCTGTCTCTCTCAAAAATAGCTAAGCATTAAAAAAACTTTTTAAAGAAATGAAAGAGTGAGACATTTGAAAAACTTGGGGGCTTTTTCCTGCACTCTCATCTAAAAGAAACATTAGGTGGTCACTACTGAATTTTATGAAATTCACAGTACTATTACAAATTTCTTTTAGAGAAAAGTAAAAAAAAAAACATATATATGACTTTGTCAAAAATAGCCATGCTTTTTGGCAATGTAGAAGGTGGTTACACAAATGAAATGTGTCTCCTTATTAGGAGAAATTTAGTTTATAATAGACAAATTACTGTAAGAAACTTCTTAAATAAGATTCTAATTATTAGATAAAGTAATTTGTACAATTTCAGTAATTTACAGAATGAGTGATATATTAAAACCCACATTTTGACTATTTTATACGTAAATGTGTATCACATCACCTCATTTTGGCTCCTGGAATATATTTGATATGGACAGACTTGACTTCTCCTCTGTAACTTCGGTACTACAGCTGACCTTTATGTATTAACTAGTCAACAGCTTAACCATTTTCTTTTGAAATATGCAACAATGCCTTTAGGAAATTGCCTGTACACTCTCTCTATTTTGCATTCATCACCAATAGTATGACACAATAGTTTATTCTATAAATTGGTCTAATACTGTAAATTTTTGATGCTGACTACTCCCCTGTGTCACCCCTTAATTCACATGTAGGTGGCATGTTCTCCCCATGAACAGGGTGGTGCCTGGTTTCCAGGTATGTACTTTCTCCATGTGTAACATAAGGAGAAACAGAATACTCATGGATCCGTTTCTTGCTGTTAAAAAAGAAGGGGGTTGATAAAATATTATATATATATATATATATATATATATATATATATATATATATATATATATATATATATGCCAGATTCTACTAATGCAGCCTCGGGTTAAATTTAGTGCTACCATTCATACAGAATGGCTCGGAATTTGTGGAAAATGTTAGTCCTGAAATAAAAACAACAAAAATGCATTATGAAACATGACTTATTTCTGTTTGTTGCTTTAACATGGATTTAATTCTTAAAGAAACTGTTAATATATTCTAACAAGTATCGTTATTGTCTTTGCAAAAGACAAATGCAGCCTCCCTTCCTTTGGCTCTTTTATTTTCACTCAAAATTAAGATTCTATCCTAAAAACAAGAACTGTTAGTTATTACTCATTGTTAGCTGAACAGTCCAGCAATTTCAGAATCATAGACTTCTAAGAAATAATTCTTTGGTATAATAATGAGTAGACATGAATGGAAAATAATTATCTTGTCCAAGTGGATATCATATTTTTGCATATCAACTCCTTTATAGGTTTGTCACAATTACAGTTTTTTGGCTTATAATCCAAAAACTAAAAATTGCTGAAATTGGCCTTGACAGGCCCAACTAATTGGCTCCCAAGGAGCCGTTATGTTCTACCTGGTGAACAGTCCGTGAAGTACACAGCCACTTGTCCAAACCACACATGCAGCTAATTATAAAGCAGCAGGAGATATCACATGGTAATAGGCCATACACTGTTATTAGTACATAATAATTCCATACCCAAATCATCAATTATACTGCTCTCACTGCCTTGAAGAAAACTGTATTGTGCAAGAATGATTACTTAGGGACACTCTCTGAGTAAAGACCATGCTATTGTTACTGTCTTAAGTGACTAATTCTTCTAATTTTTCCTAGGAGATTAAAAACTCTGTCTAGTCATCAAACAGAAACAAAATTAATTTAAATAAAATAAAAAAACTCTTTGCTCTCTGCAGTCAGAAAAAGAAATATGATTCAAATGATATTTGAAAAGTAGAGGGTTATCGCTTATTCTTTGCAATGTATCATATTCCAATGTTTCACTGGATCCTCCAATTTGTAACTAATCTTAGGAAAGATTAAAAATATCATGAATTATAAATTTATTTCAATAAATATTTATATACTTACAATACGACTAATACACACATATTGAAGGTGGCATTGCTCTCACCCTTTTAGGATGATCAATTACATTCACACAGAAGTGCTCTGCTGTAGCTTCATGAATCATTTGAAAGTAACAAAAAAAGAAAATGAAGCTCAAGTTATTCCAGACTTACTCTGAGAAATTTCTCTGCTTACTTAATTATCTTCTTTTGACAATTTGTTTTATAAGCAGGTTCATGCTTGTCTCAGACTTGTTTGATCTTGGTTTGGGGTCATTAACTCTGATCTGTTCTTGTCTTTTTTTTTTTTTTTCTGTTCTTGTCTTTAGACAAAAATATAAAAATTTCTTGTAACCAGGCACTCTTAAATTTTTTCTTTCTGAGTTTTCCCTAAAAAAGTGAAGTTTAATTTCTTTCATTTAATTATAATTCAAACCTCATATAATTCAGGACACAGTTTTCATCTTTGTCCACTAAAATGGAGTATAGCTCTTCAATTCCTTGCTAATTTATTGATAGTGGAACTTTCTTTAACTCAGCACCTAGAACCCAGTGGAAAATAAAAATTAAGACAAAGTGAGATTACAAAAGCCCATCTCACAGATTTTGCTTATAGTGAAACCAATGGTCTATGCTAAAAATGGGATGAATCAAAACTTCTGGTCATCTGTATCTGTTCAGAAAATTCAAAATGAATCCGATCTAAGCAAGCCAGTTATACACTAGTTTGCTTTATGAATCATTTTGCTGTACAAATGCGATTTCTGTTAAAAATATCTTACCTATTTATCATTATATAACTTAAACAATTCAGAATTTGCCAACATAAAATGAGTCCATGACATGAGATTTGAAGTTATACATCTCCTTGTTTGATAAAAAGGTCAAAAGGCTTTTAAAGAGATTAAAATTTTTAAAATTGTTTCTATGATTGTGTTTCGAATTCCTGAAACTCTCATATCCTAAACATAGTTTCTATGACTTTTTCATTATCATAAATATTCTTGTGGCAGCAAGACTATTCAACTTGAAGCCACCAATCATAGACCATAAGCCATAATTCATAATTATTCATTACATTAGTTTAAGTATTGAGAAAATTTCACCAGAGAATCAGGGAGATTTATGATTTATTGTTCAATCCCTATTCCCATCACTCATTCAAATGATAGTTGGAAGCTATCCAAATTCTTTAAATTTGATTCTCTACAACTGTACCTAAGGATGAGATGTGTTTTGGACCTGGAAATAATTGGTTCCTATATACTTAAACCAATAACAAGTTCCTAGTTCTTCATGCAAATCTCATTTTGATAGAGGACTTTTATATGAGCTGACTACACCTAACTGTTGTATCTTTAAAGCCCTTTAAGTACAACATCTTAATAGCAAAAAGTAAACTCATGGAAAAGGAGTAAATGTTTGCAAAACATATCTGATAAGGAGCTAATATGCAAAATATATTTTAAAAAATACTTCTCACTAAGCAGAAAGAAAAAATACATGATTATAAAATGGACAATGGACTTTAGCAGATATTTCTCCAAAGAAACATAAAAATGGCCAAAAGGTATATAAAAAGTTGTTGAACATTATTAATCATCAGGGAAATGCAAATCCTAACCACTAATGGCACAGATGCTATAGAAAACAGTATGAAGGCTCCTCAAAAATTAAAAATAGAACTATCATATGATCTAACAATCCAACTTCTGGATATATACCCAAAGAAACTGAAATCCAGGATCCCCAAGAGATATCTGCACTACCATGTTCATTGTAGCATTATTCACAATAGCGAAAATATGGAAAAAGATAAATGGGTAGAGAAAATGGGTTTATTCATGTAATACTTATATAATTGCCTTTAAAAAAAGAAGGAAATCCTGCCATTTGTGACCACATGGATGGACCTTGAGGACATTATGCTAAGTGACAGTAACCAGTCACAAAAAAGACATCTACATGATTCCACTTATATGAGGTAACAAATAATCCAACTCATAGAATCAGGGAATAAAAGGGTAGTTGCCAGGGGTTGGGGGAAGGTGAAAATGGTGAGTTGTTCAATGGATATAAATTTCAGTTATGCAAGATGAGAAAGTTCTAGAGATCTACTGCAAACACAGTGCTAATAGTTTATTGATGCTGCATTGTACACCTACAAAATTGTTAAGTTTATAGAACACATAAGCCTTCTTACAAAACAAAAACAACAAAAAGGAAAAGGGCACAAGGAAGCTTTTAACAGTGACAAATATATCTGTTACCCTGATTATGGTGATGGTTTCACTGGCACGTGCATATGTTTAAAGTCATCAAGTTGTATATATTAAATATGTGCAGGGTCTTTTTTATATAAATTGCACTTCAATAAAGCTGTTTAAAACAAGAAGAGTAAGTGACAAACATTGTTTAGCTAGTCAGCTACTGGAAATATATAAAAAAAATCCGAGAAGTCCTTTATTATGCCCTTTATAATTTATGTAGATATGTTTATTACTGCAAAGATCAAAAGCAGCATTAATACATACCTACAAATTTAAGAATTCATTTGCCTCAAAATACACCCCAAACTAAATCTGAATGAAACTTATTTACTATCCTGTTTAAATGACCTGCCTTGCTTTTGATTGATTTCATGTTCCCCTCCTACATATTTGGATTTTTATTTGCTCTAAGATTTATGGGATAAAATTGTCATCATGTCATCATTTCCTTAAGAATCTCAAATCTATGTATGGACCATAAATACTTGTTATAATTATAAATCAGTAATTACTTTATTAAATAATATTAATTTTTGAAGAGTATTTAAGGATTCCCAAATTATTAAATTTTTATATAATTACCTTAAAAATAGTAAGAGGAATGCTATTTTGTTATAAATAATGGGGATATGATTTTTTTCTGCTTCTTTCAGCTTCACTAAACCCAAGATCATACCTGAAGGCACAGGTACATATGTATGTAATTTTAACATAAATGAAAATTATGTATTTTTAACAAAAAACTTGTTTAAAAAAATGGAAAAAGATACTGATTATAGATTTCTCCAAAGATAACATACAAATGGCCAAGAAGTACATGAAAAATTGCTCAACATCACTAATAATCAGAGAATGAAAATGAAAATGAAAATCACAATGAGATAGCACTTCACAAATGTTCAAACAGCTATTATCAAACAAAAAACAATCAAGCAAAATAACAAGTGTTGATGAGTATGTTGTATAAAGGCAATTCTAAAAAAAAAAGGAACTCTTACACTATTGCTGCATTTATAAATTGGTACAACCATATGTAAAATAGTATGAAGGTTCCTCTAGAAATTAAAATTAGAACTACTGTGCGATCCAGAAATCCCACTTCTGAGTATTATCCAAAAAACTTGAAACCAGTATCTTGAAGGAGTATCTGTGATTTCATTTTTAATTCACTGTGCTAGTATCTGTGATTTAATTTTTAATTCATTGTGCTAAACATCCAGAGAGCATATTAATACAGACCACAGTTGTTCAAAATTCCCCTCTATATTGTATTTTCTTGGATAATTTCTGCCCCCATGATTTTGCCTAATTTACTATCTTAAATTTGTTCTTAGGTTAATAGTTGACCATGTGGATTTACTCTTTAATATCCTATAATCTCTCTTCTTTTCCAGATCTGTATGTTTTTGTTGTATTTTTTGGAATGTTTTTAAAATGTATCTTCCAAAATGGTTATTTTAAAAAGAACAACATTTTTGTGTTTATTTCTAGGAGCTATGCTTTGTATTTCTTATTTTTCTGCATATACCTTGTTATCCATTTCATAAATGAAATTTGCTCTATTACCTCTTGGAAAATGAAGAGATATGAACTTTTTTTCCGGATTTTTCACTTCGGTACTTCCAATGAATTACTTTTTGTGTGTGCTTTTGTAGGTTTGCCAGTTGTGGATTTCATTCTTTCACATTAGAAGATTTCCTCAAATTTTGGGTGATTTTGATTACCTATTTTATATTTAATAAAAGATTTGTTGGAAATGAGGCATATATGATACTTTGAAAGACTCAGTTTACTGAAAGGAAAACCAGTAGATTTTTGGGAATAACTTCTGACATTTAGCTCCTTTATCTATATGATTCAGTTTCTCTTACGTAGACTCTTTGCCAAAATCTCATCAGAAAATTCTGTTTGGCAATTCTAAGGATCTGGAAAAATGAAGGGAGTTTGAGAGTCCTTAACAATTAGTATGCCAGGTTCCATATTTCATTCCTTTGTGAATAATATTCCTAATCTAGAGTTTTTGGTTCAATGTCTATAATTGGAATTCCTGAAAATTCTAGGCTTCTAGAAGGAGGAGGTCGACAGGTAAGATGGGGGACATGGCATCAGATAGCCTTTTAAACATGCTTTTATCCAATTTCTCTATGTTCACATTTTTTGCTTAATCTTTCCTACCATTCTACAAGCGGCATCAATCACAAATTGTTTCTGTGATAATCCTGACGTATTTTCCCACTTTTCATTGTTTTCTGCAAGTTTGGGAACCTGCATTTTTCGGTTGCTGTTCTATTTTTGTTTGTTTTTTAAATAAGTAGGTGACTTTAAAAATGCTTCAACTACATACATTTTTCTTTGCAATGATAGGTTTTATCTAAAAGATTTTTTTTGTTTTTCTTTCCATTTCTGATTGATTTTTAGAGAAGATGCAGAAAATTATTTCATCATGTTCAAACCAAAAGTACCCCTAAATTATCTTCAAAGTCAAATCAGTAATTTTACCATGTAGATTAGTTAGGAACCAAAAATGCTTCACTGAACCAATTTTGAGACTAAAATAATTATTTCTTATTTCTTTTTCCTATTTAATATTGTACATAATCCTTAGAGGAAAAATTCCTTGATGAATTAAGAAATAATTAAAATATATATTGGCCAAGATTACAGAAACAACTTTTCTGTACTTTCAACTTGCTAAGAATTAAATTTGGTTCAAAATGTGAAATTTAAATTATCATAATAAAGCTATTGCAATAGAATTCCATAATACTATCCATTTTCAGTAACATAAGAAAATTATTATTTTCCACTGTTAGGTCTTGATTTGCAAGGGTTTTCCAAGAGTTTAAGAGCTAAAAATATGCAAATAATATCCTTTAAAAGCAGAAGAGCTGTACTTTTCCATTTAAGAGACAACATACATTTTTATAAGTTATAAAACAAGTTAACCCAAATCAGTTGAATTATGAAATTGTAAGAGAAGTAAACAGGAAATACAGAAAGTAATCCAAGTAGGTTTCTTCTTCTTCTCTTCCTCCTTTTCCTCCTGCTCCTCCTCTCTCCTTTTTCTTCTCATTATTTTGCTTTCATACATTTGACATTAGTATTTTCTGAAAGTTAACTTGTATTTAAGTAGAAATTATGCATCTAAAGTGTCATTAGGGAAATTAAAATCCTACCTATTAAGTAGGATTCTTAAATATTAATTAAAATATTATTTTTTCTGTGACTATAAAGATTAGAAATTACATATACAAAATAGCTCTTTTTATACCCTGGGCACTAATCTTAAAAAATAGGGACTTGGGGCGCCTGGGTGGCTCAGTCGGTTAAGCGGCCGACTTCGGCTCAGGTCATGATTTCGCGGTCGGTGAGTTCGAGCCCCGCGTCGGGCTCTGTGCTGACAGCTCAGAGCCTGGAGCCTGTTTCAGATTCTGTGTCTCCCTCTCTCTGACCCTCCCCCGTTCATGCTCTGTCTCTCTCCGTCTCAAAAATAAATAAACGTTAAAAAATTTTTTTAAAAAAATAGGGACTTATTAGTTATAATTAAAACAAACTCTCCTCCTGAGTCTTATGTTTTGAAATATCTATAGTTTGAAAGATTAAACGATTAGTCAAATAATAACTGATCAATTAAATTGACTGAGCTGCATTCCAAATCTAGCCATATCTTAACAGTAGAAATTTAGATACCCAGGAAACATTCAGTACCTAAACACTTCTTATTAACCAGATAACTGTAGAGACCACATTAAAAACTTTCTTAGGTAACTAAGTAGTTTTCATGTATATAATAAGCAACCAATGTTGTGTGTAAGTTTAATACATACAGTATTATAGATAATATATATGTGTACTAAATATATGCATATAATTTTATGCGTTTTATATTTCTGTTGGTATACACTGTATACTACTACTACTACTAATACTATTATAAAGCACTATCATTTATATTTCCCTTACTATGGACCAGGCAGTGTACTAAGCATTTTCTATTAGTGTATTTTAATATAGTTAGTACAGTCTCTCATTCTCAAATCAACCCTAAAAGGTATGTAGTATTTTATTATCACTCTTTTACGTATGAATCACAGCAAGTTTCAACAACTGCCCCTAAGTGACAAAGCCAGAACTCTTGTGCAGAGTAGTGCTCTTGGCCATTATATAATATTGTCTCTCATATACCTAGGATTGTTCCTGCTTAGGCAAACTAGGGAAAAAGCCAAAGTAGCTATTTGTTATAACCGTTTATGAATACACTTTTAGTTTGTTATAGCTGTCCATCTATGAATTGACTTTACCATTGCTTAAGTATATTTCCACACATAAGTTAGCAGCTCAGGCATCAAATATTTCTCCTTTTAAGAAAAATTTAATCTACTTCAGGTAAATTTTCCCCATGTTCAACAACCAAAGAAATATTTTATTTGCATTCTTCTACTGGTATTGCCTCTTCCCAAATACTTTGAGCCAAGAAAATACTCATTATTAAAACTCTATGAATTCTCCATATTCCAGAGCAACATCTTCAAACTGTGAATAACTATAAACGTACTCTAAGACTTTGCCGGGTGTCTGCAGTATGGATAATGTGATGGAATATATTTTAAGAATCTCATAGTTTTCCTAAAACTAAAATACCTGAAATGTACTTATGATGGAGGTATCATGTTGGATCTGTTGTTACAATTCCACTTTTACAGTCATTCTCCATTACTTTATGATAAAATTGTGCATCTGTTACTTATTCCAAATCTTATTCTCTTGCATTTCCCTTTGAATAGATAACATTAAAACAGCTTTGAAACTTCTAGCATCAAAATATCTTGTTAATATTTAAAATGTCAACAATTATATTTTTGTGACCATTTATGTTACAAAATTGTAGGTACCATAGGTTTCCACAGTATCTCAGGGGCAGGCAAGCAAAATACTGGAATACTTTTTCTATAGTTTCTAGCATCTCCATGAAGTAGAAAGCAAAGTGCGTAGTTGTGAGTAGTAAGGAAGTAAGAGATTCTGAACGTTTGAAAAGAAGTGAAATTGTTGTCTCAGAGAACGGGAGAATAAAATAATTCAGAAAATAAATAGGTAATGGGGATTAAGGAGCACGCTTGCTTTGATGAGTACTGAGTGTTACACGGAAGTGTTGAATCACTATATTGTACTCCTGAAACTACGGTTACACTGTTTGTTAACTAACTGGAATTTAAATTTTAAATTATAAATAAATAAATAAATAAATAAATAAATAAATAAATAAAACAAAAGGAAAAGAGAAGAAAAAGAAAAAATAAAAGGAAAAGAGAAGGGAAGAGAAGAAAAACGAAAGAAAGGAAAAAAAGAAGAAAAGAAATGAAAAAATTTCACCATCTCAACTGGTTCTAAGTGTCCACTTGAGGTTGTTCCAGGAAATTCATAAATAGAGAACTGGCTTTATGCAGAATTGGGGTTTCACTACTAAAATGAATGGAAATAGCACTACAAAAGCTTTAAGTTGAAAGAAAACATCATATGATGATTCTAATGATATTGAAATGTAATATAAAATATATATTAAAATGTGATGATTACTTCATTCTGATGGAAGTACTCTCTAAAATATTATGTAAAATTAAGATACTAGTTTTACTAGTAAGTTTTATTTATTATGGTTAATAATAAATTTCAAATGAAAACTACAAAATATAAAGTTCTTCCAATAAATTTATAAACTCTGCATCTGGTTATTTTTAAGAAAAACGGTAAGAAATAACAGACTTGTTCCTTCATGTAAGTTACTATATACTTTTGTTGTGGATATCTATACAATTATAAAGATAAAGTGAATTTCAGTACCGTCAACAGTAGAAGAGGTTGAGACAGAGGTTTTACGGGAGTCCTAATAGAAACTCAAAACTCAAGTTGGTTGGAGAGAGACACCTGAAAGACACAGAAGAATTTTTTTGAAAACACACAACAAACAAAAGACAATCAAATACAACCCACCTCAACCTCCCCCCAAAAAACTAGTGAAAATATTTGAGAGGATTGACTATATATAAAATTATATTGAGTACTTTTTAAACAAATGCTGATGACTAATGTTAAAATGAAACATAAAATATGAAAAAAATTAGGCAATTTTAACAGCCCATGTTGTATAATAAAGAAAATACAAATGAAGTACCACTCACTGAATGACAATACCAAAACAAGTGATTTTCTGTCCAAACACAATGTTGACATTTCATGAAAGGGAAGGGCTAAGAATATAAGAAAGCTATAACCCCCATCTTCTATGACAGGAAGCCAAATGATAATGTATAACATGGTAAATAAAATGCAACAGTGTATGGCAAGAGTTAAAATAATGAAAAGTACAGCCTCTAGACATTGGGATGATGTTTTGAGAAAAAGAAGCCAGCGAACATCTACTGAAATTTTATAAGCTCATTACACTATATGACTTAAAAATTGTGTACATTTATTACTCAGATATGAAAAAAAGAAAAAGTACAACTGAGAAAAAAGGCCCTTAAACTAAAAAACCAATAATTGTAGAACAGATAAGTGAAATAAACTTCGCATATAAAGGTAGTAAAAACACAAACTTAGGTGTATGTCTATCTATACATAGTGACAATACCCATGCCCACATAGAAAAGAGATTTTAATGGCACTTCCGATGTTTCATAGGTCACATGAAAAGGCTAACAATGAAGAATGGATTGGGTAATAGAAATTATAACATTTGTCTCCTTGAAGTCTTTAAAAATATAGATACAATGCATTCTTATCACAGGAGGTGTAAAAATAAGTGTTTTAACTTGCCATCATTTGAAAATTATTTTTATGAACATGATTTGCATCAAGTTTAAATTGTGATGAAAAGGAATAAATGTGTTCAACTTCCTCTCCCCCAAGCAATTGAGGAAGATTATGACTACTTTTTTGGAAGTGATTAAGAAAAGCAGAATGAGTCACAAACGCTAGATGTTAAACAGAGCTGAAATGGTAAATTATTTCAGAGCAGATGTTAAAGGAAATGAAGCCAACATTTGAGAAGAAAGAATGGGTATTAGAGAACTGAAGTAATCTTTTTAGTGACTTCTCCTATAGTCTACTTTTGACAGGCACAACCTGCCAAATCACTAGCTTCATGAAAAAAGTCACTTTACAAAGTGGTCCAGTTTCATTTTTCTGCATGTCAGCTGTCCAGTTTTCCCAACACCACTTGTTGAAGAGACTGTCTTTTTTTACTGGATATTCTTTCCTGCTTTGTTGAAGATTAGTTGACCACACAGTTGTTGGTTCCTGAAACTAACAGTACTTATTGACACCCACCCTCTGTAAAGTAGTTCCCAAATAGGACTGAAGTATAATAAATGATAATATCCCTATTTTGTATGTTAAAAAAAAATCAGAAATAGAAAGGCTTTATGAATTAGCCACAATTTTACAAATCACTTGAACAATTTTGCGGAACATTTCAACCTCAGCTCTGTTTTTCCTCAGGACCCAAACCTGCGCACAGCATTATGTTGCTTTATACACTAAAAATAATTCTGTTTTGTTTATTTGGGGGAAGAATACTGTCAAATAAAGAATGTGTACATAAAAATAAAATTTTATTAGTTCTGAATATTTGCTTAGAAGGAATGTAATGTCACCTAACTCACCTATTCAAACATTCATAGTAGTGAGTTAACAGGTATTTAAAAGAAAATTTATTACTTCTTCACTTATTGAAAAACAAAACAAAACAGACTGATGATTACCGACTGTGATAAGCAGAATAATGGTCCCCCAATATATACATGTCCTGCTTCTCAAAACATGTGAATGTGTAAAGTTACATGACACTGGAGAAACAAGGGTGCAGATAAAATTAAGATTGCTAATTAGTTGGCCCTGTGATGGGGAGATTATCCTGGATTATCCAGCTGGGCCTAACAGAATCACAAGGGTCCTTATAAGTGGAAGGGGATGGCAAAAGAAAAAGCACCTGAGAGATGGTACCATGATGAACACTCAGCTCAGTGCTGATGCAGATGAAGTTTGGGCCATGAACCAAGGAATGGGGCAGCTTCTTGAAGATGGAAAAGTCCAGGAAATGGACTCTTCTTTCAACCTCTAGAAGAAATTCAGTCCTGTTTGCTAACAGGCTATCAGTTTTAGCCTGTTGAACTATACAGTAGTTGATAGTTACTTTCAACCTCCAGAACTATACAGTAATACATTTGTGTTCTTTTATTTATTTTTAAAAAATTTTTCTTAACATTTATTTATTTTTGAGAGACAGAGAGAGACAGAGCATGAGCAGGGGACAGGGAGACAGAGAGAGAGGAAGACACAGAATCCAAAGCAGGCTCCAGGCTCTGAGCTGTTTAACACGGGGCTCAAACTCACGAACCGCGATATCATGATCTGAGCTGAAGTCAGATGCTCAACTGACTGAGCCGCCCAGGCGTCCCACATTTGTGTTCCTTTAAAAGCCACTAAATTTGTGGTAGTTTTCTTACAGCAGAGATAGGAAACAATTACATCTATTGTAGGACAAACAAAACTTTACTATTCTTAGATTTTTGCCTGATACTGTGACAAAAGGATTAATAAGAGGAAAACAGTTCATTAACAAGTGCAGTAGCCACCATGCAGGAGAAACCTAAACAAAAAGTAACTCAAAACAGGGAGTCAAACTCCAGCTTATATAACATCTTCAACAAAGAACAAGGCATTTATAGAGAAATGGCAGGACAAAAGAAAGTAGTTTTAGGCTTCCAAATGCAGCAAACTGTGGTAAGTATATGATAAGGAACAAATGGAGTAAACGTATGCTTGCAGATTCCTCTGGTGCCATCTCTGGGCTGATGAGAGTCTTGTCTCCAGTAGAGGGAAAATCTACACCCTTCCTTAGGCAGAAAAGGAGAAAGTAGACAGAGCTTCTCTTGTATTTGCTGCTTCTTATTTGCCTTCAGTTCAAAAGAATTTTTAATGTCAATAGTTTTAGGGTGACACATTCTGGTTTCCTTCACTACTATATGCTAGTATCTTTGCTAAGTGTTAGCAGTAGATGATGAAACAAGCCAGAAAAGCCTCCTTGTCCTGTAAGAGCCTAGCTTTTAGGTGTTGTTATAAGAAATTAAAAAAAAAAAAAAAAAGGTTACAAGCAAGCAAAATTAGATTGAAAGTAACTATCAAGGAAAGGAAAAGCAGGGTGTTGAGTCTGCAAAAAAAAGAAACAGTTACTTAAGTAGGTCTGCAGTTTGCAGTGGGCTAGAATCTTTCAGAAGACAACACAGACACTGATAACTATAAAGCTGGAGTCAACTATGCTCAGAATACTGTAAAACAGCATTTCCAAGACAGAACAGTGAGCTCACAAATTGTAAAGAGTAGAGGAGCCTGATGCTCAAAGAACAGAATTCTGGCATTTTGACAAGAAAGAGCTTACCAAGTAAAAGGGTGTAAGTGTTGATTTGGGAAAAGCAGTTGAAGGTAGATTCTCATAAGTCAGCATAGGTAGTTTAGAGTTTAAAGAGTAAAATAAAAACCATCAAATGATTTAAGAAAGGGAGTAATACTATCACATCACATATATTTTTTAATGCTTATTTATTTTTGAGAGAGAGAGAGAGAGAGAGCATAAATGAGGGAAAGGTAGAGAGGGAGAAAGAGAACCCTGAAGCAGGCTCTGTGCTGACAGCACAGAGACCTATGCAGGGCTTGATCTCACAAATCCTAAGATCATGACCTCAGCCAAAATCAAGAGTCAGATGCTTAATCAACTGAGCCACCCAGGGGCCCCCACATATATTTTTAAGATGACTTCCTGCAGATGGGTAATGCTGAATGGAACATGAATAAAAGGAAGAAAGTATGGTGACTTTGATTATTTTAATTGCAATAAAATGCAGAGAGTTAAATAAAAATAGGACAAGAATTGCTAATGTAATGGATGGGGGAGGTGAAAGAGGAAAAAAGTATGAGTTATTATTAGGTTTCTAATTAACTGGATAGATGCCAATGCAATTTGCTAGAAGGGGATAGATCTGCTAAGGAACAGTTTTGGGAGCAAAATATGGAGTTTAATTTTGATAGGTTAACCATGAGAGGATTAGGAAATATTAAGTTATTCAACAAATGTATTTATATATACATACCCATAAGTATATATCTGTAGAGACTCATACACACATGAATCAAACACATACATGAAATATATATATATATGTATATATATATATATATATATATATATATATATATGAAAATTAATGAGTAGGCCTGTGTTTTATTTGGATTTAAAAAGATAAATGTACAATGTCACTAATATTAATTATTAACATAATCTATTGAGTTTATTAGTAATAGATTCTTGAGGCTATAGTTAATGAGCTGTTATCATGTCAGTGACAAAAAATGGTAAAATCAGATACAACTCTAAGTGAACTCTAAGCTTACATTTATTATTATAAGATTATAAACCAACAGTTATTGGAACCAGTTAAAAGAAAGCAAAAAAATAACACTGGTGTTACTGGAACATTTTTGTTATTTTTAAATAGGTTATAAATATATATTTTAGCTATCAAGGCAGATAACATATTGGACTTAAGTAAAATTGTATGATAACTGGTCTGTAAATACTCATTAATATGCTTACCTTCTTTCCAAACAAACACTAATTGTTAAGTGCTTTGAATCCTCAAAAGCATTTGTGTCCTGTCAAGTTTTCTGCTATTGGCATGTGGCATATGGTGTTAATCAAATTTCATCAAGGATAAATTAAAGATATTTACGGTTTATGATTATAATTTTACAAGTGTGAAACATCTGCCAAAGCCAAGGAGAAGATCAGTGCAGGATTTGTGTGTAACACCACAGGAATGGATGAGATAACTCAGGAAGTGTAAAGTAAAAATGAAAGAAAGCAAGAAAGCAAGCAAGAAAGCAAGAAAGAAAGAAGGAAAGAAATTAGGAAGGGAAGAAATAAAGGAGGGAGGGAGGAAGAAAGGAAGAAAGAAAGAAAAGAGGACTCAGGACTAGACCCCGAGGATAGTCTTCACGGCAAAACATTGAGTAAACTACAAATGGCAAATGGAGTAGGAAGAAAACCTACAGAGTCCACTTCTGTATTAAATAAGCAGTTGAGAAAGATGAGGACAGAAGTCTATACCAAAATGTAAACAGTGGTCTCTAAAATATCATTCTCTGAGATGACACGTCTATGGAATTCCCCATAAGGAACAATGGGTAAAAATCGGATTGCTGATTAAATTCAGGGCCTAGACTTCCCCAGTTTTGTTCAGTAGGTGAGGACATTTTTTATCCTGTCTGCACAGTACAGGCACAATTAGCAGTTTGCCTACAATGAAGAGAGGATGTGGATACACCTGTGCAAATGAAAACTAGGCCTGATAATTGACTTTTGACATAATCACTAATATATCTAATTTCATTTCTGAATTATATAACCATCTTCTCTAGGAGGAAATAATTTGTACCTTGGGATAATTTCTTAACTGAGCAAAATGGAATAAAGATTTCAATAATTCTTTATTATGTGTAAGCTAAAATTTATACCCCTAATTTAGGATTCAGTATTCTTTACAGCCCCATCCTAGCTTTCACTGAAAACATCCTCCTATTATCCTTTACATGGATTTTGTAGCTACCAACTAATTACAAAACATGTGTATTCTTAATCAAATCTGACATCCTTATTCCACTTGCTAACTACCTAAACACCCGTCATTTTAATAAACCTTTTAAGTTGAAGTGTAACGTTCATACAGAAAAAACATACTAATGATAAATGAACTCAATGGATTATTTCAAAATGAAGATATCATTGTAAACACCATGTGGGTCAATAAAGAGAACATTGCCTGCATACCACAAAAGCCTCCTTATGTCCCTTTCCTATCACTATCTTTTGTCTCCTCCCTGATAGAAACAATATTAAATTATAATGAATTTTTACCAGTTTTCAGGTTTATATAAGTGGATTCATAGAATATGTTATTATTTTGTGAGTGCCTTCTTTAACCAATGTTAAGTTTCATCTATGTTATACCTGACTGGCAATGTTTTCATTTACTTTTTATTACTGCATAGTTTTTATCCAATGATTGTACTTCATTTTATCTATTCAAATTTGATGGGCAATTGCAATTAATACTTCTATTAATATCTGTATATATGATGAGACTGTCTGTATACATTTAAACTAAGATACAAACTTTCTAAATGACCTGACATCATTCACAGATTCAGGGGAAGGAATCCACTGCTAAAAACCATAAAATCAGCAGTGTGAATACAAGAAAGAGTGATTATCATCACAAAACAAAATGCATACACACACACACACACACACACACCTAATAACAATGAGGAGACTAGTAAGAAACAGTCATAAAGTAGACGGGACCCACATCTTGTGGGTCTTGTTGTCTAAGGTAACTGAGTTTGCATTTGAATGAGAGATGCTGAAAGATTTTTTAAATCTTTCTGAGGTATGATTAACATATAAAATGCTAGTTATAACATACGTTACGGTGCAAGCTAAGGATGCTGATGATGTGTTCTGTGTAGTTACAGTGAAGATGAAGAGTAAAATGGATCCATGAATGAGGTATTGTTGATAAATCAGTTGGCAGGGGGAACATCTGAAGAATAAAAGAGGCATCAGCCATTACTCTGAAGTTCTAAATTGAGCAACTAAGCACAAACAGCCACTATTTTCCAAAGACTAGAGAGAGGAGGTTCAGAATTGATGATGGACAAAGTAAGGGGGAAAAAAACAAAACTTTCGTGATTTCAATATAAGGAAAAATTTCAAATTACCCATCTAGGAGATAACTTGGTATTTCAATCAATAGAAGACAAAGGATATGGAAGAAAGCTATATATATTGCCCACATATTAAATATTAGTTCCTGTTACTGTGTAGGTTTAAAATTTTATAAAAACATAGTTTATTTTAAAACAGTTCTTAGGGAGCCTGGGTGGCCCAGTGGACTGATCATCCAATTTCAGCTCAGGTCATGATTTCATGATTCCTGAGCTCCAGCCCTGCATCGTACTCGCTGCTGTGAATATGGAGCCTGCTTCGGAATTTGTTCCCCTCTATCTCTGCCCCTCCACCACTCATTCTCTCTCTCCCTCTCTCTTTCTTTGTCTCTCTCAAAAATAAATTTTAAAAATATTTAAAATATTTCTGCAGTGTAGCTAATAAGAGGGCTAATAATATGGTGATGTAACAGAACTTAAGAAATTCTCCACGACATGTTTTTCTCATAAAATGTGATGAGTCAGGATCACATATAGGTTTTTGGAATTTGTATTATATTTTTCTTGTCTCTCCCAGTGTCTTCTCCCTAGGATATCATAGCACTCTTTCACAGTAATGTTCCAGTGTGATTACTCTGACAAAGAGATGACTGTATCGCAAATTAAGAGCCAAGGAAAAAAGAGTTTGGTGCCAAGACAATCATGGATATTGGTAACAAGGGTGAAGCACAATCTTTGCAGTAAACATAATATCTATTATGTTCTGTTTTTTATCAAATAAAGGTAGACTCACAAATCAAATAATCTGATCTTTTTTCCTTAGAAATGAATGAACTGTCAGAATGTAAAAGAGTAGATTTCTAGGACATTTTCCAGTTTCCATTAAAAAATGAGGTACTTGAAAAACCTTTATATATAGATTTTTAAATGGTCAGCAATAATGTGAAAATTTCCTTTACATAAATATACATCCACAGTTTAATAAAATGGTAACTTTGTGGCACTCCCCATATTAAGAAGTGAAATGACAGTGTCATAAACACTCTGAAATGCAATTAACACAAAATTACATTAAATTACTGTGTCTTTGTTTTTGCTTTTACGTCTTCACATAATATTTTTTATTGACTTAACATGTTTAGTTCAGTTTTTGTTCAGTTTTTTTAAACTTTCAGAGGCCCCTCCAATGACCTCTTTTTTTCTTAAGTTTTCATTACAATTCCAGTTAGTTGACATAGAGTATTTTTTTCAGGTGTACAATATAGTGATTCAACACTTCCATAAAATACCCGGTACTCATATTTTTCTTGAGTCAATCATCTTTTTCATCATTTACTCTACAATTCATACATTTGAATAAAGTAATATTATTGTCAAGTACTAGCAGTAATTATGAATACAATGACTTGTAAACCTCATCTTTGTTCTCTGAAATAGGTTTTTAATGTAATTTGCTCTCTCTAATTTGTGTATGTGCTTAAATATAATTAGTTAATTATGGTGATAACATAATAAAATCAATAAATTTGATATTATAGTATTTTTTTAAAAAAAATACTTTTACCCTGAATAAAAAACACATTTTACAAACTTGTTTTAAACTATAAGACCACTGAGAAGCATTTCCAATATAAATACTGTTAATGATTATGTTCTTTATGTTTAAAAAATAGTAAATAATCCTACTAATAGTGCAACTATATTTGTGTATGTGGTACATCTATAAATGTGCTTTTGTGTGTGTCATTGTGGGTGTAGCTTCAGAGTTTACAAATTACTCTCATATACTGATAGAATGAGATTTTGATCTGTTAACTAATGAGCTTTCATTCTCATTCATTCCTTGCTCTATGCTACTCCCTGCCTCTAGACCCTCTGGACCTTTTAGACTTTGTTTGTTTGTTTGTTTCTTTGTTTGTTTTCTTGGCTTAGGAAAGTAACTTGAGAATGAAACAAGCTCTTAACTTTAAAAATTTTTTAACATTTATTTATTTTTGAGAGATGGAGAGAGACAGAGCATGAGTCGGGGTGAGGGGGCAGAGAGAGACACACAGAATCCGAAGCAGGCACCAGGCTCTGACCTGTCAATATAGAGCCCGATGCAGACCACGAGATCATAACCTAAAGAAGCTCTTAACTTTTAATATTATATACAGTTATAATCAGAAAAGTTAAGAATCTGTACATGATAGATAGATAGATATACAGAGAGAGAGAGAGAGAGATTTCCTAAATCTGACACAGTTTTTGTCTCCCTCCTTCTCACTAAGAGCTTTTAAAATGAGAACTTTTCTTGTCTTAGTGAAACAAAGTAGTCAAGTAGGACATCAGAACACACTGAAGCTGGAATAGGTCTCAAGAGAACTGCTCTCTGCTTCTCTGACTTGAAGCTAAGCTTTCAAATGATAGTTTATAGGTAGAACAAATAAAAGGCCAGCTATTTTGGAAACCTGCTGAACAAGGTTATGGCAGCCTCATTTTCTGGTTAAGATTCAGGAAAGCAGGTAAACCTCACAGAGAAGAAACAATACCCAGGCTAAAATACAAATAGTAAGGGTTATGTAAGATAGTTATGTACAAAATATAAGCAGATGGAATGAAAGCAAAGTCCCTCTACAGCCCAGCAAGGAAAAAGCAGCAAGATGATCTTTCCTTTTAATTAAGAGAATATGGCACTGAAGCCAGGAAGAAAAGAAAGGACTTGTAATCAGAACAGAATGTTGTAGTGCATGCAGGAATAAAAGAAATGTGGAGACAAGGTGAGAAGGCAAACATCTAAGCTGATGCCAGCATGAAGGACCAGATATGAAAATGGGCGACTTGGTGGATACTAATCGGAAATACAACAGCCAAGGACAAGAGACTAGATGCTCTTTCCATATAGGTGCTTCTACCAAGACAAAGCCAAAAGAGACAAAAAAATAACAACAAAAAATATGTTGAACAGAACTGATTTATCCTAAATTGTGTAGGTTTTATTTTATTCTATAACCAGAGAGAAGTATAGTTTGTTATTATAATAAGGCCCATTCCCAAGAATCTGAGCTAGTTGTTACAAAAATGTGACCCTTTGATTTACATTAAGCATTTAATTGAAAAATGGAGAAGTTAAATGACTTTAAAAAGTTAAAAATCTATATACATTAACAAAGGTAATGTTTAAATCCAGGTGTTCACAAAGTGTGAGTATTAAGTGTCAATATTAATAAGAAACGCTGAAAGCCATTTTAGAAGGCCAACTCATATATACTATATATAGCATAGTATATATATAGTATATCAGATACAATATATCTGACCTCCTAAGAGTCAAACCTTACGTCATACCGTCTATTTGTGTATGCACTGGACCTACTGACTTGGTTCTAATGAATTAAAATATGACTCAAGCAATGAGATGTCATTTCTGAGATGAATTATAGAAGACTCAGACTTCCATCCTCCTAACATTCCTTCTCTAGCTCTTCTTACATAATTCCATGATAAAGAGGACTACATGGGAGTGAGGGACTGAGGATGACCTCTAGTTCACCAGTCAGTGAGAGACAAAGACTAACAGTCCAACAGCTATATGAGTGAGCTTAAAAGCAAATGCTTCTGCAGTCAAGCCCTTGGATAATACCACAGACTCAGAAAATACTTTGATTGCAGCCTATAGGAGACTGTGAAGCAGAGGACCCAAGTAAGCCAAGTAATTCCTAACCCACAAAAAACTGTGAAATAATACATTTTGTTTTAAGCTAAATAAATAAATAAATAGGCCAGGTTAGTTGGAGAAGCCAGACCAAAACCAGAAGGGTGGGGCAGAGACATGGTCACAGTTCAGGGGGTAGAGCAGAGGCATGTTCAAACCCAGAGGGTAGGACAGGGGCAGGGAAGAGGATGATGGGACAAGACCCAGGGGGCAGAGCAGGGCCTTAAAAAAATATTAAATCTAGATCTTCTTCTAACTATATATCTAGAGCAAGGTTCACTAGTGCAGTGAATTCTCCCAGTGATGGAGACATAATGACCCAGAATGATCAAGTACAACATGGAGAGAAACTATATAAGAGTTTGAGATTTTAACTGTGCAAAGAAGGACCAATTCCTGTGTTTGAATTTATTTATGCTAACAATAAATTATAACTAATAATTTTTATCCCTTCCCATTCATCTGAAGTTATCATTTACTATGCATTCTTAACTATGCTATATATTATAAAACTGAATTGCTTAATTTTATTTTGAGCATAGAAAATGAAATATCATATCAAGGGAAAAGTTTACCAGGTATGTGGAATTTATATCCATATTCTGATTTATGTACAATGACTAAGACAATTTAAAAATCAAGATATCTAGCTTCTCATGATTTTTTCTATGTAATTGAGCATCATTTTTTTCAATAACTACAAATTTAAGGAGGAAAAGCATTAAGATCCCACATTTTCCTGGTAATTATATGAACATCAGGGACTATGAGTTTATTAAAGCACAGAGAAAAGAGTTTCAGTGTCATGGGATGGTTTTAGTTATTTGTACTCCATGGAGAGATCTGGACTCTAAAAACCAAATATTAAACAATAAAAACAAAAAAATAAAATGTGCAAATTTCTGTATGGTAATTGAGTTTTAAATGCCTAAGTTACATGACTTTAATCAAGACGAGTGGGTTTTACCCAAAAGCTATTTCCAAACCAAGGAGAGAACCAAGTAAAGGCTCATCATTTCTCTATAGAGATAATTTATTGTTCTTTGGGCTACCAGCATGATACAACCATATCCAAGGGATTCTTGAATAGAATGTGAAGATTTCATGAATTTGAATGAGAAAAATTATACTATACTTTTATTACTCTTTATTACTCTCTCATTGAAATTTAACATTTCTTCCAATTACATATCTGTCATAAACTACATTAGTAAGAGCAATACCATGACATTTTTTAGAAATAGATGTCACAGATATTTATATACCATATTACATTTGTTGCATATATCTCTTAAAAATCATTTATGCTTGTCACTATTTTGAAATTACAGTATTTATTAACATGACACTGCATCATATTATTAAATGCATTAATATAGAAGCATATAAATTTCCATATTACAAAAATTTTAATAGCTACATGTTAACAGAATTGTTTCCCCCTTACAACCCATGTGTCTTTGTAGTTTTTAAACACTATTCTGAAAAGTAGCCCATAAGCCTTACCATATTGCAAAAAAAGGCCATTGCAAAAGAAAAGAAAAGTTAGAAAGGAGATATGAGGAAGAGGATGGGAACGGGTAAGGAGAAGACTGGAAGTGGGGAAGGAGAGAGGAGAGAAAGAAATGAGGATAGGGAAAGCAGTGACAATGGAGAAGAAGATGATATCACTGATTCTTGCGATTTTACTTCCCCTTACCTCACTTAGTACTGGCAGAAGGAATAGGGGTGGAAAATAGAACAGCTCTGAACTTTTTGCGTTTGTTATGAAAATCCCTCACTGCTGAACCTCACACAAAAGCTTTTCAAGGAGCCACTCTACAGAGAGAAGCTCACCATTTTTTTTTTTTTTTGAGAGAGAGAAAAAGAGAATGCATGAGTGGTAGAGGTGCAGAGAGAGGGAGAGAGAGAATTCCAAGCAGGCTCCACACTGTCACAATGCAGAGTCTAACCTGGGGCGCATTCTCACCACAAGATCATGACTGCAAGATCATGACCTGAGCTAAAGTCAAGAGTCTAATGCTCAACCTACTGAGCCACCCAGAAGGCCCAGAGAAGTTCACTTTATGTTTCTACAGTCTAAATGTGTTTCTCACATGAGTAATGGTAAGTGAAATTCTGAAATGTTTATTTCAGCTCTCAAATTCTTATGCCCAAGGAAGGAATCCTAATCTACTCATCAGTATTTATAGATATGTGTATGTACTCCCAGAATTGGGGGCTCTGTCTGCCCTGAAAACTGTTTTGATTTGTTCTTTCCTCTTTCTTCTCTCTTCCTTCATATTTCACTCCTTAGGTCCTCCTTCCCTCTTCCTATTTCCAGCCTGCGCACTGTCTCTCCCTGTCTCTCTCTCCCTCTCTCTCTCTCTCTCTCTCTTTCTCTCCCACACTCCCTCTCTCTCCTCCTCCCTCCTTCCCTTCCTTCCTTCCTTCCCTCCTTCTTTCTTTCCTTCCTTCCTTCCTCTAAATACTATAGTCAAATTACTCTCAAAATAACCTAGGCTAATATATTTATCTAGAGAAACAGTTTCACAAATTAATAGTTTTTAAGTTTTATGTGTCATAAACTTTATGCTTTATAATTTACTGAAAAATCTCTCTTTTATCTGACAAGGCTTGTTATAAATAGGTGTAGATATTAAAAACAAGGCCTCCGAATGTAGAGTTGTTTTCTTTTTTCTGAAAACTGTCTCTACAACAAATGCTATATGCATGCTACAAATACATTCACACACATAGTTAAAGTCTTCAAATGTTTATGTAGATTCTTTAAACATAATCTGAATATGGTGCTTGCAATAAAACCTAATGTTTTTGTTCTAACAAAGTACATCTTATGTAAATATAGAAGAAATTTTATTTATATCTCTTGGTAACTACCTACAGTCTGAAACATTTGCACCATAATTATTTTCATTGTACATGTGGTTCACTGACCTGCCACTATTAAATTCTCAAATCATGTGTTAGCAAGGCATCCCCAGTGTTTATGATAAAAAATACAATGAATAGAAACATTACCATAAAATGGCTGAGGAATTTATTACAGCCACGATCTTGAAAAAATCCAGTCTCCTAATTTTCAAACTCAGGCTTTTATAACATATGTTTAATACATAACATTTTCAGACTTCATAACTTTTATTAAAACTTTGTGAATTTTTCACCTCATTGTGAAGTTTGAAATATGTCCACATATTTTTCCACAGGTTAATAAGATGTATTTGATTTTTTCCTGATTTCCTGTATCATCATCTTGGAATAATTTCACCTCTCTTAAAATATTTAATACAGTCATTTTACTTCATTTTTTTTCCAAAAGGATACTTATTTGGTGAACATATTAAGTCTGAAATCATACACATTTGTATGAATGTGCATTCTGAGTGTGAATCAGCAAAACATGTGATGTCTATAAGTAGTATCCATTATATCCCTCCATTATCAAAATATGACACTCACCAACAGCTGAAGCTTCCTCGTGTATGTCTTTTTCTCTTGCTAGCAATTATTATTTGTTTCTATTCCTTCCTTCTCTCTCCCTGGTATTTAACATTTACCATATTTTTCTTATGTGGTCATTTTCTCTGGATTGTGAGTGAACATAATATTTTTTGTGACTCTTCTGTGCCAGAAAATAATTTCAAATATTGAACTTGATTACTCTGTGAATGCAGATTTTCTTGAATCATATTCAATGGATTTTATTTGGGTACTTATTAGGTCCTAGGTCCTATATTTGACACTTTTTTTATTAAAAATGTAATATTAACTTATCATCAAAAGCTTACACATAATGATGCATATGTTTAGAAGGGAAGCAAATACATACATTACAGAAATATCACAAGTACATTTATAGAGGAATGTACATGAGAGTCGACATGGAGATCTATCAAGCCTCACTGATACCCTCCCCAAAAATTCTTTAAAATGAGGAACAGAGGAGCACCTGGGTGACTCAGTTCGTTAAGCTTTCAACTCTTAATTTGAGCTCAGGTCGTGATCTCACAGTTCAAGCATGGTTCGAGCCCCATGCCAAGTCCTGCCCTAACAGCAAAGAGCCTGCTTGGGCTTTTCTCCTTCCCTCTCTTTCTGCCCCTCCCCTGCTCACACTTGTTCTCTCTTTCTCAAAATAAATAAACTTTAAAAAAATAAAATGAGAAACAGAAATTCATTACAAATAATGAAAAATATATGTTAACATTCAGGTGAACAGTATAATTTACAATTGTTGCAAAAAATTGAGTTTATCCTGCATTTAACAAAATATAGGTTATATTTATATACTTGTTTGTATATTTGATTCTGTATCAAAGTCTGAATCTAGTGATTATCTGTTTTATTTATTTCAACATTACAATGTAAAATCATGTTATTATTTTGAATTTCATGTTGGATCTTTATATGAAAACCATAAAGAGAACTGTTTTTTTCCAAAAATAATCAAGAGATGCTCAATTGTCTAAAGAACTTTTCAACCCATTTTTTCATGCATCTACCTGTTATTTTCTCCAACTTTTTCTCTTACTGTGATTTTTAGCACTTCTCTAGGACCATTTTCATATAATTGATAAAACTATTTTGGGGCTGCATTGGTAATTTTACTTTGCAATTGATTTACACTGTATATTTACTATAAATCCTACAATCAGTAAGTAATGGATTCACAAACTGATGCTATAAGTAAGGAACACAATCCATATTTGAAAAAAAAAATGTTGTTTCAGAGAGGTCTAATTTAACAAGTTGCCATTTAATATTTAATTATCATGACCTTTTTTTTTCAAGTTACTTGGTAACTCAAGTAAGGAATCCTTGTAAAATGAGGATTAGAGAGAATAGGAAAGTAGTAGGAGAGGCAAAAGGAGGCCAGAACATTCGAGACAGGTGAGGTGAAATAACAAAAAGCATGGATAGTAAAATGTGTTTATAAAGCAAATTATATAAATGCTGTTACATAATGGTTATGTATGTAGTAGTAGAAATATATGTATGAGGTAATATAGATAAAAGCAGAGGCAACTCTAACATACTAAAAAAGAATGTATTCTATCATAAAAGGAATGAAAAATCATTGAAAAGGTTCCAACCAGGAATGACTTGGCCAGATTGTGTTTAAGATAGAGACTTGTCTGGCAGGAAGATGAATTGACCTAATTGGGAAAAACTGGAGGAAAAAAGACAAGTTAGGAAGTTACAGCAATCATTAGGAGGAGTGGTGTATTAAGGTTCCATGACACAGAAAATTAACCATCACAGGCAGTCAGGACAAAGATAAAGGGATTAATCTACTATGTAACAAAGAAGCAAAACAAGCGAACGTATTGACTATATGTCAAAAGTTTTAAAAACGGAAGAGTTAAAGACAAATTTCTGACTGGGGAGAGTAAAAGATGATGAAGTCAGAGAAAGAAAAGTGAAGATGAACAGAAGAAACAGATTTGGGGTAGGCATTTGTAGAATATAAAATGCCTGTGGCAAATGCACAGGGTTATACAGCAGGAAAATGGGTCTATGAGTAGAAGCACATTTGTGAAAAGTGTGCTAAGAAATTGTATGTTTGTCAGTCCTTGTCTGATATGTATTATTGTAAATAAAGGAAAGGAAAGGGAATGCTAAAAGTGATTTTAAAAAAGTGGGTTGAAGTGGATATATATATACAAAACTTAATAAAAATAAAGTAAAATTAATACTTCAGAGAAAGATAATGGGATTGTTTTTATATAAGATATCCAGATAATCTGAAAAAAATGGTGATGATCCAAAATGCTTGCCTGCAGAGAGTGGCTAGGGAAGTGCAGGGCTGTATCTGGACAGGAGAAAGACCTCAGACTGATACTGAGAGGGATCAGATCTCTGACTGTGGGGCTTTCTTCAGACTGGAGCCGGCTCCCTGTTCTCGCACCCTGGGAGGAGGGGAGCCAGGCCTTGGCGCGGTTGCAGGTCAGGGGTTCAGTCTGCAGCTGGAGAAAGTGGTTCCCTCCCTGGAGGGCTGCGCAATAGCACAGACCTTGCCTGCATTCACCACACGCCACAGTGGCTAGGCCGAGGGCTGTCTGCAGGAGGATAAGCCACCGTTTCCCTGGAGTGCCATGGGAAAAGACAAAGCCTGCCTGCGATGGCCACCCAGGTGGCTCCCAGGGAGGGCAGCGGCTCAGTCCGCAGTAGGAGAAGGTGGTCCTCCCTGAAGTGAAGGTGCACAAAGCCAGCTGGGACCACATATCACAGCACTGAGAGGTGCTTCCCCAGTGCGAGAGCGCACAGAGAGGGACTTTGAATGCTAGCCAAGTGCTGGGTCAGGGGAGTTGGCAGAGCAAGAAGGACTGCCTCGTCTGTGCCAGGGGCACAGTGAGGACAACTCAGAGTCCACCAGGTCCGTCTTGGTGGAGAAGAGACTGGGGGATCACCATCCCCCCCACCCTTCCCTGACCATCACCACCAAGTCAGGGCCTCGGGGATCACTCCTGGATCCTCAGGGATCCACTCCAGTGGAGGTGGGTTCAGATTACATCAAACCACGCCCCTTTGCACTGGGTTAACTGCGTATCCACCAGAGTGGCACAGACCCTGTGGACAGGTACTCCCAACAAGCGATGCAGCATTGCCTGGATTAACTCTAGGTCAATTCTGGATATATAGATATATTCTCCCTCCCTGCCCCCATTTCTCCACCTTATCTCTTCTCTCCCCTCGGCTGGTTACTCTAGTTATTGGTCTCTCTAAACAGATATATTTAATCTATTGTCTTGATACATGTTCTACACCTCCTTTTTTTTACACTCCTCTCTCTCTCTCTCTCTCTCTGGAATAATAAAGCCATATAGATTCTCTCTGTCTGGGTATTTTATTTTCCTTTCGTTTTCCCCGCCTCCTTCTTTATTGTCCTTTCTCTCTCTCTGGATTAAGCCTTTTAGTGTCTCTGCCTAATCAATGTTTATTTTTTCTCTCCCCCCCCCCACCCCCGCATTTCTCTCTTTGTATGTGCTTTTCCATCAGCACTGCCTCCACCCTCTTCTTTACTTGTAGTCAGTGTTTTGGGGTTTTTTGTTTTTAGTCTTTAGTTTTTTGTTTTTCTTTATTTGTTTGTTGGTGTTATTTGTTTGTGTGTTTGTGTGTTTTTGTCTCCTGTTTGTCTGTTTTCCTTTACAGGACTACTCCAAAGAACAAATCAAAGCACATCTGGTGAGGGTCTAAAATATTACTACAAGTAGGGTAATAAAATAACCAAAGCCACAACAACAGGAAGCAAGTAACAATCCCTGAAAAAACACCTCTTGAAGGGCCAGGCCCTGGACACTATATGACCCTCCTTTAATATAGCAGTGCTCGCAGGTGAAGAGCACACAAGCTTTTAAAACACATAAGGGACAGAAAACTAGCCAAAATGACAAAACAGAAAAATTCTCCTCAAAAGAAATTCCAGAACTAACAGCAGCTAATGAATTCATCAAAACCGATTTAACCAATATAACAGAACAAGAATTAAGAGTAATAGTCATAAAATTAATCGCTGGGCTTGAAAAAAGCATAGAGGACAGCAGAGAACCTATTGCTATAGAGATCAAGGGACTGAAAAATAGTCATGATGAATTAAAAAATGCTATAAATGAGGTGCAAAATAAAATGGAGGTGGTCACTGCACGGATTAAAGGGGCAGAGGAGACAATAGGTGAATTAGAAGATAAAATTATGGAAAAAAGAGGAAGCTGAAAAAGATAAAAAAATTCCAGGACTACAAGGGGAGAATTAGAGAACTAAGTGATGCAATCAAATAGAACAATATCCATATCATAGGAATTCCAGAAGAAGAGCGAGAGAAAGGGGCTGAAGGTATATTTAAACAAATCATAGCTCAGAACTTCCCTGACCTGGGGAAGGAAACAGGCATTGAAATCCAAGAAGCACAGAGAACTGCCTTCAGACGTAACTTGAATTGATCTTCTGTATGACATATTATAGTGAAACTGGTAAAATACGAGGATAAAGAGAATTCTGAAAGCAGCTAGGGATAAATGGGCCCTAACATACAAAGGTAGACACATAAGGGTAGTAGCAGGCCTATCTACTGAAAGTTGGCATGCCAGAAAGGAATGATAGGAAATCTTCATTGTGATGAACAGGAAAAATATGCAGCCAAGAATCCTTTACCCAGCAAGTCTGTCATTCAGAATAGAAGGAGAGATAAAGGTTTTCCCAAAAAACAAAAACTGAAGGAATTCATCACCACTAAACCAGCCTACAAGAGATGCTAAGGGGGACTCTGTGAGTTAAATGTTGCAAGGACCACAAAGTACCAGAGACACCACTACAAGCATGAAACCTACAGATATCACACTGACTCTAAACCCGTATATTTCAATAATAACACTGAATGTAAATGGACTAAATGTTCCACCCAAAAGACATAGGGTATCAGAATGGATAAAAAAAAAAACAAGACCCATCTATTTGCTGTCTACAAGAGATTCATTTTAGACGTGAGGACACCTTCAGATTGAAAGTGAGGGGATGGAAAATCTATCATGCTACTGGAAGCCAAAAGAAAGCTGGAGTAGCCATACTTATATCACACAAACTAGACTTTCAATTAAAGGCTGTAACAAGAGATGAAGAAGGGCATTATATAATAATTACAGGGTCTATCCATCAGGAAGAGTTAACAATTATAAATGTCTATGCACTGAATACAGGAGCCCCCAAATATGTAAAACAATTAATCACAAACATAAGCAACCTTATTGATAAGAATGTGGTAATTGCAGGAGACTTCAATACTCCACTTACAACAATGGATAGAACACCTAGACAGAGAATAAATAAAGAAACAAGGGCCCTGAATTATATATTGGATCAGATGGACATGAAAGATATGTTTAGAACTCTGCATCCCAAAGCAACAGAATATACTTTCTTCTCGAGTGCACATGGAACATTCTCCAAGACAGATCATATACTGGGTCAAAAAACAGCCCTTCACAAGTATACAAGAATTGAAGTCATACCATGCATACTTTCAGATCACAATGCTATGAAACTTGAAATCAACCACAGAAAAAAGTCTGGAAAACCTCCAAAAGCGTGGAGGTTAAAGAACACCCTACTAAAGGATGAATGGGTCAAACAGACAATTAGAGAAGAAATTTAAAAATAAATGGAAACAAATGAAAATGAAAATACAACAATCCAAACGCTTTGGGATACAGCAAAGGCAACCTGAGAGGAAAATACATTGCAATACAGGCCTATCTCAAGAAACAAGAAAAATCTCAAATACAAAAATCTAACAGCACACCTAAAGAAACTAGAAGCAGAACAGCAAAGATACCCCAAACCCAGCAGAAGAAGAGAAATAATAAAGATCAGAGAAGAAATAAATAATATAGAATCTAAAAAAAAAAACTGTAGAACAGAACTATGAAACCAAGAGTTGGTTTTTTGAAAAAAGAAAAAAAAAAAAAAAAAAAAAAAAAAAAAAACAAAATTGATAACCTCTAGCCAGTCTTCTCAAAAAGAAAAGGGAGAAGACCCAAAGATAAAATCATGAATGAAAATGGAGTTATTACAACCACCTCTCAGAAATATAAGCAATTATCAGGGAATACTATGAAAAATTATATGCTAAAAAAGTGGACAACCTGGAAGAAATGGACAAATTCCTAAGCACTCACAGACTTCCAAACTCAAACAGAAAGAAATAGAAAATCTGAACAGACCCATAACCAGTGAAGAAATTGAATCAGTTATTAAAAATCTCCCAACAAATAACAGTCCTGGACCAGATGGCTCCCCTGGGGGGAATTCTACCAGATTTTTAAAGCAGAGATAATACCAATCCTTCTCAAGCTATTCCAAAAAATAGAAAGGAAAGGAAAACTTCCAGACTCATTCTACGAAGCCAGCATTACTTTGATTCCAAAACCAGAGACCCAGCAAAAAAAGAGAACTACAGGCCAATATCCCTGATGAATATGGATGCAAAAATCATCAACAAGATACTAGCAAATCGAATTCAACAGCATATAAAAAAATTATTCACCATGATCAAGTGGGATTCATTCCTTGGCTGCAGGGCTCGTTCAATATACAGAAATCAATCAACGTGATATATCACATTAACAAAAGAAAATATAAGAACCATATGATCCTCTCAATCAATGCAGAAAAAGCAATTGACAAAATTCAGCATCCTTTCTTAATAAAAACCCTCGAGAGAGTTGGGATAGAAGGAACATACTTAAACGTCATAAAAGCCATTTATGAAAAGCCCACAGCTAATATCATCCTCAATGGGGAAAACTGAGAGCTTTCCCGCTGAGATCAGGAACATGACAGGGATGTCCACTCTCACTGCTGTTGTTTAGCTTAGTGTTGGAAGATCTAGCATCAGCAATCAGACAACAAAAGGGAATCAAAGGCATCAAAATTGGCAAAGGCATCAAAATTGGCAAAGATGAAGTAAACTTTCACTTTTTGCAGATGACATGATACTATACATGGAAAACCTGATAGACTCCACCAAAAGTCTGCTAGAACTGATACATGAATTCAACAAAGTCGCAGGATACAAAATCAATGTACAGAAATCAGTTGCATTCTTAGACACTAATAATGAAGCAACAGAAAGACAAATAAAGAAACTTATCCCATTCACAACTGCACCAAGAATCATAAAATACCTAGGAAGAAACCTAACTAAAGATGTAAAAGATCTGTATGCTGAAAACTATAGAAAGCTGATGAAGGAAATTGAAGAAGATACAAAGAAATGGAAAAACATTATGTGCTCATGGATTGGAAGAATAAATATTGTCAAAATGTCAATACTACCCAAAGCTATCTACACATTCAATGCAATCCCAATCAAAATTGCACCAGCATCCTTCTCAAAGCTAGAACAAGCAATCCTAAAATTCATGTGGAACCACAAAAGGCCCCGAATAGCCAAAGTAATTTTGAAGAAGAAAACCAAAGCAGGAGGCATCACAATCCCAGACTTTAGCCTCTACTACAAAGCTATAATCATCAAGACAGCATGGTATTGGCACAAAACAGACACATAGACCAATGGAATTGAATAGAGACTCCAGAATTGGACCCACAAATGTATGGTCAACTAATCTTTGACAAAGCAGGAATTTTTTCCAATTGAAAAAAGGCAGTCTCTTTAACAAATGTTGCTGGGAAAACTGGACAGTACCATGTAGAAGAATGAAACTAGACCACCTTCTTAAACCATTCACAAAAATAAACTCAAAATGGATGAAGGACCTGAATGTGAGACAGGAAACCATCAAAACCCTAGAGGAAAAACCAGGAAAAAAACCTCTCTGACCTCAGCCACAGCAATTTCTTACTTGACACATCTCCAAAGGCAAGGAAATTAAAAGTAAAAATGAACTATTGGGACCTCATGAAGATAAAAAGCTTCTGCACTGCAAAGGAAACAATCAACAAAACTAAAAGGCAACTGATGGAATGGGAAAAGATATTTGCAAATGACATATCAGACAAAGGGCTAGTATCCAAAATCTATAGAGAACTCACCAAACTCCACACCCGAAAAACAAATAACCCAGTGAAGAAATGGGCAGAAAACATGAATAGACACTTCTCTAAAGAAGACATCCAGATGGCCAACAGGCATATGAAGAGATGAACAACGTCGCTCCTCATCAGGGAAATACAAATCAAAACCACACTCAGATATCACCACACACTGGTCAGAGTGGCTAAAATGAACAAATCAGGAGACTATAGATGTTGGAGAGGATGTGGAGAAACGGGAACCCTCTTGCACTGTTGGTGGGAATGCAAACTGGTGCAGCCACTCTGGAAAACAGTGTGGAGGTTCCTAAAAAAATTAAAAATAGATCTACCCTATGATCCAGCAATAGCACTGCTAGGAATTGACCCAAGGGATACAGGAGTGCTGATGCATAGGGGCACTTGTACCCCAATGTTTATAGCAGCACTTTCAACAATAGCCAAATTATGGAAAGAGCCTAAATGTCCATTAACTGATGAATGGATAAGGTAGTTGTGGTTTATATATACATTGGAATACTACTTGTAAATGAGAAAGAATGAAATCTGGCCTTTTGTAGCAATGTGGATAGAACTGGAGAGTGTTATGCTAAGTGAAATAAGTCAGGCAGAGAGTGACAGATACCATATGTTTTCACTCATATGTGGATCCTGAGAAACTTAACACAAGACCATGGGGGAGGAGAAGGGGGAGAAAAAGTTACAGAGAGGGAAGGAGGTAAACCATAAGAGACTCTTAAATATTGAGAATAAACTGAGGGTTGATGGGGGTCGGGGGGGAGGGGAAAGTGGGTGATGGGCATTGAGGAGGGCACCATTTGGGATGAGCACTGGGTGTTGTATGGAAACCAATTTGACAATAAGTTTCATATTTTAAAAAATTAAAAAAATAAATTAATTTAAACAAATGAAAAAAATAGGTTATACAGATCAGCACCAAAAAAACCCAAAAAACAAACAAAAAAAAACCCCAAAATACTTGCCTGCAAAAAAATGTCAATCTAAGCCCGTACTTCAGATTAGCTAACATTTGAAATACAAGTAGTAGTTGGAGCAATGACAATAAATAAATTTCTTAGGAAAATTATTTTCCTAAGGGTACAATTTTAAAGAGAAAAATAGAGATCAATAATGACTTTGCAAAGATATTATATAAGAGATGGAGGAAGACCTCAGATTGAAGTATGTTAAGAAGTAAGGACAGATTAAAAATAATAATGCCTTCTGGGGCACCTAGGTACTCAGAGGGTTAGGCATCCGACTCTCAGATTCGGCACAGATCATGACCTCACTCACGATTTTGTGGGTCTGAGCCCTTCATCGGGCTCTGAGCTTGGTGTAGAGCCTGCTTGGGATTTTTTCTCTTTCTCTCTCTGCCCCTCCCCTACTCCTGCTGTCTCTGTCTCTCTCAAAATAAATGAACTTAAAAAAATTTTTTTAAATGATGCATTCTGTTTCATGGTAAGCTATCATAGGGTGCAGAGATATGGGAAGGTTCTTTTGTTTTGGTGGGGTGGGGAAGGCCTGAGCATCTTTCTCAATTGGCTTCAGCAGTAAAATATCAATAGATCTAAGGTACTGAAAACAGTTTTAAATGGGATAGGTATGGAATGGACCAGAAAAACCAGTGAAGGAACTGAAAGAAGAGAGACCTCTGAGAAGGATGCATGTGCATGTATGTGTGTGTGAGTTTGTGTCTTTACAGAATTTACTTTCAATGCAAAAATATTGAAATGATGCAGTTTCTGCCCAACGACTAATTTTCTTGAAGGAAGTAGATGATGGTTACACAGGGAAGTGCTAATATCAGCAGAAGAGTGCAGATGTGCAAATATCACTGAAATATATGAAGGGACAAAATCATTGAAGAATAGTACCAATTGCCCTACACCAATTAGAAATCATTGATCTGGAGTCATCCAGCAGTACAGGAGTCTCTTAGAATTACTAACTATTGGACAAAGAGCTGAAGGGAAAACTGTAAAATTGATTAAGCCTTAGAATTTTTCAAGCATATTTCCCCCTTTTTGTTAAGCAAACATATATGATATATACCTAATTTCTGCATGTATCAGTTGTAAATGAATCCAGTAAATGCAATCTCTATACGGGATGTGCTGAATAGTAAATCAATTCTTGGCTTCATTTTTCTTAGACTCACTTTGCCTTCAGAGAAAGTGTAGGGACTAGGCACTGACACTAGTAGTAAAGACCAGAAAATAGAAGTAAATCCAAGATAATAGGTAAAACTGTATTTGCTATGCTCTCAGTGGGTAACTGTCTCTGAGAAAGGCTGCTTGAAATTTGCTTTCTAAAAACAGTGGAATTATATAGAGTTCAGGAATCATTGTTGAAAATTCCTGCTGTTTTTGTAGGAAACATGATAGAGACACAGACTTGTACAGAAACACTTTTCCAAAAATAGTGCTTTCTTCTGAGGACTTGGCCTTTAAGTGAATGTCATTTTCTGTACAGAAGAGTAAAAATGACCAGAACGTTTTCATATATGATTCCAAAAGTGCAAAGTGATGACATGATAATACAGAATCAATGTAAACACAAAGCTAAAAAAAACCCAGATCATTCAATTCATGCCCCCAATTTCTATTTCTCTCTCATTTTCTTTCCCAAACACACACACGCACACACACACACGCACACACACACACACACACACACACTCACACACACACAAGGTACAGTTGGAAAGAATAACCAATATTTAGATAATTTCTCTTCTATTTTAATCAGGGAAGCAGCTATGAATCCTTATCAATCAATAGGCCTTTGAAATTTTCCTTTCTATCACCATAGGAGTAGCTTTATCAGTAGTTCTCTAGGTGGTTTTATTTAAAATTACTGCTAGATGCTTCTAAAGAGAGAAAAACTATCTGATTCTATTGTGTTTGCACACTGCTGACACAAATGGTAACAATCACTGTAGCTATCCATGAGATTATGGTTAATACCATCTTGGGTTCATCAACCTAAGCCTGTGTGTTCCATTCTCTACTACAATATACATGCCTGTCTTTCCATTTTTTTTATGACACTGTCTTAAGTGCAAGCTTTCTATCATTTCTAGAACAGAACTCTAACGCCAATGTTCAGCTTCTAAAAATGAGTATGACTCTACTGGCTATTTTATTCAGTATCTGTCCTGGTTGTTTGGTGCCTGTACCATATTCGTTATCATGTATTTAATTTAAATTGCCTATTGCATGATCTGTACATTTAGATGTATTTAATAGCTCCTTTCCCTCCAACTAACTTTTCCAGAAGATACTTTGAAGATTCTATTTATGTTAAACAAGTGTTCCCCTGAATGTTACTCCTTGATTTTATTAAACTATCACTTGGTTTTTATTTCCCTTAACACCTGAAAGTATTAGTTTTTTGCATGCTACATATAACTCAGAGTACAGAAATGGCACTAGTATCATCCTTGCTTCCGAACATTATTTTCAAAATATTGCTTTTCCATCCAGTGTTAAAAATTCTGGTTCCACTGAGTAACATGTTATGTTTCTATGGTGTTCCCATGACCTTTATATAAGGATTACTGATTTACTTTCTGCTAAACCTATATCCTCCTTTGATAGCTCAAGCTCTGTATCACATCCTTCTACTATATTAAAACTCCTCTCATTAACATATGTTATTTAAGCATACATGAAAACAGACTTCCATCACAATTTTTCTCTTCCATTCTTCTTCAACAACCCATTTCCAGTTTTGAGGTTAAATTTTTCATCTCTCAAACAATCATCTAAATCACAAACTCAAAAACAAGCTATCTTCTAATTCTACCTCTTAACTTGCAGTATGCTTATTCAAGTACGTTCTCTCCTAATGTTTGTTTGCTTCATCAGGTTTTCCATCCTCTAACACACTCACCCCCAGCCCATCATCAATTTCATGTATTTGGATCTTTTTTTAAGAGCTCATGTCATTGATATACTCTGAATATGCTTGATTCTCTGACAAAATATTACACTTTTATCATCTAAGTTTATATCAACACTATTTAAAGGCAACCATCTGTCTTATCCATATGCAAGAAGTAAGGTGCTTCTAATGAAAACAAAATCACATAAATTGGAATAAAACTATGACTTAAATTGTTCATTATCAGTCTCAATTAGGCTCCAAACTTTCTGAAAATATTACTATGATCAGATCCAGGAATCCTACGGTAAAATTGTAGATGGCATCTCGCAAGAGTTTTGGTCAAAGCAAGGTCAGAGGTGCTCGTGAAAGACAACATTCACACTTTAGGAGAGTCAAGAGACTTCACACCCCTGCACTAAGGAGAAAATCCACAGATCTAAAAACGCTGAGGCTTCTTGTGTTGTAGTGAAGAACTTTCTGAGACCACTGTTCCTATTCATATTAGGTACTCATTTTATCACCTTAACTGGCACCATATGTTAAAGGTAGATAAAACCTCCCCTAAAATGTCCACAACCTAACCTCTGGAACCAGAAAAAATGTTGCCTCACACAGCAAAAATGTCTCTGTAGATGATATTAAGTTATGAACACAAAGATGGGGAAATTATTTTGGATTATTCAAAGAGTTAAATCTAGTCACATGGGTCATTATAATTGGAGGCCATTCTCTGGCTGAGTTCAGAGTCATAAACAGATGGGACTACTGAAAAATGGTCACAGAGAGACATTGTTACTGCCTTTGACAATGTAAGAAAGAGTGTAGGTACTCCCTAGAATCTGGAAAGACCCTGCACTTAGACCCTCCAAAAAGGAACCTAGGTCTGCCAACACTTTGATTTTAGCCCACTGAGACCCATGCCAGATTTCTACAGAAATGTAAACCAATAAACATACGGTTTTTTAAGCTACTAAATTTTTGGTAGTTTCATACAGCAGCATGGAAAACTACTAAATGTAAAAAATTTATTAAACCAAAAATACTGATTTTAGAACTGATTAGCAACATTACATTGGCTTAATCACTACTACATATCTCACTACATTACTGTGAAGACACAAATTAGGCAAGCCTCATGTGATACCCATGAGATATAGTGTCTACATAATTTCCATTTAAACTCACAATTTATGCAGCCAAACCTTGACTGTGATCCTGAAATGAGGACATGCTTTCATTGCTATGGTTTTTTGAAGTGTCTTAATATTTGGTAGAGAATTTTACCTGTTTATACATATTATGTTTATAACTGTCCTAGCTATTTGTGATTTTTTTCTTCCACATATTTAGGAACAGTTCATCAAGTTTCTTAATATATAACCAAATGATGGGCTCCTGGGTGGCTCAGTCAGTAAAGCGTCTGACTTCGGCTCAGGTCATGATCTCACAGTCCGTGGGTTTGAGCCCCGCGTCAGGCTCTGTGCTGACAGCTCAGAGCCTGGAGCCTGTTTCAGATTCTGTGTCTCCCTCTTTCTCTGACCCTCCCCTGTTCATGCTCTCTCTCTCTCTCTCTCTCTCTCTCTCTCTCTGTCTCAAAAATAAATGTTAAAAAAAAATTAAAAAATAAAAATAAAAAAATATATATAACCAAATGAAATGTTTATTAAAATTTAATTTGAAAATTAATTGTAAAAAACAATGCTTATAGGTTATCTCATTCATCTCATTCAATAGTATGTTTCCTTTATCTAAGGTTCTTTTTATCCATTACTTAAAAATGTTTTAGTGTTTTCCAAATGGAGATCATATGAATGTTTAGGTTCTAGATTCTTATGTTTTTATTGCGATAATAAATAGTATATTTATCTGTCAAAACTTATCAGAGAAGTATAACGAATATGAGTGATATAAGAGATTTGTCGCAGATATGAACTCTTACAAAATAGTGGGGGCTGACTGAAAAGTATATGCGTGGCTATTGCCTCTGTTTATAGCATTGGGTGTGAAGATTCTATAGGTCAGCCAAGACAGCAGCTGACAGCAGCTGAAGGAAGGTTGAATGTGAAAAAGGGAAGAAGAAAACAAACTGAAACCAATTAAGACAAGGTAGAAGCAAAAAGGATGAGGCAGAACTTACAAGGAAGAGGAAGAACATACTTGAAAGAAAGAACCCGCACATGTCTCTCAACAACACAGGAGAAATGCAAGAACCACTAGTATCCCTTGCTACAGAGCTGATGTTGCCCATGCACCTGATCTAAGACTTGTAGAGTCTACAGGAGGATATTCAGCAGTAGCTAATGGGAGAGAGTATTAGCGATAGACTGGAAGAGTAAGTCAAAGAAACCCTTGAGTTGAGGGATAAGAAAGCACAGCAGCATTTTAGTTTGAAAACTGTTTCCTCTCAAATCTGATGCCTTAGTCAGATACAGCCGAGAAGTAGCCTATTACCCTTTGTAAAAGACCAACTGGAGGCAAACATCTCCTGATTCCTCACAGATTTCAGACAACTGAATTTAGCATATATTTCAAATATATGAAACGTATAATTAGATCATTATACAATGTATATTTAACTATTGAAGGAAATTACTTTTAAAATATGAGTTATTTTTTAAAAAACACTATTACTTTTAAATATTAAGAATTAGAACATTAAACATAATCCATAGTAATGAAAAAATCAATTGAAACACAGTAAAGTAGCATGAATTTTGAGATGAAAAATATGGAGGCATTGAAGATAAACCTTTAATCTCTAGCCTTAAACTCTGCTCTTTAGTAGATATGTATAAGTTACTCTTCAGGGGAAAAAAAATATTTCAATTAATGAGAACTCTATCCAAGGAATGCCTTGGCTGGGCATTTGGAACTTGAAATACATGGACTTCCACGAAGGTCATTAAAACTTGAAATGTGAATGCTACTGATTGTGCCTGTGTGTATGTGTGCGTTTAACTTGAAGACTGTTTTCTTCAGCTTCTCAAAGATGAATGCCTAAAGCCATTTCAATAGCTAGCAAAAACTTCCTACAAGTTTTCTTATAAAATATTTTAGCTCATGGAATTTTAAGCTATATTTTAAAAATCAAGGTAAGTGTTTAGAATCATGACAATAAATCTTCTGTTTAAACCCATATTTTTTCAAGAATAGAACATAAAATGTACATATATAAAAACACATATTCACACTAATAAAAGAGCAGTCTGAGTTCGTCTTTAAAATGTATATCAGAGGGGCGCCTGGGTGGCGCAGTCGGTTAAGCGTCCGACTTCAGCCAGGTCACGATCTCTCGGTCTGTGAGTTCGAGCCCCGCGTCAGGCTCTGGGCTGATGGCTCGGAGCCTGGAGCCTGTTTCCGATTCTGTGTCTCCCTCTCTCTCTGCCCCTCCCCCGTTCATGCTCTGTCTCTCTCTGTCCCAAAACTAAAAAAAAAAAAAAATAAAAAACGTTGAAAAAATGTATATCAGATACTAGCAAGATATTATTTCAAACTCTAAGAAGATGAGGTAAGAGTGGCTTTTTTTTGTTTTTTGGGTTTTTTGGTTTTTTTTTGGTCTCCACTGAATGACCAAGATGCTCAGTGGGGTTTCTCCTCTCTGGTTGTGTGGGGACTCAGAACCCTCAGCAATGCACAGCTTCTCATTCAGTTCTTGTCTCTCTGCAGGAAGCAATCTCTCCGTAGCCATGTGTGAGACTATGATTTTACCTTTTTTTTAAAACAGCCCCTAACAGATTGAATTCTTTGATTATAGTCTTCACGTTTTTGTTTCTGATGCTTAGTGCAAGGGCATTTAAAAATCATCTGATTTAAGAGTCTCATTTTATACATGATATAAAACGTAACTTCTCTAAGGAGACAAATCAAATATCTTAGCCTAATGGAATACAATTTCAGAAAAAAAATGAAAAAAAAATCACAAGATACTCTTCAAAGGGGAAAATAAAGTACTACAATTTCCTCTGATAGAAACAGACACCTGGGATTTTTTATTTACTTTAATCAACATAAAATTCTCTGAAAATATCAGTTACTGGTATTTTAATCCTAATTATTCAATCCATAATAATAAATTCAATATAGTAAATTTATAAATAGATTCAAGTTGTCTTCAATATTCCATTGCTTGCAGTTAGTAAAATCTTCAAAGACCTTTTAAATTAAAATATGAAGTGTAAAACCTACCATTCAGTTACACATTTTAAATAGAACTACCAAACTGCATTTTCAGAGTCTCTACAACAGTTAATTATCTTAATCATTACGTTTTTATTCCAAATGCAGATATTATCCCTAAACAAAAAGATATCATTAATGTGTATATGATTTACATCATCTCTATATTATATTCTAAACCTTTTCAGGGTTAAAAAACTCTTAACCTTAATGATATAATTACAATATTCCAAGTAAATTAGAATTAACAAAAATGAAATGAGGTTAACAGCTCAGGTTACTAAGGTTATTTATTTGCCAGATAATTTTTATTCAGGGTGATAACTGTCATACATATTTACACATGCAGAGTATCCCATGTTTTATTGTGTCAGTTAAACTGGAACCACGACTATGGTCTTACTGTTCATGTCTATGTGTTCAAGTTCATATCACGTCTTAGTCTTGTGTTTGAGCTAGGGAGATAAACATGTCTAAATCTCTCCCTACACATACACACATACTAAAATAATATTTACCAACCTTTATTATCTGGACAAATTTTATATTTTCTAGTGTTAGAATTTAAAGTTTCCTATTTGGCCCTAGTAACAGTTTGGTACAATTACATTGGATTTTATATCCTTACACAATTCTGCAGCAACCTGTTTCTATTTTATGATTTGATTAAAATAATGTCTCCCACCCCTCACCTCCCCCCCCTTCTTTCTCATTTTCTATTATTATAGGCGACAATTCCTACTGGTATCAAAATTACATCTAAATAATTTCTGAATGTTTACCAAAGATCTGTCTGGATCTGAAGTTATATATCTGTGTCACTATAATAAAATATTTCAGAAAGCCACACCCTATATATGAATTTAGTTTATTTTGGTAAGATTTCTTGTCACCCTATTTTTAATTTCATTTATGCTAGTTTCAAGGAGAAAAGTGAATATAGCTAGTTGAATTGTGTCTATATAAATATATGTTCATATATTCCATTTTAAATAACTTCAAGGTCAAGAGTTAAATGAATGAAACTATGGAGATTAAAGAATACATTAAAAATTCTAACATAGGGTATTCTTTCCAAAAATTCCCAAGATATTAATTTATATTAGCACACCAAAAATATTGTATCAGAGAGATGCAATGACTAACAAGCCTTTATTTTCCTCCGTAGTCACAGAGGGAGGGAAGGTGGGTCATGTAAATAGAAATGAGAATTCCTGGTTTGTACTGATAGATGTAGAGGGGGCAAGATTTTCCCTCTATCCTTTTTAATTTTTCGTTGGGCCTGAGAATTAAATTGACATAAGAAAGATTAACAGGAAAACAACATACAAATTTAAGTTTTATGCGACACAAGAGTCCTCATAAGGAAAGGGAGACCCAAAGAAGTGGCAAAATCTAAATCCTTTTATACTAGGTTGAACAGAGACAGGCAGTTTTGAAAAGTAACTGAACTATGTGGGAAGTCTAAAGAAGAAAATAATTATTTTACCCAGGTCTATTTGTACAGAATTTTCTCTGGTCTCTGCTTCCCTGTCAAAGAATGTTTCTTTTCTCTTGGTACAGGGAGAGTATCTTTCACATGGAGTTTTTATCTCCTGTTTTCAGAAAGTAAAGGAAATTAGAATGACCTTGCATCTACTGATTCTCAAGTGCCTATTTCTCAAAAGAATCCTTATGCCAAACTGGCACATTTTGGGGTAGAATATTCTACCACTTTTCATAGGCTATTTGGAGAAAGTGGTTCCAAATTTGAACACCTGAATATACACACCTCTATCCACCCTGAAGCTTGAAACAGCACTTCTTAGGAAAGTATTAGTGTAGAAGACTCCATATATTTTTGCAGTTTTGCTACAAGTAGTGTGGAATAAAGGAAAAACAAGAAAGAAAAATATCTCCATTGTTTGTAACTATTTATTAGATTGGGTCCACCCAGGCAAACATGAAACAATATATGCCACACCCCAATTAGGTCAGGAAGTGGTTTATAAAGTGCAAACAAACAAACAAAAACAGAACAAAAAACAAAAACAAAACAAAACAAAAACATAACAAAAAACACAAGGGGCTGGTGGAACAAAACCTTTTCACGTGAAAATGAGGCAAGTGAATAAAAATTTCCCAAAACTGCCATGTACTACAAGATACAGGTTTACTTGAAAGGGTTGTTAAACATATTATCTTATAACTTTTAATAAAAAGTGTCTATATAATGCTAATTGTTTATAAGATTCTTATTAACGCAGAACATGATACTGCTATGTTATTAGAAATGTGACATTCACACTAGATGTGTCAGAATTCTCAAGTTTTATGTAGAAAATCAGGCACTTCAACTGAATCCTACAAACACTTTCTCCAAATTTATTAAATTTTCAAAAATGTGTGTGTGTTGTCATGCTTTTGAGATTTTCCTTTTTAAGATATGGCAAAACCCCACACAAATTCTTTTTCTATTTTGACATTTGTAACTACCTAACATGTATTTTTCTTTCTCAAATCACCAGCCAATTGCCTTAAGCAATGTTAACTTTGGCCAGTTTTCTAACTTTGTACATTGCATTTAATACCTTTAATTACCAGACTATTGCATATCTCTCCAGGCACAGCTTCTACCTCTCCTTTGAGGAGCAAACATCCCCCCCAGTGAACAATCAATAAATAATATTTGTACTTTCTAGCATATGCCCTAATCTTTCAAATCTGAAACATTAACTTTTCAGCTGTACAAAAACAGTAAGTTGCCTGTCTTTATTGTGTTCCTATGGTAAATGCTTTTACTTTGCAATATGGAACTGTCTCTCTGTTTATCTGTTACATAAACATCTGTGTCAATTTGGTGCAGACTTTGTCTTGCCACTTCTTGAACGTTTATTTATTTTGAAAGAGAGAGAGAGAGAAAGTGTGAGTGAGGGAGGGGCAAAGAGAGAAAAAGAGAGGGAGAATCCTGCACTGACAGCTTAGAGCAGAGTGTGGGGCTCCAGCTCACAAACCCAGATCATGATGTGATCTGAAATCAAGAGTAGGATGCTAAACTGACTAACCTACCTAGGCACTGCCTTACCCACATTTACTGACACTAAATGAGTACATTTTCTTAAAAAGTCCTAGTTCTCAGTCAATAGGTAATTAGTTGAAGGAATTAAAGGAGAGAGGAAGAATTTTTGAAAAGGGCACAGAAAAATGGTACATACATGACATTATATTTGTCAAAATCCCTAGGATGTATAACACAAACAGTGAACAGTAATGCAAACTATGTGTCATAGTATATAATAATGTATCAATGATTGACTTATCAAATGTAACCAATTTACTACACAAATAAAAGAAGTTAAAAATAGGAGAAATGAGAGGGGGCTAGGGGATTGAGGGGGAATACAAAAACTTGGTATTTTCTGCTCATTTTTCTGTAAACCTAAAACAGCTTTAAATATAAAGTCAATTAATTTTAAAAAAATGGAATGGATGGAGGAAAAAAAAAGAGGGAAGAGAAGGCAAAGGGAGAAAGAAGGGAGGGAAGAAGGTAGAGAGAAAGGGGAGGAAGGGAATAATGGAAGGAAGTAAGAAATAGGTAGGTATATTAACAAATTTAAGGATTATTATAATCCAGGAGTTATAAAGAAAATACGTGGTATACGATAAAATAGTTGGAAATGTTTGATTTTGAGAAGAGAGTACCTTGCATGCCATTAGATTTATATTTTTTGGCTAAGAGATTAAAACACAATGAATATAAATTTAAAACACTGATTTAACACAAAATAGGATTTTTAAGTAGAATTCCATTTAGGATGTTTTACTTTACTTTTAATACAAGCACTCAGAGACGTATGACTCTATGTCAGATTTGTTGCAAGCTTTGTTGGGTAGATGCTGACATGTGAGTCAAAATAAACTTTCCCTTTTAGATGTTTTCAGGCACCTTTATTTATATCTTCCTTTTGGGGGGAGGGGGGTTGTGGTAAATGATAGACATATAGTATTTATTTGTATATCTCACTAAATTATAAATTCCTTCAAATCAAGTGCCCCTATCTTACTCATCTTTGAGATACTTCTCAATGCCCTGTCCACATTTTATGTGCAAAAAAATGCAGTATTAGCAATTTTAAAATAACTATGAATTGGTTTAAGAGAACTTTAATTTATTTCAGTATTGAAATGTTTTCTCCTGCTTCCACTTTCCATGTTTCACCTAACATGAATGTAAGGAATTAGGTATGCTGGTTGATGTCACCATTTGTATTCATTTAGTTTTACTTTTCTCTTCACAGATATATGCTTTATATCTACAGTTTTTTATGGATATTATTATTTTAAAATTTCTCATATATACCTGTAGTTTGTATTTTAATCCTTCTCTTAATCCCTTTCCCAGCAACATTTCTCATGACTGCTCTTTCTACCTCTCCCAGGCTTTTAATTACAGCCATTTCAGAGTTTTCGTTTTCTTCATGTTTGTATGACTATTACTATCACTGAAAAAGAAGCAATCTTTGTATGTTTTCTGGGAATTAGTTCTTTCAGTAATGCTTCATTCTCTCCTATCCATGTCCCCTAATTTGTGTCAGAAGCTCTTTTCAGAGAGTCAGGGAATCAGGACATCGTCTTAAACCAACATTAGATTGCAATTCACTGAAATATTAAACCATTGGTAAGTAGTTTGACTCCAGGTACACAAGAATGACTTTATCACTCCTCTTTCCATTCTCTTTACGCAATGTCAGCAATCCCAGTGTTGCTCAGACCAACAGCCTATCTATTCTAGTTGATTTCCTTCCTTACTTGCAGAGAAGCATATTTTATCCCAGTAGTTCTCACCAATTTGCAAAGCCTTCCTCCTTGTCCTCATTATCAAAGTTACTATGGACTTTTGCTGATCTTCTGGTTGTGTCTTTGAATGGGAAAAATAAAAACATCAAAATTTTTAAATATCCAGTATTTTATTCATAATTATGTTAAAAAACATGAATCAAGATCATCTCCAAAGAGGCAATTATGGAAAAATTAAGTCCATTTCTGAAAAATGTGTTGCTATTATATATATAATATCAGGGCATCCTTGATTGATTAATGAGAGCAGGTGTGCCTCCAGGAGTGTCTGTGCATTCAACCACACCCAGCATGTGCAGGGCACTGATACAGCGGCACAGGCAGAAGTGGCTAGAGAAAAATAGAACTGGATGGGGAAACTCCTGTCTGCCAATGCTGATCAGATCACTAAAAATTTCCTGCAAGCCTGGGTGACTGTTTGAGCATACACACCCCTTTGCATATCTTAGGTCATTTTGGACCAGAAGAGGGTTGCATTGGGGAAAAAAAAAAGTGGCTTTAGCACTCAGGAGCCTTGAAACTGAGAGCAAATGACCACAATCACGAAATCCCTGAAAGTAGTTAAGATCATTAACTGTAAGCAATTAGCACCCAGTAATACAAACGGATAATTCATATAATATGAATATACCATATGAAATAATATGAATGAATATGAAATGAATGAATAGTATGAATACAAATAATATGAATGAATATGAAATATGAACACTTCATAATATGAAATATGAATATTTCATAATATGAGATATGAATATTTCATAATGTGAAATATGAATATTTCATAATATGAAATATACCAAAGTATATTTCAGAGAGGGTGAGAGAATATTGTGCCAATTCAAGCATCCAAACTTCTTCACATTTCCCTACTCTCTCCACCACAAAGTTATCTGAACCTCAACTTCATACTAGATTCTACCCTGACTAGAAACAGGAAGAGGTAATAAGTCTCTGAGGAAACACGTTTTTAGTTCAGGCACCCACGCAGACACTAAGTTACCAGGAAGCCCTACTGGATCACTGGATCAGCAAACATTTCTTAGACTAATTCTTCCTCCCACTACACAGATTTGGACTCATTAGGGAAAAGAAACCAGAAAAATATATAGTCACTCAGTAGTGCAAGTACTTTTTAAACTCATGTTGCAATAATATTTTGAAAGTTCTGTTTAATTTTGCACTAAAATATAGCATACCTAAAATAAAAGGCTTTAAACGCCCATGTTTTTTTTTGTTTTAAGCTTTCTATTAAATATCCATTAATCTAAACATTGATATTATAAAACCATACTTTAAGGAAACTTTAGTTTCATATTATATTTTATAATATATATCCACATGGGTTAAATATTTTTAAATGTGATTAAGGCTGAAAATGATTATATTATATGAATTTGTATTTTCATGTATTTTTTAAGATATATGCTTTTTGACATTTTAACATAATGCTAGGCAATTTTTTTGTTTTTTCATGGAATATTTTTTGTGTATGAATACATTTTCACTAATTAAATTGTCTAGATGGAGTATTTTTATTTAGTTTTGCTTTTTACATTCCTTCATTATGTAGCTTAATATCAATTTGAATTAAGCTATTCTCTGAAGTGCATATTATAAAAATACAGCAACATAAAATGTGATTGTTAACCCACTTATTTAAGTCTCTATGAGTTTGACATTTTTCTCGAATTTGTTCTTTTATAACCCAACACACCTGTATTAAACTTTATGCAATTAGTGATAACCTACTTTTTTTCTTTGCTCTAATTTCTTTCTCAGCTTTCCCAAAGCTTCATGTTTCCACTCAACTGGGGTCTGAGGCTGGAAAACTTCCATGATCCTTGGTAAGTTAATTTATTTCTATATGCCACCCATTTTTAGCTATAATGGGAAAACTAGTATCGCTCAACTAAAAAAGTTGGAACATGCTTATAACTAAGTTGCTCAACTCAAGGTCACCCAGCTCAGGTGACAGAATTTCCTTCCATCCTGGATATAAAAACTCAAGGTCTCTAGATCATTATAGACTATGCTTAATGCTTCCCAGATTAGTGACAAAGTATGTTTTATTACCCAGAATATTTAAGTATTTAGTATACTTTTATAGGGACATTCATCAAAGTAAAGCTTACGTGGTAGACAGAATAATGGTCTCTTTAAGATGTCCAAGTCCTTATCTCCAGAAATGGTAATTATATTATATGAGTATATTTCCTTATATGGAAAACAGAACTTTGTAGATGTGACTAAGAATCTTTAATGAGGAAACCACCCTGAATTATCCAGGTGGGCCTGAAGTAATCATTAGGGTAGTTATAAGAGGGAGGCAAGAGCATGAAAGTCAGAGAACAGGTGATTTACCAATGGAATCAGAAAGAAAGAGATTGAGAGATACTACACTGCTGGCTTTGAAGATGGAGGGTGAGAGCACAAGCTATGGAATAGAGCTGGCCTCTTGATGTTAGAAATGACACAAAATGTGATTCTCTGTTAGAGTCTCCAGAAGGAACAGGTCTGACCTCCAGAACTATAAGAGAACAAATCTGTGTGTGTTGTTTCAAACACTAAGTATGTGGTAATTTGTTACAGCTGCAACAGGAAATCTAAATGGTCACCTTAATATAAATTTATATAATCAGCCATAGGCACATTGGGATATTAAATTTGATCCCTTGAATAGCCCACAATGATACAATGACACAGATTTCTGTAAAAAAAAATGTATTTAACAATATATCTACAGGTTAGACTAAATGTTCAAATAAAATACTGTTAGTTTGATCCATCCTCCTTATAGATTTACAATTAAAGGAAGCCAAAATAAAACTTTCAAAACTACAAACGGCCATATTTCATTCTTTCTCATTGCCACGTAGTACTCCATTGTGTATATAAACCACAATTTCTTTATCCATTCATCAGTTGATGGACATTTAGGCTCTTTCCAGAATTTGGCTATTGTTGAGAGTGCTGCTATAAACATTGGGGTACAAGTGCCCCTATGCATCAGTACTCCTGTATCCCTTGGGTAAATTCCTAGCAGTGCTATTGCTGGGTCATAGGGTAGGTCTATTTTTAATTTTTTGAGGAACCTCCACACTGCTTTCCAGAGTGGCTGCACCAATTTGCATTCCCACCAACAGTGCAAGAGGGTTCCCGTTTCTCCACATCCTCTCCAGCATCTATAGTCTCCTGATTTCTTCATTTTGGCCACTCTGACTGGCGTGAAGTGATATCTGAGTGTGGTTTTGATTTGTATTTCCCTGATGAGGAGCGACGTTGAGCATCTTTTCATATGCCTGTTGGCCATCCGGATGTCTTCTTTAGAGAATGGAACTGGAGAGTGTTATGCTAAGTGAAATAAGCCATATAGAGAAAGACAGATACCATATGGTTTCACTCTTATGTGGATCCTGAGAAACTTAACAGAAACCCATGGGGGAGGGGAAGGAAAAAAAAAAAGAGGTTAGAGTGGAAGAGAGCCAAAGCATAAGAGACTCTTAAAAACTGAAAACAAACTGAGGGTTGATGGGGGTGGGAGGGAGGGGAGGGTGGGTGATGGATATTGAGGAGGGCACCTTTTGGGATGAGCATTGGGTGTTGTATGGAAACCAATTTGACAATAAACTTCATATATTGAAAAAAAAACTTTTGGGGCGCCTGGGTGGCTCAGTCCGTTAAGCGTCCGACTTCAACTCAGGTCACGATCTCGCGGTCTGTGAGTTCGAGCCCCGCGTCGGGCTCTGGGCTGACGGCTCAGAGCCTGGAGCTGCTTCGGATTCTGTGTCTCCCTCTCTCTCTGACCCTCCCCTGTTCATGCTCTGTCTCTCTCTGTCTCAAAAATAAATAAACGTTAAAACAAATTTAAAAAAAAAAAAGAAAAAACTTTCAAAACTAAAGCCACCATTTCTAGATTTTAGTGCAGAAGTTCCTGAATAAAGGTGAATGAGAGAAGGAGCAACACATTTATTGTCTTTGTTTTTTCTTGTCTTTGCACTCTGAAGGCTCATACTGGAAGGCATGAAATAACTAGGTCTGATAAAATGGCTTAAAATAAATTGTAATGAAAAAGAACTAATCTCCCACAGACTGATATAACCTGAGATGCAAATGATACTTCTTTTATTTATATGCAAATGAGATGTTCTATTTGAGTTTTAAGAATTTCTCAGATATCTAATTGGTATTTCTTATGCTACTGGTGATATCTGAATAAGAAAAGAGAAACATACTCTATTTTAATACTGATCAATATTTACACTTCTAACACAAAATATTCTTAGGATCAAAGCTTTACTGTTTAACAAGCTTTCTCAATTTTTTCTACAACAATTCAAAGTCCTGGCATTTTATAAACTTATTCACCTTAATCTTCCATTAAATAGTCTTTGTATTGTCATATGTTTTTCCCTCTCTACTATATTTCTCACCTTAATGCTGTTAAAATGAAACAACACATTGATAATGAAGTCACTTATGCTAAGCTCACCAAGACTTAAAAGCTAATTTACTTTCTAAAGGAAGATGTTATTTTGTGGAATTTTTTTTTTTAATGTTTATTTATTTTGAGAGAGTGAGAGAGAGAGCAGGGTAGGGGCAGAGAGAACAAGAATCCCAAGCAGGCTCCATACTGTCAGTGCAGAGCCCGATTCAGGGCTCAATTGCACAAACAGGAAGATCAGGACCTGAGCCAAATTCAAAATCCGGATGTTTAACTGACTGAGCCACCCAGGTACCCCACCAGTCCTGTTTTTAAAACCTGTTCTCTTTCTGTAGCCTTTTGAAGTTCTTTTGTATTGCTAGATAGGATGTTGTCTGATTCATGAATCATTCAATAAAACCAATTAGATCTTTAAAATTCACTTCGTTGAATTTTGGTTAACAAAGTCCTTAACATATGGTGAAACTGTGTATGTTGTACATTTTTTCTTAGATGTTTATTTTTAGACATTTTCTGAATAAAAACATATCTTTGGCATTCTATGCTCAAGCTGAACTTAAAAAATCATTAAAGTTCTAATAGGAAATAACAGTAGATACTATAAATATTCTTGAAACAAATGAATAGATTAACAAATACCATAAATATAATAAAAGAAAATCCAAAACTGTTAATGAGAAGCTATAGGTTTCTGGGAAAATAATTTGTTTGAAAATTAATAAATCTTTGGTTGGGGTTTGGATTCAGTATAAACTAATTGGTATACAAAAGAAACTAGGAGAATATCCCCATGGGAATGATGGAATCCATATTGTTGCATTTGAAAGTCATACCTTTCATCCATAAATAAATAAATAAATAAATAAATATTTGAAACAAGATTATCTCATCCACATCATCTTCAAAAATCCATACTCAAATAATTACCATTACTCATATTTGTGAAGTGTTGGAGTTTTTCTTTACAACTTTAAGATGCTGCTAATAAAAAAAATGTGCTTATTCCAGGTCCATCTTCATATTTGTGACACATACTTTTCCTTTGGCCCACTTTATATGTAAAAATACAATGATATGCCCATGCACTTGAAAATTTATGCAAAGTAACGAATTATATCACTTTTTCTATTAACATCATCTATGTTATTCTCTTCCTGAAATGATTTTCTCACAACTGTATGCCAGAACTCTGCTTTTTAATACTTATCATTTTCCCCCAAATTTCCAATTGTAGTATAAATCCCTTTTAAAAAGTCAAACAGAATTAATAGAATTAATTTTTTAATTATTTTTAATTAATTTTTGTTTTTCAGCACTCAGTTCCAAAAATAACTTTTAAAAATATAATTATAAAATAAAATAAAGTAATAAAATATATTATGAAATAAAATACAGGAAGATAAAACCACACAATTTAAATATATAGCTTAATCATGTATTGTAAGGCAGCTCTAAGTTAAGGAAAAGTACTTTCGCAGCCACTTCTGAAACCCTTCCATATGAGACATGCCAACCACAGGCCCCTTATTCTTCTGGTAACTATTATGTGGAGTTTCTAGTTCTCATTTCCTTGCATTTTTAATAACATTATTACACAAAAATGCTCCTCTTGACATTAGAATTTAGTCTTATTCATTTAAAAAATTAGTACTACTTTACGTCTTTTTTATTTTTTTTTAATTTACAGGTTTTCCTTTTAACTTTTCTATTTCCTTAAACTTTACCTTTGGAGAAACGGCCATTTTGTTTGACCTGTATAGTTTTCCAAACTCTGGGTTTTGATGACTGAATAATCTTGGTGTAGGTCCACATGTATCACTGCACTCTGGATTTCCTACAACTTGGCAGCTGTATGAAGAGACTAGGTTACACTCTAGTTCAATCCCTCTGGCAAAACTATAGATGGTGTTGGTAATTATATAAAGATACATGATGCCAGGCTGTCGCTTGTTTGGATTTTAGCAGCCATTGATGCTTAAATCCTATAAGCTATTATTAAATGGAGTTTGCAAAAATGGTGATATTCTACTTGTATCATTATTTTTCACTTAGTGTTTGAAATGCCCTTATCTTTCATTTGGCAATCCAAGGTTTGAGCAGACTGAGGGAAATCTGGAAAAAATGCTTGATTCTTTTGCTTTATTTACCACATAAATAGTTTTCTATCATTCTCTGAAAATGGCATGATGAATATTACTAGATTGATCATTTTTTCTAGAGCTTTTTCAAATTTTTCTGAAAGATTTTCAGATCTTTCAGGAAAGTTAACAAATATTTATATTAATATTATATATATGATATAGATAATAAAGTACACGTAGTTACATTTATAACATAGATGCTAGGAGCTAATAAAATATATATATGTGAAATACTGTATTAATACCATTGCTGAAACAATTGTTAAAATTTTAGATTTTTTTTTTTTTTTTTGCATCTGCTTTCCCTCTCTCCATTTGATGTAGTTGTACTATAGCTACACTGGCAAAATACAAAACAATTATATACTAGATTGTCTCCCTCTTAATATACTGTTTTGGTTCTACAGAAAACTAAATTTAATGATCATCATCAACTTATTTAGGTGTCTCTGATCATTTTGGTTTCTTAATTCATTCTCTAGTAAATTTTTCAGAAATGACACATGAGGAAATGTTGAGTTCTTGCACACTGATAACATTTTGTCTATGACCATTATATTTGAGGATCAGTTTTGCTGGATATAAAATACGTGGCTCACTCTTTTTTCCTTAAATACTTTAAAATTTTTATGCCAATTTTGGCATAAATTATTGTTGTAAAAATACTGATAATCATTCTCCTTATAAACAGGGTAGGGTTTTTTTGTTTGTTTGTTTTTGTTTTTTTTTTCTTTTTTCCAAATAACTAATTATGGTTTCTTTTTTAGAGTAAAGTAGTTTTACCAGATGTCCAATGTTGATCATTCTAGGTAAATATACTTTGTCACACAGCATGGACTTTCAAAATGTGATTCCAAGTCTGGTTTTTTGTTTTTATCTTAGCAATTTAGCGAACCTAAATCGTAGACTTGAGGTTTGTTTGTTTTACTCCATTTCACTTTTAGTTTTTCTCTTTAGAAACTCCTATTATTCTGTGTTTGATTTTATTTGCTTCTGATCAATATTAGTCATTTCCTATTCTTCATTTATTGTAGTGTTTATTTTTAATTCTCTTTTCATCTCCTATGTTTAAGGTATTATCTTTAGGGCATTGCTATTTTCTCTCTTATAGTACTTTTAGTCTGTTTTTTATTTCTAAAACATGGTTTTCTTTTATTTCTAACTATATATTTATTTCTACCACCTAATTTCTGTTTTTTTTTTTTTTCTTGCTATTTGTTGTTTGTTTGGTTTTTACTTTTAGCCTACTATGAAATAGTAGGTTTAATTTAATCTGTGTTGTGGATATGCCTTTCTGGAATAATTTCATTGTCTGTAAGAGTATTGTTAATCATCTTTACTTTCATTCTACAATATATTTGTATTGTAATAGACTTTGCTATTTTCAAAATTAAAAAATAATAGTAACTTTTTAAAATTTCTTTTACTCAGTGTTATGTGAAATCAGCTTTACTGAAATTTTAGTAGAAGCAAAACTCAGAAAGATTTTTTAAAGAATTTTTTTAAACTTTATTTTTGAGAGAGAGAGATAGAACAGGTGAGGGGCAGAGAGAAAAGGAGAGAGAGAATCCCAAGCAGGCTCTGCATTGTCAGCACAGAGCCTGATGCAGGGCTTGAACTCACCAACCGTGAGATTATGACTTGAACCGAAATCAAGAGTTGGACGCTTAACCAACTGAGCCACCCAGGCACCCTGAATTCAGAAAGATTTTTCAAAATTTTTATAGTATTCTCAATTTCAACTATGAATAATGATAGATTGATGTTTAAAGAATAAGTGAGAATATGAAATATTTTCAAAATTATGAAATATTAGGTAGGTAAATTTACGACCAGAATATACAGATTAAGAGCACAGAGACCTTATATCTTTTTTCACTGCTTTATATCCAACATCCAGAATATAATTTATTTTAATGGGCTTATTCACAGAAAAGTTTGTAAATCAAGGGGAAACAGTCTTTATTGATTACTAACCAATTATATGGTTAGTATAATGGTACCAACCGTTATAATGTCTTTTAATATCTAAATGGTAATTGACAAAATATATGAATAATTGAATAAATAATTGGCAATTAGAGTTATTTATAATAATGATGTGTAAGTTTTAGAAAAAATATGTTAAGTTTCATGCCCCTCTAATTTTAAGCAATAAATTAGATCATTATCAACCTAGATACCCCAAGCAGGGGTTGTGATTTAACTGTTTGCATAGCATTTGTAAGAACAGCATTATAACATCTGAAAAGTTATATAAAAAAGAAACTATGTCCACATTGTACTGAATTATTTGGAAAAAATGTTCACATATAAAATAATTTAAAATGTGTTGAAGAGATGAATTATATAATGCTCAATAAATTTTGCTTTTACTACCTGTCTCCTCTGTACTTAATATTACCTTATAAATCAAGTCTATCCACTTCAATGATAGACTATTCTTTAGTGTTTTCATGCATTTAGCAATGTGTCGAATTCTCCTCAGTTATATACCACAAAATAGAAATAAAAAACTTTAAATACAGCAGTTTAAACATGGGTTAAGTAACAGCTTGTAAGGGCAACAAAACATTTATGAAAGAGCAAAGAAAAAGAGAACTACAAGATGAAAAAGCCAGGAGAGGTTCCTTTAGCCAATATCACAGGGAATGTGGTTGTTGAAAAAGATAAATTAATGAAAAGTCCCTCTCTCTGTCACTCTGTCTCTCTTTCTCTACCCCTTTCTCTCCATTTTCCCCTTTGGCTAACCAGCTATATTTAGGTGTAACTGGCACATCCATAAAGTACAGTTAAGTAAAATTTGATAGGTTTTGACCTTGACATGTGTGAAATCATCAACACAATCCAGATAACAAACCTATTCCTCATGCTGAGAAGTGTGTTGCCACTTTGTAATCTCTCCTCCCTTCTCCTCCCTGTGGCCTGGGCATTGTGAGTTGCTGACAATAAATAAAATACAATAAAAGTAATGTAACTTTTAAAGATTTATCCTCAATAGTTACATTCCACAAACACAAGTTAGGTCATACTTATCTATGTAAGATATTCTATATTTACTACTGGTGATTTTTTTCTATGATCTCACATTTCATCTCTTCATTGGCTGATATCCCTCTTTGGTTACATAATGTTTCCCTGAGGTTAGAAGTGACATTTCTTGGAAATGCAAAATATAATGATATAGATGCTCTTAGCATATGATTAAAGGGCTATAATTTCAAGAACATATTTGAGGCCAATACTCAAGCTCATACTCAACACATGATTTTTAAAAAGATATTAAATGAATACAGAGAATGAAGAATTTCTCATGATAAACTTGAAGTGGAAAAAATTTCTCAGTCTAAATTTTGGTATTAGTATTACTTTAACCTCAATCAAGTTTGAGACACATACATATGTGGGTCATATACATATATAGAGAGAGTTAATATTAAGTAAAGAACAGTATATATTTTTTATTTATAAACTTTCTAAGCTACAATAAAGAAGTAAACTATGTATTATATATGAATTTGGCTGTTAGAAAAAAGAAAGTTATATTAAAGTTAGTGCCTGATTTAGACTGCATTTTCCTTATTGTTTTTCAATAACTCCCAGATTCCATTAAAGACAAGGGGAAGTTTCTTTCATGATACATAAATGTTGACATAAAAGTTTTGTTAGTACTCTCAACATTAGGGTTATGTTAATTATGTAAGCCTATACTATTTTCTTTCCATATCAGTCCCATTTATTTTAATTAACACGAAAAATATAGCAAAATTAATCAAATATTTGAAATATACTTGACGATTGACATTGTTGAAAATACAAGTAGTTCATTCCTATGTGCCTCAAAATGATGTTCCTAATGTTCTTCTTATGTTATCTTGGCAAAATACTTTTTTACTTGATAATCTGGGATTTTAATGAATAAGAATTTTGAGGTCAAATCTTATTGTAGAACTCAGTCTTTATTTAGCTTTGGCAGATAAAGCAAGCACAGAAATCACATTTCTTGTTTTAACTCCCAATATTTATTATAGAAAAAAACTATTTTTGTAGATAGAAAATGTGCAACATGGAGCATGTCATACATTTCCCTGTTACAAAAGTTGGAAAATGTAGGGTGGCCTATTCTGTCATTTTACATAAGTATTACTTCATTGAATTTAACAACAATAAGTACACTCTATATTTTAAGTAATTTGATAGACAGAAAAGACAGGGCTGGCTAATAGGTAATTAAATCACCAAACCTGGAGTAGTGATCAATAGAATAATCTAAATAAGAAGAAAATTTTATTTTGGTATTATCCTGGGCTTTTTCTTTAACTTAGTATAGTTCAATACTCTTAAAATAAATTCTTCTCTTAAAAATACAAAAGGTAGGGGCGCCTGGGTGGCGCAGTCGGTTAAGCGTCCGACTTCAGCCAGGTCACGATCTCGCGGTCCGTGAGTTCGAGCCCCGCGTCAGGCTCTGGGCTAATGGCTCGGAGCCTGGAGCCTGTTTCTGATTCTGTGTCTCCCTCTCTCTCTGACCCTCCCCCGTTCATGCTCTGTCTCTCTGTGTCCCAAAAATAAATAAAAAACATTGAAAAAAAAAATTAAAAAAAAAATACAAAAGGTATGCATATTAATACAAGTAATTAAGATGATGAATAAGTTAAAAGACTAAAATACAAAATATTTGATTACAGAACAAATATGAATTTAATGTGATATTTACTGTAGATCAGAAGTCCTGTCTTCAAAAAATAGTAAGTCATAATTATAACTACAACAATGTAAGAAGAATCAGAAGCAAAGTCTGGCACAAAAGGAAGAAAGTAAATGGAAAACTAAAGTTTGAGTCTTAAAGGGAGCTGGGCTATCATGGCTGACTCTGGGAAGAAGGGACTTGCGTGTTAATCTCTCTATGATTAAGCCTGCAACAGGCATGGCTAAAACTAATATTATGATCTCTGTAAGTAGATGACTTCGTGGTTCCTCATAAAGCATTTACCAATTGAATCACAAACTAAATTTTTAGTAAGTATGATGGGAAACTAAAATATCTGATTTGACATTTGTGTTCCAGATTTGCTCAATGTGATCATGACAGAGTAGATAAATCTGTTAACCCCCCAAGGATTAAATGGCCCCAAATCACTGGCAGTCAACCTTAAGGACCTCATGACATAGATCTGGGTTCCATATAAAGGGATAAAAACCTATAAATTTTATGGCAAGTGGAGTTTATAAATAGGAAATCCAAAATAAGTATGGGTATATTTCCAGCTGGATTCATTCATTTATCACTAATTCCTTCAAGTCTGTTACAGAAAAACTGAATTTACAAATGGCCATTATTAGTCCTAGGAGAGACCACTTCTAGAAACTGTAGTTGTATTTTTTAATACCTATAATCATAGAACCCCTGATTTTTTTTTTTTTTTGATTTTTTTTTTTTTTTGGGGACAGAGAGAGACAGAGCATGAACGGGGGAGGGTCAGAGAGAGAGGGAGACACAGAATCAGAAACAGGCTCCAGGCTCCGAGCCATCAGCCCAGAGCCTGACGCGGGGCTTGAACTCACTGACCGCGAGATCGTGACCTGGCTGAAGTCGGACGCTTAACCGACTACGCCACCCAGGCGCCCCCCCTTTTTTTTTTTTTTTTTTTTTTTTTTTTTTTTTTTTTTTTAAGAACCCCTGATTTTTAACCTTGCTGCAAAACCATCCGGAATAGCCTTAACATTTCTTAGTTTTCCTTAAAAAACTAGGCGATTTTTTACTAAGTTCTGGTTAATGGGATGTGAGTATAGTAGGCAAATAAAATGCAGGAATTTCAGATAAGCAACACATTCTTCCAATATTTGAATATAAGTATGTTAAAATAATGCATGAGATAAATTTACATTAAAAATTATGTATACAATTTCCATGCTGTTCCCATCAAAGAAATAAAACATCTTTCCTCTCTCTTCCTCTCTCTAATCCAGGTTCCTAGAACATGGTCAACATTGTTCCATTTTGTAAAATTGTAAAATGCAGATGAGGCCATCACACTAAAACCAAAACAGCAACAAGACAGAAGGTGGCAGAGTGCTAGATAACATTTTGAAACAGAGATCTCTTACAAACCTTAAAAGGGTTATTACAAGTTAAATCCAGATATTACATTGGAGAAAATAAATTCAACTCTGTTTAAGCCACAATCAAATTTTGTTCTCTACTATGTACTAAAATTATATCCTAGTTAATATATCACTGTACTAACAGGAGAAGTCATCCTGGTTGTCATTAATTAGTCTTAGATTATTTTCTTTCCCCCTTCTCTCTTTTTATCCTTCACGTGATAATTTGAGGTAAACTGTACTGTTTGTCACAATTGCTAATAGCCTAATTATGATTAATTACTTTCCTTCTATGTTCATTAATTGGCCTTAATAAATTAAAAGCAATTTAAACTGTCTTGCCCTGAAGACCCTTACCATAATTATGTAAGTACAAAAATGACTGAATATTTAGTAAAGATATTTCAAAAATGAGTAATGAAGTTTTTTAGTTAGCATACTTTTTAAAATAGCATTTATTTTATTAGAGAAGTTTTAGGCTCACAGCAAAATTGAAGGAAAAGTACAAAAATTTCTGATATACCCCATGCTCCCACACATATATATACTTTCTCCTATTTTCTGCATCCATCACTAGAATAGTACATTTGTGACAACTGAACCTAGATTGTCTCATAATTATCACCAAAACTCCTAGTTTAACACTTTCGTGTTGTACATTTCATGAGTTTGGGAAAATGTATAATATGTATCCATCATTATGGTATTTTCACCGACCCAAAAATCCTGTGGTCCACCTATTGATTTCTCCCTCCCCCCTGTTCCCTGACAACCACTAATCTTTTAACTGTCTCCATAGGTCTGCCTTTTCCAGAATGTCACACAGTAGTTGGAATCATATAAAATGCACCCATTTTATATTGGCTTCTTTTACCCAGTATTATGCATTCAAAGTTCCTCCATGTTATTATGTCTTTTTATGGCCTCATGTTTGTTTTTGTTTTCTAGCACAGAATAATATTCCATTATCTGGATATTCAACAGTTTATCTATTGGCCCAATGAGGCACATCTTCACTGCTTACAAGCTTGGCCAATTATGAATAGAGCTGAAATAAACACTCATCTGCAGGTTTTTGAATGGACATAAGTTTCAACTCCTTTGAGTAAATGCCAAGAAGTACAACTGCTGGATCATGTGATAAAAAAAATATGGGTGTTTTTGTAAAACATGTAAAAAAGCATGTAAAAAAAAATACATGCTATACATTATACATTTATACATTATAAAGCATATTTTTAATGCTTATAGGATTTATAGAATGTGCCTTCTTTCATTTGTGATATTAGTAATAAGTATCTTCTCTACCCTTTATTTTTTTTCTTCGTTAGCCTGGTTCAAGTGTTACTACTTTATTAATCTCTTCAAAGTGCCAACATTTAGTTTTGTCTTTTTCCCTATTTATTTCCTGATTTCTGCTTTAATTTTTATTATTAAAGTTCTCCTGTTTACTTTGTATTAAATGTTCTCTTTTTTCTAGTTTCCTATGGTGAGATGTTAGATGACTGATTTTAGATTTTCCTGTGTTTCCAATATATTCATCCAATGCTATAAATTTCCCTCTAAGGACTATTTCCTATGAAACTCACAAATTTTTTGTAAGTTGTGTTTTCACTTTCATTTAATTAAAACATACTTTAAAATTTGTCATATTTAGTGTTCTCTGAGCTTCCTTAATTTGTGGGTTGGTATATGACATTAATGTGCAGAAATTGTTTCAAATAAGTCTTTTGTCCCCATTTTTTTCCTTTCCTCTGGTATCTCATTATGCATTTGTTACACATTTTATAGTTGTCTTAAAGTTGCTAGATCTTCTGCTTCATTTTTTTTTTCAGTCTTTGTTTTCTGTGCTTTTTGCATTTGAAGATTCTAGTGATACATCCTATAGATCAGATTTTTTTTTCCTCAGCTGTATCCAGTCTACTGAAAGGCATTCTTCATTTCTATTGCAGTGTTTTTTTTTTATCTCTAAAGTCTCTTTTTGGTTCTTTCTTATAATTTCCATCTCTCTGCTTATGTTGCTTATCTGTTCTTTCATGCTGTCAACTTTCTCCATTAGAGCCCACAGCATTTCAATCATATTTGTTTAATGATTGCTGTTTTAAATATCCAGTTTGAAAATGTTAACATCTCTGCTATGTAAAATTCTAATGCTTGATCTGTCACTTCAAATTGTGGATTTTGTTTGTTTCTTGCCTTTTGGTAAACCTTGCATTTGTTCTTCTTTTTCTGTAGCACAACATGATGTTTGAGTTAGAGGAATTACTATATATGGACCTTTTGTGTTGTGGTGGTAATGTACCAGGAGGAGGAAAGTATTCTATAGCCCTACAGAATGATCTCACTCTTTTGGTAAGCCTATGCCTCAGGACTCAACTTCACAAATGTTTCTTAGTTTTTTCTTCCCTCTTAGGTAGGACAGGATGGCTACAGTGGACTGGAGGTGGGTATTTACCTTCCTTTAGATCAGTTAGGCTATGACAATAACCCAGAAAATTAGACTTTTGTTAATTAATTTCCCCTGAGGAACAGGTATTGTTAAGAACAGTGATTATTATGATCCTTTTTATTGACATTGTTATATGCCTAATATTCTAAAATTATATTTTTCAATCAACAATTTTTACTTATTATTTTGATAATGTGTTTCCATGATCAAATGAAAATTTTTGATTAAAAAACAAACTAACCCTTCCATTTAGGAGAGCCAGAAGTTTATAAAGTCTAATCATCTTTTTTTAAAATATGAGAGATGGATATTAACAGCCAGTAGACCTAGAAAACACCATTTGCTTGAAGAGATAAGAGAGATAATACTGGGAAGGGGGATGATAGAAGAGTAACATGGAGACCCACTCAGCTTGTCTCTTCCCTGAAATGAAGCTAGATCAGTACCAAACCATTATGCACACCTAGGAAAATGATCTGAGGATTAACACAACAACATGCATAACATGAGCCACAGAACTCAGCAGGTACACTGTACAGAGAGGTGAACTGGGGGAGAGAAAAGCTGCAGAGGGTAGGGAAATGTTTTTGTGAAGAGAGGACAGAAGAAGGGGGAGAGTGCAGTGCATCAGGATAGTGCAGGAAAAGCACTCCCCCAAAAGTATCTGGAGAAAAAAAGAAAGAGTGAAAACACCCACAAGGGACTGAACAAGAAATCTATTCTCTAAAACCATTGACAGGGACAAAGAAGAGGGTTTCAATACCACCAGGATTCTATAAATAGCAGAGTACAGAGTCAGAAATTCTGAACATCGTACCTGGTGGTGCTCAGGTGAGGAAAAAGGGCAAATCCCCAGAAGTAGGTAACAGTGTCTGAGGGATCCATGTGCCACATGGGGAGAAGCAGTTCCCCTGCTTGGAGAGCATTTGGTAGAGGCCATATGGCCTCTCCACAGGTAAAGGTCCCAGCAGATGCTGGAGAGCAGCCATGTTTGCTGGTACTGAGAAAAGATGCTACAGTATGGTGAATCTTGCTGCTGGCTGTGTGTCATAAATTGCCACAATCTCTGAACTTTTGCTGCTGCACAATCGTGTGAATGTTTTCTGGGGCAAGCCGGCACCTGGCCACTACTCAGCAAGACCCTCCCCCAGAGTCCGAACAGATCCAAGCCACAGGGATCTCTGAAGTGAGGGGTTTTGAAACACAGTCTCACCTGCAGGAAGGTGCTAGCTTGCAGGCTGACAGCTTGGACATGGACAAGGTAGAGGCAGGGAGTGAATGGAGGCCTGAGACAAAGGAGGGGTGCTTGATTGTGGGTCGATGAGAGCACAAAGTTCATGTGGCAGAGATTAGAGAGCTGGGTGAAGCCATTTCCACCTCTCCAACACACATGCATGCATGGGCACTGACGCCACAGTGATCCATCCCAGTAAGCTAAACAGCACCCCCCAGAAGAACGGAGCTGTTACACCAAGCCACGCCCAACTGTGCCTTCCAAGCACCTCCCCTAGAAGACCAGCACAAGTCTCTCCACCTTCTTAGTGCAAGGAATATAGAATTCTTCATAGTTTGAGTTCTAGGGGAAACTAGATGTAACTTCATTCAGGTTTCATTCTATTTTCTGGCTCATTTATTCACTTTTTGTTTGTTTTATTTTGTTTTTCCTTCTGTCTTTGTTTAAATTGTTTTTTTTTCTTTATTATTCTGGGAAACAGAAAGAAAAAATTATTATTTTTTTTTCATTTTTTAAAATCGTTTATGCTATTTAATTTTCTTTATTTCATTTTATTCTATTTTATTATATCATTTTTTTTTTACATTTTTTCTTACCTTTTTTTCTTTTTCTTATCCCTTTTTCTCTATTTTATCAAGTTTCTTTCAACAAGCAGACCAAAACACACCTAGGATCTACCTTCGTTTGTGTGACTTTTTATTTTGTTTTAAACTTTTTAACTTTTATTTTTTTATGTTAATTTTTTTTCTTCCTCCAGAATGACAAAACAAAGGAACTCACCCCAAAAGAATGAACAGGAAGAAATGGCAGCTGGGGCTTAAGTAAAACAGATATAAGCAAGCTATCTGAACTAGAATTTAGAACCACATTAATAAGAATACTAACTGGGGTTGAAAAAGTATAGAATCCCTTTCTGTGGAGGTAAAAGAAGTAAAATCTATTAAGGGCAAAATTAAAAAGGCTATAAATGAGATGCAATCTCAAATAGTTGCCACAACAGCCAGGATGGATGAAGCAGAGCAGCAAATCAGCAATACATGAGATGAAATTATGGAGAATAATAAAGCAGAAAAAGAAAAAAAGAGGAAAACAAAGGCAAACGAGCACAATACAAGACTTAGATGACTCAGTGACTTATTAAAAAATAATAACATCCAAATCATAGGAGTCCCAGAAGATGAAGAAAGAGAAAAAGGGGCAGAAGTTTTATGTGAGCAACTTAAAGTGGAAACCTTTCCTAATCTGGGGAAGGATACAGACATCAAAATCCAAGAAGCACAGAGAACTCCCATTAGATCCAACAAAATGTGACCATCAACAAGGCATATCATAGTCAAATTCACAGAATACACAGATAAGGAAAGAATTAGCAAAGGAGAAAGGGGGAAAAAATCCTTAATCTATAAGGAAAGACAGATCAGGTTCACAGCAGAACCACAGAAACTTGGCAAGCCAAAAAGGAGTGGCAGGATATATTCAATGTGCTGAATCAGAAAATTATGCAGCCAAGAATTCTTTATCTAGCAAGGTTGTCACTGAAAATTCAAGGAGAGATACAGAATTTTCCAAACAAAAACTAAAGGAGTTTGTGACCACTAAACCAATCCTGTAAGAAATTTTAAGGGGGGGGACTCTTTGAGTGGAGAAAAGATGAAACAAAACAAAAAAGAACAAAAGCAACAGAAACTAGAAAAGACAACAGAACATCACCAAAAACTCCAACTCTACAGGCAACACAATGGCACTAAATTCATATCTTTCAGGACTCGCTCTAAATGTCAATGGACTAAACACTCCAAAAGACACAGGATATCAGAATAGATAAGTAAACAAGAACCATCTATACGCTGCTTACAAGAGACCCATTTTAGACCTAAAGACACCTGCAGATTAAAATTAAGGGAATGTAGAACATGTATCATGCTAATGGTCACCAAAAGAAAGCTGGAGTAGCCATACTTATATCAGAAAAGCTACATTTTAAAATAAAGACTGTAACAAGAGATAAAGAAGGACATTATATCATAATTAAGGGGTCTATCCACCAAGAATATCTAACAATTGTAAACATTTGTTCCCCCAACAGAACACCCAAAGATACAAATCAATTAATCACAAACATAAAGAAACTCATTGATAATAATACCATAATAGTAGGGGACTTGAACACCCCAGTTATAGCAATGGACAGATCATCTAAATAGGAAATCAACAAGAAAACATAGGTTTGAATGACACACTGGCCTGGATGGATTTAACAGATATATTCAAAACAATTCATCCTAAAGCAGAAGAATACATTTTCTCTTTGAGTACACATGGAATGTTCTCCAAAAAAGATCACATACTAGGACACAAAACAGCCCTCAACAAGTACAAAAAGATGGAGATCAGACCTTGCATATTTTCTGAACACAATGCTATGAAATTCAAAATCAACCACAAGAAAAATTTTGGAAAGACCACAAATACTTGGAAATTAAAGAAAATCCTACTGAAGAAAGAATTGGTCAACCCAAAAATTAAAGAGGAAATTAAAAAGTACATGGAAGCTGATGAAAATGAAAACACAACAGCCCAAAACCTCTGGGATGCAGCAAAGACAGTTGAAAGAGGGAAGTATATAGCAATCCAGGCCTTCTTAAAGAAGGACGAAAGGTCTCAGATACACAACCTACCCTTACACCTAAAAGAGCTGAAAAAAGAACAGCAAATAAAGCCCCAAACCAGCAGAAGCCAGGAAATAATAAAGAGCAGAAATCAATTTATATGTGTGTGTGTGTGTATATATATATATATATATATATGTATGTATATGTATATATATAGAGAGAGAGAGAACATCAATAACAATCAATTGATAACATTGAATGAATTAACAAAATTCATAAACCTCTAGCCAGACTGATTAAAAAGAAAACAGAAAGGACTCATAGAAATAAAAATATGAATGAAAGAGGAGAGATCACAACCAATACTGCACAAATACAAACATTAATAAGAGAATACAATGAGCGGTTTTATTTTGGGATATTTATATAACCTATCATATTTTGAAAAAATAACTCAAGCAAATATTTAGCTGGGTCCTAATATAAACCTCTAGGAGTTTCTCCTTTCCAGCATCACTTACAATATGTTCTTATATTATAGCTGTTTTGCATGGGGCACCTGGGTGGATCAATCAGTTAAGTGTCCAACTTCTGCTCTGGTCATGATCTCACAGTTTGTGAGTTTGAGTACTGTATCAGGCTCTGTGCTGACAGCTCAGAGCCTGGAACCTACTTCAGATTCTGTGTCTCCGTCTCTCTCTCTGCCCCTACCCTGCTTGCACTATGTCTTTCTCTCTCTCTCAGAAATAAACATTAAAAATTTTTTAAAAATAAATGTTTTGCACATAGATTTTAATTCCAAAGGACTGATAACTGATGTGCTGGAAGAGACTTCTATAATAATTCCTCAATGAGTGGTAGTTAGAATACTAAAACAACACATTTAAACTGTTACTTAATCAACAATATTGCCCATTATTTTATGGGAAATGTGTTGTGATCATAAACTCATTTGAATACACAGCTGTCTGTAAATCAATGCCATACATAACTTTCAAAACTAACACATTTCAAAAGATTGCCTTTTAGCACATTTTCAAATTCATTGGTAATATGAAGTAATGATCACTGTACAAAAGTCAGCATAATGCGTTGGATGAATTAACACAACTGCAAGTCTCAGCAACTGCAAGTTAGTCATAAATAGGTATACAGGCAATCCAAGAAAAAACAGATTTTTAAAACGAATTTCAAGTCTATGAACCTTGCTGTGTGTGTGTGTGTGTGTGTGTGTGTGTGTGTAGATTCTTACTAAAGTAAATACACAAACCCATATGTATATGTAAATTTCTCAAAACCCCCGTAGTTTCTTTTGAGCTTTGCAAATATTTAATCTTCTTGATATACAAGGTACCTGGGCCTCTGGTTTCTCTGCTGTTACTCCAAGAAAAAGGGATTTCACAGCATGCACATCACTGAATAAGTCACCATATAAGCCAATTATCAGGGTCATCTAAAAAGTGCACTGCTTTCCTGCGGTTCAAAAAACTGTAAATCCAGCAGGAAGAATATGTATCCTATGTAAATTCTTTCCTTTTATAGAAAGAGTTAGTGGGCTAAATGGAAAAAGGAAGAAATATGCCTCACTGGATTGATGATGCAAGTTTCTCAATGTTATCCATGTTAAAATTAATTTAACCTTCTTTAAGTATCCTTATGTTATCTGAGTGTAGAAGTTAGAATGTTTTATACTGCTTGAATGAACTACTCTAAATTCTTCAGTAGTTCAGTCAAAACTTGCTCACCATTTGGTTAAAATACTTAGCATAATCTCACTGGTCATCAAAACATGCACACACACACACACAAAATGATATTCAAAATTTATCAAGTATGTAACTTAACATAACTTATATTAAGATACTATGCACTGAGCGCACAAAGTCCTTACTTTAAACATGGATTTGCTCAGAGATTTTATGATAATATATAAGCTAATCGGCCTATATGTCTTGATGCTCATTAAAGTTAGCTGATTATGCCAGATTTAGGGTTAAAACATTCTGTGAAATTTGACAAAACTATTATGATTGCTTATTTTATTTCATTTAAATATTCCTCCTCCCGGGGCATCTGGGTGGCTCAGTCGGTTAGGCAGCCGACTTCGGCTCAGGTCATGATCTCGTGGTCTGTGAGTTCGAGCCCCGCGTTGGGCTCTGTGCTGACAGCTCAGAGCCTGGAGCCTGTTTCGGATTCTGTGTCTCCCTCTCTCTGACCCTCCCCTGTTCATGCTCTGTCTCTCCTGTCTCAAAAATAAACAAAAACGTTAAAAAAAAAATTTTTTTAAAATATTCCTGCTCCCAACACTACCAAGTTATCACAGTATGCTTTCTTATATTTCAAATAGTCCTTAATGACTAGTACATGTATTCTTTTCTGACAGATATCTCAACATACACAGTTCCAACCATCCCAGCATTCTGTTTTAGTTAACCACTTTGTCCATCAACCAGTACATTGTTATTTGTCCATTTAGTGGTTTTCATAGCCTATTCAGGTCGTGATTGTCTCCTTTATCTATGTAATTTAAAGATTGGCATAGTAATAGTTCATGTAAAAAAATAGTCTTCTTTAGTTTCCTAAATTTTGTACAAAGATACAAATTAACTATGAAGATTTGAACTATTTAACTTTTCATCCAAAATATCTTTGGGAAGAAATTGGGAAGACAATGATCATTGTATGATTTTGTTTTGGATAAGGAAGAGCTTATCACTTTCACTTTTGAAATAATTTTTCTTTGTGACTCTTACCATAAATATCACAGTCATAAACATTGTTAAACACTTCCATTATCTCTATTGCCAGTATCTTAGATGAGGTGTCATCACCTTTCACTATAATAATAGCATTATGTCCTCAGAAGTGACTTATACAGTTCCCACCACTAGAAAACATTTCTTTTAATTTCTTCCTTAAATATTTTCCTTAATTACTATATTTTTAAAAGTAGGGGCCAAGTGTGCTTTGATTTAGATAGCAAAGTTCACACATATTGTGAATACTTACCTAGATAACCACAGATGGAATATTTATGTCTATGAGATATCAGTGTATAGTTTATGATCAATTCACACAATGCACTCAAAATTGTCTTAATGATATATGCCAAAAAAGTAAAGAACACTTGATATATAATTTACGTGACTGCATCAAACAATGTCTACATGTTACCATATATACTACTGTATGAACAAAGCATTGGCAGATATTTGAATAAGTTTATGAGAGTTGTGGATGATACCATGTTAGGATCTGCATGTAATTTTTTCCTATACATATTTGTGAGGTTTGTTCTAGGATATAATTAATTTAGAGTCTGAGTGTTCAGGTTCATTATGAATTCATGATTTTATAGGTGTGTCTAGAATAGTGATCTGTATGGGGCATTTTACTCCTGATATCTGAGGCAAGATTATCCTGAGTATTCTATACAATATCATAAATTATTCAATTTGTCTGGTGTAGCTGGTGGGAAAAGGCACTTTCTCAGCCTTGTATGAACACAGGGCATTGTTCTCTAATCTTTTTGGATTTTATTTTTAACTCGGCTTTGGGTAGTTTTCTCAAACACTTGTGCTGATTAGTATTCAGACTCTATTCAGATATGCAGAATTATCTCTCTGTAGTTATCCTCTCTCCAGTAATCTTGGTTGTAATTCTCAGCCCGGTTTTTCTTTCTGAACCTTCAGCTCTGTCTCTTCAACTCAAATCATGGAGTTCTCTGGACTCTTGCCTTGCTTTCCCTTTCCCTGCCTCAGCATGTGAATTCTCTCAAGGAAGTAGTGAAGAAAGTATTTTCTTTGTTTCCCATCTGTCAGAAAACATTACTCATTGTCATCTGGTGTCTTGAAAACCATTGCATATGTTCACATAGATAATGCAGATAAACAAAGAGATAGATGATATAGATGATAAAAATAATATAGACAGATACAGAGATAGAGAGAGACAGAGACAGGGATAGAGATAGAAATAGAGACAGATATTGGATGTTTCAGATAGGAAGGTAAATTTGGTCACTGATATTACATCTTGGACACAGGTGGCAGCCCCTCAGAATGTGTTTATTTTAAATGTGTCTATTATTCAAGTTTGAGAGACATTAATATGATTGATAAATATTGATATATAAAGCCAAATATTAGATTGTCATATATAATAAGCTCTTCTTTCACATAAGGATGAAGTCTTGATCTTTCAAGGAAGCCTGAGCTGCAATGGCCACAGAATTTGAATTTTTCTCATCACAAAATCAGTTGAGGACCTAATAAAAATGCAGATACCTATGCATTCCTCTCAACCAACTGAAGCGGAGACTCTGGTTTGGGCCATTTAAGTAAGTCTCGTAATTATTTTTATTTTTACACTCCTAAATTTTGAAAGCCCGTGTTCTAGATTACTCATATCTACCCTCTTCTTAGTAATCCTGTTTTTTTAATCATATAAACTGTTTTTAACTGTTGCAGATTATAGCACCATGAACTGTGAAGACCCATATGGATATAACATTTATTAAGGACGTAGTATGCATTAGGATGGTACAAGGTATAGTTCAGGCATTGTTTCAGTAGTTAACTATCATACATTATTTTTTAATGAGAAATCAAAGGTTATTTGCATATCTTTTGAACAGAATCTTACAAGTTCAGTTTTCAAACTCCATATTCTGACTTCAAAGGTAATGTTTCTCCTAAAGCCTCTTTACTATGTGACCTAACCATATTCTTTGCTTTTGTAGCAAGCCATTAGAAAATATACTTGCTTTGTTTCATCAACTTCTTTCCATTTCCCCCCTTGAACTGGCTCCATGTTCTGCTTATTTGTTTCTTTTTGTTTGTTTGCCATATTTTCCTGCGGTGATAGACTATCTCAATCCAGCCTCAGAGGGTGGCCATAGGATACAGATAAGAATTTTCAGTATAACATGGAAGCATCTATAACACCAGTAAAGTTCTATATATAAAATATCAACTACATCAATAAGCTATTTTTTAATTATCCATCTATATAATTATTTTTAAAAATGTTTAATGCTTATTGATTTTTGAGAGAGAGAGACAGAGTGCAAGCAGGGGAGAGGCAGAGAGAGAGGGAGACACAGAATCCAAAGCAGGCTCCAGGCTCTGAACTGTCAGCACAAAGCCCTACATAGGGCTCGAACTCGCAAGCTGTGAGATCATGACCTGAGCTGAAGTCGGACGTTTAACCAGCTGACCCACCCAGGCACCCCTATATTTATTTCTTAGAATTAAATATAAGAAATCAGACCCCATAAATAAAGTCATTATCTATTATTTAATGCTTCAGAAATATATTTCTGAGTCAATAATGTAACTTTTATTTCCAAGCAGCTTCTTTTAAAATCAATTAAAATGTAAATGGTTTAATATTTATTAAAAGATCAATGTATATCAAGAAACCCACTTACTTTGCTAGCATAAGTGACCAACCAAATAATAACATCAGTTTGTCAGTTATGCATTTAATTCATATTTATTTCAGATTGCAAAACTTATAATCATGAATAGTATTAAATTTTTTTTCAGAACAATAAAGATGTAAGTATGCATAATCATTCAGAGATAAAACTTATACTGAAGGTCTTAAAAAATAGTAAAAATGAACAGATCAGCTTTTTAAAAGTTAAAACAATTATAGTTGGAGAACACTTGAAAGCTATTTTCAAATCTAACATTTTTAACTTGCTGTGTAGGCATTGTTTGTTCAATTGTTGCTTTGTCTTTATAAATAGAATAGTTAATGTATTCAACAAATGTATGAGGGATTGCATTTTATGAAGAAAGAAAGTTTATCTTATCTGGCCAACATAAAATTTTCATAAACTCTTTGGGTATTTAGCCAACATGTAATTCTCATAAAAATATTTTAAACCTTTTTAGAGTAACTTATAAATGTACCTGTTCCTTGCATTTTATTTTATTTCATATTTTAACAATACTCTATTGCTATCTAATGGAAGCATAGCTAAAAGGTAATATATGTGTAGGGAAATACATAAGTGGCTATGGTTGTTTACAGGCATATGAGTGATTTATAGCTCTGTAATGTCATAAAGTTGTTGGCAAACAGGCAAAAACTGCAAAAATTACTAAGTCCTCCTCCTCCCCACAACTTTGTAACAAAGATATGTAGTTCATCGATGTGTATTTGGTGGGCACAAATGAGTAATGCTATGTTAAGTATTATAAAGGATAACAAAAAAGCTTAAGGCTTTTACTGTCATTCATCCCAATGTATCCTTAGGGACCCCTTTAAAATATCATATACATTATTACTTTACCTGATTTGCCTTTTATACCACCACAGCTCAGCAATAATATTTACTATATTGTATTACACCCATTTGTCTCTCTAAAGGCAGAATTTATACCTCTTTTTAGTCTTGTATCCCTAGCAACTAATGCACAACCTGATTTAAAGCATGTGCTTAATAAACATTTAAGATTATGATGGAGGGATTATCAGATTTTCAGTCTCAAAAAAATAGGATTTCATAGAGAAGATAAGTTTCAACTGTTTGAAGCAATTCAAAGCAGTACAGATAAAGTGCTCAATAAGTAGCATATAACATAAGGAAATGGGTAGAAAGAATGGCTTTACAACATTTATAGATATATTTTGTAAATTATGCAGAACTATGTAATTATGCAAAACTGAAGTTTTAGTAGTCTTCCTTCCAAGAGAATCAGATATTAAATCCATTAAAAGTTTAAAATGATTCACTAGAAAGATGAAAATAAGCCAATTAAAAAATGGCAAGCATGTGCTTCGGTTTTCACAGCTTAGCATAGCACTGTTCTATTTTCAATGCTACATTTATATTTCTTAATGTGGGATTGACTCCAATTGGCTAAAAATACTGCACCCTTTTTTAGTTCAATATTTGAGGTTCAAAAAAATTGTTCATTTTAAATATTGGGTTAAGTTGTGTCTGATTTTAAATTCTATCATTTGTACCACACACAGACATGAATGTGCTTCTTTAATAACACAGACTATAAATGGCAATGCTTTGTTTGTTTATCCTATTCTCATGATTATAATCTGGACTGAGTTTTTAAAGTAGGGTTGGTTTAATCCAGTTATCTATATATGAATACGTCCATATGTGTTCTTAAATTGGGAATTACCATGCCACCATGTTCAGAAATATAAACTGGGCCAGTATTTCTATGCATTAATTTAAACAGTACTATACAATAAGATTTTTGAACTTGTAATTCCTGCTCAACATATAAATAGCTCCAATACTAAGTTAGTATGAAAAATAATTGTCTTTCCTCTTAGACACTTTGGATTCATGTTCCCCTTGGGTTGAATATTAGTAGTATCAATCATTCTAAGGTGCTAATGTGTATTATTTCTAAGATTGATGGCCCTGTTAACTTTATTGTCTGTGCATACACAAAAGCCTGAAATTCTTTTTGGTGAACAGCCTTAAGTGGTTGATTTTAATCAAGATTTGTCTTTCTCCCAGTGAGTTCTGGGACTGCTTGCTTTATGAATTCATCTGGAAAATAGTTCACTCCCTTTTGAAAATGCAGGCTTATTTTTGTGCCAGTTATCTCTGCCACAATTAATGTTCCTCAAAAAATTAGCTTTACCTGCCTTTCCAATTGTTGAAAGTTTATCTAAGCTACTCATGCTACCTCAGCATCCATTTTATTTGCCTAAGCTGCCTATAGGGACCTTAAATCAACACCAGCTCCTCATGCACGGACATGTCCCGGAGAGCAGCCCACAGAGCCACAAGCCAATGTAAGTTGCTGATGTGACTTCCACAAAAGCCCTTGTGATCAACTGTCTTTCCTGCCTGCCACAGCCTTCCCCTTGTGCACTTCTTAAATAAGATCCCTGTGAAGCTCACCAAAACCCTGCTCCTTTGGTTTACATTGAGTAATCTGGCCCTACCCTGAGAACCCCAAAGCACTCTACAAATGGGCCCTAATAAATGCATGTGCCTCATGTCCTGTCACTCTGTCTGCCTACATCCTACCTTGACCTTGCTGGGTAGGCCCTCGAGTCAGGCCATGTAACTCCTCCAGTACTTAAAAGTAATAAACTTTTCTGTTTCAATTTTTCTTGTGGTCTTTTGTCGAACTTTGACTCACCATCGGGCACCTTATGCTTCACTTAACAAATGTTCATTTAATAAAATCATAACACCAATATGTAGAAGATATGACCTCACCCCTAAGGAAAAGGTGTAAAAAGTACCTTGAGAACAAATTTTTTGTTTAAATGTATATTATCTGAATATAAAAAATGACATTCTGAATCATGTTCTTAAATGCATTATGTTGGTTATGGAAAGATGCTATAATTGTGCTTGTAATACTATAGGTAATTTTATAATTATTGTATGAAAAATGTGTATACTTAGACATAAAAATGTTTATTATTAGTCCTGAAAACAAAATCTCTTTTTCTCATCAAAATATGTAGGAACAGTCATCTCAGCTCTGATTTTTCCTTACTGGGATATTGAGACAGTAAAGTAATATGTTTAGAGAAGTGTTTTAATATTTCTGCTGAAAAGTGAGCAGAGAAATAATGTGGTAGCTGTATAAGGATACGCCATCAAGATAGATGCTTGTGTCCTTTTCTTTTAATGTGATATATTAGGGTACACCTTTAAGCTTAAAAGGATTGATCCAGTAGAGGTAAAGGGAATAATCCGGTAAAATAAAAAAAACAATTTCACAAATAAAGGATGGAGGGAAAAGCAGCCCAAAACTCCCTGATTTGTGTATAGAGAGTGAGAATATTTCACCAATGAAAGGATTAGATACAGATACGTAAAAAGGAAAATCATATAATTAAGAATACAGGAGATATGGTATAGGTACAGAAGTAGATTGTATACATGGCATAGATTTGATAATATGAGTTTGTTCTCACATGATTACAACTATTGTTTTGGTGAAATAAGCACGAATTAATTGGTTGAAATTGAGAAAAGGCAGCAAATACTGTAGAATTTTTTAAAAAGTGTAATGTGATAAGTGAGAGTAAATTTACTAAAGAAAATTATTAATCGAGAATTAGATATTAGGTAAACTTACTTTGGAAAAAATTGCTTGTGCTTCTATCTTGTTTTCTCCATTCACTGTTATCTGAAACAAGTTACTTAATATTTCTATACCTGTATAGAAACCCTCTCTGTATATCTGTGATAATCATAACTTCATCATAATGCATTTGAGATTAAATCTGTTTATATATTATGCTTAAAACATATGTTTTATTAGCTTCGTTTATTATTAAGAATTTACATTCTGTAGTTACACTGTAAAAATTTTAAAACTCTGAATGTTCTTTGTTGTTGCCATTTTCCACAATTGCCTCAGCTTCCCTTTTGCAAAACTAATGTAGGTGGGGTTTTCCTATGAGATATAAGTGAAAAGATTCAGTAGCAAAATATATGAGTGTGTATTCCATAGAGCAATCTTGGTTTGTTTCATGGAATACAAGTTGGGTAAGAAGTCAGAGTGAATAATTTGGATATTCTGAGAAGATATATGAACGTTGACATATTTGTACTAGAATATGTAAACTTTAAAGATAGGATGCTGTAATATGAGAAAAGAAAATTTAAAATCAAAGTTCTGGAGGTGATGTAATTATTAGAAATAAAAATAATTTATAGAATTAAGAAAATATAATTAAATTTATGTATTAAACTAGTAGTGATAAAAAGGTCTTGCCTAATTGTCATGGAAGAGAGTGGTTAACCTAGGAAAGATGAAAGATCACTGGAAATTAAAAAAAATAAAGAAACTAAGCGATTAGACCCTAGCCTCATAGGTGTTAAATAGTGTTTTAGTCATTAGGACTATTAAGGAATCAAATGGTTATTATGGTGCTTACATACACAGAATTTCATTTCTCCCTCCTGTTAAGATTTGAGAGTCCATGAAAGCTGCTTTGTTCTATGAAGAAAAAGCAAAAAGAACAGACTGCATTTCAAAGTGGAAGCTTTAAGAATCAATGAACAATTGATTGCTATATCAACCTAATATTAAGCAAAACTATTCTCCTTCAATGTGGTCTCTCAAATGATTAAGATGAGAAAAGCCCTTTAACAATCCATTCTGGACATGTATAACAAATAAGAAATGTATCCAAATTATTTCAGACATGTACATCTGGGGCTGGTGTATCAGAAGCCATCTTGTCTGAAAAGTAGATTGTTAACATAGTTGCTGAAATAACCAAGAACAATGCCTACCTACACCAACAGTGGTGAGAAAGATGCTAAATCTTTAACAATTAGGTGCAAAGAATCTGGACATTAAAGGAGGAAATGAATGCAATGGTTCATTTAGAAAATCCACACGTTAATTCTGAGACACTTTTTCTCCCAGCTGCTGGTTGTTTTGGAAGTTAGGGACTCTCAGGTAAGTCCCTTTCTGGAAATTGCCTTCAGCCTAATAAAGTGCTTCTTCCATAAAGTCCAGCTAGGGGTCAGCCCTATCCAATAACTGATAATCCTATGGGTATACATGCCAGTCTCCTTGCCTTTAAAAGGATGATCTAGATGAGTCATTCCAGGTCCAGAGCTGTCAGAAGGATTTGTTGAAGCCTTTGCTGTAACTGCATTGCAGTTCAACTCTTCATTTTGCCCTGTTCTGCTTTTTACACTCCTATATATGTGTTGACTCTGAGGGCACTCTCCAATAAAATTCCTGTTTAAAAATTTCTATTCCAATATTGATTTCCTAGGAATCTGGTCTATTATAATTCTTTCCAATAGTAGCTCAAAAAAGCAGACCCTCAGTTGGAAATTTGTGGCTGGATCACCTATCAGCATATTGGAAATATGGATCCCATTAATTGTAGTAGGTAAATCAATTAAAATTCATAACACAGAACAATGCAATTATGGAAAAAGTTACAGATGGCAAATTGTTATGGAACATTAATGAAAGGTGGAATAAAATTATGGTAAGTGCACTATTATGAGAACAATGGAGTTAGATGTCCTATGCAGAATGCCATTGATGCATTGGAGAAAGACAACATAAAAAATGAAGGATGAAAATTAACCAATTAAAGACAAGTGTGAAAGTCAGGAAGATATTGTGACATATTATAGGGACAGTCATCTTTTGCTGGGCCACAGAAATATTAGAGTATAAGGCATAAGACTTATTCATAGAAGTAGCATATCTCCAAAGAAGGATAAATTCTCAATCACTTCAAGTCAGTTACACCAAGGTATTGGCTTAGTTTGTTTTAACCCTGGTTGGGATGCAGTGAGTCAATGAGACTTGGAATTGAGAAATCTAGGTTGATAATTTAAAAACTTTGAAACAAGATCATTCTAAATCAACTATTCTCACAGAAATGACACATTCTTCTCTAAAAAAGAAGCTATTAACTGTTCCCCACAACTGTCTGTACCTTACAAGCAAATACACACTCCCTACAGATTTACTCACATCTCCCCCTCTGACCAGTAATTTTGATTAGGTCACACTAAAGAATGTAGTACTGCTGGACCTAGTAAAGGAGGGAAAGGACTACACCCCGAGGAGACTGCAAGACATAGCTGGCATACACTCAGAAGCTGGGAGATCATGTCGTAGCACTTGATCCCGAGGGTGAGTCATACTGGATCATGTTAGACATGGAAGAATTTATTGATGTGGGTAAATTCTTCCATGAAATACTTATCAACACAAGCACATACACACCAAGAGACAGAGCTAACTCATAACTAGGAGCTTTATTAAAAAGTAGGCTGCACGAAATAAAGTACAAATATTAATACTGGAAAGTCAATTGGTGTGAGAAGGAAACGCATTGTTCAGATAGATGTGAAAGCTATATTATTAGAATGAGCATATTTGGTACTTGGCAGAATCCTCATACTGAATTCTTGGTCTGTGGGTTATTATAATGACAGATGCCAAGTAGAAGACTTTGGAATTATCCCTCATTCCAGCCTAGGGTGTACTTTAAAATAATTATAATATACTCCAATGGGAATGGAGAGTTATATCACCCTTAAAGATGGATGGTGCTTCCTATTACATCTCTGTTTAATTTGTAATTCCCACCCCCACAAAAACTAGGAATATCCTCTAACACCCAATTAACAGTCTATTTGCATCTTTAGATCAACATGGTGTCAGAAATATGGTAAGTGATCATTGAGCAGGGAAACGTGTTATTTCCCATCACTATCAGGAAGGAGTACCAGAAACATGTGGATTCATTTGGAATAAACAAGATTTACATATCTGCCCTAAGGAAATGTTAATTATTTTGCTTTCTAAAATAGCATAGTCCAAAGGGATCTTCCAAAATATCAAGTTGGTCCATTAAATGGACGACATAACATTAATCTGGATAAGTTAGAAGTATCAAATTTGATGGAAGGGACTAGTAAGACACATGGCTCCAGAAAATAGGACATAACCCCTATGAAGATTCAATAACCACTATAAAATCAGGAGGGGTCTTTAGGAGCACAGTGATTTGGGACATGTAACTTATCCCCTTCAAAGTACTGGAGCAATTATTATAATTTGAACTTGTCCCCCAAAAGAAGTAAGCACATTCTTGGGGCACCTGGGTGGCTCAGTCAGTTAAGTGTCCGACTTCGGCCTAGTTCATGATCTCACAGTTCAAGAGTTTGAGCCCTGCGTCAAGATCTGCACTGACAGCTGAGACCATGGAGCCTGCTTCAGATTCTGTGTCTTCTTTCCGTCTGCCCCTCTCCCGCTTGCTCACGTGCACGCTCTCTCTCTCAAAATTAAATAATAAACATTAAAAAATAAAAAAAATATAAAATAAATTTAATAAAATTGTGTGGTAGTGAGAACAGGACTTATTTTAAAAAAAAGAAGTAAGAACATTCTTCTGTAGACCTCTTTGAATTCTAGGACCATCATATTCAACATTTAGGAAAACTACTCTGATTAATTTACCAAGTGACATGAACAGAAGGCTCTTGGCACTGACTAGGTCCCAGAGGGGAGAAAAAAACTCTCTCCAACAGGACAAGATTATGTTAAAAGTATGCCCACAATTAGGCTCTCATGACCTAATAACCACCCAAAGTCCCCACCTCCTACTACCATCACCTCAAAGATGATTCAACATATGTATTTGGGGAGAACAAAAACACTCAGACCACAGAAGGCCATTATCTAGAATACTTAAAGAAATCCCACAGCTTAACATGTAAAATATTCAATCAGAATATGGGCAGACAATACATGCAGACATTCTGCATGAGAATATTTATGTTTGGCTAACAAGCATATAAAAATATGGCATGGTAACAGAACTTCATTATACTTGTTGTGGTTAGCACTGAGTAATGTAATGTCAAATCACTGTATTGTACACCTGAATGTATATAACATTGTGTATCAACTACACTTACACATCAATATTTAAAAAAAAAAATGCCAAAAACTGTTGAACATTAGCCAGTAGAGAAATGCAAAAAACATAATAATGAGAAATCACTACACACCTTATAGAATGGCTGAAATAAAAAGCAGTGATAATACAAATGCTGGAGAGAAAGCAGAGAAACTGGATCTGTTATTCATGGCTGATTGGAATGTAACACAGTTTGTCACTCTGAAAAACACTTAGGCAGTTCCTTTTAAAACAAAAAGGAGAGTTATCATAACACCCAGTAGTTACTCTCTTGAATATTTATCCCAGATAAATGAAAGCTTATTTTCTATTTTTTTTTAAGTTACAGATTTTTTTATGTTTATTTACTTATTTTGAAAGAGAGAGAGAGAGCATGCAAGCAGGGGAGGGGCAGAGAGAGACGGAGAGAGAGAATCCCAAGCAGGCTCCGAGCTGTCAGCACAGAGGCCAATGCAGGACTCAATCTCACCAGCTGAACGTGAGATCACAACTTGAGCTGAGGTCAAGGGTGGAGGCTTCACTGACTGAGCCACCCAGGTGCCCCTGAAGCTTACTTTTATGCAGAAACTTGTGACATGTGCGAAAAAAGCAGCCATCACCTGAAAAGTCTCAAGGAGAGCAGTATGGGCAGCCAAATGAATTAAGGAAGAGCACAACAGAGAAAGGAACTTAATAATATATGGTATTGGGGGTTCTGTTAAAGATGTGCAATAATATCGAATGGACAAAGAAAAGAGTACATGGGTTGCTTGTAATTGGGGTGTTCAAGATGTGACTCTGTGATCTCATTCAATCCTATGATTTTCAATGCCATCTAGGGACTAATGACTTTGAAATCTATATAACTAGCTACTGCAATCCTCTTTAATTCTAGCCTATTTAACCAAACATCAATGAGCAACATCTCCATTTGGCTGTTTAACAAGCATCATAAAATTAAAGTATCCAAGATTGAATGCATGATATTTCCAGTCCCAAACCTTTTTCTTTAGTTTCTTCCTTCTTAATCATAATGTTGCCATTAACCTTGACACTCAAACCTAAACACTGAAGTCATCCTTGATTTTTTCACCTCACAGCTCATAATCCATCGACTCATCCTGTCAGTTCTACTAAAAATCATTTCCCCACTTTAACAACATATCACCACCTTCAATACCAAACTCAATCCCAAGGTATCAGCATCCCTGACATAAACTAGTCTGTTTACCTTTTATCCCAATTCCCTGTTATCACTCATTTCCCTGGTGCCACTTTATTTTTCTTATAGTCTCTTCTCTAAAACAACTTGTGTGATGTTATTTTGTGCAGAACTTATCATGCTTTTGATCAAAATCCTCTAATGTCTTCATGCCACATTAGATTAACATCTTACAAAAACACACACACAGATACACATGCAGACATACCTTTACAAAGATCCACAAAGTCATTGCTAGAATCTTCTTTAGCTACCTCTTCAAAAGTATCTCTCCTACACAATATAAGCTATAGCCGCACAGCTTCTATTTCTTCCTTGAACACTCCAAACTTATTTCTACCCCAGAGCTTTTATACTTGCTTCCTTCTAGCATGAAATGCTTTCCTTACAGCGTTCACAAGATTAAGTTTTTGTTTAAATGTCACCTCCTCAGAGAAGATATAAGTGATTTCTATCAGAAACACCTGGCCTTCTGCACACATCCCTCACTATCAATTCTGATTTCCCTCACAGCACTGGCCATTACCTGAAGTATTATTTCTCCTTTTTATTTTATTCTGTTAGCACAAGAATTTTAAGATCCGTAAGTCAGGTCCATGTAACTCAAGCAATAAAAACAATGACTAGCACATAGTGAGTAATCAGTAACATATTTTCAAAGAATATTAACTGAGTAATAGAGCTTAACAAAAAAGGTAAACAAAATATTCAAATATATGTACATGATTGAAAAAGAAACACATAAAAAACTAAAATTTAAAACCTACAGACATGGAAATTAGAGACATCATGCCATAAATACTATATATCAATGTAAAGCAGATTTTTAAAAAGGCAATTTTTTTGCTGGGAAAATAAGTTACAGTGAATGCTTATCCTTATTTTAAACAATGTAATTCACATTTTTACTCCCTAACTCATGCCAAAGACTATGCCAAATTTAGTATAGATTAAGAAACAAGGTATGCTGCAATAATATCCTTATAATTTAGGATAAAATGGAAACATTTTGTGAAAGCCTTTTTATCTATATAGACAGTAAGTCCTTGGGGTGATATTACTTCAAAGGAGAAATAACTTCTAAGGAGCAGTCAACAATGGAGTCTCCCCTTGATTAAGTTACTATCATCTTAAGTCATTATCTAAAACCCATCCATTTTTCACACTTGGCCAAACTGGTAATTGGAAGGAGATAGAGTAGGAACAACCCACACAAATTTCACTTATTTTTTATGGTAGCACTGGTTACGGAGATTTGTTGAGAAATTCAGTATTACTTTTGAATACTTCAAGCCAATACAAGCATTGTATTTATTGTTAAATATGTGTGAGGCAAATTTAAAATCAAATTATTGAGAAATAATCTTAGAACATTTCAGAGATATCTGATATAAACTAAAGTGAAATTTGATCAAAATTCATTTCTCATGTAGTTCTGTATCTCCTTTAGTCTAAATGAGAGATACTACATATGAAATATCCAAAAATCATTAGTTTGATTGAACTCTCCAATAGTCCATAAAGTTTCCGCATTTCTCTTTAGGCTTACAAATAGTAGCAAGAACATATACTTGCATGGCCCTTTGAAGAATATTAAAGGAATAGTGAAAGAGTATTTATGTATTTTGAGGATATATACTTTTTGCACATGGAAAGGATCACCCACAAGTGTTTCATTTTAATGATCATTTTATACAATTCAAATATCTAATATGGAAAATGTTGACGATTTCAATGTAGCCTACATTTAATATAATTTCCTTAACTTAAACTTTTTAAAAAAATTTTTTTAATGTTTATTTATTTTTGAGACAGAGAGAGACAGAGCATGAATGGGGGAGGGGCAGAGAGAGAGGGAGACACAGAATCGGAAGCAGGCTCCAGGCTCTGAGCCATCACCCCAGAGCCTGACGCGGGGCTCGACCTCACGAACCATGAGATCGTGACCTGAGCTGAAGTCGGACGCTCAACCGACTGAGCCACCCAGGTGCCCCACTTAAACACTTTTTAATGATTTTTCTAAAGCCTTAATTTGCAAATTAAACATCAAAGATGTTTAAAATTATTACTATAGTTATACCAAACACAGTATTGCTTAATAATTCTACATTTATTTTTATATCCACCTGGGGTTATTGCTTTGCTCCTAGCATAATTGGTGTAATCCTATGAAATTTTTTTAAAAAAGCTAAAACATTACCATCTCATGGCTAGGAAACATTACATGATCATAGTTATCTTTTAACTAATTCTTGATAATGGCAGAGGTCTTGGTGACTTCTCTCAGGTTATAGAAGTCTTGATCACTGGATATGTTTCAGCATCAACTTAACAAATGAAGGTATCTGTATATCAGAAAGAATTTTTTAAGTCTACATCTGGTGATTTTATTTTGCTTTAGTTTTCAAGATTCAAGTAAGATACTAACAGGTTGCCTATAACTTTAATTTCTTGGAAATGCATCATTACTTATTTGTAGCCAGATAGCTCTTTTTTAGTTCACTTCCTAAAATCAGACTACTGAACCTCTGTTGCTGCTTAATGACTTTATGCACTTTGTTTCTTACCATAACTACTGGTAAGTAGTTGCTAGTGACCTCTACTTATTGTATTGCTATTGCTAGTGACCTCTGCCAACCTCACTGAGATTATGGATCTTATTTCAGAATCATTTCTTTTGGCCATAATTACCCATGTACTAAAAACAACTGGTAAACTTATATCAAAATTATTATGCAATTCTCATCCATTTATTCCCTATAACCATGCACTTTGGACCTTGTTAGGTAAAATTTGGAAAAGGTAGGTAGCACTTCTATTTCTTGATGTCTTTGTTTTTAGTTTTTTTAATGTTTATTCATATTTGAGAGAAAGAGAGAGAGAGCGAGCGCATGAGTGGGGGAGGGGCAGAGACAGAGGGAGATACAGAAACCAAAGCAGGCACCAGGCTCTGAGCTGTCAGCACAGAACCCAATGTGCTGCTTGAACTCGCGAACCATGAGTTGAACAGATGCTTAACAGTTGTCAGATGCTTAACCGACTGAGCCAGCCAGGTGCCCCATTTCTTGATGTGTTTGAATTAATGTCTCTACATGTAAAGTATTTCCTACTACTTTTGTGTTTCAGGTCAGGAGTCAACATTTGATTCACAGTTTTGTTAACCACACCATTAAACAATTAGAACTGCAGCTGGCTGTCCAAAGTTGCACAATGAATGTACTTTGAATATGGTTCGACAGTATATTACATTTGTCTAGTTTGAAAATCACCCAAAAAGTCAGACCTACACATTGCTCAAAAATATTAATGAATTTCTTATTTTCATCATTTTATTCCTAGAAAGGTATTTGCTAAATATTTAGTGACTAAGATAAGAAAAAAACAATGTTGGAACATAATGGAAATTTTAGTTTTCTCTTTCAAAAGATTCTTACTTTTCTCAAGGATGGAAAGTACAATAGGAAGCATTATCATAAGTTTAGAGGCCCATATATTTCAAGTCTGCCAAAACTTTCTAGATATTCCTTTTTTATGTTTATTTATTTATTTTAAGAGAGAGAAAGCATGAGACAGAGGCAGAGACAGAGGGAGAGAAAGAATCCCAAGAAGGCTCCATGCTGTCATCACAGAGCCTGAGGTGGGGCTCGATCTCATGAACCATGAGATCATGACATGAACCAAAATCAAGAGTCAGATGCTTAACCAACTGAGCCACCAGGTGCCCCCAAACTTTCCAAATATTCTTGTTTCAAATGTTGAGATTCCCCCTTTACTGGTGACCGTCTTAGCTTTCACATAGAAATTTGGAATTAATAGGGGCACCTGGGTGGCCCAGTTAGTTAAGCATCCTACTCTTTTGATTTCAGTTCAGGGCATGATCTCACAGTTCGTGAGTGCAAGTCCCACATCGGGCACAGCCTGCTTGGGATTCTCTGTTTCCCTCTCTCTGCCCCTCCCCTGCTTGCTCCCTATCTCTCTCTCTCAAAACAAATACACATATAAAAACATTTAAAAAAGAGAAATCTGGAAATAATGATAACCGAAATGGTGTGGCAATTATGTTAGAATTATCTTGTCAATTTGCTAAGGCTTATTTATTTTTTTAACAAATGACACATGCAGATTCAATTTTAAATATATGCCTCCAGTAAAGAGTTATAAAACGTAAGCCTGTTTATAAATACTAAATTGAGGCATACAAAGCTCAGAATTGCAACACACAAACAACTTTTAAATGAATAATTGGACCATAATTGAAATTGCTACACATAGGGTCAGGTTCAGAGTGTGATATAAGAAGTTGTCTGAAAGAAGGGTTTTAATCATTTGTTTGATAATGTAGAAATATTCTTTGACATTTTACTACTATTTCTATTCTTCTCATTAAGTTCTCATTTTTTGGCATGGTATACTATCTCACAACACTTATGGAAAGAGGGACACATTCATAGGCAGCTACTGCAGTGCCTGAAGCGTCGAATCAATAAAAATTTTTAAAAAGAAATAAAATAAGGCTATAAATTATTATAATAAAACTTTGAGCTTTGGGCTTTAACATTTGTTAAATCCATGGGGATATTAGTAATTAATATAGTATACGCTATGTAAATACATTATCCGTACATTATAGATTAACCTAAGCATGACTTAGTGTGGTAGTGGCTTGACATAGGACCCAGATGATCAAAGGCAAATGTAAATAAGTGTCCTGAAAGAAGAGCAGAAATAGATTCATAAATCAGGGCACTTTTACCTGATTGTATCCAGTGATTTTGTGAGAAGATATACTCTAATACAACAAAGCACTATTTTACTTATAATTTTGATTATATATAGTTTAATACATCATGAATATTTAAATAACTGTTGAGTAAATGGAATACTGATTTATTCCTCCACATAGATTTGTTTCTTATTACCTAAATTCATTTGTTAAAATAGCTTTTCCAGTGGTACTGAAGAAACGCACCTGAATACGCTGGACCTGAATGTCAGTAATTTTCCAAATATTGATGAAACATACCATCCACCTTCACATAAACATTTTCTCTACAAAATTTTATCAAGTAAAAATCATTTTGTAGTCAGAAACCATTTAAATGTGTTTTTCCTTTAACATATTTGAATCATGTAAAATTATTATTTGAATTGCAATAGCAACCTTTCAAAATATACAGGTTATAAATTCCATCTTGATACACATAATTACTTCTCCTGGGAATGTGAGCAATGATTGTTTCTATTGTGGGATATCTTAATATTTCAGTTTTAAGGAATGTGTGAATCAAGACCATCTTTAGTTCAGGGGACAGTGATTTTTAGGTATTAAATAATGATAAGATCTAAAACCAAAGTGAAATTCTTGAGACATAGTAGCATTTAGGGTAAACATTAATTGATTGGTAGGTTAATATATACATTTTGTTAGGAAAGTTCTCTTTATGGAAAGAAGGGGTTCTTCACTCCAGAATAGCAGGGAAGTTTGTTGTTCAAATGGGTAGAAAGTTGAAGCCTGGGAGAAGAGATCTAGCAATTACAGTGATGATTAATTAGGAAGCATATATTATTTAAAATTCAGAGATGTTAGACATTGTTTTAAAATTCTCTTGAGTAATACCGAAGTGAAGTTATATTTATACAACTGTTACTAGGTTCTTTACATATTTTATGAGTTTTAACAAGTGCTACTAAAACTTGTTTTGTCAAGAGCTACATCAATAATTTTTAATCAATGCATAACAACTTGACATTTTATAAAGCTCTCAGAATTCCTATCTATATGTGGATAAAATTTTTATTTAAATTCAAAATCCCTACTCTCTCCTTAGGTTGTTAAATACCAGACTTTCACTTTATACATGCATAGTTTTAATATAACTAAGTAAAAATGTGTGCATTATATAAATTCAAAATTATGACATTAAGAATATACTGTTAATTGCAATGTTATATATTTAATATTTAATAAAATTTTAAATTATTGATAGCCTTCATTATCTCTGTCCTCCCAGAAGGAAGTACAGATAGTTTCTGTTACAGTTATACATGCATATGTATATATGACAATAGTAACAATTAAACAGCTAACATGTGCTCATCAAAGAATTTTAATATAATTCATTTAATCCCATCATGTTGATAATAATCATTCCCATTTTATAGATGAGGCATCTGAGTTGCTGAGACATTATATAATATGTTCATAACAGGTTGAATTATGTCCGAAATTCAAGAAGATATGCCAAAGACCTAAACCCCAGTAGCTCAGAATCAGTGAACTTATTTGGAAATAGAATCATTGCAGATTTAATAAAGTGAAAATGAGGTCACACTGGAGTACAGGTTGCTTTTAATCCAATATGACTGATGTACGTATAAGGAGAGAGGAATTTAGATGCAGGCACAGTGACACAGGGAGAATGCCATGTGATGACAGAATGCCATGTGATGGCAGAAACCGAAGTGATACAGCTGCAAGCCAAGGAACGTCAAGGATGGACATTCATCATCAAAAGCTAGAAAGAGGCAAGGAAGCATTCTACCTAGACTATAAGAGAAAGCACAGAGTCATGGAGCATGGCCCTACTGACAACTTGACTTTAGACTTCTGCCCTCAAGAACAATGACAGATACATTTCTGTTGTTTTAAGTTATCCATTTTATGATCTATTATTACAACGGCCCTAGGAAATGAATGCAGTGTCAAAGTCATAGAGCTAGTAAATGCTAAGAACTGTGAAGGCCATAAAATTTTACCCTACTTAGAATGAGTTAATCTAAAACAATTTTATGGATGCTGGTCAAAGACAGTAGATTCCTAGGTCAGAAACAAAACACTTTCTCATAGCAGAGCAAACATTTGAAATTCAGCATTTTTTTTTCAGTTTCTCTTGTCTGAAATTTCAGTGAGGACAGCAAATATAGGTCAAGATATATGACTACACATTTATGGTTTCTATTACAAAATGATGGGAAGTAAGTATGGCAGCTTTTGTTCTGTAAAGTGACAATATCTCTAACCCTTTAAGATAGTTAACAAATGCACCCTTTGTTTTGAAGGGAGGTACTTTTTCTGTTTTCTAGGGCTAGTTGCTATACTAAAATCCATGAAAAAAAGTCTTGAAATGCAGTGTATGTCTCAATCATAGCCTGTGAAGAAATGCAATAGCCCTTAAGAATATTTCCTAAAAGCAAGCATCACAGCTGGGATTTTAACCTAGGATACCTGATTTTCAGGTAGGTGCTTTAATTAATACACATTCATATGTTTATAAGGATATACGGAAAAATACAAGCAGTAAGAAATCTGTCTTTATCATATGCACACACATATACCTATTATATATGTGTGTGATATATAAATTCATTATATAAAAATGTGTTTGGCATATAAGAACATTATATATACATACATATACATACACACACACACACACATATATACATGCATACAGATTTTTATGTGTATATATGTGTGTGTATGGGGGCACCTGGGTGGCTCAGTTGGTTAGGTGTCCAACTTCAGTTCAGGTCATGTCTCTCAGTCCATGAGTTCGAGCCCTGCATCAGGCTCTGTGCTGACAGCTCAGAGCCTGGAGCCTGCTTTAGATTCTGTGTCCCCCTTCTCTCTCTGCCCCTCCCCCACTCATGCTCTATCTCACTCTGTTCCTCAAAAATAAATAAATGTTAAGAAAAATTTTAAATATACACATGTGTTTATAACCTTCAACTTTGATAACTTAAAAATGAAAGAAAAATGATATTAATTTCCCTGTATCATCTGTGATAGATCTGGCGTATCTGTGTCAAGGCCTCTCCCTCTCCCTTCTCTCCTATTACACTCTGTGTATGTGTATCAGTATATATACACAGATCAAAAGTGACAATTTTTTAAAATAAATTAAATATAACAAAATACATGTGTGTACATTTGCTTCTCTCTGGCCAAAAATTTTGTACTTTTAAAAGTACAAAATCTCATGGAGAGACTAGCCATTGTTTTCCAAAGTGTTTGCACCATTCACATCCTACTAGCAACGTACAAGAGTTCCAGCTGCTCCACGTACCCACCAACATTTGGTATTGTCAGTCTTTTTAAGTTCACTCATTTCTAATGAAGTAGTTTCTCACAATAAATAATTACACACTTAAAAATAATTCTTACTTGATGATGTTATTTTCCTATACACAACCACTTTTCAGTACCCATCTCTCTAATTAGAACTTTTCATCATAGCTTAGATGAAAAAGACCTAGAGTATAAATTAAGAAAAAAGTAATTTTCCCATATCTGATGGATAGAAAATTTATGAATTCACCAACTTCTCATTGCAATGAAATCATTTTAAGTTTATATAACAGAGACATATACTTAAAAATTCAGTGGGAAAGAAACAAATTGTATTCAATGTTTATCAAGCTTCCATAGCTGTGACAAATTTCTTGGAAATGAAAGAAGAAATAAACAAAACTAGCTCCTACCAATCTGAACACATCATTACTAAGAATTTTTACATGTCCCTAATCCCATTATCAAACAAAGAATATAGGTTGGGAAATACACTTGAGGTGTATGTGAATGGCAAAAACTAAGACTTTCATTTGATAAACAAGTCAATGAATTCATGACAGTATTAAGACTTCAAAAAATGAAATGCCAAAAGTTAGTAAAAGAAAAATAACAAAAGATATGAATCAATGAATAATTAGAAACTTAATAAAATAAATGCAAAATGAACAATAACTTATTGTCATCCTGTAATTAGTATAGACCTTTTAAATGAAAATATTAATTGCTAATTTTAAAGCAGTATCAGGCTTATTCATGTTTTGCATAAAATCTATCAAAATACTGGACACATTTTTTTCAAGATTCTTAAAATATGTAAGTATTTTTTAAAAAGAACAATCATAAATAGTTTTAAGATGTACTTCTCTCACAGTGACAATTCCCTATTTGTCTAAAATATTCAAAGTAAATATAACATTTAGTTTTATAAAAACTGATTTGCCCATTAAAACAGTTTGAAATAAGGCAGAGTAAGGTATAATTTCTCTCTCTCTGCCTTTCTCTCTTTTCAGACCTACTATTGTTGTTTTTTCAAATGTTTATTTATTTATTTTGAGAGAGAGAAGAGAGGGTGCAAGCAGGAGGGCAGACAGAGGGAAAGAGAGAATCCCAAGCAGGCTCCCTGCTGTCAGCACAGAGCCCAATGCCAGGCTCGATCTCACAAACCATGAGATCATGACCTGAGCTGAAATGAAGAGTCAGAGGCTTAATCAACTGAGCCACTCAGGTACCCCTGTACCGTTTTTTAAAATAAGCATTTTAGTGTTGCATGAAAGATGTTTTTAAATCATCTTAAAATTATATAATTTGGGTCTGAGACTCTAAGCCAACTCACCTGAAGTTCTCAGTAGTTGTACTGAATGGAATGAAGTTGGAATACCAGACCTTTCTGACTGCAGACTCACACTCTCAGAAAGTGTGATAATCGCTATTATTAAAGATCATACTTTAATGATGAAACAGAGATACGTTAAAAATTAGCCATAAAATATAAGTCAGAGCAAAATCATGTATTTTGCAGAATTTATAGGAAGACATAGATCATTTTTGTGCAGTTATATAAACATAGAGATTGCCTCACATGGACCAGTTGGTCTTTTATAATCAACTCTTGAACATACTTGAAATTGACCAAGTGACTACAATATCTACTACCTAAGACTGATTTGGTTCCATGAAATTTAATCAGGTTTCTGTTCACTTCATAGGTCCCTAAACTCTGGATTGCCCTAGTGTAAATAAGCACTAAAGCGCAAAACAGCCCATCTTAAAAGTTCACTCTGTAAAGTGGCTGACCACGGAGCGATACATTTCCTATAGAAAAATCCTGTTTTTTCCATGTGTTCAGCAGCCCATCTACTTGTCCTACACCCCACAATGTTCCTGCTAGTCCTCCTTTCCTCTATTAAAGAAATCCTTTTCTGTTTGATCTAGAGATGCTTACAGACACTGAAGTCCAAATACTCTCCTTACTGCAATTTCGCGAATAAAAATTTTTCTTACGTAAATCTGAATTGTCTTGTTTAACAACTGTTTGGAATTTTCAGGAATATCAAGGTATGTTTCATGCAATATCCTGTTTCCTTTTAGACTTTACAGAGTTTACATAACTGAGATGAAGTTATTCTTATTTTATTTATTTTACCTTGCAAAAGCATCTGTGACTTTACTTAAGCTCCACAGCAGTGTAGTGAATAGAATAACATTAGTGCAAAACATATTACTTCAAAACAACTTGACATTTTCCAAAGTTCTCAACACTCAGCTTCATTTTAATTCAACATTCTTATACTTCTTTTAAGTGGATAATGCAATAAGTCATGTAACAGAAATTTTAAAGATGTAGGAGTGCATTTGTTTCATGCTAGTCATGTATATAACTCACACAATTTTATAATAAACAGCAATCTGAAACAAAACTTTCCCAAAATAAATATACAAAGGAAAGTGACACTTATTCACTGAATACAAATTTCTAAAGCATAAATAGAGATGCAAATGGATAGATAGGAATATGCAAGGAGCAGAAATAGTACAAATACCCACCAACAGATGGATCGGATGGATGGATAATCAAATTGTGTATATCAATACATTATTATTTAACAGTTAATAGGGTAATGCTGATTATGTAGTTAGTGTACAAGTTTTTGTTTGGACAGGAGTATTAAATTCTCTTGGTTATATAGTTGGTAAGGAATACCATGTCATATTGTAGATTTATGTTCAATATTGTAAGAAACTACCAACTGATTCTTTTTTTTTTTTTTAATGTTTTATTTATTTTTGAGACAGAGAGAGACAGATCATGAGCAGGGGAGGGTCAGAGAGAGAAAGGGAGACACAGAATCCGAAGCAGGCTTCAGGCTCTGAGCTGTCAGCACAGAGCCCAACGTGGGGCTTGCACTCACGAACTGTGAGATCATGACCTGAGCTGAAGTCAGACGCTTAACTGACTGAGCCACCAGGCGCCCCACTACCAACTGATTCTCAAAGTGGCTGTGCCATTTTAAAATCTCACTACCAATGTGTGATGGTTCCAATTTCTCCCTGACATAACTTACTTTTATTAAATTTTATTTTTGGCCTTCCTAGTGAGAATGACATGTTATGTGGGTTTTAATTTCCATTTTCTAATAACTAATGATGTCAAGCATTTTTTCCTGTGCTTATTGTGCATTTATATATTTCTTTGAAAAAATGTTCATTCAAGCCCTTGACCATTTTTAAAATTGGGGTTTTTTTCTTGTCTTCTAATTTTGAGTTCTGAGAATTCTTTATGCTGGATACCAGTTCTTTATCAGACACATGATATGTACATGACAAATATACTTGATATCATAAATATTATATCTGATATAATAGGTAACATATCTGGTAATATAAATATATCTGATATTGTATACATGAGAAATGACATGAATTTTCCCATTGTATAGATTATCTTTATTTTTTAAGTGTCATTTGAAACAAAAGTATTGTTAATTTTGATGATGTCAAATTTATTTTAATAATAATTATGCTTTTGTTGTTATACCAATTGCCTAATCCAAGGTCACAAAGATGGACTCCTACATTTTCTTTTTCTTTTTTAATTTTTTTTAACATTTTTTTTTATTTTTGAGAGACAGAGAGAGGCAGAGCATGAGCAGGGGAGGGGGAGAGAGAGAGAGATACAGAATCTGAAGTAGGCTCTAGGCTCTGAGCTGTTTGTTAGCACAGAGCCCGGCACGGGGCTTGAACTCATGAACTGCAAGACCATGACCTGAGCTGAAGCTGGACGTGCAACCGACTGAGCCACCCAGGCTCCCCCTTTTCTTTTTCTAATTTTTTTTAACATTTATTTATTTTTGAGAGACAGAGAAAGGCAGAGCATGAGCAGGGGAGGGGGAGAGAGAGAGAGAGATACAGAATCTGAAGCAGGCTCCAGGCTCCGGGCTGTTTGTTAGCACAGAGCCCATGGACTCCTACATTTTCTTCATAGAGTTATAATTTATAGTTTAATTCCTACATCTAAGTATATGATACAATTTTAATTAATTTTATATATGATATGAAGTTCAAATACATAAATCTTTAGAAAGATATCCAATTGTCCCAATTCTGTTTCTTAAAAAGACTGGATATAGACAGTCTTTTTCTTTCACTTTTGAATATTTTTGCCTCCCTGTTTTCTTAATAGAAATCAGTTAATTTCATTTATTATCACTTGTATATGATAAACCTCTCTGTTGTTGCCTTCAAGAATCTGGCTTTCAAGAGTTTGATTGAGTGATCTGTGTTCCTTTAAATGTATCATATCTGATTTGCTGAGCTCCTTGGATATTTAAATTAGGATTCTTAAGCAAATTTGGGAAGTTTTAAGCCATTATTTTTTTCAAATATTATGTCTGTCCCTTTATCTCTCTTCTTACTTTCAGGGAATCACAATATGTGCATTTTGCTGTTGATAGTGTCCCACAAATCTCAGAGGCTCCGTTAATTTTTATTCCTTTTCTTTCTCTTCCTCTGATTGGATAATTTTAATTGACCTATCTTAAGGATTAATTGTTTTCTGGTAGCACAAATCTGCTACTGAGCACCTCTAATACATTTTTTTTCATTTCCATTATTATACTCTTCAATTCCAAAATTATATTTGGTTATTTTTTATATTTTTAACATTTTTATTGATATCCTCTTTTTATGTGTTCTTATTCTTGTACATTTTAGAGGTCTTTAGAGACATGGATTTCTGTAGTTCTTTGAGTATTTTTTAATAAAACTACTTTAAAGTCTTTGTGTAATAACTCTAACGTGTGGACTCCTTCAGAAATAGCTCTTAATTTTTTTCTATATATGAGCCATTCTTTCCTTTTTCTTTGCATGTCTAGATATTTTTCTTTTGTTTTTATTTTTTTTATTTTGAATATTTCAGTACTTAATTTTTTAATGTAATTTATTGTCAAATTGGTTTCCATACACCTAGTACTCATCCCAACAAGTGCCCTCCTCCCAACCCATCACCCACTTTCCCCTCCCTCCCACCCCCCATCTACCCTTATTTTGTTCTCAGTCCTTAAGAATCTCATGATTTGTCTCCCTCCCTCTCTGTAACTTTTTTTTCCCTTTTTCCCCCCTTCCCCTCCCCCATGGTCTTCTGTTAAGTTTCTCAAGATCCACATATGAGTGAATACATATGGTATCTGTCTTTCTTTGCCTAGCTCTTTTGTTTCTTTTTAAACTGGACATTTTATTTCTCAAAACTGGTCATTTTATAATATAATGTTGCAAGCTTGTAATCAGATATTCCTCACCCAGGGTACAACATCATAGTTCCTATTTGTTGCAGTTTTTGCCACTGGTTCTGTTTGCTTGTTGACTTTTCGAAACTAAACCAATTCAATAAAGTTTGTATATTTATATTGTGTGACTGATAAAGTTTCTGCTTCAATACTTGTTATCTGGAAATCAGACAGAAATTTCCTTAATTCCTTGAACTAAGAAATAGCTCGGTCTTGACCACAATGTACAATCAGCGTATTTGGGGATGCCTACTATACCCTGGAAATTTACAACTTGGCAGGAGTCTTCACACCATTTGTGCAGAGTCTCATGATCAGCTGTAAATGAGACATAAGGGTTTTTTCAGATACTTTTTGAGCACATAGAGGACCATGCACACATGTATGTCCTTCTGAATTTGCAGCAGTATGTTGGAGTTTTCTGAAACATCCTGTAGGCATCGCATTCTCCTGATTTCTCTTTTAAGTTTTTTGGTCAGCCTCTTATTTTCCCCAATTGTTATCCTGCCTCAGACAGGTGCAATGTTAAGTAATTTCTGCGAATTGATTTCAACAAATGCTGCAGGGTAAAGACTGGTCACACTGAATGAGCTCTTCATTAGTTCAAACACAAATAGTTTGTGGGACAAAATTTTCAAATAGTGGCCAGACAGGTTAAACAGCGCAATTCTCTAGGATTAGATCTTTTTGTGGACTTTCAAACTCATTTTGCCACCTAGTGGCTACTAAGCTTCCAGTTTTCATGGCTACTGTATTTGTTTATAAGGCTACTGTGGAGCTGAGAGAGGAGTATGGGAATAATGCAAGTTAAAACATCACAAACTTCACTGTCCTGAGATTCAGCCATTGATGTTGAATAAATAACCCACATATTTGCAAGCCTTTTTGGTTATCAGAGTTGTGATATATCTACAAAAAATATTCCATTTTTTTTCAAGCCAGTAATAAATTTGTCTTTTCCCTGAAAATCATGGCTAATGCAGAAACATCTCAAAATTTCAGACTTGTAGTATAAACACAATATAAAATTAATAAATCTTTAAAAAAATTTTTAAGGATTTATTCATTTTTGAGAGACACACACAGAGTGCGAGTGGAGGAGGGGTAGAGAGACAAAGAGACACAGAACCTGAAGCAGGCTCCAGGCTCTGAGCTCTCAGCACAAGCCCAATGCAGGGCTCAAACTCACAAGCTGTGAGATCATGACCTAAGGCAAAGTCAGACGCTTAACCGACTGAGCCACCCAGGCACCCCAATAAATCCTTTTAAGTATAGTTAATAATCTGTTGCACAAACTGTTTGTAGAATTGCAATATTTCAAGATCCCAACTCTGAATGATTAAATTATTGCTCATTACATTTGATTACTTATTATAAATGGAAAACTATTTTCCAGATACTATTTATTTCTTTAATTTCTTTTATTGATAGATTGCAATTAACAATGATATTTTGTGCATAAACTACCCCTAAAGAATTGTGTAACTGTGTGATTAAACTGAAGGGAAAAAAATTGTGAAATACTCCCTTGAAAACTTTTAATTCCTTTGTGTTTTCTAAATTTAAAACATTTCATGAGTATCACACAGATACAAGTGCACATTGTTAGATGATGTATAAATATGTTTTTTATAGTATAAGTTAGTATATATACACATACAAATATAAATGCACATTGTTAGACAATATGTAAATATGTTGTTAATGTTATATATAGTATATGTAAGTTTATATTGTATATAAATATAATATGTATTATAAATAATTATTAAAAGATAGGAACCTAAGTTTTATTGGCAAGTTCTTGAGGAAGTTTGTATTATTTAACAAATTGTGTTAATCATTCCTTCATTATAAATATAACTAAATTGAAATTTTAATCACATAAATGAAAAATGATTCATTTATCAAAAAATATCAGAGTGCTTGAAACAAACATCCAAGAAATTTTACTTTTACATTTCTTGAAATTATGAAATATAAAGATTTTTCTATCTCAGACTTTTCCTCCTGAAGTATATTTTTTAGAAGTTGCTTTAGTGAGGATGGTGAAAAGATTTTTCAAGTTTGTATGAAAATGTCATTATTGGAGCTCCTGGGTGGCTGGGCTGGTTAAGCCAACTCTTGGATGCGGCTCAGGTAATGACTTCATGGTTTATGAGTATGAGCCCCATGTCGGGCACCATGCTGGCAGTGCGGAGCCTGCTTAGGATTCTCTCTCTCCCTCTCTCTGCCCTTCCCCCACCTGCATGTATACACATGCTCTTTCCCTCTCAAAATAAACTTAAAAAAAAAGTCATTATTAAAATCTCGTATTTGAAATATATGAATGTAAAAAATATCTAATAGTCACTGAATTAAAGAACATTTTAATAGTGAAATGAAAAACAGAATTGTCTATGGTAACTGGAAGGAAAGTGTTTAATTATATTTATTTTACATTGTACTGATCTGTAGGAATTAAGTATTTTAAATATCAAATCTCTATCTCATGCAATATCTCATATGTTGGCAAATATTTTCTCTCATTTTAGGACTCTTTTCACTTCTTCTCTAAATGCATACTGTGTTACAAAGAAGTTATCACTAATATAAACAAATTAATTTTTTATATATTATACATTTTGACCTTTATCAAAAAAATTTTCCTGCTACAATATCAACCCTCTTTGTCTCTTTCCTCAGATCTCCCAATTAAATTTATGGTTAAATTTCCATTTGGGTTTTTCAGTGATAAAGCTGATACTTGTAATACCCAAGAGTCTAAATAATTTGTCCACCTCTCAATTAATTCTGAACTTGAGTGAGGAGAAGGGTGTTTACTTATTTGATCTTGCATATCTCTACATTATTGTCTATTGCATTTTGACTTTGTTATTATCATTACTTTTTCTTGAAATTATACCATGTAATACATACTGTTATTATATCTACTCCTCAGTTAACAATATAAAACTATTACTTGATGGCAGTGCATTTCATGTTTCCCATGCCAGTGCATATTTAACTATTTCATTATTTTAAAAGTATGTATAAATCCCCTTCTGTGAAAGTTTCATAATTTATTGAATTTGCCTCTCCAAAACATGAGACAAAAATAATCAGGGCTGCTTATTCCAGATACATGTATCAATTCTAGTCAATGAGACACCTAGTCACTAAGATAGTTCCCAATTCTGTTGATCCTCAAATATGTTATGAAAAAAATTTTACTTTTGTACTGTCTGAAAAAGAAACCAACCCACCAATATCCCACAAATGAGATAGCTAGCATTAGCGCACAACATTTTTAAAATTCTCATCTTTACTAGAAGATGCTGACTGACAGTAAATGAAGTACACACATAAATATCACAAGAAAATATAATAGGTCAGCTTTCACAATTAACCCTTAACTTGTAGGTCACCACTGAATTATCTGAAATACATGTATCCAACATCTACCAAGAAATTTCTGAGAATTTGCATATGCAACACTAAACAGAAAATCCTTTGTTTCCTAGACATTTTGCAATTAGGCAAAGTGCTTTGATTTTCTCAGTTATTTTACACGGAAAAGAGATAATTATCACTCCTTACATGCTCTTATCTATTACACCCCTGCAATTTTCTTCTTTTTCTTTTTAGCTTGCTTACATTCCAAATATTTGTGATTTTATCATTTATTGTGAGCCTCCTACAATTTGTTGTATTCTTCTACACTTAGAACATATATCCATGCAGGCCAAAAACTTTTCTAAAATGACTTAGCTTCTCTAAACTAATGCAGAATTTAGAGCACTGTTTATGTGAATTGGTACTATCATAAATTCAGAACCACTGACCATTAATGGTCACTGAACAATGCCCTGAATCACTGCAACACTTTTCTATGACACTCATCTTTCTACAATAGTCTTTGAAATCAATTCCAGTCCTCAAAACTTGGCAACCCTAGTTTCTTTCTTATTCTCAATTGAAGAAATTGCCACCTATTACACAATCGAACAAAAATAGGAAGTCTGGATAGACCGACTCTCCTGTTTTATCCACCAAATGGCCATGCAGCTAGGTCCATCATGTTCTTTTTCACTTCTTTTATAGCAGAGAGTCATTCCATTTTCTATGTATTCTCATCTAATTCACTCACAATCTTATATATTGTTACCTTTGTTCTGTATTTCCAGGCATTCACTCTACTTGTTTTTTTTTCCTATCCAGCTTCTTTCAGTAGACATATGTACAAAAACTCTTCTCACCTTTCATCATAGTTTCCAAACATCTTTATATATTGGTTTTTTTTTTGCTTTCCTTCCATGCTATATCAAAAGAGCTGCTTATCTTACTATCTGTATTTCTACATCTACCACTCACACCTCACTGAACACATTTATGACTTCTGAGCATATCACATATTGAAACTACTTCTATTTCTTTGACTAATGTCATACAGTTCTAGATTCTATTTTTTAATCCTGATATTTTGGAGGAAAATTTTGACACTGCTGAGCACACTTGTCCTTGAAATAATCTTACTCCTAGCTTTCTAAAAACACCATTCCTTTATTCACTGGCTGATCCTCCACATTCTGTACTCTCCTCTTCCTGTACCAAATCCTTAAATAAGGGAGACAGTCAGGTTTGTATCTCAGGTGTTCTTATCATCATATTCCCTGGTTGATTTCATCCATTCTAACACTTTCAATTATATTGATGATTCCCATACATTATATCTGTGACCATTTGTCCTACATTTCAGAAAGATCCAGATGTCTACAAGATATATGCTTTTATGGCTCTTGGACATATCAAATCTACAATGCTAACTGAGCTCAGAATTAATCTTCATTACGCCCAAAAAACAAAACAAAATCTTCTCCTTTTCCACTGTTCCCTATATTGTAAATAACCTTTCAAGTTATTCAAGACAGATACCTGAAGTAAACAATTTACTGCCATCTATCTTTCTTTACTCATATTCAATGAATCATTACATCTGCAGATAATCTATTTTAATTATCTTCTCTATTGAGTTTGTGTGTGTGTGTGTGTGTGTGTGTGTGTGTGTGTGTGTGTGTTGGACATTTATGCTATCTACTCCCTACCTTGTTCCTGGACACTTTTGCTTCACCTTAGTCTTCTTTAATCACTTAGTATATTCTGTATATAGTCCCATTCAGGCACTTAGTATATCTGAAGTTCTTATATCCTGGGTCATTTCACCTGATAAACTCTTACCCATTCAGTAGAGTGCAGATCAAACATTATTTCTTAGGAAGCTCTACCAGATTAGATACCCACATCATAATCCCTAGAGTTCCAATATGCTTGCTTTTTTATAACATTCATTCAACTTGATTTTTTTTCTTTGGGCTGGTATATATCTGTCAAAGAATTTTCCATAAGCACAGACACTGTGTATGCATGGCTTATCTATTATATTATTCATGCAAAAAGGGCTCTCACACACAAAAAATTAATAAATCAGTTAATAGTTTTGCAATGAATACTTTCCAGGAGTTGGTTCCTACAAACAATGCTGCAATAAGCATCCTGTACATTCATCTTTCCACATATTTTGAAAAAGCATGTATTTATATTAAACTCAGAAAGTCTTAAATTGTATGTACATTTTCCCATATATCATGCATATTACAAATAAAATATTTCCACCAATCTATAACTTCTATTAAAAGCTGTAGGAGAGTGTCCTTCTAAGCCATGGCTAAATTTGGGCATTATTTTGTAAATCTGATGGGGTAAAATGAGCTTTCATCATTATCTTAGTTGGAATGTCTACTTGTTACTCAGAGGTTTTAAGATATTTTGCTAATTAGACACATATATTTCTTTCTAAATTATTTTTTCTGGACATTTTTCCCATCTTATTTTTGGAATTTTTTAACTCATGGGATTTATTATTATTTCAAAGATAACTATAACTGCTTATTTGAAAGTGGTGTTGTTGCTAAAAATGCCATGAGTCTCAATTAATTTGAAGAATCATTTCACAAATAATGGACACTGTACGAATAAAAAGTGAAATACATTTTAGCTATAATTATTTCTAAACTGTGCCTGGAAACACACTTAATAATAAATGCAACCATTATGGCTTACAAAGTAATAAATATTGTAAATTCCATTTGCAAATACTAATTATATTACCAAATAAATAAATGAGATTTTAATTGCATAATTATATGAATGGAAACGTATGACATGCTCCAAATCAATGTAAAAATGAACATTTTATTCATGTTAATAAAATTCCAAAGTACTGGATAACTACAGACTGTTTATGACTTCAAAAGGAAAACAAAATAAAAACCGAAATGAAGACAAAACAAGAGCTTGATTTGTTGTCTCATCCAAGAATATCCTAGAACTGAAATTATATGAAGATTGATTTACCCTTTATTTTTTATGTGTACAGACCTTTCAAGTCTGCATGGCTGTCTCCTTTATGATTAGGATTGAACATTAGCTCTCTTTACACAACATTGGGTAGATTAGGAAGTAAAATTGGAATTTCTGACAGCCATGACTTGGATATAACCTTCCTGTTCAATTTTCCCCATTTACTCTTGTTATATTTCTTATTTGATGTTAGAAAAGAAACATAAATTTGTAATTTTCTTTGTAGAATAGCCAGCATATTATGTTTTCTTACCACAATAGACTAACTTATCTTCACACTGAGACAAAAACCTGTAAAGATCTAACTAATAACTCTGACATTAAAGTATACTTTGTTTCTCTAACATTAGTTTCTGCTATGCAAGTCATATAAAGAAAATGTATTAATTAAATATTATGAGAGTGTAATTTAAAAGGTGATTTTATTATTGTAAATACATTCTAGGTCATTACAAATGATTAAGTATATATATCTGTGCCTGTAACTGTTGAATATACTATTATTTTTATATTTTTCCTTGTCAGTTTAAAATATTTTAGTATTTGTTACAATATAAATAAACTTGCATATGAGACAAACTTTAGAAGTAATAGTCAATGGAAACAGGCATTTAATGAATTACACAAGTGGTTTCAAGCACAATGAATGGAATACACCAGATTTAGTAACTAATATGCATTGAAATTTTTTATATTTGTATAGGTACTTATTTATAAACAGTGCTCAAAATGTATGAAAATAAATTCAAAACTTTGGGGTGAAAAAGATAAGAGAGTTTGACTTACTTGTTTCACTGTATAACACATTCTTATTTAGTTCTCTCTGTGTGTATACATGCATGCATATGTTTTATGCTAATACATACTGTATTTAGTTACCTTTTATTAGTGAAAGCAATTAGCATAAGATATAATATATAGTATGTACCAAATGTATGTTTGTTTAATGTCTGATGACAAATAATATGAAAATGTTATAGATGCTATCACAATCTGAGTACACATTCATAACGATCACAATGAATAGTAGATATCTGTTTGCTATCAAGTAATGTCTGACATATCCATATGCGATAATCTATATACATAAATAACCCTGTAATAATAGATTATTTAATGGCATTAATAAATGCTTATGATAAAAGTTTAAGTAAAATTTGATATAAAGCAGATATAACACACAAATAAAAATAAAATGGAAATATATAACACTGTATTAGCATAATGTTTGATTTGAATGTGCTCATTATTCTAGTGAATTTTAAAAGAAAAAATAAAAGTGGAAAATAAAAGAATAAGTCCAGTGACCATAGTGGATCCTACTTTACTTTGTGTAAGTTGAAATATAAATTAAAACTTTATAATATTAATAAACATTAATTTATCAACAAAAGCTTAAATATTATTTAGTGATGAAGCACTCTTGTGTACATTCTGACTTGTAGGTCAAAAGTTGGAATATTTGTCATGTATAAATCTTGGAGAAAATACAAATATTTATTTCCATTCTTCCATCCACGCATTAATCCATTATTTTTTTAAGTAGCTATCTAGACAACAAAATACAATAGAGATCTTATAAAAAAGAGAAACAGGTGCACATATTTTTAATGTATCATGCCTTTGTCTTTTTGCATATATTGTTTCTGTGTACAAATCTATTTGTCTATATGACTGTCAGTATGTCAGTCTTTCTCTATTATCTCTCCCACAGAGCCCTTCGAAGCCAGGCAGCAACATTTGCTATATATGGCAGTTTGATATTCAAAGTGAAGCATCCAGAGCCAAATTAAGCTGTATTTTTAATATCTTTGTATATTTGGCTACAGCAAGTGGTGAGGCAAATGCAAAATGATGTTTTAGAATAAAGATTATTGGGGCGCCTGGATGACTCAGTCAGTTAAGCGTCCAACTCTTGATTTTGGCTCAGGTCACGATCTCATGGTTTGTGAGTTCAAGCCCCACATTGGCCTCAGCACTGACAGTGCAGAGCTCTCTTGGGATTCTCTCTCACTCCATCTCTCTCTGGATTCTCTCTCACTCCATCTCTCTCTGGCCCTCCCATGCTCAGCCTTTCTCAAAATAAATAAAATCTTTTTAAAAAATTATTAAAAAAAAAAAACAAAAAAAAAAAAACAGGCGCACCTGGGTGGCTCAGTCAAGCATCCAACTTTAGCTCAGGTCATGATCTCACTAAAAGCTCGGATCCTGGAGCCTACTTCGGATTCTGTGTCTCCCTCCCTCTACCCCTCCCTCACTCGCACTCTATTTCTGTCTTTCTCTCTCAAAAATAAATAAACATTAAAAAAATATTTTTAAAAAATGCTGTCTGTTTTATAGCCATGTGTCTACTGTCTTGTCAAATTTATAGAATGAAGCGAGCATTCAATAAATCTTTGTTGAATTAATTCAATTCACTTAGATTTAATTTTAAAGACATTTATTACCTAATTACTATACAAGTCACTGATAAATCTAAATAGAAGACGGGGTTACTGCTTACAAGGATATGTAATTAATTGGTATATGGCATTACCAGTATCAGTGCTCATATCAGGGTGTTTCCCCACTTGATAGTTTACAGGGATCAAAAACTATTTCAGTTGTCATTTATCAACAAACAAAATACATACTTCAAAAATTTTAAGTTAAATCAGAATTGATAACCATCCAGTATAATCAGAATAAGTACATACAGAAATTAGTAGAGAATTTTAAATACGTTCATTATCATATCTTCAGTTGTTTTATCCTACAGCAAACTACTAACTGCTGTATGGGTTTTAATATTTTTTCATCTATGTGATATTTTACTAAATGTAAAATGTATAAGGAACACCAATTTTAAAATGTCAATATTAAAATAATAATTGTGCTATCCAACTAAACTTTTCTCTGGTTGAATAAATAACTCACAGTAAAATAAAAAACACATGGAACTTCTGACGAGGAAAAGCCAAGATGGCAGAATAGTAGGAGGACCCTAGGCTTGTCTGCTCCCTCAAACTCTGCTAGATAAATATCAAATAATTCTGAACATGCAGGAAATAAATCTGAGGACTGACAGAACAAAATGCACAATTAGAGGGAGAGAAGAGGCCACACTCTGGAAGGTAGCAGGTGCAGAGACATGATTTGGGGGAGAAGCACATAGCAAGTGCTGAAAAGGGGAAGGATTCCTGGTCACAAACAGAGGCGATAGAAAGTGAGAGAGAGAGAAACGCAAAGGCGATCACACAAAGAAAACACTTCCTCAAAGCCACTGACGGGAAAATAAGAGGGGGTGATTTTCATGAGTTTTTACAACCACCAGGGATCAAAGACTGGAGTTTTAAAGGTCTGAGGTATATATAGCCTGTGTGGAGCTAGGAGGGCACTGCAGTGCTTCTGTAGAGAAGGAGGGCAGATGGTATGGTCTGAGGATCACCTGGGAGGCACTGGGAGAGGTGATTCTCTCTTCTTGGAGTGCATAGGAGAAAGGTGGCATTGTCTCTCCAGGGGCAAATGAGGCAGCAGGCACCATTTCTCTCCCCCACCATTTAGCACAAACTAACTTCAGTAAACAGCACAGTGTCAGCAGTGGAGGAATAATATGCTTACACCCAGGCCCAGATCCACTGCACTCTGCAGGTGCTGCTTTTCCTGGGCAAGTGTGCCTGAGAACCAGTGCAGAGAACCGCTCCCTAAGAAGACCAGCACAAACTACCACCTACCCCCTGCCCCCTTGCACGCACCACATCGACTGACAGTAGAGTGTTGCAAAACTACAGCTCCAGTGGAAATAGCATAAGGTCACTTTTCACAAGCAGACTGGAGCATACCTAGTTAAAACTTGCCCCACTCTGGCCAAGGTCCAAACACTCCCCACTGCAGGCAAGGAGAAATTCTTCAGAAGACTGACAGGAGGAAAAGGGCAGCCAAAAATAGCAGCAGAGCTCACACAGCACAAACCAGAGATACTTGCTTAAGTTCCAGGCCATGAACAAAATATGACCTCTTTTTTATAAAGCCATTACTCTCAGGAGCAGGAAATGTAATAGGCTTTCCTAACATAGAGAAGAAGGCAGAGAATTAGACAAAATGCCAAGATGGAGGAATTCATCCCAAAAGAAAAAAACAAGAAAAGGTCACAGGAAGTGGTCTACTCAAACAGATTAAGTAATATTCTTGATCCACACTTTAAAGCAACAGTCATAAGGATAGTAGCTGGGCTTGATAAAAGCATAGAAGATACCAGTGAGTCCCTTACTGCAGAGATAAAAGATCTAAAAAATGGTCAGGCTGAAATTTAGAAAAATGCTATACCCAAGATGCAACACCTACTAGAGTAGTGACCACATGGATGGAAGAATCAGGGAAACAAATAAGTGACATAGAAGATAAAATTATGGAAAATAAATTGAAAAGAAATATATTGAAACATAAAGGTAGACTTAAGAAACTCAGCAACTCCATAAAGCATAGTAACATTCCTATTATAGGAGTTGCAGAAGAACAAGAAAGGGAAAAGGAGGCAAAAGGTTTATTTGGGGAAATTATAGCTGATAATTTCCATAATCTGGGGAAGGAAACAGACACAGAGATCTCCCATCAAAATCAACAAAAGCAGGCCAATGTTGAGACATACTGGAGTTAAATTTGTAAAATTTAGAGAAAAAGAAAAAAATCCTAAAAGCAGTAAGAGAAAAAGAAATCACTGACTGACAAATGAAAACAAGATTAGCAGTAGACCTCTCCACAGAAACTTGGCAAGCCAAAAGGAAGTGGCATGATATACTCAACAAGCTGAATGGGAAAAATATGAAGCCAAGAATACTGTATTCAGCAAGGCTGTCATGTAAAATAGGATAAAGAGTTTCCCAAACAAAAGTAAAGGAGTTTTTGATCACTAAAACACCCCTGCAAGAAATATTAAAGGGGACTCGAGTGGGTGAGAAAGACTAAAAGCAAAAAAAAAAAAAAAAAAAAAACAGACTAGAAAGGAACAGAGAAAATCTCTAGAAATGACCAAACAGGTAATACAATGGCACCAACTTCATATCCACCAATAATCACTCTGAAGATAAATAGACTAATTTCTCCAATCAAAAGACATAGGGTATCAAAATGGATAAAAAAACAAGATCCATCTATATGCTGTCTACAAAAGACTCATTTTAGACCTAAAGACACCTGCAGATTCAAAGTGAGGAGAGGAAGAACCATTTATCATGCAATGGATGTCAAAGGAAATCCAGAGTACCCATACTTACATCAGACAAAACAATTTTAAACCAGACTGTAACAAGAAATGAAGAAGGGCAGCATATCATAATTAAGGGATCCAACCAACAAGAATATCTAACAATGGTAAATATTTTTTTTAATTTTTTTTAACGTTTATTTATTTTTGAGACAGAGACAGAGCATGAACGGGGGAGGGGAAGAGAGAGAGGGAGACACAGAATAGGAAGCAGGCTCTAGGCTCTGAGCCATCAGCCCAGAGCCCGACACGGGGCTCGAACTCACAGACAGTGAGATCGTGACCTGAGCTGAAGTCGGAGGCTTAACCGACTGAGCCACCCAGGCGCCCCTAACAATGGTAAATATTTATGCCACCAATTTGGAAGCACCAAAATATATAAAATAATAACACACATTAATAAAGTCATTTAAAATAATACAATAATAGTAGGGGACTTTAACATCCCACTTATAGCAATGTACAGATCATCTCGGCAGAAAATCAACAAGGAAAATAAGGCTATGAATGACACACTGGATCAAATGAACTAAACAGATATATTCAGAACATTTCAGCTGAAAACAGAAGAATTCATATTACTTTCAAGTGCATTTGCGACATTCTCCAGAAGAGATCACATACTGGGTCACAAATCAGCCCTCAACAAGTACAAAAAGACTGAGATCATACAATGCATGTTTTCAGACCACAATACTATGAAAGTTGAAACCAACTATAAGAAAAAATTTGAAAATAAATACATGGAAGTTAAAGAACATCCAACTAAAGAATGAATGAGTCAACCAGGAAATTAAAGAAATAAAAACTAAATGGGAAAAAATGAAAATAAAAACATGATGATCCAAAACTTCTGGGATACAGCAAAAGCAGTCATTAACAAGGTAGAATATAGCAATACAGGCCTACCTGAAGAAGCAAGAAAAATCTCAAATACACAACCTGACCTAACACATAAAGGAGCTAGAAAAATAACAAATGAAGCCTAAAGCCAAAAGAAGGGAAATTAGATTAGGACATAAGCAAATGATATAGAAACAAAGAAAAAAAAAAGTAGAACAGAGCAGAGAAACAAGGAGCTGTTTCCTTTAAAAATTAATAAAATTCATAACCCCCAGCCAGAATTATCAAAAAGAAAAAAGAAATGACCCATATAAATAAAATCATGAATGAGAGAGGAAAGAGCACAATGAACACCACAGAAATACAATTACAAGAAAATACTATGAAAAATTATATGCCAACAAACTAGGCAATCTGAAAGAAAAGGACAAATTCCTAGAAACACACAAACTACCAAAACTAAAACAGGAAGAAACAGAAAACTTGGGCAGAATGATAACCAGCAAGGAAATTGAATCAAAAATCAAAAATCTCCCAAAAAACAAAAGTCCAGTGCCAGGCGGCATCCTAAGGGAATTCTACCAAACATTTAAAGAAGAGATAATAACTATTTTCTCTAACTATTCCAAAAAACAGAAATGGAAGGAAAACTTCCAAACCTACTTCTATGAGGCCAGCAATACCATGACTCCAAAAACAGATAAAGACACCACTAAAAAGAGAATACAGGCCACTATCCCTGATGAACATGGATGCAAAAGGTCTCAAGACAATACTAGCATAGCAAATAGAGTCCAAGAGCACATTAAAATAATAGCTCACCATGATCAACTTGGATTTATTCCTGGGCTACAAGCATGGTTCAATATTTGTAAATCAATCAATGTGATATACCACATTAATAAAAGAAAGGATAAGAACCATATGATTCTCCAACAGATGCAGAAAAAACACTTGACAAAGTACAACAGTCATTACTGATAAAAACCCTCAACAAAGTAGGGATGGAGGGAACATACTTAAACATCATTAAAGCCATATACAAAAGACAACAGCCAATATCAACCCTCAATAGGGAAAAACAGAGCATTTCTTCTATGGTCAGAAACAAGACAAGGACATCTACTCCTACCATTGTTATTTAACATACTGGAAGTCCTAGCCTCAGCAATCAGACAACAAAAAGAAGTAAAAGGCATCCAAATCACCATGGAAATAGTCAAACTTCCACTATTCACAGATGACATGATAGCCTATGTAGAAAACCCAAAATACTCTATCAGAAAGTTGCTAGAACTGATACATGAATTCAGTAAAGTCACAGGATACAAAATCAACATGCAAAAATCGGTGGCATTTCTACACACCAACAATGAATCAGCAGAAAGAGAAATCAAGGAATCAATCCCATTTACAATTGCACCCAAAATCATAAGATACTGAGGATTAAGCCTAACCAAAGAGATAAAAGATCTGTATTCTGAAAACTATAGAACACTTATGAAAGAAATTGAAGATGACACAAAGAAATGGAAAAATATCCCATGCTCATGGATTTGAAGAATATTGTTAAAATATCTACACTACTCAAAGGAATCTACACCTTTAATGCAACCCCTATCAAAATACCACCACAGCGATAGAACAAACAATCCTAAAATTTGTATGGAACCACAATGGAACCCAAATAGCCAAAGCCATCTTGAAAAAGACAAGTGAAGCCGGAGACATTACAATTTCAGACTTCATGTTATATTACAAAATGTCAGTCATCAAGACAGTATGGTATTGGCACAAAAACAGACACATAGATCAGTGGAACAGAACAGAAAACCCAGAAATGGACTCACAACTATATGGTCAACTAATCTTCAACAAAGCAGGAAAAGAATATCCAACGGAAAAAATACAGTCTCTTAAACAAATAGTTTTGGGAAAATGACAGCAACATGCAGAAGAATGAAACTGGACCACTTTCTTACACCATATATAAAAATAAATTCAAAATGGATCGAAGACCTAAATATGGGATAGGAAACCATCAAAATCCTAGAGAAGAACACAGGCACGAACCTCTTTGACACTGGCCATGGCAACTTCTTACTAGGTGTGAGTCTGGAGGCCAGAGAAACAAAAGCAAAAATGAACTATTGCAACTTCATCAAGATATAAAGCTTCTGCACAGCAAAGAAAACAATCAACAAAACGATAAAGTAAATTATGGAATATGAAAAGATATTTGCAAATGACATATCAAAGGGTTAGTATCCAAAATCTATAAAGAACTTAGCAAATCCAACATGCAAAAAACAAATAACCCAGTTAAGAAATGGGCAGAAGACATGAACAGACATTTTTCCAAAGAAGACATCCAGATGGCTAATACACACATGAGAAGATGCTCGGAGTGCCTGGGTGGCTTAGTCGATTAAGCATCCAACTTCAGTTCAGGTCATGGTTTCGCTGTCTGTGGATTCAAGCCCCTCATCAGGCTCTGTGCTGACAGCTCGGAGCCTGGAGCCTGCTTTGGAATCTGTGTCTCCCTCTCCCTCTGCCCCTCCCCTGCTCGTTCTCTCCCTCCCTACCTCCCTCTCTCTCTCTCTCTCTCTCTCAAAAAATAAACATAAAAAAAAAGATGTTCAACATCACTCATCAGCAGGGAAATACAAATCAAAACAACGAGATATCACTTCACACCTGTCAGAATGGATAAAATTAACAACAAAGGAAACAACAGATGTTGGCGAGGATCTGGACAAAGAACCCTCTTACACTGTTGGTAGGAATAAAACCACTGTGAAAAACAGTATGGAAGTTCCTCAAAATGTTAAAAATAGGACTCCCCTAGGCTCCAGTACCTGCACTACTAGGTATTTACCCAAAATAATACTGATTCAAAGGGACACATGCACCCTTATGTTTATAGCAGCATTATCAATGACAGGAAAATTATGGAAAGAACTCGAATGTCCATGGACTAATGAATGGATAAAGAAGAATTGGTATATATACACAACGGACTATTACTTGGCCATAATAAAGAATGAAATCTTGCCATTTGTAGTGATGTGGATGGAACTAGAATCTCTTATGCTAAGTCAAAGAAAGACAAATAACATATAATTTCACTCATGTGTGGAATTTAAAAAACAAACAGATGAGAATGGAGAAAAAAAGAGATAGGCAAACCATAAAACAGACTCTTAACTATAGACAAAAACCTGAGGTCTGGAGGGGAATTGTACAAGGGGATGGATTAAATGGGGGAGGGGTATTAAGGAGGGTACTTGCGATGAGCACTGGGTGTTGTATGTAAGTGATGAATCATAAAATTCTACTACTGAAAATAATATTATACTATATGTTAACTAATTGGAATTTAAATAACAACTTAAAATAGAAAAAAACAGAAAAACATAAGTTTTAAAAAATAAAATAAAACTTTTAAAATAAATAAGATTTTTTTAAGAGTAAAATTTTAAAAATCATAAGAACACAATAGTACATATTCTTGATGACTTAACATACACATAAATTTTACTTTATTTTGATATTTAGATTCAGTCCTTAAAACAAGTGAAATATTTTATTTTCACTTTTTTTGGGGCAAACTTTTCACTTGGTAAATTTACCAAGTAAATTATGTTTTTCACTACATTTTATACTTTCATAAACTTCATGCTTATATTTATGTATATGCTTTAAATATATGTTATAACGTTATTATATTGTAAAATGAACATATTATTAAAATGTACTATCTAAAATGTATTTGTTACATCAAATCACTAATAAAAACTGAGGAAAAAGTATTAAAAATTGTTAAGGAAATGTGATATATACTGGTGTGTGTTGCAAATACTGAGGGGTGTGTATTTGTGTGTCTACGTTTAATTAAGAAATGACAAAAATGTTTATGTTCACAGTACTGCTATGGTGATGGAAACAAATGAAATGTTATTGAGGCATTGTTGTTTCCACATCAAAACTTATATAAGATATCAGTACTGGTCATATTTATTAATGAAGATGATTAGCTTCATCCTTTATTTTATTTTATTTTATTTTATTTTATTTTTACTGAAGCATAATCAACATACAGTGTTTTATTAGTTTCAGGTGAACATCATCCTTTTAAATCTCCTTTGTTATCTGTTATATCCTCGACTAGATCAACATGTTAAAATGTGAACATGTATCTAGCTGCAAAACATTTTTTGTTATTACACAAATGTCCACAATGATTCAATACATGCTGAATCATATATTTAATCTTCTAATAGATAAAAGGAAATATCTTTACACAAATATCTCTATATATTTATTCTGTATGTATGACACTGCTTCAAGAAGTAGAGGTCAATTTAGCATACACAGTCCTGATTATCTGCTATTAGCATTTTCACTATGGCTTTATTTTTAACATTGCCATTTGTTGCCACTAGTAAAATATAACTGAGAGTAAAAACTTGAAACTTTGCAGGATTAAAGTGAAATTATTTTTTACTTGTATAAATTCTAATTTATATCATAGCTTCCCAACAGGTCACTATGCTTCTACCTTAGTTCTCCTACAGTGGGCTCATAATAAAGAAATCAGAGTGATCTTTTAAACACTTAAGTCAATTCATACTACTCACTGGGTTGAAACCCTACATATCTCTAATTATCGTCAGAGTAAAAACCAAATTTGTAAAAATGGCATCCATAGTTGTAAATAATATGACTTCCTATCACCTCTCTGACTTCCAAACACCAATGGTCCTCTAGTTTTCCATCACCACTCCCAGATCAGGACCCTTTCACTAACTGTTCACTGTGCCTGAAATAGTCTTTCACAAGCAAGACAGCCAAAAAACTAACTCCCTCATCTTTCTCATATTTTTGCATATAAGCCATTCTATCAAAGAGACTTATCTCAACTGCTTATTTAAATCTGTAGCCTGGCCCCAGAACTCTATTAGCTTTAACTTTCTATACTTTTTCATTCTTTTTTTTCCATAGTACTTACTTCCTCCATTTTAGAATTAATCAGGACCCTAAACACAAAAAACATGTCATATTATTGGATTATATTATTGGAGAGGGATTTCATGCAAGTACTATTTACAAAGGTATTTGAGATGAGTAGAACTATAAGGTATGGCACAGAACTACATTGTTGCAATCAATAATAGTTCCAGAAGTACAGGATAAGAGAATAGTTATAAAAAATGGAAAGAACAGAAAGAAGTAGTAGAAGTAGTGTTGATAGATGTAGTGACCATTGGTCAAGGGACACAGCCCACACTAAAGAGCTTGATCTGGAGGGAAGATCTGAAGGAATGAACACCCTTATCTATTTCCCATTTTTCCCTACTTTCTTCAGGAGCTGCCCACCGGTTGAACTGAATCAGAAGCTCACAAGGCTGAAGGGGACAGTGGAATCAGTTCATAAATGTCTGCCACCAAGTAACTAATACATGTAAAAATCAATGTATCGTGTCATTGTATTACACTGACTATTAGGTATCTATCTTCCCTTACCAGTATATAAGCAACACGATGGCTCAGATCACTGATATATTTCAAGCACTGAGATAAGCAGCACCAAGCCCATAATAATCACTCAGTAGTCGCTGAATGCTGAATAAATTAATATATATCTAAAAGCTATAATTATAGTAATAATGACATGAGAGTACCTCTACCACTTATTTATTTTTCCCGAGCAAGATATTTAATGGACATGCAATGTCTTCTTCTATAAAGAAAAAGATTAAATAAATACAATCTATTATCTATACTACAAATACATACTTACATGTAAATATATAAATACATTATATATATCATAATGTAAAGAAAGTACTTACCTTGAGACCTGTTACATAGTAACAATGATAATACATGACATACAGTGCAAGATTCTCTTTATGTATTCTCTATTCAATCCTCAAAACAATCCAAAGGGATGATGCTTAGTACTGCCATCACTTTCAGATTAAAATACATAGATAATGCTGTATTACTTGCATAAGGTCACATTTAAGCAATACAAACTATGTTACTTATGCAACATATATTACCCACTTTAAAATTTTCATCTGTATTTCTATCTTAAATTTTAATTCTTGTAAATATCCCAAAGGCTTTCACCACACAGCAACTAAAACCATGAATATGAGCTGGCAATTTTGTCATATTTAAATGGTAAGTGTAAACTTGGTATGTTAATTTTTTTTTAAATTTTTTTTTTTTTAATGTTTATTTATTTTTGAGACAGACAGAGACAGAGCATGAACGGGGGAGGGTCACAGAGAGAAGGAGACACAGAATCTGAAACAGGCTCCAGGCTCTGAGCTGTCAGCACAGAGCCTGACGCGGGGCTTGAACCCATGAACCGTGAGACCATGACCTGAGCCGAAGCCGGACGCTTAACCGACTGAGCCACCCAGGCGCCCCGGTATGTTAATTTTAATCTTGATTTTGTTTTTAAAGTCTAACTAGTTTGACATAATAAAACAAATGAAATGGGTTGACACTGCTCCACACGACATAGATGGAGAATTCTTGTGGCAGTTTCACAAGGTAAATACTCTCTGGTCTTAAGTATTATCCTACTTTCATGACTTCTTTTTCCTGATACACTCACCTCATTTTAGGCATAGCATCTAAAATGATGACAAGCATTAATATGTAACCCAGTGGGTCATAAAAGCTTTTCAGTATTCAAACAATCCTTATTTCCAAGCATGTTTACTTAGGACTCTATATAATCATTATCTGCTCATACTTCAGTATTAATTTCTTAAAAGCTGAAAGTAAGATAGAAGATTTAGCAATGAATATGACTCTTAAGAAAGGAGCATGCTTTTAAAGTGTAATTAAATAGTATCACTCAGGGGCACTTGGGTGGCTCAGTTGGTTAAGCATCCGACTTCAGCTCAGGTTATGATCTCACAGTCTGTGAGTTCGAGCCCTGAGTCAGGCTCTGTGCTGACAACTCGGAACCTGGAGCCTGCTTCAGATTCTGCGTCTCCCTCTCTCTGGCCCTCCCTGTTCTCTGTCTCAAAAATAAAGTAAACATTAAAAAATTATTTAAAAAAATAGTGACACTCAGGCAAAAATCATTTCCTTCAAAACTTGCCTAACCATATGCACATCACACAATCAGTAAGGGGAGGCAGTTAATAGTTATAAAAAGAGAAACCAGTGGATTCATTTATTTTAGAAATGCAAAATGTAGAAATGATCATTTTGCAGTCATATGCTAACCTAGAGTATTGCAATCAACATTTAGGAAAACTCATTGATTTACAAAATTGAACAGTGGACATCCTAAATGGGACAGCTGAGACTCCCAAATTACACTGTAACATAGTCTCTGAAGCATGAATGCAAGTTAAATATAAAAAGAATGTGCTGTGCTCACAAGCCATTTTTATTTGCAACAAGTAATTTTAATGACCTTGGTCTCACTGCTGTCTTTGATGTTCAACTATCCTACAAATAACTCTCTTGGGAAATAAGATATCTGAGCACTGGAAAAAATATCCCCTCCCTCAGCAACAACTGCTTGTGTGATTACTGATTTGAAACAGATTCCAGTTTAACACATTACCTAGGGCTATGTGGTTTACTTGTATCAGACACCTCTCCTCCAAAAAAAACCTATTTTTTTAAAAAAAATTTGGTCATGTGTTGAGCAATGTGTGTTTTAAAAAAATCCATATAAATCTAAGGTTGAATTTTGGTCACAAAATATTGACATATCAGAAGTAAAATATATTATTTTATAAATATATACTTTGTAAATAAATATTCAATAAGAATATAACATATTTGGCCGAGTTACTAGGAAATAAATTCCTTTCTGGTTTCCTTATCTTTAAACAAACAGATATTCCTTTAGTCATTTAGGAGCTTACCTTTTATTTTTTTTTTCCAATTTTTTATTTAAATTCCAATTAGTTAGCATATAGTTAATATTAGTTTCAGGAGTAGAGCAGCTTACATTTTAAAACTGGGAAGTGAATATAAAGTTTTATTAATTCTGGATGAATTAGTATTTTGCTACTCTAAGTGTAATCCATGAGCCAAGCAACATTGGTATCAAGTTGTAGCTTGTAGGAAATGCAGTCTTAAGTACTTCCCCAGAGCTAATGAATCACACTCTGCATTTTAGCAAAATTTTTAGGTAATTTATGAGGTCACTGACATTTTAGAAGCACTCCTTTAGTAGCCAAATTAGAATTGAAGATTACTGCTAATATTTTTTGTGATTGGTGAGGCTCAAGTGTCTTAAAAAACAAACACACAACCACTCCTCTACAAAGAACAAAAATGAAACAAAGCAAGCAAACAAAAGGCAATCTTGCAACTTTGGACCTGTATTCTTGGCTGGAACTGAACAATATCAGCTTCTTTTGACAGACTGACTGCTAAATTATCTTTCCTGCCTTGTTTTGTTACCTGCATTTGAGTTTGAGACCCCTGACTTATGGGAAAACAGTTAATTTTGTGATTCTACTTTACGCCAAAATTTTAGAATTCTCTTTAAGTCACAATGTGATTGATACAGCTCTGATTTTAGCCTGGCCAGATATATTTTGCATATCCTCCTAACTAGTTAGGGAGGAATCAGAGTCAGGGGTTTCTGACCACCGTCATGCAGAACCAAATTAGGCATCCTGTGAATGTTAGAAGCTCAGTTAGATATTTATGTTGGATTAGAGAACATGCAACCAATACCAATGAAAGCTTGAAGAATTCTCAAGTTTATTACACACAGCCTAGTATCTTCCTTGGCACCAGCATGCCAGGGTAGGGAATATAGAAAAAGTAACCTACAGTTGCAGCATAAGATAATAGATAAAACATATTTTTATTGATCCTGGGATATCATAATTGCACTAAACTCCTGAGTTGACTCTTGTAGGCTCCTTGTTGGCTCTTGTAGCAATTAATTGCTCAGTCACAGATCTGAATGTTTCCTCTGTTAGGCTTAGGTCTGGGATGTGCTAATGCCCTGAAACTCAAGTCTTGACTTCTAATTCTTCTTGAAATTCAAATTTAACTATTAAACTCTACATTTTCTCAATTAAAAAAAAACCACATTTGTACTGAAGGATGACTGAAATACAAAAACGCTGTTCATATTTAATATATACAACTTGACGAGTTTGGAGATAAGTATCTCAGGAATACTTTACCACAATCACCACAATCTATGCCACAAACATTTTCATCACTTCCAAAAGTTCCCTTCTGCACTCTTTATTATTATTATTGATAAAAAATACTTAAAATTAAATCTATCCACTTAGCAAAAATTTTAAGTATACAATATGATTAACTACAGGTACTATCCTGCACACTAGATCTCTAGGACTAATTCGCATTATATAATTTGTACACTTAAACTAATTCCCCTCTTCTCAGCCCCTGACAATCACTACTATACTCTGCTTCTATGAGTGACTACTTTATATGAACAAAATATGACATATACATATAATAGATTATGAGTCAGCCTTTAAAGAGAAGAAAAGATTTCCATTTATAGCAACATGGATGAATCTAGGAGATAGCTTATTGTGAAATAAGCCAGACATGGAAGGACAAATACTACATGATACTTTTCACGTAAGAAAGCTACGATACTTTTTCCATTTCTGATATAATGAACAACCAGTAAGTTGATTCTATCCCACTTAAGGACAATGCTCCTCCCACTCTTCCTTATATGCATAACTCTGATGAGTACATGTTTCATTATTCAGCATATGTTTCTTTATTGGTAATGATTTAACAAAATGTAAAGCTTTACACTTTAAATGTAGCTTAAAGAAACATTTAAAGAAAATCTAAATGCAAATAGCCAGTTATATTCCCATATTTTTTCACATTTAATCATTAATCATAAGTTGCCACCAAGATATGGACTGTTTTATTAAAATTGTGTTCTCTGAGTTGCCTTTTTTATTGCATATTTGTAGTGTGCACATTTTCAAGATAAGTTCACATAACCACTTAGTTAAAAATAAGTACACTGTAACAGTGTATACAATATTCTATTTCTCACTTCTTCTCCTCTGGTACCTAGTCATCTCAGCTTCCTCCTCAGAGTTACAAACTACGTAACTGATTATATATCCTTCTAGAGAAAGTACACACCCAACACACGCGCGCACACACACACACACACACACACACACCATTTTTAAACAGAGGTTGTATACCTTGCTCTGTGTGCATGTGCATGTGATTAACTCAGGAGTCTATTACTTTTAGTGATGAATATTAGTATATTGTTTTTGATGTACCTTAAGGGGCAATAAAATATAATAAAAGGAAGCAGGAAATCAGGAACCAGATTGTATGAGTTTTCTTGCCACTTTCACTATTTCTTTTTTTTATTTTTTTTTAACATTTATTTTATTTTTGAGACATAGAGAGACAGAGCATGAACGGGGGAGGGTCAAAGAGAGAGGGAGACACAGAATCCGAAACAGGCTCCAGGCTCTGAGCTGTCAGCACAGAGCCCGACACGGGGCTCGAACTCACTGACCGCGAGATCATGACCTGAGCCGAGGTCGGACGCTCAACCGACTGAGCCACCCAGGTTCACTATTTCTTAGCTTAGTTCTTGAGCAAGCTATTTAATCTCTAGGTGACTTGGTTTTCTACTCTGTAATTTTTTGGGATACTGCTAAGTTCAGTCAGAATAGTTGTTGTGAAAATAAGTGAAATAATATTAAGCTTAGGTCAACATAAGCATCTATAAATTGCTAAAAATATTTTTTATATTTAATTAGTTCCCATTCATGCACAAATACACACACACACACACACATATCCAGAAATTGTAAGTCTTACCCAGTACTGTATACATTTTCCTTATAAAGTTAACAGTTCTAAATACTGCTCAATTTTTTTTGTCAATTAATGGGCTAAATATATTCTAATATGCTTTGGTTATCTTCAGATTGAATATGCCCAATCCATTTTAATTATTTATGCTGTATTATCTGTCATAACAAAAAAAGGAATTTACTCTTTTAGCATGCATTTTAAATATGCTGTCACTGCTTATAATTATTTCTGATTTTATGGTATTTTCCCCATGAAATGTTTGTTTTTGAGTGTGTATGTGTTATACACATGTTTTCTTTTCTTCATTTCAATTACAGACTATGGGGCTTGGTTAAAAAAGACTTTTTTCTTCTATTTAAAAGTATTATTCATCTGGAATTTATTTTATGATAAAAAATTTTATGACTTTAATTTTTTACCAGTGGTTTTCTATAGGTCTCAAATACTAACTTAACAATCCATTTACTATTAATTGGCCAGAAATACACCTTTGTTATACACAAATATTTCATTTGTAGAGGCACATTATACAATACATACATCTATATGCTCATTTCTATTAATTGATCTAGCGAATAATATACTGATTTTAAGAATTTTAAATGCCATTTAGCATTTTAAATGATTGTGCTTTATAAATATTTTCACATATCTGGTAGGACTAATCCATTGCCTTCAATTGTTTATATGCATATTTGCCATTTTTGAAATGATTATTACCTTATAAAAATCACTGACCTTGTTCTTTCTAGATACAATTCTAAATAAAAGTGTTGCTTTTAAATGGATTCATACAAAGTCTGGAGGATAATATTGCTAAATTTATACTGTTTATATTCTAGCTTCCCACAAATCTTGTTTCACTACATATAGGATTCATGGGAACTGAATATTCTTTACATTAACTTGCAAGTAGAACACTTATTTCCAGTGTTATTCTAGGTGGAAGAAAGAACATACTTTGGAGTGGAACACAGCTTCATTAGAGTTGTCACCATGGATTTTTAACAACACTACTATGTGCAACATAATGTCTAGTATAAATATATGACATATAGGGTCACCTGGGTGGCTCAGTCAGTTAAGCATGAGACTCTTTATTTTGGCTCTGGTCATGATCTCACAGTTCATGAAATGGAGCATCACAAGGGGCTCTGCACTGACAGTGCAGGGCCTGCTTGGGATTCTCTCTCTCCCTCAATCTCTGCCTCTCGTCCACTTGCACTCTCTCTCAAAATAAACATTTTAAAAAAAGATATGACACATATTTATAATTCAAAAAGGAATGATATATCCATAAGAGATGCTCATCTACCAATTCTAGAGAAGTTAGAATGAAGAAAATTTACTTCTGACTAAGCCTTGAAGAGTATTAAGCCTGTTGGAGACAGAAGGGCTCATTTGCTTAGTAAAGAATCCTGAATCAGGCCACAGAAGCAGGATATTATATCAGTAATGCATGTACTCCAGTTTGATTATTAGACAGAGAAAATTATGGAAGGCAAGTCTATAAGGATAGGTTAAGGTCAGACTGTGAAGAGCTCTGTTCCCTGAGCTGAGGAGATATGGTTTAGTTATTTGTAATACTTGTATGCTCCCTCTCGTTCTTGAAAGTCAGGAAATGAATTGATGATATCTTCTTGTCATTAGAATTCAATGCACTCAACCAGCTACCAATCCCTTTCACAAACCACTTTGTTCAGAACTAAAAAAGACACAGGATGTACAACTTATGTGCTCTCAGAACTGCATGGCCTTTTGCTGTTTCTAAATTCAAGTTTGTTCATATTCACAACTTTCATTGTAACAAGTTAAATTCATTTGTATTTATTTTTATTGCCAAAATAGAACTGGTTCTAGACAAAGGGAGTCAGGCTACTTTACCACAAGGACTCTGAAATTACTATATTCCTACTCCTCATTTTAATTTGACTAGATAAAATTGCATTTACTCATTTAATAACATTGGTCACTTACTTTAAAATATTGTGTTCTACCTCTTGCACTGTTGGTGGGAATGCAAACTGGTGCAGTTGCTTTGGAAAACAGTGTGGAGGTTCCTCAAAAAATTAAAAATAGACCTACCCTATGACCCAGCAGTAGCACTGCTAGGAATTTACCCAAGGGATACACGAGTACTGATGCATAGGGGCACTTGTACACCAATGTTTATAGCCAAACTATGGACAAATAGCCAAATTATGGAAAGAGCCTAAATTTCCATCAACTGATGAATGGATACAGAAATTGTGGTTTATATACACAATGGAGTACTATGTGGCAATGAGAAAGAATGAAATATGGCCCTTCGTAGCAACGTGGATGGAACTGGAGAGTGTGATGTTAAGTGGAATAAGCCATACAGAGAAAGACAGATACCATATGTTTTCACTCTTAGGTGGATCCTGAGAAACTTAACAGAAACCCATGGGGGAGGGGAAGGCAAAAAAAAAAGAGGTTAGAGTGGGAGAGAGCCAAAGCATAACAGACTCCTAAAAACTGAGAACAAACTGAGGGTTGATGGGGGGTGGGAGGGAGGGGAGGGTAGGTGATGGGTATTGAAGAAGGCATTTTTTGGGATGAGCACTGGGTGTTGTATGGAAACGAATTTGACAATAAATTTCATTAAAAAAAAGAAAAATAAAAAAATAAATAAAAATAAAATAAAATATTGTGTTCTAAATGCTCAGGATTAGAATCAATAAATAGACAACCATTAGTATTAAGAAGAAACAACAGTTACAGTATGAGATAATTTATGCTATGATAGCATAGAAAACATGCATACTGTTCAAAGACCGGTCTCATTGGGTATCTTGTGTTTCTTCAAGTCATGTAAGCAAGGCACTAACCACTGTTCTTTTCCAGACTTTCTGTCTTTCAAGAATTTGTACAGTGAATACCCATGCGACTGAATAGACCGTTTCCTCTGGAGTGGAAGAATTATTTATTCTCCAGTATAATGAAGACAATGGCTCCCTCTGGGGCAAATGTCAGGCAGGTTTGTTTACAGGCCATCACAAAAGATTTGGAATCTTTAGTTTGAGGTTCCTCAACTATGATGCAAACCAACTGCATGCACAGTACTGACCTTGGCCATTCTGGACTCCTCATCACCACCCTCTAGCCCAAGGACTTGGGGTCCAATGGAACTGGTACAGTAATATTCTAAATTTATTCTAATTACTATACAATGAGTAATAAAGTCCTTTATCTCTGATCCAGTTGTCTTGTGTCTTCTGTTCTCACTTATGAGATTGCTGGCTAGTACGAAGCATAAAATCTCAGACTCTTTACAATTTGCAACGTACATAATATAATCCTGGTCTTTATTTAAAGTCAATATGTGAATATCATCCTAGCTTTAAGTTATTCCATATAGACAATCTGGGACTCTATTTAGGAAACGGAGTTTTGCTCATCTTCAAAGACTGATTGCAGAGAACAATGAGCTGTTACTAAGAACTGAATATCTTGTTGGTATATGTAAAATAAGTGATAAATTGTAGACAAAGTTTCAATTATGCAAGATAAATAAGTTATATAGAACTGTCGTGCAACATAGTGCCTATAGTTGATAATACTGTATCATCCATTTAGAAAGTAGTTAAGAGGGTAGAACTCATATTAAGTATTCTTACCACGATAAAAAGGCCTTTTAATGGCTAAATAAGAATACATTCCATAACCAGGTAATATTACAGTAAAATGTGTTCGGATTAAGGCAGTCACCTTGTTAATGAGGAAAAATCAGGTCATAGATTCCATTTGCAAGAGATTTTACCTTCAGAGAAATACTTTGCATGTGTTATTTTAAAAGAAAAGATAAAAAACAGTTTAGATAAGCGAGATCAAGTTAATTATCACTAAAGAAAGTCATCGTCTTTGGCTGAAAGTTAAGAGCAGCATTAGGCTGAAAAAAAGAAAAATCCCCAGATACAGAAGAAGGTGTTTTGAATGGAATTTATTCATGTAATTGTTTGTAATGTGCTTAATTAACAGAAAGCTTATGAAAATCTCATTAGTAATTCTTATTTCAAGGAACACAATGTTATAAATACATCTCATTATAAAAGCTCATAATTGTTATACGTATAGAATATAATGTACCCTGTAATGTACATGTCTACATGTGACATGTATCCTGTTACCATGAAGTTTTCCATGACTTACATGATATTTGGAAAGCATTAGAATATTTAATAGGTATATTTTTTCCCTCTTGGATACCATTTGATATTTAGAGCATATGTCATGAGACTGAATAAGCAAGGATATATACTAGAAGAGGTTTTTCTATAATTTGTAAATCCATTGTGTAAAGTAGGACTGTATAACACAGAGACTTAGTTACTGATAACGAAGCTAGAACTTGTACATCAAGTATTCACTCTTCATATATGAAGTTTAGTATTATAATTGATCAAACAGTAAGACTCAGCTAAACTGAGCTGCTAATTTGTTTCATGAAAACTAATACAATTATATTTGGGAAGAGATTGTGTTGATCTGATTTTAGGTTTGGGATTAAATTACAAGAAGAATAAAACATAGAAGAGACTACAAATTTTTGAGAATTTAACTATACCATTATATTTATGAAAACAAAATAGATAACCCAAAAGTGCATAAGAAGCTATCATCAGAAATACATGCTATATATCATTCCTTTTACCTCACAATATATTTTGTCTTTTTAAACATATGTACTTGGTATTGGAACAAGACAGTCCATTGTTCACATTTGGCCATTTCTCTGCCCATGGTTTTATACCCTAAACTGTAACAAAATGTATTTTGAATTTAATAACTCCATAAAAATCCAACAGAAAAAAAAGACTAATATCAACACACTGGTAATTTCAAAGAACATCTTGAGATCAAATGGAATTTAGTATAAGAAAAAATTTAAATAACTGGAGAAAATTTCTTTCCAATATATACTCAGAAAAAAGATGCTATTCAGGTAGGTAAAACAGCAGGAGTTCTAACTCAGTGCCAACAGACTAAAAACGCAGTTAGGGAACTTACTGTATTCATTACTGTAAATAATTGAAGAAAAATATTCATGGGAGCTGAAGTTTTGGTCAAATCTCTTTCTCCAGCTTGAATTGAGACATAGGCAGTCCAAATGTATATATTTAAAGCACATTAGTGAATGTTACCATAAGTGTGTTAGGCAGGTAAGGATTCCAAGTATTACTGATTCACACTGAAGAAAGGAAAGAGGACCCTCTTCCATATCGTATGTACATATGTAATCCTATATTTTTCTTCTATCATTTTACTGTACATTTGATCTGATTTCCTGTAGTCTGGGAAATTAAATTTTCTAATTAGTAATTGATATTTTTCCTGTTACCTACCATTAATATTATTTGATTACATTAGGTATGAGAGTAAAATAAAATCTGTATGGTCATTTCATTGTTTTGATTGAAATCCTTCAATGACTATTACAATTTGTTTAATAGGTTTGAAACAGGTAGCTTTATAGCTAGATTCAAAACATTTACAAATATAAAACCAGGCCCTAAGGAATTTTATGTTATGAAAACACTACAAACAATGAAAATTTATAATTTGTGGCTTGATTCAGAAAGATGAAATATTACACAAAAACATGCATGTATTCAAGGAAGGCACTTTCATTACATTCTTCTAGAGAAATGTGATTATTTTCATGGTATGTAAATCCTCTACACACTCCCCTCACATTATTCTTTCTCTTGAATCATAATTTCAGTTATGATATGGCTGCAATTCTTTTGAGAACTTCAGGAGTTGTACCTCTTTGACTAAGATGGAAAAAAAAAGAAACCAATGACACAGATATTTATTAATTCATCAAAATATCATTTTATGGTGAAATTTAACCTATCTTGTACATTATATTGTTACTATTTTTTATTATTTGGAAAACTAGAGCATTTAATAATAATCCAAGAAGATGAGTATTTAACTGATCTATGCCTTTATTTACTTACCCATTCCATTACTTATAAACTTTATATACCCTGAAGATTTATCTATCGACACACACACACACACACACCCCAGGGCTAAATTATATATAAATTATATATACCAGGGTTGTAATATATATTATGGCAATCTTATTTTAACAGATTATAACCCTCATCTTTCCTCAATGAAAGATACATTGAAGAAATCATGCATATATTTATTTTACTTCATAAAATAGATTTTCATATGCATTGTTGTGCTGAGATAAAAACTTTACTTAAAAGGTACAGACCTACCATACAGATAGCTGAAAATAATTACCAACTATAAATTACATGAGGAAGAATTGATTTGGGAAGCAGTTTACAAATCTATTCATCTGAAGAGTTACATATTCAACATGTATGTTATCATGCACTCTCTCTGCTTTGTACTCTAAAAGAAATAAATTGATCCTTTATAATCATTGCAAAATGAGCCTCGCATTCTCTGGTTATATTCTTTCTTGACTCTTATTTGCTGCTGTCAATAGAGATTCACAAGCTGTCTTATGCCTAATGTTTGTATGTTACATCTTTTTTCATCTTTTTACTTTCAACGGCTCTGTATCCTGATATATTTAAATCTTGTTTTTTTTTAATTCAATGTAAAAATCATCTAAAAATGTTGCCTTATATAATTGGAAAATTGCATCCATTATAATTTAATGTTTTCCATTTTTTCCTATTTTTAATGTTTTATTTCCTATCTTTCCCCTCTGCTCATGATTTCTTTTTGAAAATTTTTTAAATATTTATTTCTGAGAGAGAGTGTTAGAGAGAGCACATGCGTGCTTGGGAGAGGGAGGGGCAGAGTGCAATGTGGGGCTTGAACTCAGGGACTGCAGATCATGACCTGAGCTAAAGTCAGACACTTAAAGGACTGAGCCACTCAGGCACCTCCCCACTCTGTTTTTTGTTTGTTTATATTTGTTTATTTAGTTCATAATGGTTACTCTAAGGATTACAGCACAAATCCTTAAATTAGCACAATATGTACTGAATATTATGTCACATCACATGTAATGTGACAACCTTACATGACAGCTAATTCTATCCATTCCCAATATTCTTTGTGCTAATTTGTCATATACTTATTTTTATAATTATATATTCCCAAATACATATTTGCCATTTTCCTTAACAGTACACTGAATTTAAATAATGTATTGTTTTTAATTAACAGTAAATTGACATCAAAGAATATTTTTAAAAATAGTCTTTATTCATATAAACTGTTTACCACAAGGTCAAAAAAAGTCTACCTGATGGTGTGTAATGAAGTTAAATATATAATAAATTATTTAGAAATCCATTAAAAAAATTTTTTTTTAGTGTTTATTCTTGAGACAGAGACAGAGCGTGAACAGGGGAGGGGCAGAGAGAGAGGGAGATACAGAATCTGAAACAGGCTCCAGGCTCTGAGCTGTCAGCACAGAGCCTGACATGGGGCTCAAACTCACAAACCTGAGCTGATCATGACCTGAGCTGAAGTCAGACACTTAACCGACTGAGCCACCCAGGCGCCCCAGATATCCATTTTTTAATACAAGCAGTTCTCAAAGACCACTATTACCAATATATTCCCCATTTATTCACAAGAATTAACCTGCACTAAAATGTTACCTAGTTCCAGGTCACCTGAGTGGCTCAGTCGGTTAAGTGCGGGGCTCTTGATTTTGGCCCAGGTCACGATCTCCCAGTTCACGAGTTCTAGCCCCACATAGGGCTCCATAGTGATGGTGTGGAGCCTGCTTGGGATTCTCTTTCTCTCTCCCTCTCTCTCTCTGCCCCTCCCCCACTCTCTTTCTAAAAATAAATAAAATTTAAAAGAAAATTTTACCTAGTTCCTGCAAAGATAATTGCAAGCACTATGTCCAGAATTATTTCTTGCTAGGATTTGGGCTTTATCTAGCTTACCAATTGTGGCCAAAAATAGACTACCATGTACTTTCTGAAAAAAATATTTATTTTCCCATCACAATACCTTTGATCCACATTCCCTATTAATTAGCACCCCTCTTCTCTCTTCCCTGTATTTGTACATTTTCCCTTCTAAACTAATGTGTATCTACTATATGCCTAATGATTCCCATTACCCATTAGAGTAAATTTTCTCATTCAGGTGGGCTCCATTTTTATTACTTGAAGTAAAATTCAAGAAAATCTCTAAAGAGGTTGTGCTATCAAGATCCCTTCAGAAAATTCCTTAATAAATGGTTTGAAAAGGTTGAAGTAGGTTTCATTTCTCTGAGCTTTTATTTCAGAGACAGGAAATATTCTCTTATGACTCAGTTTTTTGTTCAGATTTATCTAAAGATATTCATTGATCATGATGGTCAATTTTGTTCTTTTAGTTGTTTATTTTCAAATTTTCCTAAATGCTGCATTTTGGCTTATACAGACCTCTGAACCTGATCTTATACAGTAGGAAATCATCAAATGTATTATTATCTATTAAAAGTACTTTTTATTAAAAAAAAATTTTAACGTTTATTCATTTTTGAGAGAGACAGAGCGTGAATGGGGGGAAGGCAGAGAGAGAGGGAGACAGAATCTGAAGCAGGATCCAGGCTCTGAGCTGTCAGCACAGAGCCCAATGTGGGGTTCGAACTAATGAACCGTGAGATCATGACCTGAGATGAAGTCAGATGCTTAACTAAATGAGCTACCCAGGTGCCCCAAAAGTATTTTATATATATATGTGCTTTGAATATATAAAGATAAATTAAATGTTTATTACCACTTGGTATTATATGCAGGATAGCTTAATAATTCAATTTTATAGAAATTTATCAATATAAAACATATATGATACAGAAAAACATCTGAGAAGACCTTTTTACTTGTGACAGGATTTTTATTGTTTGTGTGTGTGTGTGTGTGTGTGTGTGTGAGAGAGAGAGAGAGAGAGAGAGAAAGAGAGACAAGATTTTTTAAAAAGTTTAATCAGTATAAGAATAGGATTTACTGTTCAAATATGCTAACATTTAAACAATATAAAAAGACCTACTAAGTGTTCTAATTACTAATACACTTATAGATAATATAAATTTTAAGCATCAAGTGCCAGTGTTCATGAACAATTTGGTAGTATGGATATGAACAGGGTGGTGGCAGATAGAGATCAATTTACAGAACACAACTTAATAATTCTGAGCAAAGTGACTGAGCAAAAACTGACCTAAGAGAATGGAAGGATAGGCAAGGACCTCCGTTTATATGAACTGCCAAAACATCAAAACATACACTAAATATATATACAACCCAAGATGAACTTAGACGCTGAAGGTAGGAAGATTAAGAACATCCACTGGCTCAAGAAGTTTAGAGTCTAGGGGGAAAATGAACACAAGTAAAAGAATAATCACAATTCCTGAAGAGTGATGGCAGGCTTGGTTTTTGCCATCTCCTAAGCAAACAGTTAAAGGTCAGTTAAAGATTTGTCAATGATATAATTGGCATTATAAAATTGAGCCTTGGTCTTTGCCATCAGTGGCTCTTGTCCTGTGTTGTTTGAATCCTTTTCTCCTCAGTCAATTTCTGCAAGACCCCCTTCCTCTTTTTCAAGTCTTGGGCAAATTCCATGTCCTCAGGAATGCCTTTTCTTGCCTACATAAAATTACAGCTCATAAACTAACCTTCAGATTTCTCTCTCCTCATCTCCTACTTTACTTTTCTCCAATGCAACTATAACCATAAGCCTTAGTAGATATTTGGCTTATTTTTTTTATCATCTGTCTCCACTTGTTAGTTCCATAAATACAGGGACATTTCTTTTCATTTTTTTTTCTGCAACCCTTGGAAAAGTAGCTGTTACAGAATAGGTGCTCAATAAAATATTTACTGCTGTTTAATGAATATGCATGATTAGTAATTTAGAATAGTTAATTCTACAGTTTGAATTCTAAGATGTAATACATGGTCTTGACAGGATGATAAGTATTTTGATTGTCTTTACAGCCTGAAATTATCTGAATACTACCTCTTTTTCTTTCATTTTATCTTTTGTGAAATCATTGGACAGGATTTTAAAAAATAAGCATAAAAGACTTAATTTGTTGCTTTTAGTTTTCAGAATAGCCAATTTCTCTTATAGCACAGTCAGTCCCATTAATTTGGGGGAAATAAGTTCAGCCCTTTTAGAATGCTTTGTGGAAACTGACAGGGCCTGTCTTATAATTCAAAGTATTGTAAAGCCTGAAAAACACACCAACCATAAAAATTCAGTCACACTGAATATATACAAAGTTTAGAAGACATTAGAGAAAATATACAAATGTTCTCTAGTGACGAAATAAGCTCTTAGATAATCCAACAGTCACACAGAATAATGATCAATCTTACATAGACTCTTGCAACCTCAGGTAAATGGTCAGGCTCTCCCATCTCATTCTCTTTGATATAATAACTATTAAAGAAAAAATCTTTTCAAAAATGATTCACTGCCAGGAGCAGATCTAAGATCTATATCTCATTTTGCATTCAAAATTTCAGTATTCTTGTTAGGAATAAAAAAATTGGCTTCAGAACTGACAAAAACTTGACTCATTCCAGAAAGTAACGGTACTATTAAAGTCTTCTCCCAAACCCAAAGAGCACATTAATGTTAATGAGGTTTCATTAGGCCTACTGTAGAGCATCCCATCAAACTTGACTAGTGACTATCTTCCTGCAATTTAGAGAATCTCTTCAGGCGCCACATCTCAAGTGAGCTTGCTTTTTACCTTCTCTTTCTCACCTGCTTGCTTTTTTTTTTTTTTTTGCTGCCTTGATATTTTATGTGTGCTTTTCATCTATTGCATAACTGCTTAGTCCATTAATATCAGTGTTTGGATTAAACTATGTGTTTGATTACTGATCTCAGATTTGTTCCTGAAAACCTTCTTTGAGGTGTTTGATATAATTTTCCACGTTTATTGAGATATAATTGAAATATAAGTTTAAGGTGTACAATATGCTAATATACTACCATAACTCAAATGATGACTACCATAATATTAGCCAACACCTCTACCACCTCACATAATTTCCTATGTGTGTGGTACAAACATGTAAGATCTACTCTCTTAGCAACTAGCAAGAATATAAAGTCATCATTTGGGGCGCCTGGGTGGCTCAGTCAGTTGGGCGTCCGACTTCGGCTCAGGTCATGATCTCGCGGTCCGTGAGTTCAAGCCCCGCTTCAGGCTCTGTGCTGACAGCTCAGAGCCTGGAGCCTGTTTCAAATTCTGTGTCTCCCTCTCTCTCTGACTTTCCCCCGTTCATGCTCTGTCTCTCTCTGCCTCAAAAATGAATAAACATTAAAAAAAATTTTTTTTTAAAGTCATCATGATGTACATTAGATCTCAAGAACTTATTCACCTTATCACTGGAAGTGTGTACACGTACCAACACTTCCCCATGTCCTCTACTACCTAGCCCCTGGTAACTACCATACTATTCTCTGTTTGTATTAATTTGACATTTTTAAAAAAAATTTTAATTTTTATTTGTGAGAGACAGTGTGAGCAGGGGAGGAGTAGAGAGAGAGGGAGACACAGAATCCAAAGCAGGCCCCAGGCTCTAAGCTGTCAGCACACAGCCTGACGTGGGGCTCAAAGTCACAAACCACAAGATCATGACTGATTTGACATGGGACGCTCAACCAACTGAGCCACCCAGGCACCCTAATTTGACATTTTTTAGATTCCACTACCATGCAGTATTGTCTTTATCTGTTTAATCACTTAGCATAACACCCTAAAAGTCCATCCATCCATGTTGTCACAAATGACAAGATTTCCTTCTTTCTCATGGAAGAATAATATTTCCTGCACAGATACCAGATAATATGGATAATAATAGATAAATAAGATTCTTTCTCCATTCATCCACTGATGAACTCAGGTTGTTTCCTTACTGTAAAGAATGCTGCAATGAATGAGGAGGTACTGATAGATCATTAAGATCTTGTTCTTATTTCCTTTGAATATATAACCTAGAAGTGAGATTGCTGGATTGGATGGTTTCTATTTTTGACTTTTTTGAGAAACATGTGTACTATTTTCCACAGTGGCTGTACACATTACACTCCACCAACAGTGCACAAGGTTTGCTTTTCCACATCCTTGTCAATACTTTTGTATCTTGTGATTCTGATAGCTATTCTAAAATTTTTTTTAATGTTTATTTATTTTTGAGAGAGACAGAGACAGAATACAAGTGGGTTAGGGGCAGAGAGAGAGGGAGGCACAGAATCCAAAGCAGGCTCCAGGATCTGAGCTGTCAGCACAGAGCCCAACGCGGGACTTGAACTCACGAACCGTAAGATCATGACCTGAGCCGAAGTCAGAGGCTCAACCAACTGAGCCACCCAGGTGCCCTACTGATGATAGCTATTCTAACAGGTGTGAAGTGATATCTCATTTTGATTTTGACTTGTACTCTCCTAATGATTAGTGATGTCAAATATCTATCTGTTGGCCATCTGGATGTCTCCTTTGGAGAAATGTTTATTCAGCTTCTCTGACCATCTTTTAATCAGTTTATTACTAGAGTTGTATTAGTTCTTTATATATTTTGGATACTAATCAATAACCAGATATATGATTCACAAATATTTAATAATATTCCTAAAGTTACCTTTTCATTCTGTCAACTGTTTCTTTTGCTGTGCAAAAGCTTTTTAGCATGATGTACTGTTTCCTACCCCACTTTATCAACTTCAGCTTTGAGAAATAACGACCATGTTTATGTTTTCACTTGTCCAAAATGGAATTCCAAATATTAGCTATGCATTCATTTCATTTTCCCTGTATTCTCTAAAGTACATTAAAGGCCTTAATTTCCAGACACAGTATATTTACCATAATCTTGTAAATAAATAAATCAGATATTCTAAGTATATCATTTCCTATTTAACTGACTTTGAAAACTTATGTTCATTTCTTATTCTAATTATTATCTAATATTCAGATGCATTCCTTTTATCTGTTATAAACTTATATTTAGAGAATATTTTTAAAGTTTATTTATTTTGAGGCAGGGGAGGGGCAGAAGCAGAGGGAGAAATAGAGAATCCCAAGCAGACTCCACACTGTCAGTGCAAAGCCCAATGTGGGGCTTCAACTCATGAGCCATGAGATTATGACCTGAGCCAAAGTCAGATGCCCAACTGACTGAGCCACCCAAGCACCCCAGGTTTAGAGAAATGTTTTAAGAACATATATTTAGTTTCAACCTGTCAATAGGCCTTTGAGACAACATAATCTCCATTTCATGAAAAAAATAATATCCCAGCTTTTTTACATAAAATACCTAGCAATTAACAGTATGTAGGGGTCACAAGTCTCTTTCGCAACAGTAATGCCACCTTTTTTATTGTTTGTTCTGTAATTTCTCCAGGATTGATTTCAAGGATTTGATTTTTCCATGAAGTAATTAAAGCAAAGAAATTATGTTTCTCTTTTAATTTCCAAGCAACGTCCTGATTTTTCATTCAGGTTCTTAATATAGTACAATAATCTCACTTTCATATTTTCTCAGGATTTTTAACTCAATGATTTATTCAAGAGAAATTCTTTTAACTAATTTAAAGCGGTGTGATATATTCTTTTTTTTAATGTTTATTTATTTTTGAGAGAGAGGCTGAGTGTGAGCAGGGGGATAGGTGCTCAGAGAGAGAGGGAGACACAGAATCCAAATCAGGCTCCAGGCTCTGATCTGTCAGCAAGAGCCCAATGTGGGGCTCAAACCCACAGAAGGACCATTAGATCAATGACCTGAGCTGAAGCCAGATGCCTAACCAACTGAGCCACCCAGGCACCCACAGTGTGATATATTCTTAAATCTTCACATCACATTTTGCCTTTGATTGTCTCTTACTAATGATAGCTTTATCCTTTGAAAACTGAAGTTTTCTTTTTCTTTTCAGAGAAAAGAGAACAACAAAAAATTATTATAATCGATTCCCCCTATGCTACATACCAAATATTGATAATAATTCTTTTTGGGATTCGCTTGGATTTTTAATCTTCTTCTTAATCTGTGCAAGCCAATAAAGTAAACATCTCTTACTTTGTGACTCTTAGAAGATTACACAAAATAATTACTATGGTCTAAAATCACAAGATTTATTTGTTCAGTTATTCTTTGGCTGCATAACAAATTACCAAATCTTACCAGCTTATGGCACCTTTTTTTGTTGTTAAATCTCACAGTTGTATAAATTACAAGTCAAAACAAACTCAAATCGATTCTCTGAAGACAGTGAATCAAGTCCAAAATCAAGGACTTGGTCGGGTGAGGCTCTTATAGAGGTTCTGGGAATGTTCTTCAAAGCTCATTTGCTGACACAGTCACTGTCAGCTGTGTCAGACTAAGGTGGTTTGACTCAGGTGCCCATCTCTTTGCTGGCTGACAGGGCTCATTCTTTGCTCCTAAAGGCCACTTACATTCATTCTCATGTGCCATCTTCCAGCCAGTGGTCTGTCAGTTGTCTGTCAAATCTTCCTCATGCTACATGTCTCTGATTTCCTCTTCTGCCACTAGCCAGAGAAATGGATGCCCAGTTTTTGAAGTAACAGTTTATCAAGATGTAATTTCACACATCATACAAGTGACGTATTTAAGCTACAAAATTAAATGATTTTTAATATATGCAGAGCTATGCAACCATCACCATGATAGATTTCAGAATATTGTAACACTCCAACACTGATTGGTAAACTTCCTCACTGAATCTTTGGATACATTTCTTTGGCTAAAAGAATTTCCCCCCCAAAAAAAAGAAAATTAAGGGATTCTTTAATGTTAAAATTACATTTCCTCCTTCACGTATTTTATTACGTACAACTAAAAGAAACCAATTGGCACTTTTGACATTCCGACTTAAATTTCCTTTGCATCTTCTACCATCTTAATAGATACATCTTTATTTCTAGGTTATAGCTAACAACGGTTGCTAAGTTTTCCAATACTATATAGTATGGATCACCTTTTATCCAATTTCTCATATATTTATTCAGCATCCTTTAAGCCTTCATCAAGAGTGTCTGTGAGACCTTTCCACTTTTAATAGTCTTTTAGAAATACTTCTAGATTCAACTTACAGCAATGTCACAATTTTTTTCTTTTTGTGAGAGCAATATCCTGCCTTCAGATACCAAATTATGTTCTGGTTATGTTGTACTGTGTGGAGATCCCTACAGTCCCTAAACTGCTATGATTTAAAACATTTTATCTACTTGCAAATCTCCAGACTAGGTATGGCTTAGTAGGAAAGTCTCTGATCTCATCTACATGATGTCAACTAAAGCAGCTCCACTGTGGATCAACTCCCAAGTTGGTCTACTCATATGGGTGACAAGATAGTGCCTGCTCTTGGCCAGGGGCTACATGAGATATCTTCGTGAAATGCTTCTGCTCTCCCTTTAAGGCTCTCCACAGCTCTTTTTGTACTTCTCATAGCATGGAAACTCAGTTCCAAAAGTACTTATTAAAAACAGAGAGAAAGTAGAAGTCTCTTTTAAGACCTGGGACAGAAACCTGTCACAGCATCACTTTTGCCATATTTTATTGGTCAAAGTCATCACATTACCACCCAGATTTCAAGGTAGAAGGTCACAGATTCACATCTTGATGGGAAAAATGTGAACTAATTTGTAGTTGTCCTTAATCTAACAGAGGATATAATCACATAAAATTTTCCAAACAGCAAAATTTTAGTCTTAATATAGCTCATTTTTAACATTTTTATTTTAAGTATTAGTTTTTATATAAATAAAACTAAACTAGTATTATTTTTAGTGAAATAAGACTACAGAAGTAAAAATGTATTTATTTTTGGCACATGTTCTAAGTAGTTTATGTGATACTAAGTACTTAATAAGTACTTAATAAGACATTCTTAAACAATATCTCTTATTATCTAATTTTTCAGAGCAATATTTAGAAGACGGATACATGGTTGGACATTGAAAATGACTCTTGTTGACTACAGCAAAATATTTGTACATATTCTTACATAAAGGGACAAGATTGATTCCCTATGACTTAATTTGTTGTTCTCAGTGGAGATGTGGGGATATTGCTCTAAGAGGTAAATTTTTATGTTGTTTTTAATTTCAATTTATTAATATTTTATTTCATTTTGTGTGAGCATATTGTTTCCTCAGGTCAGATATTAACTATATGCCAATTTCTTGATAGTTAGAAACCAATAAAGATTTAATAGGAGGAGCCTGAGGGAAAGTATGCATTTAAATCAGGTGGTGGTGTTTTAATATTCTAATAACTTTCATCTATGTGACAATAAAATTAAATTTCAAAAGTTTTAATGAAAGGAACACATGATTTATTCTGCTGGATGTTCATGAATCCCTTAAGTGCTTTTGTCATAAAATAAACTGCCTAATGTTGCCTTTCTCATAGTGTATTTCTGAAACACTGATTCTAGAGAATGTTCATAACAGAACATGATATGACTTGGAGAATTAACAAAAAGTTATGTTTTTAAAATTACGGGTATTCTCAAAGCTGTAAATCTTATAATTTTCATTCTATATTGCCCAACAAATGTATGACATACATTTAAAATAAATCTATTGAGGAAGCATTGCTGAGAATTGCTGAATCTAGTTACACTCTTAGGAAAACAATACTTTCTATTTAAATTTGAAAGAAATTTATTTTTTGGGTGCTGAATTTGCTTCTTTATAGACTTTGGATACTAACCCTTTACTGATATGTCATTTGCAAATATCTTCCTCCATTCTCTTGGTTGTCTTTTAGTTTTGTTGACTGTTTCCTTTGCAGTGCCAAAGCTTTTTATCTTGATGAGATTCAAAAAGTTCAGTTTTGCTTTTATTTCCCTTGCCTTTGGAGACTTGTCAAGGAAGAAGTTGCTGCAGCTGACGTCAAAGAGGTTGCCTGTTTTCTCCTCTACAGTTTTGATGGTTTCCTATCTCACATTTAGGTCTTTCATCCATTTTAAAGTTTATTTTTATATATGGTATAATAAAGTGGTCCAGTTTCATTCTTCTGCATGTTGCTGTCCAGTTCTCCCAGCACCATTTGCTAAAGAGACTGTCTTTTAGCATGGGATATTATTCCATGGGATACTCTTTTCTGCTTTGTCGAAGATTAGTTGGCCATACATTTGTGGGTCCAATACTGGCTTCTCTTTTCTACTCCATTGGTCAGTGCATCTGCTTTTGTGTGTCAATACCAAATTGTCTTGGTGATTACAGCTTTGTAGTAAAACTCAACACCCAAAAATCAAACAATCCGGTGAAGAAATGGGAAGAAGATATGAATAGACACTTCCAAAGAAGACATCCAGATGGCTAACAGATACATGAGAAGATGCTCAACATCTCTCATCATCAGGGAAATACAAATCAAAACTACACTGAGATACCACCTCACACCAATCAGAATGGCTAAAATGAACAATTCAGGAAACAACAGATGTCAGTGTGGATGTGGAGAAAGGGGAACCCTCTTGCACTGTTGGTGAGAATGCAAATTGTTGCAGCTACTCTGGAAAACAGTGTGAAGGTTCCTCAAAAAATTAAATATAGAACTACCCTAGGACCCAGCAACAGCACTACTAGAAATTTATCCAAAGGATACAGGAGTGCAGATTCATAGGGGCACTTGTACCCCAATGTTTACAGCAGCACTTTCAACATAGCCAAATTATGGAAAGAGCCCAAATGTCCATCAGCTGATGAATGGATAAAGAAGATGTGGTTTATATATATAATGGAATATTACATGGCAATGAGAAAGAATGAAATCCTGCCATTTGCAACAACATGAATGGAATTGGAGCATATTATGCTAAGTGAAATAAGTTAGAGAAAGACAGATATCATATGCTTTAACTCATATGTGGAACTGAGGAACTTAACAGAAGACCATGGGGGAATGTAAGGGGAAAAAATAAGTTTCAAACAGAGAGGGAGGCAAATCCATAAGGGACTCTTAAATACAGAGAACAAACAGGGTTGATGGGCAGGGGGAGGTAGGGAAGTGGGGAAAATGGGTAATGGGCATTGAGGAGCGAACTTGCTGAGATAAGCACTGGGTGCTGTATGCAAGTGGTTGAATCATGAGAATTTACCCCCGAAACCAAGAGCACACTGTATACACTGTACGTTAGCTAACTTGACAATAACTTATATTAAAAAATAAATAAATAAATTTGAAAGAAATTTAATAAAGAGAGTTAAATTCTTATCTAATGGAGACAACTGGAGGAGCAGTTTCTTGGACCACTTCTAAGAATGATTTCCTGCATAATCAAAAAGTAAGAATTTACAGAACTAAGACTCATGCCGCACTCAAACTATAGTGCTGGGACCCTTGAATCAGTAAGAAAGGCTAAGAAGCTGGCATCACTAGTAGGATGTCTCTAAATGGTAAATAGAGACTAATTCTGAAGCCTCTTCTTCCATACTTGCTTTTTGTTGTTGCTGCCTGCAAAGCTGAAGACTTGTGCTGGTAGATAAAGTTTTGTTTCCTTTTTTGTGTCTAACTGAATGCATTCCAGGACAACAGCCATGAGTTTTTAGGTAATGTAAATTAATTTCCTAAACTCCTCTGTATGTAAAGAGGCAGAAAGAGATAGTGAAGGGTACAGCTTCAAAATCACTTAACTTACTTCACTGCAGCTAAGTTCTGTGGTCTTATATATGAATATTCTATTACTGTTGTAACTACTGGCAACTACCACTGCCACAGAAGTTTTTTGTATTAGTCTTCAAAGTTGATGTTCTGAAATGCAGAAAATCAAAAGTCTTTTTTTCATTATCCCTACTCCAAATTTCACTGGCCTTTTTAATTTAACTCACATTGCAGTCAAATTGGTAAACTGGTAATCAGCATCTGCTTCAAATTTCTTCTAGTGTACCTTCTTCTAAATCAGAGCCTCAATAGCTAACACAGTAGTCACACACCTCTTTTGTTTGTTTGTTTTTTGCTTGCAGAAGAGTGCTATGTACACTCTTCTGGACAAAAAAAGAAATTTCAAGCTGTGGTTTGGTCCCCTTTATGTTCCCTTCTGAATATTTAACTGGAAAAACATTTTTGCTTTAAATTATTCATACAGTGATTAAATAATTATTTCTTACTGCACTTAAGATCACTACAGTGCCAACCTTTGTGGTTTTGAAGATGAGGTCCTTAAGAAAAGCCAGAAAGGAATCTCCTACTGCTTCTCAATTTAAGTCTGTCCTTATCAGTTCACATAATTCTGAGGTAATCGGGTTTGCATCTTTAGAATAAGTTTAGGGGGTTGCTAAAAAACAAAGTGAACAATGAACAAGATCCTCCCCCTACATTTCCACTTAAATATTAGAAAATTACACCATTCAAGTAATATAGGAAATATGGCATACATAACTTGTACTAATGTAATAGTGTCTTTCATATTGTAGGTTCATTTCCATACCTCTTTATGAAATTTGAATTTTATTCACAAATTTCTTTTAAAAGCAATAAATTATTGTGCTTTCAAGGATACCAACATTATTTATTTATTTATTGTGGACATGGAAAGCTGATTATTTCACATAAAATTTAGCCACTTTCTGTAGATAGTATCTTATTAGTAAATATGCTTTTCAAAATAATAGATAAGATATAAAAAAATGTTTGGGATGCTGGGGTGGTTCAGTTGGCCAAGTTTCTAACTGATTCTTGATTTCAGTGCAGGTCATGATCTCACAGTTGTGAGTTCAAGCCCTGTGTCAGGCTCCATTCTTTCCCTCCCTCTCTCTGCTCCTCCCCTGCTTACATTCTCTCTCTCTCTCAAAATGAAAATAAATTAATTTAAAATGTTCAGAAATAAATGATAATTTTTTTAAATATGTGCAATGAGATAGACATGGATGTTTAATTTAGGGGCACGAAATCAAATGTCTCACTTCTACAGTGTTAGAAATAAATTATTTTATCAATATACGCAAATCAAATCTACCAGCACTGATATTCTGGAGAGATTGTAATATACCTCATAATGTAATTTTATTAGTAATTTTATGTTTTAGTGTTACTTTTTCAAATTTTAATTGTTTTCTAACTAATGTCTAAATCAAGTATATAAAAGGATTGTTTTAGTTAATCTTCATTGATTTTTCTTAAGTTTGATTAATTATTTTTTTTTGTATTTTAACAATTATTGGCACAGATGTAATAAGTTCATTTGTTCTAACTTTGGTGTGCAAATTCAACTATTGTTCTTCCTCATTATTATGTATCAATATCAGCAAATGATAAATAACTTCACCTCAAGATAAATTTAGATTTTTTCATAAAAAATGCTTTGTTCAACTATTAACTCCAAATATAGTATACATTTTGTGATTTATGATATGATGTGACTTAGTATATAATTTGTGATCTATAATATGTATGTTGCATATATGTTATAATAATAATATCTATAATAATTCATGAATCTAATATTCATGAATCTGGTTATGCATATTGACAGTTTTTTTAAAGAAACAAATTTATAAGAAAAAAAAATCTGTCACATTATAAGAGCTATCATATTTTTCTTACTCTCTAAACATATGCTGACAGCCTCAGAACCTGCTATAATGACTTTGATACTGACAGGCTGTTTGTACATATATGTGAAGTAAATGTATGGGCTACAATGTCGTAATGTTTAAAAAATGTTGACAGGAAAAAGTTGTGGGATTTACCATGGAACTTACACAATTGTAATGCACACTTTAGCTCACATTCGCTAAATATCAAATGTAGTACTGAGTCTTCCAGATGAACTAATAATATCCCCTAGTCAGGGGGGTTAATGATGGATGAAGAGAAAGCCAGTAAATATTCCATTTTAGGAGAGAAAAATATCATAAAGTACTGACTTGGGTAATAACACTTGGACAGGTGCTGCTCTTTTATATAATTTTCCAAAAGTGTTACTGAAAATGCTAGAGTAGAGAAGTGCAAATAAATAACTGGGACAGAAGAAATTTGAGTCTCTGTTTTCCCAATGAAATGAAGAAAATCAAAACAATCCTTGAAGCGTCCCAAATGTAGTTGGCTTAACAGTTGGTTGCTGTGAGAATCCTCATTCTTTTTCTTTTTTAATTAATCAATTTTTTAAAATTTACATCCAAGTTAGTTAGCATATAGTGCACTAATGATTTCAGGAGTAGAATCCAGTGATTCATCCCCTACATATAACACCCAGTGCTTATCCCAAAAAGTGTCCTCCTTAATGCCCCATGCCCATTTAGTCCATCCCTCCACCCCACAATCCCTCCAGCAACCCTCGGTATGTTCTCTATATCTGAGAGTCTTGTCCCCTTCCCTGTTTTTATATTATTTTTTGCTTCCCTTCCTTTATGTTCATCTGTTTTGTATCTTAAATTCCACATATGGGTGAAGTCATATGGTATTTGTCTTTCTGTAATTTTGCTTATCATAATACCCTCTAGTTCCATCCACATTGTTGCAAATGACAAGATTTCATTCATTTTAACTGCCAAGTAATACTCCGTGATAAATATATACGACACCTTCTTTATCCATTCATCTGTCGATGGAAATTTGGGCTCTTTCTAAATGGCTATGGTCTACATCACCACAATAAACATTGGGGGCATATGCCCCTTCAAAACAGCACACCTCTATCCTTTGGATAAATACCTAGGAGTGCAATGGCTGGGTTGTGGGGTAGTTCTATTTTTAATTTTTTGAGGAAACTCCATATTGTTTCATTGGATTTGATTTTGTTCATTGGTCTGTTTTTTTTTTCTTTAATTTCTTTTATTATTCTTAGATACAGAAAGAAAAAAATTATTTTTTATTTTTTTACATAAAGTTATTAATTTTTACTTATTTTTTATAAATTTATTTTTTATTCTATTTTACCTTCTTCAATTCATTTTATTCTATTTTATTGAGTACTTTTTTTAAATTTTTAAACGCTTTCTTATTTTTCTTTCTCTTTTCTTTCCCTTTTTTCTCTATTCGATCAAGCTTCTTTCAACAACCAAAACATACACAGGATCTAGCTTTATTTTATGGGTTTTTTTTAATCTTCTTAATTTTTTATTTTATTCTTTTTCTTCCTCAAAAATGACAAAATGAAGGAATTCACCCCAAAAGAAAGAACAGTAAGAAATGACAGCTAGGGACTTAACACAGATGTAAGCAAGATGTCTCAACTACAATTCAGAACCACAATAATAATACTAGCTGGGGTTGAAAAAAGCATAGAATCCTTTTCTGTGGAGATAAAAGAAGTAAAATCTAGTCATGACAAAATTAAAAACACTATAACTGAGATGCAATCTTGAATAAATGTCACGGTTCGCAGGATGAATGACGTAGAGCAGTGAATCAGTGATATACAAGACAATTATGGAGAGTAATAAAGCAGGAAAAAAGAGGGCAACTAAGCCTCAAGAGCACAATATAACAATTAGAGAACTCAGTGACTCACTAAAAAGGAATAACATCTGAATCATAGGAGTCCCAGAAGATGAAGAAAGAGAAAAAGGGACAGAAAGTTTATATGACAAAATCATAGCAGACAACCCCTAGGAGAGGGGAAGAGAAGGCACACACCAGTCTGACTGTGGCCCCAGCGGTGGGCTGGGGGCAGACATCAGGTCTGACTGCGGCCCCGCCCACCAACTCCAGTTATACACCACAGCACAGGGGAAGTGCCCTGCAGGTCCCCACCACTCCAGGGACTATCCAAAATGACCAAACGGAAGAATTCCCCTCAAAAGAATCTCCAGGAAATAACAACAGCTAATGAACTGATCAAAAAGGATTTAAATAATATAACAGAAAGTGAATTTAGAATAATAGTCCTAAAATTAATCGCTGGGCTTGAAAACAGTATAGAGGACAGCAGAGAATCTCTTGCTACAGAGATCAAGGGACTAAGGAACAGTCAGGAGGAGCTGAAAAATGCTTTAAACAAAATGCAAAATAAAATGGAAACAACAACGGCTCGGATTGAAGAGGCAGAGGAGAGAATAGGTGAACTAGAAGATAAAGTTATGGAAAAAAGGAAGCTGAGAAAAAGAGAGATAAAAAAATCCAGGAGTATGAGGGGAAAATTAGAGAACTAAGTGATACACTAAAAAGAAATAATATACGCATAATTAGTATCCCAGAGGAGGAAGAGACAGGGAAAGGTGCTGAAGGGGTACTTGAAGAAATCATAGCTGAGAACTTCCCTGAACTGGGGAAGGAAAAAGGCATTGAAATCCAAGAGGCACAGAGAACTCCCTTCAGACGTAACTTGAATCGATCTTCTGCACGACATATTATAGTGAAACTGGCAAAATACAAGGATAAAGAGAAAATTCTGAAAGCAGCAAGGGATAAACGTGCCCTAACATATAAAGGGAGACCTATAAGACTCGTGACTGATCTCTCTTTTGACACTTGGCAGGCCAGAAAGGATTGGCACGAGATCTTCAGTGTGCTGAACAGAAAAAATATGCAGCCAAGAATCCTTTATCCAGCAAGTCTGTCATTTAGAACAGAAGGAGAGATAAAAGTCTTCCCAAACAAACAAAAACTGAAGGAATTTGTCACCACTAAACCAGCCCTACAAGAGATCCTAAGGGGGATCCTGTGAGACAAAGCACCAGAGACATCACTACAAGCATAAAACATACAGACATCACAATGACTCTAAACCCGTATCTTTCTATAATAACATTGAATGTAAATGGATTAAATGCGCCAACCAAAAGACATAGGGTATCAGAATGGATAAAAGAACAAGACCCATCTATTTGCTGTCTACAAGAGACTCATTTTAGACCTGAGGACACCTTTAGATTGAGAGTGAGGGGATGGAGAACTATTTATCATGCTACTGGAAGCCAAAAGAAAGCTGGAGTAGCCATACTTATATCAGACAAACCAGACTTTAAATTAAAGGCTGTAACAAGAGATGAAGAAGGGCATTATATAATAATTAAAGGGTCTATCCATCAGGAAGAGCTAACAATTATAAATGTCTATGGACCAAATACCGGAGCCCCCAAATATATAAAACAATTACTCATAAACAAAAGCAACCTTATTGATAAGAATGTGGTAATTGCAGGGAACTTTAACACCCCACTTACAGAAATGGATAGATCATCTAGACACACGGTCAATAAAGAAACAAGGGCCCTGAATGATACATTGGATCAGATGGACTTGACAGATATATTTAGAACTCTGCATCCCAAAGCAACAGAATATACTTTCTTCTCGAGTGCACATGGAACATTCTCCAAGATAGATCATATACTGGGTCACAAAACAGCTCTTCATAAGTTTACAAGAATTGAAATTATACCATGCATACTTTCAGACCACAATGCTATGAAGCTTGAAATCAACCACAGGAAAAAGTCTGGAAAATCTCCAAAGCATGGAGGTTAAAGAACACCCTACTAACGAATGAGTGGGTCAACCAGGAACTTAGACAAGAAATTAAAAAATATATGGAAACAAATGAAAAGGAAAATACAACAATCCAAACACTTTGGGATGCAGCGAAGGCAGTCCTGAGAGGAAAATACATCACAATCCAGGCCTATCTCAAGAAACAAGAAAAATCCCAAATACAAAACCTAACAGCACACCTAAAGGAAATAGAAGCAGAACAGCAAAGGCAGCCCAAACCCAGCAGAGGAAGAGAAATAATAAAGATCAGAGCAGAAATAGACAATATAGAATCTAAAAAAACTGTCGAGCAGATCAACAGAACCAAGAGTTGGTTTTTTGAAAAAATAAACAAAATTGACAAACCTCTAGCCAGGCTTCTCAAAAAGAAAAGGGACATGACCCAAATAGATAAAATCATGAATGAAAATGGAATTATTACAACCTATCCCTCAGAGATACAAACAATTATCAGGGAATACTATGAAAAATTATATGCCAACAAATTGGACAACCTGGAAGAAATGGACAAATTCCTAAACACCCACACTCTTCCAAAACTCAATCAGGAGGAAATAGAAGCTTGAACAGACCCATAACCAGTGAAGAAATTGAATCAGTTATCAAAAATCTCCCAACAAATAAGAGTCCAGGACCAGATGGCTTCCCAGAGGAATTCTACCAGACATTTAAAACAGAGATACCTATCCTTCTCAACCTATTCCAAAAAATAGAAAGGGATGGAAACCTTCCAGACTCATTCTATGAAGCCAGCATTACTTTGATTCCTAAAACAGACAGAGACCCAGCAAAAAAAGAGAACTACAGGCCAATATCCCTGATGAATATGGATGCAAAAATCCTCAATAAGATACTAGCAAATTGAATTCAACAGCATATAAAAAGAATTATTCACCATGATCAAGTGGGATTCATCCCTGGGATGCAGGGCTGGTTAAACATTCACAAATCAATCAGTGTGATATATCACATTAATAAAAGAAAAGATAAGAACCATATGATCCTGTCAATCGATGCAGAAAAAGCATTTGACAAAATTCAGCATCCTTTCTTAATAAAAACCCTCGAGAAAGTCGGGACAGAAGGAACATACTTAAACATCATAAAAGCCATTTATGAAAAGCCCACAGCTAATATCATCCTCAATGGGGAAAAACCGAGAGCTTTCTCCCTGAGATCAGGAACATGACAGGGATATCCACTCTTACCACTGTTGTTTAACATAGTGTTGGAAGTGCTAGCATCAGCAATCAGACAACAAAAGGAAATCAAAGGCATCAAAATTGGCAATGATGAAGTCAAGCTTTCACTTTTTGCAGATGATGTCATATTATACATGGAAACCCGACAGACTCCACCAAAAGTCTGCAAGAACTGATACGTGAATTCAGCAAAGTCACAGGATACAAAATTAATGTACAGAAATCAGTTGCATTCTTATACACTAATAATGAAGCAACAGAAAGACAAAGAAACTGATCCCATTCACAATTGCACCAAGAAGCATAAAATACCTAGGAATAAACCTAACCAAAGATATAAAATCTGTATGCTGAAAACTATAGAAAACTTATGAAGGAAATTGAAGAAGATATAAAGAAATGGAAAAACATTCCGTGCTCATGGGTTGCAAGAATAAATATTGTTAAAATGTCAATACTACCCAAAGCTATCTACACATTCAATGCAATCCCAATCAAAATTGCACTAGCATCCTTCTCAAAGCTAGAACAAGCAATCCTAAAATTCGTGTGGAACCACAAAAGGCCCCGAATAGCCAAAGTAATTTTGAAGAAGAAGACCAAAGCAGGAGGCATCACAATCCCAGACTTTAGCCTCTACTACAAAGCTGTCATCATCAAGACATCATGGTATTGGCACAAAAACAGACACATAGACCAATGGAATAGAATAGAAACCCCAGAACTAGACCCACAAAAGTATGGCCAACTCATCTTTGACAAAGCAGGAAAGAATATCTAATAGAAAAAAGACAGTCTCTTTAACAAATGGTGCTGGGAAAACTGGACAGCAACATGCAGAAGGTTGAAACTAGACCACTTTCTCACACCATTCACAAAAATAAACTCAAAATGGATAAAGGACCTGAATGTGAGACAGGAAACCATCAAACCCTAGAGGAGAAAGCAGGGAAAAACCTCTCTGACCTCAGCCGCAGCAATTTCTTAAGTGACACATCTCCAAAGGCAAGGGAATTAAAAGCAAAAATGAACTATTGGGACCTCATGAAGATAAAAAGCTTCTGCACTGCAAAGGAAACAATCAACAAAACGAAAAGGAAACCAACAGAATGGGAAAAGATATTTGCAAATGACATATCGGACAAAGGGCTAGTATCCAAAATCTATAAAGAGCTCACCAAACTCCACACCCGAAAAACAAATAATCCAGTGAAGAAATGGGCAGAAAACATGAATAGACACTTCTCTAAAGAAGACATCCGGATGGCCAACAGGCACATGAAAAGATGCTCAACGTTGCTCCTCATTAGAGAAATACGAATCAAAACCACACTCAGATAGTCAGAGTGGCCAAAATGAACAAATCAGGAGACTATACATGCTGGAGAGGTAGTGGAGAAATGGGAACCCTCTTGTACTGTTGGTGGGAATGCAAAGTGGTGCAGCCACTCTGGAAAACAGTGTGGAGGTTCCTCAAAAAATTAAAAATAGACCTACCCTATGACCCAGCAATAGTACTGCTAGGAATTTACCCAAGGGATACAGGAGTGCTGATGCATAGGGGCACTTCTACCCCGATGTTTATAGCAGCACTCTCAACAATAGCCAAATCATGGAAAGAGCCTAAATGTCCATCAATTGACCAATGGATAAAGAAATTGTGGTTTATATACACAATGGAATACTACCTGGCAATGAGAAAGAATGAAATATGGCCCTTTGTAGCAACGTGGATGGAACTGGAGAGTGTTATGCTAAGTGAAATAAGTCATACAGAGAAGGAAAGATTCCATATGTTTTCACTCCTATATGGATCCTGAGAAACTTAACAGAAGACCATGGGGAGGGGAAGGAAAAAAAACGGTTAGAGAGGGAGGGAGCCAAAACATAGAAGACTCCTAAACACTGAGAACAAACTGAGGGTTGATGGGGAATGGGAGGGAGGGGTGGGTGGGTGCTGGGTATTGAGAAGGGCACCTGTTGGGATGAGCACTGGGTGTTGTATGGAAACCAATTTGACAATACATTTCATATTAAAAAAAGGAAAAAAATAGACATAGGATAACAGAATGGATAAGAAAACAAGATCCATCTCTATGTTGTTTACAAGAGACCCACTTTAGACTTAAAGACACCTTCAGACTGAGAGTAAGGGGATGGAGAACCATTTCTCATGCTAATGGTCAACAAAAGAAAGCCAGAGTAGCCATACTTACATCAGACAATCTAAATTAAAAAAAAAAAAAAAAACAAAAACTGTAACAAGAAATGAAGAAGGGAATTATATCATAATTAAGGGATCTATCCACCAAGAAGATATATCAATTATAAACATTTATGCCCCCAATGTGAAAACACCCAAATATATAAATCAATCACAAACATTAAAAAAAATTAAAAAAAAAAAACCCTCATTGATAAGAATACCATATAGTAGGGGGACTTCAACACCTCACTTACAACAATGGACAAATCATCTAAACAGAAAATCAACAAGGAAACAATGGCTTTGAATGACACACTGGATCGGATGGACTTAACAGATATATTCATCTGAGCCCCTGGGTAGCTCGGTTGGTCAAGCATCTGACTTTGGCTCAGGTCATTTCTCACAGCTCGTGAGTTCGAGCCCCACATCAGGCTCTGTGCTGAACAACTCAGAGCCTAGAGCCTGCTTCGGATTCTGTGTCTCCCTCTCTCTCTGCTCCTCCACTGCTCGCTCGCTCTCTAAATAAATAAATAAATAAGCCAACAAACATATATTCAGAACATTTCATTCTAAAGCAGTGGAATACACATTCTTTTTGAGTGCACATGGAACATTCTCCAGAATAGATCACATACTGGGACACAAAGCATCCCTCAACAAGTACAAAGATCAAGATCATACCTTGCATATTTTGAGACCATAGTGCTATGAAACTCAAAATCAACCACAAGAAAAAATTTCAAAAGACAATGAATACTTGGAGATTAAAGAACATCCTACTAACAAATGAAGGGGTAACCAACAAATTAAAGAGGAAATTAAAAAGTACATGGAAGCCAATGAAATTGATAACACAACAGCCCAAACCTCTGTGATGCAGCACAAGCAGTCATAAGAGGGAAGTATATATAGCAGTGCAGAGCTTTCTAAAGAAGGAAGAAAGGTCTCAGATACACAACCTAACCTTACACCTTAAGGAGCTGGAAAAAGTACAGCAAATAAACCCAAAACCAGCAGAAGACAGGAAATAATAAAGATTGGAGCAAAAATCAAAGCTATCAAAACCAAAACCAAAACCAAAACAAAAAACAAAACAAAACAGATCAATGAAACCAGGAGTTGGTTCTTTGAAATAATTAACAAAATTAATAAACCCCTAGCCAGTTTGATCAAAAAGAAAAAGGACCCACATAAATAAAATCAAGAATGAAAGACGAGAGATCACAACCAACACAGCAGAAATGCAAACAATAATAAGAATATTATGAGCAATAAATTGGGCAATCTGGAAGAAATGGACAGATTCCTAGAAACATATAAACTACCAAAATTGAAACTGGAAGAAATAGAAAATTTGAACAGACCCTTTACATAATCAGTAAAGAAATTAAATTAGTAATCAAAAACCTGCCCAAAAGACAAGAGTCCAGGGCTGGATGGCTTTTCAGGGGAATTCTACCAAACATTTAAGAAAAGTTAACATCTATTCTTTTGAAGCTGTTCCAAAAAATAGAAATGGAAGGAAAACTTCCAAACTCATTCTATAAGGCCAGCATTATCTTGATTCTAAAACCAGATGAGGATCCCCATTCTTTAAACTTACTTTCTCATCTAAGTTGATTTTTACCTACTGAATTTAAAGTCATAGACCTCAAAGAAAATGCTTGTTTGATATTTAATAAGCCCTCATTTGTTATTACCAATTCAGTATAAAATCACATGCTGCTTTTCTATTTTCATTCTGGAAAATATTTATATGATATATTAGGATTCACTTCACTTTGATACACATAGAGAATGGACTGATTACTTCAAAGAAGATGACTAGAAATTTGAAAAATTCTCAATGACCATAGAGAAAGATGAAGTCTATAATGCAGAATACTAAACTGGTACACACAAACATGATGTGTTTATCACTTTAACATTCATTATTTTAAGCCATATTATTCATGACTTCAAAGTGAGGAAATGAACTGTTTATAATGTGGCCACTTGTTGTTCTAGAAATCTGATTTCAATTAATTAACTTATATGTATATATTAATTTTATATATATACATATACATATATGTGGAGTTATTGAATCATATGGTAATTATGTTTTTAATATTTTGAGGAAACTCCATACCATTTTCCACAGTGGCTGCACCAATTTGCATTCCCACCAATAGTGCATCATTCCTGATGATGAGTCATGTTGAGCATTTTTCATGTGTCTGTTGGCCATCTGTTTATCTTCTTCAGAAAAATGTCTATTCGGGCCCTCTGACCATTTTTTTTAATTATGTTTATTTATTTATTGAGAAAGAGAGAGAGCACACAAGCCAGGGAGAGGCAGAGAGAGAGGGAGACAGAAATCCCAAGCAGGCTCTGTACTGCCAGCACAGAGCCAGATGTGGGGCTCAAAACCACAAACTGTGAGATCATGGCCAGAGCCTAAACCAAGAATTGGACACTTAACCTACTAAGCCACCCAGGCACCCCTCCTCTGACCATTTTTTTAATTGGATCGTTTGTTTTTTTGCTGTTGAATTGCTGAAGATTTTTATATTCTGGATATTAACCCCTTATCAGATATGTAACTTGCAAATATCTTCTTCCATTCAGTAAGCTGTCTTTTCATTTGCTTGACAGCTTCCTTCACCATGCAAAAGCTTTTTTACTTTGATATTATCTAAATAGTTTATTTTGCTTTTGTTTCTCTTGCCTTAGGAGACATATAGAAAAATTTGCTATGGCCAATATTAGAGAATTCACTGCTTGTGTTCTCTTCTAGGATTTTTCTGATTTCAGGTCTCACATTTAGGACTTTAATCCATTTTGAGTTTATTTTGGTGTATAGTGTAAGAAAGTTTCAATATTATACATGTAGCTGTCCAGTTTTCCCAGCACCATTTATTAAACAGACTGTCTTTCCTCCATTGTATATTCTTGCCTCCTTTGTCATTGATTAATTGATCATGTAACTGTGGGGTTTATTTCTGGAATCTCTATTCTGTTCCACTGATACAGGAGTCTCTTTACGTGCCCGTAACATACTATTTTAATTACTACAACTCTGCAGTATATCTTGAAATCTGACACTGTAATACCTCCAATTTTGTTATTCTATCTCAGGATTCCTTTGGCTATTTGGGATCTTCTGTGGTTCCGTGCAAATTTTAGCAATCTGATTCGATCTCTCTCCAACTTCCTTCCAAGTTGACTTTTAAAAAGATATCAATACAATAATCCACCCAAACTGCATTTCTACCCTGTTAAAACTCTGAAACACCCTTGTTTTTTGCCTTCACATTTCCTTCACATCCCATAATCTGAATTCTGTCTCTCTTTTTTAAACATTTACACCCTCCCAAACACACACACACACACACACACACACACACACACACACACACAATCTGCTAGACTGCAAGCTTCTCAAAGGAAAATAAAATTATGTTTATAATTATAAACTCAGCACTTAAATTAGTGAATGTCATATAATAAACATTATACTAGTATTTGTTGAGTATGTGACATACTTTTATAAAAAAAAGCATATGAAAAATACTTTTTGAAAAAGTTCTCATCAAAAATCTGAAATCACAATTTTCACTAACTATAAGCTATATTATAAATAGAAAATACTAAAAAATATAAAAGTTTCAATCTCCTTATCTTTTTCAGTAAGTATATTGTGATAACCCTTGGTTCTTTTACTAAAATCATTCTCTATCATCTGTACTATATTATCAGGTTGGGTTTTGGTGGGTTTTTTTTGTTTTTTTTTAGTCAGAGTATACCTACCCGAAGACCCCTAATTGGTCTAAGTGATTGGAAACTAATACTCCAAGATAGCATTTACTGGATCTAGACTTTCTGGCACCCACATAATCTTTGTGATCCTCACTGATCATACATCCAGTCTAATTTGGAATGGAATACATCCAGAGAGTGCCAGAATTTGAACATAAACTCACATAGTCTGTCCCACAACTGTCCTAACCTTAACCTTGCATAACTTTCTGTATGAAAAATGGATAAATGTCCAATCCTTCTATTCTCTTGCTAGCCATAGTTTTATATATTTTTTCTTTCAAAAGAAATCCACCTTGCTACATGACATTGATAAATATCTCCCCAATCCTAGAACATATGGGACCAGCCTTGCATGACACTGGAACAATGGGAACTCATATACATTGCCAGTGGGAATGTAAATGACAAAGCAATTTGTGGTGGATTTGTTCTGTATCTAGTAAAACTGAAACTGTGCATACACTTTGGGCAATATGGCCCCTAGCTCCGTACTCTAGAGAAATGGTGTCAGATTCACAACATGAAAATCCATTACAGTGTTGTCTGTAATGACAAAATATTAAAGACATTTAAAATATCCTTTAGATGTTGAATCAATAAGTATTCTGAGATATAATCATACAGGTGTGAAATAGATAATAGAGTTATTGATATAAACATTTATAAATTATACAAGCACACAGATGGGGAAAGCTGCAGAATAATATATACAGTATGCAGCATATGCCTTAAAATGGGTAGCATCTTAGATATAAGGAAATACAAAATATAAAAATAATATTTTTCTCTAAGTTAAACAGTCAAATTGACCATAATATGAAATTCTGTGTTCTTGATGAAGTCCCTCTGATGATTTCACTGTGCTCAGGAAACAAAGCCTTAAAAAAAAAAAAAAAACCACACTCACAGAGTTGGGTGGAAGTTGAACATGCAATCCAAACTTGGCTAATTTCAGTCACCAGGAAATTTCTACTACAGTTATAGGAGAAGCTACTAATCAAATGGGTTCAATAAGCTGGGAACACATAGTTCCTGAGCTACTAAGGCAACCATGCCTTTTACCTAATGGAAGCTTATGAGATATAGAGAGGAGTTAATTTGGTTTCAGCATTTTTGTTACTCAGCAAATATGAAACAATATTTGAGGTAAAATTTTATGCCCTCTTTCAGCACATTTATTCTCTTACAAACAGTTGAGAATAGTCAATTACTTAAAATTGTTAATGCTAGAATCAGAGCATTTGCATTAAAGATAGCAAAATTCATAATGAAATTAAACCAGTGTGGTATCGATAAAGAACAGAGATAAAAATTAAAAAAAACAGACTGTAGAACCCCCGTGGTATGCTGGAAAAACTGTTCAACAATCTACTGTCAAAATAATTTGGACACCCATCCAAAACATAAAAAAAATACCAGATGGTTAGTTAGTTAGTTCAAGAAAAATATTAGAGCATAAATAAGGAGGGGTAAACATAGTATTTGTTTTCTGAAATGGGAAGGAAGAACAAAAAGCAATTTCAAAATTTTCCATATCATCAATTCAATGAACACAAATTAAAATAGCTGGATGTCATGACTCCGTATGAGCTTAAATTTTCCTTATGCTAAATGTTGTAAAGTTTTTGATTAAATGAATATTCCAATGCATTCTTGAGAATAAGTTTAAAGTTTCCTGAGAAAAGCTTCTTAGGTATGTTCCATAACTTACAATTGTATATATAACTCAACTCAGTAATTCCACTTTCAGGAATTTTCAAGATAGTTACCATTAAAACATAGGTCTTAGCAGGTTTTTTTATTGTTTTAAATTATGTTAATAAGTGTTATTACAGTTACATTATGACATTATTTTTAATAAAAAATACTAAGTGTTCATCTATGGCAAATTGATAAATTATGACAGTGTAATGTGTGGATTACTATGCATTTATTTTCACTTAAAATATATGATAAAGTATGCTTAAGAATTATCATTTAGTGATAATTGCAAAGTCTAAAACATCACTGTATTGGAATTATTCCATTTTATATTGCTATATTGTGGGAAATATAGACAGTGATTGTTTCTGTGCAAAACCTCATTATTGCCATTAATTTTTATTTTCAGAGTATTTCCAATGGTGAACATGTATTCCCTTTACATGAGAATGAACACACATTCTAAAATAATAAAAAATAATTGCTTAAATGTCTGCAGTTAGGTGGATACACTTACCATGAGGATGACAAGCTATTCAGATTTCTCATTCTTAAATCACAGGTAAAAGTCCTGCAAAGGTTTCCTTTAAAATATTCTCAAAAAAGTACATGTAATTAACATGGAATGCCTACTAGAAAATGAAAAACAAAACTAGTCATATTTCTAGAACAACAGTATTTCTATGTTGTTTGTGAAAGTAACTGGAGAATCCAGTTGTTTTACTTTATACTATATCATTTATAACTGAAGCAAAATCATAAATGATATTTTAACAAAATAATTTCATGCTCTGTATTAAGTTACTATTTTTTGCTATAAAAAATTCTCACACATTTGGGATTTAAGCAACACAAATTTCTTGTAGAGTTTTGGAGGAAGAAGCCCAAACTGGGTTTCATTAGTCTATATTTAATTTATCCTCAGGCCTTTGCTCCTTCTGAAAGCTCTAAGAGATGTTTCTTTGCCTTTCCAACTTCTAAAAAGCTGTCTGAATTCCTTGACTTATTTCCCCCATATTTCTCTGACCTCCGCTTCTGTTGTCACTTCTCTATCTTTTGTACCTTTTATCATATTGCTTTCTCTTTCTGCTTCCAGTTTGACAAAACATTCTTTCACTCTGGTCCTACTGCTTTCCTTCTAAAAGAACCATTATGATTACGTTAGGCTCACACTAATAACACTAGGTAATTTCCCCATTTCAAAAAATCTTAACTTACTCCCATCTACAAGGCCTCCTTTAACTTTAAAGCAAAATATTCACAGGGTCCAGAATTAGGGTTGGACATGTTTTGGGGCTATATCTTAACCTATCACATACTCATTGAAGATTTATATTAATTTGGAGGATCAATTAAAATAGCTCTTTTGTGGGTAAGCTAATGGTCTGGCATTTATCATCAATTTTTTCTCTACACACAATATATGAGTCATTCCTGGTTAAATTCATGACAATTCCAGATGGTGAATAAACACATACAATGGCTTTAGTAGATAAATTGAGAGTAAATAGCTTTTATATATTTGAAGTCAATAATATCAATAAAATGGTGCACATAAGTTACCATCATGGGTCAGAAAAATCAATTACATATATCAACATTTATTTACATATCATTTTGAACATCATCTTAAAGATCTGCAAGATATAGCATTCTAAATATATAAGATATATACAATTAAACTTTTATGGTTAGTTAGAAAATATGTTTATATAATTTAGTATTCAAGCAAAAGTTCTTAGGGTTAAATGAAAAATTTGTACATAGAGCCAAGAAAAAAAAAATCTAAGCAATTAGTCAATCTCAGTGTTTACCCCAGTCTTCTCTGAATTCACAGAGATTTAGGTGATGTGCATAGCCTTCCTTTTGCAAATTTTGAAGTCCATAGTATGGTTAATTATTTTTAAAAGTGTTTCTATATTAGGGTAGGAAGATAATCATTCTGAATGCCCATAGCTGTCATAAATAGCCTTAATTTATTTAAATAGCCATTGTTTCCTTATGTGTACATGTGTCCTTTAACCCTGATCTAGTTAAGAGTCCAGTAATATTAACTTGGGTGACAGATGGGCAATTTCGGTCAATTCTCTTAGTAAGAAACTGTCTCTAGGAATCCAAGCTTTGGAAACAAAGTTAAGGGAGCAAAAAAACATTACATTCATATTTTGTATTAAAATGTATACATAAATACCTGTCATTTATGCTGAGAAGCAATATATGTATTTGATATTTTGTATATTTAAAATTATTTGTATAGTTTAAATTAATGAAATAATCCCACACTTTGATTGTAGGTGTTTTACTTGACATTGAATTCCTTTGATAGTTGCAAAATAGTTGTATTTTTTATTATGTCATCAGAAAAGTAAAAATTCTGGGGCACCAGGGTGGCTGAGTCAGTTAAGCATCTGACTTTGGCTCACGTCATGGTCTCAGGATTCATGAGTTTGAGCCCCACGTCGGGGTCTGTGCTGACAGCTTGGAGCCTGGAGCCTGCTTCAGATCCTGTGTCTCCCTCTCTCTCTGCCCCTCCTCTGCTTGTGCTCAGTCTCTCTCTCCAAAAAATAAACATTAAAAACATTTAAAAAATTAAAAATAAAATAAAATAAATAATGCTATCTCTAAAACTTAATGTAACTACTGGTTAGAATATAAAACAACTAACTAGTATTTTGATGAATTAAAATACTCATTTCTTTTTGTTAAAGTAAGTTATTTGCTTAAATATAACTGAACCTCAGATTAAATGTATTTGTTTAGCTATACCTTTTGCCTCCCATTTAATAGCAAGGAACAATATTCCCAGCAACTTATTCCTATAATACTCTCATAATAGAAAGTGTGAAGTTGAATTAGATTAGCAGTGATTATTGTTTTAAATAAATTCAAGTTACTTAATTTTGGGGAACTGTGAATACAGATTTATTAGAAAATATAAAAATATATAGTTATCAAAGAACCCATATACAGGAAATAAATTTCAGCAAGTTTATTCTTTATATGTATTTATACTTTTATTATCAAATATACACATTTGCTAAGCTGAATTTTCTTGAGATACTATAATGTATATTGTTTGAAAGAACAGAAAATCATGTAATGAGTTACACAATATAGGTATTGTATTTGTCTTTTTTTTTTTGTCAAAGATTGAGCCCTCAGATTGAGAACCTTTAGCAATAGTATAACTGTTTATTATAAAATATTTAGGTTTAAAAATGATAAAGGTCATTGTCACAATAATACAAAAGATTAAGCATATAAAAACAATTATTTCCAAGATAACTCTATTCTTATTATTTTTGTAAACATAATAAAAGAAATTTTAATTTTTTTCTTTACAATATTAAAACAATATTTATCAATCTTCCTGCAAGTATTTTTGTTTAATTTCATTACAAAGGATTGTACTGATTTTACTTATAAACAGTACAATATAATAGCACTGATTTCACTAACTCATGATACATAATGATGTCTATGGTATTCCAAGCGCTGTCCTCTGTGCTGAATATTCAGGTTTGAACATATCTTAAACAGTATTCCCTAGAGATATTATTCAAATAAGTGAGAGGGAATTAATAACACACGAGTGGATAAGAAAATGATGGAGGAGAATAAAATAGAACCATTTGAGAATATTTTACTAGGTGACCACTTTAGGATACATAAAATGCCACTGTTGAGTTCACAGGTGTCTGAATGATCAGAAAGAGGCTGAGAATACCTGGATTAGGAACGGATCTAAGGACAAAGAACACCTCACACAATGCATATAAAATAGGAATGATCTTTATGAAGCCAAGAAAACAGGAGAATGCCAGAGGCTAGAGCCTAGTGAGTCAAAAAGTAGTAACATATACAGCAAAGATGCAGGCTAATGGAAAAAAAAATTCCTTAAAGGTATAATTGGAAGTCATTAAACTATTTTCAGTAAGGAAGAGATGCTAACTACTATTAAAGTGCTAGAGAACAGAAAGGGAATTCAAGACAACCTCTAGATTTTTTACTTAAGCAATCATGTTGTATATTAGTGCTGTTTAATGGAATGAAAATCAATAAGTAAGAATCAATTGGGATAGGAAAAAAAACCTCACTTCTCATATCAGTTTCAGATGACATCCATGGGAGATATTAAGAAGGCATACCGGGGCGCCTGGGTGGCTCAGTCGGTTGGGCGTCTGACTTCGGCTCAGGTCACGATCTCACTGTCTGTGAGTTCGAGCCCCTCGTCGGGCTCTGGGCTGATGGCTCAGAGCCTGGAGCATGCTTCCGATTCTGTGTCTCCCTCTCTCTCTGCCCCTCCCCCGTTCATGCTCTGTCTCTCTCTGTCTCAAAAATAAATAAATGTTAAAAAAAAAAATTTAAAAAAAAAGAAGGCATACCTATATGAAAGTTTGATGTTTCAGCATACAAAACCCTCAAATCTTAGTAGCTAAGTCAAACATTTATTTCTTCATCACATTACATAAAGTTACAGGTTTCCTTGGTCTTTGCTGTGCTAGTTGGACTCAGTTGGCCTCAGCAGGGCTCTACGGGGCAACATGTGCCTTCTAATTATTTCTGGGTCCCCAGCTGAAGGAACATTCAGAATATGGGGAATGATTTTTTCCTGGCAAATAACAAGTATCTCAAAGGTAGGATGGACAGAGACAAACTACATAATTATACATAAAGTCTCTGCTCAAGAACAGCTTATATACTATGTTTGTTCATATTTCATTTTTCCTAGCAAGCCATGTAGCAAGTCCAAAGTCAATGAAATGAAGTATAATCTTACTACTCAAAATGATGGCAACTGAACAGAGAATACTTAATTGCTAAATGTGATAAAACTTAACATATTGAGAGACATTATATTTTCCCTTTATCACTGAGATACATAATCCGTACTTATTTATTGAATATAATAAAATCTAGCCATTTTAGGTGCACTTTTTTTCCCTAAATGGTAGTATATGGGACAAGTTGCTGACAAATTTTTTTTAATCAACTGCTATTTACCTTACTAATTCATAATTGCCATGTTCATGACCCTGACTTTCACTGGCTCAGAAACTGGACTATTAGAGAATCCCTGATATAATCAGGAGGTGCTATCTCACAGGAAAATCCACACACATTTCAATGGATAGATTTCCTGTTAAACTGTGCTTGAGAAGCATAAACACAGAACATGATGAATCTGTTGAATGATTTTTAAAGTCTTTAGCAACTAGTAGCCTGGAAAACACAGATCTGTATCTTATAATACATTTTTAGTGAATACTGTTCCCTCTGTGACCGTTCTACTGGAAACTAACCTTTCGAACTGACACATTCATGTGTCACATTCATATGTTCTATTCATATGTTTATATATCATATCAAACTTGGGCTCTGGGGCCATTATGATTCCTCAGAGTCACTATTTATCTCTGTTCTCAAACCCTACAAGTTCATCCAGTCTTCTTGAAATTTATGTCCGGTTTAATGTATGTTGTTGGGGGTGCCATGGTAAGTGATGCAGATGTGACTCAAAATTGTCTTGATATATATTAGGGTTTACAGTTTAACACTACCAATACACTCAAGCCCTAAGCACTCTTCTAGAGGAAAGGAATGCAACTTCACAAGAGTTTGCTATCAATCACTAAAATAAACTGGGTTTTAAAAACTTAAACCCAGTACTAATGCCATGCTTGAGAAATGTATTCCAATCCATTTTAGAATAATTATAGCATCTCTCTCTCCCCACAAATAAATGAGATAGACAGGTAGATAGATGAAACATAGGCAGATTGACTGAAGATGGACAGATGGACAGACAGAGGTGACTGGGTAGTTCAGTTGGTTAAGCATCCAACTCTTGATTTTAGCTCAGGTAATGATCTCATGGTTCTTGAGTTCAAGCCCTTTGTCAGGCTCTGAGCTGATGGTGTGGAACATGCTTGAGATTCTCCATCTCTCTCTGCCCCTCCCTGGCACACACTCACACTCTCTCTCTTAAAAGTAAATAAATATTTTTTTTAACGTTTATTTATTTTTGAGACAGAGAGAGACAGAGCATGAACGGGGGAGGGTCAGAGAGAGGGAGACACAGAATCTGAAACAGGCTCCAGGCTCTGAGCTGTTAGCACAGAGCCCGACGTGGGGCTCGAACTCACGGACTGTGAGATCATGACCTGAGCCGAAGTCGGCCGCTTAACCGACTGAGCCACCCAGGCTCCCCAATAAATTTTTTTTTGAAAAAAAAGGCAGATGAAAGAGGGAAGGGAAGGAAAGGGAGGAAGTATAAAGATGGGTAGACACATCTCCCTAGGAAATAAGTAATCTGTGCTAACTAGAAGGATGTCTTTTCTTCAACTTGAAGTTTTCAAAAATTTTTATATTGTCTCTATCACCTCTTCTTGGTTGAAAAAAGAAATAAAAAAGAAAGAAATACATTTTTTAAATTGGCAAATGAAAATAGAAACTGATTTTAAGATCCTGGCATTATGCACAAGTTCTCAGTATAATTTCCTATTATTTCCCTGTCATTTCCAATAGTTTAGTATTGCTGCTATAATAAATTAGCACAAAAGCAATGGCTTAAAATAACAGAAATGCATTATCATATTGTTCTGAACTTCAGAAATTCAAAATGAGTATCAGTGGACTCAAATCAAAATTATAGCACTGCTATTTTGCTCTAAAGGCTTGAAGGGAGAATCTGTTCCCTTGCCTTTTCTACCTTCTAGAAACCACATAAATTCCTTGGTTTGTGGTCATTCCCTCTTTCAAGGGTCATCCCCTCTTCAAGGCAATGACCAGTCAACTCACTCTCATGTGGCACCATTCTGACACTGGATATCCTGTTTTCCTGCCTTGTGATCACATGATGGAGCTTGGTAATCCAGGAAAATTCCTCTTATCAAGAATCTTAATTAATATGCAAAATCCTTTTGCCATGTAAAGTAATATATTTGCAGGTTCCATGAATCAGTATACAGACATCTTGGGCAGGGGCATTATTCTGCTGACTACATCTGTCTTTTAAACGAGTATCAGGAAACGAATATTCAAATTATTTCTCTTCAAATGTAGCTGAAAAACACAATTATAAATACAATACCAAAGGCACAATACAAAAAAGAAATACTTGATAAGTCGGGATTCATTAAAATTAAAAATTTCTGTTCTGTGAAAGATACTATCAAGAGAATGAAAACACAAGCCAGAGATGGAGAGGAAGTATCTGCAAAAGAACATACCTGATAAAGGACTATTATCCATAATATACAAAGAACTCAAAATTCGACAGAGAAAAAAAAAACAACACCTAACAACCTAGTTAAAAAATGCACCAGAAACTTTAAGAGATACCAAGCTAAAGAAGATACACAGATGGCAGATAAGCATGTGAAAAGATTTTTCACATCACATGTCATCAGGGAAATGTAAATTAAATAGTGAGAAAACTCTGCACACCTATCGTATTCATCCAAATTCAGAACCCTAACAACAAATGCTGGTGAGTATGTGAAGCAATGGGAACTCTTATTTATTGCTGGTAGCAATGAAAAATAGCACAGCCACTTTGGCAGATAAATTGGCAGTTTTCTACAAAGTTATACATACTCCTCCTATCAGTCAGAAATCTTTTTCCTTGGCTTTTATCCAAATGAGTTGGAAAGGTATGCACACAAAAACCTGCATGCAGATGTATAAAGAAGCTTTAGTCATAATTTCCAAAGCTTGGAAGCAATCTGTCTTTTTAGTAGGTTGATGGAAAAACTGTGATATATCCAGACAATGGAAAATATTCAACACTAAACAGAAATGAGCTATCAAACCAAGAAAAGACATGGAAGAACTTTAAACGAATATTACTAAGAGAAGCCAATCTGTAAAGGGTACATTCTGTATGATTCCAACTATATGGAATTCAAGAAAAGGCAAACTATGGAGACAGTAAAATAATAATAAATAAGTAAGTGGTTGCGAAGGGTTAGGGAGGGGAGAGGAATGGATTGTTGTAAAGCAGAATTTTTAGGACAGTGAAACAACTCTTATGTTACTATAATAGTGGATACATGTCATTTTACTTTTGCCCCAAACCATAGAACGTACAACACCAGAAATGAACCCTAGGGTAAACTATGGACCCTGGATGATAATGATGTGTCAATGTTGGTTTATCCTTGCTTTAAAAAAACATTATGATCAGTGACGTTTATAGGGGAAAGCTATGCATGTGTGTGGTCAGTGATATGCAGGTAATCTCTGTATCTTCCACTCAATTTCACTGGGAACCTAAAACTACTCTAAAAAATAAAGCATACTAAAAAGTACATTTTAAAAAACCAAGTAAATTCAATTTGACTTATTAGGATTGTATTCAGTCCAACTCCACAAATACCTTCAGTATTGTATTGTGCCAGATATTATTATAGGTATTAATAATTTCAAGTATTAACAGTAGGAATGACACAATTCTTTCCAGCACACTGTTTGCAAACAGTATTTTTAGCTTTCTGTTTAGTCCAAGATAGCTTCTAATTCTATTCATAATATTAAGCCAATTACACTGAAATTATATGTCATTTCCTTTCTTCTGACCATGTTATTAGTACTTCTATAATCAAGTTCTATTATTCTTTTCTTCAAAATCCAGATTAAATACTCCCTCCTCTGTGTTACTTTACCTGGTCATCCTAGCTATACTAAGTTGTTTCTCCTGTGATTTCACAGATCACTTGTCTTTTATATCTGCTATTATATGATATATATTTATTGATTTAAATAGTCTGTCTCCCACTGACTGAGGACTCCTGGAAGCGGAAAGCATATCATACTTATCTTTGTAATGCCTGTAACTTGCATACAGGCTAGCAATGATATGTGCTCAATAAACACTATTCATTAAGTGAATAATTAAAGACATGACTGAATCACAGATTAGTAATTAAGAAAAAAAGACATATATTGTAGGCTGATTTTAAAAAAACTGTTTTTAAATATAACCTTCACTCTTCTTCATTTTTCAGGCTTTTAATATTAAGGCCACTCACAGTGGGAATTTTACATTGATACTTTAGTCTCTCCAGGTGATCATACATGTAGTAGTTTTATAGAAGAGCAGTTGGTTCTATATTTCTGGGAGTCATTCTGAGAGTCTTCACCCAGGAGTTTTTGTGCAGAAAGTCTCGAACAGTCATTTTCATGTCAACTATTATACTCCGCAGTTTTTTTCAATAAGTGACTCTGGACTGATTCCTTTTGTTCTCTAAGTATCATCAATTTTAAAGGAATCCATTATAACTAGATGGCATTCATGTTATTTAAATATCTGCTGACAGTCAAAGACTTATTTCTATTCCATCATGCCATTTTTGTTCATTCAATCCTGGCTGAAATTTATCTGAGATTCCTCAGGAAAAGTAATTTAAAATTTTCATCTTAGTCTTTGCTCCTGAGTTAAGAAATAAAAGTAAAAAATGCAAATGATATAAATTAAATGTTAAGACTCCAGTTGTAATTTCAGAATAAGATTACAATATTAAAATTGCAACATTGAGCTTAATATATGTTCACATTTGGATATAAGTAAACAATGGAATTTTCTTGCTACCAGTAAAACCCTTTCTTGTACTCCATTCTGGCATCTTTGTTATCTCCTTATGTAGCTGGACCCTGATGTTAAGAATCATACAGCTGTCAAACAGGAAAGTGAGTTAGCTTCCTGTATCTTTTCATGACTTGACAGTAAAGTCTACTTTAAAAAAAATCAGAGACAGAAGTGTGAGAGAGAGACTTTTTTAGATGGTATGCATCATATTTAAACAGTCATCTCATTAAGACAACAAACTGAGGAAGAGCTGCTCTTGAGTACCAGGAAGAGTTCTTTTCACTGCAGGGCTTACATATATATATGCATATGTATACTCAAGCAATAAAGTTATTTGTTCTTAACATTCCCTCTAAAGGAAGAGAATTCTTATTTTAATTCAGCCAGGTTATTTACACAAATATTACTCACAAGTAATAACACATAAAATTATATAGGTGCCAGGGCACTTTTGTAGATCACCACCAAGTTCTCGTGCCAAACAATTTCTTGTATTATTAACAATTCATCACTCTTTGACTTTAAAGTCCAAAATGTTAAATTGCAGGACAAACCAACATATTACTCAAAAAGGGAGGGGTGTGTGGGTGTGGGTGTGTGTGTGGGTGTGTGTGTTTAATGTACTTAAATCCAGAACGTTCTTTGCTTTGGTTGGAAAATTGGACAATAAACTGTCTTACGGGGCCACCTTACCATATAACTTCAGGGAGCACACCTCTGAGGTCAAGTTAGCATAAACACAGGTTTTACCCCTTTCAGTTTGGCAATATTGCTCACATACTGCCCACATGAAAATTGAGGGAATCCTTCAGGAAAACACTGACTAAAATGACAGAGTTGGATACATGCCAACCCCAACTTTTAAATGAGTCCAAAGAATCCTGCAATCATCAGAATTTTTCTGTATATTGATTTTTCTAAATTCCAGAATCATAATGAGGTATGATTCTTAACCCTTTACTTAATGTTCAAATTTTAAAAATCAGAAAACATTAGGCCTGTGAATTACTGCCATAAGACACTGGCTTTGTTTAGATCTAACACATTTCTCAGTAGAGATGGGAGGATATTGAGATAGACATCCAGCCAGTGGGATCCTTAGATGATGCTTCTTTATAGAACTTAAATTTGGAAGAAATCCTAGAATGCTTTCACCTTGTACATAGTCCTATTATTTTTATTCCTTTCTGGAGTGCTCTTAGCTATTTTTACAAGCTTATATTTTCAGAAAATCTGCATTTAAAAATGTGTAAAAAATGGGGTGCATGGGTGGCTCAGTCGGTTAAGCGTCCAACTTCGGCTCAGGTCATGATCTCGCGGTCCGTGAGTTCGAGCCCCGAGTCGGGCTCTGTGCTGACAGCTCAGAGCCTGGAACCTGTTTCAGATTCTGTGTCTCCCTCTCTCTCTGACCCTCCCCCATTCATGCTCTGTCTCTCTCTGTCGCAAAAATAAATAAACGTTAAAAAATAAATAAATAAATAAATAAATAAATAAATAAATAAATATAAATAAATAAATAAATAAAAATAAATAAAAATGTGTAAAAGTAGGACTGGCTATCTTTACCCACTCTCTAAGTTATTATTTTGAGTGAGATCACATTTAATTCATAGAATGATTTACAAATAACTGACATTATGAAGTTATCCTATCTATTGACATCATATGACTTTCTACTAACTCAAATGTTTCTTTCCATAACTTAATAGTTTTTAAGGTTAATGTGCTTACTTATTATGTGTTCCCTTATTTTTCACATTTGTCTATAAACCACTTATTAGGTGTATTTCTTCATAACTTAGTATATTTTATTGCTATTGAAGCAGGATCTCTTTTTATTACTATAATTTGTATATAGGTATACTCTAAATTTTTATGATTACCTGACAAAAATGGCTTTTTATAAAAATAGATGTATTTTTCATTTCTCTTTAGTTTTCTAAGTATATAATTATGTCATTAAGAAATTATTCAAATTTTATCCTTAAATTTGTTTTCCAAAACCTTAAAACTGTTTTTCTATGCAGATCATTACATAAGATTTCTTGAAAATATGCTTTTCCCAACTATCAATTTCATTGTATTTATTATTTTTATTTCAGAGTTATTTTCCTTATTTTAGAAGTGTATATTTACAATTTAATGCTTCTGCATCACCAAATGCACATGAGAAAGTTTTCATTGTTTTTGATCCTCAGTATTTTTAGTTTGATTTGTATAAAACAACTACTTAAACACTTCCAGAAATTTTGGGGAAAGATGACCACTTCAACTTTCCCTGCACTCCTGCCCCATGTGTTCACCACCAATCAATCATAGTAACTTTATCTGATAATGGAGATTAAAACATGCATGTGCATCCTTCAGATATATTTCCTTCTCTTTGATAAATACTTAATTACTCTTCCCATAGGTCATAATAAAGATGAATTAAGAAAAGTCTCTTGCATTGGGAGTAATAGCAATTTCCCTTGCAGTAGGCTGGATATGAGTCATCAGTTCTGGAAAACAAAGGATTTCAAAATCTAAGCATGAGAAAATAGTTGAAAGTCTGATTTCAGCTGTATATCTAAGTTGTGGTTCCTATCATCAGATACCATCAAAACCAGAATTTGATTCTTACCTAATACCCACATTTATTTCTCACAGTATTGGAAGGCACGTAAGAAGGGCTTTGACAGGAGAGAGGAAGACGTGGCGTAGGAGGACGCTGGGCTCAATGCATCCTGCTGATTGCTTAAATTCCACCCACATCTGCCTAAATAACCCAGAAAACCATGGAAGACTAGCTGAACGGACTCTCTGGAGCCAAGCATAGACAAGAAAGTATGAAGGGCAGAGAGGCGGTGCATGCTACACAGACTGGCGGGAGGGAGCCAGGGCAGTGGAGGGGCAGCCCACCCAGCAAAGCAGAGCCCCCGAGTCTGGCTTGCAAAACCAGAGGGGTCTGACTGCTTGAGTTCCGACAGCCAGTGGGACTTAACATCTGGAACGTTAAAAGCCAACAGCTCTGCTCTCGGAGAGCAGGGAGGGTGAGAGGACACCAGGAGGGGGAGTTGTTGAGCCTACGAAGACAGAGCTCAGCTCGGCAGGGGAACAAAGGCACTGGCAAGTGCCATCTTCCTCTCCCATCCCCCAGCCAAAATTCCAAGGGAACCAGTTCCCCTCACTGAACTTGCTTGCACCATGCAAATGCCCAATGCTGTGCTTCTGTGGATCCATCCCTCCAACGGGTCTGCCTCCCTCCCACTGCTACAGAGCCCCTCACGCAGGGGACCACCAACGGCAAAGCGAGCTAAGCCTGCCCCTCCGCACCTTGCGGATCCACCCCGACTAATACACCAGATCCCATTGAAGCAGCACCACAAGCCTGTCAGTGTGCAAGTAGCCCAGACAGGGGCCACACCACTCCACAGTGAGTCCTGCCCCTGGGAGAGGGGAAGATAAGGTACACACCACTCTGACTGTGGCCCTAGCGGTGGGCTGGGGCAGACATCAGGTCTGACTGCGGCCCCGCCCACCAACACAAATTCCTCCAGACAGCACCGGGGAAGTGCCCTGTAGTTTGGGGTCACCCCAGGAACTACCCAAAATGACGAGACAGAAGAATTCTCCTCAAAAGAAACTCCAGGAAGTAGCAACAGCTAACAAATTCATCAAAAACAATTTAACCAATATAACAGAACAAGAATTTAGAATAACAGTCATAAAATTAATCACTGGATTTGAAAAAAAGCCTAGAGGACAGAAGAGAATCTATTGCTACAGAGATCAAGGGACTAATAAATAGTCATGAGGAGCTAAAAAAAATGCTATAAATGAGGTGCAAAATAAAATGGAGGCGGCCATAGCACGGATTGAAGAGGCAGAGGCAAGAGTAGGTGAATTATAAGATAAAATTATGGAAAAAGAGGAAGCTGAAAAAAAGACAGATAAAAAAATCCAGGAGTATGAGGGCAGACTTAGAGAACTAAGTAATGTAATCAAATGGTACAATATCCGTATCCTAGGAATTCCAGAAGAAGAGACAGATAAAGGGGCTGAAAGTGTATTTGAACAAATCATAGCTGAGAACTTCCTGATCTGGGGAATGAAAAAGGCATTGAAATCCAAGAGGCACAGAGAACTCCTTTCAGACCTAACTTGAATCAATCTTCTGCACAACATATCATAGGGAAACTGGCAAAATACAAGGATAAAGAGAAAATTCTGAAAGCAGTTAGGGATAAACAGGTTCTAACTTAACTAACAGGTTCTAACTTATGGGTCTATGGGTAGACCCATAAGACTAGTGGCAGACCTATCCACTATCCAGACTTTAGCCTCTACTACAAAGCTGTAATCATCAAGACAGCACAAAACATGGTATTGGCACAAAAACAGACACATAGACCAATGGAATAGAATAGAAACCCCAGAACTAGACCTACAAAAGTATGGCCAACTCATCTTTGACAAAGCAGGAAAGAATATCCAATTGGAAAAAGACAGTCTCTTTAACAAATGGTGCTGGGAGAAATGGACAGCAACATGCAGAAGGTTGAAACTAGACCACTTTCTCACACCATTCACAAAAATAAACTCAAAATGGATAAAGGACCTGAATGTGAGACAGGAAACCATCAAAACCCTAGAGGAGAAAGCAGGAGAAGACCTCTATGACCTCAGCCATAGCAGTTTCTTACTTGACACATCCCCAAAGGCAAGGGAATTAAAAGCAAAAATAACTATTGGGACCTCATGAAGATAAAAAGCTTCTGCACAGCAAAGGAAACAACCAACAAAACTAAAAGGCAACCAACGGAAGGGGAAAAGATATTTGCAAAGGGCGTATCAGACAAAGGGCTAGTATCCAAAATCTATAAAGAGCTCACCAAACCCCACACCTGAAAAACAAATAATCCAGTGAAGAAATGGGCAGAAAACATGAATAGACACTTCTCTAAAGAAGACATCCAGATGGCCAACAGGCACATGAAAAGATGCTCAACGTCGCTCCTTATCAGGGAAATACAAATCAAAGCCACACTCAGATACCACCTCACACCAGTCAGAGTGAACAAATCAGGAGACTAGAGATACTGGAGAGGATGTGGAGAAACGGGAAGCCTCTTGCACTGTTGGTGGGAATGCAAAGTGGTGCAGCCACTCTGGAAAACAGTGTGGGGGTTCCTCCAAAAATTAAAAATAGACCTACCCTATGACCCAGCAATAGCACTGCTAGGAATTTACCCAAGGGATACAGGAGTGCTGATGCATAGGAACACTTGTATCCCAAAGTTTATAGCAGCACTTTCAACAATAGCCAAATTATGGAAAGAGTCTAAATGTCCATCAACTGATGAATGGATGGAATACTACTTGGCAATGAGAAAGAATGAAACATGGCCTTTTGTAGCAACGTGGATGGAACTGGAGTGTGAGGCTAAGTGAAATAAGCCATACAGAGAAAGACAGATACCATATGTTTTCACTCTTATGTATATCCTGAGAAATTTATCAGAAGACCATGGGGGAACGGAAGGAAAAAAGAAAGAAAGAGAGGGAGAGAGCCAAACCATAAGTGACTCTTAAAACCTGAGAATAAACTGAGGGTTGATGGGGGGGTGGAGGGAGGGGAAAGTGGGTGATGGGCATTGAGGAGGGCACCTATGATGAGCACTGGCTGTTGTATGGAAACTAATTGGACAATAATTTAACATTAAAAAAAAAAGAAGTGCTCTGACAGCAATTTCATAGACAGCTATAACACAATGTGACTTGGCTAGAGCCTTTGGAGAAAATACAGACACAACTGTAATTAGTAGAACTTAAAGCTTCTGTTAGAACCAGGGTGGAAAGGTTTAGTTTCTATGTAAACAATGGACCATTGTGATTCTAACCTTTACTGATCAGTCATTGATATCTGAAAGTAGGTAGTAGATATCTATGGCTATTTCTAAGGAGCTCAGGATGCCTATCAATCTTTTTAAGACCCTCTACAGCTGATCTTGAGGCTCCTGAGCATGATTCTGAGAGGAACACTTTTGCTAGATTACCAGTAAAAGGAAGTGAATGAGCCCCAATGAAGGCCAGATTCAAAATGAATAGATGTTCAGGTTAGCAGAAGTTTAGGCTTTGATGAGTGAAAGTACTTTCTGCTACTTATTCTATGTTCACAATAAGGTCTCCAGACTGCTGGGGCTTCACACAACAGCTAACTTTCAAGTTGTTACGCAGAACTTTGATTTTAAATTAGAGTGGGGAGGGGGTGGGGTGCCCCGGGTGGCTCAGTCAGTTAAGCATTGGACGTTGGCTTAGGTCACGATCCTGTGGTTCCTGAGTTCAGAGTTCAAGCCCTGCGTGGGTCTGTCTGCTGTCAGCACACAGCCCACTTTGGATCCTCTGTCACCCTCTCTCTGTGTCTCTCCCCTGCACCAGTGTTCTCTCTCAGAAATTAAATAAATGAATAAAGTAAGTGAGTAAGTAAAGTACTGAGCATTTGTAGTACTTAGCCACTCTAGTATTCATTTTTTCTTATTTTATACCTATTAAAGCCAGAGGCAGAACTATACACTAACCTCTTGAATTCAAATGCATTTTCCAGAAGTTTCCAGATTCATTGCCTAACACATAGACTTACAGACCCTGTATTTTTTTTTTAACAATTAGCACTGGCCATGGCTTAGGTATTAACAAAACAAGATTGGAGGTTCCATTACAAATAACTTCCTTCTACTTAAAGATTATGGCTAATATGCAGTATATAAATACAAAGGATGTCAATATTAAAATGTAAACTTAAAAAAAAACTTTCAATTTTCCTGTCTGATCAATTGTATTATACTGTGATACTTAGTTAAGTATCTGCATATTTCATCTTCTTACATTTATATTTGATATAATTTAATTCCTTTAATATGTACTTGTTATTGTTTAATTAAAATAGAGATTATGCCTACAGACTAAAGACTTAAAGAGCCAATTTATTTCCTATTAATATTTATCTTGAAAAAAGGTGAAACACTTAGGTGACAGTAACCTAAGAATTAATTATAAAATTTCTAAAATTCAGTGCCATTATTAAGGAGCACTGTGATTTAAAAGACATGAAAAATTCTCCCAATTGACAATGAAGTGTTCTTATCATTTATCCCACTTTTAAGAGTTTTCATGCTGAATAGCATAGGAAAGAAATCTATATATTTAGTATAAACAGTGTGTCACCTGATCTTTCTGCTAGAAAATGTTAAACTATGTGATTGCTACATTGTGCATTTCAAAATGTTAGCTAACTGTTGTTCTGGAAGACAGAAAAGAACGAAAATTGAACATTTACAGTCCAGAAATCAAGACGAGTAAACACTTATTATACTAAAATAGTGTCCAACTATACCACTATTGAAATGGCTAATGTGGAAGAAAGAAAAGATAAAAATTCAGGGAAATATTTTTAAGTAAATATGGTTCAACTATGTAATAAATAGTACTTTCATGCTAAAGTACATATACTTTTAGGAGGGTAATGTAAGTGTCACTGTACAGATAGAAAGGGAATTTATATTTCTCCCTTGCTTGATTCAAGTGCACACTAAAAAATATCTAGTAGGACTTAGGATTTATACGTGCTTTCCTGTGTTATCTATGTGAGGCAAATTGTGGCATTTAGCCTAAAATAATGTTTACAATACGTACTGTCACATGATGAAACAGTAAGCACTGTCTTATCACAGGAGCTGTATTTTTTTTACATGTATTTGTGAATTTTTACATGGGTAGACAATATTTACTTATCAAGGCAATTGGGCTTTTTCGAACAGATTAACACAGCAGTAAACATGAAGGAAACCATGGGTTGTTTCACCTGTTTCAAAGATACACAGGGAATGTTTTAGCTATTGCTCCATCAACTGATATCTTTCCTGACAGTTGAGAAGAGAAGAATTACTCCTGGGTATTACTTTCTTGATTCATAGCAGGATAGTTAGAGGCTTCTGCAAGATTGGTAATATGGAGAAAGACAGGAGATGTGATAGATCCAGGATTTGATGAAAAAGATTCTTATGCCTTTGCATCAGCTGAGATGGAGACATAATAAATAATTGAAGGAGACCCTGACTAAGAAACAGTCAATGAGTTACCATCTTATCCTCAAATGTGATAAATCCATGCAAGTGAGAAATCCAAAATGCTTGCTATAAACTCATTTTGCAATCAGTATAAAGGTTTGGAACATTGCTTATATATATTTTGGTAGACTTTAACAATAGTATTATGTCATTGCTCTAATAGCCATATATGTGGTCAGAAGCCTTTTTATTACATTGAAAGCCAATAAAATATTAATGTAATCATTTGAATCAAACTAGATTATTTTTATCATTTTTAGAGTGCCCTCCTTAATTCTACAATCAACATTTCTCGCTTTAGCCATCCTGTTGGAGACACATTTATTCTTACCTCCAGGGATAAGTATTCATTGATATAGTATAAAGAAAAGTGATAGGTTTTCTTTTTTCTACATAGAGTAACTTTTAAGGAGGGAGAGACAGAGTTGAGTTGCTAAATTAGTTTCTGAGGGCTGTCATAACAAAGTATCACAAAGTGGATGGCTTAAAGCAACAAAAATGTCAGCTTCACAGTTCTAGAGTCTAGAAGTCTAAGATCAAAGTGTTATGAAGGCCAAATACGCTCTAAAAACCTCTAGGGGAATATCTTTCCTTGTCTCTCCTAGCTTCTGTTAGCCCCAGACATTCCTTGACTAGAGCAGTATAAATTCCACCTCTACCTCTGTCTTCACATGGCTGTCTTCCTTTTGTCTTTGTGCTCAAATTTTTCTTTTCTTAGAAGAACCAGTCATATTGGATTAAGGGCCCACCCTTCTCCAACATGACATCATAACTAATTATGTCTGCAACAACCCTATGCTCAAAAGCAGTCACATTCTGGTGAACTGGGGATTTAGGATTCAATATACTTTTAAAGGAATACAATTAAGCTAAAACAGATCTGTTGTGAAGAAAAGGAAGAGTGAAAATGAGAAGGAAATACATTTTTGCTAAAGACACTTTCCTGAATTCTAAATGAAAATTTGTGGACATTTTCTTTTTATACAGGTTTTAACAACATTAATTTTAAAAGGTCACATTATTACCATGTTTTTTACAAAAGCTGAAATATTTCTATGTAAAAAGTATCAATTTTAAGAGCTATTTAGTCATGCCAATATCAGACAGTGCACTGTTGTTGGAAAAATCTGTGAATATTCCCAATTCATAGGCATCATACTGAAATCTAAAGAGGCATCTCACATCTAGCTTCCTGTTTTAGGATTTACTTTTACTTTAATATCATAAATTATCTAAGCGTTTGTACCTTATATTAAATAAAATTATGTTTAGAGTGTAGCAGAAAGGGTTCTGTCCAACATTCCAGATGAAGCAGACCTGAGAGATCTACAGCAGTTATGAAAAGCAGAGACCAGATGAGGCAACGGAATGCAGTGGTTAGTTAATGTTTGTGCAACTAGATCCTTATCCCACTTTTTCAACTAAGAGCACTAGCAATCTCTGCTGGGAAGTGGAGTGGATGAATGATGAAAACCTGGACAATGGTACTCCATCCTACTTCCTTGGCAATACAGAGAAGTTCAAGCAGTGAACTGCTATGGCATGGCCAAATCTTAAAATGAGTACCCTCCTAATACTAGAATCAAAATTGTGAACATCAGTCATGCCAAAGCTTCAGTGTTAGTAGATGTGAAGCTGCTAATTTGGAAAGATATACATTTTGACTCTCACTTATAACTCAAAACATTTCTGAAACTCCTCTTTTAACTTTCTTTAGATCCTTTAATATCTTTAAGTCATAATCATAAATTTATATTTTCTTAAAGCCACTTAAGACCTCTGGAGTTAATCAAATATCATGAATGAGCTAATTTTGATGCTGAACTGAATGACCAAGCTAGACAATAGAAATGTGATAAAATGAAGCTTTTTTTATGACCTAAACCATTTTTACTTACAATTTCTCTAACTTATAAACAATGAAGCTTGGGATAATGCTACAAAAAGGGCACTGCATACCCTTTATGAATAAGCAGTTTCAAGACATCAGAATACATGTATTATAGAAATAACAATGTCCTTATATTCATGTGTCAAATAGAGATTCCATACATCACATTAAGTCAACTTATAAGCATAAATATAAATGCACACACAGACACAGGCAAAGCAGGTTTTGAAGGGAAGGGAATTGCTTCATCAACCCACATTGTTTTGCTCCTTCCTAATCATATATATTACTATAGATAAAGGAACAATTTCAATATTAAGAAATTGTATATTCTTAACACAGTAAAAACTAATTAGACCCACAAGTGCTTCAGGACATGGCCCAAGTTTAGAGCCTGAATATCATTAGATGTATTTCAGATATTGGTAATATAATAATGCATATTTTATTAACCTCCTTCATTTTCCCCCTTTTGTTCCATTCAAAGAAGTCTTATTTTATTCATGAATTTAAAAAATGCAATATCCATTTTTATTCTAAATATACTTTGAGGTATTTAGTCATGATGTTTAATGTTCATGGATCACCTTCATGTTTTTATAAGAGAAATAACTTCTAAAAGTTTCATCAAGGAATACAAAAATAATATATTTCTATATGTAAATGCCTTGAGAGTATGAACATATTCCCTAATCACCTAACTGATGGAGAAGGATAAAGTCAGTTAATTTTACTTCTTTGGCTATTTGAATATTTCATTTAATTGCTATAATATTTTATAGAAAATAGAAATTGAATAATATATAAAACTTTATCTTAAAGAATATTTCAACTGATTAAATTCCACACTATGTATGCAATTTTATCTATTGATATAAAATATGTATGAATATATATATGCCCACATACATATACATACACATTTATATATTTGCATATGTGTATGTATATGAATAAATAAAAAGGTCTAACCACCTTCTGATTTTACAGTGGTTTCACAAATTCTCTCCGCTTACATATTTTCTTCATTCTTTTTTATTTCATTTGCATCTTAATGCCATCAGCTTTATCTGTCTTATAAACTTTCTTTGAAGTTTATTTATCTATTTCTTTTGAAAGAAACAGCGCTAGTTGGGGAGCAGCAGAGAGAGGGAGAGAGAGAGTTTCAAGCAGGCTCTGCACCGTCAATGCAGAGCCCGATGAGGCAAACTCATGAACTGTGAGATCATGATTTGATCCAAAATCAAGTCAGATGCTTACCCGACTGAGCCACCCAGGTGCCCCTAAGATTTTCCTCAATGAATACCAGAAGGAGTAGATCATTTCAATGAAAGCTACCTCCATTCCTATTTATGGGTGACTTGAACTATAAATATACATTTGAGTATTATCTGGATATAAACATGGGAAAATAAAGTGTTATTTTCATAAGACAGTTTGCAAGCTGTTCTTCAGTGTTCAAATTCTGGGGAGAAAATGGTAGAAACATACCAGTAAATCTTGCCCTTGTTTGAGTCAAGTTTAACCACAAAGTGCAGATTCTTTGTAAGGTCAACCCCTCAAAAGCTAGGTAGTTATAAAACCTCTTTTATAAGAAGTTCATATAGTATGTTGAAATATTACTTTTATCTTATTTTCATGTTTGTATTTATTCCTATTTATAAGAAAATCAAATCACATTAAGATAAGGAATGGTTTATGACTGACTACTAAATTCAACATTAAACCTAAATTGTTGTGCATTAAAAATAACAGAAAACTGGGATAAAATGAAGCCCAAACTGAGTATTATACCTGTTATTCATGTTATGAGCAAAGGATTAATCTCAAGAGTATATATCAAACTGTACTAGATCAACAAAAGATTCAACACTTGAATAGAAAAATGGTCAGAGGACATGAACAGATAGTTAAGAGATAATAAAATTGAAATAGGTAATGAATATGAAAATGCTTAACCTTAAGAGGGAAAAAATTGGGAAGATGCAAATTAAAATCACAGTGAAGTATGAATGCACATCTATCAGATTGACAAAAATTACCAACAGTCTGCAAAGCAGGTTGCAGAAACACACAACTGCTTACATACTATTTTGAAATTGTTAAAAACATTTTAGAAAGCAAATGAGAAAAATCTAGTATACCTTACTTCTAGTTATGTTCTCTGGAAGAAAAAGAGACAGAGAGAGAATATTTATAGCAACATTCTTTATTAGAGAAAAAATCTGAACATAAATTTCCATCAGATGAAGGATAAATAATTTCAGCTATATTCATGCATATGGATTATATATAAGAAGAATACATCAATTGAGATGAATCTCAGGAAGAATGCTAAATGAACAAAACAAGAATGTAGGAAAAGAATATAGAAGCAAAATATAGAAGTAGGAAAAGAATATAGAGAAAATGATATATTCTCAAAAATATGTTAAATATTACTAAATATTCAAAATTGACTAGAAAGGCACATATGTTTACCAAAAATCAATGAGTTGCATATGAATGATAGACACCAAATTTTGAATCCTAAAATCTGTAATAAACCATAGAAGTTCCCAAATATCCCGAGCAATCCTGAGAAAGATCAAAGTTGGAGGTATCATACTTCCTAATTTCAAACTGTATTACAAAGCTATAGTAATCAAAATAGTAAGGTACTAGCATAAAATAAGATACAGAGACCAATGGAAAATAATCAAGAGTCCAGAAATATACCCCTAAATATATGGTCAACTAATATTTGAGAATACTCAATGGGGACAGAACACTTTATTTAATAGTGTTGGAAAACCAGCATAACTACATGCAAAAGAATTAAATTGAACCCCTAACTCACACCACTCACAAAATTAACTCAAAAAAGACTAAAGACTTACACAAAAGAGTTGAAACCCTAAAACTTCTGAAGAAAACATAGAGAAAAATCTTCTTGACATTAGTCTTGACAATTTTTTTTTTAGATATGACACTAAAAGCACAAGCAACAAAAGAAAAAAAATTAGTAACAGAGTACATCAAACTGAAAATATTCTGCTCAGCAAAAGAAAAAAATCAACAAAATGAATAGGCAACCACTGCAATGGGATAAAATATTTGCAAATCATCTGATAAGGAGCTAACATCCAAAACACATAAAGAACTCATGTAAATCAATAACAAAAAATCTTGATTAAAAATTTGAGCAGAGGAACTGAATAGACATTTTTTTTTTCAAAGAACACATACAAATGGCAAACAGGAACACGAAAAGGTGCTAAACCTCATGAATCATCAGTGCAATGCAAATCAAACCCACAATGAGATATCACCTCATACCTGTTAGAATAGCTGTCATTACAAAGACAACAGGTAACAAGTGTTGGCAAGGATGTGGAAAAAGAGTAGCAATTAGCTTCACCTTTAAGGGGCATCTGTAAATTCAGCTAAATGATAATTGAAATCTCTTGCTTTTAGTCTTTCACAGACACCAAAATAAAATTAGCTTTTACCGTTTGCATTATCCACTTACTGGCTTCCTTTCCATTATCAATTGCTCCCCTTACTTCCAATTGCCATTAGCTTTTGCCCAATACTAACCTTCCTTCCTAGGTAAGACCATCAATCAGTCTTAAGATTGACACATCAAGTCAACAGCAATATAAATCTGGCCAATCCTTCACCCTTTTCCCATTCACATGCAAATGGAGTAGCTAGAGCAGAGTTGGATAAGTATTAGCTTATAGAACTGTCTAATCCATTTAAAAGAAAAGAAGCAGGAATTGTTAATAGTACCTTAGGCAGGTAAGAAGTAATAAGCGATCCCATTATTCCCCCATGTATTCAGTGAGTAATATTTAGATATACTGTCATAGTATCATGTTTAGAAATTGATTCTTCCACCAGAACTCATAAATGCAACCCAGGTCCTGGCACTACATGAAGAGGCAGAGGAAACGGAAATAGAAACGGAAAGGCAAAGGCAAGAACCACATTTTCCCAAAGATAGCTCAACAGCACACATTAAATTCTAGTATATATTCATTCAATCCTTGTAATCTCTTACCACAGTTTAGTAAGCACATATTTCAACTGTCCATTCCAATTTTCAACCATTCTGTTTTTATGGATGATGAAATACATGAAAATTTCACTATAAGAAGATATTTGGTCCATTATTGCACTGTATCAGCAGTACCTTGATTAGATGACAATTATGAGGTCCAAAAAGAAATAACATTTTCAGCTCTAAATCTCTTATCATGTTAGACATGTTTGCTTCAGTTGATGAATATGCAAATCCACATCCAGAATCAGTAACTACCCTGGTTAAGACTCATTAGTATCTATCTGAACTATAAGTAATAGGTCAATTTAATCTGCTATGAGCTTGTCTGTGTCTGTCAATAGGCAGTGCATGTCTGCATTTAGTTTCTGTTCTTGTTCACAAGCAATGTAGGGCATGGCAAACAGTTGCACATACTGTTCAGCAATCTGGTTAAGTATTTTCTCCATCCTCAGGGCATTTTATTCATTGTGATAAAAATTACCTTGGGTCTCTTGAGGGTAGGACCTAAAAACCTGATTCCCTAGTTACTTCATCTTTGGTGGTATCCTATAGACACTATATACTATATATACATGTATATACTATAGTGTGTGTATATATGTATGTGTGTATACATATATAATACACTTGTATATATATAGTATATATAAATAAGTACACTATATACACATGTATAGATTTATACACGTATAAATCTATACATGTGTATATAGTGTACTTATTTGTATATACATGTATACATTTATATATACATGTATAAATCTATACATGTATATACTATATTTGTGTAGATGTGTGTATAGAGGGAGAAGCAGGTAGGAATAAGCATATATATACTACTACGGTGTATATACATTTATAGTACATATAAAGGAATATATATATGTATGTATTTCACAAGGCTAGGATAAACTGAGCAAATCTGTTGTTTGAGGAGTTGATGAAACATTAAAATACACAAAAATTGAGAAAATAAATGGAGTAGTTACTAAATTTTTGATGGATAAGTCTTAACCTGTTCACTGGAGTCAATCAGTCTCTGACTGGTTGATTTTTCTTTTCAATTTTTTTACATTTATTCATTTTTGAGAGACAGAGTGTGAATGGTGGAGGGGTGTAGAGAGAGGGAGACACAGAATCTGAAGGGGGGTCCAGGCTTTGAGCTGTCAGCACAGAGCCCAATGTGGGGCTCGAACTCATGGACTGAGAGATCATGACGTGAGCCAAAGTCCGACACTTTACCAACTGAGCCACCCAGGCACCCCCTGAATGGCTGATTTCAAAATGAGAACCTGACATTAGTTGGTTGGTTTCACAGATTTAGTAAATACTCTATTTATTTCCTCAATTTTTATACTATATTTTATGAAATATCTCAACAGTTGCAACACTTAACTTTCCAAAGTTTTTTAACCACTTTTATTTTTATTGTTTCTTTTAATTTGAAAGAATACTGACTTTTTTCTTACTATGCAACCCCACTTTGGGAAAGCTAAGACAGGAGGACCATGACAGATTATTTCACATTATCCTCTTCTCCCAACATTAGTCACATAGGAAGTCTTTACAGTTGGAACCCTTTTTATTACATCATCAATCATAACTTGGATTAAAGGGTCTGAAAGAAACTTAGTGTAATTATATGGACAATCCAAAGTTACTTGCATTTTTAATATTCAGCAACCTCGGAAGGAGGATTGCATATGAAAGTTATAGGTGGAAAACGACAATTCTCCTTTTCAGGATATGTTACACACTTTTGCCGTTACTCATACAGGCATATTGAGAGTTTATTTATCTATCCACATTTCTTCAAAGCTGCAGCTATCCAAGTGTCTTGAGTAATACCAAACATGCCTTTCTATCCACAGTGTCTAACGCAAAACAAGAGGTCATTAGTATCCCATGTGTAAAATTAATTTTAATAGCTCCTCTATAAGGAATCAACATATGATGTTTAAAGAGGCCCCTGATTCTCTCCCACTGAAACTGCAATTCTTTTTGGCAATTATCTGTAGGAAGGAGTTACTTTCACTCACAGCACATCTTCCCAACCACCTTTTGGCTTTATATTCTTCCCTTCTACCTGTTTGATTACCAGGTGTAACTCAGTACTTTGGCAGTCTCAAGTTAGTCTTTAATTCCTTTCAGTTTTGGCTTTCTCACTACCTAAATATTACTTTTTGACCCATTAAATTTCTACCCATCTTTGATCTTCAAGTCATTTATGTGATTTTTCTCATATAAGTGGTCACTGTGCTTGAGTGACCTCTCATCAGCAATGGCTTAGAAGTAACTTTGTCACCATAGTATTCCGCCACTGTAAAAATAAGTAAATAAATATCACTTAAACTATCATGTCGAGGTTTTGTTTAATTATCCCATTCATAAATACATGCATATAAGGCTTGAATTAAAAAAAAAAAAAAAAGGATAGAGCAGAAATATAGAACAAAGCACAAGCAGTCATAAACGGGTCCAAAAACTTTCAGGCACATCTCCCAGTTTGTATAACCTTATAAAACAAGCACATATCATCAATCTTTTCATCCATAAAAAATAAAGACAGATTATACTGGGTATCCCAGAGAGTTTTAAATTTTAAATACTTTCAACCACTAAGAACATTTTATAAACAGATGCATCCAGAAATACTAAAGTATATCAAGATGAGATCCTAAAAGAGATTCAAGTAATCCACAGGAAGAAAAGAAAAACAGATCAGAAAAGTGGAATGAACAAACAGAAACACACCTATATAAAATAGCATATTTAAGCTCTAATATAACAATATTACCTTAAGTGGAAGTAGCCATAACATACCAAAGGCAGAAAACGGCCAAATGGATTTCAAAACAAAACCCAAAACAAAAAACATTGCCCAACTACATGCTTTTTACAAGAAACTCACTTAAAATTCAACAACATAGGTAGATCGAAAGTAAAAGAAGAAAAATAAAAAGATACACCATGCAAACTTTAACTTAGAAAAAAATAAGGAAAACAGGAGTGGCTTCAATATTAAAACAGAATTCAGAGCAAAGAAAATCATTCCAGGCAAAAAGGGCATTATGTACTGAGATCAATTTACCAGTAATACATAAGAATCTTATAAGTCAACATACCAAGAAAATATACATGAAGAAAAAATGGATAGTATAAAAGGCAAAATAGATAACCCATTATTATAGGTGGGAACTTTAACATTATTGATAGAATGGGCAGAAGAAAAAATCATCATGGATATAGAGATCTGAACAACACAATCAACCAAAAGTATCTAATTGACATTTCATCCTAATCTGTAGATTTCATTTCTACCAAAGACCACATTCTTTTTATAGACACAGACATGCTTGTTCTAAAACTTATAAGTAGTCACCATCTCTAAATGGCTAAAACATTCTTGTCAAAGAAGAAAGTGAGGAAATTATTCAGTATTAAAGCAAGAGTTTGATAAGACAGAAGGACAGACACACTGAACATGGAACAGAATACAAACTTTAGAAACAGACCCACACAAAGAGGTCCCAACTTTTTTTTTTTTGACAAAGTTGCAAAAGTATTTCAATTGATAAATAATAGCTTTTTCAACAGTGTTAGAGAAACTGGCCATCCATAGGCTAGGTAGACAGATAAAAGGAAGAAAAAAAAAATTCACCTTTAAACCATTTAACTCATACAAAATTTAAATAAATATGGTCATATATTTAACTACAAAATACAAAAGTACAGTATCTTTAGAAAACCAAACAAAACACCATAGGTGAGAGTCTTCAAGGCTCTAGGCCTAGGAAAAGAGTTTTAGAACTTGATACCAAAGCATAATACATCAAAGAAAATATAAATTGGACCTTATCAAAATTTAAAAATTTTAGCCTGCAAAAGATCCCGCTAAGAGAATGAAACATGTTAAAGACTGGGATAATATATTTTCAAACAAAATACTGACAAATGACTAGTTTTTAGAGTATATTAAAAAGTTTCAACTCAAGAAAAATAATAAAAGTAGAAAAATTTAAGACACATAAATAGTCATTTCAAAATAGAGGATTCAGAGCTGGCAAGTAAGTACATGAAACAATGTTCAATATCATAACTACGACAGAAATACAAATTAACCAACTGAGCCACCCGGGTACCCCATACAGAAATACAAATTAAAACCAGAGTGACCAAAATAAAAATAGTAACAACATAAAATGTTGTTGAGGAAGCAGAGGCAATTAAGTCATGTTGCTGGGAAAGTAAAACAGCACAGTCACCCTGTAAAATGGTTTTGAGGCTCTTATAAAATTTCCTTATGTCCCAGCACACATATACTTAATATTATCAAACTTGAAATGCACCAAATATTGTTTGAGTACTGAGTGGTTAAACAAACTAGGACTTTATACAATGAAATACTAAGCAATAAAAAGGAATGAACTAGTGATAATACACAGGAACTTGTATTATGATCTGAGGAAATTATGATGAGTAAAGAAAGCCGTCAAAAAGTGACACACTGTATGATTCCATTTTTATAACATTCTTGAAATTTCAAAAGTATAGAAAGGAAGAACAAATTAGCATTGCCAGGGGTGAGCAACGAGATCAGGGAGGAGAACAAGAGAGAGGTAAATATAAAAGGTCAACAGTAGGAATCTGTGTGGTGACAGTAATTTATACTGACTGTAGTGGTGGATACATGACTACACATGTGTTTTTGAAATAGTACAGAACTCAATACACACACACACACACACACACACACACACACACACACAGAGTACAAGTAAAACTGGGAGATCTGAATAATCGATTGTATCAATGTCGATTGCCTGGTTGTGACATTACACTAGTGCCCCTTCTTTTGCCAGACTGAACTCCAACACCCTCCAGCCCAGGAGTTCCAATGAGCAGGGGGGCTGTCAAGAGTGATTTCTTTCTTCCAACCCACAAACCCAGGGAACATTTGGCAATGTGTGTAGGCAATCTGGTTGCCACAGTGGGGAAAGTGCTACGGGCATCTAGTGGATAGAGGATGGGTTATGGTGCTGAACACCCTGCATATCATAGAACTTTCCCTACAACAAAGAATTATCTGGCCCAAAATGTAAATAGTGCTGAGGTTTAGAAACACTGAAATAGCCTCAGGAGGCTGATATAAAGCATACTTGGCCTTTCAGCCACATATTATAAAACTGGATAAAGTCTAGAGGCTATAAACACTCTAAAACTTACCTTCATCTGCCTGGGTTCCATCATCTCTTAACTACTGGACAGGTGAGTAAATTTTTACTGTCTGATAAAGGGCCAGTATCCAAAAATCTATCAAAAACTTATCAAACTCAAAATCCAAAGAATAAATAATCCAGTTAAGAAATGGGAGAAGACATGAATAGATTTTTTTTCCAAAGAGGACGTCCAGGTGACTAACAGACACCTGAAAAGATGCTCAACATCATTCATCATCAGAGAAATACAAACCAAAACTATAGTGAGATATCATCTCATACCTGTTAGAACGGCTAAAATTAACAACATAGGAAACAACAGATGTTGGTGAGGATGTAAAGAAGGAGAAACCCTCTTACGCTGTTGGCGGGAATGCAAATTGGTGCAGCCACTCTGAAATTATACTATGGAGGTTCCTCACAAAGTTAAATATAGAACTACCCTAGGACCCAGCAATTGTACTACTAGGTAGTTACTCAAAGAATACAAAAATAATGATTCAAAAGGATACATGCACCCTGTTGTTTATGGCAGCATTATCAACAATGGCCAAATTATGGAAAGAGCCCAAATGTCCACAGACTAATGAACTGATAAAGAAGCTGTGGTATATACATACAATGGACTATTATTCAGCCATAAAAGAGAATGAAATCTTGCCATTTGCAATGATATGGCTAGAGTATATTATGCTAAGTGAAATAAGACAGTGAGAGAAAGACAAATACCAAATGATTCCACTCATATGTGGTATTTAAGAAACAAAGATGAACAGAGTGGGGAAAAAAAGAGAGAGAGGCAAACCATAAAACAGACTCTTAACTACAAAGGACATCCGAAGATTGCTAAAAGGGAGGTGGACAGGTGAATGGGTTAAAAGGTGATGGGTATTAAGGAGGGCACTTGCTTTGATGAGCACTGTAAGTATATATGTAGTGATGAATCACTAAATTCTACTCCTGAAACTAGCATTACACTATATGTTAACTAAGTAGAATTTTAATAGAAACTTGAAAAATAGATAAATAAAAGTTTACACTTTACAAAAAGAAACTAATGTAACATTGTCAACTATACTCAAAAATAATTAAATATAAAATAATATACATGGAAAATTTTGAGTATTTGCCACTTCTTTTCATAAACGTGCATATATACTAATAAAATAAAGTGAATGGATAAATGCACAGTAACATGCAAGCCTGCAACATTTAAGATAACTTTATATATTAAAATAAGAAACAGAATAATACAAAATACTTATGTATTAAGTAACAAAATGTATTTAACACTGAATTTTTTCTGGAAATACTTGTATATGATATATACAATACTTATACAATAAAATAAACACAAGGTTTACATTAATATAGTTTTTATTTTATGATTATTTTTTATTATTATTTTTAATATAGTAGTTTTTAGGGGTGCCTGGGTGGCTCAGTCAGTTAAGCATCCATTTTCAGCCCAAGTCATGATCTTGTGGTTCAAAAGTTCAAGCCACACCATTGGTCTCTGTGCTGACAGCTCAGAGCAGGAGCCTGCTTCAGATTCTGTCTCCATCTCTCTCTGCCCCTCCTCCATTCACACATTTTCTCTCTCTCTAATATAAACATTAAAAAAATTTTTAGTATAGTTTTTATTAAAAATTAATTTCTTGTAACTTTTAACAGAATTTTGAAATTCTAAATAAACTTAAGGTATTAAATTAATAACAGTTTTTCCCCATGCTATTGACCAGAATATCAACTATTTTATAACAAAGGCTTCAGCGTAATTTTATCTGAAGTATTTTGCTTTTGAAAATATGAAAACCACTACCTTGTAGTTATCAAAAATCACCTGATTTTTCATTAATAGTGAGATTTTGACTAAAAATAGTGTGATTGTGGAAGAATTTTCTGAACTACTTTAAAAAATTCTTTTATTTACCACTTATACAATCATAAATGCTACCAGTTAAATTTTAAAGTCAAAGATGATGTATTTAATATTGAAAATATTTTGTTTGATCATCAAACACAAAGTCCAAAGAAATGTCAGTGTTGACATATTAGACATGTTGTCATAGAAGTCCAACATTTTGTAATTCTGTCTAATTAATATTAAGGTAAAAGAAATGTTTTTAGCACTTTGGATGACTGATTTGTCTAGTTACTATTTTGAATCAATATACTATTGAAATGTAGTTCAAAAATGACCAATTTTAATAAATAATTTGCACTAAAGATGCCCTAGCTCTTAAAACTAGAAAATATAAAATAATTGATTCATTTAATACATATTTGTAAAATACCCTTTAGGAATATGAACAGGCCATGAGTGAGCCTGTAAAATCTATACTTCAAAGTAAAGTAAAATCTTTAATCCTTTTAGTACAATTAAGGACATCTTAAACTTTATGTGTGAGAAGAAATCTGATATGTGTTGCCCATGAAAGTTCTTGCTTTCTCCCATAAAAGTATAGATGATGGGCTTTAAGGTTGCATATTTTAAGTTCTTTCATTAACTTAAAAATTCAAATTTTAGCTCAAGCAGTTCAATACTATTTAATTAAATACCTTAAGTCTTTATGTTATACAAATAAAAATCCCTTATTTGTGTTGAGAACATTTTAGTGGAGGATATAGGCCCTACGCTTAAGAAGATAATTATCCAACACAGTAGATGATAAAGTAAATGGTATAAACTACCAGTGATAGAGAAATTTTGAGAATTTGGTAAGTTTAAGAATTGGATAACTAGAGCATGTTGAGGAAGGTTTTTCTGGAAGCAAGACCTTAACCAGTTCTTGACAGACAGGAGGAATTTTGGTGAGTGAAAAAACAAAACACAATTTAAAAAAAAAAAAGCAACGTTAATGAAAAATGTTCGAGAGAAATAAATATATGTAGCTTTGAACTGGGAAAATGAGAAAAGCTATTTGGTTAGAATTAAGGGATTCAGGGAAAACATAGTGTGATATATATTAGGAAATGTAAAATGTAGTACATTAATAGCCTATCACCTAAACCAATTTTTTACATTACGTATGCAGTAAAAACAGCTATTGTTCAGCAGATAAAAGAGAAATAACAAGAGGACTTCCTGCTATAATCACAGTACATAGTAATAAAAGCTTCAACTGATTCAGAAGTTAGTGAGAAAAACTTAATTAAAAAAAACGAAATTATAGGAGGCCACATTCCAATATACTACAAATTCCTTTTAGATGATTTATTCACCTACATCATAAATACTGAATAGCTATTTGACAGGTCAGTACACACACTGAGTATAATAGAAGAGGCATGGCTTCTGTACTTACGGAATCCAGAAGAACAGACAGATTGAAAGCAAGCAGATATGTGTTCAAATCATTTGCTCTGCCATGGTGAAAATTTCCTAATTGACCCCCAAAAGAGATCTGAGCCCTCTTTACATTATAATAGAACACTGAACATACTTTTGTTAATGCATTTGTCTCTATGGGTTTTTTAATTTATATTTGTGTCTGTCAAGCAAATGTGACCCCTTTATGTACAAAGATCTTACCATTGTGAATACAACACAACTTAATTCACTGTTTCATATTTTGAAATGAATTTGTGGATGTGGATATATGTACACACATTTGCACACATATATTGATAGACTCATTCTTTCACTTTTGTTATCTTTATTCTAATGAATAAGAAAGTGGAAGCCAAAGTAGTCAAGGATTAATTCTCAATTTTCCAGTAAAATTTCAAGCATTCATGGGCATATGATTGGGTCTTTAAGTATCCTATTCAAGATAGGACTGGCTATGGTATTCAGAGATTCTTCATAGTTCAATAAAAGCCATTCATTTACAAAATCGTACTATGCCTACAATTATTTTTTCTTTTATAACTAAACCTAAGAAACGAACAGAAGCACATTTGCAAAGACACCTTATAGTTCATGTTTTCAACACTGTGAGCATAAAGCAATATCAATCAACTTTCAGCTTCCATATTAATAAGATCTTTTTGTGGTCAGCATTCTTACACTTTGATTTTATTCATGGGCTGTCTCCATTTCCATTTTGTTTTTTAAATTCACGTCAATCAATTTTACCTAATGATTATTCTTCTTGCATAACCAAAAAAAAAATTGAGTAACTTGACATTATCTCTATTAACATCCCTTTCTATGAATTAACTAAATTTAACACCATTTTTAACTTTTTTCCCTTATCCTTTGTAGTATAAATTATCCTTAACTGTCAAACTGAAATGGTTCTTGACTCTTCCGCCTTTTTTCTTAAATGTTTTTGAGAGAGAGAGAAAGAGACAGAGAGAGAGAGACAGAGAGAGAGAGAGAGAGAGAGAGACAGAGAGAGAGACAGAGAGAGAGACAGAGAGAGAGAGACAGAGAGAGAGAGACAGAGAGAGACAGAGAGACAGAGAGAGAGAGAAAGAATCCCAAGCAGCTGACAGCACAGAACCCAACGTGAGCCTCTATTTCACAAACTGTGAAATCATGACCTAAGCTGAAATCAAGAGTCAGATGCTTACCCAACTGAGCTACCCAAGCACCCCCATGCCCTATATTTTTTATAATGAAACACCAGACTCTGTTTTTTTTTTTTAAACCAAAGGAAATGTAGCTGCAAAAATAATACCACTGAGTGCTTCAGAAGGTCCAGTTGAGTATTAGCAGCCTGGCTTGCTCTCACACTTTTTCTTTTCCAAGCTTCATGCTGTTCATGGCTCAGGGGAATCCACCATCACCATGAGGATACACAAGGAGCCACAGGCATTGAGAAGAAATTCTGAGGGACACTACCGTGTCTTCCTTCTTAGTGCTGGGACCTGTGAATGGAATCTCCTGGACCATACATAGGCTTGCTCTGGAATTCCATAGCCAACCTTCAGGGATTTCTAAATCTCTATAAAGTTCCCAGGATGAACTTCCCCATTCAAAGAATAGCCTTATCTCAATCTCTACTTGGAGGCACAACCCAGGGGTTTGCTTTTCATTGGAATCTAGAAAAAATCTGCACACCAGCTCAGAATGGCTTCAAGCAAGGTTCACAGTTCCCTGTACTTCATGAGTAGAATGCTATGTTGGCCCTTCCTTTTCTTAGCTTCTGGTGATTGCTGGCAATCCTTGACATTCCTTGGCTTATAGCTGCAGCCCTCTAATTTCTCACTTTTTTCATAGCAATCTTCTATCAGTGTGTATGTATGTCACTGTATGTGCAAATCCCTCTTTCCTTATAAGAACACCAGTCACTAGATTTAAAGCCTACACCACATTACCTTATTTTAAGTTGATGGTGTATGCAAAGGCCTTGAACTTTGTCACTGTCATATAAGGGTAAAATGTTTGTTTCCTCAATGTCTCTCCCCTGCCCACTTCTCTTTGACTCTTCACCTAATTTCACTGAGTCTGCTCCACACTCAACAGATTAAACATTTGTACCAAGCAATAAGCCTCATGATGACATTTCTATTTTCCCCCAAGACAGCTCCTTCCTGTTGGGGCAGGTACATTTAATCAACCAACAAGCATGCTGTCCACATGCTACAGTGTCATTCCACCCTCGACCCCCAATGATAGCTGTCGCCTACCGGTTTTTTAGCCCTCTCTCTCTCTGTCTCTTTCATTCTCGTTCTCTCTTGCTGTCTCTTGCACTCATACTATGCTTAGGGTTTTGGGTACCCTCCATTTGGTCCTCTGGGAATGCAGTACCTTCCTCTTCTAGGACATGTGAGCACAATACATCTTCACGTTATACATCTCTCTGTGCTGTTATTCTGTGTCTGCACCAGACTTGATCATCAGAAGGAAAAACAAAAGCTTTTCAAGTAACATAATTATATTCCTTACAAAACAGTCATCATCAGACAGTTGTTAGACCTCCTACAGATTATCTTCATAATCAAAGTAGAGAGTAAACCAGAACTTATTAGACACAAGTTATTGTTATGGACAAATTTGGAGCAACATACCTAAAGTGTAACTTTCAGAGATCTAACTTAATATTCAAAGCAGAGAGAACCTGGATTTGAGGATCAGAATTCTAGAAACACAAACACACACCTTGAATAAGATTCATAAAGTATCAAAAAGCAAAAATGAGAACAAACATACAAAAAAGCAAGCCAATCTAGAGGCCTGATAATGCTTACTACTAACAACAAATCTGACGAAAAGTTTCATGCCTTCCTTAAAGGTGTGCAGAACAGAAGTGTTTTAAAACGTCTTGTCATTTAATAAGAAATCATAACAATGTAGGTAATTTTAGCATGGCAGCAAAAGTAGTACAAAACAAAGGGGCCTAACTAGAGGAAACAAAGAACAAATAATTGACTTAAATGTCAATATTTTATGACATTACTAAATATACTCTGCTTAAAGTGAATTATGTAGGGGCCCACACTTTGTTTATATGAATATGCCAATGCTGTGAAAAATTCTCTTTCAGGAAAATAACAAATTCTCCACTATCAAATATTTGCCAGAATTCTATTGTTTTCTAGCAGCACTTAATAAAACATCAAGTCAGTCAACATTATTTTCATTCTTGAAACTGTAAAATAAAACTGTGCTCCTTGAAATACACTTAGCAAAAAAACTGTTTCAAAAGTATAATTTAAGAATCCATAAAGTTTTGTTTGCTAGAGCTGCCTTAACAAGGTACCATGGTTTAAACAACAGAAATTTATTGTTTCACAGTTCTGAAGTAGAAATCAGGGATTAAGCAGGTTGATTTCTTCTGAGAACCGTGAAGAACAATGTATTCTTTGCCTCACTCTTTTTCAGGTAACTGGCTGGCCATTTTTTTGGTCTTTCTTGGCTGATAGATGCATCACCCAAATCTCTGCCTAGAGATTCACACAGCATTCTCACTGTGTATGTTGTCTTCAAACTTCCCTTTTTTATAAGGTCCATCCTAATGACCTCATTTTAACTAGATTACATCTGCAAAGACTCTATCACCAAATAAGGTCTAATTCTGAGGTACAAAAGGGATTGGTTAGGATTTCAACATAGGAATTTGAGCAGGGCATTATTCAACCCAAAGCAAATACTCCTAACATTGTGCTAAATTTAATTTCCTCAAATTGGCTCTAGATCCTTCAGGAATCATCCTTCATATGACACTTTTCCTGCTATATTCTCACTAAGTATTTTATCAGTAACATTCCTTTGAAAATATTGCTTGTGGGGCACCTGGATAGCTTAATCGGTTGAGTGTCGGACTCTTGATCTCACGGTTGTGAACTCAAGCTCCACGTTGGGCTCTGTGCTGGGTGTTAAGCCTAATTAAAAAATAAAATAAAATAAATAAAAATATCATTGCTTGGATAATATATCAATCAGCATTCAACCACAGAGACAGAGCCAGTAGGAGATGTTATCAATAAATGTATAACTAGATTCCTATATACGTATGTTTGTATGTATCATTTATCTATCTTTTATGGTGAGTTGGCTTACGAAATGTGAGATGTGGATCATCAAGGTCTGCAAGGCAATTGGCTTTGTGTCTGATAATGGAGACAGGCATGTACTCAGAAAGAGATCATGAGCAAGCTGCAGCCCTAAGCATGAACTGTATGAGGATAGATTGAAACCTGTGTCTGTTCTATAACCTTGGTAAAAAGAGTGTTGCAGAATCCAGGGAACTTCCTAATGAATCTAAACCCACATACCCAATCCAGGAGTCAGGAAGCTGAAGAGGGACCCAGAGGAAGACAGAGTAACTATAAGCCATACTGAGGCTATGTCAAGAGTGACTGACTCACCACATATACTTTGTTTGGATATCAAGTGAACAATGAACACTTATGTATTAAATTTAATTTGTCAAACTTTCTATGTTCTAAGCCACCTGCATTTTCCTTAAAATCCTGCCCCCCCCCCACCCCCAACAGAAACCACTCTTCTGTTTACTATTTCCAGAGCTCTAGTTATCTTGGTCATTGTGTGATATATCAGAGGTCAGAGTGGTACTATGGGTTGCTTTATTACCAAGTCATCCAAAAACAAATTGGAGAGTTGATTTCCAGCTGCTGCTCTGAATCCTAAACCTCTGGACACCAGCTATATAGAATAAACTGTATCTTAGGAAATTAGTGTTACCTTTTTAATTTTGTTATTAGTATAATAAATTTCTTATAACTGAAATGTCATATAATTTTTGATAACTTGGGGTAATTTAATGTATTGTAAAGTATTTTACAGACATCCTTATTTTACCATGATCTGGATTTTGAAGCAATTTAAGCATTAAAATGAAAAGTTTAACTCCAAGAAAGGGTATCTGTGATCCCAGGTATGTTTCATACCAAGCAGGTAATCAGCAACAACGTTATGTGAGCCACAAAATGGATGCTCCTTTTCTACCTTCCAGATCCTTTGAGAATCTCCTTTGTGGCCACTCTCACCAGAAGAATTAAAAAAAAAAAGAGAGAGAGAGAGAGAGTTCTATGAACTATAATTCATCCTTGCTAAATTGACACAACAAAACCATTATACAAAATATTCTTTCCTATGCTAAGCTTTCCCTAGAGCTTAATTTTTAGTTTCTTAAAAATTTTTCTCTCAAAATAATACTAATACAAACTTACTGATGCATAAATATTTCTAAGGCTTCCTTAGAATTGATTACAAGAAGTGGAATTGGGGGTACCTGGGTGGCTCAGTCAGTTAAGTGTCCGACTTCAGCATAGGTCATAATCTCGCTGGTCCCAAGTTCGAGCCCCACTTCAGGTTCTGTGCTGACAGCTCAGAGCCTGGAGCCTGTTTAGATTCTGTGTCTCCTTCTCTCTCTGCCCCTCCCCCACTTGCACTCTGTTTCTATCTCTCAAAAATAAACATTAAAAACATTTTTTAATAAATGATAAAAGTGAAATTGTAGAATTAACTGATCAGCATATTTAAAACACTGCTTTGGGGAAAAGACCTCTCTGACCTCAGCCGTAGCAATTTCTTACTTGACACATCCCCAAAGGCAAGGGAATTAAAAGCAAAAATGAACTACTGGGACCTTATGAAGATAAAATGCTTCTGCACAGCAAAAGAAACAACCAACAAAACTAAAAGGCAACCGATGGAATGGGAAAAGATATTTGCAAATGACATATCGGACAAAGGGCTAGTATCCAAAATCTATAAAGAGCTCACCAAACTCCACACCCAAAAAACAAATAACCCAGTGAAGAAATGGGCAGAAAACATGAATAGACACTTCTCTAAAGAAGACATCCAGGGGTGGTGGGTTGGCTCAGTCAGTTAAAGCAGCCGACTTCAGCTCAGGTCATGGTCTTACAGTCCGTGGGTTCCAGCCCCGCGTCGGGCTCTGTGCTGACAGCTCAGAGCCTGGAGCCTGTTTCAGATTCTGTGTCTCCCTCTTTCTGACCCTCCCCCATTCATGCTCTGTCTCTCTCTTCTCAAAAATAAACATACATTAAAAAAAAAAAAAAGAAGACATCCAGAGGGCCAACAGGCACATGAAAAGATGTTCAACGTCGCTCCTCATCAGGGAAATACAAATCAAAACCACACTCAGATATCACCTCACGCCAGTCAGAGTGGCCAAAATGAACAAATCAGGAGATTATAGATGCTGGAGAGGATGTGGAGAAACAGGAACCCTCTTGCACTGTTGGTGGGAATGCAAATTGGTGCAGCCACTCTGGAAAACAGTGTGGAGGTTCCTCAAAAAATTAAAAATAGACCTACCCTATGACCCAGCAGTAGCACTGCTAGGAATTTACCCAAGGGATACAGGAGTACTGATGCATAGGGGCACTTGTGTCCCAATGTTTATAGCAGCACTCTCAACAATAGCCAAATTATGGAAAGAGCCTAAATGTCCATCAACTGATGAATGGATAAAGAAATTGTGGTTTATATATACAATGGAGTACTACATGGCAATAAGAAAGAATGAAATATGGCCCTTTGTAGCAACGTGGATGGAACTGGAGAGTGTTATGCTAAGTAAAATAAGCCATACAAAGAAAGACAGATACCATATGTTTTCACTCTTATGTGGATCCTGAGAAACTTAACAGAAACCCATGGGGGAGGGAAAGGGGAAAAAAAAAGAAAAAAAGGAGGTTAGAGTGGGAGAGAGCCAAAGCATAAGGGACTCTTAAAAACTGAGAACAAACTGAGGGTTGATGGGGGGTGGGAGGGAGGGGAAGGTGGGTGATGGGTATTGAGGAGGGCACCTTTTGGGATGAGCACTGGGTGTTGTATGGAAACCAATTTGACAATAAATTTCATATATTGAAAAAATAAAAAATAAAAAAATAAAAAATAAAACACTGCTTTGGGGCACCTCGGTGGCTCAGTCAGTTAAGCATCTGACTCTTGATTTCAGCTCAGGCCATGATATCAGGGTCATGAGATCAAGCCCTGCATCAGGCTCTGCACTGAGCATGAAGCCTGCTTAAAATTCTCTCTCTCCCTCTCCCCCTCCCCTACTCTCTTTCTAAAAAAAAAAAAACTGCTTTATATATGTTTTCAATATAAGAGCCTCCACTTTCACAAACAATGGAATTTAAAAATGTTTATATATGCATAGATGAAAATAATGTTTCAACTTAAATTTTATATGTATAAATGTTTAATAATAGTTCTTCAAGTATTTATCGGCAATTTTATAGGTTCTATGATTAAGATTTTATTGATTCAGAAGCTTATTGTTGTAACAAGTCTTAACAAATAATTTATATTTTTTCATGTTTATTTTATTTTTGAGAGAAAGAGACAGATAGTGAGTGGGTAACGGGCAGAAAGATAGTGAGAGACAGAATCCCAGGCAGGCTCTGTGCTATTAGTCCAGAGTCCAATGCAGGGCCCGAACACATGAACTGTTAGATCATGACCTAAGCCAAAAATAAGAATTGTACACTCAACCAACTAATCCACCCAGGCACCCCAATTTTAATTAACATTTTAGTATTTTAGCTAAACTGACAGAGGAAAAAGAGAAAAGATTCATTTTACCAAATTCAGGAATGAAATCTGGGGCATCATTATTCACTCCTCCGACACTGAAAGTATAATAAGGAAACAAAAACAACTTTATGTTGAACAACTTAGATGAAATGAAAAAATCCCCTAAAAACACACATTTTCAAATATTATTCAAAAAGAAATATATATTCTAAATATTCATCCAGGTATTAAAAAAATAAATTAGTAGTTTCAAATCTTCAGAAAGAAAAACTTCAGGAGTATATGGTTTCACTGGTAATTTCTACTAAGCATTTATAAGAATGAAATAACAATTCCTCACAATCTCTTCAAAGAAGATAAAAACTGCCAACTCAGTTTAATGAGTCCATCATTAACTCTATCCTGAAATAACACAAAGGTAACACAAGAAAATAAAACTAATATCCAACATAAATATGGATGCAAAAATCCTCAACAGTGTATCAACAATTTGAACCCTGCAATATATAATAATAATAATAATAATACATCACAATCATGTATAATCTATCTCACCAACGCAAAGTTGGTTCAATACTCAAAAATTAATGTATTTCATGACACAAAATGACTCATGTTAAAAAAATAAAGATAATTATATTAACAAATGGAGAAAATATATTTGATAAACACAATATTCTTTGATGTTAAAAATTTTATTAAGAAGTAAAAATAAACTTATTCAATAAAAAATAGCTACAAATAATCTATAGAAATTTATTCAATAAAAAACAAATGCAAATAATCTATATAACTAACATCATACCTAATGGTAATAAACAAAATAATTTTCCTCTATTGGCAAGGATGCTAACTCTCATCACCCTTATTTACTATCACACTGAAAGTTCTGGCATTTACAATAAGTCGAGAAGAAGAATTTAACAGTGCTTAGATTTTAAAGGAATAAATAAAAATCCTATTTACAGACAACAAGATTGTCAATATAGAAAATCCCAAGGCACCTATTAAACAACAACAAACTCTCTCAGCATTAGTAAATGAGTTGAACAATGTCACAAAGGCATAGGATCAATATAGAAAAAAATCTATCATACTTCTGTTCATTAGCAATGAACACTGAAAACTAAAGTATCATCATTTTACCTAGCTACCCCTCCAAAAGAAAGTTTTAAATCAAATCAAATATGTCTAAAATCTGTACGCTGAAATTTGCAAATTACTGATATAATATCTCAACAAATGGAAATAAATGTAAGGAAATATCATGTTAATGAATCTGAAAGACTCATTATAGTTAAGAGGTCAAATATTCTAAATTGATCGGTAGACAATGTAATCCCAATCTAAATCACAGTATGATTCTTTGTCGAAATAGATAAGTTGATCCCCAAAAGTTGTGTAAGTAAATGTAACTAGATTATCTAAAAGTAAGTGTGAAAGAACAGAGTTGGTGTATTCAAAGTGTTATGGGTTGAATACTGCTTCCTCTACCTCCAAAATATATATATACATATGTTGAAGTCCTAACCCCCTCAGTACCTCAGAATATGACCTTAATTGGAAATAGAAACTTTACAGAGGCAACCAAGTTAAAATGAGGTCATTAGGCTGGGCTCAAGCCAGCATGACTGGGTGTCCTTTATATACAGAGGAAATGTGGACACAGAGACAGAAAATACCTAAAGGGAAAATGATATGAAGACACCAGGAGAAAACTATCTACAAGCCAAGGAGAGAAACCTGTAATGGATCCTGTCCTCACAGCCTTTACTGCATTTAACCCTGTTTTGATTTCAGATATCTAGCCTCCAGAACTGTGAGACAATAAATTTCTGTTGTTCAAGCCCTACAGTTTGTGGTACATCATTAAGGCAGCCCTTAGCAAATTTACTGCACACATTACCTGATTTTAAGAGTTGTTATAAAGTTACATTACTCAAGCTAGTAAAATGTTAAAAAGATAAACAGGAAGACAAATCAAACAGAACAGAAAATACAGAAATAGGCCCACACAAACAAGGTTAACAGATTTTTGACAAAAATCCAGGGTAACCTAACGAAGAAAGGATGGTCTTTCAACAAATGGTGTTGGAACAACAGGACCTCCATATTTTAAAAGAAGATGAAGATTAATATGCAGATAATAATAATGAAAAGGAAGAAAAAGAAGAAAAGAGAAGGAGAAACAGCTTGACTTACGCTTTATACCATATAAAATAACTCAAAATGTGTCACAGAGGTAAATATAAAAACACTTCAGAGAACATTTGTGACCCTGCATAGGATAAAGTTTTCTTAGAATTAATATCAAAAACAGGGTGCATAAAAAGAAAAAAAACATGATAAATTTAATTTCATAAAAAATGAAAATATTTTTTCTGTGAAAGACAAAGTTAAGAGATTATATAGACAACCCAGGGACTGGGAAAAAAAAACTTACAAACCACATAGCAAATAATTTGTTTTCAGAATGTATAAAGAATTAAAAAAAAAATTCAACAGTAAGTAAAACAACCCTACAAAAATTTGCAAATGATGTAACTAGACACTCCACCAATGAAAAAATGTGTATTAAAAAAATGCACATGAAAAGATGCTGAACATAATTTGTCATTAGGGAAATAAAAATCAAAACCATGGTGACAGACCAGTAAACACCTATTAGAATAGCTACAATTAAAAATACTGAGAAAACCAACTGTAGGCTAGCCCATGAAGCAATGGGATCACACAGATACCGCTCCTGAGGGTACAACCACATTGGAAAACTGAAACATACACTTATGTTCCAACAATCATACTTCCAGATGATTATGCTACACAAATAAAAACTCAGATTCAAATAAAAGCTTGTATGCAAATGTGTATACTGTCAATAATCACACTTTCCCTGAAAACCACCCAGTTGGTAAATGGAGAAACTGTGATATAGTCACACGATGGAATATTAGTTAGCAATAAAGAGAAATGAACTAATGCTTTATGCAACAACACAGATCACAAATGAATTACGCTAAATAGAAGAACCCAGTCTCAAAAGACTGATTACTGCCTCATTCCATATCTGTGACATTCTGGAAAAGTAAAAAATAGGGTAACTACAAACAGACTAGTTGCCATGGATTAGGAGTGGAAAAAAGATTTGAATATAAAGGAACACCACAGAATTATTTGGAGTGTTGGAATTATTCTGTATCCTGTTTTTGTAGTGTTTATTGTATTTATGTGTACAAGCTCACAGGACTATATGTTGAAAAAGTATTTACTTTAAAAAATTGAAAATTTTAATTTTTTACTGATTAAAAAAATAATGGTGGAAGTCAAAAACATTTGAAATATTCAAAATCGCCCTTGTTTAAGAAATAACACTAAATAATTTTGATATTGTGTTCAATATTTCTTTGTGCAGCTTGTTAGCTAAACTGTGTTTAAAATTAAGAAACCTTGCAAACTTTGTGTGGTAACTATACATTTTTAATTTTTTTTCTTTCCCACATCACTGTATTTAACATTACCAAAAGAAATTGCCTGTTGCCTTTTTCTCAAGAATATAGGTTTGATATATAGTATACTTTTATTTTTTCCCTGCAAGGGGGATAGCCAATATTTTTAAAGGATTAAGGAATCACTTACTAAAGTTAAATATAAATTATCAGAATACAAGCTCAAATGGAACATTCATCCCTAATGTACCTATTGTGAGGTCAAATAATGTCACTTCCTTTCACAAGAACTACAGTCTAATAACAAACTCAGAATTAGATGAATTATATTTATGTCCTCAGAATATGATGCTCTGGCTAAACTATCAAATCATTTTAATATAGGGTTAAGCCCAGTAGAGCCATATTTGCACTGTTAAATCTAGAACATAGAAAAGTATAGTCATGTATTTATTTTTTGCTGTGATTTAGTTTGCATATCGAAGTAAATAATACCAGATTGTTGAACACAAAGAAAATGTATTATGTTGTTCATCTTTTAAATACTAATGAATGTCAACTTGTGTTCTAATGATCCCTCTACGGGAAGCCTATTGATCAAGACAAGGCTGGCTACAAGAATAAAGAATCCCAAGGCAATAATTCTATGCTACTCATAAAGCAAATTATAATCAAACAGATGATGGTTTGTTCCTTTTACAGAACACAAGTTTTAATGTACTGAAGTTCATACCAATGGATTTATTTTCTAAAAAGTTCTGTTTCCAGTTCTGTTTAATTTCGGGGGAAAGCACATAGTAAGAAATAAGTTTGGGATAAATGCCTATGTGATGACATACTGCTGGTTTAAGAGGTCAATTTTTGATGCTGTTTCAATATTTGTTACATTGCTCTAAAAAATGAATAGAGTTAGCTACTATACAAATGAAAAATTATAAAACTCCAGATTCAAAACGAGACTAGATGTTTTTACTTACTCATTAAAAAATACTGATAACCTACTATAACTTTCCCCGACCAAGGAAATTGACACAGATCAGAAAACAAAAGCAATATAAGCAGCTACCATCTTACATTCTAGCAGAAGTCAATAGACAATTAAAAATGAATAACTAAGGATATCATTTAAATGACAGGAAATAATAAGATCTAATGGAAGAAAAAAATACTACATGGTAAGTGGATTGAGAGGAATAAGGCTAATCTGTTTAGAAGAGAGACCATGATCTGGGGTGCCTGGGTGGCTCAGTTAGTTAACCGTCTGACTCTTGGTTTCGGCTCAGGTCATGATCTCATGGTTCTTGGGTTGGAGCTCCATGTCTGGCTCCGTGCTGAGGGTGCAGAGCTTGCTTGGGATTCTCTTTCTGCCCCTCTCCTGCTCTCTCTCTCAAAATAAATAAATGTACTTAAAAAATATTTTTAAAAAGAGAGGTCATGATCAACATCATTAGAAAGATATTGGAGCAAACGTGAAGAATGTGATACAACATTGTAGGGAATATCAACTTGGATTTTCTTTGAAAATCCTAATCTTAAACTAATTCGTAAACCACAAATTCCTTTGTAAATCTTCGGCCCTAAACAATAATTTGACACATAAAAGTAAAAAATAAAATAAAACAAACAGAAATTGAATCCTAGTAAATGAAAACAAAACTAATATTTTCCAGAAACATAGAATTAGAGCTGAAGTTCACTTTATAAAATTTAAGAGTCTAATTCGTATGAGTCGTTCCACATGTAAGAAAGTGTCATAGGCTATCAATCACACCGTAAATGGAGTTCCTTGCTACCAAAGCTATGTAGCATTCAAGGGAAGTCACACCCAGAAGTCCTGTGAGTTGGGACTATACTGACTAGGGTGTTGGTAAAAGTTAGGCAGAAGCAACTAGAATAAGATTTTTCCCAAACAACATCCTTTATTCATACATAAGGCAAAAGCAACTAGAATGATGCCATTTGACACAGCATTCTATTTCAGACTGCATAAGAATTTTATCAAAAAGAGAAACAATAGCAACAAATAACACCATTTCCTTCTTCATTTCTCAAAGCTCCCAGGTCACACAGTCATTCAGGTTTTCAGCTAATATATGAGGGGAGAATTTACAGCATTAAGGTAGAAATTGAAATTATGAAAGAATACATATGTTGTTTGGGGACAAATAGAAAGATAAATATAACCCAATAGAAGTTCTAAAACAAAATGAAGTATAAAAAACACTCAGGTATTAGATAAGAAGAAATTATTAAGGAAATTCATTTAAATTATTCCATGATCCAATATATAATTCAGGATATTCCTGGGATCTCTTTTATGCTTCTTCTCCACCTTCTTTTTTGAAGGTATCAACAATGCTTAAAGTATGTGTGTTACCAGAAAGTGCCTCTCTGTGAAATGTGTTTCCAGGTTTGTATGTCCTTCCTCTGCTTTTGGAAGCCATTGGGGAATGGTATGGGATAGATCCTCCCTGACACTGCCACACTCACTATCCCTTCTGCTTCCAAAGCATTAGCACCAGCAGGTAGGTTAAGCACACAGAAATTTCCTTCCTGAATTATTACCTGTAGGTAATCTAGGTGGGAAATTACAACATAAAGAAGGCAACTTCAGACTTCTCAGCTAATTTAAATTTATATTTAATTTCATGGTACAGGTACTTAAACTATATATATATACACATACGTATGTATATATGTGTATATACATGTATATATGTATATACACATATACGTATATATATATGTATATACACATGTGTATATATATGTATATATACGTATATGTGTATGTATGTATATATATATACACATACATATGTATGTGTGTATATATATACATACGTATATACATACGTATACATACATATATATATGTATACATACGTATATATACATACACACATTTATATATGTATGTGTATATATATACGTATGTATATATATATGTGTGTATATATATAGTTTAAGTACCTGTACCATGAAATTAATTAATAATAATATATTATAATACATTACAATTATATAATTATAATTTATTATATATTATATTATATATAATGTAATTATAATTATATATAATTATATAATATAAATATAAATTGTAATATAATTATATAATTATTAATGATAATTAATTGTATAATTATTGATTATAATTATCATTAATAAATAATATAAATGTATTATATAATTATAATAATTATATAAAGTATATAATATAATTATAATTATAATAATTATTATAATAATATTATTATATATATGTATGTATATAGTGAAGTCGTCTTTTGGGCAAAATCAGAAACCAGTAGAATTCTCTTAGATTATTTTATTACATATTTAATGTATGTGGTAGTGTGACCCTAAACCATTCAGTTCTTATAGCTTCAGTAACACCTAAAGCAATCCTGCTGAAAAGAAAAACACAATTCAAATACTGAAAAGAAACTGAGCATTTTCTCTTTCACATTTAGATTTTCATTTGAGTTAAATAGTAGGACTGCTGTTTTCTTTTCTTTTTGACATATATAATGAGAACATTACTCAAGATACATATAATTAAGTTGTTGTTCCAGGAGAGCACAGTTATAAAGCATATGAAATAAAAACATTTCTCTCATCAGGAAGGATGTGGAATTGCTCTTGGAAACATGAATTATTGTGCTAAGAAGATTCTGGCAATTTTATGATCAACCCATGCAAGTATGGACATCATAATAAGCCGCATTCATTTTATTTACTTTTTGTAAGTGCTGATGTGTGGGTGTATAAGTGTAAATGTTTATAATAATTTTTAAAATTTATAAGACATATCTGTGTAACCATTTTTGGATTAGGAAGTTTAAAGCTAGAAATTTAGAAGCCACTTGTAGACTCATAAAGCTCATAAAACATTATTTTTGTGATCACTCCTTCTGATTATTTTTATTACCTTAATTATATATATAATTACTGTACATATCCTATATTATTGTACATATGCTATATGTTATTATATGTAATCCATAGCTTTGTCAAGTGCCTTTAGTATCAATCATTAGAGTTAAGTGGAATCACCTCACTAGACTAATGGCAGTGATGGTAATGACATGACAGGCACTCTGCCTTCTCCTCAGGCACAAAATGTAATGAGGGATCAAAACCTCAATAATAAGGTACATATTTTAGTACAATATTTTTAAAACAACTGAATTTAATGCAAGAAAAGTTAATTATTTAAAAATACCAAAATTCTAAATAAAAACAGATCATACCCTTTAGTTGCACAACTTTTTCTCACTAGCTCCACCCTAATCTTGGCCCTAGGTGAGACACATTTTTCTTCCCCATTGACACTGAGATTGTCTATGTGATTTGTTTTGATAAGTAGGATGTTAGCATATGTGAAACAAAAGGAGTGTTTCAATGTGACTGTATAACTGGCTTGACCTCTTGCACTCTATGATCCTGGATAAAAAAAAACAGGAGAGCAGCTGGTCTATAGGAGAAATGGGTAAGTATGACCCATAGTTGGGATAAAGATCAGCCAAGCTGGGTCAAGATCAACTAAACCCTAGAAGAATGTGAACCAACCTTAAGACACTTGAATAAGAAGCACACAAAAATAAATTAGTTGTAAAGGCACATAAAAGTTGTACTTTCTTATTTAATAGCTGCAATATATATGTGCATTTGTATTACAATACATTAATGGAGATAAGATTTACACCATGAGAAGATAGTTTGAGAAAGGCTTAGAGGTAACACATTGGAAATTAACAACCATACAAAGAGAGAAAATCAAAATGAAAGAACAAGTCATCATAAGGTCTTGCAATTCTCAGCTGTCAAAAGCATTTAAATAAGCACAAAATGTCAAAACATTTGTTTCAATAAATGCTTTAACAGAATCACTTGAATATATACAGAAATACATGATCACAACTGTGCATCTTCACAATTTTTCAAAAAGCACATCTGTGTACCTGCCATCCAGGTCAAGACACAGAACATTACCAGCAGCTCAAAAGCTATTGTTCTTCTCAATCATTAATATTTCCCCCTTCACATAAAGTTCATGATACCACCTTCTATCATAATGAAGTAATTTTGATCATTTGTAAACTTTATATTAGAGGACCAATAAAGAGGTGCTTTTTTTAATCTAACATTCATCCACACTTTTGGTTTTAGCATTATCTGGTACAATTATTATTATTATTCTACATATTTATTGCTACATAAATATATTCATTAATTTTGCTACTGATGGACTTTCAAAATTCTTTTTTCCATTCTGGTGCTATTCTAAACATTGGCCTTAATTAATTCTAAACATTGTTGGACATGTCTTTGGTTCACATATGCATACATTTCTACCGGCTATCAACATAGGATAGGACTTGGTGATTCATGCAGTATTTGTTTATGCAATTTTGACGGATACAATTTTTTGTGGATTAAAATATGAGAAAATAAACACTAATGACAATATAACAAATGCTTCCAATTTAATATGTATCATCATTTTATTTTTTTAAGTTTATTTATTAATTTTGAGAGAGAGAGAATAAGCATGAGTTGGGGAGAGGCAGAGTGAGAGAAAGAGAGAAACCCAAACAGGCTCTACATTGTGAGTGTGGAGACCAATGCGGAGCTCAAACTAACAAACCATGAGATCAGGACCTGAGCCAAAGTAACACACTTAATCCACTGAGTCACCCAGGCACCTCTGTACCAACATTTTAATTGTCAATGTCCTCTAGCTCTATAATTTTAAATTGGGAATATTTTTATAAGGAAATAAGACAATTCTACATAAAATAGTATACAAATATGTCCAGGATAAGTTATAATAGAATATTAGTAAAATTAAATAAATTATAGTTATCAAAAGACTGATTAAATAATTCCAGCTGCATGTGGAAGAAAAATTGTCAAATGTTTATTGTGAATGCAAATGTTAAACATATTTAAGATAAAGGGAATTTTTAAAGAAAATATACTAAGTGGCCTACTTTTGATAAGGTGTATGTATCACATATTTTTTTGATATTCAGATATCTGGGGAGATACACATTTCCTCTTAAAGAATCTTGAAAAATGAAAGTGGGAGATTTAAAATAATTTGTTTTCATAATTCAATGTTCTGTGCTGCTTTATAATATGATATTTAATTATTATTGCATATAACACAACAATTTAAATAAATATAAACAATGTTTTTCATTGCTTTTTACAAGGTATTTTGGGGTGCCTGGGTGGCTCAGCCAGTTAAGTGTCTGACTTCAGCTCAGGTCATGATCTCACAGTTCATGAGGTCAAGCCCTGAATCTGGCTCTGTGCTGACAGCTCAGAGCCTGAAGCCTGCTTCAGATTCTGTGTGTCCTTCTCTTTCTGCCCCTCCCTCGTTCTCTATCTCTCTCTCTCTCTCTGAAAAACAAACATTTAAAAATATATATTTAAAAAAATTTTTTTAAGGTATTTTAAAAATCTTTAAAATATCCTCTTTTTTATTACATATATATTTCTTATCCAATAGAAGTTTGCTAACAGATAAAGGATTTGTTCCTTTTTTATCCACAACCCCTGTCACGTATAAGGAGACTGGGTGAGAGATGATATATTTTAGGTAAACAATTTTACTGGATTATCACTCATTTGAAATTAATGGATTGATTTAAGACTTTAGCATATTAAACCAGGCATCTGTCATATGCCTAATAAATATTTCTTTAGTGAAATATTTTGGGCTGATTACTTAATATCACAGGCCTTCAAATTTATGACTATAAAAAGAGAAATAATAATAACTGCCTTATAAAGTTATGGTAAGAATTAAAGATAATCTATATAAATTTCCTGCAGTACTGCTCATATGGAGTAGTTAGAAATTCACTGAATACTGGTTTACATTCAATAGCAATTATATTTTTCCTGTTTCAGTATAAATTACCCACTTATTCAAATAGAAATACAAATTAGAATAAGATTATTTGGTTTCCCAATACTAGATAACTAAATACTTTGGAAAAGACAACATATGGCATATATTTAACTTTTGAATTTTAGCTGATATACAGGAGCTGGAGGGTTCACCACTGCAACATGAGCAGAGGAAGCAGATTTATGAACTTGTTGAGATAGTGGTTACTTCATATGGGTCTACTTGAATTCTAGGTGATTTTAAAATAAAATCTCACTTTTACCTGAAAATCAATTGGAAAAATCTGAACAGAAGAATTAACAGAGAAAAACTAAGAAACTGAATTAAAGATGGTTCAATTTATTTCACTGACTGCCTCCATGCACGTTTAAAAAATGATGGTTTGGATATAGGTGAAACTATTCTAAAGAATAGACAAAAGAAGAAATTTACAACCTAAGAAAGGTTACAAACATATACAAATAATACAAACATATACAACTAATAAAGATGCTTAACAAAAATAAGTAAAACTACTGAAATAACTATATATATATATATATATATATATATATATATATATATATGTATGTATACACACACACACTTCATAGATAAAAGTATTTTTAAAAACTTACTAAATGAAGATAATACATGCTTGACTCTATAGATAGGATTACTGAGTGATGATTTTTTAAAAACCCATATTTGCCAGAAAACAACATCTGATAAAACTTAATATCATTAAGTAAAAGAGAAGTTATATCATAAGCTTGCTATGATCTAATAACAAAATATACACTAGCATAATACAAGGTATTGCTTTTATAAGTCATAGATGTATTCCACGCAATTATTTCCTTAACAGATACTTATTCACATTTTGATATACTTAAAGTGAATTATATTAAAATTTTTTTTTCTAAAACAAGGTCCTTAAGTTTTCTAGAAATCCCCTATTCAATTTGTTAGGTTTTTATCTCTTACCTATCTGACACATTTTTTTTTCCTCTCTTGCTGATTGAATTCACCCTTACCAACCCCTCTGTAGAAATTCATCAGGACCCTCTATGGACACTCATTTTTCTTTCTGCCAACTAATAAATCATATAGTAAAAAGATCATATTTTAAAGTTTCAACTCCTAAATCAACTTGAATTACCTACTCTTTAATTCAGATTATGTAAATCTGTCTTCAACTGCTTATATAACAGCTCCACATAGATACATCATTGTTATTTCAGACTCATTCTGCCTAAATTCTTATGTCTTAATTCTGATCCTTACTTTTATTGGAATTTTCACCCTTATTTTTGTTGGATAGTAGCATCTAGATTCTTCAAAAGACTTGCACAGGCAATAATTCTTAAGGGTTAACAATGTTTATGTAAAGTTAGAATAATGTTAGTACTTTATTGGGCAGATTTAATGTTATAAGGCTTTTAATATAATGTGTTTCATTTTAATAATATATTCTAACAGTCTATGAAAGTTGCAGTGAATATTTATGGTTAGTATTTCTAACAACTTGAAACTAACAATTATTAACTACTTGACTGTATCACTTTAGGCTTAGATGCCTCTAAAGTAATCATGCTTAACATACATAATTCTGCTCATGAAAAACAGCACTAAGATTTTAAGAGGCACATTTTACAATAGATCATAGGATATGACATCAGTTTTCTAACATTATGGTACAAAGGAGAAATTATTAAAATACTCAAATATGTTTACTTATATATATTTAGTTATATATCTTGAAAATTAAACACATATGTGTTATCAAAGTTACTTAAAGACACAAAGGTAAATAATTGTTATTGCAATTCTGAAAAAAGATGGTTAACAAGAAAATCATAATATTAACACACGGCACAACTCTCTAGAGAAAATTCTCTCTATATATAAATTAATAGTCAGTAGTTAATCTTGAAGAATTTCCTGATAAATCTCCACTCTTTTTGCCACAAATAAAACCTTTTTCTACTTGTCCTCTTATACTACAAAGCATCCATTTATATTGAGGGAAAAAATAACATGATGACTGGGACAATTCCTCACAAGTTATTTTTTTGCCCAGGCATTCTCTCTCCCTCTTAACTATACATACCCCTTACTTGATTCTCATTAGTACTAATGGCTCAAATTTTAACACAATCCCTTATCAACTTTCTGTGAACTCAAGTGTCTTCTCAAAACATTTATGCAACTCTGAATATCAGAATAATGCAAGGAGCAAAGAATTATGTTATTTTGAATTACAAAGCATATTATTGATCATCCAATTCACCTTTAGGGCCAGAAAAAAACCTAAGGGAGTAGGAGAGTGTCTGTGAAAAAAATAGATGGTATCTCAGAAACAACATCCCTTCTCATTCTCAAGGCCTAAAACTAAATACTCATGCCCTCTGCAGCCATCTTTTATTTTTCACTACTTCTGAAAGTATAGTTTTTCTCTCATTTTATCTCCCTTTCTTAGCTATTATTCTCTTCCACAATGAACAGTAAATGCAGTGTTTACCTAAGTTCAATAAATATTAAAATCTTTCAAAGCAATTAATGTTTTTGTTCATTTTCATAACTTATCTCTACAAACCCCTGTACCCCACGGATACCTACTTTAAACAAAATTATAAATTTTTATAGTATCAGAAAGCATTTTAAATGGAACTAGACCTGTGTGGGTTTATTCTAATTCTAAATTCAACTGAAAAAATATAATTGAATCCAGAGAGTTTAGACAATGTAGTAATGTCACTGAAGATGAAAGAAACTTTTAATATCAACTAGAAAATACAAAAAAAAAAAAAAAACAAACCACTAGAATTTGAGATACAGCCAGTTGTGGACTTTGAAACTGTTTTCTGCCTTAGAGACTTAATAAAGTAGGTTGAATTGCTTTGTTGATATTCATAGTCTTTAGTCCACGGACACTGAAAGTAATAAAGCATGAAACAAACAAAGCACTCTCCTAAGGAAGGATAAGTCTTTATGATGCTGAAAGCACTATATCTTTCTGTTACTTAAAAAGTATATGGTAGGGGCACCTGGGTGGCTCAGTCGGTTAAGCGTCCGACTTCAGCTCAGGTCATGATCTCACGGTCCGTGAGTTCGAGCCCCGCGTCGGGCTCTGGGCTGATGGCTCAGAGCCTGGAGCCTGCTTCCGATTCTGTGTCTCCCTCTCTCTCTGCCCTTCCTCCATTCATGCTCTGTCTCTCTCTGTCTCAAAAATAAATAAACGTTAAAAAAAATTAAAAAAAAAAAAAAGTATATGGTAGGGGCGCCTGGGTGGCTCAGTCGGTTAAGTGTCCGACTTCGGCTCAGGTCACGATCCTGCGGTCCATGAGTTCAGGCCCCGCGTCGGGCTCTGTGCTGACTGCTCAGAGCCTGGAGCCTGTTTCAGATTCTGTGTCTCCCTCTCTCTCTGATCCTCCCCCGTTCATGCTCTGTCCCTCTCTGTCTCAAAAATAAATAAACATTAAAAAAAAATTTTTAAAAAGTATATGGTAAAGTAATTTAGCATGCTGTTTGTGACAACAGCTAGAAAACCTGAGATGTCACAGATTGTTTCTACACCAAGTACTGCTCAAGACTTAATGGTGTTTCAAGGGGTGACATATCTAATTGTTTAATGACAATGAAATGACATAACACATTTTAGATCACCATAGTTTCATATATTTTACAATAAGAAAAATATCACCTTAAAGCTTCAAGCCAAAGGAAGTTTTAACATGAGGTTTATAAAATTTTAACCATGATTATTTGATATGAAATATAGAAATGTTTTCAGCTAGTGTATTTTAGCCTAATAGATTCCTGAAAACCTTTCACAAATATGATGGCAAGCTTTGAAATTTTTATCCCATATATACTTGGATCTATATTGACAAGTGTAACTACCTGATTGGAATTAAAGCTGAGTGTCCTGTGCCACCCAATGTAAATACAAGCAAAACAGAGACAGATTTATTATGTTTTAGATTAGAAAGTCTCAGTACCACAGAGCTAATATATATTTACTGAAAAATCTAAGAATTTTTCTGCCTGATCATGTGAGAAAGTGGTAGGTCTACTTAAGCAATTATACAAGCCTGCGACCCAACCAAGGGAATAATGAAATATACTGATATCATATAAAGCTGCAATTTAAACACTGTCCAGTTTACAAGGTTGATCTCCCTTAATCCTTTTGTACTAGCCTCTCCAAAGTCTAATATTTGAATATATGTTTCAAAAATGAAACAAACCAAAAGAACTGCAAATAAACTGAATTAAGACAGATTATTGACAATGTAATAGTATGATCTACTATTAGCTAAGAAGTACAATAAAATATTTTCAGATCGACTTGAATTCATTTACAGATAAACACCTGAGGATTCTGAATGTAATCAACACAGAGCAAAATGAAATCTTTTAACTGTCTTATAAGTGCAGAACAGAGCATAAATTAGAAATTCAAAGAAAGGCACAGGACCAGAGAGATACTTTACTAAAAAGGGGGATATGTCAGTAAAAGATCTAATGATACTGACTTGTGTAGCTCTGCTTAAAGGAATGACTTGTTCTCTATTCACTCATTTAAGCTTATGTCAGCCTAGCAGTTGGCAAGTTCCAGCTGTGCACAGGAATGCCTATCACATTTTAGGTGCCTCACTCATAGGAGCAGCCAGGCAAGCATCATAAAATATATGACAAAAAATCTCAATGTAAAAATACAGATTAAAAAAACAGGATAAGGTAACATAAAATATGTAAGAAAGTTAAATTCAAACAAAATAAGATAACAACCTCACTTATGACAGGATAAGTGAAGTCACACTAGCAAGGTAACTTATGCAAAAGTCTACAAAATAGATCAATACATCACTAAGTCACTTTTGAAATTTTTTCTATCATAATTTCATTCTCCCCAACACTGACAGCATAAAAATCATTATTTTGATATTTATGCTATCAGAGTGATGGCAGATTTTTTATAATCAAAGGGTTAGAAAATAATGCTAACTACAAATATCCTTGAAAGTAGAAAAAATAAGTATATGCCAAAGTAAAAATATACATATAAAAAGAGGGGTGGGTCGCCTGGGTGGATCAGTCAGTTAAGCATCTGACTTCAGCTCAGTTCATGAGTTCAAGCCCCGCACAGGGCTCTGTGCTGACAGCTCAGAGCCTGAAGCCTGCTTTGGATTCTGTGTCTCCCTCTTTATCTGTCCCTCCCCTCCCCCACATCTCCCTCCCTCCCTCTCCCTCTCTCTCAAAAATAAACATTAAAAAAATTAAAATAGTGTAGCGTGATGCTACAGGAATGGGTTTTGTTTCTTCACAATTTCAACTGTCTCTGACAGACCCAATTTTTAGAGAACAAAGAATTAACAGGATATACAAGATGGCCACATGACTGGTCCCATACCCGGTATATTTTGACATCAAACCAATCCCTACCTCCTTGAACAATTATTCCAATTGATATTTGGTACTGAAAATCATTCAACTTAGATTATTTTAATGCAAATCATTTTACAAACGCAGAGATAAAAATTATCTGTGTGAAAACGGATATATAGAAAAAATAGAAAAAATTTTTAAGTTCCAAAAACTTATGCTAATTATTTTTGCTCATTATTTAGAGTTTACAATTTGCAAATTTAAATTTAGCTAGGAGAAATTACCTGTCTACTTGCTACAGTTTACTTAAGTCACATACTACATCTAGTGAATGACACTACATATAACGTCTTCTTGCAGCAGAGAGTACATGTCAAATGTACTTATCAAAACCAACATCTTCTTTCTGGCTATAGAAGTAGATTAAATTTCCCATTCTCACCTGCAGTCAGGAGTGGCCATGTAGACGTGATGTGTGTCATCTTCAGAATCAACCCATAAATACCTCATATGTGATCTACCTCTCTTCCTTTTCCCTCTATTTTCTAATACCAGGAGTGCAAGTGGACTCAATTCTTAACAGATGATAGAATCACAGGCTAGAAGGAGAACAGATCCCTGAAGTACTGAGTGGAAGGCTATATGCAAAATAAACAAATTGAACTGTTGGATAATCAATGAAAACAAAAGAACATAATGGCAAACCTTCCATTTTCTTGTCCCTAAGATATCTGGAAACCTTATTACAACTTACACTGTATAACAGACAAGAGAGGTGCTACCCCAATAAAATCTGAAATATGTGACATGAGTTTGGCAGGTGGGAGACAAAAGGCAAAGAAACATACATAGCAAGGTGAGAAGCAGAAAGCCCTTTTATGTGCTGTAAAAACATTCCATAAAATGTTATCTGTGCTAAATTGGAAAAAATACAATGAGCTGAGTGAATCTGTTAGGGGTCAACTATTTGTAAAGGATCAGATGATAAATATCTTTGGCTTTGAATGTCATATGATCTCTGTCACAACCACCCAACTCTATTGTAATGAAAAGTATCAATGGAGTATTTGCAAAAGAATACGCAGGGATAGATTTGGCCCACTGGCACTAATTTAGTAACCCTCCTCCAGGACAAGTGTTTCCAATAAGTCAGAATGATCATAAATATTGAAAGGGACAAAGTAAAAGTCAAAATCCTCACGGAAGTATTGGAGCACAAAACAAATCAGCCAGGGTACAAAAATAAATGGTTTTTATGTCTATTATGTCAAGTAGTTTTATCATCACAATTGAGAGACTGAAGCATGGGGTAAATAATCAAAATATAACAGATTAAAAATTATGTCTAATAGAAAACTGGTAGGTTAACTGACACATGGAACTGACAAACAGGGAACAGATCACAAGATACCTGGTAATTTTTGAATTAATTGCATTGCCAGAGAAAAGACTAGACATAATAAAAGAAAAAAAAAACGAAACCAAATCATTTGTGTTTTTATTTTTTTTAATTCTTTTAATGTTTATTTATTTTTGAGACAGAGAGAGACAGAGCATGAATGGGGGAGGGTCAGAGAGAGAGGGAGACACAGAATCTGAAGCAGGCTCCAGGCTCTGAGCTGTCAGCACAGAGCCTGACGCGGGGCTCGAACTCACAGACCGTGAGATCATGACCTGAGCCAAAGTTGGACGCTTAACTGACTGAGCCACCCAGGCGCCCCTCATTTGTGTTTTTAAATAACATGCAGGTTCTCAAACACGTAACAGCCATAGGTACATATCTATAACACCCAACATAAATAAAGACATGAAGATTAATAGAAAAGAAGAACCCTCCCAAAGGGCAAAACCAGTATCTGAGAACAATCAGTAAAGGAACCCTTCCCAGGGAGCAAAAACAGGGACTAATCAAAGAATTTTTATCTACCACTCCAAGTTGAGATGGACCAATAGCTTTTATGTTGTTTCTCACTCTCATTTTCCAAACTGCGTTTTGTTTTGCTTAGTTTCCTCTTTGTGAATTTTGTCTCTATTGCTCTATTGTGCATGGGCTATGTATGAGAATGGAACTTTGTATTATAGATAACAGGTTTTCTTTCTTTAGATCACAGGTCACAAGACAAAATAAGTCTCATCCATATATCACAGTCTGCAAATCACCCAGATCCTGGACTTTGAGTTGGATGTGGTAAACACATAAGACTTTGGGTTGTTTCCCTTGGGGAAAGGTGAGTATATTTCCTGGTTGAAAGAAGTGAAATCTTTGTCGTCATGAGCAGACAGATGAGGAGATACACAACAGAGAGATTTATGAGCAATAAAAACAATTCCCTCTTCTTCCCAGGAAGAGGCACACTATTTTTCCAATCTTCCTGGCTACTAGGTATGGTCAGGTGACTGAGTTATAACCAAAGTGAAGTGAATGGAAACAATATGGTCACTTCTAGGACTAACCCATACAATAAAATCCTCCTGCAAATTCCTTCATGTTCTCTTTTCCTACCACATGATACAGACTCTGAGACCCTAAGGGGGGTAATGCTGCATAGATAGAAGAAACCTACATCCCTGTATCAATACAGGAAAGGCTACCCAGTGAATATCATTATCAAACTGTTAAGAATGGAATGGAAAAAATTTCTCTTGTAGTAAGTGATGAGATATTTTGAATTTTGTGTTATAACAGTTTATTCTAAGTAACATGCTTCACTTTCAGAAACTATAAGACACATTTTTAAAAGGTTTAAAATACAAGCTAATTGGAGATGGCTTTCTTTGATTACACATGTTTAATTTCCATTTTCATATTTCTGCAACTTAAATGTCTAACTTTTCATAGGTCATGGCATATTCCTTACAGTTTTTTGGGAATAGATTTTTTAAATTCTTTTTCATAATGTTCATTGCCAATCTCCCTTCTGTAGAATTGCTTAGGAAATTATTTTCTTTTCCTCTCATTGTTAGCTCATGTAGAACACAGGTGAGCACGAAGGAGACGTTACCTTCTCTAAGATGCACAGGCAACCCTGAGGCCATTTGCACGGAGGAAGGCCACACTTTCATTAAAAATAGTATGAGGGGCATCTGCTCTGCTAAGCACTGCTGATACCTTCTGAGAATATTAAATGATATGAAAAATTATGTTCACTAAAATCAGATACATACCTTTTAAAATTAAATGGTTGCTTTTAAAAATATAATCATGTCTTATGGTCACTTTTTTTTATTTATATAGAAATCTATATGGTTTGCATGTGCAATAAAAATCCAAATTCTAACATGGCCTGACTTCCTTTGTCTTCTATGTATGGGCCTCTTTATTTAGGGAAACAAATGCACTGAACTTTTTTGCCATTCCCCAAATATATTATGCCTTTCCATACCTTTGAAATTCCTTTTTTGAATGAGGAGGATACTGCTGAATTTTTTGGTAAAATATTATATATTTTTTTAAAGAACTAGTTCAAACTTCAACTTTTTAATTTTTTTCTTATCTATAATCTCCAAGAAGTCCTCATTTATGAATCTCTTAATCAATCATGTGCCTTTGATTTTAGTAATAAACAGTTTGTTTCTCAATAACTTTCATGTGAATTGCTTTGGGTAGCTCAAAATTCATAACTGAATCTATATAAACATAATAGCTCACCTTAAAAAAATTAGCGTCTCTAATCGTTTCTCGGCCTTTTGGGTAAGATCAAGGGGAGTAAAAACATTAGCATCTCCAATGTCTGAGATAATATGAACTCAATAAATACTTGACAAAAGGATAAATTTGTGGATAATAATATTAAGTAGTCTGGCTTATCTAATTTTTCTGGCTGAGTAATCTTCAAGAAGATAAAAAATCAAACAAGTTATTTTAAAGAAATAGCTATTTCCATTCAAAGAAATCAAGGATAAATAATGCAGATAACCTTTCCTTGATTGTTGGTTTCCTGATTTAAGTGGTTCTTTGTAATATTTTTTATCAGAGCATATATTCAGACTCAAAATTTCAACTTCATTGTATTAGAAGTATAACTGCTTTTCCCTGATCTTATTTTTAATCTCTTCATTAAAGATCCTTCCTAATAGCTATAATTCAATAAATGGCAGTTAATTTTGTTGTCCCAGACTTTAAAACTTCAATTAATTCACTATATACTGAATTTTTAAAATATAATATTAAGAACTGATCACATTTTAGATCTTCACATCACCAATATGTATCTTTAAATAACTGCTCTTACCAATAAACTTGTTTATTTAGTTGTTTTGTCAGAATAGAGCTTTCTTATGACAGCCTTCTCTTTATACTTAATACACTATTATGCTTATAGTTTTCATTATGTTTTAAGAGATAAGGAAGTGAATTACATAGGGAACACTGTATTACCAATGTTGGTCCCTAAATACAAATAATTAAATGCATGCTTTTTTTTTCAAGATTTAAATTGCCCATTATTATGAAAACAACTATTGTGGACAATTAGAGAATAATAACATATCAATTTATATTCTTAAATTGCCAAGTCCTGCCAGAGGAAGGAAACTATGTATCCTTGAACAGAGAAGTAGAGACAACATTCATTCATTCAATAGATATTTCTGAGTGCCTAATATGCACCAGATCTGTTCACTGTACAAGAGGAGTTAATTAATTAAAAGAGGAGTTAATAAGAATAAGCTCTCTGTTCATGTTGCATGGACTTTGTAGTTTAGGGAGTGAAGAAATCAACAAATGCACACAGATATGTACATGCACACACACACAAACACACATGCATACACAATGTTACAGTGTCTCATATGGTACTAAGGAGAATAAAGAAAGAAAGCTAGAAAGAAATTTATCATATACTCAGATAGGGCTAGGAAGTTACATGATTAATCTTTTAACACAATGACTTCGGTTATCTTTTTAAGCATAGTCTGTGCGGGACAAAGGGTGTAACTAGAAGAATAGTTAGGATACTACTGATATAATCCATATGACAGACAGTATGCAGTGAATTCATACAGGGTGGCAACTGTGGAGGTGGCAATGAATCATCATATTCCACATATAACTGTAAAACTAATGGAATTTGCTTTAAAAAAAGAGAATGAAAGACTGAGAAATAATACTCTACAAATCTGATTTAAGGAATGGGAAGAACAGAGTCACTATTAAAATGGCAGAAATTTAGAATGATTGAATATATAGAGGAAGTGCAAGATTTCAGTTTATACATGTTAAGTTTGAAATATTTTTAGATATCTACTGAGTAACTGAATGCAGTTATAGTAATATCAGACCAAATGTGTAGCTGAAGTAACATTGCTGGAGAAAATGGTGCATTTAGCTTAAAAGTAAAAGAATGTTCACAAGAAAACAGTATTCTAAATTTATGCATACCAAGTTTAGAGAATAGAATTCAGAGAATATTATCTTAGAAACTGAGATGATACATGTATCAAATTTGAAATTACTGGCGATGGCAAAAGTATGATATGGAAAGTAAGTTGCCAAGGAAGGAAGAAGAATACAAATCTTGGAGGAGAAGAGGGCAATCAATTGAGAGTGTTGGTATTGGAACAAGTGTCATGACTTCAAAATCCCCAGGAATTCTGACAAAAGCACAATCTGAGATCACCACAGTGAGCCACTGTCTTAGAGGAGTAAGGAACAGTTATCAAAAGGCTGCATATTACTGCAAAGAGGAAAAGTTTTGAGTTATATTTATAGATTTAAAATTTGGTGTTTTTTAGAGATGAATGAGGGAGATTAGTCCAAAAATGACAAGCAAGAACTAGGAGGAACCCAAACTACTTCCAGGCTAAGGAGGAGGTTTGTGGGAGTTGTTTAAGGGCCTTTGACCAGGGCCTAGCTTCAGCTTATTCAAGTCAGAAAATGAAACCTTTACACCACCTGTTAGAGATACTGCAGGCGATGGCTCTGACAATATGTGAGTTTCAGAGGGCCTAAAATAAGCATGCTAGAAGTTCAAGAGATGTCGGTGCTTAGATAAGAAGAAGGAATATACAGAGATACATAGTGACTAGTATAGAAGTACTGAGGGTTCACTGGTAAAGATTACTGGTATATGGTGGTAACTGGCAAAATAGGTATGAGAGTAAAATATAATCAAGCATATGCCAAAAACTGGCAAGGCTCTAAACATTAATGGTTATGTTTTATGTAGTTTACTTGCCATGAATTAATTGGGCTCTGAATCTTCACTTGACTGGATATTAATATGGAATCTAGGTATGGGGTAATTTTGCCTTGAACTTCGAAGTTCTGTTTAGTCACTGGTGGTGGTGGTAGTGATGAAAATGACATGGGTGTAGTATTTTACCAAATTTTCATGGCACTGCAAGTTGTTTACTTGGCATATTCATGCCTCTCAGATGGAAACACTCTCTAGAAGCCTGTCTTCTTAATGATGTGATTTTAAAAGTACTTAAAACTGGGTATAGGTTAACAATTCTGAAGCCACAATACATGTATACTAGAATTGAAAGATTAAGTAATGACAGATGGTGGGAGCCAGATTTTTCACTGTTGGAGCGGGATGTTACAGGTAAGCAAAGGAAGAAAGCTAGAAAGATCCATATGGTAATACAACAGACTTGGAGACATTAGTATAAACTCATGTTTGAGTTATAATATTCACAGTGAGGTGCATATACGGAGGTTACCAGGCACTCATATAATTCCTTGCATCCTCAACAGACAGGACCCAGAAGCAACAACACCCCTGTAGCAGTGAGCACATCCAGCATGTCTTGATTCCCAAAACCATTCTCCAGTAAAATAAACCAGGATTCCTTGGAGAAACGGTTGATTCTAGGACTGGAAGGAGAAATACACAGGATGAGCCTTAACCATCTTATTCTATCAGAAAGTCAGATACAGCTGAAAAAAAAAATCCCCATACTAATGAAGGTAGGTCAAAGTGACATAGGAATCAACTGGATGAGTCTCAATTTCCAAAGCTGGGACCATTTGAGCCACAGAATAAATAAACTAGCATTAGATCATAACCCAAATACAAAATATATATTCATGAGTGTAAGTTGAATCGTGTCCCGTAAAAGGTATGTTTAAGTCTTGAAAGCTGGTACCCGTAAGTACAACCTTATTTGAAAACAAGGTCTCACAGATGTAAGTAGTTAAAGACCTCAAGATGAAATCATCCTGGATTTAGGGTGGGTCCCATTACCAATGGCAGCTGTCCTTATAAGAAAAAGAAATATCATGGAGAGACATGAAAGAGATACAGAGAAGGTGATGTGAAGATGGAGGCAGAGACTGGAATGATAAAACTACAAGCCAAGAAGGACCAAGGAATGTCAAGAGCTACCAGAGGTGGAACAGACAAGGAAGGATTCTTCCCTGATGGCCTCAGAGCTACTGTGGGCCTGTCCACAGTTTTGTTTCAATCTTGTGGCCTTGGAAATGTGAGAAAATACACTTCTGTTCTTTTAAAATGCCAAGTCTGTGGAAATGTGTTATAGCAGTCCTAGGAAATGAATGCCATTGTTCCACACTGACATTAATAAATGACTGGATAAAAATACATGAGGGACTCTGGGCAATTATCTTGTGCAAAATGATTCCAAATAATTTATGTAGATATTCCTCCTTTGAAAAGTTAGAGCATAACTCCCCAGCTCCCCACCTGGGACAGTGTATCCAGATCCCCTGAAGTACTCTAAAAAAAAAAAAAAATAGATTGAGTTTCCACAATACCCAGTAAAATCCATGGCTTCAAAGTGGGGATAAATCTAAATGTCGGAGGCTCTGTGTTCTCCCTCTCTCTCTGCATTTTTATTCTGAATACCTTTCAACTCACTTATTTTCCAACTCATTACATATACTTTCTTCTTTATTAAGCCACACCTATCGCTGAAATTGGTATTTCCACTCCAGCTCCTCAATATAACTTGTACAGCCTTATGCATTTACCAACACAGCTCTCTAAACATCATTTATAGTTTGATTCCACAACATCAAATCAAGATATGCAAATCTTCAGTCTTGGGCACATTCACTTATTGGAATTATAAAACAGAAAATCAAGGTATGCAGCATGTTTTATTAAAAGCCAACTATCTGGGGCGCCTGGGTGGCGCAGTCGGTTAAGCGTCCGACTTCAGCCAGGTCACGATCTCGCGGTCCGTGAGTTCGAGCCCCGCGTCAGGCTCTGGGCTGATGGCTCGGAGCCTGGAGCCTGTTTCCGATTCTGTGTCTCCCTCTCTCTCTGCCCCTCCCCCGTTCATGCTCTGTCTCTCTCTGTCCCAAAAATAAATAAAAAACGTTGAAAAAAAAATTAAAAAAAAAAAAAAAAAGCCAACTATCTGGGACACCCGGGTGGCTCAGTCAGTTGGGTGTCCAACTTCGGCTCAGGTCGTGCTCTCACAGTCTGTGGTTCGAGCCCCACGTCGGGCTCTGTGCTGACAGTTCAGAGCCTGGAGCTTGCTTCTGATTCTGTGTCTCCCTCTCTCTGGCCCTCCCCCGCTCATGCTCTGTCTCACTCTCTCTCTCAAAAATAAATAAACATTTAAAAAAATTTTAAAAAATAACTAACAGGGCACCTGGGTGGCTCAGTCAGTTAAGCATCTGACTGTGGTTTCAGCTCAGGCAAGCCCCACATCGGGCTCTGTGCTGACAGCAAGGAGCCTCTTGGAATTCTCTCTCTCCACCTCACCCCTCTCACTCTGTCTCTCTCTCTCTTAAAAATAAATAAACATTAAAAAAAAAAAGCAACTATCAAATACCATCAACTGTTGATATAGAGGAGAGTGAGTGAAAGAGAGATCTACAATTACTGTTGCTTTCAAAGTGTCCCATTTTGGGGCAACATTTTCTTCATGTTGCCTGTGTTGTGCCAAGTGAACACATAAAATTAGAAGTACTTTTGAAACTACTACAAAGACTTATTTTGAGAAGCTTCCTTTACCACCTTTCAGTTCTAAAATATATAAAAGACAACAAGCTTGATATCCATGGATATATATACAGAGATATAATTTATAAAATATATACATACACTCTACACTACTCTTAATTGATATAAAAATACTGGGTATTAATCAGAATATATTAACTTGTGTTTTAGAGATTTGACTGATTCACCAAATTTTATATTAGGTTATCCTATGTCCTCATTCCTAAAAAAATTTTTTTACATTTATTTATTTTTGAGACACAGAGCACAAGTGGGGGAGGGACAGAAACAAGGAGACACAGAATCTGAAGCAGGTTCCAGGCTCTGAGCGGTCAGAACAGAGCCTGGCGCAGGGCTCAAACTCACAAACCGTGAGATCATGACCTGAGACGAAGTCAGACGCTTAATCGACTGAGCCACCCAGGAGCCCCAGCTATGTCCTCATTTCTAATTAATATCAGTTAATACTTCCTGGTCTATAATTGCCATTCTACCCATGGCCAAAAATACATTTTCTCACTTAATTTTTAAAAAGATTTCAAAGTTCTGGGGTGGCTCAGTTACTTGAGCATCTGACTTCAGCTCAGGTCATGATCTCCAGCCCTTCATCAGGCTCTGTGCTGACAGCTTAGAGCCTGGAGCCTGCTTTGGAGTGTGTGTGTTGCGGGTGGGGGGGGGGGGGGAAGGGCGTGTCTGCCCCTCCCCACTCACTCTCCCCCTCTCTTGCATGTGCATGCGCTCTCTCTCTCAAAAATAACTTAAGTGTGTGTGTGTGTGTGTGTGTGTGTGTGTGTATATATATTTCAGGAGCACCTGGGTGGCTCAGTTGGTTAAGCATCCAACTTTGCCTCAGGTCATGATCTCCTGGTTCACAAGTTTGAGCCCCACTTTGGATTCTGTGCTGACAGCTCAGAGCCTGGAACTTGCTTCAGATTCTGTTTCTCCTTGACTCTCTGCCCCTCCCCCACTAGTATTCTGTCTCTTCTCTCTCTCTCTCTCTCACACAAAAATAAGCTTAAAAAACATTTTAAAAATTAAAGAAAAAATTCCAAAGTTCTAAATTAGTAGTGTTATAATCCTTATTTGTCTTTCTCTCTCTTCATCTTGTTCACTTAAAGTTTATCACATTGGAAGCTACCAAAAGGTCTTTTCCCTATTTATTTTTATTAATAATAGCTTACTTCCTTCCTAGCCCAATTAGCCTAAGACCATCAGGAACAAACCTTTAGACTAAAAAAGTAAAGTGTATTGATCCAATTCAAAGAGGGAGATTTCAATCCAGAGGATCCAATGGCTACCTCACAAAAAAAAAAGGAAAAATATAAATGTTTTTTAGGGAAGAGTGAAGTTAAATAAAATTTAAATGAAGGAGACTTAAGGCAAAGCAGGCCTGTGTGTAAAGTCACCATTTGGCCTGGATTGCAAAGTGAACTCAAGATCTTTTTTCCTGAAAAACTACAAAGTTAAGGTAAATATGGAAAAGGCTATCCAGAAAATTTTTATCTGAAGCTTTTGCACCTAGGTTATAAATTGAAGTGCTTTTCTCCATGTCAAAGTGACTTATATCCTCCAGCTGAGAATGAAATTATACATTACTGATATCACTTCAAATAGCAAAATTCCTGATGGTCTGAGTTTAGAAAACAAATATTCTCAGTGAGGAAGAAAGCAGTCGTCACCCAAAGAAGGGGATTTTTTGATGACACTTCATAAATGCAGCACCTCCCTAGTTGAAATATGATTTCCTGTTAGCTTTTCACTTGGCTCTGTGTCTACGTTTTGGATCTGTTGAATTAGTGGGCATATATGCATTTCTTCATTGGAGGTAATCTTTAGTTTCTTACTTCTATATGATTAAATTTCACAATTTTACTCATGATGCTTCCTAACACAATTTGTTTTTAAGATAGCTTTCTTAAAATAATGTTGTATCTCCAATACTTTTTGAATTTTTATTAAGCCTACATGACATAGAATAAAAGTAAATACATGAACAATTATTGACAGGTGTAAATATTTTTTTTAAAAAGTCAGGAGATAAAATTTTAAATCATCTTATCAGAGTATCATGTGGAAATGTAAATAAAATAGAAATTAGTGACATAAATGACCAGATTAAGAGTCTTTATTTTTTTTTTTTTTGCTATTGTTACCGTTGTCAACTTAGATATTTTTAGGGTGATGAGGAAGGATAAATCAGATACATGAATAATACAAACCCTAACCCAGTCTACTTAAAAAAATACAATGTTAGTAAGGCTTAAAGAATCTTGACCAGCTATCTACACTAAAAAGTTTCATTCAATTTTCAAGTTTGTATTACCACTTCAACTCATTCTATTTAATAGAAATAGAATGAAATTCAATGATGGAAAGTACTAGGAAAGGTGAAAATGAATATGTAAAATCCAGAATATGTGTATAACTGGTATTGTGGTAGTGCTAATTATACATTAATCTTCTTAATCCATTTGCTTGAGAAGAAAATTGGAGATTTGAAGTAATTATTTCAAGTCCTCAAAGGAGAAACCGCTCATTCTGTCTCTATTAAGGACAAAGCTACATAGGAAACTTGTATTAATAATACAGCCTACCGAACCTCACATCATAAAATATTTGTTCATTTCTCTAATTAAGAACTTGACTTTACAAAGTTAATTTCTTTTTATAGCATTTCATTAGGACTCATCAAATAAGTAGTTATCTTGCACCATTTGGAGGAATAACAAAAGTTCAATTTCGAGATTAGACTCATGTTCCTGCTGTTCATCTTATGGAGAATATTTTCTGACATGTATTAATATTCAAAGTAACAGTTGTGCTTTAATATTTATTACTATAGCAATTTTACAACTTATGTACTTTTTTATATTTGTCATTGATAATTTTTAACCTTTTCTCTTTTCCCTATGATTACTGTATCAACATCTCAAAATAGAATTCTGAGCATAAATTTATAGCCATGAAGTGTTTGAGGTGTTTCTGAAAACTTGTTGAACACACAGAAAATAATATTTAATTGTGTCAGGGAGAATGCCATTGCACCAAACCATTAATTTTGGATGGACCCTTTCTTTTTTATTTTTTTTAACCTAGATACATCGGTGTCCTATTTGAAAATTATATAAGGCTCAGTCATGTTATGCTATTTGAACCCTAAGTTTATTCTATAGCCCTGTTCTATTTCTGTCAGTAGATTCAGCCAAACTATAAGGAAATAAAAGTCATTAAGAAAAAAAAGAAAATCAAAACATTAATAACCTAAAAATATCCATCTACCCTCTGTAGGCACTCATTCTAATTTTTTCTGCATTATTCTTTTTGTGTTATTAGGAAAAAATGAGGACATATATGCATATGTTCTTATTTTATTTTTCTTATGCAAACTGTACCCTACTATATATACACTTTTGCTCTTGCTATTTTCAATCAGCAATACATTCCAGATATAATTTAATGTTAGTTAACAGAGACTGTTGTCAATGTTTTTTATAATTACAATAGACTTTATTGTCTTTCTGAAGCATGGTTTATTCAATTAAGTATGCATGGAACACAGGTCACTTACACATTTCCTAACTATAAACAGTGGCTGAATGAATAATTACTACATATAAGTTAAAGGACTGTTGCATGTGTATTTGGAAAATAATCTCCTAGAAATCGGATTGCAGGTTCAAAGGTAAACATATGTATTTCCACTACATATTGGCAAATTTCCTTCATTAAGGGTTGTATAAACAATCCCAGAATTAACTCAGGAGAGTGTCTGTTTTCCCACAGCTTCTCCAAGATAAGCCTTTATTTTTCTAGTCAAGTTTTTCATTGTTTAGTAGGATTTTTTTAAATTTTTTAATGTTTATTTTTGAGAGAGAAAGAAAGAGAGACAGAGTGCAAGGAGGGGAGGGGCAGAGAGAAAGGGAGGCTCCAGGCCTGAGCTGTCAGCACAGAGCCCAACGACGTGGAGCTCAAACCCACAAACCCCAAGATCATGACCTGAAGCAAAGTTGGATGCTCAACCAACTGAGCCACCCAGGCACCCTAAAAGGATAGTTTTCATTACATTTCCATTATATTTCCTTATCCTTTTGTAAACTGCCTCTTCATGTATTTGCTTATTCATTTTGTATTTTGGGTTATTTCCCCTCAATTCTACTGTTATGTATATATTTGCTAATATTAAACCTAAATTAGCTCTGATTATCTTATCTATGTGACAGTGCAACTTTAATGTAGATGCTTTATGTTTTTAATCCCTTCCCCTCATATTCTTTTCAATTATGTACTATATATGGTTATTATTTTCAAAGAACTTCAGTATGAACTTTTGTATGTACACAATTTTGTTTGTAGTTTTACCAGAATTATATTAACCATACAAATTAACTTAGAACTGACATCTTTAGAATAGTTAATCCTTTATGCAAAAATTAGAGATGCCTTTCTATATGTTGGAAGTCTACTCTTTGGTCTTTCTTTTCCTATGTTTTTATATCTTCCTCATAAAGAACTTGTCCATCTATTTTAGGTTTATTTCTAAGGATTTTAGTTTCTCATTGGGTATTATAAATACAGTTTTTATTTCAACAAGTTTATCTTCTAGCTGGTTATTATATGGGTCTATGTGAACCTAATTTATATTAATTTTTTTGACCTTCTACCTTAGCTGTTTGTTTCTTGTGTTATACATATAATTGGTTCTCAAATTTAATGTTTTATATCATCTGAAAACAGAATTATATCTTTCTTATTCTAAAACTCTGATATTTCTTGTCTAATTGCACTAATACCTCCAGTAGTGTTCACTGTAGAAGTAATGGACATCCTTGTTTTGTACCTAGTCTTAGTAGAGGTATCACTTGTTTTTCAACTATAATCAAGATTCAGGCATTAGAAATATGTTTTATACTGTTAAGGAAAGATTTTTCAATTCTTATTCCCTGAATGTTACTATTAACAATGTGTATTTAATTATTTAGAGTCTTTTTTCTATAAAAAACAGTCTTTTTTCTATGGAAAACATGTAAGTTGTGTCTTTCTTAATGATTTTTTATTGTGGTAAAATACACATAACATAAAATGTACCATTTTAACTTTTTTAGTGTACAATTTGGTAGCGTTAAATACACTCACATTAATATGCAACTATCATCACCTTCCATCCCCAGAACTTTTTCATCTTCCCAAGCCAAAACTCTGTACCCAAACACTAACTTCTCATTCCCTCATTCTTCCAGTCCCTGGCACCCATCATTCTACTTTCTGCCTCAGTGAATTTGACTATTTCATATACTTTTAAGTATATAAGTAGAATCATACAATATTTGTCCTTTTGTGAAAGGCTAATTTTACTTAGAATAATGTTTTCAAGATTCATCCAAGTTGAAGCATGTCAGATTTTCCTTCCTTTTTCAAGGCTGAATAATATTTAATTGTATGTATATGTCACATTTTGTTTGACAGGAGACCATTAATGGACACTTGAGTTTCTTCCACAACTTCTATAAACATGGGTGTACAATTAGCTATTCAACTTCCTGTTTTTATTTCTTTAGGGTATGAACACAGAAGTATACTTACTGGATCATATGATAATTCTATGTTAGTTTTTTTCAGGAATCACCATACTTTTTCCACAGTGGCTGCACCACATTACGTTTCCACCAACTATGGCAAAGTTTCCAACTTCTCCAAATTCTTGCCAATACTTGTTTTCTGTTTTTCCCTTTTTTTTTGTTTTTTTGTGTTGTTTTCAATAGTAGCCATCCTAATAGGTGTGAGGTGTTATCTCACTGTGGTTTTGAAGTAGCCTTTCTTTACACTACTATTATGATATAATTATATAATATGAATTATAATATATATTATATATTATAGTAATAGAGGTACTAATATTAAAACATTGAACTGTTAAGAAAATCTTTAATCATGATAAAGTGAGATTTACTCTATGTAGTATAAGATTTTGTTTCACAATATTTTATTTATTAATTTTCGATTTTAAATATGTTTTAGCTGAAATTTGAATTCATCTGCTGTAGCTGATGTAAAGAAATGTTTCTTGCTGACAGGAAAAATTAGCAAAACAATAAGAAAATCTTTTCTCTCATCTGCTCCCATATGGTTTCTCCCTTATCTCCCTATTGATATAAACTCCAGGAAGCCACCTCACAATATCCTAGCCTCAGTGTCACAGAATAGGGAACAGAAGCTTGGGCTTGGGTCTGGAGGCCTTTTCTAAAAATATGTATTTACTGTGCTACATTGTTTAATATTAATTGCACTTGATCAAAAAGGATATTCCTAGTATCTGTATTTCACTGTATGTCCAAATGAATTGCTACTATTTCACAATTATATTGAAAAAGAGAAAATTTCTCTGCATGAAGCATTAACAATGTTACAAGTTTACTTCATAGAGCAAAAATAGAAATAGCCTGCCTTTTATCAACTGCAAATGTCCTATGTTCCTTTTCATGCTATTTCTTTTTCATTAAAGTAAATTTTGTTTGATTCTTTGTAAAAATCAGTTTTCTTCCAATCCCTTTACTGAAGGTCAAAATGTTCAGGCTTTATCTGAATTTCTTGCAAATTTTATGAATAGCAATTCAATTTTAGTCATTTTCAGTGGGCAAAGTAAAGAATACTAAGAAAAATTCTCAACTATTTAGAATTAAATTATACTCTAACCGCAATTTAACAGATTTTAGACTTCTGCCACTACTTAACCTGTATAAAAACAAGTCTTCACATTTTCTGTGGTATTTCTGATTTCTTTAGTTTTCTAAGAATTACATCTACATGTTCAAAGTTAAAAATGAAAAGATTTTCAATTTTTCTCTAGAAGTAAAAACACTCCCAAATGTTGTTTCTTTATTACTTATAATAGAGCCTAAAATAACAACAACAAAAAATAGACACAAAGAAATAGAAGGCATGTGAATCACACTTAGTATTTACATTTAAAATCACGCTTCATCCCTGCATTTAAGGAAAATATTCACGTTTAAATGACCCGATTTCTAAGTTTCTTATATGTCAATTATTCAAATAACTGCTTTAAAATATGTTCAATTACAATGGTCAATAAAAAATGATTAATTTAAATGAAGGATTACTTGATGAGTGTTTAATGAAAGCAGAATTTAAAGAGCTGTGTACAGGTTTAAACCATCACAGGGATTTGATGAAACACTCTGGAAGTGGCTTTAGTAAGAAGCCATTATACCCACAGCCCTGAAGGGAAAAGGAAAGACAATGGTGTTACCAGATTTTGTGGGTCCAAAGACAAGTGACCATGTGACATTAATCAAACACAGTAATTGCTAGAATAATGACAATGCAGGGAACAAGAATATATCTCTAATGTATTTCTCCATCTGTCTTCTAGCATCCTGTTGAGGTTTTCTGCAATGCTGAACCCAACGGAAAATCAGAGGGTAAGGAAATCTACCATGGTAAGGTAATGTGCAGCGACTAGATTCAAACCTAGGCATTTCATTCTGAGTGTTGTTAGTGTAAATGGCATTGGACTTCTAATTTCAAATTTTATGTTGATCATTGTTGGTATATAGGAAAGTGAGTGCCTTCACTTAGTCCCTTAAATCTATGCATCTACTGTGATTATATCATAAAGCCATCTTTATTGCTCAAAAATACATTGCCTATGCTGTGTAGTGCACCTTTAATTTCACTTTGCTAGAAATGCCATAAAGATCATTTTTGGCATACTGACTGCAGAAGTTTCTTCAATTCTCCATTCCTCATGTTCAACCCTTTGCAAGGTAAAATTACTTTCATACCATCACATGGTAGAGGTAATTTTCTTCTCTGAATTTAGGCTATCCTCATGTCCTGCTTTGCCCAAGAGAATGTGATGCAAACGCCATTGTGTCTGATTTGAGCCTAGACTTCAAGAGGCCTGGTGCATTTTCTCTAACTTTTCCTCATGAGGAACATAATCACTCCAGTAGAACCAGTAGAAAGCAGAATCACTTCACTCCTATGATGAAGGAAGATGTGAGATCACACAGAGGAGAGCCAAATTCTCCTGCCAAACTATCTTAGATCATCAGCCTGATCAGCCTGCCTATTCCCAATTAGAGCCACACTACATTCAGTATAGTGTTCAACAACCAATCTGCAACTCAGCACAAATATATGAGTAAGCCAAGCTAACCAGAATAACCATCCAGTTGATCCATACAATTGTGAGAAATAGTTTCATATTGTTTAAAGCTACTAAGTTTTGTGGTACATGGTGCACAACAAAGTTCACCAGCTTCTACTCTATAATGATTTTGGTTTTATGGAGGGAAATTAATAATCAAAAGATCTTAAGTACAAAAAAAATCACACATTTAAGAGATAGAGTATTTTTACTGCACAATACAACTCTTTCATTAAGGCACATTGCATAAATGTAGAAGGTTATGTATAAATGTATAACACTTATATATAACAATGAAGCATCATGGCTCAAACTGAAATAATTATTGTCTCAGTCATTACAGTGTAAACATTATCTTTGTTATAACTTTACTGCTAAAGAGTATTTTTACTGGTTACTTAATTCCAAACTGGCAATTATTTTAAACCAGCTCATTGAATATAGTATTCCATAGTCTTCTGGCTAGTATTTTTTATGACAAGTGAGTCTTCCTATACCTTTGAAAGTAAATGTTTCTTCTTTCTCAGTTTTTTAAAAGTTTTTCTCTTAGGGCACCTCGGTGGCTCAGTCAGTTAAACATCTGACTTCAGCTCAGGTCATGATTTCACAGCTCCTGAGTTCCAGCCCTCCATCATCAGGCTCTATGCTGACAGCTCAGAGCCTTGAGCCTGCTACGGATTCTGTGTCTCCCTCTCTCTGTACCCCTCCCCCGCTCACACTGTGTCTCGCTTTCTCTCAAAAACAAACATTAAAACATTTTTTAAGGTTTTTCTGTTTGCTTTCATATTGTTGTCTTATTTTGTATACATGAGCATTATTTTTAACTTAATGTTAATAAATAATGCTTTCCAGGTGTAAACTGTCTCCACCAAATGCTGGACTTGCATATCTATACTTCAATTTCTGAGTTTTGTCCCCTTAATATTGTACAACCTTGTATAATTATAAGATAATTTTAAGCAAACATTTTCTAGTTTTGGTTTGTTTGGTTTGGTTATTATAATTGCTCTCAGATTTGTTCCACATATCTTTACAATAATTAAATCAGTGGTTTCTATTACTAATTTTGTAATTTTAAGTATAAAATATTCACTATATTCATTTGTATACTCTAATGAAGTACATACAAGATATATAGAATTATAAAGCAAACTATGTACCATTCATCCAGCTTAAGAAATAGAATTTGGTTTTTGTTTTCCTTCCAACTGCATAACTAGTCCTCTCTTTCCTACTCTAAGATAACTAAGATAAACACTATTCTGAATGCTGTTCTTATTTCTTTTCCTTTTTTTTTTTTTTTAGTATTACAGCTCTGCTTCATACTGGTGTTTCCTTCAGACACATATTACTAAGTTGCACATGTCTTGGAACTTTGCATGAATAGCATCCTATTGTAGTAGAACTATGGCACATACAGGTGTCCAAACCATACTCCTTAAAGCCTTGAGAAAGGAACTTTGCAGATGTGATTAAAGTTACAATGGGCAAGTTAACACAGAATATCCTGGTAGGCCAAATTTAATTGTTAGTGCTTGGAAGCAGTCCTTTCCCTACAATGGTGAAAGATGTGATGAGATAAAGGTAAGAAAGCTGTTATACTCCTACCTACAAAAATGGAAAAAGGATTATGAGCCATGGAATGAGGCAATCTCCAGAAGCTGGAAAAAGCAACAAAATAGATTCTCCTTTGGTGCATTCAGAGATTCTTATAGCCCTGCAGATTCTTTGATTTTAACACAGTTAAGAATTTTAACTGTGCAGAAATTTCTAACCAAAAGAACTGTGAGATAACTTGTGTTGTTTTAATTCACTGAGCTTGTTGTAATTTGTTATGACAGCAAAAGACAAGTAATACACCTACTTTACATATTCTTTCACAGCTTGTTCTTTTCATTCAAGATTTTTTATAGGCACCCATGTTACAACACAACTACCATATTTCATTGTTTTTTATACTGATGTATTCTATTCTATTGCATGAATATACCACAATTTACTTATCAATTTTCTTATTAATGGTTACTTTAATATTTTCTTTTTTAAATGGCTATTATAATCAGCAAACCCATTCTGGGTATTTATCCAAAAACCCTAAAATCTGGATCTTGAAGATATATTTGCACACACATGTTTATTGCAGCACTGTTCACAATAGCCAAGATGTGGGAACAATCTAGATATCCACCAATGGATTAAAGGTAAAGAAAATGTGGCATACTGTGGAATATTAATCAACCTTAAAAAGGAAAAAAAATCCTGACATATGCAGCAACATGGATGAACATAGATAACATTATGCTAGTGAAATAAGCCAAATATTGCACTTACATGAGATATCCATATAATAGAGTCAAATTCATAGAAGCAGAGAATAGAATAGTAGTTACTAGGAGCTGGGGAGAGGCGGTAATGGGAAATTGCTATTCAATGATTATATAGTTTGGTTATGTGAGATGAATAAGTTCTAGAGATCTACCATACAATATCATACCTATAGTTAATGATAGTACATTTACACTTAAAATTTTGGTAAGAGAGGGGTGCCTGGGTGGCTCAGTTAAGCATCTGACTCTTGACTTTGGCTCAGATCATGATCTCATGTTTTGTGAGTTCAAGCCCCATGTCAGGCTCCACACTAACAGCGTGGAGTCTGCTTGGTATCTTCTCTCCCCCTCTCTCTCTGCCTCTCTTCTGCTTGCTCTCTTTGTCTCAAAATAAATAAGTAAACTTTTTAAAAATTTGGTAAGAGAATAGATCTTGTGTTAAAAGTTCTCACCAAAATAAAAGAAATTCAATTAAAGCAGTTGAAAATGTACATTATGTATTTCATGGTGCAGATAAGCAAGAATTCCAACCCTTCAAGGTATATATCAGTAAGTCATTTTGCCCAGCCATAGTATAAGCATTACAAAGGTTTACATATTAAATATGAAAGCAGAAATACACAGAATTAAAAGCAAACATAAAACAAAAACAAAGACAGAGGTTGCTCACTGTAAAGCTTTGCAAAGTAAGAACTGCTAAACATAATAAAGAGGATAAAATATTATTTAGAAATAAAAAATGGAAATTTCACTCATTAAAATCTTAAATACATATATAGGAAAATATTCACAAGCATGCTACATTTTTTCAAGAATGCAAGGTTAGTTAATGCTTGACAATTAGTGTAGTTAAGCACAATAACAGGAAAAAAATTATCATCTTAAGATATGCAGAAAAATATCATAAAATCAGTGATTCACAAACATTACTTTACAACTTTGGAATTAAAAGTAGAGGAAGAAGATTTAAAGTAACTGGCCTACAGTCTATTTTTTAATGAGGTGATAATGCTAGGAAAAAAGGAAAGTCAAGCAATTGGGTAAATAGCTTTGTCAACTAAACCTCCTTTGAGTAAGGAGATTAATGATATTCCCTATAAAGCAGAAATCATGTCTCTGGAACTCCCTTAGCTGTGTTGCTGGCCAAGGATTTTCTAGAGTAAACAGAACATCAGATCTATGAGGTATGGCTTCTCAAGATAGCCATATAGACAAGTCCCAGAGTTATAAAACAGTCACATAATTTAAATCTCCCAAAATAATCTTAAATAAATATTAAGAAAAAATGATAGAAGTTGATTGTTGTATTAGTTTCCTATGGCAGCTGTGGCAAATTGTCACAATCTTGGTGGCTTAACTATGACAGAAATTTATTCTCTCATAGCTCCTGAGGCTAAAATTCCAAAATCTGTATCACTGTGCTAAAATCAGTGTGTATCAGCAGGGCCACGGTCCATTCTGAGACTTTAAGTGGCTGCCGGCATTCCTTTGCCTATGGTCACATCATTCCAATCTGTATCTCTGTGGTCACACTGTCTCTTCCTATTCTTCTGATCTTATGGAATCTTCTACTGCCTCCCTTATAAGGATGCAAGTAATTGAAGTTAGTAAGTATCCAGATAATCCACAATAATTTCTTCATCTCAAAGTCCTTAATGTAATTATCTCTTCAGTACTCTTCCCCCATATAAAATGATATTCACAGGTTCCAAGGATCTAGGATCTAGGCATAAATATTGTTTGGAAGGCCACTATTCAGTCTACCATAGTGAGCTTATTTCATTATTACAAATCTTCTGATATAAAAAAGCCATCTCCAAAGACACTGGGTTATATCCATATGTACAAAACGAAACAACTATCTAACAGCATTCAGAAATATTCAGGTGGAGTTATCAAACATAAAAAAATAAATATATTAAAATTTCTAGATGATTTTACACACACACACACACACACACACACCCCAACCCCTCCGATAGGGAAAGCAAAAGCTTTTTTAACAGTCACCAAACCCAACAATCCTAAGAGAAAAGATTTACAAAGAAGATTTCCATCACAGTGAGAACTTCTGCTTATTAGAAGGAACCTTTGAGTTAGAAAACAAACCACAGAATGGAAAATTACATTTAAAATATATAACTAAGAACATCTATGGTTTTCATATCCAGTACATATAAAGCACAAATTAGTAAAAGAAAATCACCCAACTTGCTATATAAATGGTCAAAATATTTAAGCAGGCAATTAAAAAAAAGATATAAAAATAAGCAATAAACTCATTTATGGAAAGATGCTAAACCATATTGCTCATCATAGAAATGCCAAGTAAAACAATCACCACCACAGCTCTACATGGCTAAAACATAAAAGCCCAAGAATACCAAATGGCAACAAAGAAATGAAGCAATCAGAACTCTCACACACTACTTCTGAGAGTAGAAAATGTTAAAAGTCTTCCGAAAATGTTTTTGCCATATCTGCTAAAGCTCAACATACACATGCAATATGACAAGTACTTGTACCCTGGGATGTATACCTCACAGGGTTGCATGCACATAACATACCAAACTTATGCAACTGTCCCAAACTAAAACAAATCCAAATGCCTGCCATATGTGAAATAAAAAGACTGTGTTTATTAATTCTAAAGAATACTATGGAACAATGTAAACAAAGGAGATTCAACTATCAGGAAGAGCAAATAAAGGGATCTCACAAACAATAATGAATGAGAAAAAGTAACAAAATCATATATACTCTAAGGTCCATTTATATAAAATTACAAAACCAGGCAAAACTAGCAATGCATGTTAAAAAGAGAAAACAGCACTAGCACTTACCCTTGAAAAATACTTTAGAGAGTGACCAAATGGCACATGACAGGAGCTCTGAGCTTTAACGTACTGTCTATGAAAGTTGTGAGAGCAATTTGTATCCACATATGATGTATGCAATTTACCGCATGTATGTTATACTTAAATGTTAAAGAGGAATTTCATTTGATTTCATTTAACATTTCTGATAGTATTTTAGTAGGAGGAATTTGCAGCATATTTATTTTGGCATTCACCCATTTAATAACACAATAAAGACATTAAAGCAACACATTTTTATTAAAACCTAGAAGGTAAAATGCTTTACCTCTCTTTCATTCTGTCTGAAACACACACACAACACAATTTTTTGTTTATTCCCCTCTAGAAATGGATTTTTTTTTTTTTTACCATTTTTGCAAATTCTCTTCAAGATAAGGGTGAAAAGAAACACTTGAGGGAGTAATTACAGGAAAAAAAAATATCTCAATTTTGCAGCAAGGTAATTTATAATCTTAATTAACTTAACATTTTCATAATGTTTCTATTGATTTCAGCCTAGGCTCTCAAAAGCATAACACATAATAGTGGTCCTAATTTACTTGCATATTTACATTTAACAAAAATATAATATGCCTAACCTTATATCACTCGGTAAATAGTCATGTTTGATTTTTATTTCCATGCATTATACTCTTCCAGGTAAAAATTCATTAAATGGGATTGTTAGTTTCAATTATCCTGATGTGCGCCAAATTGAAGCTTGCTTTTCATTTACTTTTAAAACCACAAAACATGAAAGGGAAAATATATTCTTGAAGTAATATTCAGAATAATTGAGTGAACACAGAATATTACTTTATGCTTGTAAGGCACTACAAATAAATTTAAATTCATTTTTAACATAGCATAATGTAGTTCAATTACTGCAGTCAGGACTAAGATGGGGATAAAGGAAGCAGCAAACAATTTAAAGTGTTAAACTACACACACACACACAATCACAGAAGCCTTTACAAAGCACAATTCTCTCAGCGCCTAAGTCTCTGGAATGAAGTTAACCTATCCCAGAAAGGCACTTTTTCTCAGAAGCATAAGGAATGCTAGTTTGTATTTTCAAATTCTTTTACGGGCCAGAACTGTTCTGTATTCTTTCTTTCTTCCTCAATCAAATGTTTGAAATAAACAGGTACTGTCTTTCCTTCGTGGAAGGGCCACCAAGACACTGAAGTAAAAACTCTTAGTAGTGCCAAGTGTTTAAGCTGGAATTCCAGCCTCAGGATATTTAATCCTGAGCCCTTCCTGCTTTTTTTTTTTTTTTTAATCACAGGTTTTCTTTGGCGAGTTATTCATAAATGCCCAATTTGTCCACGTTTCTGTCTTTGTGTGAAATCTGTCTGAAAGAGATTAATGACGAAAGCCGCCTACCTCAAGATCCCGGAGAGGTCCTCAACCGCGCACAGCGTCCTCGAGAGAAAAGCCGGGAAACTGACGAAGGCCGTGCCTCAGACCATAAGGACCACCGAGGCAAGGGCAGCCCACAGGCCACAGGTAGGAGGGGGCCGCCTACGCAGCTCCCTTCCTTGCATCAGCCCCCAGCAGGTCTGTCTGTGCTTCTCTGCCTCCTGCCAGGGGCCTGCCTTCTCTCACAGACTCGAGGGTGAGACCCTCACTGGGTCTCACTCTCCACTGGCTCTGGGTGGCAAGAAAACTCCCGTGTGGAGCCCTCCAGGTTGCGGTCCTGGCCCTGCTCTCACTCAGCTTGTGGGGAAAGCTGGCGCCGGTTTAGCTCCACTCTGGACTTCGCTGAGGCCGCTCTCACCCGCGCGCTGTGGGGAAGCGCTTCCAGCCAGGCGACTGAGGGAGTTGTTGCAGGACGCCATCAGGAGCACGTGACTGCCGTTTGCCCCCCGAGCTAGATCCGGGCAATTTGAGGCTCCTCCCCGCCAGTTTCCCCAGTGAAAGCTGCTTTGAAGGGCTTAGCGTTCCTTGAGAGAGCAAAGTGTTGTTGAGACCATCTGGAGGATGCACGTGGCTGCTCCAGGTTAAGGCCACTGTGTAAACTGTTGAGATTCTGGCAGGTGGTCGGAAGATCTACTCACCCAAGCTTGTTACTGCCACGTACTAGTCTAGAATGATCTGCCCCTTGCCTGGGTCTCTCTCTGCCTGCCTTGTATGGAGGCCAGGTTGTGAACCCTGACAGAGTCTCCTCGTGCTGTCCCTCACCAGCAGGAAATGAGGTCAAGCAGATGGGGTAGGTGCTGCTGGGACCTCTATGACTGTCAATAAAGGTCAAAAAAAAAAAAAAAAGGTTCAAAACAAAGATAATTCACTCTATTTTTTTAACAGAAAAATTGGGAAAAACAAATTATCCTTTCACTTCAGAAGTTTGTAGAGACGCAATAAGGTACATAATAAGTTGTTAATTTTATGAGTCCTAAAGAAAAGGAAAAATAACCAGAACTTATTTCCGGTAAACGTGGTGAGTAAAGGTGGTCTCAGGACTCCTGTTTACTTCTAGGTTCTATTATTTATAAGATCTGTGACTTTGGGTGAGGTATTTAACTTCTCTGGGAAATGTACTTAATGATAGGGTTTTTAGGAATATAAATCTAATTAATATTTGCAACTTAAATTAGTGCCTGCAACAAGATAACTGCTATATATAGCAGCCATTATTATAATTAGTCTGTTTTCAAAATACATTATAAAGTGGGAGGAAAATAAAGCTTATTCTATTTAGAAGGGGAAAAAAACATGAAAAATGTCTGGGATTGGAGTCTTTTATCTATTTGTACTGCTCTATGACCTTGGCAAAGGCATTATTCTCTGAGGCCTAGTTTTTGAATCTATGAGAAAAGTGTAATTTCACAGGACCTTTAAGACGGTTATATTTAATAATACTATTTTTTAAAATGAAAGAATTAGAGGAGTGCCCAGGTGACTCGGTTGAGTCTCCAACTTCGGCTCAAGTCATGATCTTGTGGTTTGTGAGTTCCAGCCCCACATAGGGCTCATTGCTGTCAGCACAGAACCAGTTTCGGATCCTCTGTCCCCCTCTCTCTCTGCCCCTCCTCTGCTCACACTCTCTCAAAAAAAATAAACAACAAAAATGAAAAAAATAGAAATTCAATTTTGTCTCTAGTACCGATTTGCTACTTTTCCACAGGTAAAAGGAAGTTTTTAAAAAGTGGATAAAATCAATACTTAGCCATCCTATCCGAATGCTCTCACATGCTCAATTTTCAGTTTCTTTCCTAATTAAACCCTAATCTGACGGAGAGATTTAATATAAAAGAGGAGAGGTTGATGGGGGTGGGTGATGGGTATTGAGGAGGGCACCTTTTCAGATGAGCACTGGGTGTTGTATGGAAACCAATTTGACAATAAACTTCATATATTGAAAAAAAATAATATAAAAGAGGAGAAATAGAGCCCTCATTATTTTATAAAACTCGGAAAACTGTAAAAGTAGCAATCAGTACACTAATTATATAGGTCATAACAAAAAAAAAAGAGTGAATTGTAGCTACATTATAGATCAAATAATTAAAATTTGCTTATAGAAAAAAATATTTGTAGATTGTGCTAGTAGGAATAATATAAACTGCTATGGGTAAGGCAACTACAGTCAGCTCTCATGCTTGGCAGTAATTATCTTCTACAAAGGTGCCTTGACACTGAGTGAATACCAAACCATTTTTCCAGAAAGAAATGTAGGCTTAGATTCCTGTAAGCCTTTGGTCATAACTGTTTTACTACCTAATCAATGCATAACCGTATTTGTGGTTCTGCTCAAAAAAACTTATTTAATATATATTTTTATTCATTAACACTGAACTCACATCCAACAGTTCTGTAATTTGTTCCAGAGTATAACTTATCTTAGACATGTATTTTCTCTATAAGTTACACCACAACCTTCTTAAGAACACTGGACAGTACAGTACCTTAGTACTATCTTCAGGGACCATTTTAAACAGTGAAACAAGAAAGAAAGAAGGAAAGAAAGAAAGAAAGAGGAAGAAAGAAAGAAAGGGAAAAGAAAGAAAGAAAGAGAAGGAGAGAGAGGAAGAAAGAAAGAAAAAGAGGGAGGGAGGGAGGAAGGGAGGAAGAAAAAATATGGCATGAAATTGACTGCAAAAGGGACACTTGTGTACTCTATGAGAGCTGAAACAAGGAGGCAGAGGATCAATCACCTTGTTCCACTTCAGCTGGGAGCACAGCATCAGGTGACTCAGATTTTTCAATAATGGGTATGTCTGTGAATGGCTCAAAGTACACTAAGATCCTATTATGGGTTACAGAGAGATTGTAGCAAGTGGGCAGATTTGCAAATATGGCATCTGCTAATAGTGAGTTCAACTATATGTTATGTCATGCTCTGGTTCTAACTTCAAAGATGTTAAAAAGGGAAGATGCTATTTCATTCTTGCCTGTTTCTAGGTATTTTTTGCAGACCCATAAAAATAAAGCTAAGCCATAAACATATAAACATAACTATAGTACATAAACATAAAACTCAGTCAGAAGTACTCATTACCACTTTAAGCCATTCATGTCCAGGCCTTCAGACTTGTTATTTTGCCATTTTACTAGGATGACCATTGACTCTCCTCCAAGAATTTTATTTTGGTTCAAACCTCTGAATTTCAGGAACTTGAGCTGCCTTCTATGGAGTAATCCACCTAAGCTTTGATCATCAGAACTTCCACTGAAGCCACATGATGATTCTCAAAATGTACAGCCTCTACATAGAAATTCCATTCAATATTCAAAAGAGAGTTTATATGGTAGTCATGTAAGCATCCATGCCCTATGTTCCCCCAGTCACTTATGCCTTAAATTATTTCCTGCCCAATGCATTTGATCTTTCAGCTTTACCATCCGAATCTGGAAAATAAACTAGTTAGGCTATGGTACTTGACATCTTCTGCCCACTCCTCTGACCTTGATAATTCTTGTGTATTGTTATCATGAACAAACCAAATACATACTAAGAATTTCATGGGGCAATTTCAGTTATTAAAGTGATATTAACTTAAGCATAATTATTGATTGATATGGTTAAGTAAAAGACTCTAGTCATCAATATAATTTGGAAGTGATAATATAAATTTATGGTTACATTTCCTTAAAAAAAAACCTTAAGTCTTTTCATTTGAAAATAATCACCAAATCAATAAGAATGATATTCTAGGGGCACCTGAGTGGCTCAGTCAGTTAAGTGACTGACTTCGGCTCAGGTCATGATCTTGTGGTTCACGTGTTTGAGCCCCAAGTCGAGCTGACAGCTCGGAGCCTGGAGCCTGCTTCAGATCCTTTGTCTCCCTCTCTCTCTGCCCCTCCCCCACTCACACTCTGTCTCTGTCTCTATCAAAAATAAATAAACATTAAAAACAAAAAAAAGAATGATATTCTGTGAGTCAAGACTGTGGTTTCTAAACTAATATTTAAAAAAAGAGATTTGTTGGGGCACCTGGGTGGCTCAGTCAGTTGGGGATCAAAGCTCCTGGGTTTGAGCCCCATGTCAGGCTCTGTGCTAACAGCTCAGAGCCTGGAGCCTGCTTTGGATTCTGTCTCCTTCTCTCTCTGCCCCTCCTCACTTGTGCTCTGTCTCTCGAAAATAAATAAAAATGTAAAACAAATTAAAATATAAATAAGTATTAAAAACAAAGAAAATTGTATGACTCAATTTCAGTGTTTATTAATACAGTTTCATTGGAGCACAACCATGCCCGTTTGTTGACATTTCATTTTTTTGTTTTTAGGTGGAATTGGATAATTGCAATAGAGACTACATGGTCTGCAAAACCTAAAATGTTTATTATTTGGCACCCCACAAAATAGTTTCCTGATTCTTGGGAAAGTTTCATTTTCCTATTGTAGTTCAGTGTCAACTTTGACAAAAAAAGCGAGTACATATTATATGGTATATTGAACTCTTTAAGTGACTCGGGCTTATCTTTGCACTCAAAAAATACATTCAACTAATTGCTCTAACTTACTAATACACCTTGATATTCAAAGTATATTTTCTCCAATTATGTTGGACATAGCTATTTTAGGCTCTTGCTGTTTTGTATTTAATAAATTATAATATAAATGTGTTAATTTCACCACGTCTCCTGGATTTTGATTAGGATTGCATTGAAGTATAGATCAATGGGGGAGAATTTGTATATTTATGATAATGAGATTTGCAATGCATAAATATGAAATATCCTTTTATTATTAGTTTCCTTTTTAAATTTCTCTCAATAATGTTTAAAATTTTTGGTTTAGATATCTTGTGTATTTTATTTTATTAATCTATGTATTTGAGGTATTGTTTTTATTTCATGATAAGATACACACACACACACACATATATATATATATATGTATATATATTTGGGGAAGACTGGTGCTAGAGTAGTTTATGTAGAAATTTCTTTTAATTTCCTGTGTATACTATATCATTGCCTGCAAATATTGACCACTTTTATTTCCTGATTCCAACACTAATAGTTTTTTTTTTTTCCTTGCCTTTGTTGAAATAGCTTTCTGAGTTCAACATGGAGCCACTACTGCCTGGAATGCCATGTCAGCAAAGTGATACAGCATTCCATGTCCTTGTAAATGCTCCCCTTGACCAGAAATGTCATATATTCAGGGCACAAATCTTCAAAAGCCAAGCCAGCTCTGGGCCTTCTCACCCCAAACAAGATTTACTATGTGGCCCCAGCCAATCCGTTAGTTTCTGTTTTTCTCTTCCCTATGCTTTCTTCTTTATCCTATAATATCTTCCTGCCTTCCTCCCCATTTTGCAGTTATCCAATAGAAAACTATCTACTTCATGATGTGTTACATAAAGCTTATTTTTATGACCTAAATTGCTTTCTTTAATCATTTTTTAAGGTTTTGGTGACAAGGAATAGCATCTGAAGCTGAGTGCTAAAGGCTTGCAGGATGAGTTGCACAAGTCGTGCCCCCATGGAACCTTTGAATTCACTCTTCCTCTAGTGTTTCCCAAGGTCTTGGGTAAGTCACTGTCAGATTTGGGCTCCGCCCCCTTGCTTGCAGCTCTCAGATCCAAACTCCATTTGAAAAACATATGTATATGTAAAGGGCAGCAGCCATTGGGGTACTCACAATGCCTTGAGCTAAGTAAACAACATAAACAGCTGGGTGACTTGGGGAAATAGATTAAGACAACAGATTAGGACTGTTGTGACCATTAAAATAAAAATCTTAATAGGCACAAATTGGACTATTAAAATCCATTAGAGCATCTAATATAACGAATATAAAGAAATATTCAAGTGAAAGTTGTAATAGATCTGTTGCTAATGGGAATCTTGGAAGCCAAAGCTGCAAAATTGGTGGGCATGGGTCAAGCACTTAAAAGTCGTTAGAGTGCTCTCTACCTAACTCCAAGACACCCATGCTAGATAATTTGATCATGGGATGAGTTAGACTGACACCAGGTCATCTGCCAACCTTGAGAAAATTTCCATGCAATGAGGTACACTGTAAAACACCACAAAATTCCCAATCCAACAGCACATCCCCCGTAGGTGTTAATTTAGCTCCAAGGAGGTTTAGCTAAAGAAATGGGATCCTCAAGTTTCAAAGAACTGAGCATGCCCCCTGCTTATATTATGTTTAAGAACTGTAGTCCCAGAAGCTATAGACATCTACAAAAATGGTAAAATATTACTAAGACAACCTAGAATTACAGTGGACACTATAGGGAATATTTCAATTAGATAAAATTGTTCATTTAAGAAGTTCAGTTCAAAGCCAAGTCAAACAAACAGAATGGGATACCTTTTTTTAATTGGCATGCAGAAACTCCCAAAAGTCTCCAAGCTTCCAAAATAACTTCACTGAAAGATTCATAATATAAGACTAATGAAAAACTAAAGACACAAGAGGTATCTAAACCAAAGACTATAGTCTGATAAGACTGATATGACTCCTGATACTACTCCCCTTTATCCTTCTTTACCTGAGTACTCACAGTCTACTAATCCTCTATCTTAATTGCCTTTCTACTTCGATGATACCACAAGACCATAAACAAAAGTCTACCAAGTTAGTGGTCTTACAACTGCAATAGCTCCAAGGCCTTAAAGCTAAAGCAATACTTGGGCCTCCCCTGTTTCATGTTCCTAGGGGTCGATCATCAAAACACTAGCCCAGAAATCAGTGTCTCATTTGCAGTCCACTGGGATACTGGAAAAAATAGTGTCCTTGAAGGTTTTGTGAAAATTCTTCCACACCAGCTCAAATGTCCCCTATCTACACTCCAAGAAGGGCCTCCATTATGAATTAATAGAACCCTCAAGGTATTGCCCAGTAAATTTCTAGCTATTCCCTTAAACAGATAAAGGGAATGTAAAATTAATGGAAAATCCTGCCAAATTCTGGCAGATACCAAAGCTATTGTTCTACTTTAACCCCCACTCACTCTAGAACCTACAGATGGGATCCTGGAAGAAGCAAGTGAAGGGTAAGAATTTTTACCAGAGTTAGTTCTCTCAGATCTCTGCAATGCCTGGTCAAGAAAGAAAGATACATTTTATGATACCCATGCCTTTCCAAATACAGAATTTGGTTTTGTGGTGCTTATTGGTTACTGATCTTTACTCTCTTAAGGACAGCTATTGCCTTTTTGTTTTTACTCATTTTGTGTTCTGAGAATTTGACTTGGCTTCCTCACTGCCTGGGGCATGCAGGTTGTTGGCTTTTGTTTGTATATGCAGGCAGATCAACCATCGGGTTGAGGGCCCAAAATTATGGTCAGACAGAAATGTAGGTTGCACTTCATTTGTAGCTACATATTACTAGAAAGAAATGTGGGTAGTACTCCATTTATCCTACTGACTGTTGACAGCTCTCAGGGGGATTGCCTTAAGCATTTTTTGGTAGTGAGGTATTTCTGGGAGTGGCTCTAGATCTCAGTGGAACAGTATTATTCTCACCCTCTTAGGAGATGCCTCTTTAATCCATGGGGTCATTCAGTTCTTCCATGAATATTCATTTTTTGTAGTGGCTAAAACCTGACAAAGTATTTGAAAGTATTTAAGGTAGCTGTATGATCAAACATTGTCCAAATTGGAAGCTAATATTCAGATCCTGATAGGAATTTAAGACATTCTCCACTAACCTAAATGAAACTAAACACCCAAAGGAAGAGAAAACCATTTCAAAGATAAACAGCTCTAAATTTAGAACATAATGAATTTTGTAATTTCTGTCTTTATCAGCAAACCAATAGATAAGTTTCGTGTTCCTATAAATGCTCCTTTCGACCAGAAATGCAGGATACCCAGTCAGCCATTTCCCAAATTCTAAACCAACTCTGGACCTTCTTACCACAAGCAAGGTTGACTATGTGGCTGCAGCCAATCTGATATATATTTCTTTTCTCTTCCTTGTTTTTTATTTTTTGTCCCATAAAAACCTTCCTGCCTGCTGCCTCATTTTACTATTCTCCAAAAGGAGATTGTTCACTTCATTAAAGTTTCTTTTTCTTTCTTTCTCTTTCTTCCTTTCTTTCTTTCTTCTTTTTCTTTCTTTCTTTCTTTCTTTCTTTCTTTCTTTCTTTTTCTTTCCTTCATGACAATTCATTATTTTTGTTTGTTTGTTTGTTTGTTTGTTTTTAATTTACATCCAAGTTAGATTGCATATAGTGCAATAATAATTTCAGGAGTAGATTCCAGTGATTCATCCCCTATGTATAACACCCAGTGCTCATCCCAATGAGTGTCTTCCTTAATGCCCCTTACGCCTTTGGCCCATTTCCCCCACCCAGAGCCCCTCCAGCAACCCTCAGTTTGTTCTCTGTATTTAAGAGTCTCTTATGCTTTGTCCCCCTCCCTGTTTTTATATTATTTTTGCTTCCCTTCCCTTATATTCATCTGTTTTGTATCTTAAATTCCACATATGAGTGAAGGCATATGGTATTTGTCTTTCTCTGACTATTTTGTTTAGCATAATACCCTTTAGTTCCATCCACATTGTTGCAAATGGCAAGATTTCATTCTTTCTGATTGCAGAGTAATACTCCATTGTGTGTGTGTGTGTGTGTGTGTGTGTGTGTGTGTGTGTGTGTATAATGGAATCTTGGAAGTCAAAGATAAATTTCTATTTATCTGTCAATGGACATTTGGGGTCTCCATACTTTGGCCATTGTCAATTAGTGCTGTTATAAATACTGGGGTACATGTGCCCCTTCAAAACAGCACACCTGCATCCCTTAGATACATACCTAATAGTGCAATTGCTGGGTTGTAGGGTAATTCTATTTTTAATTTTTTGAGGAATCTCCATACCGTTTTCTAGAGTGGCTGCACCAGTTTGCATTCCCACCAACAGTGCAAAAGAGATTCTCTTATTCTGCATCCTTGCCAACATCTGTTGTTGCCTGAGTTGTTAATTTTAGCCATTCTGACTGGTGTGAGATGATATCCCATTGTGGTTTTAATTTGTATTTCCCTGATAATGAGTGATGTTGAGGATTTTTTCATGTGTCTGTTAGCCCTCTGGATGTCTTCTTTGAAAAAAGTGTCTATTCATGTCCCTTGTCCATTTCCTCACTGGATTTTTTTTTTTTGGTTGTTGAGTATGATAAGTTATTTATAGATTTTGGATACTAACCCTTTATCTGATATGTCATTTGCAAATATCTTCTCTCATTCTGTTGGTTGCCTTTCAGTTTTGCTGATTGTTTCCTTTGCTGTGCAGAAGCTTTTTATCTTGATGAGGTCCCAATAGTTCATTTTTGCTTTTGTTTCCCTTGCCTCCAGAGACGTGTTGAGTAAGAAGTTGCTGCGGCCAAGATCAAAAAGGTTTTTGCCTGCTTCTCCTCGAGGATTTTGATGGCTTCCTGTCTTACATTTAGGTCTTTCATCCTTTTAAGTTCATTTTTATGTATGGTGTAAGAAAGTGGTCCAGGTTCATTCTTCTATATGTTGCTGTCCAGTTTTCCCAGCACCACTTGCTGAAGAGACTGTCTTATTCCATGGGATATTCTTTCCTGCTTTGTCAAAGATGAGTTAGCCATACATTTTGTGGGGCCATTTCTGGGTTCTCTATTCTGTTCCATTGATCTGAGTGTCTGTTCTTGTGCCAGTACCATACTGTCTTGATGATTACAGCTTTGTAGTATAGCTTGAGGTCTGGGATTGTGATGCCTCCTGCTTTGGTTTTCTTTTTCAAGATTGCTTTGGCTATTTGGGGTCTTTTCTGGTTCCATACAAATTTTAGGATTATTTTTTCTAGCTCTGTGAAGAATGCTGGTGTTATTTTGATAGGGATTGCATTGAATATGTAGATTGCTTTGGGTAGTATCGACATTTTAACAATATTTGTTCTTCCTATCCAGGAGCATGAAATCTTTTTCCATTTTTTGTGTCTTCTTCAATTTCTTTCATAAGCTTTCTATAGTTTTCAGTGTATAGATTTTTCACCTCTTTGGTTAGATTTATTCCTAGGTATTTTATGGTTTTTTGTGCAACTGTAAATGGGATCAATTCCTTGATTTCTCTTTCTGTCCCTTCAATGTTGGTGTATAGGAGTGTAACCAATTCCTGTGTGTAGATTTATATCCTGTAACTTTGCTGAATTCATAAATCAATTCTAGCAGTTTTTTGGTAGAATATTTTGGTTTTTCCATATAGAGTATCATGCTTCTGCGAGAAGTGAAAGTTTGACCTCTTCCTGGATGATCTGGATGCCTTTTATTTATTGTGTTGTCTGATTGTAGAGGCTAAGACTTCCCATACTATGTTGAATAACAGTGGCAAGAGTGGACATCCCTGTCTTGTTCCTGACCTTAGGGGAAAGCTCTCAGTTTTTCCCTATTGATGATATTAGCGTTGGGTCATTCATATATGGCTTTTATGATCTCGAGATATGCTCCTTCTATTCCTACTTTCTTGAGGGATTTGATCAAGAAAGGATTCTGTATTTTGTCAAATGCTTTCTCTGCATCTATTGAGAGGATGATATGGTTCTTGTCCTTTCTTTTATTGATGTGATGAATCACATGAATTGTTTTCTGGATATTGAACCAGCCCTGCATCCCAGGTATAAATCCCACTTGGTCGTGGTGAATAATTTTTTTAATGTATTGTTGGAGCCAGTTGGCTAATATCTTGTTGAGGATTTTGGCATCCATGTTCATCAGGGAAATTGGTCTATAGTTCTCCTTTTTGGTGGGGTCTCTGTCTGGTTTTGGAATCAGGGTAATGCTGGCTTCATAGAAAGAGTTTGGAAGTTTTGCTTCCATTTCTATTTTTTGGAACAGTTTCAAGAGAATAGGTGTTAACTCTTCCTTAAATGTTTGGTAGAACTCCCCTGGAAAGCCATCTGGCCCTGGACTCTTGTTTTTTGGCAGATTTTTGATTACTAATTTGAGTTCCTTACTGGTTATGGGTCTGTTCAAATTTTCTATTTCTTCCTGTTTCAGTTTTGGAGTGTATATGTTTCCAGGAATTTGTCCATTTCTTCCATATTGCCCATTTTATTGGCATATAATTGTTCATAATATTCTCTTATTATTGTTTTTATTTCTGTTGTGTTGGTTGTGATTTCTCCTCTTTCATTCTTGATTTTACTTACTTGGGTCCTTTCCTTTTTCTTCATGATCAAACTGGCTAGTGGTTTATCAATTTTGTTAATTCTTTCAAAGAACCAGCTTCTGGTTTCATTGATCTGCTCTACTGTTTTTTGTTTTGTTTTTTTTTTTTTTGGTTTTGATAGCATTAATTTCTGCTCTAATCTTTATTATTTCCTGCCTTCTGGTGGTTTGGGGTTTTATTTGCTGTTCTTTTTCTAGCTCCTTAAGGCATAAGTTTAGGTTGTGTATCTGAGATCTTTCTTCCTTTTTTAGGAAGGCCTGGATTGCTATATACTTTCCTCTTATGACTGCCTTTGCTGTGTCCCATAGGTTTTGGGTTGTGGTATTATCATTTTCATTGACTTCCATATACTTTTTAATTTCTTCTTTAACTGCTTAGTTAGCCCATTCATTCTTTAGTAGGATGTTCCTCAGTCTCCAAGTATTTGTTACCTTTCCAAATTTTTTCTTGTGGTTGATTTCGAGTTTCATAGCATTGTGGTCTGAAAATATGCACGGTATGATCTCGATCTTTTTGTACTTACTTAGGGCTGACTTGTGTCCTAGTATATGGTCTATTCTGGAGAACGTTCCATGTGCACTGGAAAAGAATGTATATTCTGCTGCTTTAAGATGAAATGTTCTGAATATATCCATTAAGTCCATCCAGTCCAGTGTATCATTCAAAGCCATTGTTTCCTTGTTGATTTTTTGAGTAGATGATCTGTCCATTGCTGTGAATGGGGCGTTGAAATCTCCTACTATTATGGTATTACTATCGATGAATTTCTTTATGTTTGTGATTAATTGATTTATATACTTGGGTGCTGCCACATTTGGCACATAAATGTTTACAATTGTTAGGTCTTCTTGGTCTATAGACCCTTGATTATGATATAATGCCCTTCTACATCTCTTAATACAGTCTTTATTTTAAAGTCTAGTTTGTCTGATATAAGTATGGCTACTCTGGCTTTCTTTTGTTGACCATTAGCATGATAGACGGTTCTCTGTACCCTTACTTTCAATCTGAAGGTGTGCTCAGGTCTAAAGTGGGTCTCTTGTAAACAGCATATAGATGGATCTTGTTTCCTTATCCATTCTGTTACCCTGTGTCTTTTGATTAGAGCACTGAGTCCATTGATGTTTAGAGTGAGCACCGAAAGATATGAATGTATTGCCATTATTTTGCTTGTAGAGTTGGAGTTTCTGGTGGTGTTCTCTGGTCCTTTCTAATATTTGTTGCTTTTGATATTTATTTATATATGTAAATATATATATATATTTATCTTTTCTCCCCTCAGAGAGTCCCCTTTAAAATTTCTCACAGGACTGGTTTAGTGGTCACAAACTTCTTTAATTTTTGTTTGTCTGGGAAACTTTTTATCTCTCCTTCTATGTTGAATGACAGCCTTTCTGGATAAAGGATTCTTGGCTGCATATTTTTCTGAATCAGCACACTGAATATATCCTGCCACTCCTTTCTGGCCTGCCAGGTTTGTGGGGATAGGTCTGCTGCAAACCTGATTTGTCTTCCCTTGTCGGTTAGGGACTTTTTTTCCCTTGCTGCTTTCATGATTCTCTCCTTGCCTGAGTATTTTGTGAATTTGACTACAATATGCCTTGTTGATGGTCGTTTTTTGTTGAATCTAATGGGTGTCCTCCGTGCTTCCTGGATTTTGATGTCTGTGTCTTTCCCCAGGTTAGGAGAGTTTTCTGCTATGATTTGCTCACATAACCCTTCTACCCCTATTTCTCTGTCTTCCTCTTCTGGGGCCCCTATGATTCTGATGTTGTTCCTTTTTAATGAGTCACTGATTTCTCTAATTCTTAAATCGTGCTCTTTTGCCTTAATCTCCCTCTTTTTTTTCTGCTCATTATTCTCTATAAGTTTGTCTTCTATATCGCTGATTCTCTGTTCTGCCTCGTCCATCCTTGCTGCCACTGAATCCATCCATGATTGCAGCTCAGTTATATCGTTTTTAATTTCCTTCTGGCTATTTTTTACTTCTTTTATCTCTGCAGAAAGGGCTTCTAATCTTTTTTTGACTCCAGCTAGTATTCTTATTGTCGTGATTCTAAATTCTGGTTCAGACATCTTGCTTGTATCTGTGTTGGTTAAATCCCTGGCTGTCGTTTCTTCATGCTGTTTTTTTTAGGGTGAATTCTTTCATTCATCATTTTGAAGGGAGAAAAGGAATTAATTAGGTAGAAAAATTAAAATTAAAAAAAATTAAAATTAAAAAACATTAAAATTAAAAAATTAAAAACACACAAAAATCAAATAAATGATGCTAGATTGTAGGTGTAATTTGTCTGGGTATTGAAAGTGGTTTGACAGGTTAGATAAAAAAGGGGGGAGACAACCAAATTAAAAAACTGAAAAATTTAAAAAAAGGAAATCATTTGAGAATTTGAAAAATGAATACACTGAAGTAGACTAAAATGAGATGATAGGAGTAAAATAGAATTTGAAAAAATATACACAAAAGTAAATAAAGTAGAAAAAAATTAAATAAAATTAATAAAAATTAAAAATAAATATGAATCTTCTTTTTCTGTATTCAAGAAAAAGAAATAAATGAAAAAAAGAGATAAAAAAAGAAAAAGAAAAAAGGAAATCATTTGAAAATTTGAAAAAGTGAATACACTGTAGTAGACTAAAATAAAATGATGGAAGTTAATAGTTTGAAAAAATTTACATAAAAGCAAAAATATAGTAAAAAAATTAAAGAAAAATATTTTTAATAGAAATTGAAAGTAAAAATGAAGTTTTTCTCTTTCTGCATTCAAGAAAAAGAAAAGAAACAAAAAAGAGGAAAAAAGAAAAAGAGAAAAAAGGAAATCATTTGAAAATTTGAAAAGGTTAATACACTGAAGTAGACTAAAATAAAATGATGGAAGTAAAATAGAATTTGAAAAAATTTATACAAAAATAAAAATATAGTAATAAAAATTAAAGAAAATATTTTAATAAAAATTTAAAAAAGTTTTTTCTCTTTCTGTATTCAAGAAAACGAAAAGTGTAAAAGAGAAAAAAAAAGGAAGAAAGAAAATTGAATAGATGCACCTGCTAACAGATTGAAGTAGGACTGAAATTATTTTGTTTTTCCCTAGAAGTCAGTCTATGTAGCGCTTTTATAGTCCATAAACTAAGCCTGTGGTGAGACCTGTGTTCTTGAGTGAAGTTGGCCCAGTGGGCGGGGCTCAGTGTAGTAGCTCTGTTCTCCACTAGACGGCACTTCTAGTCTATTGGGGTAGATTGTTGCAGCGCTGGTAGGTAGGAATGCGCATGCGTGGGAGTGGTTAAAATAGTGCTCCCCAGCTATCCAGTCTGTTATCCTGAATCAGTAATGGCGCACCCATCCTCTGTCTTCAGCTTTCGTCCACTCCCCGCTTTTTCATTCTCCGTGACCAGACCCCAGGCAGTACCTCTCTCCCGAGTTTTGCCTCTGATGTGGCTGTTTTCCCCAGTCCCTTACTTCTGAAGGACTGTGGCTTTGACCCTTTCTGCCCCTCTGCAGGAGGGTCTCACTGAGCAATGGCCTAATGAGCAATGGCCGAATGTCAGCTGCACCAAGGAACGCTTGCTGGACCCTGATGCTGCCGGTGCCCTGAGACTGTGGCCAGGTGCCAGCCTGCCCCAGAAAAGTTTGTGAGATAGTTTAGCGGCAGCATTTCAGGGATTATGGAAAATCACAACACACATCTGGCACCAGGCTTCACCCTTAACGACCTTGCCCCAGCACCAGAGAATGTGGCCGTTTCTGGGACCAGGTGGCTTCAACAGTCTCTACCAAATGTCCTTCCAGAAGTGGAACCGCTTTTCCCCATGTGGCCCGAGAACCTCCTGCACCCCACTCTGTTTCTGGGGATTCGCCCTCCCGCCAGAGCACCGCCAGGTATCAAGCTGCAGAGTTGCAGCCTTTTCACTGTCCTAGTTTACAGTCTTTTTTTTTTTTAATTTTTTTTTTAATGTTTATTTATTTTTGAGACAGAGGGAGACAGAGGGTGAACAGGGGAGGGGCAGAGAGAGAGGGAGACACAGAATCCGAAACAGTCTCCAGGCTCTGAGCTGTCAGCACAGAGCCCGACGCGGGGCTCGAACTCACAGACCGTGAGATCATGACCTGAGCCAAAGTCGGATGCTTAACCGACTGAGCCACCCAGGCGCCCCCCTAGTTTATAGTCTTAATGTAATTTAAACCCTCTCCCTTTTTAGTTTAGTCCCTGCAGCTGTTTCCAATGTTCCACTTTCTCTCCAGCTGCTTTTGGGGAGGGGTGCTTTTCCTGTATTCCCTGCCCCCCCCCAGTCTCCATCCTCTCTCTGCTCACAAAAGCACCTCCCTTCCTGCACCTTCTCGCTCCCAAATTCACTTCTCTGCACTGCGTTCTTGCTGAATTCTGTGGTTCAGGGTGTGCAGATTGTTGTGTTAATCTTCCAGTCAGTTTTCTAGGTGTGTAGGATGGATTAGTGTTGGTCTGGCTGTATTTCATGGGCACAAGACACGCAAAAAACTTCCATGCTGTTCTGCCATCTTGGCTCCTCCCCCTAAGTCTTTTTGACATGTTATGTTCAATGTCTGATATAAAGTAATAATAAAAAAATTAAATTAAAAAATTAGAGATAAAAAGGAACAGGAAATCAGGCCTAGTCAAGGGGAAAAGATTGCAAAAGAGAAAACCTATTGTAACTCAGATGTTGAAATTAGCAGAAAATGTGTTAAACTAGTGATAATAAATAATTTTTTAAGTATAATTAAAATATGGTCATAAAGAAAGAATAGATTGAGAATCTCAGTAGAAAAGTAAAAACTTAGTAAATTAACATTTTTATAAATGAAAGTTACAGGGTGCCTGGGTGGCTCAGTCAGTGGAGCATCCAACTTCAGCTCAGAGAGTATGATATCACAGCTCAGAGCCTGGAGCCTGCTTTGGATTCTGTGCCTCTGTCTCTGTCTGCCCCCTCCCTCTTTGTCCTCTGTCTCTCTCTCAAAAATAAGTGAACATTAAAAACTTTTTAAAAAAATAAATTAATTAAAGTTACAGCATACGACGTGAAAAATTCACTAGATGGATTTAACAGCAGAATATATAAATAATAGAAGTTGAGGACAATACACTTAACAATAAATTACTGAGATAAAGACCAAGGAGAAAAATACTGACAAAAAAATTTTAAAAAGCCTCATTATTAGGTGGGCAATATCAACCTGTCTAACAGACATGTAATTTGAATACCATAGGGAGATATGATAGAAAAGACAAAAGAAAAAAAAATTTGAGGTAATAAAGATGCAAAATTTTCCAAAATCAATGAATACAAACTTAGTGATCCCAGAAGCTCAGTAAACCTCAAGCAAAATATACACAAAGAAAACAATACTTAAGCACAAAAGGGCAAATTTCTCAAAACTAAAAATAAAGAGTATGTCTTAAAATAGAGAAATAAAACAGATTATACAAAAGAAACGAAAATGTAATAACTGACCTTTCATCAAAAACAATGGAGACCAGAAGTCAATTGAAAAATATTTTTCAAACACTAAAATAAAAATAAATAAATATCAACACAGAATTCTGTATAACTGAAAGTATAACCCCAAAATTAAGGTGAAATAAAGACATGTAAATAACTAAGAACGTGTTGCCAGTTACCTGAACAGTCGTCTAGTTGTTACTGGTTGTCACCCATCTGACACTCTGTCTTAGACCTGCCCGTTATTACAAATAGTCTGAACATCTGTGCTGCTTAGAAAGTTTCATCTCCTTTCAGGTAATAGTTATTGAGATAACCACAAATACTGAGCATGAAAGGAAGAAAAAACTAAGCAGTATGGAAACTAGGCAGTTGTTAGAACTTTGGCTATGATTAACTTGGGAGTTGAGAGCATTAAAATGAGTAGTGCTTGCTATTAAAGAATAACAGTAACAGTGCTGTCTTAGACTTAACCTTTCCTAGTCTTTCATGCTGACTTTGATGCATTTGAAGGTAATAGTGAAAGGTCTCTAAGTTTTGGAGAGTGGGTTCTGGTTGCTATAATGTAACTTTAGTCCTCTTTTTTTAATTTTAATTTTTTAATATTTTTTTGTTTTTGAGACAGAGAGAAATATAGAGTACAAGCGGGGAGGGATGGAGAGAGAAACAGACACAGAATCTGAAGCAGGTTCCAAGCTCCAGGCTATCAGCAGAGAGCCAGATGCAGGGCTCAAACTCACAAACTGCAAGATTATGACCTAAACCATAGTTGGATGCTTAACCGACCGAGACTTGCAGGAGCCCCAGAAATTTATACCTATTGAAGTGATTTCCTTTATGTCAAGTTCCCATGGGAAATCTTGGAGGAGAAATTGCCTAGTTTGGGGGCTGTGGGATGAGTTTACAATGTTAATCAAGTTTACAATATTAATTCTTAACCATTAGAGAATGAGAAAGAACCAATCTAAATTTTTACAGTCAAACCCACTCCTTAAAAGCAACACTATCTGGGGGTGCCATGGGTGGCTCAGACAGTTAAGTGCCCAACTCTTGATTTTGGCTCAGGTCATGATCTCACTGTTCATGGGGTCAGGTCTGTGTTGGGTTCTGCTCTGACAGCCTGAGCCTGTTTGGAATTCTCTCTCTCTCTGCCCCTCCCCTGCTCTCTCTCTCACTGAAAATAAATAAACTTTAAAAAAAAAAAAAGCACTATCTCTTTTTTTGAAACAAGGTGAAAACTTAGGTTGTATAATCATGGTAATGGGATATTGGATACTCCATATTAAAGTATACTCTTTGGGGCACCTAGGTGGCTCAGTAGGTTAAGAGGCCGATTTCGGCTCAGGTCATGATCTCAGAGTCCCTGAGTTCGAGACCTGCAACAGGCTCTGTGCTGAGAGCTCAGAGCCTGGAGCCTGCTTCAGATTCTGTGTCCCCCTCTTTCTCTGACTCTCTCCCGATCATGCGCTCTCTCTCTCTCTCAAAAATAAACATTAACTTTTTTTAATAAAATAAAATGGAAATAAGGTATACTCCTGAAGAAGATTTTCTGTATGTGAGCCAGCCCCACATCATCAGAAGACTGATTTGTCCCAGCCAGAAAACAATGTGGTTAAAGCTGCTAAGTGAAGGAGTTGCCAAGCCTTAAATAGATTGACTTTTCTGCATGATATAGAGCATTGGATGGGCTGAAAATATTAAAAAATAGTCTGGTTGATCCATGGGTTTCTGCCACATAACAAAAAATGGAATGTATGACCAAAGCCTGTGTAATGGCATGCAACAATTCTCTCCCTTCCTTCCTCTGGATTCCTTGCTCCCTCTCTCTTTACATTTCCATCACTTTAGTCCTCATTATTCCCACTTCATGAGCATGCCTCTGGAGAATTAACTATCCTTCAATTGATGATAAATGCAGTAAATTAAATTTCCCTGCCCAATTCATGAACATGGAATTCAACCTTAGTCCCTCCAACTCTGTCTCTCAAATTTGACACATGGGGAATAATACAAGAATAAATTGCTATGTTATTTATCCTGAAAACTATTCCACGACATTTCCATTAATTTCCATTAATTAGATCACATCTTAGATTTCATGTTTTTGTTTCCATTCTGTCTGATACTTGAATATCCAGCTTTACTTTGAAATCTCTAGTCTTCCCTTGATCCTTTCTATGGCTTCTGAAATTTGCTACAGTTAGTGTCTATGCTTATAATCAGAGCTAACTGAAACAAAAATTTTATCAATTTTTTTTTCAAAACGAAACTTTCACTTAATGGCATAGAATACAAATGATGTACTATCATCAGGTTATCTGATTATTTACAGTTGAGCGTCTGATTTCGACTCAGGTGATGACCTCACAGTTCATGGGTTTGAGACCCACATCAGGCTCTGTGCTGCCCCTCCCCCACTGGTGGTCTGTGTTTCTCTCTCTCAAAAAAATGAATAAACATTAAAAAATTATTTATAGTTACTCATTCTATGTAATGTAATATATTCTGTTTTATTAAAATATCAATTTGGCAAATTTTGAATGAAATTCTATTCCTTACACTCATTTTTTTGGTCCTTTTCTACAAGTATATATTACATCATTAGGAAAGTTAAATGAAATAGATTCTTAATACAGGTTAATTCATTCAATATTTACACTTCAAGAAAAGTTTTAAAATTAATTCTTAAATAGTAGTGTGTTAAAATTATGTATCATCATTTTAGTGGTACAAAGGAGATATGTAGTATAGTTTTGGAATTAGAAAGCTCTGGGTTTGACTAATAACTAAACCATTCACCTACTGTATAACATTAGTCATTGAAATTAGAGTGTCAGATTTTTCAACTACTAAAATAGGTAATTATAAGATTTACCCTTGCAGGAGTACCATATGAATCTTGTGAAAATTTAATGAAATTATGTATTTAAAGCATTTACCTTAATGCCTAAGCAATTATGAGTGGATACTATATGTTGACTACTTTTATTATACAGACAGGGCATTCCCCTTTATATCTCCATGTCATATGGACATTGTGCTTGATATTGACTTTATTTACAATAAAATATCTATGGAAAATGCAAGTACCATGTAGGTGAAGCTACAAAATGAAACTTAATAGAAAATTACTGACCAGTTTAACTGCTTCATGATCACTTACTTTATATCTCTGAATATTTGGAATTAATTATAGATCTTCTTAGTGTTTCTCACTTTTTATTAACCCTATGTTACAGCCTGGAAATATGTGATATGGTTAAGTGAACTCTTGTTGCCAGCTTTTCCTCTTGCTCCAGGGAAAGTGTTACTATTAGGAGTAGTCATTAGTGACTTCAGGTATGGGTATGGTGAAATCTTGATTATGAAAACCCTGTGACCCCTAACATTAGTCACTTGATTGCCAGAAGAGATTCTATATTCATAAGTGATGACTCTTTCTAAAAACAAACAGACAACCAAAAATGTTAGTTTCTTTTAGAGCAGAAAGTTGGTTTTGTTCTTACTTTGATTTATTTTTGCTGTTTTTTTTTTAATATTTATATCCATAGGAAAAAAAGACAAGTTTCTCATTAATGCACTACACATTAATTCAAGCTGATTTAGAGGTTTACTGCCACATATCTTAAATTTAATCATAACAAAAGTGCTAACCTTTTCAAGGAATATAGTTTTTATTTTTAAATAAGTTGTGTTTTAGCACAAATATTTGCATTTCTTTGTTTTTAACTGATGACTCATATAACATAAATTTATGAAACTTAATTCATTTTGCTTACTTTTTAGCAATACTTCTCAAACACATAAAAAGTAAGATGTTTCAAAATAAATTTTGTATGTTTGAGATGTCAGCTTACTGTTTTATTTGATAGCATTTCTACTTAATATAATAGTGCCTTATTATCTTCATTCTACAAACAGCAAATGTAAGCAAAAGGATTAAGTAATTTTCTAAAGGCAAAAAAGGGGGTCAATGTCAGCAATCGGATTAGAGCTAAGTATGCTTTGATTCCCAGGACTGGCTTAAGATGATTAAAAATGGCTCTTTCAGCCTGACTTCAATAATTAGTTGCAAGTTAGGTCTTCCAACTGAAAACTTAAAACCTGGTGTTTTGCTTATTTTAAGAAATACTAAAATTCACTAAATATTTAGTAAACCAAATGGGAAATTTGAAAGATAAGTTAATATTTTATCTGTTTAGATGTTTTATGTCTATATTCTCCTTTACTCTTATTTCCATTTATTTATCAACAAAACTTTTCTCCATCATCAAAACATAGCTTGAATTATTTCACTTCACTCTTCTTCATGATACCATCTTCACCAAAGCATCACTTCACATGTATCACTTACATATCTGAACTTACCACCACGTTTTGACCCATTTAACAACTAGAATGACTTTTCAAAAATTGTATAAAGTCGTACCATTTCGGGCCTTGAAACACTCTAGTATTTCTCAGTGCAATTTCAACACTTTCACTTCAGGATTTTTGTACTTGTTCCCTCCTTAAACTGGGCTTCTTCAAAGCCAATGATTAATCCAAAGCCAACCTGAAAAATGCCATCTATTTAGAAACTTTCAACAACCATGCAATACCATTAGCATGCTCACTCACTTCCATCACATGTCTCTGCTTCATTTACCTTATAATGTTTATCACTATTTGAAATAACTTATATGTTTATTTCCTTGTTAATTCCTATTCCCTCCACTCATACTGTAGAACCAGAAAACAAACCACACCTTTCTTCTCCACCCCTGTATGTCTCCAGTATATAGATGAGTATCTGAGAGATGTAAATATCCAAATACATATTTTAGATTTAAGTAATTGATTAATCTGAGAAACACTAGGAAAATACATATGTTGTCTGGCAAATTATCTTCTACTATGAGTACTAATCTCACTTTCATTTATATTATACCACCTTTGATTGCCTCTTTTAAAAAATTTGATGTTCCATTAAAAACTAAGGAGAAAAAAAAATTGACAGCACAGGAAAAATAAATTGGCATATAGATCTAAGCTTATTTTTGAAACAAAGCATCAAATCTGATAATGAGGCATGTTTAAATAATGAGAAAATAACTTATCTTCTACAACAGTGCTATGGTAAACACATTTATAGTCTAAATGCTACATTTAAATTCAACACATAGAAAAGAAACTTTATTCTTTTTGATAGCTCAGTAATATTCCATTGTATATGTATATCACAACTCTTTTATCCATTCATCACTCATATGTGGAATTGAAGAAACAAAACATATGAACATGTGGGAAGCAGGGAGAAGATAAGAAAGGGAAACAAACCATAAGAGACTGAATAATAGAGAACAAACTGAGGGGTGATGGAGGGAGGTAAATGGGAGATGGGCTAGAAGGGTGATGGATATCAAGGAGGGCACTTGTTTGGATGAGCACTGGCTGTTGTACGTACGTGATGAATCACTGAATTCTACTCCTGAAACCAACATTGCACTGTACGTTAACTAGCTAAAATTTAAGTTAAAAAGAAAAGAAAAGAAACTTTTAAAAAGTGTAAAGAAAGCCAGACTTCATATGTATTTGGAAAGACTGAGTGATATGACATCAGAATTTTCTGATGTCAAGGCCACGGTCACAAAAGATGATTCAGTCACACCGTGGAAATCATTTATTTGTCTTTTGTAATTATGTGTAAGTGATAGGTATTAGATGCAAACTACATTAAAAATTATTTCCATGGTTAACCAAGATGACCTTTGAGTTTTTCTACCCCTGTCACTGTATTAGTCAACCTTGATTCTGGAACACGTAGTAAAAGGCAATTACCAACGAACTCATTCTGCCTTTGATCCAAGTATACAAAGGGGAGAATTGTTTAAATTATATAATATAGCATATGCTAACCTCAATGCACCATGGGAAATTGACCTCATTTGGCCTGAGGATTTCATCTTTATTTAATTTTACATTAAAAAAAAAACTTAAACAGATGTATTTATTTTTTGAGATACCACAAAGGAAGCCAATGGCAGGTAGAGCAAAAGAAATGCAAATAATATCAATGTATTCATGTTTTCAAATCATTTTTTTCAAAATTTGAGCATAGAAAATAGTGTACCAAATTTTACAGTACTATTCAATTTCTTTAAACCTCACCAAGCCTAATGCATGCTTATAATAGATGGTTCCTCCTGTATCTCAGCCCCTTCTAAATTCTCTCTTCTAGCAATTATTTTCCATAGAAAAATAAAACTCTCTTGAGTTTCAAGAGTTTCTAGATATGTTCTTTGAAAGAACATAGAATGTCTCTTTATGACTCTGCCTTCTAGAAGAAACCCATGAAAATTTGCTATGCATTAGTTCACATTTGAGCACTTCTTAATTCTTATTCTTGTCTTAATGCAAAAAAAAAAAATTGAAGTTATATATTAAGGGAAATGCAGATAAGTTGATAATTGTCACTAAGGATTTCTTCACTTAGAACACAGTCAGTGAATCCAGTGGTCATTCATTTAAACCTCCATATGAATTAAGGGGGGGGGGGGGTTGCTTTATATTTTTTAGTCAATTCCACCAAATCAACATTCATTGAGCACTTCACTGTGTGCATTAGAGTATCAAACAATAACAACAAAAAGATAAGATGTATCTTTTGCATTCATGGAACTCATCCAGAAGGAAAATATCATTTTCTAAAAAGTGATGTTATAAACAAATAATAATTGGAGTATTCAAATTCAAGTAATAGATTCAGGGGCGCCTGGGTGGCTCAGTTGGTTAAGCAGCCAACTTTGGCTCAGGTCATGATCTCGCGGTCCGTGAGTTTGAGCCCCGCGTCGGGCTCTGTGCTGACAGCTCAGAGCCTGGAACCTGTTTCAGATTCTGTGTCTCCCTCTCTCTGACCCTCCCCTGTTCATGCTCTGTCTCTCCCTGTCTCAAAAATAAATAAAAACTTTAAAAAAATCAATTTCAACTAATAGATTCAGAGGGGCTTTAGATAAGACAAAAATGAAGGACAACTCATATAAAAGAAGTGAAAATCTTTCCAAGTCAAGATAAAAGCTGATGGAAAATGCTTAGATGTACAGAACAACCAAGCATCCAAACACAGTTTAGCATATATAACACAACAATGGGAATAGTTGTAGCTCAGATAGTACAAACTAACCAAGTTTTGTAGACTGCAAAATAATATGCCTCATGGTTTATTTAGCAAATTAGCATTAATAGATTTAAATTATTATATAACTTGCAAAATGAATGTTATATACTCTTTAAAAACAGTTATTGTGTCGCAATTTTCTTCTTGTCTAATTGTAAACACCTTTCCATTCTTCTGTAGTTTCCATTATTATACAATTTATAGAGTAAACTTGTCAGATTCTATCAAAAGAAAAAATCTATTTTCTTTGGCGAGAGGCAGATTGTATTGCATTTATATACCAATTTCAGAAGAATTGACATCACCATAATATTAAATCTTCTAACTTCTGTACATGGCATATCCTTCCATTCATTTATTTGAGTCTGTATTAATTTCTCTTATCAATGCTTTCTAAATTTTAATATGAAAATCTTGATACCTTGCACATATTTTCTTAAGTTTTCCCTAATGTATTTTATATTTTTTTACACTGATATAAAATGAATTTTTGAGGGGCGCCTGGGTGGCTCAGTCGGTTGAGCATCCGACTTTGGCTCAGGTCATGATCTCACAGCTTGTGAGTTTGAGCCCCACGTTGGGCTCTGTGCTGACAGGTTAGAGCCTGGAGCCTGCTTCGGGTTCTGTGTCTCCCTCTCTCTTTGCCCTTAACCCACTTGCATTCTATCACTGTCTCTCTCAAAAATAAATAAAAATTTTAAAAAATTTATAAAATTAATTTTTGAGATAGTATTTCACTTTTCTTTAGTACACAAAAACACACTTGATTTTTGTATCCTTGTTAAAGTAGTTTTTCTGTATCCTTGTTAAAGTAGTTATTAATGCTAGGAGATTATTTTTATACCTTCCTTAGTATTTTCCACATAAGCAATAATATCATAAAATACAGACAGTTGCACAACTTTCTAAATTATGTGTAGGTTTTTATAGTCTTGTTATAATGGCTAGTACCTACATTACAGTATTGGATAAAATAAATGAAGATCAAAGTCCTTGTCTTGTGCCTTATGTTAGAAGGAACCTGATTTACTTTTCACCACATTGAGTATAATGCTAGAGGAGCCCACTGATAAACATGGATTTGCCTCAGCAGAAACATAAAAATAAGTAAATAATAAAGATATACAGAGTTCAAAATAATTCATATAAATATAGTATATAGCCCTAATTGTGTAATGTAACTGATACCATTAAAATGCTTATTTCAAATACCCACATTAAAGTACAGAAATATAAAACATATACAAAATGTTCCAATGTAACTATCTGCAAATGATGGTATCTGTGCTATTATTATTCACTTTTATTTTATAGTCTGTATCCCCATGTTTTACTACAAGAGTCAAGTAAAATTATATTATTTATATATAGTTACAAAATACATTTTTTAATGCTTATCTGAAAATATTTCCTCTATGCTGCCTGTTTTCCATTCTTCCCTGGGAAGATCCAAAGATGTTTTTCATATTTTCTAAAGTATCTACATTTGAAACATTTGATGGTATTCCTCCTCATTTGAGAGTACTTCTTGTTTCCAAACAAAATTGTTCATCTTTGGAGCAGAGATAGTTAAACTCCATCTCAGAGTTTGACAGGTGTCATGAGAGTCTATGAATCTCCTAAGAAAAAACTACAAAATCATGTGTTGCAGATGGATGCAAATTATCATTTTTTTAGTTGATGCCCATTGCTTCAATAAGATTCTTAAGGGTATTTTTATAGGTTTCTGTATATGTACGTTCATGCCCATATATGTAGGTACAGAAAGAAAACTCATTTTTTTAATGTAGCCTACTCTGTACTCAACATGCACTTATTAAATTAAATGCTTGTTTAAGACTCATTCCTCACCGTCTATGTGATTCTCATACTTACTTGTTTAGAAAATAATTTAAAGAAAAGAATCAGATAGCACATTTTCTACAAAAACTTCTTTGACTTCCTGAACTAGAACATTTTCATTTTCTTAATTAGAATTAAATGTCTTGGGGAACCTGGGTAGCTCAGTCAGTTAAGTGTTTGGCTCTCAATCTCTGCTAAGATTTATGATCTCAAAGTTACTGGAATTGAGCTCCACAGTTTGTGGAATTGAGCTCTGTGCTGACAGAGAGATTCTCTCTCTCCCTGTCTCTCAGCCCCGTTGCTGCTAGTGCTCTCCCTCTCTTTGTTCCCCTTCCCGGCTAGCACTCTCCCTCTCTCTCTTAAAATGAATAAATAAACTTAAAAAAATTAGAATTAAATGTCTTTTACTTATCTGTAGTCATCAGACAAAAAAATCAAATAAATAAAGATCTACACTACAAAAAGTAATAAAACTTCTTTCATCAATATTTTAATGTTTAATTATTTTGAGAGATAGAGACACAGAGAGAGAGAGAGAGAGAGAGAGAGAGAGAGAATGAGTAGGGGAGGGGCAGAGAAAGGGAGAAAGAATCCCAAGCAGGTTCCATGCTCTGCAAGGAGCCTGAAGTGGGGCTTGATCACATAACTGTGAAGTCATAATCTGTGCCAAAATCAAGAGTACATCACTTAACCAACTGAATTACCCAGGTGCCTCTCATCAACATCTTTAGAACAAAGTAAACATTCAATATTACAACAATGGAAACTGTTGCTTCAAGCTTTGATCATATCACATGATGGTGAAGCAAATCCTATCAAGAAATATAAACCTTATCTGATAAAATTATCGTAATCCCCCTTTTCTAGTAAAAATCAAAACTCATATTCTATATTTTAAAATCAGGAAGTTGAGGGAGTAAGAATATATTTATATCAATTAAATAAATACTGGAGTAAAGAATGTACGGTTAAGAAGAAATAGAAGTGAATTATATGCTCTTACTTCTAGATAAAACTCCAGAGAATATTTGTTTTATTGCTTTTAAAAATAGTTGCATTAGCATATTTTATTATATTTTTGATAAAGTCAGAATAGTACAATTTAATTTTCTTAATACAGGGGCGCCTGGGTGGCGCAGTTGGTTAAGCGTCCGACTTCAGCTCAGGTCACGATCTCGGGGTCCGTGATTTCGAGCCCCGCGTCGGGCTCTGGGCTGATGGCCTGGAGCCTGCTTCCGATTCTGTATCTCCCTCTCTCTCTGCCCCTCCCCCGTTCATGCTCTGTCTCTCTCTGTCTCAAAAATAAATAAAAACGTTAAAAAAAAAAAAAAGAATCTGTTTAATTTTCTTAATACAGATTTAAGCATAATCTCAAAGAAAGAAAAATATATTTGCTAATTAAAAAATTTCCATGGGGCACCTGGGTGGCTCAGTCAGTTTAGCGGCTGACTTTGGCTCAGTCATGATCTCACAGTTAGTGAGTTCAAGCCCCCCTTTAGGCTCTGTGCTGACAGCTCAGAGCCTGGAGCCTGTTTCAGATTCTGTGTCTCCCTCTGTCTCTGCTACTTTCCAACTTGCACTCTCTCTCTCTCTCTCTCTCTCTCTCTCTAAAAAATAAATAAACACTAAAAAAAATTAAAAAAAAGAATTTCCTTTTCCCTTTACCATCTGAAGAAAATAACTTATTAGTTGTGAAAATATAAAAGAATATCATAAGAGTTTAAAAATTTCATAAGACTACCTCAGTTCAAATTTGAAAGCGTATCTTAAATTATTTTGTTCACTTATATTCACAATTAAATAGAATTTTATGTAGGAGAAGCCATTGCTACTTTCTACATCATGCAAAAATATTCATTCTGTAAGGCTCAACATAATGGATTGACCTCTATGATGAACTTCCGAAGAGTATAAAACATCCAGAGAAATACCTTATCATGTCAAAACATAACTACTTTAGAAAAATTTTACAAATTCTCAGAATAGCATAAAAGCTTATACACATACATATTTGTCAGAGAATCCAGTGACAGAACAAATCAATTATGTTAACATTTCAGAATCATTTTATTTACTGAAGCATAGGGAACCAACATTGTCTTCCCATAATCTTACATTCATTTTGATCCACTCCACTGTAACATTGAAAAGTTGGCCTTGCACAGAGTTTTGATAGAGCCAAACTGTTTGCTTTACCAGATAAAGGAATGTGAAATTAACAATCTTGTCATCAAGCCACTGTGTTATAGATTTCCTTGACCTGAAATTACATGATAAATGCTTCCATGACTTTTAATTCTGACATGAGGACAAACTAGACAGACATTTCACTTTATGCGTGCAGAAACATTATTATGATTATACAGAAACTTCATTTATAGACACACAAAATAATAGGAAGATTTTACTTAAAATCATAGCTTTGTTTGTAGGAATATAAGAGAAACTTTCAGATGTCAGGAATAACCAGAAAGCACTGGACTAAAAAAAAATATATTTAAAACACATATTACTGATAATTTTATAGCATCTAGAAGGCATAAAGAAGAAGAAAAGCAAACACCAGTTTGTTTAAAAAATGGACAAATTAGTTAAGGACAGATTATTCAAGGGTAATAATCATGGGTGGCCAACACATTAAATAAAATACCTAACCTCATAAATAATCAAGAACATACAAATTTTAACAAAATGAGGTACCATTTTATGTTCACCAGACTTTAAAATATATAATTCTAGTTTAAATCTCTAATTGTGAGGGTTAGAAAAAAAAATGAGAACTCTCAACAGTATGATGATTTGCTTACAATTGGAAATGCTCGGTGAAATTGGAATTTTTCTTACTACTAATAAAATGAAACATACTATAAAATAGAAAATTTGTGATCATACATTTAAATTCCACAGAATTTTGAAGATTAATTTGCTCTAGCATCCACCTAAGCAAATCTAAAAAGTTAATTCTGGACAAAAGAAATGACAAGACACATAAAATATAATCAGAATGATATTCTTTATGTAAGAGTCAAAAGTAGGCAAAATTGTTTATAATTTAGGGTTATACATATGTCTGGTAACATAAGAAGTAAGTGAAAATATCTAAAATTTAGTAATATTAATGTGGAAGAGGGTACTGGTTATAATATAGGAAGGATAAAAAAAACAAAAACAAAAACAAAAACAAAAAAAACGATAAAACAACTCTTCCAGGGCTCCTGGGTGGCTCAGTTGGTTGAGCATCTGACTCTTGATTTTTGTCTCAGGTCATGATCCCAGGCTTATGGGATAGAGCCCCATGTAAGCTCCTCACTGTTCATGTAAGCTTGCTTAAGATTCTCTCTCTCTTCCTTCTTTCTCTCTGCCCTTCCCCTGCTGAGTGCTCTCTCTCTCTCTCTCAAATAAAAATTAAAAAAAAAAAAAAAAAAAAAGGAAACTTCCAAGTTGTTAATGTTCTGTATCGTGACTGGGACATACATTATTATACTTTAATTTTTTTTCCTTTTTCTTTTTTTATATTTTATTTTTCATCATAAATAATCTCCATCCCCTATTTCTCCCATCCTCCTGCCCACCTCCTCTCTGGTAACCATCAGTTTGTTCTCTATAGTTATGAGTCTTTTGGGACACCATGATGGCTCAGTCAGTTAAGCATCCGACTTCAGCTCAGGTCATGATCTCCACCGTTCATGTGTTTGAGCTCTGCATTGGATGCTGTGCTCACAGCTCAGAGCCTAAAGTCTCCTTTGGATTCTGTATGTCCCTCTCTCTCTGCTTGCACTCTTTGTCACTCTCTCAAAAATAAAAAATAAACATTAAAAAATTTTAAGAGTCTTTTTCTTCATTTGTGTATCTCTCTTTTTTTTTTTCTTTGCTTGAGTTTTTTTCAGAGTTGTCTATTATAATTAATGCTGTAATAACATAAGTGTTCATGTATCCCTTTGAATTAGTGTTTTTGTATTTTGGGGTAGATACCCAGTAGTGTGATTTGTGGATCATAGGGTAGTTCTAAATTTATTTTTTGAGGAACCTCCATGCTGTTTTCCACAATGGCAGCACCAATTTGTATTCTCAACAATAGAGCAAAAGTGTTCTTTTTTTCCTCCACATTCTTGCCAACACTTGTTTCTTTGTTTTTTATTTTAGCCTTTTGACAGGTGTGAGGTGATAGCTCACTGTAGTTTTGATTTGCACTTGCCTGATCATGAGTGATGTTGAGCATCTTTCTATGTGTCTGTTGACCATCTGTATGTCTTCTTTGGAAAAGTGTCTGTTCATGTGTTCTCATTTTTAATTGGATTACTATTATTATTATTTTCAGTGTTGAGTTAGTTGTATCAGTTCTTTATATATTTTGGTTACTAACCCATTATCGGGTATGTCATTTGCAAATACCTTCTCCCATACAGTAGGTTGCCTTCTAGTTTTGCTGATTGTTTCCTTTGCTGTGCAGAAACTTTTTATGTAGTCCCAATAGTTGATTTTTGTTTTTATTTCCCTGTCTCAGGAGAAATACCTAGAAAAATATTGCTACAGCCAGTGTCAGAGAAATTACTGCCTGTGTTCTCTTCAAGAATTTTTATGGTTTCAGGTCTCACATTTAGGTCTTTAATCCATTTAGAGTTTATTTTTACATATGGTGAAAGAAACTGGTCCAGTTTCATTCATTTGCCTGTGGTTATCCCATTCTCTCAGCACTATTTGTTGAAGATACTTCTGTTTCTCCCTTTGTATATTCATTCCAACTTTGTCAGAGATAATTAACCATATAAATAACCATAACCATATAATAAGCCATGGATTTATTTCTAGGTTTTCTGCTCTGGTCCATTGATCTACATATCTATTTTTATGCCAGTGCCATACCATTTTAAACTACTACCACTTTGGAATATAACTTGAAGTCTGGAATTGTGATACCTCCACTTTTGTTTTTTTTTTTTTTTCAGGATTGCTTTAGCTATTCGGGGCACCTGGGTGGCTCAGTCGGTTGAGCGTTCAACTTCAGCTCGGGTCATGACCTCACAGTTTGTGAGTTCGAGCCCTGTGTCAGGCTCTGTGCTGACAGCTCAGAGCCTGGAACCTGCTTCGGATTCTGTGTCTCCCTCTCTCTCTTCCCCTAACCCACTCTCATTCCGTCTCTGCCTCTCTTAAAATGTAAATAAACATTTAAAAAAAATTAAAAAAAAAAGGTTGCTTTGGCTATTCAAAGTCTTTTGTAGTTCTATACAAATTTTAGGATTGTTTGTTCTATCAACAAAATTCTGTGGATATTTTGATAGGGATGGCACTAAATGTGTAGATTGCTTTGAGTAATATAGACATTTTAACAATATTTGCTCATCCAATCCATGAGCATGGAACGTCTATTTCTTTGTGTTGTCTTGAATTTCTTTCATCATAGTTTTATAGTTTTCAGAGTATGAGTCTTTCACCTCTTTGGTTAAGTTTATTCCTAGATATTTTGTTGTTTTTGGTGTGATTGTAAATAGGATTGTTTTCTTAATTTCATTTTATGCTGTTTCATTACTAGTGTATAGGAATACAACAGATTTCTGTACATTGATTTTGCATCCTACGACTTTAATGAATTCATCAGTTCTAGTAATTTTTTGGTGGATTCTTTAGGGTTTCCTATATACAGTGTGATGCCATCTGCAAATAGTGAGAGTTTTACCCTTCCTTACCAGTTATTTGAATTTTAAAACGACATTTATAGCATCTATTCTTAAAAACAAAATTTTAATGTTTATTGTTGAGATAAAAAGAGAGAGAGAGAGCAGGGGAGGGCAGAGAGAGAGAGGGATACACAGAATTCAAAGAAAACTCCAGGCTCCAAACTGTCTGCACAGAGCCCAACACGGGGCTCAAACCCACAAACCATGAGATCATGACCTGAGCCTAAGTCAGACACTTAACAACTGAGTCACCCAGGTGCCCATATACTATCTATTCTTGTTTATTGTATTTATATATGTTATATATAAACAAATGGAGATTTTAAACCATTTATGTCTAAAATTATCTATGGTGTACCACTCTCTCAAATAATGACAGACCTGGCAATTTTCATATAAATATAAATTTTCATATGAATTTCATATACAAGAAATTAACATTTTGCAATATGCAACTAATGATTCTTGTTCAATAAGTTATCTCTTTAATGGGTCTCTTACATTTTTAACCTCTGGTGAATTATGGAGTGGTAAATTCCTCACTTTTGACCTAACCCAGAATCTTAAATCTATGTCCAATTTCAGAGATGGTGGTGTTAGTATGTAGAAGTTCATTTGCTACATATATCTGAAAACATTATTATTTTTACATCTTTGGTCACCAGAGATCTTTTTCCAAGATTTATTTAGCATGATACCATGGTGGAGAGTTGCCCAGGGATGAAGTTTCCTGGGAAGATATTACCAAGTTCACAGCTCACATTGTACTATTTATGTAGCTATTTTGTTTTATGCCCATTATATGGTTCTTTTAAAGTCTCTTTTGCTCCACTAGAATGTCAACTGTCAAAGATTTGGCTTTACTTTTTAATCTTCTTTGTATTCCTGGCTCATAAAAGTGGTTGGCAGATTAAATTTGTTTCTGAATGAGGACATGTATTGGATATATACTATTCAAATAATACAATCAGCTTGGAAGAAGTGCATCTATTGACAGTTGGATTCAAACTATATTATATTCCTCATATTATCTAATCTTACACATTACTGACCATTTCCATAAAGATAATATTATTTAACATGGTAAAAAATGTCTAAAGTAAGGTATGGTGTAATAAGAGAAATAAAGATTGCCTTCAATCTTTCTGGATAATAATAATGATTTTTTCTGAGAAAAAGTGAGCTTTTCAATCACCCAGAAAGTATATTTTATAGGATGTTCTGTTTATTTATCCCATTAGCTAAAAGTTTAAGTATATAACTATGAGCTTTTGTCTTATGAATTATCAACCAACCAAAGTAATATTGCCCTATGTTTAGGCTAAGACTTATTTTGCTCTTCATGGGAATATAAAGTAGGAATAATAACATTAATAGAACGATTTTAAAAGTAAAAATTTCAGAAGTACCTAAAGTCTATAAGTACTATAATAAGGTTTTAAGTATAATTAAATGGAAAAATTATCAATGTTGCAAAAATGTAATATCATGCAATTCCATAAATTATAGAAAGTTAAGTTGTCAGTGATAAGTTTGTTCATGCATCAGAAGTATAGTTCCTATAAGGGCTGTACCTCATGAAAGTCAGGGATTAAATTACAATTTTTTTAATTTTAAATTTTATTATAAAAACATAAAGGATGTCAATTATGTTTAATACATAATATACATAAATATGAGAATAAATGCATGTTTTAGTGATAAGAAACCAAACCAATATATACTTAATAAAATTTGCAATGTAACATATGCATAGTTAGTATATTTATGTAAAATTTCAGTCAAATAAATACAAATAATTAATACCAAGGTATATCAATAATAAAGATGAAAAGAAAAGAATATAACTCATCACTTTGCCCCTCAGTAAGATGTAGATTTGTTGTTCTGACTTTGGAATTTATATAATTTTGGTGAGTTAACTTCAATACTATTCCAAAGGAAATGATTCTTACCTATTAATTATTTTCTTATAACACCAGTTTGTGACCTGATTTAATTTGATGTTTAAATAAAAAAGTACTCTAGAAACTCTAAAGTGTTAAACTATTATCCTTTATATTTATTAAGTCATTTATTCAACCAATGTCATTATGAATATAATAAATACCAGTGGCAAGATTAAGAAATTGTAATGAATGATATTTTTCTTATATAATGGGAAAAAAAGAACCATTTGGTTTCATTGTAATTTTTATTCTATATCACAATGTTCACTACAAACACAAAATTGGATACAAATAGGCAATAGAACAAGCACAGCTTTATAACACAGTTTCATTAATGTGATGCAGAAAGAAATCACATTTTAATTGGTTAAATACCGGGGTGCGAAGTAGAATTAGAAAGTGTTAAAATTATTTTTCAATTGTTTTGGATGAGAAATTAAAGTTGTATAATAAAACCAGATATACAGTTACCTGTTTAAAAATTCATATATTAGACAAATGAGAACTGATAATAGGACTAATTAAAATATAATTAAGATTTATATAATTAAGATTAAGATTTCTCAATGGAGAAAAATACAAGGACTTTAAAATAATCAAAATGCCTGGAGCACCTGGTTGGCTCAGTCAGTTAAGCATCTGACTTTTTTTTTAATTTTTAAAAATTATATATTTTTAATTTACATCCAAATTAGTTAGCATATAGTGCAAAAATGATTTCAGGAGTAGATTCCTGAATGTCCCTTACCCATTTAGCCCATCCCGCCTCCCAAAACCCATTCAGTAACCCTCTGTTGGTTCTCCATATTTAAAAGTCTCTTATGTTTTGTCCCCCTCCCTGTTTTTGTATTATTTTTGCTTCCCTTCCCTTATGTTCATCTGTTTTGTATCTTAAACTCCTCATATGAGTGAACTTACCTTTCCAAATTTTTTCTTGTGGTTGATTTCAAGTTTCATAGCATTGTGGTCTGAAAATATGCACGGTATGATCTCGATCTTTTTGTACTTACTTAGGGCTGATTTGTGTCCCAGTATATGGTCTATTCTGGAGAACACTCCATGTGCACTGGAGAAGAATGTATATTCTGCTTTAGGGTGAAATGTTCTGAATATATCTGTTAAGTCCGTCCGGTCCAGTGTGTCATTCAAAGCCATTGTTTCCTTGTTGATTTTTTGATTAGATGATCTGTCCATTGCTGTGAGTGGGGCGTTGAATTCTCCTACTATTATGGTATTACTGTCAATGAGTTTCTTTATGTTTGTGATTAATTGATTTATATATTTGGGTACTGTCACATTTGGCGCATAAATGTTTACAATCGGTAGGTCTTCTTGGTGGATAGACCCCTTGATTATGATATAATGCCCTTCTGCATCTCTTGATACAGTCTATTTTAAAGTCTAGATTGTCTGATTCAAGTATGGTTACTCTGGCTTTCTTTTGTTGACCATTAGCGTGATAGATGGTTCTCCATCCCCTTATTATCAATCTGAAGGTGTCTTTAGGTCTAAAGTGGGTCTCTTGTAAACAGCATATAGGTGGATCTTGTTTTCTTATCCATTCTGTTACCCTATGTCTTTAGATTGGAACATTGAGTCCATTGACGTTTAGAGTGTGTACTGAAAGATACGAATTTATTGTCATTATGTTGCTTGTAGAGTTTGAATTTCTGGTGGTGGTCTTTGGTCCTTTCTAGTCTTTGTTGCTTTTGGTATTTATTTATATATATATATGTATATATTTATTTATATATAATATAAATATTATATAAATAAATTTATATATAAATAAATAAATCTATATATAAATAAATTTATTTATTTATATATTTATATATATTTATATATAATATATTTATTTATATATTTATATATTTATATATATTTATATATAATATATTTATTTATATATTTATATATTTATATTTATATGTTTGTATTTATATATTTATTTATTTATAAATATATATATTTATATATAGCAATATATATACATATTTCCATCTTTACTCCCCTCAGAAAGAGTCCTCCTTAAAATTTCTTGCAGGGCTCGTTTAGTGGTCACAAACTCCTTTAATTTTTGTTCATCTGGGAAACTTTTTATCTCTCCTTCTATGTTGAATGACAGCCTTTCTGGATAAAGGATTCTTGGTTTCATATTTTTCTGATTCAGCACACTGAATATATTCTGCCACTCCTTTCTGGCCTGCCAAGTGTGTGGGGATAGGTCTGCTGCAAACCTGATCTGTCTTCCCTTGTCGGTTAGGGACTTTTTTTCCCTTGCTGCTTTCATGATTCTCTCCTTGCCTGAGTATTTTGTGAATTTGACTATGATACACCTTGTTGATGGTTGGTTTTTGTTGAATCTAATGGGAGTCCTTTGTGCTTCCTGAATTTTGATGTCTGTGTCTTTCCCCAGGTTAGGAAAGTTTTCTGCTATGATTTGCTCACATAACCCTTCTACCCCTATTTCTTTCTCTTCCTCTTCTGGAACCCCCATGATTCTAATGTTGTTCCTTCTCAATGAGTCACTGATTTCTCTAATTCTTAAATTGTGCTCTTTTGCCTTAATCTCCCTCTTTTTTTCTGCTTCGTTATTCTCTATAAATTTGTCCTCTCTATGGCTGATTCTCTGTTCTGCATCATCCATCCTTGCCGCCGCTGCATCCATCCGTAATTGCAGCTCATTTATAGCATTTTTAATTTCATCCTGACTAGATTTAACTTCTTTTATCTCTGCAGAAAGGGCTTCTAATCTATTTTTGACTCCAGCTAGTATTCTTATTATGGTGATTCTAAATTCTGGTTCAGACATCTTGCTTGTATCTGTATTGGTTAAGTCCCTGGCTGTTGTTCCTCCCTGCTCTTTCTTTTGGGGTGAATTCCTTCATTTCATCATTTTGAAGGGAGAAAAGGAATTAATGAGATAAAAAAAAGTTTAAATTAAAAAAAAACTTTTAAAATATTAAAATTAAAAACAAACACACAAAAAAATCAAATAAATGATGCTAGATCCTAAGTGTGTTTTGGTCTGAGTGTTGAAAGGGGCTTGATAGATTAGAGAAAAAAGGGGAAAGAAAAGGGAAAAAAAGGAAATGGTTCAAAATTTTGAAAAAATGAATACACTGAAATAGACTAAACTGAAATGATGGAAGTAAAGTAGAATTTGACAATAATCACACAAAAGTAAAAAATAGACTAGAAAAAATTAAAGAAAAATATTTTTAATAAAAACTGAAAGTAAAAATGAATTTTTTCTCTTTCTGTATTCAAGGAAAAGAAAAGAAATGAAAAAGAAAAAAGAAAAAAGAAAAAGAAAATAAAGAAAGAAAATTGAATAGAAGGACTGGCAAACAGACTGAAATACATCTGAGATTACTTTATTTTCCCTAGACGTCAAACTATGAAGCACTTTATAGTCCATAAACCAAGCAAGCAGAGAGACTTGTGTTCCTGAAGAGCAAGGTTGGCGTAGTTGGGAAGAGCTTAGTGTAATGGCTCCATTCTCCACTAGAAGGCACTGCTTTAGCTTACTGGCATGGATTGTTGTGGTGCTTGTAGGTGCATATGCTCATGTGCGGAAGTGATGAAAATGGCATCACCCAGCTACCCAGTCTCTAGTATTGGAACTCTGTTCTCCCTGATAAGCAATCGTGCACCCATCCTCCATCTTCGGCTTCTGTCCACTCCCTGCTTTTATACTGTCTGTGACCAAGCCCCAGGAAGGATCTCCCTCCTGAGTTTTGTTTCAGATGTGGCTGATTTTACCAACCCCTTACTTCTGAAGGACTGCGGCTTTGCCCATTCTGCCCCTCTGCAGGAGGGTCTCACCAAGCAATGGCCAGCTGCCGGCCACACCCAGGAACGTTTGCGGGACCATGCTGCTGCCGTTGCCCAGAGACTGCGGCCAGGTGCCAGCCAGCCCCAGAAAAAGTTCACAAGATAGTGTAGCAGCAGCATTTCAGGGATTATGGAAAATCACAGCACACATCTAGCACCAGGCTTCACCCTTAGCAACCTTGTTCCAGCACGATCAAATATGGTTGTTCTCCCGGGTCCACTGGGGCCTTGCCTTTGGAGGACCCACACAGCCTCTACCAGGTGTCCTCCCAGCAGGGGAACCGCCTCTCCCCGTGTGGTCTGAAGAACCCTGGACTCCACTTTGCTCCTGGGAATCGCCCTTCGCACCAGAGCACCACCAGGTATCAAGCTGCAGAGTTTCAGACTCTGCGCTCCCCTTTTTTACAGTCTTAATGGAATTTAAACCCTCTCTTTTCCCCTTTCCCCTTTCTCCCTTTTTAGTTCAGTGCCTGTGGCTGTTGCCACTTTTACTTTCTCTCCAGCTGCTTTTGGGGCGGTTGCTTTTACCGTATTCTTCCCCTGCCCTGGTCTCTGTCCTCTCTCCACACGCAAAAGCAGCTCCCTGCCATCCACGGCTTCTGCCCAGGAGGTCACCTCTCTGTGCCGCCTACCTGCTGAATTCTGTGGTTCAGGTTGTGCAGATTGTTGTGTTGATCCTCAGATCAGTTTTCCTGGTGTGCAGGATGGTTTAGTGTTGGTCTGGCTGTATTCCATGGATGTGAGACACACAAAAAACTTCCATGCTTTTCAGCCGTCTTGGCTCCTCGTAAGCATCTGACTTTTTGACTTTGGCTCAGGTCATGGTCTCATGGTTATGAGTTTGATCCCTGTGTCATGCTCTGAGCTGACATTGCAGAGCTTGTTTGGGACTCTCTCTCTCTCTCTCTCTCTCTCTCTGCCCTTCCCCTGCTTGCTCACGTGCATGTGCTGTCTCTCTCCCTTGAAAAATAAATCAATAAATATTTTAAAAATTATTTAAAAATAATTAAATGTATTCAAGGAGACAATGACTTTTGAGTTAAGGAATGAAAATTGAATCATGTTTTTAAAATGGGACAAAAATTATGAGGAATGGGTTTGATTCTTCAAAGACCACATATGTCACTTGAAAATATATTCTTTCTTTTTATTCATTCACCACATACTTATTGTAAATTAAAATGAGCCATAACTAGTGATATATGCTGGAGACATGATAAAGAATAAAACAAACAAGTTCTCTGATGTCATAGAAGCATTTTCTAGTGAAGAGATTAAGTATTAAGCAAGAAAATGTAAGGAGCAGAGATTTTAGATGAGCTAGAAGGATATAAAACACAGATATTATGATGAAGAATGAAGTAGAAAGCAGCAGATAACACAAGTAATTCAATTGGTTAGGGAAAGCCTTTCTGAGGGGGAAGAAAATTAATTGAAATATGCTATGGGAAAAGATGCCAGCCAAGAATAATCTTAAGGGAAACATTTTCATCAGAGGGAATTACCAGTTCAAAATCTGAACAATTAAATGGTTGGTGGATGTGGATAGTGGGAGCAAGCTTTCTCACTGTTGGAATGGTAATTTACTAGTAAATGAAACTAGAATTATCCAAATGGCAATGAATTATAGTTGGAGACACTATATGTTCATATTTAGTTTAATGTGGATATATAGCTATATGTAGAAATATTTATACACCTGTGTATATCAACAAGTTAATTGATACACTTCTTTGCTATGTAATCTGGAAGAGTTTAAATCAAAACAAACAAACAAACACAACCCACACAAAAAAACACACCCCTTTCTCAGTGACATCCCTAGCATCCAAATCTTGATTTCTATTATCAGTATCCACTAAAAACAACCAAGTCTCCTTGGTAAAATTTTTAAAAAATTTAAAAATTAAAAAAAAAGAAAACAGAGGAAGAAAAATACAACAATCATCGTATATTAAAAGGACACAGGAACCAAGGACTTCCCAACACCAAAAGCTGGAAAATTTGAGCAGCAAAATGAATTATGATTATTAATAACTCAAAGTACAAAATAAATATCTGAGTCCATGCTGACATAAATAAATGATAGAATAAGAAATAAATGATAGAATAAGTAATAAATGAGGTGGGGGAGGAAACCAACTAAATCATTCTTGCAGAAAAATACCAAACTGTGTGGTAATCTTGAGGGTAGAATATCCTGCTAAAGAATATAGCATGGAGGGGCACCTGGCTGGCTTAGTCAGTTAAGTATCTGACTCTTGATTCTGGCTCAGGTCATGATCTCGTGGTTCATAAGTTCAAGCCCCAAGTGGGGTTCCATGCTGACAGCGAAGCCTACTTGGGATTCTCTCTCTCCCTCTCTCTCTGCTCCTTTCTCACTCATTCTTTCTCTCTCTCTCTCTCTCTCTCTCTCAAAATAAATAAACTTAAAAAAAGAATATAGCATGGAAATTTAAAAAATGCACATTTATAATGGAGAAAGTTGATGAATACTCTCTCAGACAAGTGATCAAGGTCACTATCAACCATAATAAATCATATTGATAGCATGTATTTGTGGTATGAAAACCATACTTAATCTCTTTGACCTTTCTCCTCTCAAAAACATGAAGGCACTCTGGTTGTGGAGAAAAAGTAGACAAATTCCAGTCAAGAGGTATCCTTTAGATTATTTGACCTCTACTCCCCCAGATTTTCAAGTTCATCCAAAATAAGGATTCTGAGAAATTATCACAGCAAAGTGGAGTGTGAGACACAACAACCAAATTTACAGTGGTATCCTGAATTAGAGAAAGACATTAAGTAAAATTAAATATTCTGAATAAATTCTAAGTGTAGCTAATTATAAATATCAGTTTTAATGTTGGTTCATTAATTGTAACAAATTTACCTTAAAAATGTAAACTGTTGGGGCACCTGGGTGGCGCAGTCGGTTAAGCGTCCGACTTCAGCCAGGTCACGATCTCGCGGTCCGTGAGTTTGAGCCCCGCGTCAGGCTCTGGGCTGATGGCTCGGAGCCTGGAGCCTGTTTCCGATTCTGTGTCTCCCTCTCTCTCTGCCCCTCCCCCGTTCATGCTCTGTCTCTCTCTGTCTCAAAGATAAATAGAAAACGTTGAAAAAAAAATTAAAAAAAAAAATGTAAAATGTTAATATTACAGGAAACGGTAAGTGTGTATATGAAAAAACATACAACCTTTTAAATTTTTCTGTAAATTTAAAATTGTTCTAAAACAGGGGCGCCTGTGTGGCTCAGTTGGTAAATCCCACTTTGGGTCAGGTCATGATCTCATGGTTTCTGAGTTCGAGCCCCGCATCGGGGTCTCTGTGATCAATGCAGAGCCTGCCTCAGATCCTCTGTCTCCCTCTCTCTCTGCCCCTCCCCATGCACTCTCTCAAAACTAAATAATAATAAAGAAAATAAATTAAAATTGTTCTGAAACATAAAGACTATACAGGGGCACCTGGGTGCCTCAGTCAGTTGAGCGTCCAGCTTGGGCTCAGGTCATGATCTCAGGGTTCGTGGGTTTGAGCCAGCATAGGGCTCTGTGCTGAAGGCTCAGAGCCTACAAAGCCTTCTGGTTCTGCATCTCCTTCTCTCTTTGCCCCTCTCCCACTTGCGCTCGTCTCTGTCTCTCTCAAAAATAAATAAGCATTTCAAAAACTAAAAAAAAAAAAAAAGATAAGATAAAACATACAGTCTATTTAAAACATTTCACAAGTTCTCCAACCTCCATTGCAGTTAGTGGCAAGTATGTGACACTGTTCTTGCCAAAGATGCAAGCTAAGGGTTTGCAGGGAAGACTTGTTCTTCTAATGTAAACATTACTCCTTCCTACATCTCTTCCATTTCCTTCCCTCCCTCCACCTGGAATAAGAATACAGTGCCTGGAACAGCAGTGGTTACACCACATGTAAGCATGAGGTGACATGCACAAAGACTGGCTAATATGCTGAACATGGCAAAGCAGAAAGAATAGAAAGGAAATGTATATTTTAAAATACCATAGAATCACTGTGCGTGGATTGTTACTTCCAGATATTCTTTTGCACTAAATTCTTAGATGCACCAAAGAAATGATAAGAATTGTTTGCCTTCACTAAAAATTTATATTTTAATGAAAGCTATATCTCAATATACATTGAAAGGTGTATATTTTCCTTTGGTTCATAAATACCATAACACTGATACTTCATGCGATAGTGCCATCTTTTTCATGAAAACACTTTAATATAGATTATATAATTAGTGTACCAACACAGAGTTTGGTAATGGATCGTGGTGTTTGCAAAACGCACATTTCATACACTAATGACTTCAATTATTAAAGCAGAGAGTCATCAGCAAATAAACAAGATTGGTCATGTAACTACAGACTCAAATACCTTAATATACAACTGGATTATGAAAACAAGCAGCTGTACCAACAAGATAGGCAATCAAATTGACAAACTGTGTCTCTGAATTAATGGAGTATGAGCCACTTGACAAATTTAAATAAGTACTGAAATGGTGAAACAAGTTGATTTGGATTATCATATTCATTCAGAGTAGACACAATTTAAATAAGATAATTATGCATCCACATCCCGCAAATACACAGTTTTGTAGGTAACAGAGCATAAAAATGGATCTAGGAAATATATAAAAATCAAAATATTTAAGTATAATTAAATTTAACAAATAAACAGTTGATATTTAGAAATAATACAAGTTAGACAACAAATTGGCTGATATTTCAAAATGTTAAAAGTACATAATTCTTAGTAAAGACAAATCTAGTTCACTACAACTTTATGATCAAGTCCATATGAATACCAATATACTATAAACAATTAGCAATAAGCAAAGATAATTAATAATCTATGATCTATTTGATTAGTTTTCTTGATCTGTTATAAAATGTACATGATAGGTCTTTTAACATAATGATCATGAAAGAAGCAAGGAGGACTTCATAGAAATAAAATATTTTATTTTCAATAGCTATATGACAAGTTTGTTATAGGTTAGCAAAGCAACATAAATAAATGGGATTGCCTTTATTTTTCATTATATCTAGTATTGCTCAAATGTATGGAGTATTATGAGTGTGTGTATGCTGTTTGCTAACAGAAAAATCATCTGTATTTGTTATCCTTAACCTAGGTAAGGATAAAAACAAATGTTAAGTATTTTTAGGCTTATAGAAAAAGGATTGAGAGTGAAACATGAAGAGAAATGCACAGTTCCTATCTTCACCCATAGCCAGTTACTTCAAGAGGCCCTGCCGTATCTTACCTGTTCTACACATAGCTCTCAAATCCATCTTCTGGTGTCCGTGCTTTTCCTTTCTCCAGTAAATACTCCAGTCTTACCAAAATCATTATCTACAACAAAAGATTATATAATTCTGAAAAATTTTGTTTCCCCACTGTGAAGTTATTCTTTTTCATTCTTTTCATATTTCATACTATTTGGAAGAAAGTCACTGTGCAAGCAGATATGAAGAGTGTAGTATTATGCCCCACCTCCTTGAGGAAGGAGACTCTACTTAATTATTTAAAATTTTTCATCACAGGTGATTTGCCCATGATTTGCCGCTCATTTAGTTATTTATTCCATCACTTATTTATGTCAATATAAACTTTTCAGATACTGACTTTATCTTAAGGATTAAAATCTAATACTAGTTTATTTTGTTTTTTTTTTTGTTTTTGTTTTTGTTTTTGTTTTTGTTTTTTTGGTTTGGCCATGAGCCAATCTCTCTATTACCTCGTGTTTCCCCTTAACATACCCTTATCTGTAGGGTGGCTTGTTTGTTTGTTTCTTAGGCAATTTTTAAATTTTTAGCAATGCAAGATAGTCCTGGCTCATCTTACATATTTCCTCTTCCAGTTTGATTATCGGCCATTTCTCTAAGGAGTCCTGATTCCTTTTATTGAATAATGATATTAGAAACCCAGATATGGGTTCTATGTTGGCTGATTGTTATTGGAGTGTCTTTTGTTCTAGGCTCTCTCAGTTGAAAAGCAACAAAATACGTGAGTATATACTAACCCATGGGTATACATATATTTATAAATATTTATAAATTCATGTGTCTATATTTTAAGGTAATATAAGTTCATTCTGATGTCCCCAACTCTAAAACATTACCACTTGGATAATTTTTCCCTTCCCCACCTACTTGTCTATAATCTCCCACTCCAGAGGTGACAAATCTTGCTCCCAACCTTCAAGCATCCATTTACTAAATTTTTCAGTTAAGTTTAATTCAGTTATGAATTATTAACCTATACACTCATAGACACAGATTTATAAACCAACATAATAGGTCTTACATGAAGTTACTTTCCCATTTCTAAAGTTACTTAGTTCAGCACCTTTCCCTGCTGTATAAAGTTATTTTATACACTTGAAAGTTAGATTTTATTGTCACAGTCTGAATTCTATCCTGAGTTCTCCAAATTCCTATTTTTTTAACTTGCATATATCATTTTGATTTTTTTGTGCTTTAGAGTTCTGTGGGTTTTAACAAATACATAGTGTCATTTATCTACTATTATAATATCATACAGAAGAGTTTTGTCATTCTAAGAAAATCTTTTTGCTTTATCTGTTATACACACATATAAAAACACTTAATTCCTTTAAGAAAAGGCAACTCACAAACTTATTCCTTTAGAGTGATAATGATATGTAGTTATTATGACAACAATGTGTTAAAAGAATTTTATTTTTGATTACTTTTATTTTACTGTTTTTTGTTTTATATTGACTATATATATATATATTCCTTTGATTTATAATGAAAATTGTTGTTATCATGTATAAGTTGAGTAAACACTAGTCTAGTTGCAGGAAACCTCTCTCTAAACTGGCTCCATTAATATCAGTGTGGTAATCTGATACAATTTCAGTACAATTTTGGAATAAGATATTAGTGATGCCTAAAGGACAAGAAGCAAATATCTTTATATGCAGTGTATTATATTGAGCTATCATCCCATAGTATTAATTTTATTAATTTAATGGCCATCCCAGTTAGCCAAATTTTGATTTCACTTATTCTGTTATCTATTTAATTGTTTTATGTTTTCTATTTATTTTATTTAGTTCGTTTTTTTTTTACTTTTTATTATTTCCTTTCCTACACTTAATTTGTGTTTAATTTATAGTTGTTATCCTATTTTACTAAAATGGAAGCTGAGGTCATTCATTTGAGTCATTTTATTTTTCTTAATGAAGACATTTACTTCTATATATTTCCCAATAATTACAGATACAACAGCACCTCAAACATTTACATATGTTGTGTTTTTATTTTTATTCAGCTCAAAGTATTTTCAGATTTATTGTATCTCTGACATATGGGCTATTTAAAAGTGTTTTATTTACTTTGCACAGTTACCTCATATATTTTTATTGTTATTAATTGAATAAAATTTTAAGATTGATACACCTTCTTGATAAATTGGCTTCTTTACCACTGAAAAAGTCTTTCCTCTTAAATCGTTTTCTGATATTCATATAGCCACTCCATCCTTCTTTTGATTATTGCTAGCTTGCATAACTTTCTCTAACTTATTTATGTATGTCTTTCCCTTAAAATCCATTTTTTTTAGGCATCATATAGTGGATCTTTTTTTTTTTCATCCAATTTGAAAATCTCTTCTTTCTAATTGGGTGTTTATACTATTTACATTTGATTGATGTAGTTAGGCTTACTACCATCATGGTATTGTTTAATTTTCTATTTTTCTATTTTTCTTTTGTTCCTCTTTCTCCTTTTACTGGCTTGTTTTGTTAACAGTATATTTTTATTTCATTTTGGAAGCTTTTTATTGCTACACTATTTGCTATGCTAGTGGTCACATTCAGGTGTAGGGTATACATCTTTGACTTATCACAATCTACTGTGACATTATACCATGTTAAACATGGTATAAAAACTTCACAATAGCCTACTTTCATTTTTTCCCTTACAGGTTTTTATATGATTATTTTATAGTCATCTTACACATTTTAATCCCCACATTTTAAAAATTATTTTTATTTAAACATCTTGTAAAGAGAATTAATAAAGAGGAAACATTTTATATAAGTATCCAAACAGTTGACAGTTCCACTGTTCTTTTTTCATCCATATAGACCCATAATTTCTTCTGCCCGAACGACTAATTTTTGTATTTCTTGTAATGCAGATCTGCTGAATTCTTTCAGCATTTGCATATCTTTAAAAAGTCTATTACTCTTTTTTCTAAACATATATTCTGTGGATATACTATTCTGGGTTTGCAGATTTTTTGTCTGTGCACTTTATGATGCTGTTCTAATGTCTTCTCTTATGAGTTATTTCTCACTAAAAATCTTGTATAAATTGTATCTTTGTTCCTCCACATGGAGCATGTCATTTTGTATGGGTTCTATTCAGATTTTGCCCTCATCATTGGTTTTCGGCAATTTGATTACATTGCTTTTCTGTAGTTTTCTTTATGTGTCTTGTGTTTGGGAGTTGTTGAGCTCTTAGAGCTGTTATTTACAGCTCTTCAAAATTGGAAAGTTTTTAATTTCATTTTTTCAAATATATTTCTGTCCCACTTCTTTTTTTTGGAGACTTTTATTACACACACTTTAGTTTCCTTTGATTTGTCCTACATCTCAATAATGTTTTTTTGTTTTGTCTTATTTTGTTTTTATATTCCTTCTTTGAATTTAATAATTTTTTAATGTTTATTTTTGAGAGAGAGACAGAGTGTGAGGGGGAAGGGCAGAGAGAGGAGGAGACACAGAATTTGAAGTAGGCTCCAGGTTCTGAGCTGTCAGCACAGAGCCCGACGGGGAGCTCAAACTCAGGGACCGTGAGATCATAACCTGAGCCAAAGTCAGTCGCTTAACCTACTGAGCCACCCAGGTGACTCGGATTTAATAATTTTAATACTTTTTTGCTACCTTTCCAAGTTCACTAATCTTTTCTTTCAAAATATCTGTTCCTAATGCCAACTGGTACACTTATCATTTCATTCACTTTGCTTCTCATCCTTTTTGAAACAACTTTCTAGGCACAAATAAAATACAGCTGCTTCTGCCTAGGGTTTCATGTCAGCAAACCAAAATTTAAGTAACTTTCATGTCCCTGTAAATGCCCCTGCTTTACCAAAAACACAGAATATTCAGCCGGCCAATCCCCCAATGCCAAGCCAACTCTGGGCCTTCTAAACCCAAACAAGGTTGACTGTGTGGCCTCAGCCAAACAGATGTTTTCTATTTGTCTCTTCTTTGTTCTTTATTCCTTATCCTATAAAACTTCTTGCTTTCTCTCCCATGTTTTAATTCTCCAAATGGAAACTGCCCACTTCATGAAGCGTTAAATAAAGTTTGTTGTATCACCTAAATTGTCTTCTTTAACCATTTTTTAACTTCTCTCAAAATTTAAATCCTGCTTTTATGTCATGGATGTTACCACTAACAAATAGTACATACTTATAAAAACTTCAATAGCCTTGCCTTCTAATTTTACCATGTCTGTTACCTTTACATCAGTTTTGATTGATTGACATCTCTCATTCTTGTGTTGTATATTCCTGCTTTTTTGTATCTCTTATGTCTTTCAATGAGGAGAAAGACATTGTGAATTTTATATTTTTAGGTGCTAAATTTTTTTTTTATTCACATAAATATCTGAGTTTTGTTCTGTTATGTGGATCAGTTACTTGTAAACCATAACTTATCTGCTTTTGAATCTTGATATTAATATTTGTTAGGGGGAACCAAAGCTGTGTTTACTATATTGTTAATGATTCCCCACTCTTGAGAAAAGATACTTTTGAGGACTCAATTAAATTACTCACATGTAATGAGGTTTTCTAGTATGGCTGATCGGAACATGAACCATTTACCATGTTGGTATGTGTCATGCACTGCTATTCTTAACTTTTTGAGTAGTGTTTCCCCAGTTTTGGGTAATTTTTTTCTCATATATGTGACATTTATTTTTCTGTTGAATACTGATGGAGGATCCTCTAAAATCTCTGGATTTCCCTTGCTATGCTTCTTTCTCCTGTCCTATGAACACTATCTACCTTTGTTTCTCTGAACTTTTAGCCCTTTCCCCAACTCAAGTTATCTATCAGTATTTCCTGAGATTTCTTCTCCATTCTATAGTCTGGCAACTTTCTCAAGGCAGTAAGCTGGGGCATTCATAGTGCTCAACATGTTTGCTTCCCATCTCTCATGGATCAGTATCATTTATTTCCTGGTACAATGTATAGAAATTCAATGTATATTTCATTTATTCTGCTCATTGTTTTTACTGCTACATATGGGAGAGTAATTATCTTTCCTGTTACTCCATCTTGGCCAGAAACAGAAGTTCCATGTTGCACTTTATTCACATTGCTAAGCCAGTGTTCATTCCACTCTGCTTAAAATTCATCATAATAGGAAAAAGGATATACTGATAATGCACCCAGGAGAGAATACATAGAGTGATAGCCCATGAAAATGGAGGAGTATACAGTAGTTGGGATAAATAAAATGCTAAAACAGGCTGGAAGGATGAAGGAGGCTTTAAGTGTAGCTGAGCAAACAAGTCAATGCTACTCTAAAATTCTACTTGGGTACTACAATCCCAAGCAGGTTATTTAACCTATATAAGTGTTAGTTTTCTCAAGTGTAAAATTGGGATGAAAATAATGTTCAGCTCATAGAGTTGTTTGGAAGAATTATATGAGTTAACATGCAAAATGCCTAGCATATTGCATTTGCTCAATACATTGAAGTTCCCATTTATCTGCCATAAAGATTATTGTAGCATGTGGGAAGAAATATCTTTTCAGCCATTTATGCTGAAGGGAGAACTTAAATTGAATATACTTTCACCCTTGAGTGTAAATTCTCAATGGAAAATTGCAAAAGTGTATTTAGGGAGTGGATGAAAATGAAGAAAAGAAAGCTGCATTTCAAGTTTTATCTTGTAGAAACAAGGGACCCCTGGCTCTTGGGATGCAAAGTTTTTTGAATGCATAAGGGATTTGGAATTCTGTAGTGGTGAATCAACAACTTATTTGGCTTCCTATTTCAGTTAGATAAATTCAAACCAGTGTTGGCATTTTCTCTCTTAGTGCTTTAGTGAAGGTAGAATCAGCCATTCATCTAAACTTTCTTTATACTTCTTATTCCCATTGTGTCACTTAGTTTATTAGCTCTTCACTTCTATAAACTACCAGCCTACCAATTACAGTAGATAACCAATTCCAGAATCCTATCACTGATAGGATGTCTTTATTCTCCTCCTGCAATCATTCCACGTAAAAAGTGCCATGTTCTTCAAGTTTTAACATGCATATTATGTAAGGTGTTCAGTTACCATATTGTAGGCTAAACAGAATAATTACCAAATTGAGATTGTCTAAATGAAGTAACATCAGAGTGCATAGGATTCTTCTAGCCTTCATAATTACCTAACAAAGCATTTGCTGTGGAGGCAGAAATGATTATACTATGAAGATAATTCCTACAGAAAAAAAAAGGAAACAACTAATCCCAGGGAATGACCTTGAGGAGTCTTTGAAGCTCAGCTAGTGAAATTATATATTGAGGTTGTTGATTTGAAGATGTTAGGTAAGATGGAGTGCAAGGTAGAGAGACCTCTCTGGGCCCTTCAAGGATTATTTAATGAAAACTTCCTTTCCATGAAGAGTGATTAATTGGACTTTACATGAGAAGTTTAGCAACTGTTGACACTATTAGAGGTCCAATCCACTGGGAGCCAACAGGAAGAAAAGAAAGTCTTATTCTGCTAGAGAAGGTAAAAAGAGTTTGATACAATTAGTATGACTATCAAGAGTAACACCCAAGAAAGTCAAACACAGACTTTAGATAATTTCAGAAAGAGAATTCTTAATGCATTATCTGGGAATGGTTTCACAACAAGATATCTTCTGGGACCATATTATGCTGGTCTTAACATTTCAAGGAAATCATATTGTAAGTTGACTATACTGACTGGTATATTAGAGAATGCTATTAAAGGCTGTCTGCCAATATATGTAATATAAAATAAGAAAGATAAAGTTTTTCACTACTAACAAGCCTTGCCCTACATGCGCTTCCTTCTTTCTTTTGTGGATAAGACCAATTTATTCCTGACCAGCTGAGTTTTGCTATTCCTGCTAGGGATTGGTCAAACTGCATCCCTTTCTTGGAGCAGTAAACTCTAATGGAAGACAAGAGTGAGTGACTGTGTTCACAGAATGCTCCTGGAAAATAGATAAGGATGTCTTCATGGCACATAGAATCTACTGAAAAGGAATAAGAATTGGGGCAATATTTTCTACTTTCAGAGTAAACATCCAACAAATTGTAAAATCACTCCAAATATAGCTAACATTACAGTTTCTCTTCTAGTGAGAGAGGCTAGTAGGCTTCATCCTGAAAGATAAAGAAAAAAAAATCTGTGGTCACCCAGTCATCATCATTGCAACCAAGGTGAACATCCTGAGCCATTTACTGGAGTGACTTTGGAGTTGAAAATGGAGATAAGTGCTCAGAGCTGAGATATGGAAATTCTTGGTCCTTTCAGATCAGATAAACTATTCCCACTGGGTCTTCACACTATTCCCACTGGGTAGGAGTACTTAAGAGCCTGGCCAACTCAGAAGATCTCTACTAATGTTCAGCGTATAAACATCAGAGGATAAGTAGACCAACTAGTACGTAAAAGTTCTTATTAGATAACCATCAGCCCATGTTTCCATTCCTTGGTAGCTGCAGCTGCGAAAAGAATCTGATTGCCTAATTATAATATCAGGGAATAACAGTACTTAGGGGAAAAAATATACATATGGTGGTTTAGGGCTTAAATTGTATGTCAGTGTTTGCCTGCTCCTGCAAGAAGCACAGCAACTTCATATCCTAACAAAATGCATATGGCAAAACAAAACAAAACAAAACAAAACAACAACAAAAAAAACATATCATAGGCCCCTGTTTAAAGGTAGAGGTTTTACCAAGGCTGTCTGAGAATTGCAAGCTTGTCCATGTCCACAAACTGCATGCTAATATCTTTCTAAAACATGTGTCCTTGCAGAGACTTACAGGTAGCTTCTGTTTGTGAGCATTGGTAGCTAAGGCATGTACCACATGAATCCCTCATTCAGCACTGAATGCCTTCATGCAGCTTATATTTTCCCAGTGAATTCAAATATAGATCCGGAGTGCAAAATGGAAATGGAAATACTAATCGGTATTATTTTTCTAGTTGCTTTCCTACAAGCTCATACCTATTGTGTTTGCTGCCATTGGATCTTCATATGGATAACCCCTTAACAATCCAATCCTAGAAAGTAGAAGGATCTAACTCTACATCTGCATCATTAACAATAGCACTTATATCCCAACTGAAGTATTTTTAGTAGATCTCAAAATGATATACTTTACGGCAAAAGGCCCTTGCTAGAGCTTATTGTATTACACAGAGCATACAATGGTGTGTGTGAGCTGCCAACAAGTTGCCATAGTCATGTTGAATTGCTGCCACACTCTTTTGAATTTGCCCATCTTACAAGTCAGCTATTCCAGAAAATCCAGAAAATAGTCAGCTATTACAGAAAATCATGCTTTCTTGTTAGGTAAAGCAATCTTATAGATAGCACTCCACTGGAATAGTGTTAACAAAACAAAACAAAACAAAACAAAACAAAAAACAAAACAATAAGTGAGACCGGTTGTGTAAGGAATGGGTGAGCTGCTGCTCAGTTTTTGTGAGCTGCTTATTTTTTCTTGTAAGTTAAACTTGGCCGTTGATTGGATGTGACATTTTCATTTCACAGTAACTCTTCTCATACTCACATTGTGTACTTTAGGCTCAAAAGCAACCAATCATAGTATGGGAGAGTCTTATCAGGGGAATATAGTCCTCCCTTCACTGAGGTAAAATGCTTTCTCTAAGGTCCTGTAACCAGAATACTTGCCACTCAAAGGGCAGCAGAAGATAGCCTTTGGTTACAAATTCCAGGACCAGAAATCACCAATAACTTCCATTAGCTATGAGATGGTCTTAGACACGTAACTCCATAGATATTGCAACACCATAACTGGAACAGAAGAGGGACCTGAAGGCAGAGATTGTTTTGCTAGTATTTGGACTCCAGTTTTCCAGACTACAAGATTACAAGTTGCAAGAATTCCATTAAACTTTGCCACTTAACTGGTTACCCATTTTTCTTTTCTTTTTCTTTTTCTTTTCTTTTCTTTCTTTCTTTCTTTCTTTTTTTTTTTTTTTTACAGGGCAAGCTATCCTCCAAGATAGGGAATATGCTGCCTCTGTGTCAATTCTACATTACAAATATGGCTTGAGAGAATATCATTGAAAAAATTCAGATTAAGTCCAGAAACATAGCTCTGGCAGACTCTTGTGAGGAAAAACAAAACAAAACAGATTTTAGGCTTTAATTCCCTGTAAGTCAAGCAAAGTAACAAAGGAGATGAAAATAGAGGTTGAGTGCCAAAGCACAATCTCCACAAGTATATTTTAATTACAATGCTTCTTATTCAACCTTAGTCTACAGGGAAAACAATACTGTGTTTTAAAAGATTTTGGCACCCTCCTTCATGTCATGGGAGAGTGGCTTAGGTGAGAGTCAGAGGTTGGTGAGTGGATAAACATGATGAATACACTCCATTATTTTGTTGTTGTTGTTGTTGTTGTCCTTCTGAGTTTTATTGTTATTGTTCTGTGTTTAAATTCTCAACATCATACTAAGGAATTTCTAGCATCTTAGCTTCATTTATTGTGAAACAGCTTTGAGATTTCTGCTTTTGGACCATCAAACGAGCAAACAAGAACCTCTCTTGGCTGCAAGAGCAAGCATATTAAACTGTAAACTCTAGCAAGTTTATCTCTATTGCTATATAAAATTATATTACAGGTTCCATGGCCTACCACTATCAAAACCTACTCTAAAACACTGTCTAGAACTTATAAAATCACGCAACATTTCATGTGAAATTCTGCTACAGAATATGAGATAATGAGTCTAATTTTACTGGGATATGAGTCTAACTACAGGAAATTTGGAGAAGGTATGAGACTGAAGTGTTTGAGATTCCAACTTAAGATGTGCCTTCCCTTGCAAAGTTTGCCACAGATCATTAAGTTGAGGCTAGAATTTTCTCCTTATGTGAGGGGGAAGGTGCTGCATCAGCTGGGGAGGGAGAATCAGAGAGACATGGAGCATGGGAATCATCTGATTTTCTAACTCTCCCACATGCTTTCATTTCAATTGTTATTTCAAGTATTTTACTAGAAAAGGCCTTAATTTTCATTTTTAAAGGCTGACAAGTCTAAGAATTCAAAGAGTATAATTTGACAATTTAGAAGTTTAACCTTTGAATTCTGGGTAACTCAGCCCTTTGGAAACTAGGATATAGCAGTCAGAAAAAGTTACAGGTTATGGGGGTGCCTTGGTGGCTCAGTTGGTTAAGCATCTGACTTAGGGTTCAGATCATGTTCTTACAGTTTGTGGGTTCGGGCCCCACATCAGGCTTTCTGCTCTCAGCCAGAGCCTGCTTCAGATCCTCTGTCTCCCTGTTTCTCTGCCCTTCCCCCTTTCACATTCTCTTTCTTAAATATATAAGTAAACATTTTTTTTTTAAGTTTCTGGTTATCAAACCATACTTTACTTTGAATCAAATGTTTGGAACTTTGAACTTGTTCTTTCTTTATTTAAACTCTCTAGTATAATCAGAAGATGCCAACACAAGCTAAATCATGATGTTCTCCATGTCCCTCACACTGTTCTTTGGCAAAACCTGTTCAGTCTCCTAAGATCTTATGTTTGATAGGCATGCACAAACAGGCATTAATTTTTTAAAAACTCTGTACTTGCATGCCAAAGCCTACCAGATTATCATTCTTTAATGCTAGCTGGATATTCAAATCCTTCAAACACACAAAAACATAAAAATGTCAAAATTTCATTTCATGAGGGTCTGTTACCTGCAGAAATCCACTTCTGGTCCCAGTCAGTCAAAGTTCAGAGTTAACAAAACCCATTTTAGCTTGTTTAATTTGGATCAACATTTATTACAAGATATAATTCGGCTAATAGACTGTTGAGAGGCAAAGAGTTTGGAGTCTGCACAGATAGTAATAACACCAGTGTTACAAGGTGCTAATATTACAGGGTTCTATCAGCCATGACCCAGGGATGCTGCCCAGAGCACACATACTATAGCTCATGTAACTGACTTTGGCCATTATGTACATAACTACTGCCACAGTCACTTTCAATAAACTAGGCCCTTTTCTAAAAGTAGGTTCTGAATAGCATCTGCTTCCTCAGGTTGTTTTAAGGCTAGATCACAACATGTGATTATACCCTTGTTGCCATAGAAGTTGCAGAAGTAAATATTACTATTTTATTTCAAAGCTTCAGGAGTGAAAATGTGGAAGACTTTTCCCCATTTGAAGGGCAACCTAAATATACAGAATAGCATACGTTATAAATATCTACTGCATAGCATAGTGAGATGCTAAGTTAAAAACAAACTTTAAATGTTTATTTTGTTGAATAGCTGTTCAATAGTCCAAAAAAAATGGCCATGCTTGAGTGGTCTTGGAAATAAAAATTAAAGACAATTATTGATGTCTGTAATAAATAAAGAGCTTCTGAAAATAAAGAATAAAATGGTCGACAACTCTATAGCTAGAGATAAGAAGAGTATTCATAGAAAAATGGAACTTCAAATTTATCTTTCATATAGGAAGAAAATGTTCAAATTGCTCAAAAATAAGATAAATGCAAATCAAGACAGTATTTTTCATCTAGCAGATTATCAAAACTACAAAAAATTTCTGACATGGTAAGGCTTCAGGAAAACAGACATGCATATGTTGGTGAAAACTGCAAAATAGTAACACCCTGATGAAAGAGTTGTAACCTTTGAACTAAAAACCATCCTAAAGATACACTTGTAAAATTATGAAGAGTCATATACACATGGCTATTATTTTCAGTGCTATTTATAACAGTATGATTCTATAAATAGCACAGTTGTCCATCATTAGGGTATGTGTTGAATATGTTACAGTAAATCTCACAATAGGGTGCTATACAGTTTTTAAAAAAGAAAAAGAAATTTCATGTACAAACATGGAATGACCACTGGGATTTAATATTAAATGGAAAAGAAGAGCAGTGAAGTTTTTGTTTAGCATGCTACTATTAAACAAGAAAATCTTCAATTTGACTTGCAAGGCATGGCAGCACAAAGTATAGATTAGGGAAGGAACTTCATTACTTCATTTTGGGATGGAAGGAATTATATATGGTCTTTTCTTCCTTGGGTTTATGGTTGACCAGAGCATAAGTGTGTAAAGTTTCATATGGTCAGTAAGTTTGTGCAATTTTCTTAGTCCAAATATGGGCAACTGGGAGTGAAAGAATTCTGATTCTAGGTAGGAGCAGGATATAGGACTAGAGAGAGTCAGGTTTTAGTTGAATGAGTGGAAAATTACTAGGAATGAAGAATTTTCCAGAGACCCAGACAATGAATCTATGTGTATGTGTGAATATATCCTAATAATAAATACAAATTTACAAACACCATATTCATACATCTACTTATATTTAAGAAAAAAGAGGGGCACCTGGGTGGCTCAGTTGGTTGAGCGTTTGACTTACGCTCAGGTCATGATCTCAGGGTTGGTGGGTTCAAGCCCTGCGTTGGGCTCTCTGCTGACAGCTCAGAGCCTGGAGCCTGCTTCAGATTCTGTGTCTCCGTCTCTCTCTCTGCTCCTCCCCTGCTTGTGCTTTGTCTCTCTCTAAAATAAATAAACATTAAAAAAAGAAAAAGAAAAAGAGAAAAGAACAAGGGAAGGAAAAACTATAAATTAGAAAAACAACTATAAAAGTAAATAGATAAATGAAATAATTAGATTGGAGGGGGTGGGAATAAAATAAAAGATTATTTCTGGAAACATACTTTTGTTATATCTGACTTTGTAACATGAATTATATTGTGCTATGTCAATAAAAGTTTAATTTTAAGAGAAATCATTAACATTAAACAAAATGAATAAACACAGATAATACTACATGTGCTTTTAAAACACTGTAAAACAATATTTTGTGCATTTCTAATATTATAAAATCTAAGTACTGAATAATTAAAACATTTCTCAGAAGACTGCTTTCTTTATAATAATATTGTTTGCATTAGTCCTTTATTTTTTATCCTGGGCTATTATCCAGGTATTGCAAGATAAAATATATTAGCAATTGTGCAGATGTCACTGAGAACAGAGATTTGTTTTTTTCATTCTGAAGTAGAACATACATATGGAAGATTTATGAAGTTATAGAAAAACTCTGTGGCTTTGGATTGAAATGGAACTATCAATGTTTCAGATACCTTATCCTAAAAATATATATTTTCTAGTTTTATCTATTGAAAACTGCTCAAAACCTTGCACAAATCTATAGCAGCAAACATACATAGCATACAAATTGAGGTTAATATTTACTATTTCTCACTATAAGTAGCCAACCCACCTTAGAAAAATTGCTGATTCTGAATACAGGGTGGAATTATCCATGGTGATTCCAAAATATAACTTGATATTAAAGAAAATAAAGTGGTTATCAAAGCCTGCTTATCTTTGATATTTGACTACTTGACTATATGTCAAAAAATCTCTCACAGTCAAAGAAACCTCTCACTGGACATCTAGGACAATCTGAGTACCAATAAGAATAATCACTGCTGTGGATTAAATATATATTAATGATGCTTATTTATTTTAAGTTTAATTATTTTGAGAGAGACAGAGACAGCATGAATAGGTGAGGGGCAGAGAGAGAGGGAGACAAGAGAATCCCAAGCAGGCTCTGTGCTGTCAGCAGAGTCCAGTGTGGAGCTGGAACCCACAAAACCATGAGATCATAACCTGAGCCGAAACCAAGAGTCACTTAATTGACTGAGCCACCCAGGCACCCCTATATTAACTATGTTTAAATCCAGTAGTTCTTAATACGTGTCAAAAGATTCTAATTGGTCTTCCTCATCTTTGGAGAATAAAACAATTTCATAAAATTCTACAAGATAAAAAATCAGTAATTGATCATGCTTTTTATTTGATCCTTTAACCAAGTAGTTAATGAATGGAAGTTTCTTTTGTAGGAATATCCTGGAGGATATGAGAAAATGAAGGATAGAATTAGAATATAAATATTTTGTAGCTTCTGAGGAGTTAATGGATCCAGGACATGTACCTCCTAGTGGAAGTATACAATATCACCCCTATCAAACAAAATTGACATCCGTTGTCATCCACAGAAAGGTAGCTCCGGAATTTTCCTATATAAGGGAATTATGAGCAGGTATCTGCTTAGAAGAGTGCCTTAGGGATGCTGGGAGACTTATGTTGAAACTGTTTGTTTAGCAAGCTTGCTATTTAAAAGAATTTGCTGAAGGGGCGCCTGGGTGGCTCAGTCGGTTGAGCGTCCGACTTCGGCTCAGGTCACGATCTCGCGGTTCGTGAGTTCGAGCCCCGCGTCGGGCTCTGGGCTGATGGCTCAGAGCCTGGAGCCTGCTTCCGATTCTGTGTCTCCCTCTCTCTCTGACCCTCCCCCATTCATGCTCTGTCTCTCTGTGTCCCAACAATAAATAAACGTTAAAAAAAAAAAAAAAAAATTTAAAAGAATTTGCTGAAGTGGTAACAAAGCTTACAGGATGGCTAAGACCTGTCTGTCAATCTCATTTACCATTGCTTGTACCAACTATTGTCTTTGTATTTATTTTATGATATGAATATCTAAAATAGAAGTGTATCCTTGCCTGGAAAAAGGAAATAGACACTGCTTTATTTTTCTCCACATTATTACTCGAATGAATGTGTTTCTCCCTTTATGAGACAAGATGCTGTGACTATGGTTTGGCTTACATACCTTGTAATGGTTATGAAATGTGAAACTAAATTACCTCATTATATGGCTTCTGGGTTGTAGAAGGAGAGAAGTGGCATTGACTAGAGCCAGATGTTCTGCCTTCATAACCAGGTTCCCCTTCTTACTAGCTCCATGACTATAGAAAATTTAATTAATCTTCCTCTTGTTCTTCAGTTACATTACTGCAAAAATGAAGATAATACCATTTCCCATTGTTGGCTTCCGGCAAGGACAAAATGAGTTGATAAGTAAAAATTTGGCACATAGGAAATGTTTGGTAAATGTTAGTCATTGCCATGATAGGTAAGTTGTTAGAAGATTCCCTAAGAAATCGAATGTTGTGAGCACATGAAATGGAGAAAATAAAGACAAATTTGAGAGCTCTCAGAGAAGTCCATAAGATTCAATGACCTGAGAAGGGTCTTGGAAAGGGTGGCATACAAAATTGTTGTCTCTCTGCTCTCTCCCAAAGTGGTTTATGCAAGCCAGTTTGTTTAGATCTTGCATCTTTATTTTTTTTTAAGTTTATTTATTTATTTTGAGACAGACAGAGGTGCAAGTGGGGAGGGACAGAGGGAGAGACAGAAAATCCCAAGCAGGCTCTGTGCTGCCAGTGCGGAGCCTGACGCAAGGCTCGAACTCACAAACCATGAGATCATGACCTCAGCGGAAACTAGAAGTCGGATTTTTAACCAACTGAGTCACCCAGGTGCACCTAGATCTTACGTCTTTAAATCAGGTATTTCTTTCCTTTTCCTTGTATTTTTCAAAACTGCTGGGGGTCTATCATAAAAAATTAAAATTGAGCAATTTTATCTTTTAAGAATAAACATTTAGGAAATGTAATTTTTATTTTTTATATTTTATTTTTTTTAATGTTTATTTATTTTTGAGAAAGAGAGAGAGACAGAGCACGAACAGGGGAGGGGCAGGCAGAGAAGGAGAATCCGAAGCAGGCTTCAGTGCAGAACCTCAGGCAGGTTGTAACTACCAACCGTGAGATCATGACCTGAGCAGAAGTCAGACGCTAAACTTACTGAGCCATGGGCACCCCAGGAAATTTAATTTTTAACACAGAAAAATAATCATTGGATATTGCAAAATATGGTGTCACATAGAACATAAAATTTTCCAGATTTCTTATGAAATGGAATATTTACATATATTTATATATTATTTATACACAACATGATAGAATTTTTCAAATTTATACCTAGTATGAAATTGTATTTTAATTGACATATGCCTCTATCTAAAAATCTGTCCATATCTCTGATCCATCTATATTTAGAAAGAAAATACTTTACAATATTCCCCAATCTAAATGGTAGCTTAGAATTATAGGAGACAGTTATAATTATTTCAATTAAAATATACAAGTCACTCTGCATTATAATAAATCCTACAGAGAGCAGTATATATCACTATAGGATATGTATGTGGTATTTTTATTATTTGAATACTAAATTACCTAATATTCATGCTTCAGATTTGCTGACTGTGACTGTAATTAATCTCCTAATGATTAACAAAGAAAGATACTTTTTGATATCAAATAAATGAGAATAATAGCTTCCATGAATTTTGTGAAAATCAATTTATTAAATGGGTCCTTAACATCTTGGAATACTTCCAGTAGTATAAGTGAATGAATTCCAGCAAGGAAGTACTTCCTGTGAAGACAAGATTTACACGGGAGAATGCTCTTGAAGAAATCTTATCTTTTTTACTGTGGGGTGATTATAAAGTTAAATATATAGCATAGCGTAAAATGGAATTGTGAAGAATGAGGTCAAAATAAGACTAAAAAAGGTGAAGGGCATATTTGATAATATATCATTTTCAAACATAGGATATTTAACTACCAGAAGTCACTTTAAAGAGAAATAGTTAATGATCCTTAAAATTCGCTTTTACATAGTGTTATATTGTTACACACTTTACTATAATACCTCTTTTTTCATATTAATATATGGCAGAATATAAAAATGTTATATGGTACTTTTCCACAGAGTACTAAAAGATGCATACAGACATCAGAACACAGAGTAATTCCTTAGGAACTACTGTTCATTATAATAATTACATGCATGTTTTTGCAGAAGTTACAGGAAAAGTAGTGGTGTTTTAGGAATTATTTATTAGTAACTAAGGTGGGCCATAGAGCAGTCCACAGCTCTCTGTGAGTGTGTCTTTGTCTAATTTTTCAGCCTCAACTCTCTTATGCCTGGCACACACATTTTGCATTGCCATTCTCAAATAATTCCAAGTTGCTATGCTTGTCATTTTTTATGTAACCTTGGACTTTGTTCATCCTTCTTCCTTTTTCCTGAATGCATTTCTCCATTCTTTCCTGCTCCCTGTATTAGAACTAGCAAATCAGTACTCCATTTTTCTGTGTCCACTCTAGACAACATTATATGTCATCCTCTCTCCACCTGGCAAGTATTGATTATTTCCACCTTTGGACTACCTCTGTGCAACAATGCAGATTTTACTTTGGCATTTGTAAAACATTATCAATCTGATATTTGGCAAATCTGTCTCCTCATTTGAAACATGATTATTTGTTGCCATGTTGCTAGTAGTGAGCCAAATGACTGATTGTTGAATTACATCCTTATTAATAGGTTATTTTTTTGAAGATTCACATGTCAAGATCCCTCAATTTGATCAGTCTTATAGAGATTAGGGATAATTTAAGATATACCAGTGTACTATGAAAATTATGGATTTCATCTATGTCAATCTAACTTTGAGGACATATGTAACAGATATTTTGAGATGTCATATCCTCCAGAGAACTATCCGATAAAACTTCCTGCAGTGATGGAAAAGGTGCCCTATAGTATGATAACCATTAGTTATATGTGGCAATTGAGGATTTGAAATTACCAGTATGAAAAAGTGGATATTTGGTTTATTTTTTAAATTAATTTATATTTAAATTTAAGTAGTCACATATAACTAGCTCCTCCCTACTTAGCATCACTCCTGAATCAGTGTGTATTTAAAATTCATGTATGTTCAATGACATATATATACTAACAATACATCTTTATATATTGACATTTAATTAAATAATTTTATAAATGGGTGTTTTCAGCAAAATTGCCATATACTGGGAATTCAAAGATAGTATGATACAGTCTCAGAACTACAGACATTTTTACTTTTCCAAGGAGAAGTTGTAATAACATTCACCTCAAACTTTATGGGCAAATTTGCATAATAAATATTTTTGTTTACTACTTTCTCTCACCCAAACACAGTATTTGCAGGGAAAGGAAAGAAGAGTGAGAAAAACAGAGTATTCTTCATGGAGCAGGAAGACAAATATGAAACATAGAGTAAAGAGAATAAAAGAGAATAAAAAGACTCAAAATGAATTTAATCGGAAATACAATAGATAGTAAACCTAAATGATGCTAGGATAATGAACATTTTAAAAAATAATCTTTTAGAGTTTTCTAAATTTAGTAAAAACACTTAATATTTCACATTACATATATATATTTTTTGACTTAACGGTTCATTCAGTGTTATCCAATATGCATGGTGAGCATCAGATTATGCCTGCCTTGTCCAGAATGCCTTTATATAGAATGAAGTGCTTAACCCATAGGAAACCCTCAGTAAATATTAGATGAAAACCTGAATTAATCACTGAATCCTGAGCAATATTGTAAAAAAATGAAATAAATCCACATCAAAGCATATTGGTGAAACTCAACAACATAAAAGACAGTAAGTGCTGAAAGCAACTTGGAAATTGCAGATCATTTACATGGCAGCAACAATGACATAATTCTCCTTAGCAGCAGGAGGTAAGAGTAGCAAAAGAAATATCTTTCAAGTGACAGAGTAAACTGATCACCAGCGTCTACATGCTGTTTTGTTGATGTAGGAAAGTCAGCATCCAACAATATTATTTTCATTTTCTTTTTTAAAGGCTACTTTATTTTTTTTTAATTTTGTGTGTTTTATTTATTTTTTCCCAATGTTTTAATACCTATGATATGAATGTGTGTATGTATGTATATGTGTGCTTATGTATGTTTTCATAAATTTGAATTTTTTTGCTTAAGAACACAGACCAAATTCAAAGACATGGGTTCTCATTGAAAAGAAAGAAGAACAAAGTGTGCTTAAAACTATCTTAATATTTCATTTCATTAAAAATATCATTAAAAATATCTTTAAAAAATTATGACAATAAAAAATCTATGAAATCTGGATGGAAGGATAAGGTTCTTAATATATCATTAATCTTTATATTTTTTCAATTTGTTTAGAATATTTTATAATTAAAAGTGAAATAAAAATATATGATGTAAAACCTAAATTTGTGTCATAAAGTCCTAAGGCATAAAATGAGTGTTGCATACACCAATGTATGAATTTATATGAATTTGAAACTTCTATTGCACATGAATACCATGAATCCCTGAAAATATATGAGTTATTCCTTAGTATTAACTGCACAATTCTTCATATACTTACTGTTACATCAACCTTCTTTAAATAAATGTTAATTTACACTATTTATAAACCAAACTTTAGAAATATCTGAAGTATTATTTCTAATAACTTTTATTAGAAACTGCATTTAAATTCATATGAGATATGAATATCTGCATTTCTTTTAGAAACAATAGCCATTAAATTGATATATTCACTTTCTCATTAATTTATATTTGAACACAGCATAGCAAGTATTTAATTATAATTTACTCCACGTTCATAAAATGTATACATGTTTATTCCTGATGGTTGTTTTTACCAATTTCACAAATTTCATTGTTTACTCTTTTCAAAGGAGATCTTGCTGATTTTCTTCTATGAAAGATTTTATTCCAGCACTGAGTCATATTAAAATATGAAAAAGTTGAAGTTGGCAAGAAACACATGAAATCAGCAAAGTTGTGAGAAATATAGTAGTATTGGGGGAGTTTGAGAAAATGCTGCTTATCCAGAATCACTACTGTGGCTGCCTAGAGGCTAGTTTAATTAGGCTACAATTCATATGGCAGAAAGTAGTTTTGTAATTACCTTCAAATGACCAAATGATATAGAACTCTAAGGAGAGTTGCATATTCCCAGTAATGAACCAATTTTCAATTGACTGGGTATTTTATCTAAGGCATTTATTGAGCAAACAATATTTAAATATATGTTACTTCAATTCTATATCCATATAAATAGTTGAATTTTAGGAGCTTATTTCAGAATGTATAGAAATAATTAAAATTTTTTTTTAATAAAACCCATCAATTTTTAGAAACGTGCTTTGCTTAAAGTAAAAGTACTGCATCTAAAATCTAGAAATACAACCATTAACTAAGTTTCAGATTGCACCATGAAAGTTCAATTAGTTAAGTATGGGAAGCATATTTAATTAAAATCCATATCTCTTAATGATGAATAAAGAAATATAAATACTTCCTTTTTTGATTGTTTATAGTTAATTCTTCTTTGATATCAAAGTGACCCCCAAATCGTATCTTTTTAAGAACACTTTTCCTCTTTATCTGAATCTTTGCCTTTTGCAAGGGATAGATGCATTAAATATGTGCATTAAAATATAGCCCCAGGGGCGCCTGGGTGGTTCAGTTTGCTTAGCATCCGACTTCCGATCAGGTCATGATCTGGCAGTTTGTGAGTTCAAGCTCCACATTGGGCTCTTTGCTGTCCTCCAGGAGCCCACATTGGATCCTCTGTCTCCATCTCTCTGCCCCTCCCCCGACTCTCCAAATTAAAAAAAAAAAATTAAAAATTAAAAATAACTTTAAATAAATAAATAAATAAAAATAAAACATAACCCCAAACCTGAGACATATCCTCTCTTCTACATAGAAATAAAGTCAACAAGTTTTTAGGCAGAAAATGTGGTATGGGGGTTCTTTTAATTAATCTAAAATGCTTCCTTTGCTAGAGGTAGTAGTATCAAGAGAAAAATTGATAATCTCTAAATACAGAAGATTTTTGAAACATTATGAGGAACTAAGGATATCTAAATCAGTATAATTTTTTATATTTTGAAAATGGAGGTATAAGAGAAAAAAACAACTTCATACAAATATCCATAAAAATTACAAAAATGTGCTTTGGGAATCGAAACATAAAATGAAAGAATAATAATTTGTCATATTTTCTATTAAATACTTATGTTAATAATCATTTATATACTTTAAGAATATTAATTCAATCCTCACAACCGAGTTAGCTGTTATTATGAACTTCATTAAAAAAAAACAAAACAGCTGAGATAAAGAAACTAAATGACTTGCCAAGGCACACATAGGTAGCATTATTGGAAAAAAAAAAATTGACCCTAAGCAAACTTAATTTGAAAATCCATTTTAAAATATTATGAAAGCAGCCATAATACAAGACTAGCAACATTAACTCAAGAAAAAAGTACAAGTATGAGAAAATTTCTTATCTATTTCTTTACCTGAATGGTTTTTTGCTATGAAAACATCATGTAGTTGTTATTGAAAGAAAATACACAAAATTCAGACAAGAAACGATGGTAACAAAATAAAACAAACCCAGAACTCTAAACGTTAAAACATAAAAAAATTAACAATTTAACAATTTAAAAAATAAAAGTTAAAACATCAAGTACAGACAATCAAAGGGTTGTTGCTGAAGCTGTTATGTCTCAGAAGGCAGGATATCCTACTGATATCCTACTAAAGGGCTCCATGAAGAAGGTCAGTTTAAACAGGTTTTCTTTCTATGACATTTGTTACAGTCCCCAGCTATATATATTCAATATAAAGAAAACAAAAAAACCCACAATTTTTATATGGAACTCACATGAACCTAGGGGTGAGAAGAACTGGAACAATTATTTCAATTAAAAAAATATTGGGAAAACCAGATTGAAGTAAAAGGATGACAGAAACTGGAATGAGGAAGGACAGCAAGGGGAAAAGAAGAAGAAGGACAAGGAGAGCATGAGCAGGAGAGGGAAAAGAAAGAGGAAAAGAACAAAAAGGAGTAGGAGGAGGACAAGGATGAGGAAGGGGAGAGGAGAAGGAAGAGGAAAGGAGAAAAGATAGAGGAAAAGCAGAAAGAGAAGAAGAATAAAAAAGAAGGGGAAGAAGAACATTGAGGAGGAGAAGAATGAGGAGGGAAAGAAAAGTACCATTTTATGCAGTAACTAAAGCAAGAAACCCTTCTTTTTTTTTTTTTTTTAAAGAAGTCACCAGCTTGCTTGTGTGTTCTTTGCACAAAGATAAAGGAAAAAATGACCAGCGGAATATCTTTCTCACATACTATTTTAAAGTAAGATTGCTTAAACGCACTGGGAGAGGCTGTTTCCTCTTCTTAGGACACATCTAAGAGAGGTGGCATTGCTTCTCCAGGGACAAAAGAGCTGATGGGTGCCATTTCCCTCTTCTACCCCTCAGCATGAGTGCAGAGACAAATGCTGAAGACAGCTAACCCAGACACTGGCAGTTGAATGTGCTTTGCTCCAAACCCCATGCTCTGGCATTCTGGTGCAACTGCCCTTCAGGGTCAAACCTTCAGTGCAATGAGAACCTCCTCTAGAAGACCAGCACAGGTCTTTGCCACTCCAGGTCCCCAAAGTTTGGAGTTTTAAAACTCAGCTGACCTGGCTAGGATAGAGCCCAAAGTGCACTGCACTGCACCAGGCAGGCAAGCAACCTGGACGCAGAAAGTATGAAAACAGGAATCTGAAAATAGCCTAGGATGCCCGAGGGGAAATTGTTTGCTCTTCTGGGAGAGCTTCCCTGACAGTAGCAAGCATGAACCCCCTCTCTAGGGACAAAGGAGATGGCTGGCGCCATTTCTCTCCCTCGCCCCTCAGTATAAACCACTTTAATAAACATCACAGTGCTAACACTGGCTGCCTACCTGCTTACACCTAAGTTCACTCCCCCTAGGCTCTGCTGGTACTGCTTTTCTCCAGAAAATGTGCCTAAGAATTATCACAGTGGGCCCCTCCTCCAGAAGACCAGCACAAAAACCCTGCACACACCATGTCTATTGCCCATAGAGTTCTGCAAAACTTCAGTTCTTGTGGAAATAGCATCAGGTCTCTTTTAACAAGTACCCCAGAGCATACCTAGTTAAAATTCACCAAAGTCCAAACATTCCCCACTACAGAAAAAAAGAACTTTGCAGATGACTGACCTGAGAGATAGAGTGACTAAAATACAGCAGCAGAGTGGGCACAACACACACCAGAGACACTTCCTGTAATGCCAGGCTCTGGCCATTATATAACCTCTTTTTCATAAAGCCACTACAGTCAGGAGAAGGAAACATAACAGGCCTTCCTAACACAGACAAGACAGAGATTTAGACAAAATGTCAAGACAGAGTAATTCATCCAAAAGAAAGAACATGAAAAGTTTATAGCCAGGGATTTAATTGAAACAGATATAAGTAATATGCCTGATTCATAATTTAAAGCAACAATCATAAAGATACTCACCGGGCCTAAGAAAATCATAGAAGACATCAGGGAAACCCTTACCACAGACATAAAAGAGCTACAAAAAAATCAGGCTGAAATGAAAAATGCAATAACTGAGGTTCATAACTGACGGCATATGATGACCTCAGGATGGAAGAAGCAGAGGAGCAAATAAGTAATATAGAATATAAAATTATGGAAAATAATGAAGCTGAACAAAAAAGAGAAAGAAAAATTTTGGATCACAAAAATAGACTTAGGGAACTCAATGATTCCATCAAGCATAGTAACAGTCGTATCATAGAAGTCTCAGGAGAAAAAGAGAGAGAAAAGGGAATAGAAGGTTTATTTGAGGAAATTATAGCTGAAAACTTACCTAATCTGAGGAAAGAAACAGACATCCAAATCTAGGAGGCACAGAGAACTCCCATCAAAATCAACAAAAGCAGGCCACCAACATGAAATATCGTAGTTAAATTTCCAAAATATAGAGATAAAGAAAAAAATCCTAAAAGCAGCAAGACAACAGCCGTCCCTAATTTATGAAGGAAAACCAACAAGATTAACAGTAGATGTCTCCACAGAAACTTGGCAGGCCAGAAGGAAGTCGCATGATACAATGTGCTGAATGGGAAAAATGTGCAGCCAAGAATACTCTATACAGCAAGGTTATAATTCAGAATAAAAGGAGATATAGAGTTTCCCAGACAAACAAAAACTAAAGGGGTTTGTGACAACTAAAACAGCCCTGCAAGAAATATTTAAAGGGGACTCTTTAAATGGGAAAGAAAGACCCAAAGCGACAAAGACTAGAAAGAAACAGAAAATCTCCAGAATCAATCACCAAACAATTAATAAAATAGCACTAAATCCATATCTATCAATAATTATTCTGACTGTAAATGAAATACATGCTTTAATCAAAAGACATAGGGCACTGGGGCACCTGGGTGGCTCAGCTGGTTAAGCGACTGACTTCAGCTCAGATCATGATCTCACAGTTCATGGGTTTGAGCCCCCTATTGGGCTCTGTGCTGACAGCTCAGAGCCTGGAGCCTACTTCCAATTCTGTGTGTCCCTATCTCTCTGACCCTCCCCCTAGTTGCAATCTGCCTTTCTCTCTCTCAAAAATAAATAAACAACAAAAACTGAGAAAAAAAAAACAACAACATAGGGTGTCAGAATGGATAAAATAAAGAAGACCCATCTATGTGTTGCCTATAGGGGACTCATTTTAGACCTAAAAAACCTGAAGCTTGAAAATGAAGGGATAGAGAAACATTTATCATTAACATTCAGAAGAAAGCTGGAGTAGCCATACTTGTATCAGAAAAACTAGATTTTAAACCAAAGACATCTCTGTATGTAACAGAGATGAAGAAGACTACTGTATCATAATAAAGAGGCCTATCCAACAAGAAGATCACAATTGTAAATATTTATTCCCCCAACTTGGAGGAAGGCAAATATATAAAAACAGTTAATAACAAATATAAGTAGGGTGCTTGGGAGGTTCAGTCACTTAAGCGTCTGACTCTTGGTTTAGGATCAGGTCATGACCTCACACTTTGCAGTTTTGAGCCCAGCATCCAGCTCTGAGCTGGCAGTGTGGAGCCTGCTTGGGATTCTCTCTCTCTCTCTTTCTCTCACTCCCTCTCTCTCTACCTTCCTGTACTTTTACGTCCCTGTCCCTCTCAAAATAAATAAATAAACAAACTTGAAAAAAGTTAATAATTACAACCATAAAAAAAACTCATTGATAATAATACAATAATAGTAAGGGACTTTAACATCCCATTTACAACAATGGACAGATCATCTCAGCAGAAAATCAACAAGGAAACAATGGTTTTGAATGACACACTGGATTTCTACCAAACATTTGAGGAAGATTTAATAACTATTCTTCTCAAACTATTCCACAAAACATAAATGCAAGGAAAACTTCCAAACTCATTATATGAGGCCAATATCACCCTGATTTCAAAACCAGACAAAGTCTGTACTAAAAATGAGGAATATAGGCCAATATCACTGATGAACATGCATGCAAAAAGTCTCAAGCAATACTAGCAAATTGAATCCAAGAGTTCATTAAAACTATCACTCACAATGATCAAGTGGGATTTGTTCTGGGGCTGCAAGCGTGGTTCAATATTTGCAAATCAATCAACGTGATACACACCACATTAATAGAAGAAAGGATAAGTACCACATGACCTCCAATAGATGCAGAAAAAGCATTTGACAAAGTACAGCAGCCATCCTTGATAAAAATCCTCAACAAAATAAGAATAAAGAAAACATACTTCAACATCATTCAGGCCATATAAAAAGACCCACAGCTAAAATCATCCTCAATGGGGAAAAACTGAGACCTTTTCTTCTATGGTTGGGAACAAGACAGGGATGTTCACTCTCACCATTATTATTTAACATAGTACTGGAAGTCCTAGCCTCAGCAATTAGACAACAAGAAGAAATAAAAGGCATCCAAATCATCAAGGAAGGAATCAAACTTTCACTAATTGCAAGCAACATGATACTCTATGTAGAAAACCCAAAACACTCTACCAAAAAATTGCTAGACCTCATATATGAATTCAATAAAGTTGCAGGATACAAAATCAACCTACAGAAATCTGTTGCATTCTGTAAACCAAGAATGAAGCAGAAGAAAGAGACACCAAGGAATTGATCCTATTTACAACTGCACCAAAAAACATAGGATAACTGAGAATAAACTGAGAATAAAACATAAGATAACTGAGGATAATAAAAGAATAAATCTTTTATCAAAGAGATAAAAGATCTATACTATAAAAACTATAAAACACTTAGAAGAAAATTTAAGATGACACAAAGAAATGGAAAAACATTCCATGCTCGTGAACTTGAAGAAGAAATATTGTTAAAATGTCGATACTATCCAAAGCAATCTACACATTTAGTACAATCACTATCAAAATACCACTAGCATTTTTCACAGAGATAGAACCCTACAAACAATCCTAAAATTCATATTGAACTTAAAAAGACCACAAACAGCTAAAGCAATCTTGAGAAATAGAAGGAAAGCTAGAGGCATCCCAATTCTGGACTTCAAATTATATTACAAAACTATAGTGATCAAGAGATTGTGGTACTGACACAAAAACCGACTCATAGACCAATGGAACAGAATAGAAAACCCAGAAATGGACCCACAACTATATGGCCAACTAACCTTCAACAAAGTACGAAAGAATATCCGATGGAAAAAAGATAGTGTCTTCAACCAATGGTGTTGGGAAAACTGGACAGCAAAATGCAAAAGAATGAAACTGGACCACTTTCTTACACCATAACCAAAAACAAATTAAAAATGGATAAAAGACCTAAATGCAAGATAGGAAACCATCAAAACCCTAGAGGAGAACACAGGAGGGAACCCCTTTGACATCTACCATAGCAACTTCTTACTAAATACAACTCCTGAGGCAAGGGAAACAAAAGCAAAAATAAACTATTGGTACCTCATCAAGATAGCCTCTGCACAGCAAAGGAAACAATCAACCAAATAAAACTAAAAGGCAACCTTGGAATGGAAGAAGATATTTGCAAATGACATATTTGATAAAGGGTTAGTATCCAAAATCTCTAAAGAACTTACCAAACACAACACCCAAAAAACAAATAACCCTGTTTAAAAATGGGCAGAAGACATGGATAGACACATTTCCAAAGAGAATGTACAGATGGCTAACAGACACATGAAAAGATGTTCAATATCACTCATCATCAGGGAAACAAAATCAAACACACGATGAGATACCACCTCATTCATACCTGTCAGAATGGCTAAAATTAACAACACGGGAAACAACAGATGTTGGTGAGGAGGCAGAGAAAGGGGAGTCCTCTTACACTATTGGTGGGAATGCATGCTAGGACAGCCATTCTGGAAAACAGTATGGAGGTTTCTCAAAAAGTTAAAAAAAGAACTACCCTATATATAGGGTGTATACACACACACACACACACGCACACGCACGCACGCACACACACACTGGAATATTATGCAGCCATAAAAAATAATGTAATCTTGCCATTCGCAACAACATGGATGGAGCTAGAGAGTATTATGCCAAACTAAATAATTCTGTCAAAGAAAGACAAATACCATATTATTTCACTCATATATGGAATTTAAGAAACAGATGTGAGTGCCTGGGTAGCTCAGTCAGTTGAGCATCCAACTCTTGATTTTAGCTCAGGTCATGATCATGGTTCATGAGTTTGGGCCCCAAATCAGGCTCTGTGCTGACAGTGCAGAGCCTGCTTGGGATTCTTTCTCTCTCTCTCTGTCCCTCCCCTGCTTGTGTGCTCTCTCTCTCTCTCTCTCTCAAAATAAATAAACTTTAAAAAAATAAATAATCACACGTTAAATAAAAAAAAGAAACAAAACAGATGAATGGGGGAAGGGGGAGAGAGAGAGAGAGAGAGGCAAACCATAAAACAGACTATTAACCATAGAGAACAAACTGAGGGTTGCTGGGGAGGGAGGAGATGGGTAGAGGGATGAGTTAAATGGGTGATGGGTATTAAGGAGTGCACTTGTGAGAAACACGGGGTGTTGTATGTAAGTGATGAATCACTAAATTTTACACCTGAAACTAAGATTACACTGTGTTAACTAACTGAAATTTAAATGAAAACTTGAAACTACAAAAAAATAAATTAATTAACTATTAATTCAAGATCTGAGGAAAGGTAATTAACAAGGTAAGGAAATGGGCCTAAGAAATTATAATTGATAATGTAAACTGTAACGGCTTTTTTTGAAGGCACAGAGTTAATGAACTGTTAGAAAATTTAATAAAGAAAATCAATATCAGGAAAAAGTCACATTTGCATATTAGAAGTGGGAAGCTGAATATAAAAACAGAATAACAATTTCAAAATTTATAAGATAAATACTTCCATGCTTTTCTAATAAATGTGGAAGTGTGGAGGAAATATACACTTTCTCATAAAGAGAATTATAACAACATTTTAAAAAAATGTCCCGTATGCTTTTAAAAAACTTAATAGTGCATATAATCCAAGACAAAATTTAAAGAGCCCTTCAAAGAAAAAGATACTGATAGATTAACCTAAATCTGATATTGGAATTTATTATTAGATTGTATACAAAAGGATTAGAAACAAATGTTCATGTAATTCCCTCCTGAAATCAATTGTAGTAGTCTCATTACCTTTTCCACTTCACTGGTTTCTGGTTATTTTATTTTTTATTTTTTTGTTTGTAGACTGTAGGTAGTGATGCTGTGTATATATGTGTGTAGTATCTAAAAGAATTTTCATAGACTCAACCAAAGTTACTCATACCCACGTACTTAACCATGAAGTTATCAGTGCTAGATTTACATTGTCTTAATTCTTTTTGAATAAAACCATGGGGAAATTATCTTCAAAGAGTAGAATGGACAATATAACTTTATTTAGATGTCAAAAAGTTACTCATAGGATGGGAATAAAATGTATTTCCTCTTAAGCCTTTTACCTTCACTAATTTTTCTGGTCTTATTTTATGTAATCAATCTCAAGGCCAACAATATTAAAAATAGAAGGTCAATGGGAATGGTATTGATTTCTGAGTTTAAAATATCAATATTAAAATAAGGTTAACCTTATAAAAATAGTTTTTCCTTAGCAATTATTGCATGAATGTTTCTGGTATTTTTCCTCTTAAGTTCATATCACTATATTATTAACATATCCAGACAAAAAACTCTCAGTGCATGGTTTTTGAGGATGAAAATTAGTCGATAATTATAAGTGCTTAAAGTAGGTAATATTTAAATAGTGTATCCCAAAAGAAACCATTAAAATATATCAAATATTTATTTTGGGAAGTTTGATATGATTATGATTGGAAAAACGTTATTTTTAAGAAGCTAAACTTGAAGATCTCTCTAAATAAATAAATTGAAATATGTGTTTCATGCATGGAAAGTGTTGAAATACTATATTGTACACCTAAAACTAATATAACACTGTATGTTAACTAACTAGAGTTAAAAGAAAAAAAATTTAAAAAAAACATGGAAGGTTTTATACATTAATGATTTTATATTATTGAAAATAATGTAATTACTGGAAATATGTTCAGTGTGGGGGAATATATATATGCTGTTATTATTTATTACCATGCATTTCTAAACTTCTTAGTTAACAGTGCATCTGAAGCCCTCATATTGTAGATTAAGATACAATTATAGGAATGCTAATCTTTGTGTCTAAGAAATTATTTCCTTATCTAGATCATAAAGAAAATGCATGATGATAAGTCAAGAAATTTAGAATGTGGATACTAATATATGACAAGCTGATTACAAGAATAGAGGTAAATTTGTGACAAGCTAAAAGTAGTTTCTCAGTATATATTTTTATGTGTTCCAAACTAATAATTCTTTAAGGAAATATTTACAAATATGAAACAAGTATTTTATCTTCTAGACCAAATTTACCAACTTACATTCCAGACTTTTTGAGGAAGAAAAATCACTGTACCTATCAAAGCCTAATCCACACAAAAGCTTGATCCTAATAACTTTTATATACTTAATGTAGCACTATGGAAACTTACAATTTTGCTCTCCATTGAGCATAGACTCACCATTTCCTAGCTCCCACATATTAATAGTGAAAAAAGGAAGGAAAAGTTAACAAAGAAGAGAAAGAAGAAGTCTTGCCAATGGAGTCCTGTCTAATATACATCAATTGCTCACATTAAAAATCTTGAAGTCATAACTTGATTCCTAACTCGATTTCTTCCCCAACTCGATTAATCTTACAACTGATCCTGTTTGATATGTTATTGAAATATATACCAATTTTATTAGGTATTTCCATTAATTCAGCCATCACCAATAGCCAACCACCATTTCTTTTAGGCTAGGCAATTGCAATAGTATCCTAACCTTTCTCCCAACTCCATATACTCTTTCTCTTATTCACTCTATAAAGAAACCACAGTGAACATTTCAGATATTTGAAATGATTCTTTTGTCTATTATAGAATTTTGCTTTTGCTATTCTTTCTGTGTTGTTCTTAATTTATAGTTGGATTTTTTTTCCTTAGTATCTTAATCTAGCTCAAATGTCCCATAATTTAAGAATTTTTTCTTTTTTTTTTTTTTTAAGGGACACCTGGCTTACTCAGTCAGTTGAGCACCTGGCTTTTGATTTCAGCTCAGGCCATGATACCAGGGTCTTGGGATCAAGCCCTGTGTCTGGCTCTTATGCTGAGCATGGAGCCGGCCTAAGATTCTCTTTCTCTCTCTGCCTCTCTCTCTCTCTCTCTCAGCCCCATTTCCCCACTTGTGCTCTCTCTCTCTTTAAATAAATAAATAAATAAATAAATAAATAAATAACAAATGTTTTCCTGGTTACCCTAAATTAAGCTTTCAACATCCTATATTAGAAAACATTATTTTAGGTTCTTCTGAGCACTTATCATTACAAGAAATTATTTTTATTTTTTCTTTCAAAATGTAAGCAAGTACTCTTCAGTCTTTTTGATGATATATATATATATATATATATATATATATATATATATATATATATCCTGTAATGAATATTTTTGAGTATCTGAATTAATGAATACATTGTTGAATGCACTTACTTTCCTAATAATGTACATAAATTATAAGCAAATAGGAGATACAGTATGCTATGCTGAAACACTTACGACTAACATTGTAAACTATTTTGATTTATTCTTGGTCAAACATACAATCAACAATCAAACAAAAAGTTATAGAACAGAAATTGGAAATTTTAAAATGCGTACTTCATACATGAATGCTTGAATTGCTCCAGACTAGATTATATCAATAAGAAAATTAACAGTTCAAAAGTAATTTAGATTTTTTATTTATTGCAGTAATATTGATAGACCAGTTAAATAAAGCATCAGCCTCCAACCATTGTATTTATTCATTTATACATTTATAGATCTATCCATTTAAAAATATTTACTGAGTGTTACAATGTTCTAAGTTTTATACTATAGAGAAGACCCAACTTGAACAGAAGGGAACAATATGACACATATAATGAAACTTAAGCAGGAATTATTTTTAAAATATGTTTATTTATTAATTTTGAGAGAGAGAGAAAGAGAGAGAGATAGAATGCATGTGAGCAGGGTAAGAGCGGAGAGGGGGTGAGAGAATCCCAGTCAGGCTCAGTGCTCTCAGCAGCACTGAGTGCTGCTGAGAGCACTGAGCCTGATGTGGAGCTCAATCCCATGAACCATGAGATCATGATCTGAGCCAAAATCAAGAATCAGGTGCTTAACTGAGTGAACCACCCAGGTGTCCCTGAGAATTCTAAGAAATGTATAATTCAATAATACTTTTCTTGCAGAAATAAATGCAATAAACATAAAAACTACTAAAAATAAGGTGTGGTGAGACAAAAGATTTAAGATTTAATCATCAATATTTTATGATAAATGTCAAGATCATCATCACTAGAAAACAGCAGGATGATGAGAACGACTCCAGTAGGAATGTTTACAGGGTCTACCTGATTAAAAAAAATGTTTCAAACCCAATCTCAATGTCAAAGATATAATCCAAATGTATTTTAGAGGCACTTGGAACAGAGTAAAGAGTATTAAACACACACACATGCGCACACACAAATAAAAGTTTATTTAAAAGAAAACTCAAACTCTTCCAAAACATGGATAAGAAATACATCGCAGGGGAGCCTGGGTGGCTCAGTGGGTTAAGCATCCACTCTTGGTTTCAGTTCAGGTCATGATCTCGTGGTTGTGAGTTCAGGCCCTGCAACGGGATCTGCACTGGCAGTGCAGAGCCTGTTTGGGATTTTCTCATTGCCTCTTTCTCTGCCCCTTCTCTGCTCGTGCTCTCTCTCTCTCTCTCAAAATAAATAAATAAACATTATTTTTTTTTAAATTATCTGTGAGAGGCACTATTTCCTGAAATAACATCAAAATTTGAAGATTGAAAATGCGTCATCACATTTGTGTCTTCTGTAGTTATCACTATACTTTCACTGGTAAATGTTAAATTTGTACATATTTAAGATACTTTTGTACAAATAAGCAATTCAGAATCAACTTTTTTTGTAAAATGAATATGCAGTACTTGTCTTGTCATCAAAATGTGTTTCATTTATTTGAGGCCATTGCTGCTGAAAGTGTTTATTGCAAAAGATAAGTGTTATGAATCATGGAATAGTACATATTTACTTAATAAAAAGAATGATTTATGTCAGAAACTAAGTTTTGCTACTCAAATCATGTTTTGCAGATCTGGAGGATATGCATCACTGGTAACTTTCTTTTTCTTCAAATTCCAGGTGATGCCCATGTTCTGATCCGTGGGCCACACTTAGTAGCAAGGTATGAAGGAATAAAACTAGTCTTTATATAGGACATTCTATTTGTTCTCTGTATGAAGTACTATAAGAATGTTCATCTCCTATTTTATTGCACTTATGGCAAAAATACTTAACTTCTGATCCCAGCTGGCAGCTTTACTTGGTTTCTCACATCTCAAGGCTCAGATAATGGCTGTGTCAAATCTGGTAGCTTTACCAAGTGGCCAGTAGAGACAATGGCATTGCTCATTTTTTTCATCACCCTATCACCCTGAAATCAAAAGTGGTGAAAAGATGAATTTTATGGCTTCCCTGACCCAGTTAATTTATTTTTTATCAGAGAACAACCTACATACACTATTTGAAAGGAGATGCTAGTTTTTTCACATCATGGAAAGGTATAAAAAAGAAGCCAGTTAGTGGTAATGTTCTTTCAGATTTAACTTCGTACCTATGTGGGAAATGTATTCACTGCTTCTATATCTCACAAACTACTCGATTAGACATTGTTAAAATCTAGAAGCACAAATTGGAGGTCTAACAAATTGTCTCATTTTAAAATTATGAATAATATGCTTTATAAAGTAATTACAGAGAAAAAAACCTAGGAAAAATGCTAGATCAAATGTGATACTGGGCACATATGAAAGCCAGGAAATATGCCAACACTAGGAATAGGTAATTTCAAAGAAATAATAACTAAGGAATTTCTACCATGTCCAAGAAGACCAGTATTACTAGATCCACACACAGAGGTACCATATTTGATAACACCAAATACAAAGTAGAATTCTCAACAACAACTAGAGAAAATAGAGATTATATGTCAACCTAGTATTATAAATTCACTTATGCTAATCTTTAAGAATATAGTAAAATAAATATTTTTGTATACAAACAAAAATGATAGATTTTATTTAGCAGGCCCTTACTTAGATATAGTAAATTTTTTACAAAGAAGAGGTTGAAACTGATAAATACTGCATTAGATTGATGATAGTAAACTTATGGAGATTTCACAAAATGACATCAAAGAAAACTAAATGATAAGTGTTATTTAAACAAATGGAGAATTTATAGAATTGGAAAAATATGCCCTTATTTTGTACTTTATTTGAAAAAATTACTCTGCAATCTGTGGATTGAAAGAAGTAAACAAAGTGTATTTCAATTTTTTGAAACAAGTATAAAATATAAATTATTGATAAGTACAATTTTATAAAAAGTAGCTAAAACAGAGAGTTAGGAAATTAAGAGAAGATGGTTTGGCATGTATTGAATAAATGATGTGTGTGTATTATTATTACTTCATATTGTATGTTTGGAATAATATGGAAGTCATCCTTTGCCTTTCCATGACACTGGCTGCATGAACACATAGGGTGATTTTAGTTGTCTTGTGAAGAAGAACAAGCCTTAAGATGATGATGCTATAAAATAAAGAGCATCATTAAATTGCTGAATCAAATATACTTTGGTGCTAAACTAGCTCTAGTAGAGCTTCTATAGTCTTGAACTATGAGTAACCACGTAGATCACAGCTCAACCACTGACTTGAGTTGGACATGGAGAATGAGCAAAATATGTATTTATTTTAAACCACTAATATTTGGGGCTATTTGATTCTGCAGCATGGTCTGGTATTGCCTGACTAATACAGACATTGTTTTCAGGAGTAGAGTGCCATCTCAACAAATCTAAAATGTGTGACATAAGCTTATCAGTTGGAAGTGGAGGAAACAATTTGCAGAGGCTGGAAAAATGTCACTTTTAAGCAGTAGCAGAATATTTGGTAACACCATATTTCTGAAAATCTTGTGAGGCTTATTGCATGCCCAATTACTTTGTAGCTCTAGGGGAAGAGTTCAAAAACAGAACATTAGTGTTTTTGATTGTTATTGACTGAATTTTATCAGGTATTACCAGAAAGAGATAAGTAAAGAATTTTGATTGCTGAAAGCAAAAAATGAAATGAAGTAAAAACATTCTGGAACTCTGGACCTTGATGTTATGAGGCTCAAACTGTAGGAGATAATTGATAAAGGTTTTAAGAGGCAAGACCCTATCAAAACTCAGCATTTTAGAAAAGATAAAAATAAGAGTGTAGCCTTCCCATTTATTTGAAAAATTCCTATAGGATTCAAGTGCCTGAGGGCAAAGATCAGATTAAGGATATGGGAGACAGTTAAACCTCAAAATTGAATTAGCTGATTTAGAGAAAAATCAGGCTATAACTTTCCTCCAGAAGCACAGATTTCTACTTCTAAGCCTAAAATTTAAAGACATTTTGGAGGTAGAAGTGAGGAATATGTGTGTGTGTGTGTGTGTGTGTGTGTGTGTGTGTGTAATGTAGATACACATATACAATTATATTTTCATATATATCGATATTATATATATATATCAGATATGAAAATTATATCTTAATAAGACTTGAAGGTATAAATATTTGCTAGCATCACTTAAATAACAATTTTACTGCCTTATGCTAAAGCAAGTACAAACCCAGAATAACAATAGTGAAATTTTAAAAATCTTGTTATTTGACACTTACCCCTTCCTCTAAATTCCTCTAATTGGACATGAGTTTAAAAAGTTGAATAGGGGCGCCTGGGTGGCTCAGTCGGCTGAGTGTTTCACTTCAGCTCAGGTCATGATCTTGAGATTTGTGAGTTCAAGCCCCGTGTCGGGCTCTGTGCTGACAGCTCAGAGTTTGGAGACTGCTTCGGATTCTGCATCTCCCTCTCTTTCTCTCTGCCCCTCCCTTGCTTCTCTGTCTGTCTGTCTCTCTCTCTCTCTAAACAATAAATAAATATTTAAAAACTTTACAAAATATAAAATGAAAAGTTTAATAAATCCATGATAGGCACATTCCCTCAAAGGAAGGCTAAGGGAAGCCAAGAAGAATAAGGATAAAGAAGCATATCCCTGAGGGCATGGACAGGACCATAGGAAGTAGTGCCACATGAAACAAATCCTATAGAGCAGAATCAGGGTCTAATTAATAAATACTCACAAACACTATTGTAGGGCCTGCTCACACTGCCTATTCAGCAGAATTTCAGAAATGCTACAGTCCTTTTCTACTGAGGGTCTTCTATTCCTCCCTTTCTGATTAAGAGTATTTAGTACAGATATTTAGACCACATTTCACCATTGAATATTGGGAGTTAGCAGATGAAAAGTAATTTATCCTTTAGTTTGTAGTTTGAAGAGCCACAGCCAAACCTCCCATTGAACTTACTGAACAGCACACATCAACATTCTAGAATTGTTCTGGGGATGGTTGACTGTGTATGATATGTTAAAAAGAAAAAAAAAGTACAAACATATGAATAAACAAGTAATATTCACCAAATAATCTAAGTCCTTTGGCATTTGAGTGCCAATGAAATATGACACAAAGCAGTTTATGCTATTCTAAAGTTTACTGTCCCCCTGACACAGTGTATTCTGAAGTCACCTATTGAGATGCTGGTATCATGATGAATCCATCTGTTTGAGCCTCTGGCTGACTTCATAGTATAAAGGACCTTCTCAACCATGGCCCATAGTTCATGCACTGGACACACAACTGGAGACAGAAATGAACACTTATTCCACTGAGGGTTTGGGGATGAGTTTTCCACAGCATAACTTGGATTATCTGGAATAATAAACACATGATTAGCTGGGGAAAAAATATTGGAAGAGAGATTAGTGATCTATACTCATGTTCTATTATGTCCTAAAGTCAATTCCCTTTTCTAAGACATGTAAGTGGATAATCATTGTATGGGTACTAGTACTGAAATCTGAAAAAAACTATGCAAATTTAGCAGTAATTGTGAACAAATTGGAATTTTGAACTAGATGCAAACTAAACATCAGGATGAAGTACAGATCTGACAAAGGATGGTTGGCATTTGTTAGCCTTAAACACCAGCAACTCTATCTAATTATATTTCACTGGAAATGGTGTAATATAAATTAATATAAAACACTCTAAAAATTTGAAAAATATTGAAACATAAGTCACCTGAAAGAACCTGTTACCCTGACACAAATAAAAATGTCTTTATATTTTCAGTTATTCTGTGTTCATATTTAAATTTTATAAATAAATTTTTCATGTTGTCATGTCAATTGAAAATTATTTATAAGTGTGATAGATTTGTCATATTCCACAAACCAGATATATAACAATTTATGTAAAAATATACTTTTTGGGGTAGCATGCAATTGTTCAGTAATACATATAATTTTGCTGAAAATCACTATGGAGGAAATAAATCTTCCACACGATTCATATTACCTCTTTAAATTAACTGAAAAATATCACTACTTTTTATAATGACTGTGATATATGAATAAACTGCTTTTGAAAGAATTCTAGCTATTCATGATATAACTATAAATCTTTATTAGATTTATCCTCTTTTGACAATATATTGACATACTTTTGATGATAATATTTTATCAGATACTAACAATCTAAATTGAATTCTATTTGTCACATCTCTGTCTCTTCCTGTCTCTGTCTTTTGTCTCTCTCTAGACACACACACACATTCATTGTCTTCTCTTTCTCCTTCCTTTCTTCCCTTCGTTCCTTCCTTTCTTTATCTTTTTTTATTTCTTTCACCTATGAATGCAAAAAGCCTTATATTCTTTATATTTATCTAAATAAACATGTCTGTTTCATGCTAAATACTACCAATCCTAAACCCGTTCTAATCCTGGTTAATATTATAGCAGTTTCTGAGAAGAAAAGTCAGGCATATAATTTGCTAACAGTACCTTTTTATATATCCTTGACTATAGCAAAACTCATTAGCATTTTTTTGTTTTATTTTGTTTTTTCTCTATGTGTCTTAGTTAAGGCTCCTTCCAAAATAAGGCTTGGGTTCAGATAATCTATTTACAAAAGCAATCACATATATCAGAAGTGGGGGACTGGACAGGGAAAAAAAAAGTCATTAAAGTCTGGGAATTCAAGAGTAAGCTACTGCTCTGTGATCAGGATGCAAGCTTCCAAATGAACCTCTCAGGAGCTATGTGAAAGCATTCCAGTGTCCACTTGATAATTTTGACTCTTGTCCTGCATTTGTTGAGAATTGACCCTAAGAATCTAAGCATGTTGTACATAATATTTATGCATATTTATAAAATAAATTTAAGATCTGTATATCTTTTTCGTCAATGTTTTTAAATTAACTCCTGGGGAAATTGAAAATAGTATATATGACTATGATATAAACTTTGTAAACAAGACAAATAATGTTTGTCTTTATTTTAAATTTTTTTTAATTTTATTTATTTTGAGAGAGACAGAGACAGTGTGAGTGTGTGTGTGTGTGTGGAGAGAGAAAGAGAGAGAGAGAGAGAGAGAGAGAGAGAGAGAGAGAGAGAGAGAGAGAATCCCAAACAGGCTCTGCACTGTCAGCACAGAGTCCAGTGTGGGGCTCTAACTCAGGAAACCCTGAGATCATGACCCCAGCTGAAACAAAGAATTGCATGCTTAACCGATTGAGACACCCAGGTGCTCCCAGATGAATAATGTTTTAAGTGGAAAAGATGCAGCCAATTAAAATTATACTTTATTTATTTTTAATTTTTTTAAGTTTATTTGTTTTGAGACAGAGAGGGACAGAGTGTGCTGCAGGGGAGGAGTAGAGAATCGGAGACACAGAATCCGAAACAGGCTCCAGGCTCTGAGCTGTCAGCACACAGCCTGATGGCGGGGCTCAAACTCACAAGGCACAAGATCATTACCTGAATTGAAGTCAGAGGCTCAACTGACTGAGCCACTCAGGCGCTCCTGAAATTATATTTTTTATTTATTTCTTAAATTTTTTTTTTAATGTTTATTTGTTTTTTTGAGAGACAGAGAGAACACAAGCAAGAGAGAGGCACAGAGAGAGAGGGAGACACAGAATCTGAAGCAGGCTCCAGGCTCTGAGCTGTCAGCACAGAGCCCAATGCAGGGCTTGAACCCACAAACTGTGAGATCATAACCTGAGCCAAAGTCGGACACTTACCCGACTGAGCCACCCAGGCGCCCCTGAAATTTTATTTTTAAAAATATTTCAAAAATATTCTACGTGAAGAAGTCAGAGAAATTAGTGCATCAATATTTCAGCAATGATTCATGGGTATTGTACTGTAAAATGTTACTTAACATGCTTATAAGAGATTTAGTACTGTTAATGACCACAGATTTTTGTTTTGAAAGAGAGCAGTCTTTTTTTATTCAGTTTAAACTAATTTCCTCACAATTTTCCCTTGACATATTTATTGCCTTGCCGTTTCATAGCTGGTGTAGCAAATCAAAATGGACTGGATCATATATTGAGTATAAGTCACTCTTGCCTCACATGACTATACAGAATTCTGTTTGTTTTAATATCAAAAGCAGAGACATATAATTATGATTCTTAATGTGAAATGATTTGAAATAGAAGAGTAATTAAGGAATTAAGTTTATTGATTTCTACCACCCATGAAATAATTCAAACACAATATGTATGTTCATTTCCAGGTATCCAAAATGAAGTCAGTACGGGTAAATAATTACTGGAGAGATTGGTAACAAAAGAAATGTTGACTACTTGAATGTGATTAAATATACTTAAAGAATAAATATGTGTACAATTTATTGCAAGCCATGTAATATGATGAAACCCAATTCTAAAACTATCAGACTAGATTTACAAATGATTAATGTGTACAGATCACAAATGATAATCACACATTGTTCATAGTAACACAGATGTTCTGCATATACCACTTTCTTTAATATGCCTATATGTTTTCTAAAACAGGGAATATTAGTAATCTGAATTATGAATGTTAATAATCCCAAATCAGGTAAATACTACGTTTGTAAAGTTGAAACTATAAGACCAAATTAGCTCTTGATATTTAAGTATGAGTCTTATACGGACACAAGACGGTGCAAATTTATCACTCTCCATCTATTTAGTTGTTAGAATTTTGTGCAGCGTATACAGTAGGAAAAGAACCTTGTATCAGAAGTATTTAATACATTCTGAATAACATGTTGACTTATCATTATGAATATTAAAACAAGAAAAATAATAGTTTTTCTTCATATAATGAACACATAGTTATTACCTGCACTTACAGATAAATCTGAATTCTTATTCAAATATTTCTTGGACAAGATGCTATCTTTAAACAAATGAACTTAAAGATGAGGTGCAATCAGAATATATTGTTGACATTAATTTAACAATGTAAGATACAGCATACCAATGAAGAGACAACCACACTTAGTCTAGTTATGGGCAAGTATAAGAAGTTGATGCCCACTATTACTAGTATGATTTAATTATTTCCTGGAAGTTTCACCAATTCACACTAGAAAAGATGAAAATTATCATTATCAGCAGTTGACGTAATAGTCTACATTTAAACCTTAGAGAAATCAATTTAAAAGCTATTATACCTAGAAATAAGATTCACTAAAGTGTCCACTTACAAATTAAAAATATAAAAATCAATATTTACATAGTTATTCATCCTTTAGATATCAGTTTAAATATCATCCTATAGATAAAATTTTAACTAAACTTTGACATCGCTTTCACATTTTCCACTTTTCCTTCAAAACATTATCACTATTGTAATATAATTATTTATATAAGGGTTTCATAAAATTATAAGTTTAGTATTTCAAAAAAATACTAAAATAATTTTTCAATGTGACCAAGTGTTTCTAAAGTTCACCTGAAAGAATAATTCAATGCAAATAGTTAAAAACATTTCTGTAAAAGAAAATGAGAAGTGAATGTTTGCAACACAATCAATTAAGTGTATTACTACTTTACTGAATAGTGTGATATTAGTGCAGGAACATAAAAAAAACTCACATAGCAAAAACAATGATATATGTGAATAAATAAATAAGGAAAGAATACTTCTTTGAATTTCAATGTCATAATTTTTAAAATATAACTTATTTTTCCTTAATAACATACATATTTTCCCCAAGTGCATAACTGAAATTCGTTTAAATAAGATGTCAAACTTAAAGTATGACATGGCTTTCTCACTTATTTGAAAATCCAAATTGATATTAATTTGTTCTGGTCAATTTCAACATGGTTTGTCAGCTCACCATTTTGTGGGTTCTGACCAGTTATCACTGAAATGCCAGCAATAGTGGTATGAGTTATCACTGGTGTATGGGCAGGAAGTGATTACTCAAAAGGAATGGCAGGTGAAAAGTCAGGGCGGAGAGCCAGTATTCTTTCCATGTTTCACACACATAGACACCCATACACCCACACACACACCATGACAATCCAGGTACTGACCAAGGTCAAAAGCACTATCACCACTCCTCTCACATATACACATATACATGTAAAAACATTTCTTCTCCCCAGAAACTCTTACCTTTTTTACACATTTTGATTTTTTCTCTGCAAGTTTCATAGTACATTGATCTTAAGAAAATAGCCAGTATTTTTGTGCACTCAGGACCTTGGCAAGAAAAAATATTTTTGACCATATCTGAAGTAGGTATCGGAAAATATACTACCTTCCTTGGGAATCACATAGTTTTTTTTTCAATTTGTTTTTCTCCAGTAGGGCCTCAAAGATGATTTTAAGTTGCAGTGACACAATTTTGTACAGGCTGGAAGCTGTCTTCAAGAGCCAAAACCTCTTAACAGACTTTGGGTGGTCTCCATCTTCACATGTCACTGAAAGGCCATGCCACCCACCTTTTTGTCTTATTTTCTAATATTCAGGTTTTATATAATTTTTTCTGATGTGCACTTGCACAATCCCTGTATGGTAAAAAATAAATATGGTGTGTTATAAAATGGCTTTCAAAGCCTCTGCCCAGAATTAACAAAAGCCAATTCTGACCGTATTTAATTGGAAAAAGCAAGTCCCATGGCCACAGCTAAAAACAAACATGGTAGAGATATTGCATTTCTATCTTGTGCCTGAAAATTAGAAGCAGTAATGATAACACCATACAGCATCAAACTAAATCGATAAAGACAAACTAAACTGATAAAGATGAAAAGAATTACATTGGTCTTGGCACTGGGCATACACAATGTAAGTCTAATTTTTTTTGTCGTATTCCATATTTCCTGAATTTTAGTCTATTTTATTAATTTTGTCAAGAAACCATCATTTTTGGCCTCAGTGCTCTATTATTTTAACTTTCTTACTCTCCCCACCCAGCTTTATTAAGGCATAATGGCCCAATAAAACGTGTATATATTTCAGGTGCATAATTTAATGATTTGATACACATGTACATTGTGAAGTTATTGCTACAATCAGGATAATTAGTATATCCATCATCTCCTATAGTTATGTGTGTGTGCGTGTGTGTGTGTGTGTGTGTGTGTATGTGTGTGTGTGCGTGATGAGAAACCTTAAGATGGAAACTCAGCAAATTTCAACAATATGGTATAGTTAACAATAGCCACATTGTTATATGTTAGATCTCCAGAACTTTTTCATCGTGCACAACTGAAATTTTATACTCTGGCCAATATCTCCCATTCCCCCTTCATCCAGTTGCTGACAACCACCTTTTTACTTTCTGCTTTTATGAGTTTGACTATTTTAGATTCCACATGTTCCAAGTGCGATCGTACAGATTTGTCTTTCTGTGTCTGGCTTATTTCATTTAGCATAATGATTTCCAGTTTCATCCATGTTGTTACAAATTGCAGGATTTCCTTTCAAAAGTAATTAATTTTTCAGATATAACTGATTTATAACATTGTATTAGTTTTATGTGTACAACTTAATGAGTGCAGATATTTCTTTGAAGTCCTGATTTAATATTTTTGGAATGTATGCCCAGAAATGAGATTGCTGAATAATAATGTAGTTCAATTTTTAATTTTTTGGGGGGGAACTGCCATAGTTTTCCATTATGGCTATACCAATTTACTTTCTCACCAATCATGTTAAAGCATTCCTTTTTTTCCACATCATTGCCAACACTTTTGTGTTTTTGATAATATTTTAATAGATGTGAAGTGATATCTCCTTGTGATTGCAATTTGCATTTCCTGATAGTAAGTAAAATTGAGTATTTTTTCAAGTCAACTGTTTCTTTGTTGATTTTCTGCCTTGATGATCTATTCATTATTAAAAGTGGTGTATTCTAATCCATTCATTGTATTGTTTTCAAACTCTTCCTTCAGATCTAACAACATTTGCTTTATGTATTTAGGTGATCTGATGTTGGGAGCATATGTACTTCTAATTGCTGTATCTTCCTGTTGAATTGATCTTTTTACCATTATATAACTGCCTTCTTCGTCTCCAGAGATAGCTTTAGAGTTCAGGTCTATTTTCCCTCATAGAATTAGAGTTATCCTGGTGATAGCTTTTCACAGACACAGAATTGCTAAGGGAATCTTCATGAGTATGGTCTATGCTTAGGGACCCTAAGAAGTGGGTGTTATTTGACATGGGTTGAAATATTGCCTATTATATAAAACTATAAAAATAGCTAGTATCCACCCTGTGACTCCTCATTTAACCATTGAATTTTGTAGTCAATGTATTTGAGGGGACTTAGTTTGACAGTCTCCTAATCTTTATCAGTTCTGATTCTCCTAGCTCTATGTAAGGGAATTGAGTATAATGTATTTTTAAAACTTACAATTAATAATTAGATCCATAAGTGGATAAACAGCTTTGCATTCACTATAAAGTTATAGATGATTTGAGAATAGCCAGAGAACTTGAGTTTCTAAATTTGAAGATAATTTCAGATTATCACTCTCATATCTCTTTGCCACCAAGTTGTTCTGGATTAATAGTACCAACATAAAACGTGTTTTCCAATGTGACTAATTATGTGGAACATGAAATTTTGGTCATATTTCATAATGATACAATTAAACATTTAGAGTCCAGATTTATAAAAGAGAGAATTTTAAAACAGCATTATTAGGGATAGCTACACTTACAAAGTAAAGGAGGGTTTAAAAGTATAACATAGAGGGGTGCCTGGGTGGCTCAGTTGGTTAAGCGTCCGAATTCAGCTCAGGTCATGATCTCGCGGTCTGTGAGTTCAAGCCCCGCATCAGGCTCGGTGCTGACAGCTCAGAGCCTGGAGCCTGTTTCAGATTCTGTGTCTCCCTCTCTCTCTGACCCTCCCCTGTTCATGATCTCTCTCTGTCTCAAAAATAAATAAAAGTTAAAAAAAAATTTAAAAAAAAAGTATAACGTAGATATAAATAGAAAAATATGCTTTTTTTCCTTACCATGGATCAAATTTTGTGTATTTTTTGTCCTAAATCTTATATATTAATAAATATTCTTATATTTCTGTTTTATCATGAAGGTTTTTAAATTATCATACCGCTTTGAATTTTCTCTCACAACCTCAATCAGCACCTGAATAAGTAAGCTCTTACCTTTAAAAAAAGCTTTCTGTTTCTACTGAGGCTATAAATTGAAGCCTTGCAAAATCATACTCTCTCCAATATTATATTTACAAGTTATGATAGAGTTAGATTAGTAGAAAGATACATACATACAGCCTTCTGAAAAACTGATAGCTAAAAATGCATGGATTTCTGATTTTTTTTAATTAAGAATATTTAGGACTTATGATTTTTGGCTTTTAGAATCTTATATTTATTTTCAACTTGGAGAACTTCTCTAAAATACTAGCAAAAATATTTCTTTACTATTACATATACAATTTATGAGAGATGAATTACTCTCATTTTCTCTTCTTAAATAATGCTGACTTTAAGATTTTACAGTTAATTCATAAATAATATATGCATCTTTCTATTGAACCAATTATTATAAAGTACAGATAATGTGTGCTGAATCAAATAAAGGTTAAGAATTTTTTATGTGGACCAAGAATGGATTTCAAACTCTTTCTCTACAACTCAAACAATCATCCAATGCATATTGTTGGGGAATTTGCTTAAGTCTGAAAAAACATATGCATTTATAACTTCTACTTTATTTCATGTATCTGTAACATATTTAAGCATGTGTTAAACTGCAAACTAAAAAAATATAGATTAGTCCAAGTATATTCTAAACCTAAATGCAATTGCAGTAATAATAAAAAGATTCCTAGAAATACATTTTACTATATATTGTTTTTATATTCTGTACATACCATTTATGATAAATAGAAAAAAATAATCAGAAAATTAGATCAGAAGTCAGGAAACTATGGTCTAGTGGCCAAAACCATCCCACTGCATATAAACTAAGAATTTTTTTTACATTTTAGGGGTGTCTGGGTGGCTAGGTTGGTTGAACATCCAACTTTGGCTCAGGTCATGATCTCAGGGTTCGTGGGTTTGAGCCCTGCATCAGGCTCTGTGCTGACAGCTCAGAGCCTAGAGCCTGCTTCAGATTCTGTGTCTCCCTCTCTCTCTGCCCCTCCTCTGTTCATGTTCTCTGTCTCTCTCAAATATAATAAATAACATTAAAAGAAATTTTTTACATTTTAAATGTTATTAAAAAGGGGGGGAAGCATAACTCATTACACCTTAAGTGTGAACTGTGTACACTGATTTTCCCTCTAAAAAGTACAATATGGAAATGGGGAAAAGAGTAACATCACAGTGGAGAAAGCTGAAAACACTAGCTTAGCAAGGTAATCAAGGTCAACATCAATAACCATAAATCATGTAGATATTGTGTACCCTTGAAGCGACATGATGATAATGGTACTTTTCCTCTGTGATTGTCCATTCCCAAACCCATATCACCAGTCTAATGAAAAAATATATTAGAATAATTCTACTACAAGAATATATTGCAAAATACCTTAAACCTTGCAAATTCATGAAAAACAAGAAAAGTCTGAGAAACTGTCACAGCCAAAGAAGAGCCTAATAAGATGCAGCAAGTACATGTGATGTGTTATTCTGGATGGGATCATGGAACAGGAAAAGTATATTAGGAAAGACTAAAATGATGTAAATCCTTATGGACTTCAATTTATAATGTGCCAGCACTGACCCCCTATTTATAACAAATGTACCATATTAACGTAAGATATTAATATTAGGGAAAATTTTGTGCAGAGGGTATGTAGAAATTCTGTATTATCTGCTCAGTATTTTCTATAAATCTAGGGACGCCTGGGTGGCTCAGTCGTTTAAGCATCTGATTCTTGGTTTTGGCTCCAGTCACGATCTCATGATTCTTGAGACTGAGCCCCATGTTGGGCTCTGTGCTCACAGCACCGATCCTGCCTGGGATTCTCTCTCTCCCTCTCTCTCTGACCCTTGCCAACTTCCACATGCATGCAATTTCTCACTCTCAAAATAAATGAACATTAAAAACAATTCTAAGAAATCTAAAGGTTGTAAATCTAAAACAATTCTAAGAAAATAAACTCTATTAGTAATAATAATGTAAAAAGAACATATGATAGAAAATGTTTGGCCCACAAAGTCTAAAATGTTTGTCATCTGGCCCTTTACAGAGAAAGTTTGCTGATATCTGATTTAGATTTTTTAAAATACCACATTTTTTCTATCAAGTTTGGTAAATTATGGTGCAGTAATAACCCCAAACTTCAATAATGTAGTGAAATTTAGGTAGAAAAAAAATCCAAGTTTTTCCCTTACATAATCTAATTTCAATCAAGCTCCCTTTTTTTTTTTTAATTGGTCTTACTATAGTGTATTGAAATTGCATTTTGGGTGTCTGTCTTGCCCACCAAGCAGTCAAAAATTAGGAAGAGGAGACTATGCCTGTTTATATCTCCATTACCAAGTGTACTGCTTGGAACACAGAATGGATGAAAAAGTATTTATTGAACAGAACTAAACTCTTTAAATATAACTTTAGGAAAACATAACTTCTCAGCAGCAGGATGTAAATATATTATCAAGAATTATCATGCTGAAATCTGGCTCACCCGTAGTGGAGAAGAGCCTTCAGAGAATGAAATAGAAACGAGTACCGTAGGGGAGAAATTAATAGGATCAGTTTTACGAGTTCAGGTTTTAGTGTGTAAACCTGGTTTCAAAACAGTTAAGAGATAACTTCTAGCTCTGTGACTTAAAGTTGTACTCTATTTATGCACCTTATTTTCTTCATATTGTAACATAAATAACAATATTTACTACATAAACATGTGATGAATAAATGAATCTAATGCATGTAATCTCCTCAAGCAGGTCTAAGGCACAGCAGAAATCAAACATGTTAATTTTACTACATTGGAAGGCTATGATAATCACTAGTATTTTAATAAAATCTCCAGGCTAAGCTAAATATTTTATATTTAATCATTTTTTTAAAGTTTATTCTTAGAGAAGGGGGAGGGGCAGAGAGAGAGGGAGACAGAGGATCCAGAGCGGGCTGTCCTCTGTCAGCACAGAGCCAGATAGAGGCTCAAACTCAGGAACTGTGAGATCACAACCTGAGCCAAAGTAGCAGGCTTAACCAACTGAGTCACCAGGTGCCCCTGTATTTAATCTTATAATGGTAGATAATATTTGTTGAAATAAGTTTAAAAGATACTTCAGCAGTGATAGTTTTATATGCAATCCTACATTTTTGCACATAACAATTTTGCACTATACTAATATGCTCAAGCAAATGTGAACTGTAAATATATTCTTCAAGACATGGAATAATATTATTCACATATCATTTGATTTGCTGACATTTATTTCCAAAGAGCAATTGAGTTTGTCTTTCTCATTCTTATTTTATTAAATAGCTATGGAACCGGAAAAAGAAAGCTTTCCAGTTGTTATTCACATCTTCCTCAAAAATTAATTTAGGAATCATGGTATGCCTGAGAAACTTTTTTCTTTAATGGATTTGCATATATATTTCATATAAAAGTATTTGACATGGCATCAAATCACAAATTGTTACAGATTTGCTTGTAGCAAGAGTGGTAAATACATTTCTTTTTGAAACAGTCACTCATGTTACCAAAAAATCTCTAATTTTAAATAATCTCTGTTTTTGTGTGTGTGTGTGTGTGTGTGTGTGTGTGTGTGTATTACTCTCTCAGGAAAGTAATGCAGCATAACATTTAATGTATTACTTTTTCCTTTAATAAACTAAAATTGTATCCTTTATACTAGAGACAGTTTTAAAAACTAGAAAAATTAAAATGATAATAAAAACAGAAATAAATATAATTCTATAATGTGTTATTTATATGAATACTATTTAAGTGGTATTAATAATGATTACATTTATGTTTGCTCAGTTATCTTATGGATATGTTAAATTAAAACATTTAAAAGTATTTTTAAATCATATTTAGAAAAGGGATATTTCTGAAGTGATTCATGTTAATATTTAGTAATTTATTTCTCTAGCACATCACTCTCTGCTACCTATGAGCATTTTATACTTTGAAGAAAAAAAGCTTTTTGTATGTATTATATAATTGGAGTACAAATAAATAAAATAAAACGGAGTACAAATAAAATAAATTCCACTTTACATACCAGTTCTAAAATACATCATATATCACTTTATTGAGATTTGTGTTTGGGCGTTTATTGAGAAGAAAATTATATTTTATCAAAGAGAGTGTATGAAACAGAAAAATGTTAAACATTTAGAAGATCTTTCAAATATACAACTAGGATCTGTAGTGCACATGCGTGTGTGTGTATTACTTTTATTTATTTAAAATAAAAATTAGATATAATTATCAAGAAATACTGACCTTTTAAATTAGTGAATAGGAAATTTTAGACTCAAAATATATATGTACATGATTGCATTAATTATTTATTTTTGTTGTCAATTACGCATTGTACTCTTCTTTCTAAATTTGATCAAGAAAATGAAACAATAATCTTTTTATCGTTAGTTACATGGTCAGATCTTGTAATCATATTTGGGCTATTTACCAAAAAGATAAATAAATAAAAGTAGGGGCGCCTGGGTGGCGCAGTCGGTTAAGCGTCCGACTTCAGCCAGGTCACGATCTCGCGGTCCGTGAGTTTGAGCCCCGCGTCAGGCTCTGGGCTGATGGCTCGGAGCCTGGAGCCTGTTTCCGATTCTGTGTCTCCCTCTCTCTCTGCCCCTCCCCCGTTCATGCTCTGTCTCTCTCTGTCCCAAAAATAAATAAAAAACGTTGAAAAAAAAATTAAAAAAATAAATAAATAAATAAATAAATAAATAAATAAATAAAAGTAAAGAAGGGAAATGGGTAAAAATACTTTATTGGAAAAAGACTTGAGACCTGGGATATAGAAGAATTTTTACCACCTTGCCATTAAACTTCTTGTTTTCCCTAAAATAATTAGCAAATTTGAAGTTATATGAAATGTCATTTGGCACTCAAATTCATTTTTACACTTCATTTTTATTAGTTATACAAGTTATGCACTTACTTATGGCAGACTACAAGTAGAAAATCCAGAATGCACAACCAACATTTCCCTTAGTGGTTAAATAAATCATTGTACATCTGGGCAATGGAATTCAGACTAAAAAGGAATGAGTTATCAAGTCATTTAAAGATATAGAGAAAACTTAAATTCATATTACTAAGTAAAAGAAGCCAATATGAAAAGGCTACATGCTGTATGATTCCAAACACATGACATTCTGGAAAAGGGAAAACTGTGAAGATGGGGAAAATCAGTGGTTGGGAGTGGGAGAGGGATGAATACAGAGAGCACAGAGAATTTATAGGGCAATGAAAATAGTAGAATGTCATAATGATCAATATATGCCATTATATATTTGTCCAAACCAATAGAATGTACAACACAGATGAACTATAAGGTAAACTCTGGACTTTGGATGATAATGATCAATCTGTGTAGGTTCATTAGTTGTGGCTACTCTGGTGGGGGCTTATGACAATGAGGAAGGCTATGCATGAGTAGGGAAAAGGAGCATATGGAAAATCTCTGTACTTTCCCTTCAAGTTTGTTGTGAATCTAAAACTACTCTAAAAAATAGTCATTAAAAAAATCCAGGAACCCTGGGTAATTTTGGACCATAGTGTAATGCCTAAATCTTAAACCAAAGTTAATTTTTATATTGAAAATCAATAGAAAGGACTGATAAAATGTGGTTAAAATAAAATGAGGGAATTAGATGAAAATAATCAAAACTAATACTTATTTCCAGAATTATAATTTTGATACCTTTCATGAGACCTTATTTAGCTTCTTCACAATTACAAGGGTATGGATTATGCTAATCATCACCTAAAACTAAATTTTTTAGAAAATATATTGTGAAGAACATTGCCTAAAAATGGCCAATTATTATTTAGAAAATACTTTAAGGAATAGCTGCAAAATACTATAATAATGTAAGTGTCTACTGATTTTCAATTTATGCACCATAAGATTTATGATTATTATCCTGATTAGTTTCAGTTTATATTTATACCTGTCAGCTCCACTTCCCAAGCTCTGATTTGCTCCTGAATTCACACAAATAAAATACCTCTTTATGCTTCTATAGTAACTCTTGTTAAGAAGAACCCAAGGACCGTCACTTTGGAAAATTCCAAATTCACTCTCTATATTTTCTCATTTTACAGAGTTTCTTAGCAGTTTTTGTCTAGGTTGAAAATTGTATATTTTTAATTATTTTACTCTTAATTCTGTATTGTGCCACTTTAATGGAATTTTTGAATTGTCTTCATTCCTATTATCCTCAATGAATATTCAAAAATCTAGTGTGCTAAGAACCTGATGCTTTCATACAATGGAAATTATTAATAGCTATTAGATATTTATTAGAGTGTTGTGTATCTATTGTATTTAATTATTATGTGACATCTATTAGCTTACTGATTCTTATTGAGTAAACTTTCAATATACTGGACATAGGAGATCCTTATAATAATGCAATGCTTTTTACAAAGTAGTAGTCAATATATTATTATTGGATTGAATGGATTCAGCTGCAAAATTGTATGGTTTAGCTTCTTACTACCATTTCATACTAGATTTTATCCACAGGGGTGTGGCTTATTTAGCACATAATTTTGCAAAATTTTTTTGTTTCTCTTTTGTTGTATAGAAGCCTTGATGTACTATGGGTAGACTTTTTAAAAAAATATATAACTACATCATATCCATATTACCCTATTTTCCAGGAAACACATTTGGAGAATTAAGCTAGGTGATATAGTAACTGCCACCAACTAAAATCTTTCATTTGCAAAAGCTATTTCATCATTGATCATAAACGTACCTAGGGGCACCTAGGTGGTTCAGTCAGTTGAGTGTCTGACTTCAGCTCAGGTCATGATCTCACCATCATGGGTGGGAGCCCCACATTGGGCTTTGTGCTGAAAATGCAGAGGCTTACTTGGGATTCTGTGTCTCCCTGTCTCTCTGCCCCTTCTCCATGCATGTCACATGTGCACTCTCTCTCTCTCAAAAATAAACAAACATTAAAAAAAAGAATATTTAAAAATATCTAAAATTAATGCAGAAATAGAAATTAATATCTGAATTATATTATTTTATATAAGGACAGTTATTTTACTGAGTTTTCTTTAGTCACCTATATACAAAATTAAATTATTCTGAAACTTTTAGTAATTTTCAACTCAGTGCCATATTCTATATATACAAGAAACTATTGTAAAATTATTGGGGGGGAAAACTAAGATGGAGTCATTCAATGTTAAATGTAAAACTATGTTTCTGTTCATATTTCATTTTACCTACTGTTGTAGATATTTCACTATTTTGATCTGTTCACATCAAATCACAGTGAAAAAAAATTCATTCCTCTACAGTAAATCTCATTAAGTAAAATGGGATAAATTTCATACAGGCACAGAATAATACAATTGGATGTGCATTGATGTTTTGGAGTTTCGAATGGAAATTTGTTTTAAGCAGGTTGCAATAATCCAATTTCATTTTGACAAGTTACTGCTAAATGTCACTCAGGATATTTTAAAATATTTTTTCAACTTCAGGAATAAAATTTTAAAGTTAAAAAAGGATAATATATATCGTTGATGTCAAAACCATTTGTTCTAAATTTGAGAAAACTATTTCACAGAGGGAATAAGTAATGTGCTTAGTCACATAGCTAATGGAGATGTGAAATTGAAAAATAATTATTTGATGTGACTGTATTTTAATGTGTATTGCTTTGCACCAAGGAAACCATATAAAGAGGAGTTTAGGAGTGGAGATGAGTCTTTTAAATAAAAGGTTAAAGGAACTTTTCCAGAAAGGAATCAAAACTTAGAGATTATTTCTTTATATTCTTCCTGAGTCTCTACTCCAAGTACTTTGTCATTAGATTCTTGTATATCTATCAATGTAAGATTAAAGGAAACCATGTTTTCCTGGTAATGACTGAATGAGTAATAGCTCTGGGTTTTCTTACTAATCATTGTAGATGGTTCTGAGCTCATTTCCTCATAGAAGGAGTTCCAGGGTTATTTGGTGGAGCTGAAGGGATATTACTGTAAATTCTCTTTAGAAAGTTTCAAGAGAATATCCTCAAGATCTTTTTAACTCCCTATAGGCTTAGATTATGTTTAAGAAGTAAAAGAACTTTTGAAAATAATACATGGGCAGCATTTCAGAATTGATATATGTTAAGGACGCTAAAAAGTACACTTTAAGAGCGGCTAACAAAGCCAGATTAAAAATCAATAAAATCCTCAGAAAATTCCTATATAGGTTAAAAAGCAAGTTCATAAAGTCATTCATAAGAATATGTTAAATGTTTTTTCTTAAGATCTATGCCATGTGAAAGAAAATAACGATGAGTAAATAAGATGAATTCTTAGCACTAGTAATCATCCATTCCAAATGAATTGGGTCTTTAGTATCTGATATTTTATATACTAGTTGCCCAGTAGTAAATAAGACACAGCCCTGCTCCAATTATTTCAAAATATGTGGAGAAATGTATATTTAAAAGTTTATGTATTAAGGAATCCAATGAAGTAAAGTAGGTGGGTTATAAAGATGAAGAATAATAGAGAGATAATTCTTTGGATGAGTTTTAAAGAAGCAGTATGAAGCAGTTTTCCTAGCATATAATGGGACAATAGAATGTCAGTGACAATGATGCAAAATGCACATTTGCACTTGACTGGTGGAAAGCATGGGGGATTCAGAACACTGTCAGAACACTGACATTTTAACCTGAGCCCCCTTGTGGAGAGAGAGTTATGTAGATCTTTGCCTTCTAAATGCTAGGGAGGCCTGATAAAAGGTATGCAGATTTTAGTATAGTGACTGAAAATAAGATTTTTTGATATGCCAAAAAGAAACCTGGATTGCAGAGATAATATAATTTTGTGAATAAAAAAGACTTTGATAAGTTAAAAATCAAACACGTGGTCCAGTTATTAAAATTTAAAACTCTTTAGACTTCCCTATGACTTCCTAAGCCCTTTTCTTGGGTTGTTTACAATTCAAAGGCGCTACCATTTTATAACATCCTGTCTTTCTGCCAACTTCATTGTCCAGTCAGTTCCTCCACTGATCACAGGCTATTTGTATCCAATTTGCTTTCATTGGTGAAATTGTTAAACAGATTGTTGCCAGATAGTCCTGTCAAGTAGTGTCATAGAAGCCAGTTGCTGTTATTATCCCAGATGTCCCTTTCTAGCGCCAAGTATTATGCTTTTTGTGTGTTTGTTTCTGCAATACAATCATCATTTTACAAAGCTTGCTAAAATATATAGATATATTTTTTACTCAAAGATATAAATTTGTCTTTTCTGTAAATGTCCCACATTGCTGTGTCTGCAATACAAATAAGCCATAATTCACATAATGAGCTCATAGAATAAATATTCTATCACTTACTGATCCCCTATTTCTTCCATCTTTTGTATTTATTTGGAACTCACTTCTGTAATTCAAGTGAACTGCTTGTATTAGAAAATTTTCACTTTTCATTTCGTTCTTTTCCAAAAAGGGAGGGATGATATTTCTTTACATTACATTGTTATGTCTTCAAGTTCAAAACAACAAACTGTCCATAAATAAGGAGGCATTTTTTTATAATGGTGTATATCAAAAGGGAATCATTGCCAAATGTGTCAGATCATACTATAAACAAAACTATGATATCAACCAATTATCTGTAGATGGTTTCTAAGAAAATCTTTAAGAATACAGCAAGAAAACATTTGGACCTTCAAAGAAAGCATTTTAAGCTGATTCCTGAAATTGACAATTAGAATTTTAATAAATTTTAAAAAATGTATTGTGCCTTATTCTAGAGAAAATATTTATAGAAGACTTTGGGTGACTGAGTTTTGAAAACATAATAATTTTAACTCTCCAATTAGCTTCATGGATAAAATTATACTGTAATACCCATTTACAAGGGAAACATTAATCAACTGTTATCTGAAGTGCGCAGATGTAGGGGATAAGCTTAGGAATTCCCTGAGCTTGCACAGATGGGTTAATAAGTTATAAAGAAATAGAAAGCCACAGGATGAATGCATCCAAGATTAAGTAAACAAGATTAGGTTAAACAGGGCAAAGGCCCCGAGTATAGGACAAAGGCATAGGAATAGGAAATCTCAAGATGAAACATCCAAGATTAGGTAAACAAGATTAAATGTTCAGGGTGGAAGCACCCCTCCCCCCAATTTAGTACAATAGCAGAAAGTTGCTTTCACAGGAAGGAAGGACCAAAATAGGTAAATAGGTAAGCAGGGCTATAGACAACAGAAGGGCAAAGTTGCCTAGAGCAGAAGTAATTAGCAAAAGAAAGGTGCCTTGTTGACCCTGAGGTAGCATGCTCTGTCTTTCTTGTCCCCTAGGCAAGTTTAGGTAAACAGAGGTGGTGCCTCATGCCTGCTGTAAACAACCATCTGCCCAGTACCAGGATTTTGTTTTGTATTGACCCAACACCTCATATCTTCAGAGCACTCTTTCCCCCAAGCCCATGAGTTAATGTTCATGGTTTCATTGTCTCTGTGCATGTCCATCACACTTACAAGCCTTCTGTTCCTAATAAAAATGGAGCAAGGACCCTTACTCTAGGGGCTGTTGTCTCCTCCTAGACATTAGCCTCTCCTACATTTCAATCCTGTGTCCGTTCTCTTGATGGACAAGAGAGAACCCCACACTCAGAGTCTACGACAGCCAGAATTTCTGAAATAATGCACAAACTTCCTCTGATACCCTCTAGTTCAAATCTGTGAAACTTTCATACAAGAAACAGAAGACTTTGATTGTAGAACTTTGGCATATTGTAATTCCTGAAAAACAAAGAAATGCTGAACAATCTGTCAAAGTACTAATGAAAATACTTCATTGTGTTACACGGTGGTTAAAATCATCTGGATATAGATGTTTTAGATTCAAGTCTTGGTTTGTTCAGTTTCTCATTTTTTGACCCATGAAAAGTCACTTAATATATCGAATCTGCAAATCTGATTTTAAAAAAAGAGAAGAACAGTAATAATATATCTATCTTATAGTACTTTTGTGAGTTTTAAGAGTTCATCCATGTAAAATTTCAAGAACAGTGCTTTGCTAATGGTAAGAACTCAAAAAAGTTAATGTTCAATTATAATGTATAAAACACAGACGAAATAAAATGCAGTGTAGGTTCCTTGATACTCAGTTTTTCTAGTTATGTTTATTTTGTTCCTTCATTCATATACTGATAAAATTATTCATTTATTTTTCAAGTCATTTTGAATTGTCATATCAATAAGCACAATAGCATGCACATAATAAGCAGTTTATGAAATTAAGTATGTATGAATAAATGTATCAATTAAGCAATTAGAAATGGACTCATGCTCACTAACTCACTGTTATTCAGGATATGTTTGCTGCTCTATACATCTTTTTGATCAGCTTAACTATGTATTTAACTATTAAAAAATAATAAAAGATTTCAATCTACAGCTATAAGAACATCAGAGAACTCCAAGTGAGATGATTAAATACATGTTATTGTTATTTATTGTTATTTATTGCTAATTTTAGTTATTATGAATAATAATGCCAGGCACAGTAAAGGAAATCACATCATAGCCAAAAAACCTGAAAATCCAATAAATGACATCCAGAGTTAAAGAAAAATGCTGGCAGAAAACAAATATAAACAATAAGCAGAAAATATGCAAATAGAAGCCATCCATCGCAATGACTTCTTTAAAGTACTGAAAGGGGAAGAAAAAAACTGTCTACCTAGAATCTTATCACAAGCAAAAACATATTTCAAAAAATAAGTTTAAAAACTTCATTGTCAGAAAAGCAAACCATGAAAGAGTATAATTTCAGTTATCAGTGACTCAAGAAAAGGTAAAGAAAATCCCTAAGACCTTCATTTGGACATGAGACACTTGCATCTACTAGACATGAGTAATGCTGAAGATAATATTAAAAGAGGTTAAGTATAAAATATTTTTTAATTTTAGTTGCTCTGCAAGATAAGGGACTGTCTAAAGTGAAAATAGTATACAAAATAAAATGATGGACTATGTTACAGGAGATGATAGGTATTTAAACTCTATATGAAGTGGTAGTATAACATAATCATTTATAAATAATTTGAAAGTTGAATGTGGTAAATAATAACATATATATATTAACCTAAAGATAGCCATTTAAAAAAGAAAAGGTTAAAACTAATTAGTAATGATGGAAATAATGTAGAATCTTTTAAAAAATACTTTAATAAGCCAGAAAAATGCAGAATAATAAGAACAAGGAACAGATGGAATAAAGAAGAACAAATAGCAATACAGGAGGTTTAAAGTGAGCCATATGAGGAGCACCTGGATGTCTCAGTCGGTTAAGTGTCTGACTTTGGCTCAGGTCATGATCTCATGGCTCGTGGGTTCAAGCCCTGCATCGGGTTCTGTCTTGACAGCTCAGAGCTGGAGCTTCCTTCAGATTCTGTGTCTCCCTCTTCCTCTGTACCTCACCTGGTCACACTCTGTCTCTCTCTCTCCTTCAAAAATAAATAAACATTAAGAAAAATGAGCCATATGAATAATTACAGTAAATGTAAATAATCTAAATACTCCAAGCAGAGCTTTTCAAATTAGATAAATAACAAGTACCACCTATGTGTTATCAAAGGAACTCCTAGGTTAAAAGATTGACATAGATTCAAAGAAATCATCAAGAAGATATAATAATTTAGAATATGTGTACATAAATTGTAAGTTCAAAAAGTAGCAAAAACCATTAACACTGAAAAGAAAAATATATTTGGGACCTCCATATTTCTCTTTCAGTAATTGATAAAACAAATAGACAAAAAATATTAAATAGTTTAACCTAATTGCCATTTATAGGACACTTCATCAAACAACAGCAGAATTTCAAGTGTCTTTGGAACATTTAATAATGTAGGCCATATTCTGGCAAAAGAGAAGTGTCGACAAACTTAAATTAAACTGTATATTCTCTGACAACATAACATTAAATAAAAACTGATAACAGAAGGGTATCTGAAAAATACCCAAATATAGTAAAACCTTGGTTTGCAAGTATAATTCATTCCAGAAACATACTTGTAATCCAAAGCACTTGTATATCAAAGCAAATTTCCCCATAAGAAATAATGGAAACTCAGATGATTTGTTCCACAACCCAAAATTATTCATATACAAATGATTACAATACTGTAATATAATACATAATAATAAAATACCAAATATTAAGAAAAATAAACAAATTAACATGCACTTACCTTTGAAAATCTTCGTGGCTGATGTGAGGGACACATAAGAGAGGAGGGTTATTATGTAGGATAACTTTCACTTTCATAACAGAAACATTGGTATCTATTGGCTCAATGGAATCTTTTTCTTTCCCTGCAATTTTAGTAAGGAACCTATCCAATGACAGCTGCTTTTGCCTCCTTTGAGGGTTTCACAGAAATGTGACATTGCATTGTGGTTAAACAGATTCATCACTCGCACTGCTTTGGCCTTATTAGCGTGTTTTCTACAAAATTTTGTGCTGTTTCCCACATTTTACACTTCTTCCTAATCTCATTTGAAGTGAGGGATTCCTCCACTTTTTTCTCCTCCTCTTCTGCAGAGGACATGCATATGTAGGCTTCTTATAAAATCTTGCAATCTTGGTCACTTACATACCTCATTCGTGCTTCTCAAGGATTTATTTCCTTCTTAACTGCCACTATAATCATCTTTTATCACCTTTCTTTTCAACCTTTTTCTGCATGGGGGCCATTGTATAAGTTCATATGGATGTTGACTACATTTACAGTACTAATAAACTCTTGTCATATGCTATATTTAATGTAACTGTCAATAAGGCAGCAAAAAGTCTCTATCTGCAGGTAGCCTGACCTAGAAAGAAGCAAAGGATTCCAAAGCTTACTCTTGTATGAAAAAGCAGAGGACTGTCCATAGGTGCTTTGAAGTGACAAAAATACACTAGTGCCAGTTGTGGGCACTTTTCAACATTCTGAAAAAATCACTGATTTCTGCCAAATACTGTGGCCTGAGACTGAGCATCCAAGCATGGGAGACGATCACCCACAATCTCGCAGTGAGAAAGACAGAGAGAGAGAGAGAGAGAGAGAAAGAGACAGAAAGGCTATGGGCTCAGTTGTGATCATGTGATGTTCAGCATCACATACTACTCATATTGAAAGATTGCTCATTTATCAAGTTAAAAATTATTAGAAATGTTTGCTTGTCTTGTGGCACACTCACAAAACAAGTTACTCCTAATCCAAGTTTTTACTGTATTTGGAAATTATGTGACATTTTTCCAAATAACCTATTGGACAAAGAAAAAATCAAGAGAGAAATCAGACAATAGTTTGAGCAGTAATGAAAAAAAAGAAATATTTTTTTCGGAATTCAGTTTACTAAGAGAAATTTGTATCATTAATTCCATTTACTAGAAAACAAGATAGGTTTCAAACCAAAAATCTGAGATCCCAATTAAAAATACTCGCAAATTAATAGCAAAATTAGCTGAATATCTGCTAAACGTAGTAAATAATAAAGATCATAAATTAGAAAGACCAATAGCTTATTCTCCATAAAGATCAAGAAAAAAATGATAAAAGACATTTTAAGAATGTAAGGGGGGGCAACTTGGTGGCTCAGTCTGTTAAGCATCTGACTTTGGCTCAGGTCATGATCTCGTGGTTCCTGAGTTCAAGCCCCACGTTGGGTGAGCGTGAGGCCCACTTCAGGTGAGCACGAGCCCCTCTTCCTGCACCACACTCTCTCTCCCTCTCTCTCTGCCTCTCACTCACTCGTACTCTCTCTTTCTCTCAAAAAAAAAAAAAAAAGAAAAAAGAAAAAAGAAAAAAGAAAAAGAAAAGAAAAGAAAATATAAGAGGGAAGGTACAGATCATTAATATCAGGAGTAAAATAGACGACATCATTATAGATCCTACATATATTAAAAAGAGATATGCCCATATAAATGATCATGTGGATGAAATGGTCAGGTGATTTGCAAGATACAAAGTACTTTATAAAGCTCACTCATGAAAGGAGATAAATTGAAATGTATCCATCTTTTAAATACATTGAATCCCTGGTTAAAAACCTCCTCCCAAAAGAAAACTCTAGTCCCAAAGATCTTATGAATGCTAGAAAATATTTAAAGATGACTTAATTTCAATTCTGAAAGAATACTTCCAAAAAATAGATAGGAGGGACCACTTAACACTTTTTATTATGAGGCCAGCATTACCCTGACCTCAAAATTTAACAAAGATATTAAAAGAAGTTAAAATTACAGACCAATATTTTTCACAAGAATAAACAAATAAATATCTTTAAAATATTAGCAAATAGGGGCTCCTGGGGGGCTCAGTCAGTTAAGCATCTGACTTCGGCTCAGGTCATGATCTCATGATTTTTGACTTCGAGCTCTGTGTTTTGGGCTCTGTGTTGACAACTCAGAGCCGGGAACCTACTTTGGATTCTGTGTCTCTGTCTCTGCCCTCCCCGCTCACACTTTGTCTCCCTCTCTCTCTCAAAAATAAACATTAAAAAATATATTTTTTAATATTAGCAAAAAATTTTCAGCAATAAGATAAAATATTTCCCTAATCTGATCAGGAAGAATTTATGCTAGGAATCAAAGTTTAGTTCAAAATTAGGAAAACGATTACTGTACTTCACAATATTAACAAAGAAAATAAGGGGTGCCTGGGTGGCTCAGTCTGAGGAGTATATGACTCTTGATCTTGGGATAGTGAGTTCGAGCCTCACATATGTGTAGAGATTACTTACATAAATTTAAAAAGAAAAAAGAAACAAAAATGCTTATCTCAGTAGATTTAAAAAAAAGCATCTGACAGAATTGAATGTACAGTTATGATAAAAACTCTAAGATCCAAGGAATAAAAGTGTACTCCTTGAACTGGGAAAGAACATGTATGAAGTGTGAAAAAGACGAAAAACAAAGAAAACTTATACTGACTGGAAAAGAAGTACAATTCTTTTTTTTTTTTAATAATTTAACTTTATTTTTTTATTTTTAAGATTTACATCCAAATTAGTATATACTGAAGCAATGATTTCAGGAGTAAATTCCTTAATGCCCCTTACCCATTTAGCCCATCCCCCCTCCCACAACCTCTCCAGCAACCCTCAGTTTGTTCTCCATAGTTATGAGTCTCTTTTGTCCCCCTCCCTGTTTTTATATTATTTTTGATTCCCTTCCCTTATGTTCATCTGTTTTGTCTCTTAAAGTCCTCATATGAGTGAAGTCATATGATTTTTGTCTTTCTCTGACTAATTTCACTTAGCATAATACCCTCCAATTCCATCCACGTAGTTGCAAATGGCAAGATTTCATTCTTTTTGATTGCCGACTAATACTCCATTGTATATATATACCACTTCTTCTTTATCCATTCATCCATCGATGGACATTTGGGCTCTTCCCATACTTTGGCTACTGTTGATAGTGCTGCTATAAACATGGGGGTGCATGTGTCCCTTCCAAACAGCACACCTGTATCCCTTGGATAAATGCCTAGTAGTGCAATTGCTGGGTCATAGGGTAGTTCTATTTTTAGTTCCCCCATACTGTTTCCAGAGTGGCTGCACCAGTTTGCATTCCCACCAACAATGCAAAAGAGATCCTCTTTCTCCGCATCCTCACCAACATGTGTTGTTGCCTGAGTTGTTAATGTTAGCCATTCTGACAGGTGTAAGGTGGTATCTCATTGTGGTTTTGATTTGTATTTCCCTGATGATGAGTGAAGTTGAGCATTTTTTCATGTGTCGGTTGGCCATTTGGATGTCTTCTTTGGAGAAGTGTCTACTCATGTCTTTTGCCCATTCTTCACTGGTTTATTTGTTTTTTCGGTGTTGAGTTTGATAAATTCTTTGTAGATTTTGGATACTAACCCTTTATCTGATATGTCATTTGCAAATATCTTCTCCCATTCTGTCAGCTGCCTTTTAGTTTTGCTGATTGTTTCCTTCGCTGTGCAGAAGATTTTTATTTTGATGAGGTCCCAGTAGCTCATTTTTGCTTTTGATTCCCTTGCCTCTGGAGACATGTTGAGTGAAAAATTGCTGCGGGCAAGATCAAAGAGGTTTTTGCCTGCTTTCTCCTCGAGGATTTTGATGGCTTCCTGTCTTACATTGAGGTATTTCATTCACTTTGAGTTTATTTTTGTGTATGGTGTAAGAAAGTGGTCCAGGTTCTTTCTTCTACGTGTCGCTGTTTTCCCAGCACCACTTGCTGAAGAGACTGTCTTTATTCCATGGGATATTCTTTCCTGCTTTGTTAAAGATGAGTTGGCCATACGTTTGTGGGTCCATTTCTGGGTTCTCTATTCTGTTCCATTGATCTGAGTGCCTGTTTTTGTGCCAGTACCATACTGTCTTGATGATTACAGCTTTGTAGTATAGCTTGAGGTCTGGGATTGTGATGCCTCCTGCTTTGGTTTTCTTTTTCAAGATTGCTTTGGCTATTTGGGGTCTTTTCTGGTTCCATACAAATTTTAGGATTATTTGTTCTAGCTCTGTGAAGTATGCTGGTGTTACTTTGATAGGGATTGCTTTGAATATGTAGATTGCTTTGGGTAGTATCGACATTTGAACAATATTTGTTCTTCCTATCCAGGAGCATGGAATCTTTTTCCATTTTTTTGTGTCTTCTTCAATTTCTTTCATAAGGTTTCTACAGTTTTCAGTGTACAGATTTTTCACCTCTATGGTTTGATTTATTCCTAGGTGTTTCATGGTTTCTGGTTCAACTGTAAATGGGATCAATTCCTCGATTTCTCTTTCTGTCCCTTCAATGTTGGTGTATAGGAAGGTAACCGATTCCTGTGTGTAGATTTATATCCTGTAACTTCTTGAATTCATGAATCAATTCTAGCAGTTTTTTGGTAGAATATTTTGGTTTTTCCATATAGAGTATCATGCTTCTGCAAAGAGTGAAAGTTTGACCTTCTCCTGGATGATCTGGATGCCTTTTATTTATTGTGTTGTCTGATTGTAGAGGCTAAGACTTCCCATACTATGTTGAATAACAGTGGCAAGAGTGGACATCCCTGTCTTGTTCCTGACCTTAGGGGAAAGCTCTCAGTTTTTCTCTATTGATGATATTAGCGTTGGGTCATTCATATATGGCTTTTATGATCTCGAGATATGCTCCTTCTATTCCTACTTTCTTGGGGGATTTGATCAAGAAAGGATTCTGTATTTTGTCAAATGCTTTCTCTGCATCTATTGAGAGGATGATATGGTTCTTGTCCTTTCTTTTATTGATGTGATGAATCACATGAATTGTTTTCTGGATATTGAACCAGCCCTGCATCCCAGGTATAAATCCCACTTGGTCGTGGTGAATAATTTTTTTAATGTATTGTTGGAGCCAGTTGGCTAATATCTTGTTGAGGATTTTGGCATCCATGTTCATCAGGGAAATTGGTCTATAGTTCTCCTTTTTGGTGGGGTCTCTGTCTGGTTTTGGAATCAGGGTAATGCTGGCTTCATAGAAAGAGTTTGGAAGTTTTGCTTCCATTTCTATTTTTTGGAACAGTTTCAAGAGAATAGGTGTTAACTCTTCCTTAAATGTTTGGTAGAACTCCCCTGGAAAGCCATCTGGCCCTGGACTCTTGTTTTTTGGCAGATTTTTGATTACTAAATCGAGTTCCTTACTGGTTATGGGTGTGTTCAAATTTTCTATTTCTTCCTGTTTCAGTTTTGGAGTGTATATGTTTCTAGGAATTTGTCCATTTCTTCCATATTGCCCATTTTATTGGCATATAATTGTTCATAATATTCTCTTATTATTGTTTTTATTTCTGTTGTGTTGGTTGTGATTTCTCCTCTTTCATTCTTGATTTTATTTATTTGGGTCTTTTCCTTTTTCTTCTTGATCAAACTGGCTAGTGGTTTATCAATTTTGTTAATTCTTTCAAAGAACCAGCTTCTGGTTTCATTGATCTGCTCTACTGTTTTTTGTTTTTTTTTTTTTTTTTTTGGTTTTGATAGCATTAATTTCTGCTCTAATCTTTATTATTTCCTGCCTTCTGGTGGTTTGGGGTTTTATTTGCTGTTTTTTTTCTAGCTCCTTAAGGCATAAGGTTAGGTTGTGTATCTGAGATCTTTCTTCCTTTTTTTGGAAGGCCTGGATTGCTATGTACTTTCCTCTTATGACTGCCTTTGCTGTGTCCCAGAGGTTTTGGGTTGTGGTATTATCATTTTCATTGACCTCCATATACTTTTTAATTTCTTCTTTAACTGCTTGGTTAGCCCATTCATTCTTTAGTAGGATGTTCCTCAGTCTCCAAGCATTTATTACCTTTCCAAATTTTTTCTTGTGGTTGATTTCGAGTTTCATAGCATTGTGGTCTGAAAATATGCACGGTATGATCTCGATCTTTTTGTACTTACTTAGGGCTGACTTGTGTCCCAGTATATGGTCTATTGTGGAGGACATTTCATGTGCACTGGAGAAGAATGTATATTCTGCTGCTTTAGGATGAAATGTTCTGAATATATCCATTAAGTCCATCCAGTCCAGTGTGTCATTCAAAGCCATTGTTTCCTTGTTGATTTTTTGAGTAGATGATCTGTCCATTGCTGTGAATGGGGCGTTCAAATCTCCTACTATTATGGTATTACTATCGATGGGTTTCTTTATGTTTGTGATTAATTGATTTATATATTTGGGTGCTTTCACATTTGGCACATAAATGCTTACAATTGTTAGGTCTTCTTGGTCTATAGACCCCTTGATTATGATATTATGCCCTTCTGCATCTCTTAATACAGTCTTTATTTTAAAGTCTAGTTTGTCTGATATAAGTATGGTTACTCTGGCTTTCTTTTGTTGACCATTAGCATGATAGATGCTTCTCCATCCCTTTATTTTCAATCTGTAGGTGTCTTTAGGTCTAAAGTGGGTTTCTTGTAAACAGCATATAGATGGGTCTTGTTTTCTTATCCATTCTGTTAGCCTATGTCTTTTGATTGGAGCATTGAATCCATAGACGCTTAGAGTACTGAAATATATGAATTTATTGCCATTATGATGCTTGTAGAGTTGGAGTTTCTAGTGGGTTCTCTGGTCCTTTCTAATCTTTTGTTGCATTTGGTATTTATTTATTTATATATGTATATATATTTTCATCTTTTCTCCCCTCAGAGAGTCCCCCTTAAAATTTCTTGCAGTGCTGGTTTAGTGGTCACAGACTCCTTTAATTTTTGTTTGGGAAACTTTTTATCTCTCCTACTATTTTGAATGACAGCCTTGCTGAATAAAGAAATCTTAGCTGCATATTTTTCTGAATCAGCACACTGATATCCTGCCACTCCTTTCTGGCCTGCCAAGTTTCTATGGATAGGTCTGCTGTAAACCTGATCTGTCTTCCCTGTTGGTTAGGGACTTTTTTTCCCTTGCTGCTTTCATGATTCTCTCCTTGCCTGAGTATTTTGTGAATTTGACTATGATATGCCTGGTTGATGGTCAGTTTTTGTGGAATCTAATGGGAGTCCTTTGTGCTTCCTGGATTTTGATGTCTGTGTCTTTCCCCAGGTTAGGAAAGTTTTCTGCTATGATTTGCTTGTATAACCCTTCTACCCCTATTTCTCTCTCTTTCTCCTCTGGGACCCCTATGATTCTGATGTTCCTTCTCAATGAGTCACTGATTTCTCTAATTTTTAAATCCTGCTCTGTTGCCTTAATCTCCCTCTTTTTTTCTGCTTCATTATTCTCTATAAATTTGTCCTCTCTATGGCTGATTCTCTGTTCTGCCTCATCCATCCTTGCCGCCGCTGCATCCACCGGTGATTGCAGCTCAGTTATAGCATTTTTAATTTCATTCTGGCTATTTTTTACTTCTTTTAACTCTGCAGAAAGGGACTGTAATCTATTTTCGACTCCAGCTAGTATTCTTATTATCGTGATTCTAAATTCTGGTTCAGACATCTTCCTTGTATCTGTGTTGGTTAAATCCCTGGCTGTCGTTTCTTCATGCTCTTTCTTTTGGGGTGAATTCCTTCATTTTGTCATTTTGAAGGGAGAAAAGGAATTAATGAGGTAGAAAAATTGAAATTATAAAAATTAAAATTAAAAAAATATTAAAATTAAAAATTAAAAACACACCCACACAAAAATCGAATAGATGATGCTAGATCCTAGGTGTCTTTTGGTCTGGGTGTAGAAAGTGGTTTGACAGATTAGAGAAACAAATAAACAAACCAAAAAAAAAAAAAAAAGGGGGGGGTGGGAGGGAGAGAAAAAAAAGGAAATCGCTTGAGAATTTGAAAAAATGTATACACTAAAGTAGACTATAATACACAAAAGTAGAGAATATAGTAGAAAAAAATTATAGAAAAATATTTTTACTAAAATTAAAAAGAAATATGAATTTTTTTATGTTCTGTATTTAAGGAAAAAGAAAAGAAATGAAAAAGAGAAAAAAAGAAAAAAGAAAAGACAAAAAAAAATCGTTTGAAAATTTGAAAAAGTGAATATCCTGTAGTAGACTGAAATAAAATGATGGGAGTATGATAGAATTTGAAAAAATTTACATAAAAGCAAAAAATATAGTAATAAAAATTAAATAAAAATATTTTAAAAACCAATTGAAAGTAAAAATGAAGTTTTTCTCTTTCTGCATTCAAGAAAAAGAAATCAAAAAGAGAAAAAATAAAAAGAAAGAAAAAAAGGAAATTGTTTTAAAATTTGAAAAGGTGAGTACACTGAAGTAGACTAAAATAAAAATGATGGAAGTAAAGTAGAATTTGAAGAAACACCAAAGTAAAAAATATAGTAATAAAAATTAAAGACAGATATTTTAAATAAAAATTGAAAGTAAAAATGAGATTTTTCTCTTTCTGTATTCAAGAAAAAGGAAAGAATTGTTAAAGAGAAAAAGGAAAAACAGAGAGAGAAAAAAAATGAATAGATTAACCTGCTAACAGATTGAAGGAGGACTGAAATTGCTTAGTTTTCCCCTAGAGGTCAGTCCATGTAGATCTTTATAGTCCATAAATTAAGACTGCGGTGAGGTTTGAGTTCTTGAAGAGTGAAGTTGGCCCAGTTGGGCAGGGCTCGGTGTAACAGCTCCACCATCCACTAGGTGGCGGTTCTAGCCTACTGGGGTGGATTGTTGCAGTGCTGGTCAGTGCGCATACACATGCGCGGGAGCGGTGAAAAATGTAGCCACCCAGCCACCCAGTCTGTTCTCCTGGATCAGCAATCGCACGCTGGTCCTCTGTCTTCAGCTCTCCTCTACTCCCCGCTTTTCCACTCTCCGTAACCAAGCCCCAGGCAGTACCTCTCTCCCAAGTTATGTCTTAGATGTGGCTGTTTTACGCGGCCCCTTACTTCCAAAGGACTGAGGCTTTGACCCGCTCTGCCCCTCTGCTGGAAGGTCTCACCGAGCAATGGCTGAATGAGCAATGGCCGAATGTTGGCTGCACCCAGAAACGCCCCCTGGACCCTGCTGTTGCCGGTGCCCTGAGACTACGGCCAGGTGCCAGCCTGCCCCCAAAAAAGATCGCAAGACAGTATAGCCTCAGCATTTCAGGGACCATGGAAAATCACAACACATCTGGCACCAGGCTTCACCCTCAACAACCTTGCCCCAGCACCAGCGAATGTGGCTGCCTTCCGGGGTCTACTGGGACCAGGTGGCTTCAACAGTCTCTACCAAATGTCCTTCCGGCAGTGGAAATGCTTTTCCCCGTGTGGCCTGAGAATGTCCTGGACCCCACTCTGCTCCTGGGGATTCGCCCTTCCCAGCAGAGCACCGCCAGGTATGGAGCTGGGGAGTTGCAGCCTTTGCACTCCCCTTGTTTACAGTCTTAATGGAATTTAAACCCTCTCCTTTCTCCTTTCTCCCTTTTTAGTTTAGTCCCTGAAGCTGTTTCCAATTTTCCACTTTCTCTCCAGATGCTTTGGCGGAGGGGTGCTTTTCCCGTATTCTCCCCATCTCCCTAGTCGCCATCCTCCCTTCACCCTCAAAAGTAGTTCCCTCCCTTTCATGGCTTCTTGCTCCCCAAGTTCAGCTCTCTGTGCCATGTACCTGCTGATTCTGTGGTTCAGGTTGTGCAGATTTTCTAGGTGTGTAGGATGGTTTTCTGGATGGTATTCAGTTTTCTAAGTGTGTAAGATGGTTTAGTGTTGGTCTGGCTGTATTTCATGGACGCGAGACACACAAAAAGCTTCCATGCTGTTCTGACATCTTGGCTCCTCCCCCCAAGAAGTACAATTCTTAATGTCGAAGTAGCATGATTTTGACATAAAAAATCCTCCAAATTTATAAAAAGCTACTATGACTAAACACTAAATTAAGTGGTATCAGATATGCAAAGCAATATACAAAAGTAAACTAATTTTATTTTAATAAAACAATAAGAATTGAAAATTTAAAATATAATATCATTTAAAAATTAAAAAAATAAAAATAAAATGAGGATTTGCCTAACAAAATCATTGAAAAATGTATATGCCATAAATTACAAAACATTGCTGAATAAAAATAAAGATAATTTAAATAGAAACACTGTTGATTGACTAGAAGTCTCAGTAATGTTAGGATGCATATATGTATATTGTCTCCAAATTGTTTTGTAGATTCAACAAAATCTATTAAATTTCCAAGCGTTTTATTCATCTTTCTTTTCTTTTTGTTTTCTTTTGGATGATTCTAGTAGATGCTGATTCTAAAGTATATATTCAAGGAGCGCTTCTAACTACTTCTGGTATGGTGCTGACTGATTCAAATTAATTTTTGTTTAAATAAACTCTTAGGGGTGCCTGGGTTGCTCAGACAGTTAAGCTTCCAACTTTTGATTTCAGCTCAGGTCATGATCTCAGGGTTTGTGGGATCAAGCCCCCTGCCAAGCTCCATGCTGAGAGCAGGGAACTTGCTGGAGATTCTCTCTCTCCCTCTCTTTCTTCCTCTCCTCCCTTTTCTCTCTCTCTCAAAATAAATAAAATATTAAACTTTAAAAAAATAAACTCTGAAAATGTTTAATATGCCTCTATCATTTAGCATTTGGTGTCAGAGGAGGAGCCAAAGGAGACCCCCAAAGCCCTCAGAAGCAGCCAGATGTAGGTATCTATTGAAACCCTTGAGATCACTGCTTTCTCACTACCTCTCAAGGTCATGGATAAGTTCCTCTCGACCCTGGATCTTCGCTCTGCAGCTTTTGAATATTGAGGCTTATGTGAGCATTTGTTTTTCAGTATTGGGTTGGGAAACTGGAGTCAAACTGGATCCAACTTTAAAACCAGGCCAAGTCTGGGGTTAGACTTAGTCTGACTTAGAAACCAGACTATGTCTGGGTCAGAATGTATCTCACTTAATCTGGATTGGGTCAAATGTGATACCTCAGGTGAATAAAATTTTGTTTTAAGGTTGAACAAGTAAGATAACCTTATCAAAGATAATCTTGAATTACAGTGGCCACAGTGGAGAAATTTTAACCTAGATAAACTTATCCATTTATGAGGTGTTCTGAACAAAAAGGGGCCTCAGCCAGGCATTCACTATAAAAGGAAGAAGAAAAAATTTTTTTTCCTCTTGTATAGTTTCTGGTGACCAGTATGTGACCCACTGGTGTACTTCACTGACTCTAGAGTCTGCAGACTGCATCTGAGGAAAATTGGCAGTAGAGAGCAAAGGGTTAGAATTCCTACCAAAGTCGACTCTCCCAGATCTCTATCTGTGGTGTTTGGTCAAGAGAGAAAGAAAGGTAGTTTCATTCTATTCCTTCTTTACCAAATTTAGATTGGCAGGAAAATCTCTCAGTATTGATCCCTACTCTCCAGTAAGCCTTGGAATCATATCCTGCCATTAAAAAGAACTCATTCAAGATCTTGGAACTACACACCAGCTAGCTATCTAAAATTAAAATTCACTATGGAGGTTACTCTCCAGAAGCAGACAGCATCTGGTAGTGGACAGTTCTCACAGGATCACAGATCAAGATCTTCATTTCTAATATGAAACTTTTATTCCTTTTGCCTGTTCCCTACTTGCTTTTCTCTCTATTTCTCTCTCTGTCTCTCTCTGTCTCTCTTTCTGTTAATGCGCAGGAAGACAGTGCTTCTTAACTCTGGCAATTATTGATGAATCTACTACTGAGACCATAACTGCGCAACAAAAGTCCCTAGATTTCTTTGCTAAGGTGGTCTTACATAATAGAATTGCTTTAGATTACTTATTGGCTGAAGAAAGACTCTGTGCCATAACAAATTCTTCATGTTAACCTGGATCAACACCTCTAAAATTTAAGCAAATATAAGAAATTGACCAAAAAAGTCACTTGACTAAAACAGACTGCTGTCCCTTCGGATACATTCTTTGATTTATTTGCTACCAACTGGTTTGGTTCATAAAGGCTTTGGCTAAGGAAAATACTTCAGTCCCTTAATGTTATCCTCCTAATAGTTATCATTGTAATCTCCTTGGGTGCTATGTTCTCTTAGAGGTCTTAAATTCATGGTCATAGCCACTAGCAGTGCATCTAATGGTCTTACTCTGCTAAGAAAAACAGAAACGGAAAAGAAGAGGAACGACAAAAACAATTCTTCCAGGGATCTAACAACATAAAGGATGAATTTCACAACGTGCTGAGAACAACTTTATATCTGATGGTGACTAAAGAGTAGTGTTAATACAAAATTTTTTATCAGTCTCTCATATATCAGAGGATAATCAAAATTAAAGAATCCTTAACTTAAACTAGGAGGCCATTAGATGTGTTGTGACTCTAATGCTGAAGCAGCCTAGGTAAACAAACCAAAACACTTGGAAACAGCCAATCACAAGCAGCCAACTAGGCTTTATGCTTTAGTCAATCAATAATTGCCTTACCTCACATTTTTGATATAAAAGTCTCTCCCTGAGGGCACCATCTGACTTTGGCTTAGCTCATGATCTCACAGTTCATGATTTCGAGCCCCCCTTCAGGCCCTGTGCTGACAGCTCAGAGCCTGGAGCCTGCTTTGGATTCTGTGTCTCCCTCTCTCTCTGTTCCTCCCCTGCTAGCACTCTGTCCATCTCTCTCTCTCTAAAATAAATAAAGATTAGAAAAAAAAATTTTTTTAAAGTCTCTCCCTGAGCTTTTTGTTGGTGGTGTGCACCTAAGCACTTCTGATTTGAAACACAGCTCAATTTGAATAGCTTTTTGTTCAAATAAACTCTTAAAATTAAAAATAAATAAAATAAAAATTATATTCAAACACAAAGATGTAGACATCAAAATCATTTTTAAATTTTTAAAATAATAGCAAATGTGGTGTACTCAGGCACCCTGTTTTAGTTAACTATGTAGTTACAATATCAAATAGTGTTATACTGGTTAATGCTTAGACATAGATCAGTGGAACAGAAGGATCAGAAATAGAGTTATACATAGTGGATCACTTGATTTTTATACAAAAGTTATAATATAATTCAGTTAAGATAGGATAATCTTTCAACAAATTATGATATACAAATTATACATTCAAGTGTAAAAAAAGTAAGTCTTAACACATGCCTTGCATTAAATACAAAAAATTAACTTGAACTGGATAATGCATTATAAATATAAAACCTAATACTATAAAACTTCTGGAAAAAATTAGGAAAACAATCTGATTCCTTGGGTTAAGGTTGTCTTATGAGGCATACATCAAAGAAAAAACATATATATGTGTTTGTATTTATAATGATAAATATATACATACACACAGACATATAATGATGAAGGTATATCAAAGGGACAGAGGAGGCAACTGAAAAAGTCCAATTTTTGAGCAAAATATAATTAAGAAATATTGGGTTATAAGCAGTAGTATAAAGTAAATATTTATGAGTTCATGCTGATATAATTAGGGAGAAGAGACAGATGTTACTGTGCGGAAGAATTCCAAATAATTTGTGTAGATACTCTGTCCCTCAGGGAGCATTCTTATTGTGCACCTAAGGGCTTCCTTCCAAAGAGTATAATATGGAAACAGAAAACAAGAGTAAGTTTATAGTACAGAAACCTGACAAACACTACCTTAACCAGGTGATCATCCTTCATATTAACAGTTAGAGGTCATGTTGATAATATATATTCTTGATATGATATGATTAAAATGACATTTCATCTCTGTGGTCTTTCTTCCCCAAACCCATAAAACTAGTCTAAACAGAAGAAAAATATCAAAGAAATCATTTTAGAGGGACGATCCACAAAATAGTTGAGTGAATAGGACTTCTCAAACTTTCAAGGCCATTAAAAGCAAGGAAAATCTCAGAATATGTCACAGCCACGCAGGGGCTAAGGAAACATGATAGATACATCAGAAATGTCAGAATATAAGCATTAGTTTTTGAAATTCCACCTGTTGACCAACTTTCAGCCTGTCCTCACACAGCAGTCTTCTCATTTTCTATTTTGGTGATTAGCTGTTTTAAACATAAAAATGAAGGCATATGTCACTGCAAAAATTGCAATGGACAAATTAAACAGGCAAGGAAAGCTTTATTCAACATTATTGCAATAATACAATAGAGGAAAAGGAGCAGAACTCAGTCTGAACTTAACTTTACTTATGGGGATAAAAGTTTTTTTTTTTTTCTTTTTCTATTTTAAGTCCCTGGGTAAATGGGATATCATAGGCCATCTCAGTTTACTCAGTTGACATTATTCCAAAGAAAAAATAAACTCTCATTTTTCCTGACAGAAGGTAATTTGTAGTCTGAACTTGGCTCCACTTGGGGGGATAAAAGTTTTGTTTTTTGTTCCTTTTTTTTTTTTTTTTTTTTTTTTTAAGTGCTAGGGTAAGGGGGATACCATAGGCCGTCTCAGTTTACTTAGTTGACTTTATCCAAAGAAAAAGTAAACTCTCTCATTTCTTCCTGACAGGAGGTAATTTTACATCTTGAGCAAGGTTAGACCCTTAACCTCCCAGGGAAGCTAAGAAAGTGGTGCTATCTTCCTTGATGATAGCATTTTAAAGAGCTGGTTCACATGACTTCGCAGAAGATAGTCATGGGTTGTAAGACTGGCAGGAGGTCTTAAAAATATTTACATCTTGGGGCACCTGGGTGGCTCAGTCAGTTAAACGTCCAACTTCGGCTCAGGCCATGATCTCACAGTTCATGAGTTCGAGCCCCTCATCGGGCTCTGTGCCTACAGCAGGGAGCCTGCTTGGGATTCTCTCTCTCCCTCTCTCTCTCCGCCCCTGACCCATTCATGTTCTTTCTCTCTCCCTTTCTCTCTCTCTCTCTCTCTCCAAAATAAATAAACATTTGAAAAAATAATAAAAATATTTACATCTCAAAGGGGCAGTTTACAATTATAACTTTTCTAAAGTAAATTCTCCAATAAAAGAGGTCAGGGGCTAAAGTCAGAGGAAGGCTGTCTAAAGTTTGTCAAACTGAAAAGAACACTAAAGATGTAATAGTCATATATATTTTCTCACTTTAAAAATAAAATGAGTACATTGCCAGAGCACTTCATATTTATCTAGATGTTTATGAATAACATGATTGAATCAAAATTTATCTCTTGATCCCACTGTTTAATAAAATTTATTTTTATACTAACATGAATATACAAAAAATATGACTATTTCTATATGTATCCATAAATGTATATCTATATGTGTGATTATGCACATTAAATATAAATATAAAAATAAATAAGTAAATAAATATGTATACATATATAACTTATATGTATAATATTTGTAAGTATATTAAAATAAAATGACCTTCTACTGCTATCTCCAACTCTAATCCATTAGCATTTGGACATTACAGCCTTCTCTCCTTACTAACCTGTCGCCTCCCATTTAGACAGTGAGAAACATGGCTCCCACTCTCTCCCTCCAGTTTACTTAATTGTTCAATTGCAGTGTGTATGTATAGTGTTACTATAATTGTTCACCCATACCCTTGTGGGGAAAAAATCTTTATTAACTAGAGTAGAGGGTTAATTTATAGTGCAATGTTATGTAGAATAGTTTTACCACTGTAAAATATCTCCTGTGCCTCAATCATTCAGTGTCCCCCTACTTCTCTTGTCTTACTTTGCTAGAACTGCCACGACAAAATACTACAGACTGGGTGGCTTTAAAAATGGCGATTTATTTTCTCATGGTTCCGGAGGTTTGAGGTCCAGGATGAAAGCACCAACACAGTTAGTTTTCTTTGAGGCCACTCTCCTTGGCTTTCAGATAGCTGTTCTCTTGCTACCTCTTTACATGGCCTGCTCTCCCAAGTGTTCACACTCCAGGTGTCTCTTTGTGTGTCCTAATCTCTTATTTTATAAGGGTACCAATCAAATTGGATTAGAGTCCACTCCAAAAGCTTCTTTTAACTTACCTTTGTAAAAAGGCCTTAAAATATGGTTTCATCCTGAGATACTATGAGTTTAGAACTTCAACATGAATTTTGAGAAACAGAGTTTCAGCCTAAACATCTTCTAAACCCATGGTAATCCATAACATTTTTATCTTTGCTCTAGTTTTGCCTTTTCTAGTATGTCCTGTAACTGGTATCATATATACATAGTGTAGCCTTTGCAAACTGTTTTCTTTCGCTTAGCACTGTGAATTTAAGATTCATGCTTGTCTTCTAATGGTTTAAAACTAATTTATTTGTATTGTTGAAGACTATTTAATTGTAAGAATGTACCTCAGTTTGTTAATGTATTCACCTATTCAAGGACATCTTGGTGGCTTCTGGTTTTTGATGAGTAGGAATGAAAATTCTATAGGTTTTTTTTTTTTGTTTGTTTGTTTCAGTTTGTTTGGTTTTGTTTTATATGCACATATTGTAAATCAGTTGGGTAAATACCTAGAAGTGTGATTGCTTGGTGTGATCTTCCTTTCCAATCTGTATACCTTAATGAAATTTGTCATGCTCCATGCACAAGAACAACTGCTTAATTTTATAGTCAGGGTATCTGTATAGAGTACATCTTGTTACAAACTTTGTAGGTGATGTGTTACTTTGTAACTAGTAAACAACACATGATTTTTCTCTTAACAGTGAGGAGAACCATCTGTACACCCTGATGCATTTTGTTAAACATTATCTTATGATTCAGAAATTATTTTAAAGTGAATTTGTAACATCTTTCTGTATTTTTTATGTTCAGAACACAATTTTTATTTATGTTTTATTTGATCAGAAAAGCAGTGCCCTTTAAAAACTAAAATTTAAATAAATGAAAAAGTTTAATATAGTTTCTGGAAGGACATTACCATGCTCCTGCATTCTAGATCCATTGTTTTCATTCCAGGACACTGCTCTTCTAGTACGGCTACCCTTTCCTACTCTACCTGGTTTGATACTCTAATTTCCGCATTTCATGAATTAACCTTTCATAATCAACTTCCACATTTTATTTGTAAAAATGTTTCTAATGTTTATTCATTTTTGAGAGAGAAAGAGCACAAGCAAGGGAGGGGCAGAGTGATAGGGAAATGGAGAATTCCGAAGCTGGCTCCATGCTGTCAGCACAAAGCCCCACTTGGGGCTGGACTCACAAACCATGAGATGTTGCCCTAAGGCAATGTTGGATGTTCATCCCACTGAGCCACCCAGACACCTCATAACTTCCACATTTTAATTAAGCGTCTCCTCAAGTGACATTCCTAAGGGGGCCCAACGATTGTCTAAAAATGTCTTTACTTAGATTTCACATGTTACTAATAGTGTGGTAGAACACAAGATTTTAAATTCAAAACAATATCTGAATTTTAAGGTATTACTTATTGCTGTTTTATGAGTAGCATTATGAGAAAAGAAGCATTATGAGAAGCTCAAGGCTAGTATCATGTTTGTTATTTTTTAGGTTATCTCTTTTTCTCCATTGAACATCTCTTTATGCTTGTTGATACAAAATTTCACTGATTGAACTGTTCAATCTGAGAAAGAAATCACATCAAAACAATAAAGCAGTGTTTATTTTTTTTATTTTAAGATTTCCAGGTAGATTTGGCTAACTTACCCAACCATATCTGTTGTATAAGTGGACCTTTGTTCCTTATAGCAAAAGATGTATATTCTATTTCTGTTAGCTCTTTTATAAATTCCCAAAGTCTGTGAGTAAAACTTTCCTACCTGTCAAATATTCACATCTAACACTAGCCTTAGAAACAAAAAAGTTAAACCCCAAGAATACCCCATCTTTAACTATCCACTGCTCCCATTAAATATAATTATCACTTAAAAACTGTATTCAAGAAAAAAATACTGTTCAATATTTTTCATTATTTTCTCATCTTTAGGACTTTTAGGACAAAGATATATTACTCCTGAATGATTAATGTGTTAAAGATTTTAAAGTATGTGTTATATTTTTTAATGTTCATTTATTTTTGAGAGAGAGAGAGAGCAAACTGGGGAGGGACAGAGAGATGGGGGGGGGACAGAGGATCTGAAGCAGGCTCTGTGCTGACAGCAGAGAGCCCAATGTAGGGCTCAAAATCACAAACCCTGAGATCATGACTTGAGCCGAAGTTGGATGCTTAACTGCTTAACTAACTGAGCCACCCAGGCACCCCAAAGTGTGTGTTACTTTATACATATATGCATAAAGTAAATATATATATATATATATATATATGTATATGTATATATATGTATGTATATGTGTATATGTATACGTATATATATATATACATGTATATGTATATATGTATATATACATATATATGTATATGTATATATATACGTATATATATATGTATATATATATATGTATATATACATATATATGTATATACATGTATACATATACACATATACATACATACATATATATATATATATACACACAATTTCTTTCTTTATTTTGAGAGAGCACAAGCAAGGGAGGGGCAGAGAGAGAGAGAAAGAATCCTAAGCAGGCTTCATGCTGTCAGCTTGGAGCCCAATGTGGGGTTCGAACTCACAAACCATGAGATCATAACCTGAGCCAAAACCAACAGTCAGACGCTCAACTGACTGAGCCACCCAGCACCCCTGTGTATTATGGTATTATTTTTAATAGCAGTGTCAGTCTGTATTATTCACATTATACCTAGAACCCTAACTTATGACTAGTATTGGCTTTGTGTTTTCGTGAAATTACTCTCATTATTTAATAAATTATTTGAAGGATGCAACCATTAGTTTTAATGTTTTTAGAGATTTTTATTTGTGAATAGATTTTTAATAAAGTTGATGATGAGAATGAGAGTTGTTAGTGAAATTGCACTTATTTATTATTATATTGCCAGAATCACATCTTTCATGACCTAACATATAGCCATTAATAATGTGAACAGCATGGCATATAACACATATAATTTAGAATGAGAAAGATACAAAGGAGTTTAAAAACCTAAATATGTTTTCAACACATTTTGTAATAATAATGATTAAATATTGGTAAGTGCATTAGTAGAAATTTCATTATATTTATTAAAGCACATTGGTTCTATCATTTAAATTATAGCTGGAAATCACTTTGAGGTAGTGTGTTTATTTTATCTCTTTATTTGACCATTTCCCTATCCAGTCCCCATCATCGCTCTTCATTTATCTAGCACTATTAATCTGTTTTTCATTGGTACAAGGAGGGTATGTGGGAGGGCAAGAAACAGAAATTGCCTCTATGACATCTTAATTAACATTTTCAGATTCTACTTGTGATAGAAGAGACAAGTAAGAAAGCAGAAATGATAAATTGGCTTTCAAAAATCTGGAAAGAAAAGACTAACTTAAAAGAGGTTTCTACTGAGGGGCCCCTGGTGGCTCAGTTGGTTAAATGTCCAACTTTAGCTCAGGTCATGATCTCAAGGTTCATAGTTTAAGCCCCACATTGGGCTTGCTGCTGTCAGCATGGAACCTGCCTTGGATCCTCTGTTCCCATCTCTCTCTGCTCCTCTCTTGCTTGCTTTCTCTCTCAAAAATAAATACACGTTAAAAATTTTTTTTAAAGAGGTTTCTACTAGAAGGTACCTTCATGTACTATTGATGGGAATGGAAATTAGTGAAGACGCTGTGGAAAACAGTATGGAGGTCCCTCGAAAAATTAAAAATATAAATGCCATATGATCCAGGTATTCACTACTGGGTATTTCCTCAAATAAAACAAAAACATGAATTCAAAAAGATACATGCAGAGGAGCCTGGGTGGCTCAGTGGTTAAGCATCTGACTTCAGCTCAGGTCATGATCTCATGGTTTGTGAGTTCTAGCTCTGCGTGGGGTTCTGTGCTGGCAGTGCAGAGCCTGCTTTGGATTCTCTCTCTCCCTCTCTCTCTGCCCCTCCCCTGCTCACACTTGCTGTCTTTCTCAAAAATAAATAAGTAAACTAAAAAAAAAAAAAAAAAAAAAAAAAAAAAAGACATATGCACCCCTATGTTTACTGAAGCATTATTTATAATAACCAAGATATGGAAGCAACCCAAGTGTCCACTGATAGATGAATGAATAAAGAAGATGTGATATATGCATATAATGAAATGTGTACACCATAGCAAAGATATATAGAGCTACAGAAAAGGACAAGATCTTGCCATTTGCAATAATGTTGATGAACCTAGGGGATATTATGCTAAGTGAAATAAGCCAGACTGAGAAAGACAATTACCATATGTTTTTACTTATATGTGCAATCTAAAAAAATGAATAAATCAATGTACAAATTTAAAGCAGAAACAGACTTATAAATGCAGAAAACAAACTGATGGCTGCCAGAAGACAGGGTTGGGGGAGACTGGGCAAAATGGGTTAAGGGGAGTAGGAGGCTTCCAGTTATAAACTGAATATGTCACAGACATAAAAGGTACAGTGCAGAGAATATAGGCAATGGTATTGTAACAGAGTTGTATGGTGACAGATGGTAGCTATACTTGTGGTGAGCATAGCATAATGTATAATATCTAATGGCAATTTGAAATATGATGTAACATTGTGTGTCAGTTACACATCAATCAAAAAAATTAAAGAAGAGGTTTCTACTGGTTAGGGAAAAAGAGTCATCTGGGACACAGAGCAGTGGGGACTATGTGTATTTTACAAGGCAGCACCCATCTGAGATGACAAGGCCCTAAGAGGAGAATGGTAAAATTATTCAACAAGGTAGGCTTAAGCCTTTCTAAGCTTGAGGAAAAAATCCAGTGTTTCAAGAATGTTCTTAAACCAGTGGAGATTTGCCAATCCTGAAGAGGACAGAAATAATTGAAGATACAGATGACTAAAGATAAAGGAACACTTTCCATCCTACCAACCCGTACCTACTTTTTAACTATACACTGTTTTCACAGAAGTTATGTCTTTGAATACTAATTGCAAAGCATGAGAGAACTGCATGTTTCAAGTTACTCATACCATTATTTTTATTGTATAATTTATTTTATAAAAGCTAACACTAGCAGCATCCTATGGCACAAATGCAAAATTCAAGTACTTCTGTTCACTTAAATTTAGTAAAAAGATCATATATAGTGTTTGGGCTCAGAAGACCACATCTCAAATCTTACCTCTGTTGCTATTAACATCAGTGCCTTATATAAATCCTTTATAATCTCAGAACCAGTTTCTCTACTCTTAAAAATTATAATAATTCCAAAGTCTCTCACTTGTGTTGAGAATAAAGTGACTTAGTGCATAATTTATCAACTTCATTAGGTTATCATAAGTAGTCATGAAGCTATATAATTGTAGAGAATTTCAATAATGAAAGACCTATTGGTATGAGAGAAAGTTTCCTTTAAAATCATTAGGGGAAAAAAAACCACTATATTCATAGACGTAAATGATTTATGAAGAAATACTTAATTACTAATAGAGTACATGCTTTTTAAATGAAAATATTTTCAGTATTTACTTAAATATGATTCCAAAATTATCAGAATTTTATGTTTTATTGATATAATGAATCATATATGTAAAGTGTGAAAGTTCAATAAAGTTTCAAAAAATCTCTCTACTTTCATGAAAAATATAAGAAGCTCAGCTAGTTGCATTATCAGAATCAGTGTAGTACTGGACACATTTTACACCCATTGTTAAATTCATTAAATCACAATGTTGTATATATTATAACCAAAAACCTCAAAATTTAAAAAAATCATAAAATCACAAGTGATGTTGTTAAGAAACTACATTTGGATCAAAATTTTTGGTGGATGACTATAACTTTAGGTTATTTCATAAAACAACATGTAAATATATTTGACATAATAACTTGATCAAATAAAATTTTATAACTAGTTGAGCTGTGATTTTAAAATAGTTATTGTGAGCTACATACCACACTGTATTATATTGTATAAGAAGTATATATGAAGAAAACAGTTTTCTTGAGTCATCAGTGCTATTTGTCTCTGAAACAGGAACTTTTTCCTCTTAATTCAGCACTCAGCAGTACTGTGAACATATTGATCTGTAATCAACTGCTGACACAGTTATTTGGCTTAAGCCATATATTTACTGAACTGCAAACACAGCATTATGACAGGCATATATAAAACAGTTTTCTAGTACACACAAAAACTCATTGCAAACACTTTATCTAAGTGACAATTTTATCTGCAGTTTTCTTTCTTCAATTTGTTCAGTAAAGGGTGTATATGTTAGTCACCATAAAAATAACATGTTGCTATAAATCATCTCCCAGAACAAAATTAATTTTATATTTCCTCATTTGTAATAAGGATATTAATAAATTTTAAAAGCCCATGAATAGCACATATTCAATATAGCTTGACTGTAGAGGATTAGCATTTTGAGTATTAATTTATCAGCAATATATAAAAATAGTGGGGCAATTTTTCATATATCAGGGATTTAAAAATTTAATTAATATTGTAAAAATTGTTATAGATAAAATACTTTATAGTGCATTTGATATATGAAGTCACCATTCTTCAATATTTTAGCATACCACTAGGCTAATATAATGAAAAATTATTAAATGTAAAATGTAACAGTTTTAAGGAATTATACACTCTGTACACAGTGTTTTACTTTGTATCATTGCTATTTTCTAAAGTTTATACCTAGAGCTGCAAAGCATATTTCTGTCTTGTGCCAAAACCATGCTTGGTGCTTAAGAGTTTAAAAAAGTAAAGAGAATATTTATATATATAGTACATGATGACTTTTATGATATATATAAATATATACTATATATATATTGGTGTAAAGAAGACAAATTTTCAAAGGTTCTTTGGCCTTTGGCTGGTGTGCACAGTAAGCCAAACAAGGACACTGGTTTTTGTGGCAGAGAAAAGGGTTTTATTTCAAGGCATCAAGCAAGGAAAAGGGAGAAGTTTTCTCAAATTCCTATCTCTGTTGGGTTGGGTTTATTTAAGGGTAGAGGGACAGGATGTGAAATATGCTGATAGGCTATCGAGATAAGGGGAGATGGCACTCTTTCTGGGCATGCACATTCAGGAATCATGCCACTTCATGGGAGGCATGTCCAAAAAATGGCAGAAGTAGCATGACAAAAGAGGAAAATCTCTGAGTGTATCCTCACCGAGGTTACTTTCCTTCACTCCTGGTCCCTTCTGCTCAACTGCAAGAATTCTTTCTTCCTGGTTTATTCATTTTTAATTGGTCTTATTGGTTCTGGGCCAACTTTGTGCAAAACAGGCCAATCTTTGTGCAAAAGGCCTATAAATCAATCAGGTGAACAGAGTTTTCTTAGGGCAGGATGATCAAGCATTTGTTGACTTAAATGTATTGGTTTCAGACATACTTGTATTTTCTTTTTCTTGATGCTCATGGAAGGCCTCCCAAAGGAAGAGCTGTAGGCTTTGGGTTTTACTTTGAATTCCATGTGTACAATGCAGAGAAGTACACGCCATTGTTGGGGAGGAAGATCTTCCTCTGCCTTATGGTCCTTTTAGAATCAAATTGCTGGGAGACAGATTAATAGGAGAAAATTAAGTTTAATCGGCCCACATATGGGGAATTCAGATAGACATTCCAATGACAATGAGGCAATAGGAAGTTTATTAGAGCTAAGGTGATAGGTAGGGGCCTGAGGATACAAAGGAAAGAAAGCCCATTAAGAAAGAAGGTGAAAGGAGATGCTTGGAAAAACAAGGTTGTCCCATGATGCAGGTAAGTTCCTGGATAAAAGGGAGGATGGGTTAATAGCTCTCTTCCTGTCATAGGCTCTCCTTTTCAATGTAAATTTAGGCAGATGATGGGTAGGCCTAAATCTTTTTCTGCATGTGTTGAGGTTTAATTACTTTTAACTCTAAATAATCTTTATATCAAAGTGGCCCATCTTGGGGCAGCCTGCCCTGGGCCCCTGCACCATAAAGCAGGAAATGAATATTTGAGATTACTGAAATAAATGACATAATATTTTTAGCATTTCCTGGTCCTGACCATATTTTCTGCTATCTATGTTTGCAACTCAAACAAGTGCATTATTATGAAATGGCCCATAGCTCAAAATTTTAAATGACATATCCAAGATAGTATTTTAAAGAGTGCTTCTTTCAGGAATGACAGTAAGTGCTGCTTAATTTTTGGAATGTGATACATGAGAAATATCAAAAGAAAATTATTCCAGAAGAAAACACTCACAATGCTAGATAATTACGTATTTAAAAAAAAAAAAAAAAAAAATTCTGACAGAAAAGAAAGTATTCCTGACCAGTTTGCAGAAAAATATGGGAACTTCTTGGAAACCAAAACCAAAATGAATTACAGGTTCAGAGATGTGAGTATGATGAAGGAGCATAAGGCAAGCTGAGGGAAAAGTACAGGCTAACAGCACCCCACCCCTAGGTGGGATATGCTTTCCTTGGACACTCCTGGCTGCCCAAGAACAAAGGAAAAAAAAAACAAAAACAAATGGTTGACCGATAGACATCACAGTCATGCAGGACAGGAGTCTCTTTCAGTTTATGGATAACTTAGTAAACTTCAAGAAAAAGGCAATCTTATCCATAGCCTAATCTCCAGAAACCTATAGACTCCATTTCCTGGAGCCCTAATATTGTTGCAGGATTTTTTACCACAATACCTGGGATTCATTGTCTTGCTGGTTTGAAGAATGAAGAGGTGGGCACAAAATGAGCAGCAGGCAAAAGTTTATTAGAGCATGAGTTTAGAAAATAAAAATAGTAGGAAAGCTCTCTTTACAGAGAGGGGACATTCGAAAGTGAATGCCCAAGGACTATAGACAAGGGTGCTTGTTTTATAAGGTTCTGATTGCCCCCCCCCCCCATCCTTTCCCCCTTGTTCCTTCTCAGGTTCTACCCTTATTGGATGGACAACTTTAGGTGCTGGGTTGTCCATTCCTGATTGGCTCGTTTCCATCGTATGAGGGTGATCTATGACCAAATCATTCCTTGTAGATCATAGGTTTTATGGCCTACTTATTTTTAATCAGGTCTTTGGTCAAATTCCCGAGGGAAACCTGAAGGGGAGTAGGTGGTGTCTGTTACATTCTTAAGAGGGACCTTACGCTTGAGGAGGTTTGCTGTAGTCAGACATTCCCAGCATTGTTCCAAAATATGTGTCTTTCCCCACCCAGGAGCCTCAGGTCCTATCCTTTCCCTCTCTGCCTATTTTATCCTATCTTTCCCTATTATAATATCACCCTCATCAAGATGTAAGTAGGGGTATAAGTGCTTGCTATGGTAGTGTGGGAAACAGAGGCAAATGAAAAATTAAATTCTGTTACTGCCTACAGCCCACTGACAGGTCTTTGAAACAGGTAAAGTGACCTTCTTCTAGGAGCTCAGCTGCCTCAATGATGACACTTTGCTAGGGGCGAAAGAGAATCTTGGCTTAACAACCTGACCCTCACGCCGCCCTCCCCCACCCCTGGATCCTGTGAGTCTCCTTAAACATGTAAAAATTCTTTTGCAAACCTCCCTTGTCTTTAACCCCCAAGAATATGTTGGCGATCATACTCCAAGCTTATGGCCCCTGATATATATCTGAAGGGTCTCATGACTGAGGTTTTACTAAACAGTAATAAATGACATTTTCCTAACAACAGCTAGACCCTCAAGGTCCTGGAAACATTGCTTCCAAAATTCCTTAGAGACTTACACTTGTCCCTAGCCCCCTCCCAACCTGAAGGTATATAACCAGCCACTCTTTACAACCTCAGTGCAGCTCTTTCTGCCTACAGGTCCTGTCCCCATGCTTTAATAAAATCATTTTTTATCATAAAAGACATCTTCAAGAATTCTTTCCTGATCATTGTTTCCAAACCACCATCTCCCCAAAACCCCATCAAGTGGACACTGAAACTGGAGTATTTACATATCTCTGCTGCCCTTGAAACTGCATTTTATGCCCAGCACAGGTGGTGTATGAGGTGTTGCAGGGGAATCACGTGAAGCCTAGCACTCAAGTAAATGACACATAATCCAACAATTCTAGGGGTGAACACATCCCATGGATAAATTAGGAAAACAAAACACTCCACAAAAGGACCATAATTACCTTGTTTCTAAGTGGAAGTAGTGAGGAGAGAAAATAAAAATTTCCCTACAAATTCATAATTACAAACTTATATTCACCTGAGTGAACCTAAAATTACTTTAGTGACCTAAGTTTCAAAATGAAGGTTCTAGTTTAAATGGATTCAATTTATAAATACCTTATGTAATTTGTGACAGTAAACACAAATAATTTTTTGAGATGCAATATATTTCCAGATATCTTTAAGCAGTACCAAGTGATGCATTACATAATGAAAAATAAATTTAAAAGTTAATTTAAAAGTCACCATGTCCAAAAATCAGAAGTAATATAAGTCATAGATATATAAGCATAGGGCAAGATCAGACTGCTAAGGAATAAAGATAATGGAACAATTTTGATACTGCATATAAAATACAAATGTGCAATATGTTCAAAAAATAAAAGTGCACATCAAAAATATGATGATGTAGCCTACAATTAAAAAGATAAGGCAGAACTTTAAGGGTCAAATAAATTTCTAAAAAGTAAAAATATGAGAAAGAATTTCAAATAAATTTTTAGAAATTAAAAATATAAGAAGATTACACAATAAATACATGGGTTTAGCTGGAGATTGACCAGAATTGGAAATTAAATTAATAAAACTGACATTACAACTGAAAGAATTAAACATGATGTTTATATAAAAAATTAATATAAAGAAGTTAAATATAATGATGCAAATTGTAAAAAAATAAAATAAAAAATGAAACCATTAAACAGAGAGAGAGAAGCCCAGAGGATTTTAAACATCTAATTGGATTCTGAGGAATTACATAGATACTTGGGAAGAGATGGTATTCAAAAATACGAGGGTGTGTATATTCCAGAATTGATAAAAATCACAAATCAAGAAGCCTAAATAATTTTAAGCAAGTTTAAACTAAAGAAAACCTATTTCTAAACCTGCTAATAGATATTTGAAAAATGATATAGTTAAATCAGCTTTAATTTAATTTAATTTAGGGGATGCAGTACTGCAAGTGTAGACAATTTAATGAAAATATATCTGAAAGGGGGATATTTAAAGGAAAGCTTCACACAATTATTGCCTGACCCTTATCAAAATGTATTATTGAAATGTATGGCATGTCTGAATGGAGAAGTCTTTCTTGAACCAGACAGCTGAGAAAGGGGAAATAATGCAAATCTATTCTTCATCCTTTTTAATATGGCATGCAGAATGGGAACCTTTAGAATTGCCTAAACCCATTCAAGTAGTTAATTTAAAACAACATAGGACACTACTGGGGGTAGGGAGGGAATGGCAATCAGGAAATTTCAGCTAATTAATTAGCCAGAACTAATTACAGGAAATGTCTGTTAAGTACACCACACTAAATGGAGCCTCTGGGAAAAGTCTGTTACTGACATTTACCATTTATTGCTGGAATTTGATGCAGTTTCAAGACATGTGCCATTTGAAAGGGATTTGTTGGCTTGTTATTGGCTTTTCATTGAAATGTCTTCTATTACAGAAGAATATACATATTGTAAGCTGAAATAACCCTCATGTCTTAGGTTATAACAAATTCTATTCCCACAGGAATGGAAATGCAAATTTCCCTCACTAGGTGGAAACAATGTATTCAAGAATACACAGCATTGGTGACCACTGGAGTATCAGGCAGTACATGAATTGGTGGTTGCTCTGCCTTTTGGCTGGGTCAACATAAGATCCCCTTCAGGAGTAACCTAATCTCATAGCCAAAGGGACCACTTACCATGAACAGTTACTAGAAGATGCCAAGCACCTTGGTTTACAGAAGGTAGATCAAATGTGGTTAATTGGTACTTGGTCGTAAAACCAATGCCTTGCAAATAGTTGACAGTTGCTTTTTGAATGGAAAGGGAAAAAAAAACCATAGATTCACACAACGGGTATAACAAAGATTGGTGTTTCTTGACGCATTAAGAATTGGATAACAACAATGTAATGTAGGTTTTTAGTGATTCTTGGGCAGTAGCTAGTAGGTTGATAAAATGTCAAGTGTTTTGTTATGATAAACTTTATGGAATTGGAAAGAGAAAATCAAATGTAAGCAAAAAATATCAAATAATCATGTTGATGGCCATTAAAATTTAGAAGGAGATAGAAACCAAGCAGATGCTTTATTTTCACTGTTTGGAAATTGTCCCATGGGGACATAAGATAAGTGATCCTACAAACATTTGATAAATGCATGTATCTTGTAATTTTTGTCAGAAGTTCACAATATAACTAACAATTGCTTTATTTACTAACAAGATCATTAGTGATTAAACGCATCTACAGATTGCCTAGTAAAAGATCTTGGTCAAACCACAGCTGTCAGGAAATTCATGTAGAAATCCATTTCAGTATAACAAGGCAGTATAAACAGTACATATGGCAATGCCCACAAGAGACTTAAGGTCCATTTTTAACTGAGTTTATTTATTTATTTTTAATGTTTATTTATTTTTGAGAGAGAGAGCGTGAGCAGGGAAGGGAGACACAGAATCTGAAGATTCTGAGAAAGAGGGAGACACAGAATCCAAAGCAGGCTCCAGGCTCTGAGCTGTCAGCACAGAGTCCGACACAGGGCTCGAAATCACAAACTGCGAGATCATGACCTGAGCCAACGTTGGACACTTACCCAACTGAGCCACCCAGGCACCCCTTAACTGAGTTTAATTTATTCCCCAATCCAAGACAATGTGGGTTATGAGCAAAGTTTCCTCTTGTCTGGAAAGCCAGAAGATACTAACGCAACTCAAACTAATGTATTTGCAATGATTTTAGTCCAATTCATGATTGGTAACTGCTATTTGGTGTGTATTTCTGTTGTGATTTAAGAGATTAATTTGATTGATTTAATCAAACATAATATTCATTGGTGATCAGATGAACTGGGAGATTGAATTTAAATCCCCACAGCCTATTCTTCTAACGGAAGCTATCAGCCAAACAAGCAAGTAAAGTCAGTTAACAATCATTTAATTGTATATTGAATCAACTTTTCATAAAGTTCAAATTTTTATGGTGGAAGGAAGTTTAAAAAAGCAGTCATCTTGGGGCAGAGTTGTGAAACCACTTGTGCTTATACATTTATTTGATAAACTTAAATGTATCTTGAAAGCAATATCTGCACCCCGTTGGAAGATAGTAATCTGTATGCATCCTGTTACCTATTTTGTTTTATAAGTAGTGTGCAGGGGCCAGGACAAGCTGCCTCAAGATGGGCCACTTTGCTATAAAGATTACTTTGAGTTAAAAGTAATTAAAGCCCAGCAGATACAGACAGGGCTCTCTGCCTACCTATCTACCTAAATTTACATTGGAAAGGAGAGCCTATAATAGAAAGAGAGCTATGATCAGAGAATCTCTTTTACTTAAGGAACATACCTGCATAATAGGGCAATCTTGTTTTTCCAAACATCTCCTTTCACTTTCTTGCTAATAAGCTTTCTCCCCTTTGTGTCCTCAGGCATCTACTCCTCTCCTTAGGTCATATAAACTTGCTGTTGCCTCATTGTCTTTGAAATCTTCTGTCTATGTGGATTCCCCATGGTACACTTACTAAATTTGATTTTCTCATATTAATCTGTCGCATGGAAATTTGATTCTAAGTCCAGCTATAAGGACCGTAAATCAGAGGAAGGTCTTCCTCCCCAACAAGTGTAAAGGATGCAGAAAAAACAGTAATAAACAATTTAGAAACAGAATCAGCAAGATGGACTCTGAAGGGCAGACTTAATTTACAAGTTGACTGGACAGTGTTTCTGCTCATCAAGGACTGCTACTGAGTCTTGGTCAAGATAAGGACCAATTGGTTTACTAATGGTACATTATGAGGTATATAAAATTCAAAACTCCCCTGGCAGTACCCAGGGCAAAGTTTGCTTACTGATAGAGTATAGATTATATTTAGTATAACTGATGAGTATGAACTATATTGTGAAATAAGACAGGCAAATAAAAGAGAAATAATTGATTAATAGGTACATAAAAATGCATAGCTGTGATTATTTCAGCTTTCTATATTGTCAAAAGTCCACAATGATACTTTGTATATTTTCCAATAATGATTTCACATCCAACCTGTCCACCTCATTTCACCAGTATACTGACATTCTTCACTGGTTTAGTATTCACTAGGACATGAGTAAATGTTTATGGTATATTTTCATTAATTTGTCTTGAAAATAATGTGTGAACCAGCTCCCTTGATCACAAACCTCTTTTGTTTTACTACGTCTTTACTTAACTGCTTCTGCTCAATTTGTTAATTTGTATTATTCACATACATCAATTATTGGTATGTAGGCCCATAATTCTCTTGTGTGGGGATATATTCTTTTATTTAATCAATTTGATCTCTTTTCCCTTTACACTGCATTCCTTACAATTATTTTCTTATAGATTTCCTATCTGACTTGTATTTTATGCATGCTCAAATGTCTATAGGTAGGAAGGCTTTGATTTATTTACATTTCTCATTCAGTTCTTGTTTCAGGGTGACTTCTATTCTTTTACATCATTCCAGGTTATGTTATTATATGATTTTAGATATTTAGTAATGTCATTCCTTTAATCAATATTTTACCAAATATTAAAATTTCTATTTTTCACATTTCCTATAAAAATTATTTTCTAAAAATACAGGTATATCTTAGACCGAGTAACTTGTAGAGTGAGTTCATGATAGGCATCATAATATGAAAAAAGCAGACTATAATAATTAAATATTTTATTTATATCTTATAGAATGAATGTTTTCTCTTTGATGTATTGTTCTTTGGTTTATAGAGTTGATCTAAACTTTATTTTTGAAGGATCTCTAATTGATAACAGATATAAGCCTGATATTAATCTAAATAGATCAAAGAAATAAAAATCTATCATTGGGGGATGGATTTGGGAAATTCAACATAGGCCATTTACTACCAACGGTTAAAGAGATGAATTTGGAAAAATATTGTCTTCTTTCCCTCCCTTCTTCCCTTCTTCCTTCTGTACTTCCATCCCTTCCTACTGTAAGGCTTAAATTGTAGTGTAGGGCTAACCTGTAGCCTTGAGAAATAACAGCTTTGTTTTGACACTGTAGGTTAAGAGATAACAGTCTTGTCCTATCAATCAAGGGAACAAAAGTTCAAGGAAAATCAACTGGATTAGTGTTTGATTGGATTGGGGCAAGGGCATGTCTGAACTGTTTCCACCCCCATCTGGAAACTATTTCTTTGTTCTATTCCCGGGTGATGATAAGACCATGTGGTCGGCTCTAAAAACTCTGTACCCGGCTGTTCTGTTCGAGGCTGCACTCTGATCGGTTGGCCTTGCCTCTCATTGCAATAAACTTTGTTGTGACTGTCACTGATGCCCATAGCATTCTGTTTCAGGAGTTGTGTGGATGCAACACTACTTCTTTCCTTTCTTCTTCCTTTTTTTAAAATTCAAGCTACATAAATTATTTGGGAATATAATCCGTATGTAAATACTGGAAATCTTTTTTTTCCTGTGCATCCTGTGTGCACAAGATCTCTGTATGAAAAAGTGTATATAGGCATATGGGCACCTACCTTGTTCCAAGTAGCCTGCATTTCTGGGATTATCTCCTAAATGTATGCAGTAAAAAGAGATATGGCCAAAAATTATATATCACTGAAAAAAATATTGAGGTGTAACTTCATATATCACTGAAAAAATATAGGAGGTAGAAGTACAGTATGTGCGTATGTCCTAGTGGTTATCATTACCTACTGGTGCATATCTCACTTGGGCATAGGTTTTTTCCTCAGAGATTCAATGAAAATTTTGGCTCTCATTTTTGTTTTGTTTTAAAAATAGATTTCAGGGACGCCTGGGTGGCTCAGTCGGTTAAGCGTCCGACTTCAGCTCAGGTCATGATCTCACGGTCCGTGAGTTCGAGCCCCGTGTCAGGCTCTGTGCTGACAGCTCAGAGCCTGGAGCCTGCTTCCAATTCTGTGTCTCCCTCTCTCTCTGACCCTCCCCCATTCACGCGCTCTCTGTCTCAAAAATAAATAAACTTTAAAAAAATAAATAAATAAAAAATAAAAATAGATTTCAATAATAAAAAAAAATAAACCCAAACCTAAAACAGCACCACTTATTCAATTCATAGTTTTAAGAGTGGATGATGGACTGGGATGAACTGAGCAATTCTGCATTATCTTGGCCAGGAGAAGCTGAACTTGGCTGAGCTCACTCCTGGGTCATCATGGGGTGAGGGATTGGCTTGTCTATGATGGTTCTGCTAAGATAGTTCATCTCTACTTATTGTGGTACCTCATCCTTTCAGAAGGTTATCTTTTTTGTTATTGTTTAGATGGTAGACTAGCCAGATTCTAAGAGGAGAGCAAAGGCACGGAAGGCCTCTTATAGCCCAAGCTCGTCTAAGTAAAATGTTGCTTCTACTGTGCTTTACTAGCCAAATAAACTCACAATGCCATCCCAGATTTCAGATATGAGGAATTAAACTTATCCTGTTAAGGCAAAAATTACATGAGAATGGTTGCATGTAAAAGAGGAATTTAGGGTTATTTTAAAAATAGGTCATATCATATCTTATTCTGTTTTTCCTAACCAATTATTTTCTCAGGCATGTCAAGTATACCAGACTGAATTTAAAAAGAATTAGTATTTCTATCAATGTTTAAATTTTGAAAAAAAAAATCGTTTCTTATGAAATTGAGTCTTTATACCAAAAAGTTATGTTAAAATTATTCATGTGTTCCTGATAACAATGTATCCTAATTATAAGGAAAGTAAATCAGTAATATTTTAATCTAAATCTGTTATAGTGGTCGACATAATTATGCAATTGTTTTTAATTTAATGTTTGTAGATGGTTTCTGAGTCTTAGTAAAACTCTTGAGAGAGATAAAAATTTTCGTGTGTGCGTATGCATTTTTAGAGAAGATGGGTCTATGGCCAAATTCTCTCTTGTTTTTAAATTTTTTTAATGTTTATTTATTTTTGAGAGAGAGAGAGAGAGAGCACAAACAAGGGAAGGGCAGAGAGAGAGAAGGAGACACAGAATCTGAAACAGGCTCCAGGCTCTGAGCTATCAGCACAGAGCCCGATGTGGGGCTTGAACTCATGAACTATGAGATCATGACCTGAGGTGAAGACAGATGCTTAACCAACTGGGCCACCCAGGAGCCCCAATAGTCAATCAAATTTTTAAGCATTTCCTACAAAGAGTACACAAGTATTGTAGGAAATATTTTTACTCCTTGAGAAAATATATTTTTATCTCAATATCAGTTGATTCATAATTTATATGTAGTTTTTAGCTTTTACCACAATTTTGGTTCCCTTACCTTTAATTGATCATTCCTTGTTTGTAGTTACTAATACCTTACTTACTGAATAATAAAAATTATGTATGTCTAAGAAAGGTATTATGATAGTAGCAGACTATATTATGACTAGTAGAATGTCTACTTTAAAAGGCATCATATTCTTGGCTTTCTGTCTGATGACAGATACAGGGTTTCTCCTAAACTAAAAGATTGATCAAGATTTGCATCGCATTAGAGCCTTTAAAATTGTAAAGAATCAAAACCTGATGACAGATGGCATACCTGCTGAGGAGTTCAAGGGCGCTGATGAGATGATACTGAGGTGACAGTAGAGTCTTTTTGCTCTACATATGTAATAGCTGATATGAAGAGATTTCAGAACTGCTTTTCGCATCATTATCTTTGTGATAAAAAGGTGAATATTCTGACTGCATCTGTGGTTATCTGCCACTTATCTTAGAAACCAAGAAAGGGAAAACAACGGAATGAATTTCATGTATAATCCCTAAATTTAGATTCTAACCATATTTAAAATGATAATTTAGCATAGTTTCAGACTCAAACCCATGTGAAAACTTTAATGAATAAAATCATGTGAATATAGAAAACAAGACATATATTATGAATAGTCTCATAGTGAATCATTTTTAAAGCAATAATGAAGAAGTTACACTCTATGTACTACCTGCCTTTTTAAATATTTTCAAAAAATGTACAGAATATAGGGAATATATGGAAACATATGAAGGAATCTTGGACAAAGTTGAATGCATTAAGTTTATTGCACTTAAATGTGTACTGAAATACACATATCCAGTATAATTTTATTTTTAAAAATACATGTAAGTTCCAGAGATATGTTAAAGCTGTCTCATACTACTGAATGTGAAAGACCATTGTTAAATATTTGGAAATTCTGTGAGCTATTTGATTTTGTGTTGGTTGTTTACAATTGGCTTTGGTAGGGGTATTTTATTTTTAGCATAAAAAATAGCAATGACACAAATCAAGATTTTGTTTTGTTTTGTTTTGTTTCCTCCAGAGAAGATTATTAAACATTTACCAACTTATTGCTGCTTCTAAATAAATCTTAGTAATATACCAAATGCCTTTGAAAATTTTCTTTCTCTATTATTCCTCTATTTCTTCTAATTTTTGAAGTGTTTTTAATTAAAAAATTTATAATCATATTAAAAAGCATACTTTTAACGAATATGAAGCAAATATAACAAATACACAAATTAAACTATACTTTTAATACTAGGTAAAAATATGTGGAAATATACTATAATAACTTTAAATCTTTTTAAATCATTTTTTTCCTAATGCTTCTATAACAGAAATGCTAGAGATCCAAATGACTAGTGACCAGCTTTAAGTAGAAAAGCAAATATTAGAAAAATTGATCATGTGCTTAAAATAAGAAAGGCACTGTTTATCATATTTAAAGTGGAGAAAAATAACATCACATATCTGAAACATATCACTGGTGAGAAGTATCTAATTTCTATAAATATTCATGTGCTCTGTAGTCTATAACAGATAACTTCATTATTGCTAGTCACACTGATGTAAAAAATGCTTTCAGGTATACTTTTACCATTTACTCTGCAAGCTCAAGACAGTGTCATGACACAGAAGTAAAGGGAGTAGATTTTTACAATAAAACTAAGGTTCTTAGTAGTACTTAATAGATAGCAAGGAAAACAAGATTTTTCATCACAACGAATGGATTCTCATATGATATTTTTTAATACATTTTTTAATTTACTTTTCTAATATTTTGTCTAAGATATTTGTCCATAGGTTTATGGTGTTGCTGACAGTGTGTGCCCTTTCCATGAAAAAAAAAAAAAATCTTTTATTCATATGTAGAAAAGTTTATGAATATTTGAGATAATCAGGTTATAGGTTGTATGAAGTTTTTGCTTATAAGACATTTTGTCCTTTCTTAATTGAAATTGTTGGATTCTCAATTATATTTCCTTATGGTTATGGAAGTTTTTGTTTGATTTATTTCTGAGACAGGCTTAATGAGTTTCTTGAATTTTTCTATTTTCATCTAAATTCTAATAGTGGTTGTTTCTTAATCACTATCTTTCAAATTGCATGCATATTTAGAAATATCTTTCCTTGAGGGGCGCCTGGGTGGCTTAGTCGGTTGAGCAACCGACTTCGGTTCAGATCATGATCTTGCAGTCTGTGAGTTCAAGCTCGGTGTCGGGCTCTGTGCTGATGGCTCAGAGCCTGGAGCCTGCCTCGGATTCTGTGTCTCCCTCTCTCTGCCCCTTCCCAGCTCATGCTCTCTCTCTCTCTGTCTCTCAAAAATGAATAAACGTTAAAAAACATTTTTTTTAAAAGAAGTATCTTTCCTTGATACCTCAGGTGCCTTACCATGTTGCTAAATGCAACTTAATAGAACATAAGGAATGTCAGTAATACATAAAAGGCAAAATAATAATTATAATTTAGAAAATATTTTAATAAGAATATGTGCTCTAAATATAGGACAGGAATTCAGAGATGAAAACATTTTACTATCTTGTTCAAGGAGAAATAGAGAAACCCTGCACCCTATCCCCCTAAAAGAAATCAGTAGTAATGTTCTGAACACCCGATGAATTTATTTGATAGATATTTGAGGAAGTACAATTTAATTTTCTAATGTGATATATATTTTTTTCCAGTATACTTTCATTTTGCGTGTCATCCAAACAATACCATCCCTAGTTCGTTTGCCTTTTGCTTTCATATAATTTATTTTCTGATGCTGTTTCTTTTGATTGAATATTTTTGTCTTCATATCTATATGATATGTGGTCACTCTTTTAATATCATCTCAGTTTACAAATCCTCCAGCCACCTATAGTCCTCTTAGTTCCCATCACACTCTGCTATACAAAACAGATTATTTATTTTACTCTTATATTCTCCTTACGTGAGTGATTCAGATTAAGTCATCACCAAAATGTAAATTTCAGTAGTAGGGATACAGTTTGTTGTTCTCTATAATGCTGCTTCATGGCCAACACACTTAAGGACCCTGAAAATTATAGTTAACAAATACATATTTTTATAACTAGATAAAATTTAACCCTTCAGTACTTTCTCATCTGTATTTATTTTATTATGTTTTTAATTTTTTAATGTTTATTTATTTTTGAAGGAGAGAGAGCGCATGAGCCTGGGAGGGGCAGAAAAAGACAGAGACACAGAATCAAAGCAGGCTCCAGGCTCTGAGCTGTCAGCACAGAGCCCAAAGCAGGGCTCGAACCCACCAACTGTGAGATCAAGACCTGAGCCTACCAGGTTAACCAGCTGGTTAACCAGCTGAGTCACTCTGGTGCCCCTCTGATCTCTATTTATTTTTAAACTCTTTTACATTCCTTGCCTCTGATCTTAAGGATTTTTTTAATAGAATTTTGAAAATCCATTTATATTTTCTCAAACTATTTCTGTTTCTCAAAATATTTTTCCATACTATTATAACATAATAACAATTTTGTTCTGTGCCAGTAACTTACCTACAACTATATTATCAAAGGTACATTAAAAAATAAAGCTAGTCATCAAAGAAAGATACTTTAAAATTTCAAGATATAGTATGTCTTTGACAATAATTATTTAAACAAAAATAAAAAAGATTTATAAGCAATATAAACCTCTGAGATATTGTAAAATTATTCTTATTTTTGTCATTTTTTTTCTTGAATGTGAAATATTTTTACTGCTGCTGGGCTTATCTGACCTTTAATGAACCCACAGTGCCTTAGGCAACCATTCATTCATTGTTCCATAAAGTAAGAGATGTTATAATAGTAAAAGACATTGATTCATACATCTTTATTGTGGAACTCCAAGATGTTTGTCTTTCTCAAAATAAGCCTTTTTCCTCTGCAATAAAATAATATTAGTCCTTGTCAGAAAAGAAAAATGTAGTCTTAAGAATTACTAAAAAAACATAACCCTATGGGAAAAACACAGGCTATGTGCTGATTTATTTTCTGTGTCTGATCTTATGATGTAATATTTTAAAAAGCACTTTCAGTTAATCAATAAATCACTTTAAAATACTCTAATAAATATATGATCCAATTAAAATCAGTGCACAATATGATGTGATCACTGAAACAACATAGAAAGAAAGTCAATGCAATTGAAATATTGGAAGCATTAACACGTTTATTGCTTGAGATAAATTATGGTCTCTAGGTGATTATTTTATGCTTTGTACTTTTTTTGACATAGAAATAATTATCAGAAAAACTTGCATCTACTGCTTACGGACAGGATAATATCACTTTTTTTTTTTTAAATCCACAGAATCTCCACATTTGTTCAGTGTGTTCTATTTGTTGGTTGACAGTAATAAATCCTGATATGTATGTCAAATTAACAGTCCTAGGTCATTACTGTATAACCACACTAGTTATCAATGAATAGATTATTTTGGTTGGGGGTGCTTATGAAGGTTGTCTCTATAATTACCCTTTGCAAGGACTATTGTCAATTAAAAAATTAGATAAGAATGTTTTCAAGTTTCCTATAAAATATTAACAAAATATTTGAATATATAGCTATATTTATAAACAAAATAGTATTTCATGGCCTCACAAATACACTAATGGGTATATACAATTCCATCCACCCCTAGCTACTGTCTGCAAGTTTGGAGTCATCTGTACTCTCAATGTTACAGCTCCTTCTGTTCTTCTCCCCTGAGTCCATTATAGCCAGTCTTTAGACTCTAAAGCACAAATGAATCATGTCATCAACAACTTCCATCTTTCTAAATGCAAGGGCTATCGCTAACCATCTTTATTTTTCTTTTCATTTGGAAAAAAAATATTCTTCATTTGACTTTAGAGCAACTCTTGCTCTCCATGCTAACTCCATCCATGGAGTGGCCATTCCATCTCAGTTCTTTGCTGGGTCTTCTTCCTCTTTAAAGTCTTTAAGTACTAGAGGAAGTCAATGCTTAATTCATTTACCTCTTCTCTGTCTACACTAGCTTCCTAAGTAAGATTATTTATATGCTTTAATATGGCTCTGATGTGTGCTCTTGAATCCAAAATTAGACTAAGAATTGCATTCTGGATGTCTAATAGATCTTAAACATAATATGTTTAAATTCATGCTCTCCCTACCAATCTGTTTCTTCCTGATTATTCTCTTTTCAGTATCTGCAAATGAACCTGTTACAGAAATTGAACATGTTACATGAATTTAATGATTGGCATTTAATAAAAATATTCTGGGTCTCTCTCTCCCTCTCTTTCTCTCTCTCTCTCTCACACACACAGACACACCCACCCACACACATACAGTTGAAAATGAAAAAGACAAAAAGAAAAGTGAATTGTTAGGAAAATAGTAATGGTAATTCTATTACAAATAATCATCTTGATGCAATAAAGTCAGGGAATTTATATCAGGAAAATCCTTACTTCAACTTTAAGTCTTTTAATAAAAATGATGATATGATGATAACTGGAAGTAAACAAAAATAACAGGTGTTGAATACCTAATATATGCCAGATATTCTTTTAAGCATACAACATGGATAAGTTTATATAATTCTGAAAGCAGCCAAATGAGGAAGGCAGACACAATGATACAGGAGAGTTAGACTAGGAGAGTCTACAGATACGCAGAGTATCTACAATTGCTCTACAAAATATAACATATAGTAAATCAAATATTTTGCCTCTGTGACATTATATTTGGGCCAAAGAAGAAGTGCAGAGTTCTTTCAGCGGAAGACCATCCCTTACCACAGTTTTAGTTAAGTTTTGGTCTGAGAAACTTATAGAAGCAGCAAATAGAATGGTGGGTGTCTGAGAATGAGTGGGGAATGGAGGAGATGAGGAATTGTTCAATGGATATAAAGTTACAATTATACAAAATAAATAAATCCTAAAGATCTGCTGTAAAACATAGTGCCTATAGTTAATAATGCAGTACTGTGCAGTTAAAAATCCAAGAGAGTTTGTGAGGAGATAAGTTAATGAACTTGATTGGAGTAATCATTTCACTATGTACATGAATATCAAATCATCAAGTTGTATACCTTAAATATGAATCATTTTTACTTTTAAAACTTTTTAAAATGTTTATTTTTGAGAGAGAGAAACAGAGAGCAAGCAGGGAAGGGGAAGAGAGAGGGAGACACAGAATCCAAAGCAGATTTCAGGCTCTGAGCTGTCAGCACAGAGCCCAACGTGGGACTTGAACTCACAGACCGCAAGATCATGACCTGAGCCGAAGTCAGATGCTAAACCAACTGAGTCACCCAGAAGCCCTATGAATGATTTTTATTTTTAAAATGTATATCTTTAAAAAATCTAAAGGGGCAGATCTCATGGTAAGTGTTCTTACCAGAAAACAAAACCAAAACAAAGTAAAACCCCCAAAAGGGCACAAGAAAACTTTTGGAGGTGATGTATATGTTTATTACCTTGAATGCAGTGATGGCATCATGTGTTTATACATCTGTCCAAACTCACCAAACTGCATAATTTAAATATTTGAAATTTGAGATATCAATTATAGTCTCAAAAAAGACTAAAAAAAAAAAATACCAGATAACATGATATGTTCTTTTAGAAGAAAATAACAACAGATTTTCAAGGATACTCTTCACTTACCATTATTGTTCCAAGTAAACTAATCATATTAATCATTCAATTAACTTCCCATATAAAAAATTGAAGAAATATAATTAATACAAGGTCTGAAAATCATGAAAATATTATAGTCTTTTGAAATCTTAGTAGTGAAGAGGTCACAATAAGTTATCAATCAGTCCAAAAGCACATATACAGCATATCTGTGGATTTGTATTTTACACAATGGCTTCTTCAAAAACTATGCCCAGGCCCTGCTATTACTCAGTTATCGAAATGGCAGCAGTTAGATAACATATCCTTAGAAATAAAGATTAGTATTTCAGGTCTATAGTACACTTAACTACTCTATACATGTTAATATATTAAACAGTTAGTACATGTTCAATTCTTTACGTAGATAGTCCTGTATTATGTTTAAAATACACGAGTCCGTGACTGATCTCTCCTTTGAAACTTGGCAGGCCAGAAAGGCTTGGCACGATATCTACAGTGTGCTAAACAGGAAAAATATGCAGCCGAGAATCCTTTATCCAGCAAGTCTGTCATTTAGAATAGAAGGAGAGATAAAGGTCTTCCCAAACAAACAAAAACTGAAGGAATTTGTCACCACTAAACCAGCCCTACAAGAGATCCTAAGGGGGATCCTGTGAGACAAAGTACCAGAGACATCACTACAAGCATAAAACATACAGACATCACAATGACTCTAAACCCGTATCTTTCTATAATAACACTGAATGTAAATGGATTAAATGCGCCAACTAAAAGACATAGGGTATCAGAATGGATAAAAAAACAAGACCCATCTATTTGCTGTCTACAAGAGACTCATTTTAGATCTGAGGACACCTTTAGATTGAGAGTGAGGGGATGGAGAACTATTTATCATGCTCCTGGAAGCCAAAAGAAAGCTGGAGTAGCCATACTTATATCAGACAAACTAGACTTTAAATTAAAGGCTGTAACAAGAGATGAAGAAGGGCATTATATAATAATCACAGGGTCTATCCACCAGGAAGAGCTAACTATTATAAATGTCTATGCGCCAAATACCCGAGCCCCCAGATATATAAAACAATTACTCATAAACATAAGCAACCTTATTGATAAGAATGTGGTCATTGCAGGGGACTTTAACACCCCACTTACAGAAATGGATAGATCATCTAGACACACAGTCAATAAAGAAACAAGGGCCCTGAATGATACATTGGATCAGATGGACTTGACAGATATATTTAGAACTCTGCATCCCAAAGCAACAGAATATACTTTCTTCTCGAGTGCACATGGAACATTCTCCAAGATAGATCATATACTGGGTCACAAAACAGCCCTTCATAAGTTTACAAGAATTGAAATTATACCATGCATACTTTCAGACCACAATGCTATGAAGCTTGAAATCAACCACAGGAAAAAGTCTGGAAAACCTCCAAAAGCATGGAGGTTAAAGAACACCCTACTAACGAATGAGTGGGTCAACCAGGCAATTAGAGAAGAAATTAAAACATATATGGAAACAAACGCAAATGAAAATACAACAATCCAAACGCTTTGGGATGCAGCGAAGGCAGTCCTGAGAGGAAAATACATTGCAATCCAGGCCTATCTCAAGAAACAAGAAAAATCCCAAATACAAAATCTAACAGCACACCTAAAGGAAATAGAAGCAGAACAGCAAAGGCAGCCTAAACCCAGCAGAAGAAGAGAAATAATAAAGATCAGGGCAGAAATAAACAATATAGAATCTAAAAAAACTGTAGAGCAGATCAACGAAACCAAGAGTTGGTTTTTTGAAAAAATAAACAAAATTGACAAACCTCTAGCCAGGCTTCTCAAAAAGAAAAGGGAGATGACCCAAATAGATAAAATCATGAATGAAAATGGAATGATTACAACCAATCCCTCAGAGATACAAACAATTATCAGGGAATACTATGAAAAATTATATGCCAGCAAATTGGACAACCTGGAAGAAATGGACAAATTTCTAAACACCCACACTCTTCCAAAACTCAATCAGGAGGAAATAGAAAGCTTGAACAGACCCATAACCAGCGAAGAAATTGAATCGGTTATCAAAAATCTCCCAACAAATAAGAGTCCAGGACCAGATGGCTTCCCAGGGGAGTTCTACCAGACATTTAAAGCAGAGATAATACCTATCCTTCTCAAGCTATTCCAAGAAATAGAAAGGGAAGGAAAACTTCCAGACTCATTCTATGAAGCCAGTATTACTTTGATTCCTAAACCAGACAGAGACCCAGTAAAAAAAGAGAACTACAGGCCAATATCCCTGATGAATATGGATGCAAAAATTCTTAATAAGATACTAGCAAATCGAATTCAACAGCATATAAAAAGAATTATTCACCATGATCAAGTGGGATTCATTCCTGGGATGCAGGGCTGGTTCAACATTCGCAAATCGATCAACGTGATACATCACATTAACAAAAAAAAAGAGAAGAACCATATGATCCTGTCAATCGATGCAGAAAAGGCCTTTGACAAAATCCAGCACCCTTTCTTAATAAAAACCCTTGAGAAAGTCGGGATAGAAGGAACATACTTAAAGATCATAAAGGCCATTTATGAAAAGCCCACAGCTAACATCATCCTCAACGGGGAAAAACTGAGAGCTTTTTCCCTGAGATCAGGAACACGACAGGGATGCCCACTGTCACCGCTGCTATTTAATATAGTGCTGGAAGTTCTAGCATCAGCAATCAGACAACAAAAGGAAATCAAAGGCATCAAAATTGGCAAAGATGAAGTCAAGCTTTCGCTTTTTGCAGATGACATGATATTATACATGGAAAATCCGATAGACTCCACCAAAAGTCTGCTAGAACTGATACATGAATTCAGCAAAGTTGCAGGATACAAAATCAATGTGCAGAAATCAGTTGCATTCTTATACACTAACAATGAAGCAACAGAAAGACAAATGAAGAAACTGATCCCATTCACAATTGCACCAAGAAGCATAAAATACCTAGGAATAAATCTAACCAAAGATGTAAAAGATCTGTATGCTGAAAACTATAGAAAGCTTATGCAGGTAATTGAAGAAGATATAAAGAAATGGAAAGACATTCCCTGCTCATGGATTGGAAGAATAAATATTGTCAAAATGTCAATACTACCCAAAGCTATCTACACATTCAATGCAATCCCAATCAAAATTGCACCAGCATTCTTCTCGAAACTAGAACAAGCAATCCTAAAATTCATATGGAACCACAAAAGGCCCCGAATAGCCAAAGTAATTTTGAAGAAGAAGACCAAAGCAGGAGGCATCACAATCCCAGACTTTAGCCTCTACTACAAAGCTGTCATCATCAAGACAGCATGGTATTGGCATAAAAACAGACACATAGACCAATGGAATAGAATAGAAACCCCAGAACTAGACCCACAAACGTATGGCCAACTCATCTTTGACAAAGCAGGAAAGATCATCCAATGGAAAAAAGACAGTCTCTTTAACAAATGGTGCTGGGAGAACTGGACAGCAACATGCAGAAGGTTGAAACTAGACCACTTTCTCACACCATTCACAAAAATAAACTCAAAATGGATAAAGGACCTGAATGTGAGACAGGAAACCATCAAAACCTTAGAGGAGAAGGCAGGAAAAGACCTCTCTGACCTCAGCCGTAGCAATCTCTTACTCGGCACATCCCCAAAGGCAAGGGAATTAAAAGCAAAAGTGAATTACTGGGACCTTATGAAGATAAAAAGCTTCTGCACAGCAAAGGAAACAACCAACAAAACTAAAAGGCAACCAACGGAATGGGAAAAGATATTTGCAAATGACACATCGGACAAAGGGCTAGTATCCAAAATCTATAAAGAGCTCATCAAACTCCACACCCGAAAAACAAATAACCCAGTGAAGAAATGGGCAGAAAACATGAATAGACACTTCTCTAAAGAAGACATCCGGATGGCCAACAGGCACATGAAAAGATGTTCAACGTCGCTCCTTATCAGGGAAATACAAATCAAAACCACACTCAGATACCACCTCACGCCAGTCAGAGTGGCCAAAATGAAGAAATCAGGAGACTATAGATGCTGGAGAGGATGTGGAGAAACAGGAACCCTCTTGCACTGTTGGTGGGAATGCAAATTGGTGCAGCCGCTCTGGAAAGCAGTGTGGAGGTTCCTCAGAAAATTAAAAATAGACCTACCCTATGACCCAGCAATAGCACTGCTAGGAATTTATCCAAGGGATACAGGAGTACTGATGCATAGGGGCACCTGTACCCCAATGTTTATAGCGGCACTCTCAACAATAGCCAAATTATGGAAAGAGCCTAAATGTCCATCAACTGATGAATGGATAAAGAAATTGTGGTTTATATACACAATGGAATACTACGTGGCAATGAGAAAAAATGAAATATGGCCTTTTGTAGCAACATGGATGGAACTGGAGAGTGTGATGCTAAGTGAAATAAGCCATACAGAGAAAGACAGATACCATATGGTTTCACTCTTATGTGGATCCTGAGAAACATAACAGAAACCCATGGGGGAGGGGAAGGAAAAAAAAAAAAAAAAAAGAGGTTAGAGTGGGAGAGAGCCAAAGCATAAGAGACTGTTAAAAACTGAGAACAAACTGAGGGTTGATGGGGGGTGGGAGGGAGGGCAGGGTGGGTGATGGGTATTGAGGAGGGCACCTTTTGGGATGAGCACTGGGTGTTGTATGGAAACCAATTTGACAGTAAATTTCATATATTAAAAAAAAAAATAAAATAAAAAAAAAAAAATAAAATAAAATAAAATACACGAGTCATGTAAGAACTCTGAGTCACTGATTCTGAGAGTGCATAAAATGGTATTTCTTACACAGCAATTTTCATTAGACTCTACAATAGACCCGCTATTATTCACTTAGGAATGTAGTCTTTTTACTCAGGAAAAAGACTACATATAATCCATAATCAATGGGAATGGACAGGTCACAGACATTAGGGAGAATACCAGAAAGAAAAATGGATCAAATCAGGGAAAGCTCCAGAGAAAAGCAAACAAATATATCAAGTCCCAACAACTTAGTAAGAACATATCCTGCACTTTTTAGAATATGTGTGTGGTTACTATCCCTGTAGAAAGGAATAGGTAATCATTATAAAGAACCTGCTCAAGGAAAATTGCCCATAGTCATTAAGAGATAGAAAAGGTCTGAAACAGGGGTTCCTGGGTGGCTCAGTCAGTTAAGTGTCTGACTCCTGATTTTGGCTCAGGTCATGACCTCATGATTTGTGAGTTCAAGCCCCACATCAGGCTTTGCACTGACAGTGTGAGGTCTGCTTAGGATTCTCTCTCTCTCTGTGTGTCTCTCTGCCCCTTCCCTGCTCATGCTCGCTCTCTCTCTCTCTCTCTCTCTCTGTCTCTCAAAATAAAAACAAAACAAAACAGAAAAGCTCTGACACAAATACAGGACAATATCTATGAAGACTTTGTAAAACTGGTGTGATATTTAGAAAAAAAGATGGCCAAACTTAGGGAAAGAGGAGCGAGGACAGACATATTTTCACTGCTGTTTAACTGAAAATGAATTATACAAATTAAATATAAACAAAGACTTGGAAATAGAAAACTAAATCCCAATCAATACAATTTCCAGAAATGTAAATGTAGATACTGACATGGTAAATTGTAAATTTTCTACTTGAGTAGCCATTTGGAAAAAAAAAAAAAGAAACAAACATTGGTTGTGATATTTTTATTAGGATCTAAATCAATCTCTGATATTGATGTTTTATAGATAGATAAAAATAGATATTTTTATCTCAATTTTAACTCAATTGAGTTGATTGTTGATTCCCTTTGTATTTTCCAATATTAATATTTCACATAACTATGATACAACTATCAAAACTATGAAACAACCAATATTATATTGATTTAACCAGTGCTTAAACTAATACTTTGTTTCTGGATCCTATATTAGGTCATGCATTGCATTTATTAATAAAGATTTTGGGGGCACCAGGGTGGCTCAGTTGGTTAAGTGTCTGACTCTTGATTTCAGCTCAGGTCATGATCTCACAGTTCATAAGTTCAGGCCTCCCATTAGGCAGCCTGCTTGGGATTCTCTGTCTCCCTCTCTCTGCTCCTCCCCTACTTTCTCTCTCTCTCCCTCTGAAAAATAAAGAAATATTTAAAACAAAAAAGATTTTTGTCCTCCAATGAGTGGTAGTTCTTTAATCTTTCTTATTTTTCATGACCTTGATACTTTTGAAGTGTATTCATCAGGTGCCTTGGCAAATGTTCCTCAATTTCAGTTTAGTCTTATGTTTACTATGATAGAGGCCATGGAATTCTTTGGAGATAAATACTTCATAGTCAATGTGCCTTTCTTAGCACATTATATGAGGGGACACATGATACTGATATGTTTCATCACACTAGTACTGACCTTGATATCATGTTTAAGATTGGTGTCTATCAGGTTTCCCTCTCTGCTATTCAACAAATATTTTGAAGGAGAAACGTTAAAGTTTTGACAATATATCATTTATAAAAATAATTTTAAAATTCATGTTTACCTTACCTGTGGAAATTATTTCTGTGCTGTTCTAATGGCTATTTGTATTTCCTTTATTCCTTCTACTTTTAATAATGGAAATTTTTCTGTAAGTAAACTTTGTCTTTTCTTCTCTATTTATTTATTTATTAAAACATTTATTTACAGTAATATGAACTTCTATATATGTATATATATTTTATATATATATAAATATATATATATATTTTTTCCTTTGGTTATAATCCAAACTGCCATTACTATCATTATTTATTTGTTATTTACATCTTTTCAGTTTGGGACATTGAGAATGCTTTAATACTGAAAAAAAATATATATATGCAAAATACTGAAATATGTATATATGATATTTTCTACATATTCATAATAATATCTGTAACTACAAACTAGAACCCCCAGCATTCATTACTATTCTACTCACATTAGTATGTGTGTAGTGGTATCTGATTTTGTTTCCAATTTGCATTTCCCTAATGACTATTGATGCTGCCCATTTTTATAAACTTGCGCACTATCCATATATATTTTTTGAATAAAGGGTCTGTATTTGTCCATTTAAAAAATTTTTTAATTACTTTATTGTTGTTCATCTGCAAGAAGCATTTATATGTTCTGGACACAAGTTCTTTATCAGATATGGTTTGGTAATTTGTTTCTTCTAATGTGTAGCTTGTCTTTGTATCTATTAAAAAATTTACAGAGCAAAATTTGTCATTATTGATACAGTTTTATATATTAATTACTTTCTTTTATGGCTCATGTTTTGGTGTTCTATCTAAAAACTCTTTGCCAAACCCAGAGCGAAATGAAATTCTGCTTATATATCCTTCTGAATATCTTATATCTATACTATTTACATTTATTTCTAAAATCCATTTGAATTAATTTTTATAAAACATGTAACCTATGATATGAAGTTTATTTTTCTGTATGGAAATTGAATTTTTCCAGAAGAATGAAAATTATAAAAATACTGTTGCTTTTCAATTAATTTCAAATTAATTTTCAATTAATTTGCCTCTGAACATTAGTCAAAAATCAGTCATTTATATTTGTGTTATATCTGTTTTGAAGTTCTATAATCTGTTTTATGGGTACTTTTGCCAATACCATGATGCCTTGATTACTGTGCCTTTATAGTGAGTCTTAAAATTGGGTAGTGGGAGTTCACCCATTTTGTTCTTCAATTTAAAATAGTTTCTTCCCTTTTCATATTAATTTTAGGATCAGATTGTCAATATCTACAAAAAAGCTTTCAGGGATTTTGTTTGGGATTGCAATGGATTCATGGATCAAAGTGGGGAACATTATCATCTTACCAATACTGATTTTTATAATTATTGCATGAAGGCTATTTTTCCCTTTATTTACATCTTTGATTTCTGTCACTCAGATTTTTTATTATTCAGCATGCAAATCTTGCCAATAAGCTTGATTTATTATGGTTTGTGTGTGTGTGTGTGTGTGTGTGTGTGTGTGTGTGTGTAATTGATTTTTTGTTGTTATTTTAGTTTGTTAGTATTTTCAATGAAGTTTGAATTCCCTAGGCACTTTTGGAGTGAGGTTTCCATCCACTAAGGATACCAACCAGACTGGTCTCAGGTTACTGTTAGGGGAAAGACATGCCATGACAAAAATTAGTCAAATGGATCTGGAAATTTCAAAATTGGGGTATAGAAGCTGCTGCTACTTTTGTTCTAATCTCACACAAGAGGCAGCTTAGAAAAGATAATCCTTTTTTGGGAATGGTTGCATTCAATCATCTAACTGCCTTACTAACTGTATAGATTAGATGGTAAGGAAGGTAAGATGAGAAAATGTATATATTTATTTTCTAAGCGGCTGTTCCAACACTCAACCATACCAGGTTTCTGTGGAGGGAAGGTAGGGGTCCATTAAATATCTTGACTATCATCCCATTGTTAAGTGGCTTTTGTGATAATGGAAACACTGTTATTACAGCAAGTATTCCAAAAACCGTAAATATGGCATGGAATGATTTCAAGAGCAACAATGGTGTGGTCAGAGCCAGATGAGGGTAACCTGAAAACATGTCAACAATAGCAAGTCACAACAGATAGCTCAAGTCTATACAGTCAGTCTGTCAGTAGAAGATGGGGAGGATACCTTATCTAATGTGGTCTCTCCTACTACAAGTTAAACAGGTCAGCATTTGGTAGATGAACGAATGTTTTTTTCTTTGTTTTTAGTTTATTTATTTTGAGAGAGAAAGAGAGAGAGAGAGCGAGCTCAAGTCAGGGAGGGGCAGAGAGAGAGGGAGAAGGAGAGAATCCCTAGCAAGCTCTGCACTGTCAGCACAGAGCCCGATATGGGTCTTGAACCTGCCAACCATGAGATCATGAACTGAGCCTAAGTCAGATGCTTAACCAACTGAGCCACTCAGGCACCCCTGGCAGGTGAACAAGTTTAACATGCAGTGACAACCTCCACATCACAAACAAATAGTGCTTTACTCTCTACTTAGTCTTTGATGGTGAATGTTCCATGATGATGGATCCAGACAGTGACGATCTAGTTGGTGCAGGCTAAATCAGCAGGTTTGATTTCATTATCATCTGGGAATGGGCCTTTGGGTTGGATATCTGAAACAGTGACCTTGAAATTTGATCCCTGGGAGGATACCTAAGAGGGGTATCTTTAATCTCACAGTCCTGTAGTTTTCCAAGTGTCAGAACAAATAACTCAGTTGTTGGTAGCAGCTTAAAAGTCTATACAAGTGTAAAAGTTTCATCAAGAAAGTATTGACTAGAGCTTTATCAGCCTTGAGTCTGTCTACCAAAATGACCACTTACATTCTGTGTTATGCAGAGCTAACGGTGACATTGAATAGCTGTAGCCCAATGGATACTATCATATTTATGTTTATCTGGAACATTAGTGAATCAGACCCAGGCATTTCCAGGAATTTCTATAGCTTGAAAACCATATTAAGCCAGTAGCTTTGCATTTGGAGCTATGAGAGATAAAGTTTCCCTTAAAGACTTACTTGCCACTTTTTCATTTAAAATAAAAGAAGAGAGCCATGTTGCTCTGTTCTTGGATCTACCATTTCCATTCACATGCTAAGGTTTTTAAGCCTCTCCTCCTACCTTGTTCGTTATAGAGTTTACCAATCCTACAATGAAAATATTAAGCCTAAAATTCTTAATGCCTCAGTGGACCACCTGTTTAGTTTTGAAAAGAGCCTGGGAATAACTAATAGATGCTTTTGCAAAGGGGTTGAACTGACGGCCAAGTTAGGGAGACCAGGAATCAAAAATCCCCAAAAGTACTAGAAATAGGCTGCATCTCTTTCCTGGGAGCTCAAATTAGAAAAAAAAAAAAAAAGTTGCAAAAACGTGTACTCTCTCTAATACCCAATGTATTGAATAATATTGTTTGCCTCCTTTATCTTTGGGAGTAAGGACTAAAGAAATGGTAGCTTTTTACTTAATTGCTCTTAAGAATTGAGAACTCAGAATTGTTGGAATGAGGATTCTGATTTGTCAAAGAACAGACCAACTAAATAGTGAAAACTCTGGGCCATGGGCATAGGCATTCATACTAAAACATGACCCCACACTGGTAGAAAATGGCAGGAAAGTTTGTGTCCCACTAGGACTTCTCTACCTACAGATCTTCCTCCCCTGGGATTTTTACCCCTGGTACTTTGGGGATAGAGATGGACAAGCACATAGCACACCATAATCTTACTATGTATTCAGATGTAGAAGCAGTAAAATCAGTTGCATTCAACTGGTTCATAGGGCTCTCCACCTATAAACGATGGTCTCTTATCTTCCCTATTGTGAACCTTGCACAAAACCCATCAGTCAAATCTGGATGCCCACAGATAAAGACTGGATGATGACTTTTATGCCAATGTCTAAGAGAGCCATAAAACTTTTGATGCCTCCCTGACCTTTGCACCACCCAGTGTCACCAACTTACTCAGACAAGTGCCATGATCTTCAGTCCTCATTAGGACAGAATGACCTCATCCCCACCCCTATGTTTTTCTGTAAAACAACTGTGGTTGAGGTAGATAGCTAGGGAGAAATCATAGGGCATAGAGAGATTCAGAAATTCTGCAACAGAGTAGAGCAAGGCACATATACTTTCTTCTTCTAGCAATGTGGCAGCTGTTCACAGTTCCCCCAAATAGTTTTTTCTTTAATTTGATGCAGTCAGTGTGATATATAAGCTTTGGGCACCCCCTCACTCAGCAGCTGTGGACGTACTGCTTTTTGGGTGGGCTTGCTGCCTCACTGACATATCACCTTGCTGCCCCATGGTAACATTTTTTTTTTCTTCCCACCCCCCAAGGGAGAATAAACAAAAATCAAAGCAATATTCAGGCAGCTTCTTTGCTTTGCTTTGCTTTGCCTTACTTTCTTCTGTTCTGCTCTGTTCTTTCCCTTTCTTTTCTTGTGGTAAGAACACTTAACACGAAACCTATTATATTAACAAATTTTAAGTGTATAAGACATTATTGACTATATAGGTACAATGCTGAACAGCAAATCTCTAGAACTTATTCATGTTGCTTAGCTGAAACTTTTTCTTGGTGACTGCTAATACCCCATTGCCTCCTCCCTTCAGTCCTTGGCAATTACCATTCCACTTCTGGATTCTAAGAATTTGATTACTTTGGATACCTCATGTAAGTGGAATCATGCAGTATTTTTCTATGACTGGCTTATTTCACCTAGTGATATGTAGCATCCACGTAGGCCTACGTGGAAGCAAGAGGAGTTTCATGCATGCTATCACATAATGGAGAATTTTCTTTCTTTTTTTTTAAAGGCTGACTAGTTTCCGTTGTAGGTATAGGACACATTTCTTTATTAGGAAATAATGTCTGTGGATAGACATTTAGGTTGTTTCCACATCTTGGCTATTCTGAATAGTGCTGCAGGGATCATAGGAGTGCTAATATCTCTGAGATTCTAATTTCATTTCTTTTGGATGAACCACATAACACTGTTGGTGAGAATACAAGATGCCTCAGCTGCTATGGAAATTCCTCAAAACACTAAAAACAGAACTGCCATGTGATCCAGCAATCCAACTTCTGAATATTCATCCAAAATAACTGGGCAGCTTGTTTCAATTGTCTCTATTTTCATTCAGCCCCTAAGCCTTCATTAACAGATAGGATGTAAACTCTTCAGTGGAAACCCTTTTTCCACTCACCACAGGAGTTAGCCATTTGATATAAAATCTCGGGTGATCTCCTTATTTGCCCCAGCCTTGCTAATGGAGAGCTATTGAACTTTGTTTTTCAGAAGCCATGTCTCTGTAAGTGGTCCGTCCTCATCACCAAAAACTGTCAGGAACTGTAATGGGTTCTAAATTTTACCCACTTTCAAGCTAACATTAGGCCATCCCAGCTTCATGGACACTAGAAGTCTGCTTAAGACTCACGTCAGAATCAAAGGACTTTATCCCTCATGGCACAGCAAGCAGTATGAGCTTCATGTTCATAGTATTTCCTCTTGCTATTGAATTCCTATGGGATTGATGCAGAAGTAGGCCTACGTGGATGCTACATAATAGCTGAGGATAAACTTCGGAAACTCCTATATTTTATAAGCAATTGCAAGCTAACTTGACCATTCTTTACCCCAAAAGGGTGACATTGTCTTTATTACACTAGACAACATCCAAATCAGATCTCTGCTTTAGCATCATTAGGAAGTTATCTCTAACCTCTGAGTCTATTTGCTATGCAGACTTGCTTGACAAGATAAGACTGTCAGTTCCTCTGCTTGCAAGATTTGAAGAAATATGAGAGACCAAAGGAGTATTGTCCTAAAACAAGAGATATCTCACACAAAGACACACTCTTTCCAAAGCAATCCATTAAGGGATTCCAGCAAACAAACAAAGAACCAGCTATTTTGGCCCACCACATGATATCTCTGACATGCCACATATGTTTTAGAACTCCTTGTGGGATTAGCCAAGGCTTTATTCAGCCTGCATCATGGTTCAATTTCTCCCTTTGCCAAACCATACTTTCTCCCTTATTCTTTTCAGATGGTGATCCCTAATATCTAATAAACAAATATGTCGTAATCCATGCTCAATATCTCCTAGAAATCTCATCCTGTGATATACAAATATTTCTGTTATTAGTGTCCTTCATTGTTGCTATAGGCCTTTGAGTCTACATGCTCTACTTTGTTCAGTCTGTTACAACTCTATCATCCACTTTATATTTTTCAGAATTCAACTGTATTACTTATTTTTCATCGTTTCCTCTTTAGGTAAATTGCTCTTGGCTTGCAATATATTTTTTCAGTACTTATTGGCTTTGTTTCTGTTGTTATTCTTTAGAAAAAAAGGCAATAGTATATGTAACTAACTGCCTGACATATTTAACTGGTTATTTCTGGCCTAATTTTAGTTTCAATGCATTTTTTGTTTTCAAAGTCTTAATTTTCTGTAGTATTTCACACCACACAGACTTTCTTAAAATAGGTCAGATGTAAAATGAGTATATATTGTTGCCAACAATAAATATCTTCCAAGGATATTTTCTTCTTATACTCTGTGGGGTCTCCTCCTTGTACATTATAAAATAATCAAATTCATTTTTTATTTGAGTTTCTTTTAATATTTTATTTTATTTTATATTATTTATTTTGTTCTGTGTTCCCTGTCTGTGTTAACAGATTCCTTGGGTCATTTTGATCATTAGGTAGAGCAAGTCTGCATTCAGGAGAATCCGGCCTTTCTGAACCTTCCTACTGCTACTGTGGCCTGAGGCTTTGTGCTTTAAGAGTTGCCCGAGATGCAACTGTAGCAAACACTAACCTGAGTCTATGCATCTGTGAAAATGCAACAAACTGAGCTTTAGAAATAAGGTTTTCATTCACATTCTCTCAATTTTTATGTTAAAAACTATTTATAAAATAACACTTAAGTAATCAAGCTGAAATGCATCACTTTAAATAAGAACTATAATGTGTTTACAGTTTTTAAAGAATTTACATATCCTTAATTCCAAACCGGAATAGATAGGTATTCTATATAGATATTTTATATCTATCTATCTATCTATCTATCTAACTATATGTCATTAAACATATATGAAAAATATACTGTAACATAATTACACAAAATATATTTACAAATATATGTTATGATGACATATAAAATTGACATGACACGAATAAAATGAAAACTATGAAAATTTATATAATTAAAATGCTTGCACAAATATTTTATTGATTCATTTGGTAGTTTCCTTGTGGTAATCCTTATGTTAATCTTTTTTTTTTTTAAGTATGTCCCAAGAATTCACTTCCTTTTAATGTTTAAACGATGTTAAATTTTCTACTGTGACTTTATTACTGCCAATGAAAACAAAATGGTAAATTAGCATGAGGAGCATCACTTTTTTATTGAAATAATTTACAATTAAAATTATATTTAGTTCTTGCTGGATAGAGTATTCCTGGATGCAGATGTTTCCCCTTCAGCACTTTGAATATATCATAGCACTCCCTTCTGGCCTGCAAAGTTTCTGGTGAAAAATCAGCTGATAGTCTTATGGAGATTCCTATGTATGTAACTATCTTCTTTTCCTCATAACCTTTAAAATTTAGTCTTTCTTTATCACTATTTTTTTTGGCATTTTAATTACTATGTGTCTTGGTGTGGACCTCCTTGGGTTGAATTTGTTGGGGGACGCCTGTGCTTCCGGAATCTGCATCTCTGTTTCCCTCCCCCAATTTGGGAAGTTTTCAGCTATTATTTCTTCAAATACATTCTCTGCCCCACCCCCCACCTTTATTTCTCTTCTCCTTCTGGGATCCCTATAATGTGAATGTTATTATGCTTGATAGAGTCACTGAGTTCTCTAAGTCTATTCTCATTTGTAGTATTTGTCAATCACCTGTTCAGCTAACTACTTTTTGCAACGGATAAAAAGTACGCTATCACGTTTCATCTCTCTATTCAGAGAGATCCATGCTATTTTTAGATAACAGTTAGAAAGCAAATAATCAGAAAGTTACCAATCAAAGAAAACCACGAAGAGCAAAGACACTATAACTTATCTGACTTGTATTAATTTGCTTCTAAGATTTAACATAAAAATATACCGTCATAAGTTATATATTAACTCAGAAACTTTATTATCTACAGTTGCAATTAATAATACATTAATTATATTCATTTCAAATACACACTGAATCTGTAATCTTTCCAAAATATAATATCACAAAAATTTTCACACCATTTAACTTACATGTACAATCATAGTAAATGCTTCAAAAGTCCATTTTACCTGTATCTTATAACTGAAGTCCTAAGTAAGTTACTCTGCCAGAGTATAGTGAAATTACCATGTTCTTCTTAGAACAATGATGGATTTTGAAAGTCAAGTAGTAAATTACAGTCTCAGAAAATTCCAAAGAGAGAATCTTGAACAAATATTCAATAACATTTAGGTTCAATAAAGAACAATGTGAGAGTCTAAAAAAAAGAATAAATGTCAAAATGATGGGTAAGCCCCCTAGACACCTACACAATTTCTATTTTTAACCATTTTAAAAGAGATAAAAGGTCACTAAGATTAGATTTCTTTTTCAGGAAGCTTTTTTCCCCCTGTATTAGCAGGATATTCCAGACTTCTTAAAAATACATTTCAGGATTTTGTTCTTTGTAATTCAAATTGTGATGTTCTCATAGAGAATAATTTTTTATTAATTAATTAGTGATCAAGAAGATTTTTTTTCCAGAAGGTATTTGATTATTGTATTTGTGTATGTCATTTGATTTTTATTTGGTCTTTATTATCTGCCTCTTAGGCCTTTTGTTGTGGTATATTTTAATATCCATTGCTATTAACATAATTGAAGGAGGATTTAAATAGAAACCAATAATAAACCATACCTTTTGGTAAATAACCTAGATTCTCATTTCAATCTCCTTTGTTCCTCTCATACAATACCATTTATTTAGTAAGAGAAAATTCTGCCAATATTAGAATTTCTCATCTAACATCCAAAACCTTGCAGCAACTCAGAGAAATAAAGGAGATAAAACCCTTAGAATTAAAAAAAAATCACTAATAGTAGCAGTCAATTCAACTGTCTCATCCCAGAGAGGTAGGAAACGTAAACCTGGAGATGAAGATGTATAGCAACTTCTAGCCCTTGTGAACAGAAGCTTTATTCAGGTTGGTCTCACACTGGACGAATATTTGCTCCCTTACATTTTCCTTAGTTCTGCTTCAAGAAAGAAAGAAAGAAAGAGAGAAAGAAAGAAAGAGAGAGAAAGAAAGAGAAAGAAAGAAAGAAAGAAAGAAAGAAAGAAAGAAGGAAAGAAAGAAAGAAAGAAGTAAATCTTATTCACAGATCAAGGATACACTTTTATTTATCTCTTTTACAGTGTGCATTAAAGAAATTTATACAACTTTTATAATGCTCCCAAGCCACAATTTTCTACACCCTTGTCTCTGGGCAGGGTCTTTCTTAATTGCTGGTATTTTCCACCTTCCCTTCTTTTCTGACCCCACTGCATTGCTTTTCTGGTCTCTTTCTTTGTGCTACCATTTTCCTTCCATGTACTTTCTTACTGTTAAAAAAAAAAAAAAAAACAGTGGAAGTTGCCTGAGAGAAAAAAAAAAAAATAGCAAAGGTACAGTTTAACCTTAAGAAGCATTATTTATATTGCTTAAGTAAATACACAAAGATAATAGGTATTGTTTTATCTGTTGTATGATAAGATTCTGCTTATTGGCCTGGGATTTCAAATCCCTGAAGGTAGGAATTATTTCATATATTAATCTCTGCATAATTTTTTCAGACACTATAGGTGGTATACACATAAACAGACTAATATAATAAACTAGTGAATATGGTAGCAGTTATTTTATCACCATTGTTATTATTAGAATTAATTTGATTGCATTTCCTATTCTGATATTAACATAATCATATTGAGACTGATGCAGTGAAAGCCAGGAAAATTAAACTTTCTCTGGCATTCTTGAGCAAGTCAATAAAACTGAGAGAAAAAAAGACAGCTTATGAGTAAAAGTGGTATATTATTTGAAATATGAACTTGAAGTCTTACAGTCAGCTAGATAAACAAAGAAAGAAAGGAGAATTTTTAATTTTATTTTTTTTATTACTGGTCTGAGGCAAAAGATGGGAAAAAATATAGGTGAGTAGAGGATTTTAAAAATAAGTACTTCTGCAAATTCTTTTTAAAAATGGAAGTTTCTGTAAGACAAAAAAGATTCTCAAATATTGCTATTATGATCTTGGAATATCAGTTTAAAAGTACTTCATAGGTTCCACATGCTCATTAATACAAATCATAATTATGAATTGAAAAATAGAATGTTTTTCCATAAAAAAAGATTGTTTTGATATAAAATAGAATAAACTCAATAGGCTTTAAGGAAAACACAAGAGGGAATATTCGGAAATAAATACTCTTGATGTTAAAGATTTTCTAATAGTAATTTTAAGTTACCTTACCATCAGAAATGCAAAAAGGGTAAAACCTTGGTTTGTAAGCATAATTTACTCCAGAAACATGCTTGTAATCCAAAGCACTTGTATATCAAAGTACATTTCCCCATAAGAAATAATGGAAACTCTGATGATCCATTCTATATATTCTAAATATTCATATAAAAAATGATTAACAATACTGTAATATAATATAAAATAATAAGAAAATACACAACATAGGGAAAAATAAACAAATTAACCTACACTTACCTTTGAAAACCTTCATGGCTGGTGTGAGGGAGACAAGAGAGAAGAAGGTTATTGAGAAGGACAACTTTCACTATCACTAACGGAATCACTGCTATCCATTGGCTCAATGGAATATTTTTCTTTTTGTGCAACTTTAACAAGAAACCTATCCAATAACACTTGCTTTTGCTTCCTTTGGAGGATTTTGCAGAAATGTGAAATGGCACTGACAATCACCCAGAATCCTGCAGGCAGAGAAAGAGAAAGAACCATTGGCTCATTTGTAATCATGTGATGTTTGGCGTCACTTACTCCTCATATTGCAAGACATGGCTCGTTTATCAAGTTAAAATTTAATAGAAATATTTGTTCATTTTGCAGAACACTTGCAGAACAAATTACTCACAAACCAAGGTTTTATTTTACTAAAATATAAAATATTACAGTATATGTTACATCTGGTATGTTTAACTATATTGAAATGCCAAAAAAAAAAAAAAGAAAAAAAGTATAGGGCTTCTATAAATAGTTTAATTTTAAACATGCTCTCGTTAAGGAAATATATGAAATTTTGTTTGTAAGCTTTTAAAAATCAATAATACAAACTTCAGTAGTAGAAACATATTACAATACAAGATAAAATAAGAAAAGATATTACATTAACAAATAATTTAAAAATCCAAATATTCAATTTGGTATTTTAAAAAAAGATTAAGTCAATATGATTGGTTGCATATATCCACAGTATTGTGAACACATTTACATGATTTTGCATTCATTTATCCAATACATATGAATAATAGTTCACATCGGAAACAAATTTCATGATTCTTTGTGAATATTTTAAATACTAAAAAATTTTAACATGTTAGTTTTAAGTATTTATACCAATAACAAGAAATTCAGGAAGCAAAACTGGCATAGCAAATAATAATTATATTAATATTATAAAAATAACTCCCTATTATATGCTATTTCTATAATAGTTGTAAAATTGTACTCATGTGAATATATTGCATGATGTTTTATCATCTAATTATTATTTTCCATCAAAGTGAACACTAGTTATTCATATTTTGCATTAAACCATTGTCTTAATTTCTCATAATTTATATTTTTACCCAATGGATCACTAAATATATAAATATGTAACTAAATATATGCAGAAAATGGAAGCAAAGTATTATTCATGAATATTCTGTGACTATTCTGATTATAAATAAGATTTAACATTTCCATCTAGTTAAATTCTATATAGAGTAGAAAAGTGAATATAGTATACCTAGCATATACAGAAAAATATGATGCATATTTGAATATTTAAAATAAACTACTGTTTTCAAACACATTAGAAACAACCTAGAAGAAAACATGGGACAATAAATTGGATAGCGGACCATTTAGCATCTGAGGTAAGCAGCATATATTCATAAGCAAGAGAGTCTAAGGGAAGAAACTTTAGTGGGAAAACTCTTTTTTGGTTACTGCCATCTAGAGGGCTCTAGAGGACATTTGTTGGTGGCTTTTGAGATATTCCAAATTTCATTTTCCTGAGTAATTCTCAATGACTACCTCAGCTTTATGATTTTGGTGTGATAATTTCTTGGTCAGTATCATCTTATTCTACACACTTACCTACCAGAGCACAGGATCAGATTTATTTATGGTTACATATCTCATTTCATATCAAGGAGGATAGATAGATAGCAGTCAATTTGGAATCCTTTGAGTTACTGAGAAAGTAAAAATTGCATTTTATTTTAAATAAGAGTAAGGATGCTCACAGTGCCAGTGGTTGCTGGCATAATCTAGCAAACTAGAAAGATCTTGCTAGCACTAGAGTATAAACCATGAAAGACATAGAAATTGATCTGAAACTTGAAGAATTAGTTATACTTAAGTAGATAATAATTGCATAAAATAAATTAATAAGCCAAAATGACTTTCTCAGAGTAATAGTATAACCAAGAAGTTACATTGATTACTTATAAAACTCACTCTGTTCCTTAATTAGTCAATATATTAAGCGACTAAAAAATAATGGAATGAAGGATAAGATTATAAAAGTAACAGTTATCTGTAAACAAAATATTCTTGACCAGTTATCATCTTCATGAAAAAAAAAAAGAATGGAGAGAGCCTATTATCTTGAGGTAAAAGCCACAAGAATTAGAAATAAGCAACAATTTGAAAATGTATTTGATTAATATACAATAAAATTAATGAGAGAAAAAATGATGAATAAAGAAAAGGAGAAACAAATTGGAAAATAAGCAATTAAAAGTTATATAAATTAAAACATAATGGATAACAAAGACTCAGTGGTTAGACAGAACACTGCTATAAAATGTAGATACACTTAGCACTACTGAAGTATATACTTAGAGATGGGAAATTTTGTTATGTATTTATCATAATTAAAAATAAAAAATTTAGGGGTGCCTGGGTGGTTCAGTCAATTAAGCGTCCAACCTTTGATTTCAGTTTAGGTCATGATCTCTCAGTTTTGAGATCGAGTCCCATGTTGGGCTCCATGCTGGGCTTGGAGTCTGCTTAAGAGTCTCTTTCCCTCCCTCTCCCTCTGCTCCTCCACACCTCAAAAAAAGAAAAAAGTAAAAAATGTAAAAATTTTAAAAAACAAAACAAAAATCCCATAATAGCTAAACTCGGTGAAGAAAACAACTAATTAAGTTAATGTTAGATCTTTTCATATGAGCCAAAAGAGGTTAAGATACATGTAGAAAAGACTAAAAATATCTAACACACATTTAATAGTAGTTAAAAAAATAATGAATTGATAGCATGAGAGAGAAATAACTTAAAGAAATAATGGGTATGGAATATAGATGAATCATTAGATTCATACCAAGCATACCAAGTCCCAGAACTGTATCTAGATTTAGCTAGACCACAAAAATATCTCTAACCAAAATTGCACATAATATTTTTAAAGTTGTGTTCTGAAGTATTCTGAACTCTAAATAAAATTTAAAAAAAATTTTAGTATAGAGAATGGAGACATGCGAAATGCTCCTGATCCTTTTTCTCTAGGCACTAATCATTTTAGCAGATGAATCACCTGGTTTTTTATATATACAATATTCCAGCACTTTATTTTATATTTAATTTTAAAGCTCCTTAAGAAAGGAGTGCATTGGTGGCTCAGTTGGTTAAGCATCCAAATCTTGATTTCAGCTCAGGTCATGATCTCATGGTTTTGTGAGTGCCAGCCCCTCATCAGGCTCTGTGCTGACAGTGCAAAGCCTATTGGGGTTTCTCTCTCTTTTCCCTCCCTCTCTGCCCCTTTCCTGCTCATGCTGTCTCTGTCTCTCTCTAAATAAATAAATAAACTTAAAAAAGTAATGAAAAAAGAAGATTCCTTAAGAAACATGTTACAACTATGTTCAAAAAGAGATATATCAAGAAGTTGTAAGTACTGATTGATGATGAACTGGCAAACTGCAGGTCGGTAACCACCATGAAATCAGCACAGATTATATGTTTGCTAAATAATAAAATTTAGCACTAAGTACTCACTGGCCTTTTTGAAACATCTGCTGAAACTCTCAGGACCATAAAGTCTCATCCACACTACCCAATTTTTTTTTTTATTTTTATTTTTTTTAGCTACCAGATTCTTTTTAATGTTTCTTTATTTTTTGAAAGAGAGAAACAGACCACAAGAGTGTGGGGGAGGGATAGAAAGAGAGGGAGCTACAGAATCCGAACCAGGATCTAGGCTCTGAGGTGTCAGCACAGAGCCCAACGCAGGGTTCTAACTCACCAACTGCGAGATCTTGACCTGAGCTGAAGTCGGAGGCTTACCTGACTGAGCCACCCAGTTGCCCCAGGTTTTTTTTTTTTTTTTTAAGTTTTCATTTATTTTGAGAGAGAAAGAGCATGAGCTCAAGCAGGGGAGGGGCAGAGGGAGAGGGAGAAAGAGAATCCCTAGCAGGCTCCACACTGTTAGTGCAGAGCCCAATGTGGGGGTTCGATATCATGAACAATGAAGTCATGGCCTGAGCCAAGATCAAGAGTCAGAGGCTTAACCCACTCAGCCACCTAGGTGCCACCACATTATTTGATTTTTTGATGAAGGGAAACACAAGGAAATCATTGAAGATGAGGGAAAAAAAAAAAAAGAAAGGAAAATACAGCTATAAACATCTTTTTTTTGGAGACTAATTTTGAATTGAGAATTGGCTTTATCAATGTTTTAAGGCTCTCTAATATTTCTGTATTATTTTTTAATTAAATTTTCATATGAGATGTTTGGTTATTGTATTATTGCTCTGTAACATATTACTTGGACACAGTGACTACAGACTTTTTTTTCTTCTTTTGGAAGGGATTGTGTGTGGGGAAATGGGAGCAAAGATATGTTTAGCACTAGACTACCAGCCTATGGTAGAGAAACTAAGTGCTCACCAAATATTTTAGTGCCCCTTTACATTTCCCAGCATCCTTTTGCTGTTAGTTTGAAACCAACTGAATTCATGTGGCTAACGGATGGGTGTCACTTCCGGGATGAGACAGATAAACCAGTATGTTGGGCCTCTATCTTCTTTCTCCTTGCAGTGCCTATGGTGGCCATGAGATGGTGAAACCACAATTCTGAAACACTCTGAAAGAGCAATTATTGCATAAAGATGGTTTGCAGAATCACCAAATCTAAACCTATTTTCTCCAATGAGAACTCTACTTTGGTTTTGTTATGCCACTGAGATCTTAGCATTTCTCTCTTCATTTTTTAAATTAAGTTGTTTATTTTAATTCCAGTATAGTTAATATATAGTGTTATATTAGTTTCAGGTATAGAATATAGTGATTCAGCAATTCTATATGTTACTCGGTGCTCATCATGGTAAGTGTACTTTTTAATCCCTATTGCATATTTCACCCAACTGCCCACCCACCTCCTCTTTAGTAACCATCAGTCTGTTCTCTATAGTTAAAAATCTGTTTCCTATTTGTCTCTCTCTCTTTTTTTCCCTTTTGCTCATTTGTTTTGTTTGTTTAATTCTGCATATGAGTGAAATCATATGGTATTTGTTTTCCTCTGACTGACTTCACTTAGCATTATAATATCCAGATCCATCCATGTTGTTGCAAATTGCATTTGTTTTTATAGCTGACTAGTATTCTGTTGTGTGTGTGTGTGTGTATAACTTCTTTATCCATTCATCTATTGATGGACACTTGAGCTGCTTCCATAATTTGGCTACTGTAATTAATGCTGCAAGAAACACAGGGGTGCACATAACCCTTTGAAATAGTGCTTTTGTATTGTTTGGATAAATACCCAGTAGTGCGATTACTGGATTGCAGTACAGTTCAATTTTTAGCTTTTTGGAGAACGTCTATACTGTATTCCATGGTGGCTGCACCAGTTTGCATTCCCAGCAACACTGCATGAATGTTCCTCTTTTTTTCACAACCTCTCGAATACTTGTAGTTTCTTGTGTTTTGGATTTTAGCCATTCTGACAAGTGTGAGAGAATATCTCATCGTGATTTTGATTTGCATTTCCCTAATGATGAATGATGTAGAACATCTTTTCATGTGTCTGTTGACCATGTGTATGTCTTCTTTGTAGAAATGTCTGTTCTTGTCTTCTGACCATTTTTAAATGGATTATTTGGGTTTTTTTTCTGGCTGAGCTTGATAAGTTCTTAATAGATTTTGGATACTAATCCTTTATTGGATATTTCATTTGCAAGTATCTTCTCCCATTCAGTAGGTTGTCTTTTAGGTCTTTTTATTTTTTATTTTTTTTAATTTCCGTTGCTATGAAGAAGCTTTTTATTTTGATGTAGTCCCAATAGTTTATTTTTGCTTCTGTTTCTCTTGCCTCAGTAGACATATCTAGAAAGGTGTTGCTATGGCATGCTGGTTTCATGTCTTATATTTAGTTCCTTATTCCATTTTGAGCTTATTTTTGTAGTTGGTATAAGAAAGTGATCAAGTTTCATTCTAGTGCATGTTCCTGTCCAGTTTTCCCAACACCATTTGTTGAAGAGAGCATTTGTCTCTTTAAAAAGTTAACATTAGGGGCACCTGGGTGGCTCAGTCGGTTAAGCAGCCAACTTCGGCTCAGGTCATGATCTCATGGCTCATGAGTTCGAGCCCTGCATCGGGCTCTGTGCTGACAGCTTGGAGCCTGGAGCCTGCTTCAGATTCTATGTCCCTCTCTCGCTCTGTCCCTCCCCTGCTCACGTTCTCTCTCTCTCTCTCTCTCTCTCTCTCTCAAGAATAAATAAACATTAAAAAAATGTTTAATAGGGGTGCCTGGGTGGCTCGGTCAGTTAAATGTCCGACTTCGGCTCAGGTCATGATCTCACGGTCCATGGGTTCAAGCCCCACGTCGGGCTCTGTGCTGACAGCCCGGAGCCTGGAGCCTGTTTCAGATTCTGTGTCTCCCTCTCTCTCTGCCCCTCCCCTGTTCATGCTCTGTCTCTGTCTCAAAAATAAATAAACGTTAAAAAAAATTAAAAAAAATGTTTAATAAAAGGTTAACATTAATTCTCCTGATTATTACAAACTTTTAAAGTATTGAATCTGAAAAATACCCCAAATTTGTTCACATGTATAAATAAATAAATAAATAAATAAGCATTTCATTGCAATTAGGGTTGCGAAAACCATCACCTTTACATAACCTATATATTCTTTCTATAATTTGACATGTATCAAAAAATTTTAACCCATTTGCAATTATGAATACCCTTAAACTCTAAATGTAACTATACTTGGAAAGAATAACAATCAATGAAAAACATAAATACTTTTTCTTTTAAATATTTTATTAATTTCCTATTTTATATACAAAAGCAAATAATTCATAAAATGTTTAATAAATTTCTTCTACTGGGCACCATAATGTGACCAACACTCTGGTCATGGCCAGAGCATTAGTCAACATCTCAGAGCTCCCCCATGCTCCATTCCTGTCACTGGTAACCCACCAAGGTAATGACCATCCTGATGTCTTCACAATGAAGATGGGTTTTACTTGTTTTTATGCTTTATATACATGTAATCATACAGTATGTACTCTTTGTGCTTGGCTTCTTTATCTCACAGTTATATTTGAGAAATGCATTCAGATTTTCCCTGATAACTGTACTTTGTTCAATTTCTAGATTTTACTTGCTTTGTAATAATTTTTTTAGATTTAGTCATATTCACTGGGCTGAAACTAAAGAATATATGCAATAGAGTGGAAATGGACAATCATTCGCTTTCATGACTATTCAAAATAATACTTTAGAATATTTTAACAGCAGCTAAAATAAAACTACAATCCCCCATTTGTAAGAATTTTCTCTTAAGATGCTCCTCTAACAATGTAGAAATAAACCCTATAAGGTAATTCACTACAGCACTTCTTTAATCACAAAAGATTGGAAACAACTAAATTATAATACCTAGTAGAATATTGATAAAAATAGGTTATATCCATGCAATGTTCATCTACACAACAGTAAAAAAAAAAAAGAGGAGGTTAGGAGGAGGAAATAAGAATGGTGTATGTGTATATATGTATATATGTATGTATGGATGGATGGATGGATGGATAGATAGATGTAGATACAGCAAAAAACCCCAAGAAGTTATTAATTGAAAAAAAAGCTTGTGCCTTCAGTCTAAGGATATAAAGAACTATAGCAAATATCTTAAACTTTGCTTAGTAGGATTATTTTTCACACTGATATTAGTTTAGTATTTCAAAAAATCTTTCTAGAATGATGGGGTAGTTTTCTCATTGTAGGAGAAGAATAATACGAATATGGAATATGAATAGCCTTGAAAGAGCTGTCATGCTATATTGAGGATGGGAATTCATTATAAATTTATTATTTTAATGCCACACATATGTAAACATATATGTATGTATAGAATATACGCATGTATGTGTATATATATATATGTGTGTGTGTGTATGTATATATATATATATACATATATATATATATATACTTCATAACTGTTAGCTGAAAGGGCTGAGAAGCAATGACTTCCAGTAGTGTTAATAGTGATAAGAATACCTAGATCCTGATTTTGTTTCCAAATACCATTCCTTAACACAAATAACCAAGATAACTTGGGGAGATAGCTAACAATTTTAGATCTAAGGCGGAGAGAGTCCCAACTGTAAATGCAACATCCTGTATTGCCAGAAAGTAAGGGAGCTCACAAAAAATTGTGGGGCATTAGTAAAATAATACATGAGCTAGATTGAAGGGAATCCACCTAACCAAATCTAGGACAAACTGAACATCAAAACAAATAGTGGCAGTTTCAGATTATGACCCACTGATTGAAAAAGATAATTAAATTATTATACATACAGATAATAAATAAATAAGAACAAATAAATAATAAATAATAAATGGATGATACAGACATACATGCCTAAAAGAGAAATAACATCGTCCATTACAACAGAATATCAACTAACTATTAAGGGATTAAAGGGGCGCCTGGGTGGCTCAGTCAGTTGAGCGTCTGACTTCTGCTCAGGTCTTGATCTCCCGGTCTGTGAGTTCGAGCCCCACATTGGGCTCTGTGCTGACAGCTCAGAGCCTGGAACCTGCTTTGGATTCTGTGTCTCCCTCTCTCTCTGCCCCTCCCCCACTCATGCTTTGTCTCTCTCTCTCTGGCAAAAATAAACATTAAAAAAAAAATTTTTAAAAGGGATTAAGAAAAATTGATGTTAAGAACAACCGTCTTCAAAATCATGGTAATAAAATTTCATTTACACATGTTATCTCTGGGTGTTAAAACTTGTGGGTTGAAGATTAATGAGGAGAAAAATATTTACATAGTTCTGAAGCACATGCCTATATTTAGAAAGGGAGTAAATGATTAAGAAAATATCAAAATTTAATGGTTGGGTAATCTGGTAAGGAGTATAAATTTGAGGCTAATTTTGCCAGTTTTCTTTAAGTTCGAAATGATCTCAGAATAAAAATTTTATACATCACTTTGTAAATTCCATTTCCTCCAATTTTACTTTGAATTTATTCTGCTTTAGAACCCAGTGTCTAAATACTGAAAAAAAGGTAAACACATTTCTATCAAAGACAAGTTAGTTGGACACAATCCACATGAAAACACTAATTCATAGATTTGATTTGGAATATGCAAGGACATGAGGTGAATTTTTCATTTCTACTTTCAGGATGATGTGGTAGGATGGTTCTCTAACAGGTGTGAGCTATATTCATGACTTGCTCCCTGAGAACAGCAGTGGTTTTCACACATTTGAATGATTAATATTTGCATTAAAACTACAGGTTCAATAACACACTCAGTTAATTTTGTTATCCACAGGATTTTAGATTTACTTTACATCATAGTTTCTTTGATTTATTTTCTATTAATGGCAATCTGTGTCTTCAAATTTAATAACATAGGTTAGGCTAGATAGGCTCCTCCTCTAGAATATGTACTTTATGAAGGATTTATTAAAAAGCATATCTAACTGTTTCAAATATATTTTCAAAATTCAGAATGTCATATAATTAATTATTTTACTCAAATTCTATAATTTTTTAGTGTGTTGTGTATTTAAAAAAATTATCTCATGCTCAGTAATGTTACTTTTTCATTTATCTTTACTCATCCACCACTTTTTCATATGCCAGCTGGATTCTATGCTACTTTCCCTTACCATTTTCAAAATCATTATCCTCCCCCATAATTAATTACTTAATAAAAATTTTAATATAGGATTTATGTACAATAAGATCAACAGAGTTATTTATATATAATAGACCAGACATTTGTGAATATAATATTTTCCCCTTTCCTTTTCAACTCTTCTGAGTGATCTAGATATAGACGACACATCCTTATATGTAATTTGTAGTGATGTCTTGAATTGAATTTTGTAAAGCATAAAGTTAGTAAGTGTATGTTAGATATTTAAATGATAGTTATTTTGCATTTTGGCTTTCTATTATTTTACAGTTATAATTACTGATACTTACATGCTTTTTTATTTAGTCCCCCGAAATGGCCTATGAATTATCACTTTTTTTATATAATAATAAGGAAACTAAGAAAAATAAATGTCACTTGTTCAAGACAGTAAGTGGCAGAGAGGAGTTTGGACTCAAGTTTTGCAGGTGATGGAGTATATTGCATTAATACCAGGACTCTGGGTACAAATTTCTTTAGGGACTTAGTACTACATCACTATCAAATAGACAAAACCCCTGCTATTATCTATACTCTGCTATATATCTTCCCCATATTGCTCTGGGCTGCCTTTTCTCCAATAAAATATTTTTATTTCTACTTCCTGGATGTGTTTACTATATACTATCCCCAAAATATAGGTTAAAATTTCATATGCACTCTCACTGAAAATTTGTTTTATATCTTATTTTGAAATTTGAGACTTTATTGAAAAAGACACTTCCAAACAATTCCTCTTATGACTTTGAGCAATACATTTTCCTCCGAAACCCTGCAAACTGTCACATGTTATCAATCAAGACTATGCTACTTATTTCATCAAAGACTAGATCTCATATTCATCGTCTTCCTTTATATCCTAATTTGGAAATCACTCTGGAAGATTTGAGGATAAAGTAGATGATTCATCTGTTTTTGACTTAAGGATCATCTTTAGAGTAGCCAATGTAGCTGGAATGATTTCAAACAAGTTAACTTCCCGATTCTTGGCTGGGTATTATGCAGTCAGGAAATGAACATCTTGAATATAGTTAGTTGTATAATGGATAGAGTAAAACATAAACTATTAGAGAAAAGTCCTTCTCTTATTGCTACATTTCTCAAACCTCACAGACTTAATTTTGGTTCATCTTCCCCTCAGTACTTTAACAACTTTCCATTTTGGAAAAGATTTATTAGCTAGAAGAATGATAAATCTTTAAGGATGTTCTAAAATATTATCCATTATAAACATCCTCTAATTGTTAGCTATTGCTGATTAACAGATAATTCTCTAACTTATTAATTGAAAACAATAACCATTTATTATATCTCTGAAATCTATCATCAGCCAAGCAAGTCTCCTGATCTTGATTAGGCTCATTTGTGAAAATTGAGTCAGTTGTTGAGTAGACTGGGGAACCTGGACTAGGGTGGCCTTGACTGCAATGACTAGTCTTTATTCCACATGGTCTTTCATACACCAGCAGATTAGCCCTGGCTTTTTGTCATGCCATTCCAAGGAAGGGTTTCAAGGAAGGAAGCAAAAACACAAAACCAATTTTCAAGTCTCTTCTTACCATCAAATTTGCTACTTGTACCAGACAAAGAACATCCCAAGACTGAGCTCATAACCAGTAAGGTAGGAGACCACAAAAACAATAGGGATACATGGATGTATGAAAAATTGAGGACGTTCTGGGAATGTCACTACATACCATCACTACACATCTGTCTTAAATTCTTACTGATAATAAATTAAGCTCTGATCACTGGACTTTGATGATGAGATCCTTTAGCTTGGCTACTATTATATATTTGAATTGACTTCATTGTATCTGTAGAAGTAGAATTCTGATATTCAAAATTATATGAGATCATGGAAATATTCTACTCTAAACATGTCATAAACTGCTCTGGTGTTTTCCACTAGATCACAAAGATCAAATAAACTGGTTTTTGGGGTAGCAGTTAGGAAGCAGGAAGATTCTGTAGTTGACTCTGGTCTAACATCAGTTGGCATCCCAGGTAAACAGGGGAGACACTTGAGAGCTCAGATTACCAAAACTTTTAAAAATTTCAATATAAACAAAGAATCCAGAAACCTTCCACGTTCATTCTATGAGGCCAGCTTTACCTAGATTCCAAAACCAGGCAAAGACCCCACTAAAAAGGAGAACTACAGACCAATTTCCCTGATGAACATGGATACAAAAATTCTCAAAAAGACACTAGCAAACTGAATCCAACAATACATTAAAAGAATTATTCACCACAACCAAGTAAGATTTATTCCTGAGGGGTACAGGGGTGATTCAGTTCTGCAAATCAACCAACATGATACATCACATTAATTAAAAAAAAGAATAAGAATCACATGATCTTCTCAAAAGATGCAAGAAAAAGATGGACAAAATAGAGCAGTCTTTCTTGATAAAAACCCTCAACAAAGTAGGGATAGAAGGAGTATATCTCAAGATCAGAAAGGCCATATATGAAAGACCCACAGTGAATATCCTCAATGGGGAAAAACTGAGACCTTTCCCCCTAAGGTCAGGAATACCACAGGGACATTCACTCTCGCCACTGTTGTTCAACATGGTGCTGGAAGTCCTAGTCTCAGCAATCAGACAATGAAAAGCAATAAAAAGTATGCAAATCAGCAAGGAAGAAGTCAAACTTTCACTCTTCACAGATGACATGATTCTCTATGTGGAAAACCCAAAAGACTCCAAAGAACTGCTAGAACTGATCCATGAATTCAACAAAGTCACAGGATATGAAATCAATGTACAGAAATCAGTTGCATTTCTATTCGCCGATAATGAAGCAGCAGAAAGGGAAATCAAGGAATTGACTCCATTTACAGTTGCACCAAAAACCATAAGATAACTAAGAATAAACCTAACCAAAGAGGTAAAAATATCTGTACACTGAGAACTGTAGAAAGCTTATGAAAGAAATCGGAGAAGACACAGAGAAATGGAAAAACATTCCATGCTCATGGATTGGAGAAAGAAAAAATGTCTATACAACCCAGCAATCTACACATTTAATGCAATTCCTATCAAAATAACACCAGCATTCTTCATTCTGGACTTCAAGCTGCATTACAAATCTGTAATCATCAAGACAGTATGGTACTGGCACAAAAACAGACACATAGATCAATGGAACAGAATAGATTACCTAGAAATGGACTCACAAATGTCTGGCCAACTAATCTTTGACAAAGCAGGAAAGAATATCCACTGGAATAAAGGTAGTCTCTTCAGCAAGTGGTGTTGGGAAAACTGGACAGTGACATGCAGATGAATGAACCTGAACCACTTTCTTACACCATACACAAGAATAAACTCAAAATGGATTAAAAATAAATGAGGGATACAAGAAAAAATTACTTTTCCTTCATAATACTTTGGAATGAAGAACAGGCTAAATTCTCTTGTGTAAATGATGAATTCATCCATGTAAAGAGTAAGATAACATTACATCCCAGCGTTCAGAAAAGCAAAGGGCAACCTTTCTCATTTGTGTATATATCAAGTGCTAAGTGGAAATGGTCTTTGAAAACAACTAATAATGGAAGTCATCAGTAGTTCTTGACTACTAGAGATATTCTTTTTTATTTCTTTTTTGGATCTCTAAGCATATTATGATGGTCAGCTACATATTTTGTTACTTGAGACTATTCCCAATAGGCATCATTACCCATGATTTCACCTAAAATATGGTGATCCGAAATAGCAGCTAAGGTAAAAATACAAATTATTGTCAGATAAATGAATAAAGGTGTACATAAGATACATCTAACTATTAAGAGTACGGAGAATAAAATTAGCCAGCATTGCTTAATTCTAAAATATTTTTGACAGCATTGGGTAATGATCCCAGAGTAAATTAGCAACTCTGATTTTACCTACATTAAACATCATGTAAAATCTTGGCTCTTAGCCCCTTAATCTTCTCATCTTAGGTCTTAAACTTCCAGAGTATGTTTGTGAACCCAAAGTATGATGATAGCCTAGACCTTATCACAAGAAGCAACCAATTTAATTATGAAATATTGAATTAAAACTCTCTGGTCCTTAAACAAAACTTTCTATTGTTTCAAATTGTAAACTAAGTTACTTATACTAAATCTATCACTTGACTTTATCAAGCCATTCCATGCAGTTCTACAACCTTCTGTGTTACATCCCAATATTCTTATCTCACCTTCCTTAACTTCCCCTCCCCTACTCTTTTGAGGTAGTGCAATATATCACCTACTCAACTCTTGGCAGGATTCTCAACAACTGACTGTACTACTGTGTCTGGTTTGCATACCTGACTGAACCCTTATGCTTGCTCATTTCAACCATTTCTTCTTACACCTAAACCCTGCTACTCTCCACACTGTGGAAGATCTTAAGCCTAGGGAGAGAAGTTCCTCTAAAGAAAACAACCTCAATTGAACACACAATGTATCCTAGCTAATCTTATTCTGCTAGATTATCTATGAGACATATCCATTATTTCAAAAGTTTTCCTTTTTAAGTGTAATGTGTCTATGTATAAGTTTCCTGGATCTTATATTCCGTATCTGTAGAATAGAGAGTTCTGATAATAGTAGTGACTTTAGTGTTAATTCTAAAGAGGTATTTGCAAGATTTTATACATAGCTGCATTTTGGGGGGAGATATGAGGGGTGCTGAATTTATATCCAGGATAAAATTTTGATAAATACATTGGAGGTGAAGATGAGACTCTGTGGAGTTAGGATGCCCTTATGTTATAAAAACATGGAGATACTTCTAATTAATAGGACAATAGGAAGTATGAAGAGCGAAGATAAAAGAGAGAAGATGGATCTGGAAGCAGGGGGGCAGTTAAGCATTACAAGGACAGTTGGGAGGTGACTTTGTGACTGGTTTGGTTAAGAAAACATTATAACAATAATACCTAATTTTGAACTTCAAGCGTTTTGTGTGTCTGTGAGGTACCCTAGACAGATTAAAAAAGATATAAAGCAAAGATGTGAGAATTCAGCATCAGAAAGTCTGCATGTCTAGACTTACAACGTAACAACATCATGACCTTGGGAACAAATTACTTAAACTCTATGAGTAAAAGGAGAAAATGAAATTGAATATGTATTAAGTAATTTCAAAGGCCATACAAACCTCAGTTATATAGATCTAATGATTGGACATAAACTAAAGTAGAGCTGGGGAGAGTAAAAAGAATCTATTCATTAAAGTTTAATTTATAGCTCTGTTAAGAACTACACACCTGCTGTTTGTTAGTTTACATAAAACTTATGCCTTTATGAAATAATCATAGGGAGAAAATAATAGTTATTTACCCATTATCTTTAAATTAAAAAAAAATTAATATTTATTTATTTTGAAAGAGAGAGAGAGAGCATGAGCAGAGAGTGGCAGAAAGAGAGGGAGACACAGAATCTGAAGTAGGCTCCAGGCTCTGAGCTGTCAGCACAGAACCTGAAGCAGGGCTCAAACCCACCAACTGTGAGATCATGACCTGAGCTGAAGTCAGACACTTAACCGACTGAGACACCCAGGCGCTCCCTGCCCATTATCTTTAAAGCCAAGAAAACTGAAATAAAAGAATAACTTGTAGCAAGTCAAAAATGTCGTTTGCTTACTATTGCTTTTAACACATAAAAATATTTTGAAAAAGAAAATAAAATCAGTAATAAGCATATAAAAAGGTTAGTAAGTAACAAATTCATGACCTTTCCTTTTATGCAAGTTTCTTATCTTATAGTTTTACTGCATGACAAACATAAATGCACACTAGTATTCTTATGAAATCAAAGTGACAGCTTAAATTATCTTTTACTTGATTTCTTGGCTCTTTTGCTTCAAGAGAAACTTATGCAATACAGCTTAAAAATCATTAAAAATTCATCTTTAATTCTTAATTTGCTTCGGTAGTGATCACTTTTAGAATTTTTAACAACAGAAAGAATGCCATGCAAATATAATCCTGATAATTTTAATGAAGAATTTGAACAAACTGTTTTTAAGAGACTAATTCAGGGTCACAGACTTTTGAGAGGAAAATGGTTATATAGTAAGCAACTGGCATACACAGGTAGTGAGCCCAAATGGCTTGTTTCTAGAAGTCACAACATTAACTACAATGTTATAATACAAGGAAATTCCTCACATCAGTCCTTTGGAACCTTTACCAGGCCTGTTCTCCTGCCAAAAATAATTGCCTTATATTTGAAACAAATAGTATTTTTTTATTCAATTTGTTTCTTTCTCTTACCTTCTCTCTGTCTCTCCTGCCTCCAAATAACCATTACTTACTAACTTATGTTTTATTAACTTTGGCTGTTGATTTATTTAGCTTGCTTGCTAAATACTGGCCAGTGAAACACCTATTATCTTGGTGGAGGTAGAGAGGTAAAATAGCTGAGTAGGCCTGCATTTTCTCCTTAATGTGGTTATTTAAAATATATTAAATGACATTCTTATTTATGTTCAACAGACATTGTGTGTACTTATACTTAAAATTATTAATCATTCTGAAGTGAGTCTATATGGTATTGTTTTAAGGGGTATGTGTATCATTATTTTTTATTCTTCTTTTGTTATGTACTCATGTATACTTTTAATAGCTACTTATTGTCATGAGAAAAATATCTCAAGATATGTTTCACCTTTTTGGATTACTCTCCTTTATTTCAACATGGGTTATTTATAATTGTCAAGATTTTTTGAAGGTTCTTTACTGTTAGAAGTTAAAGCAATTTGTAATTAATTTTTTTTTCTGTGGCATTTGTTATTTGATTTCCCAAGTTTTGATGGTCCTTCATCTTCACTTGCTTAATTCTTCAAAGCACTTGATGTCATGCCTTCTTTGGGTCATTTTTTCTGATAGTATCATTTCACCATTCTCAAAACTTGTCAAAAGCTGATCATCTTCTAGAAGACGTAAGCATTGCGTTTTTCTGTTTAAGTTACTGTAAGGTATTTATAAGCTTTAACTCAGCACTTTAAAAGTAATACATGGATTTGCTTTGGGAAGAATAAAAATGATGCTCTACTCCCACTGAGGTTAGCTTTAAAAAATATACTAAATGTATACTTCTTTCTCACATATATTGTTCATGTAATAACTCTTCTATTTCATGTCATCATTGTTGGACAATGCCAGTGAATTTTTTTATTTGCTTGTTTGCTTCTTGGTCAGTAAATGACAGTGTATAAACTTCACTAAGGCTTTGCATTATACTTATGCATCAAGGGTATGTGGAATAATTCAAATAGGCTTGAGAAATAGAAACTTTAAATGTTCAGCAAGATGAGATAATAAACAATGCCTGTTCCTGGAATAATCCAGTGGACAATGAAATAAACAGAAGCTATCATTTAAACCTTTTAGCTTTCATACAATTTAAGGAAATCTATTAAGTTGTTGTGCATTAATATTGCCATATATCCTGGTAGGCTATGCCATTCAACAGCTCAGTATTTTAAAATAAATGTATTACTTCCCACGGGGCCCCTGGGTGGCTCGGTTGGTTAAGCGTCCGACTTCGGCTCAGGTCATGATCTCAGGGTCTGTGAGTTTGAGCCCCGCGTTGGGCTCTGTGCTGACCGCTCAGAGCCTGGAGCCTGTTTCAGATTCTGTGTCTCCCTCTCTCTCTGCCCCTCCCCTGTTCATGCTCTGTCTCTCTCTGTCTCAAAGATAAAGAAACGTTTAAAAAAATTTTTAAAAATAAAATAAAATAAATGTACTACTTCCCATTAGTGAGAGGTTTCTAAGAGGAATTTTTTCAGGATTATATATGAATAAAGATAAAGAGATATAGAAATATCATTTAGTTCATTTCCAGTATTTGATTGGGGTAATTAAACTCAAGGGCTTAGTTCTCTATAAGTCACCAAAAAGATCACATTGCCTTTTTATTTTCATGTGTACAGCCCATGAATGCATGCTTACTGTAAAAATATTGAATTGGAAGGCTCTCACTACCATGAAAGATATTTTATTAACATATGCTATTTATAAATATGCATATCAAATTGTTAATATACTCACATCATTTGCTACACTGGATATGTGAGTAATTTTAATTTAATAATATTAGTGAAAGTAAGATTAATCTTAGTGTGCATGTTCCTGAATATCAGGGATGTTGACCCTTTTTATACTTAGTGATCACAGCTATGGCTTCCATGAATTGGCACATTATGCATTTTGGTCATTTTACTTTCTATTCATTTTTCATTCTGACTCACTTGCAGTAGCTCTGAAAAATCAAAGTTTTATTATAAGCCATTTGGCAGCCAAAACATGACAAGTGTGAATTGTCATTTCTAAGGCTACCTGCTACCTTTAAAATATATATTTTTTGTAAATATTCATGAATTTCAATGCAGAAATATAAATGTGTTTCATTAATATACAATATGGCAAATCTTGCTGGGAACTGTACATATAACTTTTAAATGTGTTTCTTCCCCAACAAAAAAATACTTGAATTCCAAAATATACATGGCTAACATGAGTTCAGATAAGAGAATTAAGCCCATTAAAAAATAAGAAAAAAATAGTAAGTTTATAAATTTTCCTGACATTTATATTCTCATTTTTGTTTCATTTTTGACTTAATACGGATATCAGTAAATTTTAGTAAAATATCTTCTAATACAAACTATTTTATTAGTTACTAAAATAAATCAAACTTCGTTTGGATTTTTAAAACCTTTAAATTGAAGCCTTTACATACAAATGCATGTATATAAGTATAGACATTTAATTTTTTGAATTATTTATTGAGGTTATATGTATAAAAGTATTGCTCATTAATTTTCACAAGCTAAGAATACATAACTTGTACCCAGTTCATTAAACAGAATATTGCCATAGTGCTAATACCCCAGAAGTCACCCTTTGCTCCCTTCTAAATAATAGTCACCTCACCAGTCCTGTCTTCTAACAATAAAGAGTAATTTTGGCAATGACTATACTTTCTACCCTCTTGCATCTGTGTTTACAAGATCTCATGTGTTTTGATTTGTGTTCTCACATGTGTAATTGGAGTTTGTTTATTTCCATTAATATGTAATATTTCACTACAGAACCCACTGTATGAACATACAATGAATTTTATTGGAAAAGTTTGGGAACAGCTATACAAGCTAAAGATGCACATATTCCATAACTGAAATTCCATACTAATATAAAACGAACAGATATGTACACATGTTCAACAAAATGTATGTTTTGAAACTGAATGTTGAAAAATGGCTGTTAGTATTTTTGAGTATCATATAAAAATTAATGATTAAGATCTGGTTGTGGTATCTCCTTTTCTAAAGCACTAAAGGTATGATTTTTTGTTAAATTAATGATTAAGATCTGGTTGTAGTATCTCCTTTTCTAAAGTACTAAAGGTTTGGTTATTTAGTTAAATAAACTAGGGAAAATTTTATTTTTTAATTCTCTTTTCCCTCTCTCTCTGTCTTTCTCTTGAACCAGACAAAATCCATTCTAATTGTGTGTTGCTAGAATGGTAAAGTTCATGTGTGAAAATATCTGGGACCAGTGCTTATAAAACTTTCTCAGTTGCCCGGAAACTGTCCTCTTTTATTTCTGCCTGTTTTGATGCTAATTTTTGGTATTTTTCTCCGAAAAATCATCAAATTCATCTGTATTTTTAAACAAAGGATTTTTTTCATAAAAAAATTTTCCTGGGTAGTTCAGAATTTTTTTTTTCCATTCTCACTTAGAAATTTGTCAGTTTTGGCCTTCTTTCTGATTTAGCAAACAGATGGACTATCTACTTTAGTTATAGTTTTTTTAACCTCATTCTTTCATTTTCAAAATAATTCTATATAATTTTATTTCCATATAATCTTTTATTTGGATGTGATATAAGCTTATTTCTGAATTTGACTATGATACACCTTGTTGATTGCTGGGTTTTGTTGAATCTAATGGGAGTTCTCTGTGCTTCCTGGATTTTGATGTCTGTGTCTTTCCCCAGGTTAGGAAAGCTTTCTGTTATGATTGCTCATGTAAACCTTCTATGCCTTTTTCTCTCTCTTCATCTCTTAGGACCCCTATGATTTGGATGTTATTCCTTTTTAATGAGTCACTGAGTTCTCTAATTGTTATATTGTTCTCTCTTGCCTTAGTTTCCCTCTTTTTTTTCCTGCTTCTTTTTCTCCATAAGTTTGTCCTCTGTATCACTGATTCACTGTTCTGCTTCATCCATCCTTGCTTCTGTGGCATCTATTAGAGATTGCAGCTCAGTTATAGCATTTTTAATTTCGTTCTGACTAGATTTTACTTCTTTTATCTCCACAGAAAGGGGTTCTATGGTCTTTTTCAATCCTGGCTAGTATTCTTATTATCTGATTCTAAATTCTGGTTCAGACATCTTGCTTGTATCTGTGTTGAGTAAGTCCCTCCCTGTCATTTCTTCCTGTTCTTTTTTGGTGAATTCCTTCATTTCATCATTTTGAAGGAAGAAAAAGAATTAATACAATAAAAAATAAATAAAAATTAAAAAGTTAAAAACAACCCAAAAAATCAAAGAAATGATGCTAAATCCTAGGTGTGTTTTGGTCTTGTTGTTGAAAAGCTTGATAGAATAGAGAAAAAAAGGAAAGGAAAGAACAGAAGAAAAAGAAAAAAAGGAAAATGTTTGAAAATTTAAAAAAATGATTACAATAAAATAGAATGAAATGAAATGATGAAACTAAAATAGAATTTTAAAAATTTGCAAAAAAGTAAAAAAATATATACTAGAAAAAAATTAAAGAAAAATCTTGTTTATAAAAACGGAAATAAAAATATTTTTTTCTCTTTCTGTATTCAAGAATAAGAAAAGAAAAAGAAAAAAAATTGAATAGATGGACCAGGAAACAGAATGAAACATGATTGAAATTACATCCAGTTTACCCTAGAAGACAGACTATGAAGCACTTTATAGTCCTTAAACTAGGCAGACAGAGAGACTTGTGGTGCTCCTGTAGAGCACTGTTGGCGCAGTTGGACTGGGCTTGGTGTAACGGCTACATTCTCCACTGGATGGTGCTGCTTAGTTTACTGGGGTGGATTTTTTGGCATGTGTATGTGTGTATGCACATGTGCAGGAGGGGTGAAAATGGCATCATCCAGCTACTCGGTCTCTCATATCAGAACTCTGTGCTCTGGTCCACCGGCAATCAAGTGCCCCTCCTTTGTCTCCAGCTTCCATCCACCTCCCGCTTCTATACTGTCTGCGACCAAGCCGTCAGCCATCAGGTGGCACCTCCCTCCTGTGTTTTATCTCATGGGGTTGTGTTTCCAAACCCCTCACTCCTTTATTTTCCCTAATTTATTTTAATGTTTATTCATTTTTGAGAGAGACAGAGTGAAAGTGGGGGATGGGCAGAGAAAGAAGGAGACACAGAATCCAAAGCAGGCTCCAGGTTCTGAGTTGTGAACATAGAACCTGATGCGGGGCTCGAACTCAGGAACTGCAAGATCATGACTTGAGCTGAAGTCAGATGCTTAACCTACTTAGCCACCCAGGTGCCCCTAAACCCCTCACTTCTGAGAGTCCTGTGGCTTAGTGTCTTGCCGAGCAATGGCCAGGTGCTGGTCCACCCTCAGAAACGTTCGGGAGACTGCGCTACTGTAGATGCCCAGAGACTGTGGCCAGGTGCCAGCTGCCCCAGAGAAAATTCGCGTGATTTTGTAGCAGCAGTGTTTCAGGGATTATGGTAAATCACAGCACACATCTGGCAACAGGCTTCACCCTTAAATCTTTGTTCCAACATCAGTGAATGTGGCTATTCTCTGGGGTCCACTGGGACCTTTACCTGTGGGGAGACCACATAGCCTTTACTGAATGTCCTCCCAGCAGGGGAACCGCCTCTCCTCATGTGGCCTGAGGACCCCCTCCAACCTTGCTGTCTGCTCCTGGGGATTCGCCCTTTCCACCAGAGCTCTGCCAGGTATTGAGCTGTGGAGTTCCAGACTCTGCATTCCCCTGTTAATAGAGTCCTAATGGTACTTAAACCCTGTCTTTTCTCCTTTTTCCCTTTCTTGTTCATTCCTTTATGGGTGTTTCCACTCTCTTTCTCCACAGCTGCTTTCTGGGGGAGTGCTTTTCCTGTATTCTCCCCCCTCTCTCCATCCTTTCTCTGCAAGCAAAAACAGCTCCTTACCCTCTGTGGCTTTTCTCTCCCCCAGTTCACCTGTCCACACCTTGTACCTGATGAGTTCTGTGATCCAAGTTGTGCAGATTGTTGTGTTAATCTTCAAATCAGTTGTCTATGTGTACAAGATGGTTTGGTGTTAATCTAGCTGCATTTCAGGGATGTGAGAGGCAAAAAAAAAAAAAAAAAAAAAAAGAAAAGAAAAGAAAAAAGAAAAAACCCTTTCATGCTTCTCTGCCATCTTCTGATAGAAGCTTATTTCTATCATTTTCTATATTTGGGAGTTTCATTATTTTTCTGATTATTTTTTCATGTTTTTCTTTTGTGCCACGACAAACTTAGAAGTATGATTCATTATAGAAGTTCCATTAAATTAAAAATTTTTTAATGTTTATTTTTGAGAGAAAGACAGAGTGTGAGCAGGTAAGGGGCAGAGAGAATCCAAAGCAGGCTCCACGCTCTAAGCTGTCAGCACAGAGCCTGATGCGAGGCTTGAACTCATGAACCATGAGATCATGACCTGAGCTGAAGTTGGACACTTAACTGACTGAGCCACCCAGGTGCTCCTAGAAGTTCCATTAAATTGACAGTCAGAATTTTAAACTGACATGACAGTAAGGAGTGAATTAGTACCAAAGTAAATGTCCCATGAAGAGAGGAAAAATATATATGCATGTGCATAGGTGTGTGTGTGTGTGTGTTTGTATGTAGACATATATTTTCACTGAATCATGATATAACGTACCATGACCCATGTGCAGGCAGACACTATAGACATTGATATCACTATGCCCATTTTACAGTGACATTGATGGTAGAGATGTTAGCTAATATTATTAAGTGTTAGAACAAGATTTATACCTATCTTGCAATGTGGCTATTTACTAGAATTCATAGTTTTCATTCTGAGTTTGATGAAGAGAATCAAATATTCTTAAGAAATGATTTATTTGCTCTTATGCATGATGTATGGATATAGAAAAAAATAAGAAATTGTTTCCAATACTCAAAGCCTTAACACATATTTGAACCAAAAAGATAAATATAAATGCAAATTAATACTTAAATAACAATTTGTAGTAATGATAGAAGATAAATACAGGAGCAGAGTATGGTCAAACTGGATTCAGACTGCAAAGTGGATCCAAATCCTAAGTCTTCTATTCATATTTTTTATTTGACAACTAATTTTAGTGCCTATTATTTCCCTGGCACTTTTTTTTGGCACTGAAAGTCAGAAATGAGTAGTAAAGAAATATCTCCTGCTCTTTAAATTTCTAGTGTGAAGAGAGATGGGTGGTGAATAAATAAATACATAGCAAATCAAATGACAATTGGTGCTATGAAGAAAGATAAAGCAGGATAAGTGTATAGAGATGGGAGGGATTCTATTTTATGTAAAATTAGGGAAAACATTGCTCTGGCAAGATGAAATTTGAGCAAAGACCTGAAGAAGGTTGGGGAATAAGGTAAGCATATATCTAATAGAAGAGTGTTTTAGGCAGCTCTATCATGGTACTTTGATACTGTGGGGCAGGTCAGCCTGCGGTCAAATTTTGATCTTTTCATTTCCTTACCTTGGCAGGGTTCATAAATTTAACTGCATCAGTTTCTTCAAATAGGCAGTATATCTTGTGGGTTTCTTTGAATATTAATGGATTAATAACTTAAAACCCTGTACTGGCACATACTAAGTACTCTGGAATTTAATTAGTTGCTATTATTTGTAGAGAAAACAGCAAGAGTGAACAAGCCTAAGACAGAAATGTACTATTCTAGGGCCCATAAGGAAACTATTGGCAGAAAATGGGCATAGGAACTGGGATGAATAGAGAAGAGACTAGGAATGAAGGTAGAGAAGTTGCATAGAAGCAGATCATTCAGGGTCTTGCAGACCAAGGTAAGGATTTGGATTTAACTTTGAATATTAAGGAAAACAACTCAGAAATTTAAAGTAGAAGTGTGATATGATCTCTTCAGCTTTATGCATATGTGAATAGGTTCACTGTGTCTTCAGTAACTGGAGTTCTATGTAGGTAGGTTCAACATGTCTAATATCTGTTACCAAAAAAATCCATAAACTTCAGTTTCTTTATCTCTAATAATGACTCATTAGTAGCTCTGTGGTACATTAGTAGCTCTGTGGTACAGTTGTTTAAATAATAAAATGATATAAGGCATGAAATGAGCCAGAATTCTATGTTACCAGGCTTCTTTTGCTGTGGCAACGTTCATGGATCACTGCGTTGGTTATTGGTTGCTGTGTCCACCACGTAACTTAGTGACTTAAAACAATAACACATTACTATCTGTACTCAAATGGGCAGTTCTGTTGTTTTTGCTTTGGGTCTTTTATGTAGTCGTAATCAGATGGTGACTGGGATGTCTAAGATGATTCTACATATTTGCCTGCCTCCAAGACAAAAGGGCTAGAGATTTAGGATCACCTGGGATGTTGAAATGGCTAGATCTCTTTCTGTGTAGTCTCAGGGCCTCTTCGTTTCCATTTGATTTCTCCACACACTCTATCCACAGGTGTCTAAAACAAAGAAAGACTTCTTACTAGTTAGCTCAAGGCTCCCCAAAGTGCAAACCTGCCTGCTGTGCCTTCTTAAGACGTAGTCCCATAGTTGGCACTGTGTTACCTCTGCTCTCTCTGTAGGTTAAAGTAAGTCTCAGAGCCAGATCAATTTCACTATGGCAAGAGACCATAAAAGAAGATGAATATCAGGTTTTGCAGTTCATTAGAGGCCATCTCATGACAAGAGCTGCCACAGTCATTAGGTACTCCGAGTTCTCTTCCTTCCTCAGGGCATATTTAGAACATCAGTGTTCACTAATCCTAGGATTATACAATACTGAGGAGGATGTTAAAATGCCCATGAGTATTTTATTTTATTTATCTTATTTTATTTCAACTTATTTTATGTTGGCATACACCTAGAGGACACATTCTTTGATGATTAGGTAAACTCAAAAAAAAAAAAAAAAAAAAAGAAGAAGAAGAAGAAGAAGAAGAAGAAGAAGAAGAAGAAAGAAAAAAGTAAAAGCTATGTCAAAAAGCTGTTTGGTAAATGTACACAAAATTATTACACAATGACCAGAAAAATGACAATAAAACCCAAATAACTTAAAAGTACAATTACTTGTATTTGTCTTCCCCATGCCACTCCCTCAAAATGCATGTACATTACTCACCTGTCAACATCAGCCCACACGTTAAAGACAATCTGCTTAAAATGATCTTTTACTACAACTAAAATAAAGTCATAATTAAGAAGACCAACATGGTTACTCTTTTTTAATGCTGTATATCGATTGCAGAAACTTTTAGAGTATGTCCTTTCTTATCTCTTAAAACTATTCACTTAATGCACAAAGGTATAATCTAATTTTAATTTTTCAAGATGCCAACTTTTATTTTCAAGCATAAAATGGTGCCCTGGTTTCCTGAAAGAACTTTTTTTTTACCTTTTATAAGATATCAAAATGGTCTTACAAGAAAGTGCATGAGCCCAGCTTGCCAAATTACTATATCAAATAATAATAATGAACTTTTTTATGGTCACCCACAGTGAGCTACCTGTGCTGAAGAACAGCTGCATAAATGTATTCGCTACCTGATGGGCTCAAATAAAAGAAAACTGGTATCTTCAATTCCTCATCAGAAGAACACTGCGGACTAATCTGATGAAGGAAGGAAGTCTATAGAGAAAAGCTGAATGGAAAGGTAAAGTACTCCATAGGATATACTGTTTCCTTTAAATGTCAGGAGAGGGACTAACACATTTCTTTTTCTTGTGGACCAATATGGGAGAATGGAAGCAAATGGTAACTGATCTAGACATTCTATTTTTACCGTAAAAATTAGAAGTTTTCTTGTTGACTGATTTCAGTAAAGCCATTTTTTTTCTGAATGCTAAAATACTGACACCTTGAATATAATATAACCTTGAAGGTTATTATATCAGTAATGTTAATAAAAACTCTCAATTTATTCATGGCATAACCTATGATGAAAAAATAGATAAAATGTTTGACAGAAGAGTAATGGTTATAAGCACTTATAGGACATAAGTAATTACAGTGATAACTTGAGATATTAATGATTTTAGAATTTTTACTTGGTATCATTATGGGGAAAAGTATGTTTATATTGTTAATATAAATAAAATAAAATGGAGACCAGTCTTGAAGATGCCCCAAACAGACAAAATCCTGGTAAGCCACATAAGCAAAACTTAATCTAGCTAATTTCATGAATGTAAGAGTAACATTTCTTTTAAATGCCTCTGATAATTATCAATGAAACTTAAGTCATTTCCTAAATGATATAAGATAATCACATTTGTTCCACCCCCTGCCTCTGGATACTTTCCATTGTAATAACCAATCATTATAAAGATTAAACAACTTTCTCATTTCTGCATTATAAGTCTTCCTATAAGGGCATACCTCTGAGCTTCATACAAACTTCAGGTTTGAAATCTTACTGTTTGTGAATTTATTCCCTGCCCAATATAATATTCATGTCAGGTAAAGGTTTCTGAATTTGCTTTGGAGTAGATACACAAATAGTGTATATTCAAGAGGCATATTCTTTTTGTGTTTGCCCATTGATTAGTTTAATGGTTAAATTATAGTCAAGGAAATTTTTAAATACTCATATAAACAAACTTAAAGAAAAAAATCTATGTAAGTGTATTTCACTGATATATATGGTTTATAAAAACAAAGTAAATTTGTCCTAAGCTATGAAGACATGTCAATTTTATTTTTTCTCATTGCTAAACACAAACACTCGACAAATCGCAGAGGTTACTTTTCTCATTCTTTTCAATACCCTTAAAAATATTGCTGAACCAGGAACCACATAACTCTGTCAAAGTAAGTTTATCCAATATATGTAGCCATATAGTAACTTATTGCTAGATGTAAAATAAGATCTCTATCATAGAAAGACAGTTAATTGTAGCAGTCTATTTATTCCCAGCACTATTTATTGAAGAGACAGCTTTACCCAATTTTATATTCTTGCTTCAGTGTCATCAATTAATTGAATATATAAAAATGAGTTTATTTCTGGGTTCTTTCTTCTATTCCATTGATGTATGTGTCTATTTTTGTGCCACTACCATACTGTTTTGATTATTATAGCTTTGTAGTATATCTTGAAGTCTGGGATTCTGATACCTCCAATTTTATTCTTCTTACTCATAATTATTTTGGCTATTCAGGGTCTTTTGTAGTTCCATACAAATTTTAGGATGATTTTTCTAGTTTTGTGGAAAATACTATTGGCATTTTGATAGACATTGAATTGAATCTGTAGACTTCTTTGGGTATATTAGATGCTTATGTATATCCTCTGATTCCTATTATTGTGCAATGGAGTAAAATGGAAATGAATAAACATTAGTGTTGCCCAATATAATAATAAATGCAAAAGAAGCATCAGTTGAAATAGGTGAGTTGAAGTAGAGGTAGCTTTTGGAGGCTCAACAACAGAGGAAGAGCTGAGAGCCCTTGATCCCTTCACTGAACTTGGCATCCAGATTCTTGAAAAGCCCCGGTCCTTACTGATATGATGTACTGTTCTCACTGTGCTCTGAGCCATATAAGTGCTGAAATGTTCAGTTGTCTTTTTGCAGGTACCCAAGTGCATTTAGGGCACCTGATACAGTGGGCATCCTGTTCGGAGATATTTTCAAGGAACATACAAAAGGCAGGATGTCTCTCTCTCTCTCTCTCTCTCTCTCTCTCTCTCTCTCTCTCTCTGTGTGTGTGTGTGTGTGTGTGTGTGTGTGTGTGTGTGTAAGTGGTAGCCAGAGCTGAGGATGGTCTCTGAACTTGGAAAGCAGCGCTTTTATTCAAACTTTCTCTTACCCTAAATGATAAGCTCCACTTCAGCTCTCAGCCTAATTGGCCAGAGAGGAGATCTGCATGAATTCACAGATGCAGTTATATCTAGTTAAACTCACAGTCTATGACACAATTCTTATATTTGGAGGTTTCTCTCTTTCACATACACACACAGAGAAGGTGCATAAGCCTTTAGAAGGTACATAAACTACCTGTGTCCCAGTTGGATGGAGTTATCATAAAGACCTCCACCATTTCATACCCAGATTTTTTTTTTTGTCATAAGAGCCCTCACTAGAAATAAGCTCCATGGGGTAAACACTTTTTAATCTCTTTTTTTCTTCATTGCTGTCACTCCAAAACTTAGAACAGTGCTTTATGCATGATAGTTTCTTAACAGTTATTAATTGTATGTATTGATGAAGAAATGTCTCAAAACTGAGCGTAAAATGACTGGTTATTGGAATGTAGAAGGAATGTCAAGGGAGAGAATTCCATGAGCTGGGAATCAAAGAATGTTTCAGAAAACAGTTATTAGAGCTTTGCTGGCCATTAATATTTATTTAAAATTAATGTTTATCATTTTATAATTACTTACATGTCTTTATTTCACTCTTAACTATTGAAACTCTCCTTGTGTATAAATTCCTCTAGCATCTTATATCTCATAAACACTCAGACTATTCAAGTATATCCTGGATTAGAGAATGTCATCATTTGCCTTACTCAAAGTACAAAGTGCTTGAAAATTGTATTTCACTTCTTCACCACCCCACTTCTCTATACAAACTACCCACTCATGCTTCCTGTAGTTGTATTATTGTTAAATATACCACATTAATCCAAGAGTCCCAGATCTTAAACTGAAAGCCTCTGAACTCTTAATTAAACCTGGTCTGGATTTACAAAAGGCCTCACTCTGACTGTTGATGGCATTGGTCTGTGGGTGGGGTGGATAGAGGGTGCATATTAGCTTGTCAAATCCTATGAAATTCTTATTGGTAGAATTTTGTGTGATATATTTCAGGGAAGGGTAATCTTCACAGAATATGCATTCAGCATTATCATATAGCCTATACATTTCACTTCCTAAAAGAAATGTTTGTATCAACAAACAAAAAAATAGGCCTATGAGGCCTAATTATCATGCTATACAAAAATGTGCAATTTAACAGTAAAGATTTTATAGTTCATACACATTCTAAATGCTGTTTTATTCATATACCCCATCGATTTCAACAATATAGAGAACATTAATCTACCCATTAGCCTCATTGTTGAGAGGGCCGTAGAATATATCGAAAATGGTTCATATCTTTGTGTGTTTTACTGGATAGCTTTTACTTTTATGCCATGTCCTTTCACTCAAGAAGGAAGGGAGAAAGAAAATTGAGTGTAAATCCAAAATATTGTGTATTTATAAACACACCTATTTATTTCTAGCCAATTTATCTATCATTGTAGAGGTAAATACTTAATGTTTTTTCTACATTCTCTTTAAGTTTTTTAAACTCTTTATTCAAAAGTTTCTTAAGCTCAAAGCCACAAAAGAAGTCAAAATTCATTATATATTCTTCAGATTATCACTAATAAGCCCATTTATTATGCATTAGGCTGTCAGTTTTAATCTGTATCTCTCTAGATGTGGAAAAATAAAAATCATTAGAAATGAGATATTATAAGTATAATTTCAGTTGATTTCCAGTTCTTTCCTTTTGAATAAATTGTGAAATGAGTGTGTTATAAATAATTTTATGTATCTGATAAATGATTAACTGGTATTAAAAATAAAGCAAGCATAATGTTTGTAAGTAAATAAAAAGTGAACACATTTGACATAAAGATCTACTTCTTTTAACTTCCTAAACGTGACTGGCATTTCAGTCAAAATTATGTTTAATGGGTAAACTAGGTCTTCTCTATATAGCCAACAATTTATATCTATGATAGTCCTGAAATAGTTTGCCAAGGGTAAAATAGAATGATGAAGGCATGACTTTATTGCCCTCATCTTTATTGTAGGTCAGAGAACTTTCTACCTCATTGAGGTTCAAAAAGTTTGAATTAACATCTTCCTCCATCCTTGGCCTACCTGTCAACTTCCCTGCCCCCACCACCCACTAAATTTGTCTTGGATCTTTAATGTGTCAGAAAAAAATCTAATGTATAGTCAATTCTTCATGAACACTGAACTCTTAGTGTTATTATTGCATCTGTTTACTTGGAGCAATTGCATATCCTCCATGGATATATGAACAAATGAAGAGTATACAAAGCATGATTTGAATTTAGTAAACATGCAAACAAAATAAGTTCATGCATTTTCAGAATCTGAACTCTCCAAAGTATCCGTCAAAGTGAATAATAGTAATATAAAAATATTTCGTGAAAATAGGTGGGAGAGATGAAAAGGTAAAATACCTATTTAGGTAGTAGTAAAAAAGTAACAATATTGTGAAGTTATTTTTAACTCAGTTAAGCACATAACTTTCCTTTTCAAATGTTGGTTCATACTTAGTGCTTATAATAGGATATATTTCAGTCATACTAGAATTCTACATTTGTACTTTTTATGGTAATTTCATGTTAACCCATGATCCTACTGATTACATTATTTTCCTTCAAATTATTAGACTAATTTGCTAAAGGAATTTCAAATGTGACTTTGGGTTAATTAATTAAATTATAATAAGAAGAAAGTTTAAAGACCCCTGTGAATAACCAACCATATTTTCAAATTAGAACCTTAATTAAAATGTTATGGTCTAGTAATTACAGACTCATTAGTTAAATCCCCCATAGTGTTTTATAATTATTTTGAAGTTATCATATTTATTTCTGTACTCCATACTTTCCCCTCATGTCCTCCATTTAATGTAGAAAAAAATTAGAACATTATACTTACATTGAATCATCACCATGCCCAACGTACAGGTCACATAGTCACTATTTTTTTTTTCTTTTATAAGCAACATCACTTTGAGCAACAGAATCACACTGAGTAATTTAAAAGTATCCACTAATTATTTGGATAAAGCCCTTCAAAACAATTAAAGAATAGCAAAATAGTTGCCACAGACAGGGAAGGATATCTAGACTAGGACTAACAAATCAGCACTTAATGTTTTACTGCCAGTTGATTTGCTCTCCTCTTCCTGTCTCTCTCTGACTCTGTCTAGTTAGTGATCTCTATCTCTCAATTTTTTTTTTTAATTTCAGTTATAGTAATGCTGGTGTTTGACACCAAATTAGTTCAGCAAGAGAAACAGTTTAATTATTCAATAAATTACTTGGACACTAGGTGAAGCTTCAAATTTACCACTTACTCTATATAGTCAGTGAACTATATCTTTTGAACTTGGTTTACTTTTAAACTTTTAAAACAAATGGACACTTAAACCACAATCAAGGAATTTGAATCGAGAAAAATATTAGATAAAAATATCACTTTTCAATCACTTCACAAATTATCTTGGATTTGGGAAGAAAAGACTAATCTTGAAATTTGTAGATTCTAAAAGTGAATTTGAATTCTTCAACTTACTATCCTATGGTCACTGCTAATGTCATTTAAACTCTGAGACATGATTCTTTGTCTTATAATGGAAAATGGTTAACCAGTTAGCCCCTAGTCCAACCAATAAGAGATGGAAAACACAAAAACTTCAGGTTTAGAGTGTGTATGTAAGTATGTGCACATGCACACTCATAAGGAAAGGAAGTTGATGTTTTGTTTTTGTTTGCTAATATTTTATTAAAAATGCTGCTGAAACATCCAGTTGGTTGTTGGAGTTCAATAAAATGGGAATCATTATAGATTTACACTTTGGAAGGGTATATACAGATGGTATTTAACCTCTGAGTGAATAATGCCTACACCAGGAGTTCTAAATCAGTGTTTTATGTATCTGTGTAACTTAAATGCAAAAAAAAAAAAAAAAAAAAAAAAAAAAAAAAGTACTTGAGCCACACTCCAAACCAATTAAATAAGAATTTCTGGAATAACACTCTGGAATTTACATATTATACTAGGCTTACAATGGTCCTTACTTATGTGACTCTGGTTGAGAACTGTTGACAGTGAGGACAAAATAAAAATAATACTAAAAGTGATAATAACAAAAAATGATAGTAATGATTAAAGGCTTAGAGTGGAACCTTAATAATATCTAAAATTTCAGTAGTGGAAAGAGTAATACAATACAATGAGGATAGCAAAAATATAAGTACAGAACTTTAGGAGGGGTGACGGGAGCAGAATCACCATAGGCCAAAAGGAAAGTGTTTTAAAAGATTGTGGAATAGTCAGTATTCTCAATTCTTGCAAATGCTTCAAGCAATATAAAGACTGAGAAATGTCCAATGGATTTGTCCACAGGAAGCTATTTATTCAGAAGATATTTAGAGGCATAGTGGCAACAGAAATCTGACTTAAATAGGTACTAGTGAACAAATGGTGTGACAAGGTAGATGTGTAGCATAAAGTTCTTTTAGAAATGGAAGTAAACTTTGTTAACACATAAAGAGTAAGAAAGACTTGAAGATCAAGTTGAGTCCCATGTCATTATGTTGTAGTAGAACTGGTCACAGAGATTTCAAGAAAAATGTGAATACAATAGCAGGCCTAAATAGAGACATACAGAAATGAGATTTTGATTTTACAAAGATGATTCTATCTGCTTTGTAGAAAATGATTCAAATGGGGCAAGAATTGAAGTAGAAAATCATTTAGAAGACTAATATAGTCTGAGTCAGAGGTTAAGTAGGGTGGGCTGAATACAGAGTAGCTGTATAAAAAGAGGAAAATAACACAAGCAATGTATATCTTGGATATAAAATCAATAGAGTTTATTTTTTTGATGTTGTAGAAATCTTCAGGTGTGTGATATACCTGAAAAGACCTCCATTTGTGTGTGTGTGTGTGTGTGTGTGTTTTATAAAATTTATTGTCAAATTGGTTTCCATACAACACCCAGTGCTCATCCAACAAGTGCCCTCCTCAATACCCATCACCCACTTTCCCCTCTCCCCCACCCCTCATCAACCCTCTGTTCTCAGTATTTAAGAGTCTCTTATGGTTTGCTTCATTCCCTCTGTGTAACTTTTTCCCCCCCTTCCCCTCCACCCTGGTCTTCTGTAAAGTTTCTCAGAATCCACACAGGAGTGAAAACATATGGTATCTGTCTTTCTCTGCCTGACTTATTTCACTTAGCATAATACTCTCCAGTTCCATCCACATTGCTACAAATGGCCAGATTTCATTCTTTCTCATTGCCAAGTAGTATTCCATTGTATATATAAACCACATCTTCTTTATCCATTCGTCAGTTGGTAGACATTTAGGTTCTTTCCATAATTTGGTTACTGTTGAAAGTGTTATAAACATTGGGGTACAAGTGCCCCTATGCATCAGCACTCCTGTATCCCTTGGGTAAATTCCTAGCAGTGCTATTGCTGGGTCATAGGGTAGATTTATTTTTAGTTTTTTGAGGAACCTCCACACTTTTCCAGAATGGCTGCACCAGTTTGCATTCCCACCAACAGTGCGAGAGGGTTCCCAGTTCTCCACATCCTCTCCAGATCTATAGCCTCTACTACAAAGCTGTAATCATCAAGACAGCACGGTATTGGCATAAAAACAGACACATAGGCCAATGGAATTGAATAGAGACTCCAGAATTGGACCCACAAAGTATGGCCAACTAATCTTTGACAAAGCAGGAAAGAATATCCAATGGAAAAAAGACAGTCTCTTTAACAAATGGTGCTGGGAGAACTGGACAGCAACATGCAGAAGAATGAAACTAGACCACTTTCTCACACCATTCACAAAAATAAACTCAAAATGGATACAGGACCTGAATGTGAGACAGGAAACCACCAAAACCCTAGAGGAGAAAGCAGGAAAAAACCTCTCTGACCTCAACTGCAGCAATTTCTTACTTGATACATCTCTAAAGGCAAGGGAGTTAAAAACAAAAATGAACTTTTGGGACCTCATCAAGATAAACAGCTTCTGCACTGCAAAGCAAACAATCAACAAAACTAAAAGGCAACCGACAGAATGGGAAAAGATATTTCCAAATGACATATCGGATAAAGGGCTAGTATCCAAAATCTATAAAGAACTTACCAAACTCCACACCCGAAAAACAAATAATCCAGTGATGAAATGGGCAGAAGACATGAATAGACACTTCTCTAAAGAAGACATCCAGATGGCCAACAGGTACATGCAAAGATGCTCAACGTCACTCCTCATCAGGGAAATACAAATCAAAACCACACTGAGATACCACCTCATGCCAGTCAGAGTGGCTAAAATGTGTTTTGTAACCAAATAAGTAGATAAGTAACCAAATAAGTAGATAGTGGCACCATTCACTGTGGTCAGGAGAAAATTCCAGGCAAGAAAATTATAGAAATATATAAACTAAGTCTTACATAAACTTACAGATGAAGCAATCAGTAGATATTTTAAAGAAACAGGAATTGACATTGCAAACATAATTGCATGCATTCTAGGTAATTCTCCGGTTTCCTGTAGGAAAAGAATAAAAACCCTACAGATACTCCACCGTGAAGTGTTGAATAAAAGTAAGAGTAAACTTTAAGAGTTCTGGGAATCACAACAATCACCCACATTTGGGAATATTGATGCTTTTGAATTCCTGAATTGTGCAGAAGTTTTTCTGGTTAGATAACAGCTAAACAAAGAATTCTGTTGAAGTGAAGAAATATCTTTGTTTGATTTGTTATGGTCAATTACAATTCTTGTATAGAGAATATAGTTGGTTCATATATTTTTTATCTACTCTGTCAATCTTGCCTTTTGTTGATATATTTAGGTCATTTACTTTAAAGGTAATTAGTGTGTTAGGGCTAAAGTCTATAATTTTTTTGTTTTCTGTTTGTTTTCTCTGTTTCTCATTATTCTCTTTTCTTGTCTTTCTGTTGAGTTACTTGAATATATTCTTAGAATCCCATCTTGATATATATATATGTATCTTGAGATATATAGATATATATATATAGATATATATAGATATATATAGATATATATAGATATATAGATATATATAGATATATAGCGGTTTTGAGTGTATCTTTTTGTATGTTTTTGTATGTGTCTTCCATTTTGAATTTGTGTTTGTGTATATGTGAAGTATGTAAATCTTACTTCAATTAGTTGCTTTTACCTTCCCTACTAGTAAATATCACAGTCTTAAGAATCATATAGTGTCATAATTTTTAATGCAATCACCTATGTGACTTATAAAGCTTATTAAAAGGAAAGTCTATTATATATAACCACATTTTTGTTCTTTCTGTTGTTTTTTCTTTCTTCAATGTTCCAAACTTTCTGCTTCTATCATTTCCTTTCTGTTCTAAGAATTTCCATTAGCCAGTCTTTAAAGGAAGTTCTATCAACAAAGTATTTTATTTTATTTTTACATTTTATTTATTTTGAGAGAGAGGGAGAGACAGAGAGTGAAGGAGGGACAGAGAGAGGGAGAAAGAGAGAGAATCCCAAGCAGGCTCTGCACTGTTAGTGAAGAGTTCCACGGGGGTGGGGGGGTGGGGGGGTGGTCTCGAACCCACGAACTGTGAGACCATGACCTGAGCTTAAACCAAGAGCTGGATGCTTAACCGACTGAGACAGCCAGGTGCCCCTCAACAGATTTTTAAAAAATATTTATTCAGTTTTGAGAGAGAGAGAGAAAGGGACAGAGACAGAGATCACAAGCTGGGGAGGGGAGGAGAGAGAGGGAGACATGGAATCCAAAGCAGGCTCCAGGATCCATGGTGTCAGCACATGTGGGGCTCCAACCCAGGAACCACGATATCATGACCTGAATTGGAGTCTCAGATGCTTAACCAACTGAGCCACCCTGGCGCCTCTCAAAAGAGTATTTTAGTATTTAGATCTAGTTGTCTAAAATATCTACTCTTAGTAGGTTATATAATGATTAGCTACAGCTTTTTTATTCGGAATACTAAATTAGTTGCTTCTACCACCACATTGGGAATAAAATTTCTCACTATTTTTGCTTTTCTCTATGTATTCTCCCATGTTTAAATATTCAGTGTTCCAGCACCAGGGTAGCTCAGTCAGTTAAGCATCAGACTCTTGAATTCTGTTCAGGTCATGATCTCACAGTTCATGAGATTGAGCCCTGAGGTGGGCGCTGCTCTTGGCAGCATGGAGCCAGCTTGGGACTCCCTTTCTCCCTCTCTCCCTCTCTGCCCCTCCTCTACTCTCTCTTTCCCTCTCCTCTCTAAAATAAATAAATAAACTTTAACTAAATATTCAGTGTCACAAACTGAATTTGTTTTTAATATTGGTTTGTAGACAAACACAAAAGACTAATTTTTCATGTTTTTAAATGTAAAAATTATGTGAAAAGTCATCTTTTTACTCAATATTGGTTCTTTTGTGTGCCAAAAATCAATTTCAAATTTTTTAAAGTGTCTTGAAATGAAAAGGGATTTTGCACTCAATATGGCTGCACGCAATTAGTTCTATCTTGTATTAGAGGTAATATAATTCATACTTACATATGAAAGATTTTTTAAAAATCAACTAAATTTATGTATGCCAAGAGGTAAAAGGTATACGCCAAGAGGTATAGTTACAGACACTGAGGTCCACTGTATTGACCTTCATGGATCCATAAGCATTGAATTGAAACAAAACATTTGAATATTGAATATTGAAAATTGAAAAAAAACGAGGCATTGACATTTTGTTAATAAATCAATTTACTTTTGATGAATAATTAATACAGCATCCCAGCCATGCTATAAATACAAATGACACCCCACTGAATAAGTACAATAAACAAGAAAGTCTGAATAACTGTTGTATGGCAAAATAATCAATATGTAGGAAAATGACTTTACATCACTGAATATAAATTAATAAGAGAAATACAGACACCAAATATGTAAAAATTGGAATCCAGAAAAGTAAGCATCTTAGAATTCTTATGGATAACTGAAAATCTTTGACAACTTGAATAGACTTTTTTCTCTTTTCTTTTTCTTTTCTTTCTTTTCTTTCCCTTTCCTTTTCTTTCTTTCTTTCTTTCTTTCTTTCTTTCTTTCTTTCTTTCTTTCTTTCTTTCTTTCTTTCTTTCTTTTTTTGTATTATGGGAAGGAGGCAGGGCCCTTCCCATGTGGAAGTGAAAACATAAAGCTGCAAAATCCAAAACCTAAATCCTTAGTTAAAAAATAAACTTCAGTAAAATTGAATCCACAAGGAGATAAGTTAAGAAATCACCTGTCTCAAACTGTGAGTAGTTGGAGAGTAGGGGAAAACAGTTTGCTACCCAAAGATAAAATTACCTCAGATCCAATAATCCTGGAGGCAAGGAGTTATTTTAAAACAGTCTCTGGTTGTTAGGAATCCTGGAACCTAGTAAAGCAAGCAAAATTCTCTCTAGAGGACTTCTTTCTTCCAAGATTTGCCACAGGTGAAGTTTGATCACACAGGATTATACAACCAAAAATGTCAGAATGCATGGTGAAGCAAGAGTCCACAATGGAGTGGGGGCAGAACAATAACCAGAGGAAGTAGTTATGGAATTATCAGATACAGAGTAAAATACACGCGCGCACACACACACACACACACACACACACACACACACACACACACACAAGCAACTAAGACACTCTTTCAAGTGTATGCCAAAATAAGTTACCTGGAAGAGTGTTTATGGGAGCAAATACATTGGAAATTGAAAATATGGGTCAGAGTGCAGTGCTTACTTCTTCTTGCTAATGACAACCATGTATTTTTCCTCAGCCATCCTTCTCATCCTTCCTGTTACACCCCCTCTTCTCCATCATTTCAGGAGAGGATTGGTGTAGGGAAACTTGGCAATTGTGCATATTGTGTCTGAAATTTTATTTCATAATGCCTGAAATACCATAAGAAAACCATTTGCTTTCTTATAGGCTGAGGTCTGAGCATTTAGTTCAGGAAAACAAAAGGTTCAGAGTAACAGAATCAAGATACTTGAATAAATAATAGTTATGATGAGTTTGGCTGTGCTCAGTCTTATCAGAGAGGGATCTTAATTTTATCATCACAACCTGCTTTTCAGAAAAAGAAGAATAAATAAAGCTGTGATCAAGGATGAGTAATTAGGAAAATTTTTTCATGTATAGCGTGACATGTCATCTCCAGGAGTAAATTTTAGAAATACTCTTTAGGAAAGTGATTTTAGATCTCACACAAAAAGGATTAAGATATCAAAAATATCTGAACATATGAAAGGGTTAACTGTCCTATGAATGAGACCTTTTTAATATTTACAGTTAGTAAACCATAAATATACAGTTGACATTTTCTTTCTCCTAAATGTTAGCGAGAAATTTTTAGTTTGCTCCCAAGGGGTTATTTTTTAGAAATCTAATTTTATGTATGTTTCCATTTTCAGTTTTAATGTATTTTGAACAGAGATAACTATCAGAGATTATTAAATTTCTTCTTGGGGAATTAATTTACCAGTATTTGTATTGTAATATAATATAATATGATATGATATGATATGATGTAATAAATACAGTATATTACTTTTCTGGTTTATATTGTAAATCCATGTGTACTTATATATACAGTGGATGTATATTTATGAATAGTTGTGTGTGTGCCATTGTATATTTGCTTGTGGTTGTAGTTTTGTATATTTGTGGTTGTATTTGTGTTTCTGCTTAATTTAATTCATGATATTCTTTTGTAATGAGAATATCTCAACTTTAAATTTGGCAACTTTGCTTTTAAACAATATTTAATAGTTTTTATTGCAGATTTGTTCTTCCCTGTGAAGGCTAGTTCTACTTTCTGAGAAGAAACTTTTCTTTTTAATCTTTTTGAAGGTATGAATCACATAATTTCTATGTTCCTGTCCTACTCTGAACAATAAATCCAGTTCAAAGAAAGTTATTTCTTCAATGCTTTAGGGTAGTCTTCTTATATATCTTTCAATAGGACTTTTTTTTTTTTTTGCTTTAGCTTCCTGCTTGTTATGTGTCTTCCTCTGCTGTGAAAAAGCATCACCAGACAGTTTTATTTTTTCCCCCTCTTTAATGGATTCTTTGTAACCCTCTCAATTCACTGGTGTTAGAAGAGTTTTATTCTGTTCCTCAAGAGTTTTCCTTTTAGCTATGCTGTTGTCACTAAAAAGTTTCATTGTCCAGGGTTTGTGACTGTTTTTTTCTTTGTTTCTTTGTTTCTTTCTTTGTTTCTTTTTTGTTTGTTTGTTTTCTTTCTCTCTCTTTTCTTTCTCTCCTCTTTCTTTCTTTCTTTCTTTCTTTCTTTCTTTCTTTCTTTCTTTCTTTCTTCTTGGCTAGGTTTTATCTAATAATAGGTAGAAATTAAATCAGAATTTTATTGTCTCATTTTCATCAGAGTTAGGAGAGAGAAATAATTAGAAATTGTTATGGCTATTATGATCTACAACTGACTCAAATATTATCCTAAAGAAGACACAAAGTTTAAGATTTTTATTGATAGAGGTTCAACTCTATACTCTATATAATCATAGCTTAAAATATTATTTTATATTTGGGAGGAATATAAAGGGAAGGAATACCTTCTTAAAGTCTGGTACAGAGTATCATGTATTGTCCCATTCTCAATGTATAAATGACCTGACATGTCACTGTTACCCACACCCTCAATTCTATTTCCTGAAAGGCTCTTTTTTCTTCCTGGAACATTATATAGACCATTAGCAGGATCTCTCTACTCACCTTTTGACTATTCTATGTCAACAATATCATCTTTTGCTTCTGTCTGTATTCCAGAAAACTGAGGAGTACAAAAATCAAGTCAGTGAAGCTATTACTATAGATGAGGGATTGAACTCAAGAAATGAAGTCCCTACAAAGAAAAAAAAAAAGAAAATCTTATCTACAAATATATTTAGGGAATCAAAAGAGATAACCAATTTAAGGAACAGTTACATCAAAGATTTTTAGAAATAATATAATTTTTAGAAAGAATCACTTAACTTATATAAGAAGAAAAACAAAGACGTGGAAGAGAAGAGAGTTATCTCTAATTTTGAGATACTAAGGTGTTTGGAATGTTTGTTATACATATAACTAAAATTGGATTTTTTGATGTTTATTTATTTTGAGAGAGAGAGAGAGAGAGAGAGAGCGAGCGAGCACACAGGTAGGGAAGGGCAGAGAGAGGGAGAGAAAGAATCCTAAGCAGGTTCCCTGCTGTCAGCATGGTGCTTGATGTGGGACTCAATCCCACAAACCGTGAGATCATGACCTGAGCTGAAATCAAGAATTGGATGCTTAACCAACTAAGCCACCCAGGCACCCCCAACTAAAAATGTTTAAAGGGAAGCTGAAAAAAGTCTAAACTGCTATTCAGTAGATATGACTGGATTAAAAACAATTTTCATTTATGTGTTTATTAAATAAAACTTCTCCTTATCTATTCTCTATAGCTTTCAATATGTCCTAAAGCAAAAGGATCATCCAAGAAAGAATTTGTAGCACAAGGAATCTAGCATGTGTCCTTGCATTTAGCAGTTAGTTAACATCTTAAAAATAGTAAATCCATACATGGGCACCTGGGTGGCTCAGTTGGTTGAGCGTCCAACTCTTGATTTTGGTTCAGGTCATGATACCAAGGTTGTGGGATCAAGCTATTTGAGCTCTGTGCTGAGCGTGGAGCCTGCTTAAGATACTCTCTCTCCCTCTCTCTCTCTCCACCCCCCAGGCTGCCCCTCTTCCCCTGCTTGCACCCTCTCTTTCTAAAACAAATAATAATAATAACAAGAACAATAATAAATCCATATAGAAGTACAAAATATTCTACTAAGAACTCTTCAAAAGCATCAAGGATAATTTAAGCTTCTATATCAGTGGCAATATCTGAAGATTTTTTTTATTGTCACTACAGGACATTTGCTCTGGGCATCTAGGGAATAGATGTCAAAAATGCTGCTAGACACTTTATAATGCATAGGGCAGTCCCCACACAAAGAATTATTAGTCCCAAATTTTACTAGTGCTTAAAGTTAAAAATTTTGATCTATACTGATTTAGAAAAGATATAGTGGAAGAAAAAGAAGGGGGAGGAGGAGAAAAAGAAGGCAGGGGAGTCGAAAAGGAAGACAAAAAGAGAGGAGGGAAGGAGAGGAGGAGAAAGGTGAAGACAAAGAAGAGAGACAGAGAAAGGGGAAGGGAAGGAAGAATAGAGAGATGAGGGGGAAGTGAGAAATATTGTTGATATATTAAGGAAGGCATCAAAGACATTTTCCATTTGATTTCCAGGTTTCTTTCTTAGCATCTGTATATTTGGAAAATATTTCAATCCAGTTATGATCTAATGGAGGTACTGTATGTGATTATGTTCAGATATTTGAAAATCAAGAACTTATTTTCCTGGACTATCAAAATCTTGACACATGAGTTAAATGCACCGTAAAACCAACTACAATTATATTATAATTACAGATTGGTGAGAAGAAAAAAAAAAAAGAAAAAAGCTTCCCAGTAATCATGAGTGTTCAATTTTGTACATAAATATTAGGAAAATGCCCAGATAGACACATTTAAGAACTTCTTAATTTCTTAATATTATTTCCCATGTAATTGATATGACTGATAATTATATTTAATAATTAAATAAAAGGAATTAATGAGTATACTTCATACATTAGTTTCATTCATAGCATTAATTATATGTATTATTGACAGTTTTTTGTACATGGAAAACTAAAGTAGTAGTTCTCTTATAATCTGAGAACAACTACATTTGGTTAATGTATTACTATGAATCAACAGAAATAAGAGAATTTTTCAGAGATAACAGGATTTCCATGGTGAAGCTATCGATTTCATATTAATTCTAGTAATTAGCAATGCAAACTGATCTAAATGGTTCAAATAAATGTAATCTCAGGATATTAGCTGGTTGTCATATTAATATGATGAGGAATAAATTAATCATTTTATTAGAAAAAACTGAATTTCATCAAGTTAACTAAAGTTACAAGTCCAAAATTGGGCTGTTTATTCTCTTAATTTTATAATACATATATTTTTATGAATTACATTTAAAGATAGTTAAGTAAATTCTATTTTTAGAAAAAAGTCTTTAAGGAGACTGGTTTCAAAGTGAAAATTATTATATATTTTCAGGCTTAGAATTTGTTCAGAAAATTAGAGTGAAGAAAGTCTTAACATATAATTACATTTTAAGATCGCCATAGTTATGAATTATGCATGTATTATCATCCTCAAAGTACATATTGAGATCACCCAATAATCTCTCCCTCAATTCATGTAATGTCATCTGTTTACAGATACAGTGAAATAACCTATAGAAACATAAATTTAGGGTGGCTCAGTTGGTTGAGCGTCGGACTTCAGCTCAGGTCATGATCTCACAGTTTGTGAGTTTGAGCCCTGAATCAGGCTTGCTGCTGTCAGTGCAGAGCCTGTCTTGGATCTTCTGTGCCCCCCTCTCTCTGCCCCTTCCCAGCTCACACTCTCTCTCAAAAACAAATAAATCTTAAAAAAACCCATAAATTTAAAGTTTTTTTGTTTAGAAAGATAGTTTTTCTTTCACTGATAATAGTTTTTCTACTAAATATACTTCTATTTAATATAAAAAAAACTTGATATGTAAAAATTGAGAATTTTTGCAACCCAGAGACAAATAACTGTTACATTTTTAAAGTATAAACTAAAAAATTGAAAGATGCTTCTATTTTTGTTTTTTGTTATAAAAATATAGTAATATACCACTGTTTTAAATCTTGAAAGAGAATTATTGGGGCCAATGGTCTCAATAAAACCATACATTTATTGGCCAACATTTGAAATCCAAGGAAGTCATGTATCAATGTATATATAGTAATTCTTAACTGTTTCTCTCTCTCTCTCTTTCCCTTAAAAAAATTAAGACACTGTGTAAACTTACTGTCTGCCTTTGATAATTAAGTCCAATTGTTAATTAGGGTCACTACTTTAAGATCTTAGAATGATTTGATATTTCTCCTTGTATGATTTATGCATCTTTTTAAATTTGATAAATTATGGTACTTTTTTATGAATATAATTTATTGTCAAATTGGCTTACTACAACACCCAGTGCTCATCCCAACAAGTGCCATCTTCAATGCCCATCACCCATTTTCCTCTCTCCCCAACACCCCCCATCCACCTTCAGTTTGTTCTCTGTATTTAAGTCTCTTGTGGTTTGCCTCCCTCCCTCTCTGTAACTATTTTTCTCCCCTTCCCTTCCCCCATTGTCTTCTGTTAAGTTTCTCAAGATCCACATATGAGTGAAAACATATATCTGTCCTTCTGACTGATTTATTTCACTCAGCATAATACCTTCCAGTTCCATCTACATTACTGCAAATGGCATGATTTCCTTCTTTCTCATTGCCAAGTAGTATTCCATTGTATATATAAACCACATCTTCTTTATCCATCCATCAGTTGATGGACATTTAGGCTTTTTCCATAATTTGTCTATTGTTGAAAGCACTGCTATAGTCATTGGGGTACATGTGCCCCTATGCATCAGCACTCCTGTAACCCTTCAGTAAATTCCTAGTAGCGCTATTGCTGGGTCATAGCGTAGTTCTATTTATTTTTTTGAGGAACCTCCACACTGTTTTCCAGAGCAGCTGCACCAGTTATGCATCTTAATTGCTGAAGAAAAGGAGCAATTCAGTCCATACCTTTGATATGATATGCCTAGGAAACAACATCTTTATTTTTTAACTGGTTAATATTGATTGCAAGGCAGTATGAAATCACAAGAAAAGAGAAAAGGAAAGTGAAGGACAACTATCATTAAGTTGGTAGGGAAGCACATTGAATCCTTTCATCTCTGATAGTTTTTTTGCTTTTTTTTTTTTTTTTCCTCTTTTTCCAGCAATTTGAATGGGTGATTGGGTATGTGATTGTGACATATCAGGGGCAAAAATGGGAGAGATTGTGCTGCACTGGGAAACAATTTCTTGTGGCCTATGAGGATTTCAAGCTACTTAGAATTTTAAATTGTATTTAAGTATTATATAATGTCTATCTTCAGTATAATCTTTAGATTCTCAAAGATAATACAAGCTTCCAATTTACTTCTAGACAGGGGTTTTTTTTTTTTTTTCATTAAGTTATTTGGCACAATCACTATGTGTGCTTATGCTTATTATAATTATGTGTGTGTGTGTGTGTGTGTGTGTGTGACTTATTTTGAGGTTAGCACATGAAAGAAATTTAAAATAATGATAACTATTTTACCTATTTAATACTAGTTTGTTTTTAATTTAGTAATTTTAGTAGTTTCATATAATAACAAAATTTATATCATATCAAAACTTTAGAAAGGTATGGACAACAATCTAATATTACAAAATTTTAAGTATATGAAAATAAATATTAATATCATTCACCAAATACAATTAGTTTATTAGTATATCATATATTGTAGCTAAATGTTTTTCTAGGTATTGAAAGTTGTTTGCTTTTCTGGAGATAAATAAATGTGTCAAGCCAGAAAATTATGACATATTTATATCCAACAGGAAGAATTCTGAATTTCATTAGTATTTTGAAGGTTTTGGAAATAATCTTGTGAAGAACTTTACTATGTAATTCAGTGTCACAATCTCACATTTTGGCAAAAAACTGCAATCAGAAACTCAATAAACAAATATTAAATCTCTGTTATTTTTTTAGATGGATTAAATATTTGCAACTAACCTTTGTTTTTACAATTCAGGTCTCTGTGGCATTAGAAAATTTGCCTGTGTTTGCATTTTCACTATATAACAAATGCTTGCCCAGCAAGGAAAAAAACATACTACCAAACACCCTTGCCTAATATGTCTTATACTGAACATGATGATAATCTTAACCCTTTCTCTGAGGAAAATGTAAACACTAACAGTTTATATATATATATATATATATATATATATATATATATATATATATATATAATTGAAACCTCAAGAAATTTTTCTATCTTATTTTTCTTTAGCCCTAACTATATATTTTAAAAAGAACGTATTTTCTCTCATTCTACTAAAATTTATATTTATTTCCTGAAACATTATTTTTATTCATGAATTGAAAAGTAGTTTTCAAATATGTAATCTTAACATTTGGACAAATTTCCTTTCATTTGTCCTGTTCTGAAATTTAGATTGGGATTAACATTAGATATTATTTTCTTTTCTGACTCTTAATTTTATGTAAATTATCATAGAAGTGAAGTTCTTTCATAATTAATGTTTGTCAGTAGTAGCGAGCTTGGACTGTTTTTTTCCTCTCAGGTTCACTCCTGCCAATAAGGAGGCTCTTCTTCCTAGAACCACACATATAGGGTAAGCTGATATCTCCAAATCCAAATCCAATTTCCGGCAGCCTATCACTCAGTCCTAATGAAATTCAGAATTCTTGTTGGATATAAATATGTCATAATTTTCTGGCTTGACAAATTTATTTATCTCCAGAAAAGCAAACAACTTTCAATACCTAGAAAGACATCCACCATAAGTTTCCACTTACTTTAACTGTTTTGCTGCATTTCTGATACTGAAATAGAGTACATGCAAATATTTATTGGAATATTAAGGAGACTTGAGGCACAGTGCCCCATGTATAGTGAAAACTACAAAAAGTGTATTTTTAAGTAGGTGCAATAATTACGAAGTAGATTTAAAATAATGTAATGCCCTGTTTTAGTGAGAAAAAAAATAGACTTAGATTCAATTAATTAAACTTCAAAAGTAGATAAATTGGGAATGAAAATCCCATCTTGCGGTGTCTTTTGAAGTTTAAGTAAAATAATTTGTCTTTAGTATCTAATGTATTAGCAATACTATGTTTCATTTTCCAACATAAGGCCATTGTCTCTTATTAGTCATTAGTTTGACTTGTCCTCTGTCCCCCCCCCCAATATGTATATCTAGATCTAGATATCTACAGCCAATATCTGTAGAGAAAAAAAGAGAGAGAGAGAGAGAGAAGAAAGTCAAATAAGTGGACAAAATATGTGTGTGCGTAATTAATCAATAAACACTTCTTGATAAAAATCAAGCCATAAGAAAAAATGTGATCCTTATCTAAGGTATGTACAATTCATTGGGGGCAGTGGGGGCATTTACAAATGGAATGATATTTCCAGGCATTAAATAATGAGTTTCAGGTCAGAGTCACATAATTTCTCAAGGTTTTTTTGAGGTCGATGTTATTCAGTGCACACTAGGGATTGATATGCACTTTATTCACAGAAACAGTGCCAAAGTAGTTTCTGATATTTGTCATCATTTAACATTTCCTTTTATTATGATGATAATTAATAGTCACTAACTTCAATTCCTGGAAGCATAAGAAATTAAGTTAGAAGGGTGCTTTGGGGTCAATTTGTCCACTACATTCATTTTCCAATAAGGAAAGTTAAATAACTTCCTTTATTTAATTTCAGAATAGCTGAGAATTAAGGTCAAAGACTTATAAAATTCCATAACTCCCACATCAATTGCTTTGCTTCTATTATTCTATAATTCTTGTTTTCCTCAACTTTATTCCTCATTACTTTTTCTTTCATTTCCTCCTCTCATACTTTTTTTCCCAACTCACTACAGTGCTGTTTTCTGAATCTAGAGTAGCCTGATGCTACAAATGTATTTCTCAAGATGCTGTATTCCTATTTTTCTCTACTAATGCCATATTAATAGTGATTCCATAGAGAGGCATTAAAAAAATTCTATATGTATTTATTCATATAGCATTTTAACAATTGTTTGATTAAATAGGAGTCCAATTTCCAATTAACAATTATATAAAATATAGAATAACAAGACATAAACTAATCTTGAGCAGAATGCTAGTGATCTCTTTTCAGTAACTCTAGATATTACAATCTTGGTTGTATTAGTCAACTGATATTTAAATTATTTTATATATCTCTATTTAAAAAAAACCAAATTCTTTATATTTAAAGTTAATAAAGGGCTTATTTAAAAATAAAATTAGTATAGTAAGATATAACATTGTAATAAATCTGATTTGAAAATACACATTGATGTTAACATACCATTAAAATATCTTTGAATATAAATATATTTCATAATATTAAGATTGTATAATAGTTTTATGGTTATAACTGCTGTTCGTCTTTGTTAATATGGATCAGGGAATCTTGGACAGAAGAATCTATTCTACCTATCAGGAATTTAGGTAAATTTGTATCACACCTTCCAGTTTGACTTATGAGAACATAGAGACAACCACAAGATTTCAATGAATTAGGGTGTCTTTTTCCATATGATCATGAGTGTCCCCTTAGCTGTGTGTAAGCAACCCATTTCAATTCCATCCTAACCACCTAATGGCCAAATTCAACCCTCGTACTGGTTTTTACAAAAGTCTACTAATTAATATAGTTAAAAAATATTATCAAGTGTCATTCTTACTGCATTACTGTTAAAGGATCATATCACATAAATTAGTCCATGGCTCTCTGACTTGTAAACCCCATAAGATTGTGCCTCCTTTCTGTTACCTTCTGTTAGCTCCCTAATGTCCATGCCTATGCTTGGGATTCTTTTATTATTAGCTTTTTCTAAGTTAGTTTATGAATTAGTTTTAGCAAAAGTGTTAAATATCACAATAAATAGAATTCTGGTACCAAGCACTAGGAGTATAATATTTTCACCATTACCTTATAGAAAAGTCTGGTATGAATCCTTTAAACAAATTGCAATGACTAGTCAGAGTTATTTTCTATCATGAGTGAAATCATATGATATTTGTTTCTCTGATTGACTTATTTCACTTAGCATACTACATTCTAGCTCTATCCACACCATTGCAAATAATAAGACCTCATTCTTTTAGATGACAGAATAATATTCCATTGTATGTATGTATACCACATCTTCTTTATCCATTTATCAATCGATGGATATTTGGACTCTCTCCACATTTTGGCTATTGTTGATAATGCTGCTATAAACATTGGGGTGCACATACCCCTTCGAATCTGTATTTTTGTATCCTTTGGGTAAATACCTATAGTGCAATTGCTGTATCATGGGGTAGTTCTATTTTCAGTTTTTTAAGGAACCTCCATATTATTCTCCACAGTGGCTATACCAGTTTGCATTCCCACCAACAGTGCAAGAGGGTTCCCCTTTCTCTGCATCCTCACCGCCACCTGCTATCTCTCCTCTTGTGTTTTAATTTTAGCCATTCTGACAGGCGTGACATGATGGTATCTCATTGTGGTTTTGATTTGTATTTCCCTGATGATGTTGAGCATGTTTTTATGTATCTGTTAGCCATATGGTTGTCTTCTTTTTTGAATGTTTATTTATTTATTTTGAGAGTTAGAGAGTGGGCCTGTGCACATGCACACTCTTGTGTGAGTGGGGGAGGGGCAGAGACAGAGGGAGAGAGAGAGAATCCCAAGCAGGCTCCATACTGGTACAGAGCCCATTTCTTAACTGGGCTATTTGCTTTTGGGGTGTAGAGTTTGGTAAATTCTTTATCAGATATGTCATTTGCAAACATCTCCCAATTGGTGGTCTGCCTTTTAGTTTTGCTGAGTGTTTCCTTTGCTGTGCAGAACTGTTTTATCTTGATGAAGTTCCAATAGTTCATGTTTGCTTTTGTTTCCCTTGCCTTCAGCAACATGTCTAGGAAGAAGTTGTTCTGGCTGAGGTCAAAGTGGTTGCTGTCTGTTTTCTCCTCTAGGATTTTTTCTAAATTTGTTTATTTATTTTAAGGGAGACAGAGAGAGAGTGGGAGGGGCAGAGAGAGAGAGAGAGAGAGAGAGAGAGAGAGAGAATCCCAAGCAGGTTCCGCACTGCCAGCGCCGAGCCCGACATGGGGCCAGAACTCACGAACCATGATATTGTGATTTAGGTCATAAATGAGAGTTAGATGCTTAACTGACTGAGCCACCCAAGCACCCCTCTCCACTAGGATTATGATGGTTTCCTGTTTCACATTTAAGTCTTTTATCCCAATATGAGTTGGGAAACACAAGAGGACACTATTGCTTCATTGTATTGGAAAACTACATTATGAATATCCTAGGCATTTTACCTTATTTATTTTCACATTCTTTAGGGTAAATGTCAAAAGCAGCAGAGACCTAAAGGATTTTATCAGTGAGGAACTGGTAGGATATGATGACATATTCAAGTTGGATCATTTGAGGATAGTTGTAAAAAAGAGACTATTGTAAAAGTGCCTTCAGGGGTGCCTGGGTGGCTCAGTCGGTTAAGCATCAGACTCTTCATTTCAGCTCAGGTCATGATCCAAAGATTGTGAGATTAAGCCCTGTGTCGGGCTCTGCAATGAAAGCTGGAACCTGCTGGGGATTCTCTCTCTCCCTCTGTCTCTGCCCCTCCCCCACTCTCTTTCTGTCTCAAAAATAAAAAAAAGAATAAATGTTTTTAAAAAAAGTGCCCTCAGGATATAGGGAAACTACCATATGAAATAGTGCAATAGGAATTGTGCTCCCTTGCCACTGCTAGGCCCACAGAGTGAGGGGGATTTGTGGCCTCCAGAACCTGAAGACTCAGGAAGTTCTGTGGAGAGGGCCATCTGACAGGTACTCTTCAGCACCTGTCAGTGGATGCAAACAGATGTGACATGGTGGAACCAGTTCCCCATAGCTTACCACCCTCCTACCATCTCTTGCAGGGGCTCTCTCTTAGCAGCAACCACTCAAAGCCCGAAGGCAAAAAATGCCTACTGAAACAGCCTAGGCAGGTTAGCCTCCCTGGGCCCTAGGCAGGTGAATAAGAATAAAGTGGGCCTAGCAAGGCAAACAAAAGATATCCAACGCAATGCCTAAATTGTGGTGGAAAGAGGCAGTGTAGCTTCTCTACCTGGGGGTAATTCCTTGTCTATCCAAAGCTTTCATTTTTGCTAATACCAGAAATAGCTTTCCCTGATTAAGGTCACAAAAATTCGTGTAATTTCTTCATACAAACTGCAATGACATGAAATATTTTATCTGTGCCTGAAAATAAAATAAAAACTTTCCCATCAATGTCATCTACTCCTTTTTTTAAATCAATTATCATCCAAATTGTGTGTTTTCTGATTCTTTGTCTATCTCACAGCCATTAAATCCCAATATATCCAAAATAAATTATCTCTCTAGGAACATCTGTGTCTTCCTTAGTACAACCTACTCACCATCACCCATGCATTAGCCACAAATATCCATAAACATAAACATTATTCCTAATCTCTCTCTCTCCCATGTACACTACTTTACCAATTGGCAAACTATTTACCTTGTAATTCTATTTCAAATATGTTAATCCTTTATATCACAAACAAAATCAATTTTGTAGCGTCCACCGTCTTCACTTCGCTGGAATACAGCAACAGCATCTAAACTCTTGCACTTTCTGTTGTTTTTTTATTTCTTCAAACCAATTTTAAGTTCTCCAGACAGAGCTGCATATCATGCTACATTCGTTTTTTGAATCATTCCATTTTTATCTTTTGAATTTAGAGGAGAGACAAGAATCTTCCTTAACTCTGTCATCCTTTCCTTCATAGTCTCTCATCTTTGTGTCTCTTATCCCAGTCTTCTCATACATTCTTCTTGTAGCAGATTTTTTAGCAGATGTTTTAATGTAGCATGTCCTTTCTTAGATCCTAGAGTTCTGACATGTTCCTTCTTTCTGGAGCCACTCCCCTGTTTGCTTCTTCTGCTTAACTCATACCCATTTCAAGTTTCCTTGAAGAGGTTTTCCTTGCAGTTTAGGTTGGGCTAGATCACCTGTCGACATACCCAGCACATGTAGGTATACCATCATAAAATAAAATATATTTTTATTCCTTTTTTTATTTTTATAGTTATTCTTTAACTAACTGTGAACTATATGAGATCAGAAATCATGACTGCCTGGGGCACCTGGGTGGTTCAGTTGGTTAAGCATATGACTTCAGCTTAGGTCACAATCCCATGGCTCATGAGTTTGAGCACCGAGTTGAGCTCTGTGCTGACAGTTCAGAGCCTGGAGCCTGCTTCATATTCTGTGTCTCCCTCTCTCTCTGCCCCTCTCCTGCTTGCACTCTGTCTCTTTCCCTCAAAAATAAATAAACATTATCAAGACAGCATGGTATTGGCATAAAAACAGACACATAGACCAATGGAATAGAATAGTAACCCCAGAACTAGACCCACAAACGTATGGCCAACTAATCTTTGACAAAGCAGGAAAGAACATCCAATGGAAAAAAGACAGTCTCTTTAACAAATGGTGCTGGGAGAACTGGACAGCAACATGCAGAAGGTTGAAACTAGACCACTTTCTCACACCATTCACAAAAATAAACTCAAAATGGATAAAGGACCTGAATGTGAGACAGGAAACCATCAAAACCTTAGAGGAGAAAGCAGGAAAAGACCTCTCTGACCTCAGCCATAGCAATCTCTTACTCGGCACATCCCCAAAGGCAAGGGAATTAAAAGCAAAAGTGAATTACTGGGACCTTATGAAGATAAAAAGCTTCTGCACAGCAAAGGAAACAACCAACAAAACGAAAAGGCAACCAACGGAATGGGAAAAGATATTTGCAAATGACATATCGGACAAATGGCTAGTATCCAAAATCTATAAAGAGCTCATCAAACTCCACACCCGAAAAACAAATAACCCAGTGAAGAAATGGGCAGAAAACATGAATAGACACTTCTCTAAAGAAGACATCCGGATGGCCAACAGGCACATGAAAAGATGCTCAACGTCGCTCCTTATCAGGAAAATACAAATCAAAACCACACTCAGATATCACCTCACGCCAGTCAGAGTGGCCAAAATGAAGAAATCAGGAGACTATAGATGCTGGAGAGGATGTGGAGAAACGGGAACCCTCTTGCACTGTTGGTGGGAATGCAAATTGGTGCAGCCACTCTGGAAAGCAGTGTGGAGGTTCCTCAGAAAATTAAAAATAGACCTACCCTATGACCCAGCAATAGCACTGCTAGGAATTTATCCAAGGGATACAGGAGTACTAATAGGGGCACTTGTACCCCAATGTTTATAGCAGCACTCTCAACAATAGCCAAATTATGGAAAGAGCCTAAATGTCCATCAACTGATGAATGGATAAAGAAATTGTGGTTTATATACACAATGGAATACTACGTGGCAATGAGAAAAAATGAAATATGGCCTTTTGTAGCAACGTGGATGGAACTGAAGAGTGTGATGCTAAGTGAAATAAGCCATACAGAGAAAGACAGATACCATATGGTTTCACTCTTATGTGGATCCTGAGAAATGTAACAGAAACCCATGGGGGAGGGGAAGGAAAAAAAAAAAAAGAGGTTAGAGTGGGAGAGAGCCAAAGCATAAGAGACTGTTAAAAACTGAGAACAAACTGAGGGTTGATGGGGGGTGGGAGGGAGGGCAGGGTGGGTGATGGGTATTGAGGAGGGCACCTTTTGGGATGAGCATTGGGTGTTGTATGGAAACCAATTTGACAGTAAATTTCATATATTAAAAAAAAAAACAAAAAACAAAAAACAAAAAAAAACCATTAAAAAAATTCCTAACTGCCTGTTTAACACCCAAAAGTCCTACTAGACAGGTTGAAATTTTGTTATATATTGTGTATTCAATGAAAATAACTGAGTATGTATATTTAAACACTTTATCATTGAAGTATTATAAAATAGTTTTAGAACTAGAGATTTCTTTTTAAGTAACAATGAATAACAGATTTCTTAATATAGTGTTTTAAACCTACCACATATTACTAAGTGATATGTACCTATCTTCATATATTTATATTAAGATCAAAGATCAGTTTTCTTGATATAAAAGAAATCCTGTCAGTTTCATTCTTAATTATTATGTATTTACATCACTAATAAAATGGTTTCTGTGTTTTTCATGTAATCAGCTTAAAGCACCATTAAAAAAAACCATCCTTTTCCTAAACAGTTAATGATCACAAAGGATATGGAGGTGTATGTGTGTGTGTGTTAGAATGAAGTGTTTTAGTAGATAAAATTTAGAGTTACAGAGCTCTCATAAACTAATAGTGCTTTTAAAACCAAATATGCCCATTAATTTATTCAATGAGTAATATATACTTTTAAGAGCTTATTATTATATCCAATATTGTTTCAGGTACTTTAGATCTCCTAGTCACTCCTCTATACCCTGTGAGATGGTTACTAAGGTTTCTTTTCCCTTTCTTTTTTTATTACATTTTCCCTTTTTTATTTCATTATTGAGAAAACTAGAGTTTGGAGATAAAATATTAACCTTCCCATGGTCATACGTATAATAAATGACATGTTTCAGGGATGGCAATAACTCTGTTGAATATCAAATCCTATGCTCTTAATTTATTTACATACTTTTTTGACACAAAGTAGAATTTTCAACATAAATTCTTTCAAGGGGAAGAAAAATTCTATATTCCTAGTAACAGCCAAGGTTTTAAAACTTAAAATATCAATCATTTTAGGCTAAGCATCATTGTAAAATTTGGCTAAATTGGGACATTATTTTAAGTTTTAATATTGATAAATATTTCTGTACAGTAATTTAGGCAAGAAGAATGGGGATCTTTAAACACTGTAAATTTATGAACATATTGAGCAACATAATCTTTGGACCCCTTATTGATAACTCAGAACAGCAAGAGAATTGTGATATAAACATCTAATATCCAATAAATATCTACTAAAGAGGAATTAACAATATCTGTTGAATGACATTTGATATGTATAACATCTCTACAGATAGTAAAACTTATTCTCTTCAAATGAAAGAAATGAGTTCTAGAACATTTAAACATTTAAACACATAATATTTCTCAGATTTGATCCTCAGAGTATGACTCCAAAATTTACTTCTTTTTCATTACACTGGGCATCTTCACACAAAGTTGGTAGAGATAATCATAAGAAAGCATTATTTTACAATCTAGCCTAAACAATATTAAATAACAAATACTATGAAAATAGCAGTTATGTTTGTCAATAATTAATTATGTGCCCTCTAATAATTTCCTTTTTAGTTCCAACATCCACATCTAAGAAATGAGGAATCTGGCTGTATTAGAAATTCTATTTTTGCTTGAATGCTGTAGTTTATAAGCCATCTAAATAATTAGTGATCAGTGACAATGGATATTTAGCTTATATATGGATGAAGACTAAATTCCAACTTCCAGTTTAAGAACAAACCTTCTATAAATGTTACTACTGCTTTCTATTCCTTGATTATCTTTCTTATTCTGATTTCATTATTTTCTACTTTGCTCTCCTGTGCTCTACCAACTTCTGACAGCTGTAATGTCACCATGTCATTATTTTTTGACCTCCAGTCAGAAATCATTTCCCTCAAAACCTGTTGTAAACTCTATATGGTAAGAACTTGACATTCTAATTTATCTAAATGTTGACATTAGTATGTGTTGATAGGGGTCCAAAAGTGCCTCTATTATAGCAATCAATCAGCAAGTAAATGATGTTGCCAAGAGATCCACCATTCAATAATCAATCCATCAAATGTTACTAGATATCTTCTACATCTTTCTTGGAATTAATTACAGTTATTTTACTTAGAGAAACTACCTATTAGTTTCATAACATGCATGGAATTTAAAAGACTTTAAAGTAGGGGCGCCTGGATGGCTCAGTCGGTTAAGCATCCAACTTCAGCTCAGGTCATGATCTCATGGTTTGTGAGTTTGAGCCCTGCATCAGGGTCTATGCTGACAGCTCGGAGCCTGAAGCCTGCTTTGGATTTTGTGTCTCCCTCTCTCTGTTCCTCCCCCACTCACACTCTGTCTCTTTCCCTCTCTCAAAAATAAATAAAGATTAAAAAAATTTAAAAAAAAGACTTTAAAGTAAATATATTCTTCACAGAGAATTGGTGAAATATATTTAATGATGGGAGGAAAATATTTTTACTTACCTTACAGACAACTAATTGTTAATTACATCATTATATATGCCTAATCATTATTATTTTTTTCAGAAGATGAATTAAATTTAGATTGCATGGCCCACACTTACTTTAAATGTATATATTCAAAGACTACTTAACTCTCACTATATAAATATAAACCTTTTAACTATTATTTACCGAAATAAAATCAAATAGTTGATTTTTGTTTAATATTTAATCATTTACAAGTTTGAATCAAAACTAACAGATTATATCTAAGCTTTGATTGCAGACATTGAAAGCAGATATTTTTTTTGTGTGTTCCTTACTATGAATGTGAACATGTTAGGTTATTATGAAATAGCTACGTGATGAAGAATGATAAAAATAAATGACTTAGTATTTTTTGTGAAACCTAGTGCTTTTCCTTTCTCCTCATTAATGATATATGATAACTTAAGAGAACCTTATTTTATAAACATACCTCAGTTTTGCCTTAAAAAAACCATAACTAAGTTTTTTGGAGCTTTGTTACTATGGAAATTTGCCTCTTTTGGAAATTCTAAGTCATTCCATATACAGCTATTTATCACATTTCATATGAAAATGGAAACAGAATTAATAGTATTTTGTAGTATCAGACACAAACAAGCTGAACACATTTTCACTCTATCATCCAGTATTGTATAGAGATGTGCATGCTACTTTCTGAAACCATCTATTATTTTTAAATGCTATCAATTTACATTTTAGAATAGCCAGAGGTATTTTCCATATTGTCTTAGATGCTGGTTTTTCTTTTTTCTAAACAGGAAATAAATATGGAAAATTGAATTAAGCTGACATATAAAAGTACAGATGAGGAGTAGATTGGACTCTCTTATTCTTTGAATCCATTTGTTTTTACTGTAGCAGATTTACCTCATTCAGAGAGATTGTTATTTATGTTTAGGTACTGAGGTATTAGGAGAAGACTCTTGTTTCGCTCATTAGGGTGTGTGTGTGTGTGTGTGTTTGTGTGTGTGTTTTAAGAAATGAAAAAACAGTTTTATATCAATCCTTGTTGCCATTAAAGAGGTTTAACATTAATCCATCAGAGTCAACAAAGTGTCTATCAGTCTCTATGAAAATATCTGGAATACGCTTTTAAGAAACACACACATATACACAATAAAGTCTGCCTTATCTGGACCTTAATTTCACTTAAGAGCAATGAGGAAACATGGAAACAGTTGATAAACACAAAGAGGACAAATCTTATATAATATGTAGAAGGTAATACATGGTGCAGTGAAAAATTAATCAAAAAGTGGGATGGGTAGTATTGGGAGACACTTTTAAAAGGATTGTTAGGAAAATCTCACTGTTTTCTAATATTAGCCTGATGGTGGTGAAGATGAATATAATAGAATTCATTAAGCAAACATCAATCCCAGAAAGAAAAAAAAAAAAAAAAAACCCAAGGCAGAAGCCCTGGAAATTTCAAGGAACAGAAAGATTACACAAGACTAGAACAGACTGAATAAGAAAAAGTGTGAGAAACTGAGAACAGATGGGGTCTTAGGGCTGTTACATAGGTTGTTATAGCATTTATTCTGAAGGTACTGAATTGGGAAGCAGAGCAAGCATCGTCTATAAAAATTTCAAATTATATACCATGAAAATAGGAACCAAGAATACTATTATGAAGATCAATAAGAAAGTCATTATATACCAGATGGCAGACAGTGAAGAACTGAATCATTGTGGTATTGGTAAAGGGGGGGAAGTGAGAAGGGATCAAAAAAGGGTGAAAGTCTGAGCCATAAGAGATGAGCAGATCATCTTGGCATCATGTGATGACGGCCATAAACAGATATCATGGGCATAATATGATTTGTGACACAAACTAATGATGGGCTTTAGAGGGAGTGGGGAATGAAACCAAGTGCTTGGAAAATAAAAATTGAAATTACTTCCTGCATTATTGTGAAGTCAGTTTACAGTGATTCGCACTTAAGTTGCCTAAAACACAACTTTGTTTATTGCAAATATCTTAGAACCAAATTTCATTCTGTTTTATTTTTACTGAAGAAAAGGGAGTAAAGCACTACTGTTGAAGAGATCAAGTTTTGATCTTCTTCAAAGTAGTTTATTGTTGAGGCTGAGTCCTAGAAAGAAGCTTAATAGACTCAAAAGCTAATTTTGAAGGTAAAGTTATTTTAGAAATTTAGTAGATTTGTTATTTCATCTCATTGTATTAACATCATTTCAAAATCATTTAAAAGTGGAAAAAGTAAATCGTTCATTGATTTCCACTGATTATAAATGATGCATTTACTCTTAATATAATTTATCAGCTTTCATTATGATTAATATTTCTAAAGCTATTTATTTTATGTGTAAGTACCAAATAAATCATTCACAAAGGTGTTCCTGTTAACTAAAAACCTAGAAACTAAATAAATTTGCATAATTTTTAATCTGTAGCAAAACAAATTGCTGAGAGTTGGGATATAAACTCAAATAAATTATATACTGTGTTAAATATTACAGTTAACTAATCACTCATGAAATGATCCATTGGTTACATTGTATACATTTGCAGTAAGATATCACCTGACATTAAACCCATGCATTACTAATTTCTCTCACTTGGAATTCGTAAAAGCATGATAAAGCTTAAGCATTTCTTATTTAAATATAAACTCTAAAATTAGTACAATAACAACTTTAGAAATGATAATTACTTTGAGTCAATTTTTTGCAATTTTAATTCATTAGTATATTAATTATTCTATCAATCATACGAGTTTTGATGGTTTGTCTATTTTGAGTTGCTTTTTCTAGGATTTTAGATCTGTCTTTGGCCATTTTTTAAAGGCTGTGTGATGTAAAATGTAAATATTACTGTCAAGAAATATTTGTTTTCATTTTTTCCATATGTCCTACACACTTAACTGAAATTCTTAGGGAATATAAAGGCTTTAAGTTAAATCACACAGAATTTTGATCTTAGGTAAATAGGAAACATGGTGTAATGTAAAGTCTGATGGTGATATTTATTACAAAACATCTCAATATTCAGTTCTCACAACATTTGCAAAACAAAAATGATATGTAAATTGGCATATTTGTGTGTGTGTGTGTGTGTGTGTGTGTGTGTATTTAATTTTATTTGTTCCTACAGGCACATAGAATCATTGTCTCAGGTAATCATCTTCTTTAGCAAAACACTCTTAGCTACGAACATCAATAGAAATGTTTTTGAATTAATGTGTATAAACTTTTTATATATTTTCATACCAAATGAACAATGGTGGACCCTTTCTTTACTTAGATACATGTATTCACTAACTGGGAGAACTGGAAGGATTTATGAAATAAATGAAATTAGAATACCTTTAATTAAGTGTGCTTACTAACCATTTACCAAGCTATATGTTCCCGAAGCTATATGATCAACTAGGCTAAACTGTAATCTTCATATTCTGCTTTGTTTCAGTTTATAATCCCTGGGCTACTTATATCTTATATCCAACACACCACATGAATGTAAAAGAATATGTGGCCACATTTACTTACCTTCTTTAACACTAAGAAATATCACCAGGTAGGGTCAATTGTTCACCAGCATGTAACCTGTCAAAGCAATGTGATATCTCACCTACCTTGTCCTATTAGTATCTTATTGTACTTAAATTTATCAAAAAAGAAACAGTTTCTGTTACACTTAGTGGAATTAATTTTCTGCATATAAACTAATTAATAGATTTGATCAATTTTTTTTATCACTATGAACATATTAAGTAAGTAGATTAAATCAAGGCATATACCAAAATTGAGAATATTATAAGATCTAACCACTTACTTTTTAACTGTAGAAAAGAATAATTTGGCAAAGAGAAAAAAATATTTGAGAAGAGTACAAAGTGTATATATTTATAACTCCCATCAAAATAAAATATTTTTTTAAGTATTTATTTATTTATTTTTAATTTTTTTTAATGTTTTTATTTTATTTTTGAAAGGGACAGAGTATGAGTGGGGGAGGAGCAGAGAGAGAGGGAGACACAGAATCCAAAGCAGGATCCAGGCTCTGAGCAGTCAGCACAGAGCCTGATATTGGACTTGAACCATGAACCACAGGATCATGACCTGAGCCAAGATCAGGATGCTTATTTGACTTTGCCTTGCCTTTGACTTTCAGGCACCCTTGAAATATTTAATTTAAAAAGCCAAAAAGTGTACTCAATCAAATATTTAATTTAAAAAGCCAAAAAGTGTACTCAATCATTGATAACATTTACATTTTCTTTGGAACAATATATATAAATTAATATGTATTCTCCATTTGATTTGACTTGTTTAAAATTTTTGAATATTTCATGGGATTTCTGATAACTATTTTTTTAAAATCTCCAGGTTTACATCATTTTATTCTTATGTTAGGGTGTATTGTAGAAAAATATTTTTAAATACTGTGTAATCAATTTGAATAACCTAGTAAGCTGACTACTCAGATGTTTAAATAAATCAATACATATATGTTGTGCTTACTGTGACTGATGGTCTAGAAATTTTGAATTTAATAAGCCCACTGGGTTAAATTCTGAGTTTGATAGATTCTAAAGAAGAGATAATATATTTAACTTATTTATTCTATCACATAATTCAGTCTCTACTTTCTCCCTAACATCACATGAAAAATAAAATTATGCATAAGAGACAAAAATAAATTTGACTATTAAGTTTTATTAACATATATTCCACTTAACTTTTTTCAAAAATTTTTCAACATGATAAGATCCTCCTACTCAGCAGTAATCAAGGAAAAGAAACAGTGAAAAAAAATATCACATTTGCTAATTTGCCTGAGAAAAATAACTAAATTAAAAACACCTATTGATAACTGGGATGAATTATCTCAGAAAAATGATAGAAGTAAAATAATATACTTTTCTCTGAAAAAACATGTTGGCAGTATATTCACTTCTAGAAATCTATCTTACCATAATAGGATAGGAAATTCTTAGCACAGTAGTGTTAGTAGGAGTAAAATCTAGGGACAGGGGTCCCTGCGTGGCTTAGAAGTTTAAGTTTATGACTCTTGTTTTCAGCTCAGGTTATGATCTCACTGTTTATGAGTTTGAGCTCCGCATCAGGCTCTGCACTGACAGTGTGGAGCGTACTTGGGATTGTCTCTCTCTCCCTCTCTCCCTACCCTTCCTTGTGCTCTTTCAAGAAAAAAAAATGGAATACATAAACTTAAAAATCTAGGGGCAAAATACTAGTAGAGTAGGTAAACAAGGTATTTTACATCCATACTGTGGATTGTTATGTAAATCTGCCAAAAAAAAAAAAAAAACGGCAGGGGTGATTTAAAGCTATTCCATTTCACTTATGGAAATTTTCAATAGGTATTGTTGAAAGAGAAAATCTTTACGAAGGAAGAAATTGTGTAATACCACACAGTACACATAAAAGTTAGGTTGAAATGGATAATAGACCTAAATGTAGGATTTAAAATGATAAAATTTCTGGAATGAAACAGAAATAAAAGAGAATATAAAATGTGCTCTTAAGTTAGGCAAAGATTTATTAGATGTAAAGCAAAGAATTATCCATTATAAATTGATACATTGGATCAAAATTGAAACTTTTCTCTTTGAAAGACAACATTATCAATGTTAAAAGATTATTCACAGATTTGGAGATTGTATTTGCAAATTATACATCTGATAAATTTATCTTGGAAAAAAAATCTTCAAGAAACCCAATTTTCAAAAAAATCAAAATTTTGAATAGACACTTTACCCATAATTACATACATATGACAAACATATAAGCAAACTAGAAGTTCAACATCATTAGTTTTATGAAAACGAAAACCTCAATTACATAACACCACACACCCACTAAAATGAGTATATTCGAAAAGAATGATAGTATTATGTGTTGGAGAGATATGGAGAAATTAGTGTCCTCCTACATCATGGTAAAAATGTAAAATGGTAAAACACTGTGGCAAAAAGCATGCAATTTGTTAAAAGACTAAGAATAAAACTTAGAAATTCAACTAGCAAGTATATACTTAAGAGAAAAAAAATCCTTACGTCCGTATGATGACTTATATATGTGTGTCCATAATTGCATTATTCGTGATATCTCAAGACTGGAAACATTGCAAATGTCCATCAAATGGTGAATAGATTTTTTTAAATGTTGTATACACACAGCAATTAATGTTCAAAACTAATAGGAAATAAATGAGTAGCATGTGCAATAAGATGGAATCCCCACAAGTTCTATATGAATACATTTATATTTTTAAATCCACAAAAGACAAGATTACAGAGACAGAAAGTAAGCAAGTGGTTTTGAGGGGGCCATATGAATGGGCAAGGAATTGACCGCATGTGGAAATTTTGTGTGGGGTTTAAGTATTCTTAGACTGGATTGTGATGATGATTTCCCAATTGTATAAATTTACTAAAATTTACTGAGCTATGTAACAATTTTTTTTTCAAAAAATGTTTTAGCATTTATTTATTTTTTGAGAGGCAGAGAGAGACAGTATGAGCAGGCAAAGGACAGAGACAGAGGGAGACACAGAATCCAATGCAGGCTCCAGGCTCTGAGCTGTCTGCACAGAGCCTGATGCGGGGCTTGAACTCACGAATGGTGAGATCATGACCTGAACCAAGGTCAGGCACTTAACCGACTGAGCCACCCAGGTGCCCCTGAGCTATGTAACATTTTTAATAGGTCAATTTTAGGGTATGTAACTTATGTCTCAATAAATCTGTTAAAAATTAAGGGTATAATATGATAAATGATATTATGTGCCTGACCTCTTGTAAGAGTCTTGAAAATCCTAAAAGCTTGCATGCCTGCCTGCCTTCCTTCCTCCCTCCTTCCTTCCTCCCTCCCTTTCTCCCTTCCTTCCTTCCTCCCCTCCCTCTTTCTTTCTTTCTTTCTTTCTTTCTTTCTTTCTTTCTTTCTTCTCTCTATGGTGGTGTTCTTGCTTTTAGTCCAGTCTGGTCAACTATGACTGTAACAGCTGGACTAAATCTCTGACAGCAGCTATCATATGAACTATTTTTCTACTCAGTCCTAATAAAATTAAACATAATAAAGAATATAAAGAATAATTTTAAACCTTTCCAAGATTCTCACCAATTCTTAATTTTGGTCCTTAAATGTCCACATTCAAACATTTTTTATTCCACTAGTATCACTTTACCAAACTCTAATGGATGATTGCTGTAAATGGACTTCTTTCTGTTTATGTGACTCTACACACATACACATATATGAAAGAAAGAGAGAGGGAGAGAATATTTTCCTCTCTCATGAAGATATATTTGAACTATCATTTGAACTATCAAACTATCATTGAAATCTATCATGCTGCTATTCCCTCAAATGAGGTAAATGCTTCATTGAAACATGTCATGATCAATATGTGATATGAGTCTGCAAATATACAAGAATAAGGTAACTTGCAGTCCTGAGTAAGCAATATATATATATATGGAAGTTCTTACATTGCAATATGAAAAAGGCATTTGCAAGTAAATACACATAGGATGTATGAGTGTTGGGGACTATTGGGTAATTGTGATGTTATGATTTGTGTAGAGGGTTAAGTCACTAATCATATCTAGTTGACTACTGTCATACAGAAATGTATGCCACATGTTCCAATTAATTTCATGGAAAGTAGGAAATGTAATGTTTCAGGAGTGCCTGGATGGCTCAGTCAGTTAAGTGTCAGGCTCTTGGTTTCGGCTTAGGTCATGATCTCATGGTTAGTGTGTTGGAGACCCAAGTCAGTCTCTGCACTGGGAGTGTGCAGCCTGCTTGGTATTCTCTCTGTCTCCCTCTCTCTCTGCACTTTCCCTACTCATTCTCTCTCTCTCTCTCTCTCTCTCTCTCAAAATAAATAAATAAGCATTTAAAAAAAGAAAATGTGATGTTTCAATTTCATTGTACAACTAAGAATTTCAATGTTTATTTTTAAATATTGGCTTAATTATTTTAAAATTGTGCAAGCAAAAACATTTCAAATCTTTTCAAACAAGTTTGCCCTTTAGTTAATTGCTTGCAACATCTGATAAATTCACACTTACAAGCCAGTATATCATGCCTGGATAGCACGTGCGTGTGCTATCTCTCTCTCTCTCTCTCTCTCTCACGCGTGCGCGCGCGCACACACACACACTCACACACACACCTGCATACATATGTAATTTCAATACCCTGTACGGATGAATGCTGTTCAAGGTTTGTTTTCAAGTCTCTGGATTTATTTCATTGGTAAACTTCTCACATTTTTGCATAGTAATTAACCTGTAATAGTTTCCAAGTACCACTTCATCACAAGCCCCAAAGAAACCACTTCAGATAACATAGTCTCAGCTATTTTTCTAAGAGTTTGAAACTTTTAAAAAATGTTTGTTATTAACCTCTTTTTCCTTTTTAGAAATCACTTTTAATTCCTAAAATGTACTTCTACACTGATTTAAAAGCAATTGCCAAGTAAAAACTGTACTTAAAGATATCTAGGCATTTATTATTGTATGAATCTTGTCTTTTAATTTTAACATCCATCCCTAACAACACATTTTCCTCAAATGTGTCTGAGCTAAACAATATATCCAAAATACATGTACGATATTTAGCAGTGTAATAAGAGACACTATGACACCTGCTTGAAATTCTTGTGTGTGTGCGTGTGTGTGTGTGTGTGTGTGTGTGTGTATTATATATTGCAAATCTTTGTAAAATGGATGACTTTGTTGACCATATTCATGGCTCACCTCCAACATGATAATTGCTTAGTAGAACAAATAGGTTTTGTATGACTTAGAAGTTATTTCCTACAACAAGTGAAACTGCAGTGGCTTAATCAAATAGGGCTTATTTTGATCATATAACAAGCAATCTATTGTAAGTTTTTAAATATGTACCATGATGCCATAAATCTCTTAGCTTATTCCTTTCTTTCTTCCCTCTATCCCTGTCTCCCTTTTTCCCTCCCTTCTTTCTGTCCTTCCTTCCTTCCTTCTTTCCTTTGTTTATCCTATTCTCATTGTAGCTCTTTAACTTCAGTTGCTTCACAGTAGAGACGTCTGATATATCTCTAAATTTATATCTGTTTTTTAGATAGTAAGAATAAATAATCAAGGAGTAAAGAGGTGAATACCCTGTCAGGAAAGCTAAACAACTAGAAATATTTAATGGATTTGTGCTGATTTGTTACTCACAAAACTGTGAGACCTGGCCATGCCTATCTTTAAAATTCTAGGAAGTTGTGTTTTTGGGTTTTATTTTAATTTGGACACATGACTCCCCCCCCCAACCCCCAGGTAACAACAATACCAGATCTCCATTAGTAAGATAGAAGAGCAGAATAGATGTTATATAGCAACTATGTGTCTCCCGTGTTCCAAATCCTAGATTGTGTCCCCAAATTCTAACTTGCATAAAAATTAGAACTCCTGATGTCTGGGTCTCTCTGTGGTGTTGAAAACAAATAAAATAAAAACAAAAGTCTTCACACTTGAGAATCCTTGAACAATGATTAGTTGTCTAGTGCATGGTGATAACTAGTAATCTTTTTAGATTCTTAAACATGTGCTCAATGTTTTCTACTTACCCCATCTGCTAAAACAATCCCCTTCTCCATTCAAATTTCTGCTATAACACTGTGATGATAACTTATTTTTCCCTGCATGTAATTCATTACACATCCCCAATGGCTCTGAGATTCTCTCTGCTATGTGTATTCTTTTGGGAAGTATTGCTGGATCTATTATCTTGACAATTTTCCCTTGTGGGGAAAAACATTGTGGGGCTATTATACATATAATTCTTCTCTTAATTAGGCACCCTCTATCATTTCAGTCCAGCTTCCATCTTAATACATTTGTAAGAATTTACTGATGGATTGTGGCTATTTTCAGTCTTCTTATCAATGACATTGTTAATGAGAACATGGAAGGAACCTCAGATGTTTGAAATAGGAATTTTCAGGATATTACATTAGTGCTCCCGTTGAAATAGTCTTTATTTGACGAGTTCTGTATGCAATCAACATTTATTGAGAATATTGGAACTTACGAAAAAAATATGTGTGTAGGGAAAGGGGTTGATATGGAGGGAATGGAGCTTGGTGTTTCCTGGTTAGAGAATTCATTTAACTTTCATACTTTGGATTTAGAACCCCGCTAGGAAGGATGATAGTAAATCTTCTGGGAATTATCTCCCAGGATAAAACGGTTCCTGCTTAGAGATTCATGTCATATAAAACATGTGAAGCTTCTTTAAATATGAAGTATGATCCTTGTCAACATATTTATAATTATAAATTTCATTGTTTAATCAAAAGGTTTTTGCTTTGGGTATTTATGAAATTTTTTAATATTAATATTTAAATTTATTTTAATTTCCCCTGTACTATCTTCATGAAATTGCTGGACTCAGTATTAGGAAAAGTATACTCATATTTCATTGGGCCTGATATAAAATATATATAATTTTACCATGCATTTTTATCTAAGTTTATTTATATCTCCATTGTGTGTTTTCAATTATTTATTTCTTTGCCTACATATCTCATCAATATTTATCTTGATTGTTTTATTTGATGGGATTGTACTTATTTTTCTGTATGCTATTTCACAACCTTTCTGGAGGGCATAAATACATACATACCTACATATATACATACATAATGAATGCAAATGTATTACTTTGTGTTCTTAAATATGTACTACTGCTTACTCATTGAGTTTTATGCAAATTAGAGTTCATACTTAATAAACACAATCCTGTGTAATATTATAATATGGTCAAGTAAAATAAAAATATTTAAAATATTTTACTAATATCAAATGATTTAAATTTAAAAAAATATATTTTATAAATACAAAAATAATTTATTTTTTCCTTGTGTTCTTTATACCAACATTCAGATAGTATAAATTGAGTTAAAACCAAAGACTATTTTATAAAGTCAATATAACTTTTAAGAAGATCCAGTGACTCTTTTTTATAAGATACGTAATAACACTAGGAATTTTTCATAATTTTAGACAGCTGGAATGAATTTCTTAATTTAAAGTTCAAGGTACCATTAAGTTAGATAAAGTTATCCTTTTCTAATAGATTAATTAATTTTTCATGGCATATTATAAAATTTATATTTTGTAAAATATCTTCATAAGTTACATGTTTTCTAAAATTCAATTATATAAAGCTTCTTATGGCTCATATGTCTCATATTCAAGACTAGCCAAAGACAAAATTAGATTTTGTGTGTATTAACCACATACTGTCAGGCTGCATCTGTATCGTTCATATCCCATAAGATTCGGGATCCTATAATACTATAGTGAATTGCCAGTTAAGATCCTCATCCCAGGATGCAAAACTATCATTGCCTTGTTTATAGTCTTAAACGAAAGCTAAAATTAGAATCCAATTAAAGTATTACATACACACATTTATCACAGAGATACAAGCCCTTAGCAGTGAGGGAAAGTAAAAGAGATGGAATATCAGTCAAGAAAAGATGTTAAGTATTGAGATAAGATGCATTTCAGCATTGGCTTATATTTGAGAGTGAACTATGAAAGCAAAGCAAATATTTGGTTGTCATGTGAGAGTTCTATAAAATGATCAAGTGAATAAAACATCTCTTGAACCTGTCCATGGAAGAAATAATGCAAGGTGAATATCTTTGCATAGTTCCCTCCCATTTTGTATTTCTTATTTTTTACTGTTCATTTCATGAGTCATTACCTCCACCATACTCATTAATTATATCTGGTCCTTAGGAGCTGCTTAGGACACTAAATGCCATTTGGTTTGGTTTGGATTCCTACTGATGCACACCCAAGACGATGATTTAATCACAAGTAGTTTATTTTGAAGGTGTGAGAACCACAGTGAAGTGTGAAGTTAAATAAAGAGAAGAAACTAGCTTATGACAGGCATGCTATCAAGTCAGCCATCACTAAGTGAGACTTCATGCTCAGTTCTTCTGAGATTTTCTGAGAAACAATGTAAAACTCAGATCACAGCTCATAGCTATTCCATAAGATGATGTACTTATTCACCAGTCTCAATCAGTGTTTTGTTGAAGTTTGCTTTGGAAAAGCTTCATATGCATGTGAACCATCCCCTAAAGGGCAGTGCCACCACAGTGCAGGGGTTCTTAGCTGAGTCTTCAAAAGTGTGATACAGTTTACTTCAGGACTCTTGTTTCTGTATGATTGGGTTTGCATGATCTCATCGTTACCTCTTTTTTCTGTGTAATGACACCATTGTTCAGAGATGATGTTGTGTAGGAAGCTGAACTAATCAATAGTGCATAGATGTTTAGATTTATACACTAAATCTAAGGCTTCTTCTGGGCCTGCTTGATCCCAGTCTTTAATGTACACTCTCCGTCTTTTGACACAGTGAATCAGATAATATCTAGTTTCTAATAGGCAGCTCAGGATGTATGATCATTTAATGTTCTAGTATCACCTCATCACACTTTACTAAGAATCTTCTGGCATACCAAATGTATTTATTAATAGAGGGTATTTCTCTACTGGAAAAGTAATGATAACGTTGCTCCCAAACCCTAAGAAAAATGTAGTAGGCAGCTGCCAAGATGTATATGAATTATTTTTTTTCTATTGATATTCTCACCATTGTCTAATGCTATATCACCTGAGTATAAATTGAATCTTGTGACCCACTATGATGAATGCACTGCATAAAAGTTTATGGAAAATATGTTCTGAGATTACATTACAAAGAGACTCTGGCATCCATCTTGTGTGCTCTTTCTCACTGTATCTCTCACTTGTTCAGAGTAGAAATGATCTACCATATTGAAAGCTGGCCTACCAAGAGATCCAAGTGGCTAAGAAGGTCTCTGGCTAACAGCTAGGAATTTCTGCCTTCAGTTCAACATTTCATAAGAAACTGAATTGAAGTCCAACATTTCATAAGAAACAAGGAATTGAAGCCCTCAGTCCAACATTTCATAAGAAACTGAATGCTAACAATAGCCATGAGAATAAACTTGGAAGTACCCTTTTACTGAGCCTTCAGATGATACTCTTTCCCTGGCTAGACCCTTGTGAGAGAGACTGAAACATATGTACCTAGTAATACCATGGCCAGATTCTTGGCCTACAAAAGCTATGAGATATATAAACATTTGTTGGTTAAAGCACATTTGAGGTAATCCGAGATAACTTTTTACACAGTAATAAATAACTAATACAAGTACTGAACTTCAACTCTTCTATTGGGGTTTACCATAAATATCACATGATATCTTGAAAACTACCACAGATACTTTTAGCGCAATCATATCTGTGGGATCATAAGTCTCAAAGAGCAAAGTGATCTGTACTGCAGTCTGGACCTTGTATAGAATCATTTCTTATTCTGGACTCCACTCAAAACTTTAACTTTCCAGATAACTCAATAATAGACAATATTACTACATCCAAGATTGGATGTGATACCTCTGAAAGGTAATGTGTTATGCATCTTTCTTAGTGGTGAGATATGCAAGATTCAGCAATGTGTCTTGTACCTAACAGACATACCATGCTATGCTGCTAAGAACTGGACTCCTAAAAACTACCAAATAGCAGGTTTGCTAATTCCCGTTGGTTTATTTTCCAACTTCTGTTCCACATGTTTCCTACTAAGGTGTTTTGCTTAATTACAATTTCTTAATCACCAGCTAATGTTACCTAATTAACATGAGGTCCAATTAAAACAATGCTATAATTTCATTTTAACATTATGAGATATACAGAATTATAATATGATTAAGGTCCTAAGGAACTACACTATGACACAGAGCTGGACTGCTGACAGTTCTAATTTAAGTAAATAAAAGTATACTGCGGTTTGTCACATAAGAGCCAAGTCATGTTGATCTTCCCTAATGGTGGGTATAGAAATGAAAATATTGGCCAAATAAACATTCATACATCAGGTGCTAGAGATTTTTTTTAATTGCTCCAGTAAATATATTACATCCTCCACAGCAGCTGAATTGGGGACTACAACCTAATTAGGTCCATGGTAGTATGAAGTCATATTCTATGATGCAGCTGGTTTACAGAGGGAAGACGAGTAAATTTAACAGGGATGTGATAGGACAACAAACTTGCAAACTTCACATCTACATTTGTGACAATTACTCCTACAATTCCTTCCATAATGCAGCACTGATTTTTATTTGCTATCATGGCATAATTAGTTAACATTTTTATGAGTTTCCACCAAATCTTCCTGCCAAAATTACCTTTATTCTCCAGATCAGGAGCAAATGTTAAGGTTCTCCCTGCTGGTAACTATATATGTACAATTATATATTAATGAATAAAGAAAATAAATACAGGCTCCCCTTAGACACCCTGTGAAACTGTCATTTGTGATATTCATTACTTCTCACTCTAATTTTGATCACAATAGTGTTTTCAGTCATGAGGCATTAGTACTAGCTCAGACTTCATACCTTAGATTATGAATCATATAGATTATGATTCCCTAAAAAAAGTCACAATATCGCCTTTTCTAAGTGTATATTTGCCTTGGGAAATGATTGCCAGTCTCTTTGAAAAGTATTAGATAAATATTTAATGCACAGTTTTAAGGGAATTGCAGCATCGTTTCTCAAGGTAATATTTATCCTTCAAGTACTGAGGTCCAGAACTGTGAATAAATTCTGATGTAAGAAGTGATGGTCTGAATTTTCGTTGTGATGGGTAATATCAAATTTCTGCTTCTCAGCTGTCAACTTTTCACAGTCACATAAATGGAGTAGCACCTTGTTTGGTTTTCATTTGTCATACCTCTTGGAAATCATGGTCTATTAGCAATCATTCCAGTCTTAATCCATTGAGGTTATCGGCCTTGCCTGTGACAGTTATATTTCTATCTAATTTTACAAATCATATATTAGAAGATAATGTGAAGATATATATGTATATGTGTGTGTATATATATGTGTGTGTGTATGTATATATACATCTGTATATCTGTCTCTATATGCATATGTATCAGATATCTATATGTATATGTCTCTATCAATCTATTATCTATCTATCTATCTATCTATCTATCTATCTATCTACAGAGAGAGAGGCAGAGACAGAGAGAGAGGAGAGAGAAAATGAAAGAAGGGATATCAGCTTTGTTCTAGGATATGGATTTGTAAGTGCTGTATAAGGTAGCCAGACAAAGCCTCATGAAAAAAAAAAAAAAGTGGCATCTCAGCAAAGGTTGAAGGGAAGGAAATTTAGAAATTTGTCAACCAGATAAATAGACACCTGAACTTAGAGGTTTCTCAAAAGAGGAACCAGTAAAGAAAAGTTCCCAGGGCAAGAATGTTTTTCACATTTCAAGACCAGCAGAACCAGTATGACCAGAGTGGAGTAAGCAATAGAAAGAGTAGTAAAAAGAGATGTCAGCTTTTGTAGCACCTTGTAAGCCACTTTAAAGAGCTAGGATTTTATTTTCAGAGAAATGTAAAGACATTGGAAGGTTTTAGTTAGCGAAGACAAGATCTCTCTCAGGTTTTAACAGGATCATTGCGTGTTGTGTGGCAAGAATATAATTCTTTGCATGTCCATTTAGTTAGTAGTCAATAACATCATTACTTGAACAATAGCCAAATTATTCACACATATCTCAGACATCAAGATTAATAAGTAAGTTCCCTTTATCATCCTTCTTGGCCATAATACATGATATATCGCTTCTGTACCATGGTATATTATTTTCCTATTCTCCTTAATGTAGTATCCTTGAAGATTAAACTTCTTATTGAGAGCATCTCTGTGAAAGACTATCACTTGTCAGTATTCAATTGTTGTATATATGAGTACATATCCTTAGCCCACAATTATTTTAATTCAGCCATTTGTGACACCTCTGGGACATCCATGCCAATTAATTTTTACTTTGAAATAAGGCATTTGTACTATGGAATAAGTGAGTTCGTATATACAAAACTCCTAAAAGAAAGTCTGATATGTGGTACCTGCTAAATGAAAGTTAGCTAATATTGTTTGTTTTTGTATTATAGTTTTTAAATTATAAGTATGCTGAAGTCATTCTTGCGATATAATTGGTCCTCCTCTAACATATCCATACAGATTATCATCTGTATTCTTTTCTGAATATTGGATCTTGAAGTCTTTGCTTTGGCTGGTTCTCAATATTTGCTACTTGTATTAATACATACTAGATTGGTTTTATATGAGAATAGACTTAGTAAGAACTCAGGAAGACATAATTGCTTTGCTAGTATCATCATTGCTTAGTCACATGCCATGGAACAAAATATATCTCCATTGGATCCTTCATTCTAATCTGAAAAATATAGTTTGTAATACTTCATTGACTGCTAGCACATATGTAAGAATGTATACCTTGTGTGAAGTTTTTTATAGGATATGACATGATATAAAAATGAAGGTTATTTATTCCATATTATAACATTTTTGAGAGAGGGAAGGATAAATTGTTTAAAATATAATAATTTTGCACAAACTTGGTGAATAAGTAAACAAGTTTTTTTCAAATGACATGTTGGTGGTCAAAAATTAATCTTTCTTTTCTTATATTTTAATTTTTTTTAATTTGAGAAAACATGTCTTCCTTTTATAAATCTTAAAGATGTTTTAAAATTAGATATAATTTTTAATATTTTGGTTCTTCTCTTCTTTTTAAATAATTCATTCCTTCTCTGAATTTTAAGCAATAGTAAAAAAGTTGAAAATATACTAAGTATTCAATGATAAAATGATTTGGAATAGCTCATATATCCAACAATAGGGAATGGATTGATAACATTATGATTAGTTATAAAACAATATCTAGAATGAAATGTTATTCTAAAAAAATAATAATATATCTGAATGAGAGACACAACTGTGTTTAATAGCAAGAGCATAGTGGGCCTCCCTTTAAATACTGGTCTTTTTCTCACTAATAAACTTCAAGCAAATTTTTAAGCGTACTGTACCATAGTTTCCATTTGTAAAATGGATAGAATAATGAATGCTAATATATCTAAGCCACTTAAAACTGTTCCTGCCCTAAGGATTTAGTAAGCACTATCTAAGAACTTACTGTCATATATAGCACTAAACACACACAAACATTTAGGCATAGGAAAGATACTGAAGCATATTTAAAAAAAAAGACTAATGGTGGTCTTGCCTAAATGAATAGGATGGAATACATTTATGCTATCCTGCTTATTCTTTTAAAGCATTTCTAATAACCAAATATTTTGTAACAAGAAAAATAATCAAAGTTTAAGGAATAAATCATTAATTATATACAAATTAAAATAATAAATTTTCAATAAATTATTGCTTTTTGTGGAAATATTTTTGTTCTTTTTTGTTTTAATCACAAAAATTATTTGAAAAATAGTATTTCTAATCATTACTCTTCTCATTACTGAATAAAACTATTTTACAACTTGGAATATATAAAATAATTTTTTATTGAATTTCTGAGAAAAACCCAGGAATGTTATGAGAAAGAAAAAATTATAGACACGCCCTTCTCTTAAAGGACAAAAATTCTTTGAATTAGCATTTTTGTATTCTTTGGGTGGTTCAATTGTATAGTAGCATAATTGTGATCATAGGCTAGTTCTATTTTTAACTTTCTGAGGAAAGTCTATACTGCTTTCCACAGTGGCTGCACCAGTTTGCATTCCCACCAACAGTGCAAGAGGGTTCCCTTTCTTATATACAAAACTCTTACACACAAAACATCCTCACCAACACCTGTTTTTTCTTGTATTATTGATTTTAGCCATTCTGAAAGATGTGAGGTGATATCTCACATGCCCCAATATTTACAGCAGCATTATGTACAATAGCCTAACTGTGGAAACAACCCAAGTGCCCACCAATTAGTGAATGGATAAAGAAGATGTGGTATACACACACACACACACACACACACACACACACACACACTTACTCAGCCATAAAAAAAAAAAAAAAAGAAATCTTGCCATTTGCAACGACGCAAATGAAGCTACAGAGTATAATACTAAGCAAAATAAGCCAGAGAGAGACAAATACCATATGATTTCATTCATATGTGGAATTTAAGAAACAAAACAAATGAGCATAAAAGGGAAAAAAAGAGAAAGAGAGGCAAACCAAGAAACAAACTCTTAACTATACAGATCAAACCCATGGTTATGAGAGGGGAGGTGGGTGGGGGATGGGTGAAATAGTTGATGGGGATTAAGGAGTGTATTTGTAGTGATGAGCACTGGGTGTTGTATGGATGTATATGGTGCTGTATGGATGTGTTTTTAAAAAGGAAAGTACAGGGATACCTGGATGGCTCAGTTGGTTAAACATCCAACTTTGGCTGAGGTCATGATCTCATGGTTTGAGGGTCTGAGCCTGCACCAGGCTGTTTGCTGACAGCTCAGAGCCTGGAACCTGCTTCAGATTCTGTGTCTCCCTCTCTCTGCCCCTCCCCCACTTATGCTCTTTCTCTCTCTCTCAAAAATAAATAAACAAAAAAGAAAGTACATTGTGTATAAAGCATCAGAACAATTCTGATATAGCCTAGACCATAATGGCTTAAAACAATTTCAAAAATAATTGTTCTTTAAATACATATCATTATAAGTGTGCCTTACTTATAATGGAAAAAGGATATATAACTCCAGAACCTTAAAGTATTCAGAGTAAGGAAAATAAATGGTTTGAGGTATATAAAAATATCATCCACAGTAATATTCAAAGCAAAAGAAATAGCTAAAATAATAATACAAAACAAAATCCAAATTGTGACAACACCCAGAGATAAGACAAGATTAAAAAAAGTCAGAAAGAAACATCTTGTCAAGTATCAGATTTTTGGTTCAGAGGCGCACTCACAAAAAATCATTCCAATGTATTAGAACACTTAAGAAGAAAAGTAATTGCCTGCAGGGCAGATAAAAGGGAGTTGCTTATCAAACACAAGACTTTAATTTATCTTAGGCAGGGTTGAACATTCTCTGTCAACATTCCTAAGCAAAACAGACATTGTCCTAGTTAGATCACAAATTAGAGATGGCCACATTTCTAGTCGTGGTAGTATTAGCAGTTGGATGATCTGAGTAGTTTTTCCAGATATAGAAGAATGAATCAGCATACATACAAGGGAAACCCCATTAGGCTATCAGTGGAGTTTTCAGCAGAAACTTTGCAGGCCAGGATGGAGTGGCATGCTATATTCAAAATGCTGAAAGGAAAATAAAAACAAAAACACAGTCAAGAACATTCTATGTAGCAAGGGTATGATTCAGAATAGAAGGAGAGATAAAGAATCTCCCAAACAAAAGTTAAAGGAGTTCATGACCACTAAATCAGCATTACAAGAAATTTTAAAGAGGATTCTTTGAGTGGAAGGGAAAGATGATAAATAAGAGTAAGAAAAGTAGAAAGCACAAAAGCAATAAATATAAGTTTATCTGCAAAAATCAGTTTAGAGGCTTGCAAAATTAAAGTATATAAAGCATGACAACATATATCTAAAACATGGTGGGGAAAGAAGCAAAGAATGGGTTCAAATTTCAGCGACCATTAACTTAACATAGACTGTTATATGCAGAAAATGTTATATACAAACCTAATGGTAACCAAAAATCAAAAAACAGTAATACATATGCAAAATATAAAGAAAAAAGAATACAACTATGTCACTAAAGAAAACCAGTTTATTGTGAGAGAAGAGAGCAAGGGAAGAAAGGAACAGAGAATATCTATAAAAACAAACTCAAAGCAAATAACAAATTGGCAATAAATACATATCTGTCAATAATTATTTTGAATGTAAATGCTAAATGCTCCATTCAAAAGACCTAAGGGGATGGAATGGATAAAAACGCCAGCCCCTCTGAGTGCCTAGGCGGCTCAGTCGGTTGAGCGTCCGACTTCGGCTCAGGTCATGATCTCGTGGTTTGTGAGTTTGAGCCCCGCATTGGGCTCTGTGCTGACAGCTCGGAGCCCAGAGCCTGCTTTGTATTCTGTGCCTCCTTCTCTCTCTAACTCTCCCCTGCTCATGCTCTGTCTCTCAATAAATAAATGTTAAAAAAAAACAAAAACACAAACCCCATATATATGCTGCCCACAAGTGACTCATTTCAAACCTAAAGACACGCATATTGAAAGTGAGGGGATGGAAAAACATTTATAATGTAAATGGATATGAAAAGACAGCTGGGATAGCAATACTTAGACAAAATAGACTTTCAAAGACTGACAGGAGACAAAGAAGGACACTATATAATCATTAAGGAGACAATATGACAAGAAGGTATGACAAATGTAAATAACCATCACCCAAAATGAAAGCACCCAAATATATAAAGCAGTTAAAAACAAACATATAGGAACTAATTGATAGTAATGCAATAATGGAAGGAGGATTTAACACCCCACTTACAATAATGGCTAGATAATCCAAACAGAAAATCAACAAGGAAACAGTGGCTTTGAATGACACAAAGGACCAGATGGATCTAACAGATATATTCAGAATATTCCATCCTAAAACAGCAAATTACACACTCTTTTCAAATGCACATGGAATATTCTCCAGAAAAGATTACATATTAGACCAAAAAACAAATCTCAACAAATTCAGAAAGATCACATTATACCATGTATCTTTTCTGACCACAGTGCAATGAAATTGTAAATCAACCAGAAGAAAAAATGTCTGGAAAGACAACAAATAAATTTAAGTTAAATAACAAGCTACTAAACAATGAATGGGTCAACAAAGAAATCAAAAAAGAAATTAAAAAAAATATATGGTGACAATGAAAATGAAAAGTAATGGTGCAGAATCTGGGTTTTAAGAGGGAAGTTTATGGCAATATAGGGCTTCCTCAAGAAGCAAGAAAATTCTCAAATAAACAACCTCATATATATCTAAAAGAACTAGAAAAAGAACAAAAGAAGCCTAAAGCTAGCAAAAGGAAGGAAACAATAAAACTTAGAGAAGAAATAAATGTTATAGCAACTAAAAAACAATAGAACAGATCAATGAAAGTTCTGGTGCTTTGGAAAGTTCATCAAATTGATTAACTTCTAGCAAGACTCATAAAAAGAGTGAGAGAAAGAGAAAGAGAAAAAGAGAGAGAGAGAGAGAGAGAATGCAAATAAAATCAGAAACAAAAGGGAAGAAATAACCACTGACACCACAGAAACATAAAATCTTGTAAGAGAATATTATAAAAAATTATATGCCAACAAACTAGAAGAAATATATAAATTCCCAGAAACATATAATCTATCAAAACTGAATCAGGAAGAAATAGAAAATTTGAATAGAACTATTACCAGCAGTGAAGTTGAAACAGTAATCAAAAAACTCCCAATAGGAGCACCTGGATGGCTCAGACAGTTGAGTGTCTGACTCTTGATTTCAGCTTAGGTCATGATCCCAGCATTGTGGGATTGAGCCCCATGTCAGGCTCCATGCTCAGTGTGCTTAAAATTCTCTCTCTCCCTTTGCCCCTTTCCTCTGCTCACTCTCCCTTTAAAAGAAAAGAAAAGAAAAGACAAACTACCAACAAATAAAAGTCCAGGACCAGATGGCTTCACAGGTGAATTCTACCAAACATTTAAAGAACTGACTTCTCAAACTTTTCCAAAAAGTAGAAGAGGAAGTAAAACTTCTAAATTCATTTTGAGGCCAGCATTACCTCAGCATTACCTCAGCATTACTTCAATGCTGGTTTTGGTTATCAAAACCAGATAAAGACACCACACAAAGAAGATAACTACAAGCTAATATCTCTGATGAACATGGATGCAAAAGTCCTGAACAAAGTATTATCAAGCTGAATCCAACAATACATGAAAAAATCATCCACCATGATCAAGTGAGATTTATTTCTGGGATACAAGAGTGATTCAATGTTTTCAAATCAATCAACATGATATGTCATGTTAATAGGAGAAAGTATAAAAATCATATGATGCAGAAAAAGCATTTGACAAAGAACAGCATCCATTCATGATAAAAACCCTCACAGATTCAGAGGGAACATACCTCAACATAATAAAAGCCTCATATGAAAAACCCACAGCTAACATCATCCTCAATGATGAAAAACTGAGAGCTTCTCTCCTAAAGTCAGAAACAAGATAAGGATGTCCACTCTCACTACTTTTTTTTTTTTTTTTTTTTTTTTTTTTTTTTTTTCAACATTTTTTATTTTATTTTTGGGACAGAGAGAGACAGAGCATGAACGGGGGAGGGGCAGAGAGAGAGGGAGACACAGAATCGGAAACAGGCTCCAGGCTCCGAGCCATCAGCCCAGAGCCTGACGCGGGGCTCGAACTCACGGACCGCGAGATCGTGACCTGGCTGAAGTCGGACGCTTAACCGACTGCGCCACCCAGGCGCCCCAACTCTCACTACTTTTATTCATCATAGTCCTGAAAGCCCTAGTCATAGCAATCAGATAAGAGAAAGGTATAAAAGGCATCCAAATTGATAAGGAAGAAGAAAAACTTTCACTACTTGCAGATGACATGATTCTACATATAAAAAACTCTAAAGACTCCACAAAAAAAAACAAGAACTGATAAATGAATTCAGTAAGGTCAAAGGGTACAAAATCAATGTACAGAAATCAACTGCATTTCTATGCCCTAATAATGAAGCAAAAAGAGAAATTAAGGAATCAATCCCATTTCCAATTGCACCAAAAATAATAAAATATCTAAGAGTAAAGTTAAAGAGGTGAAAGACTTGTACTCTGAAAACTATACAACACTGATGAGAGAAATTGAAGACAACAGAAACAATGGAAAGATATTCCATGCTCATGGATTGGAAGACCTGATATTGTTAAAATGTCCATACTACCCAAAGCAATCTACAGGTTTAATGCAATCTTTGCAAAATATCAATAGCATTTTTCATGGAACAAAAAATACAAAAATTGTTATGGAACCACAAAAGGCCCTGGATAGCCAAAGCAATCTTGAAAAAGAACAAACCTGGAGGTATGATAATCCCAGATTTCAAGATATACTACAAAGCCATAGTAATCAAAACAGTATGGTACTGGCACAAAATAGACACATAGCTCAACAGAACAGGATAGAAATCCCAGAAATAAACCCACAATTGACAAAGGAGGCAAGAATATGCAATTGGGAAAACACAGTCTCTTCAATAAATGGTGCTGGGAAATTGGACAGCTACGTGCCAAAGAATGAAACTGGGCAACTTTCTTACACTATACAGAAAAATAAATTCAAAATGGATTAAGGCCCTAAATGTGAATCCTGAAACTATGAAAATCCTAGAAGAGAGCACAGGAAGTAATTTCTCTGACATTGGCCATGACAACATTTTTTTTTTACATGTCTCATCAGTCAAGAAAAACAAAAGTGAAAAAACTATTGGTACTACATCAAAATAGAGAGCTTCTTCACAGCAAAGGAAAGAACCAACAAAACTAAAAGACAACCTACTGAATGGGAGAGGATATTTGTAAATGACTTATCTGATAAAGGGTTAGTGTCAAAAATATAACAAACTCCTACAACTCAACACCAAAATACAACAAATAGTACAATTAAAAATGAGCAGAAGACATAAATAGACATTTCTCCAAAGAAGACACAGATAGCCAACAGACACATGAAAAGACGCTCAACATCACTGATTAGCAGGGAAATACAAATTAAAACCGTAGTGAGATATGACCTCACCCCTTCTGAATGGTTAAAATTAGAAATGCAAGAAACAAAAAGTGTTGGCAAGGATATGGAGAAAAAAGAACCCTCATGAACTGTTGGTGTGAATACAAACTGGTGCAGCCACTGTAATACAGTATGGAGGTTCCTCAAAAAGTTAAAAATAGAACTACCCTATGATCCAGTCATCCCACTACTGAGTATTTACTGAAAAAATACAAAAACACTAATTCAAATAGATACATGCACCCTTATGTTTATGGCAGCATTATTTACAATAGCCAAGATATGGCAACAGCCAAAGGATCCATTGATTGATGAGTGGATAAAGAAAATGTAGTATTTATACATATACATATACATATATATATGTATACACACACACATATATATACACATATATGTGTATATATCTGCTATATGTGTATATATATGTGTGTGTGTGTATATATATATACATATATATATATTAGTGGATAAAGAAAATGTAGTATTTATACATATACATATACATATACATATGTATACACACACACATATATATACACATATATGTGTATATATCTGCTATATGTGTATATATATGTGTGTGTGTGTATATATATATTACATATATATATATATGTATACATATATATATATATATATATGTATAAATACTACATTTTCTTTATCCTCTCATCAATCAATGGATCCTTTGGCTGTTGCCATATCTTGGCTATTATAAATAATGCTGCCATACACATATATATATGTGTGTATATATATGTGTGTGTATATATATGTGTGTGTATATATATATGTATATATATATGTGTGTGTGTGTGTGTGTATATATATATATATATGTATGTATGTATAAATACTACATTTTCTTTATCCATTCATCAATCAATGGATCCTTTGGCTGTTGCCATATCTTGGCTATTGTAAATAATGCTGCCATAAACATAAGGGTGCATGTATCTATTTGAATTAGTGTTTTTGTATTTTGTGTATGTGTGTGTGTGTGTGTGTGTGTGTGTGTGTGTGTAATGTAGTATGTAGTATCTATGGTTGCACTATATTCCATATATATGTATACATAGAATGAAATCTTGCCAATTGCAATGACATGAATGGACTTGGGGGTATAATGTTAAGTGAAATATGTCAGTCAGAGAAAGAAAAATACCATATGATTTCATTCATATGTGAAATTTCAGAAACACAACAAACAAAAAATGGAAGAAAAGGAGAGAAGGAGACAAACCAAAAATAGACTCATAACTATAGAGCACAAACTGCAGGTTGCTGGAGGGGATATGGGAGGGTGGGGGATGGGTTAAATGGTGATAGGCATTAAGGAGGGCACTTGTGATGAGCACCAAGTGTTGTATGGAAGTGATCAATCAGTAAATTCTACACCTAAAATTAATATTACTCTGTATGTTAACTAATTGGAATTTTAAAAATATGAAACTGAAAAAAATTTAAGGAATTTTAATTAATTCACATCTATATTAAACATATATTTGATATAGTAATTCACTGTTTAGTATTATTTAGCTTAAGCTAGGACATTTAAAGTTAAGTGTAAAAATACAAAAAATAAACATGTAGTAATTCATTTTCATAGCATATCAGTAAATAAATGAGCATATTACTTGATTCTTAAAGAGAATGCCATTTTTAGTTTATTGTATACAAAATTAATTTCAAGTGGCTTACATGATTATATGTTTTAGGCTTATTCTTTAATATTTTAGAAATTTTCTTAAAACATTTTTTATAATGTGTAGAAATAATAGTAACATCTAGAGAAGAAACAAGGAAAAATTATTAAAAGGTCTTTTATGTCAAGAAACTTCTAGTTTACCTATATGTGTAGCTAGATAATGTATATTAGTCACAACAAAGCAGGGGAAAAGAATAATATATCCATGGTAAATTAACATTTATTAAATTCATAATTGACAATAACTATTATATTTGTGGTTAAATTGATAGATGTGTACTGACAAAGAGGCTGGAGTTACACGGGATATAAAAAGAATTTATTTGACTGTTTTACAGCTACAAGTTCATAGAAAGCAATCAGAATTTTTTCCTTTCCATCATTTTCTCTTTACATTCCAGGCTTTTGAAATTTGTAGGATTATAAAAATTAACTTGCACTGGATTGTTTACAATTAACCTACTCCAAAAGAACTGTCTATAAATTTTATGTCCTTTAAAAAGAAACAAATAGAATTTGTATACTTTGAATCATATCACTACATCTCTGTTTCAAGAAGAATGCTTCAGTCTTCAATTATTGTATTCATTTCTCTTTTCTAGTGCTTGATTATTCACTTGATTTTAAGGCCCAGTATTTTCTTGAAAAATCACAAAAGAATAAGACATTATCCACACTTCAAATGGCTCAGAGATAGTTACCTAATTACAGTAATAGTAGCAGGAGGAGTATGGAGAGAGAGAGCACAACTTTTGCAGCACATAATATATGGCAGGCATTTTGTTCAGATTTACAAATACTCTTTTATATACCCTTCATAAGTAAGTGATGTGTTACTTTTCTAAATGTAGAAATGTAGAAACTAAGAGAATAAAGGGTAAGCACCTTCCTCAAATTGTAGACCTAGTATTTGTGGCCCTAAATTTTGATAGCACACCCACTCAATGGCAAAAATAAGAAAAATGGGTAAGAAAGAGGCTGTGTTCACAGTATTTCATATATTCTACTTCTATTTTTCTTTTTTTTTCTTTATTTGATCTTATGTTGAATAATTCATAAATACTCGTTTAACCCATACATGATCTTTAACATCTTTTTTAAGGAGCTTTATAATTATTAGTCATAACCTTTAACTTGATAACTCTGATTAATATATCATTTATATTTTTAATCTGCATAAGTTTTATGTATACTGAGTCAACATATTGTGAGATATGCAGCTTACTTGTGCCTAATTAAATAGGGTATAGGAATAGATACAGAAACAAAAATCACAAAAAATACAAGTGGGTTTTTTAAATATATTTTTTTAATGTTTATTTATGTATTTAGAGAGAGTGCAAGTAGGTGAGGGGCAGAGAGAGAGAGAGGGGGAGAGAGAATCCCATGTAGGCTCCGCACTGTCATTGCAGAGCCTGATGTGGGGCTCAATCTCATGAACCAAGAGATCATAACCTGAGCCTAAATCAAGAGTTGGCCATTTAACTGACTGAGCCACCCAGGTGCCCCAAAATAAAAGTGGTTTTAAAGAATTACTACAATAAAAGCCACACGTTGAAAGTAATCGTATAAAATAATGGAAGCCCTAAGAAAATTTCAGCTTTTAAAATGTTCCTCTACCTGATTAAACTTACCATCAACTCTATTGTGAGACTTAACCAATGTTGACATAATAGGTTCAGATGAGACAATAGGCATCAGTTTTGAATTCATGAAGAAGGGTATTTAAATATGAACTTGACTCCAATATCTTTAACAATGCGAGTCTTTGGTAAGGGATTTTTTTTTTGGAAAACAACTAGGATTACAGGACTGGTGCTTTTATAATACTGCCCCAGGTCATTTTTCAGGGGTATTAATCTTGGGATGAAAGGCAGGAGAAGTTACAGGCTTCTTTTAAGTATGTGTTACCAACTGTATTTGGGAGGTAAGAATTTGAACTCCTTGACAGAGATATTTCAGACACCGGCCTCTTTTATATCTACTCTTTGTGGCACTTATATTTAGAGTCTTTTAAAGCAGTGTAAAAGTTTTGTTTTTATTTATTTCCTCTTTTCTAAAACTTCTTCAGTTGGAGTATTTATTTAGCCAATTCACTATACTGAACTGGCTGTAATATTTGCGTTTGTCCATCATCTTACCATTTCTCTTACCTGTTCGGTTTTCTTTTTCTTCTTCTCTTCTTATAAATGAATCCAGCATGTTTTTACTTATTAATCTCTCCTTTCATTTGCTTGTTCATTACATATTCATTTAATTCTGTTTATTTGTTCTAGAATCACAATGCTCATATAGGACTTGTGAAAATCTTTCCTAGAATTATGTTTCTTTTTTCCATAATGCAAAGTCCTTCCAATACATGGTAGGCAATTAATACCTATCATATTTTGCTGTATTATTGTCATGTAATTAAATTCTGTATAGGTGTTGTCTATAAATAAACATTGTTATTGATTTAAACAGTCAATATTTATTTAGAATTACACAATTGCACCTCATGGTGTTCTTTGTTCTTTCTTGAATTACTGTATTTCCATATGCGATCATTCTCTTTCTCTCTGAAAATAAAATAGGTTTGATTTTTATATTTGATGAAAATCTCCTGGGAATAATTTCTATTATTTTTAGTTTGTATAAAATCCAAACTTTTATTTTAAATAATCATTTTCTTGGCTATAGATTTCAAGCTGTTAAGTTTTCTGTTGTTGTTGTTTTTCTGAACTTTAAAGGTATAATTTTATTTTTCTCTCGGTTTCTGTCATTTCTGCTATTAATCTAAGTTATCAATGTTATTTTTGCTCTATTTTTTTATTCCTTCAATTTTATCAATGCTCTGGTGTAATTTTCTTCATATTTTTTTAAGGTTTCACTGAGCCTTGAAAATTAATGTTTTATTATTTTCATCATTTTCAAGATATTTTCACATATTTTTTGTAAAATTGCTATTAAGCCATTCTACGCCCTCACCCACTAGGATTCTAGTTATATGTACATTAAACCTTTGTTAACACTGTATATCAAATATCTATTTTTTTCCTGCATTTTGCTTCTTTTATATATTTCAGTTTTCATATATTCTAATGACTATCTTTAGTTTTTCTAATCCTTTCTTCTGTTATGACAAATCTGTTATTAAATCAATACATTAGTTTTTTAATGAACAATAAAATTGCATAAATTTAACGTGTACAACATGATGATTTAATATATATATACAAAATGAAGTGATTACTATAGTCAAGCTAATTAATGTCTTTCTCTCACATGGTTACTAATTTCTTGTGCGTGATGAAATCCACTCTCTTACTAAATTTTTTATATTCAACATAGTTTTATTAATTATAGTCTCCAATGCTTTATGTTAGATCTGTAGACTTATTAATCCTACATAATTGCAACTTTGTACCCTTTGATAAACATTTCCCCATTTTTCCTACCTCCTCACCTAGTAGGCACCATTCTTAATTTTACTTGTATTTTCTATTCTAAATTTTCTATGTGACTCTTTCATGTCCCTTTTCATTATCTTATAAGCTTCTCAATTCACTGTATTTCCTTGGACACGTTTCTCAACTTTTTAAGAGACTCTCTGATATATCCAATATTTAGATGGCCTTGGTTTTGTTTGTTGCTGTTTTTTCTTAGTTTTATTGTCTATGTCTTCTGTTTTCCATCATTCGGTCTTCTCTTTTGGCGTTCCTGGTGAGTTTTAATTGACTGCTGTATTTTGCGTATAAACAGCTATTAATTCTTAGGTTTTAGTAGATGATAGAATCTTGGAAAATCATCATGATGAGATTGAATGTAGTGTTTCATGATTTGTTAAAATTGACTTGTATTGGCCAATTTATTTCCAAAAAAAAAAAAAAAAAAATCTCTGATCTTCTGCAACCCTTCTATATTCTCATCTGAAAGAAAGTTTCTAGAATTACCAGAGATCCTGGAAATTGCCATCTCTAAATTCTAAATTTAGAGCTCTAAACTCTGCCTTTTCAGAATGTCAAAATTGCTGAAATCTGTGCTCAGGGTTTAGCCTCCAAGATGTTTTTGTTTGCTTCTTTTCTTTTTAATTTAATGTAATTTAATTTATATTAATTTAATTTGTTTATTTACTCATTTTTTATTTTTAGATTTTATTTAAATCCAAGTTACTTAACATATAATAATTTCAAGAGGTAGAATTTAGTGATTCATCACTTATACCCAGTGTTCATCTCAACAAGTGTCCTCCTTAATGCCCATCATCCATTTAAACCATCCCCACACCCAACACCTCTCCAGCAACCCTCAGTTTGTTCTCTGTATTTAAGAGTCTCTTACGGTTTTCCTCCTTCTATCCTTTTATCTTATTTTATACCTCTCTAACAAGTCAAGAAAGTCCTGAAAATGAAATTGCACTTGAAATTTTAGTCACACTTTTCTAGAGACCACTTCAAGTCCTAGTTGCTTTGGGAGCTCTGACCTCCAACTATTTTTTTCAACTCCCTATCAGATTGTTGCAGGTCTCAGTTACTACTTCCTCATTGATCCCTGTTCTCTGAACCACACATTGGCAAAAACCTTGATGAAAACGTGAAGTAGGATGTGGAAGTCATTGTGGTACTCCACTCTTCTTTCTGGGATTTTTAGACACTTAAGTCATAAATGGCTTGGTTTTTCTCTGAGACTCTCAGGTTTTTCATAATTTAATTCAGATTTTATAATTATTTGGGGTGGATTGCTCATTCAATACTGGCTTTTTTGTCATGGCTGAAAGCATAATTTTCTTGAACCCAAATTTTTGTCACGTGAACCTTTTGAGATTGCTGAGTGCTTTCCTTATTTTCTGAGAATCACAGGGCAATTTAGTCTGAGGGACAAATAACAATAATCCAATCAGAGACTAATTTGAGTCTGAGGTCATTATTTATGCGACCTGATTTCTTTCCAGTTGCCATTATTTCTAGTTATTAGCTCTGCATATTTCAACTGAAAGCCTACAGTGTAGCCTATGGATTCTTTATGTTGATATGACAAGAACTTCATTTTCATCACTGCTATAGAGTGCAACTGCAAAATGCTGTAATCAGTTCCACAGATTCTTTTTAAAAAATTTTTTAATGTTTTTTTTAAATATATTTTTGACAGAGAGAGAAAGAGAGGGAGAGAGAGACAGAGCATGAGCGGGGGGAGGGGCAGAGAGAGGGAGACACAGAATCCGAAGCCGGCTCCAGGCTCTGAGCTGTCAGCACAGAGCCCGTGGTGGAACTCAAACTCATGGACTGCGAGATCATGACCTGAGCCGAAGCCGGACGCTCAATCGACTGAGCCACCCAGGCGCCCCATCCGTTCCACAGATTCTTAACCACTACTTATTATTTGCTTTAAGATAAAAGGTGGCTCTAAATTTAATGCTTATCTCTTCATAATTTCATTCCCAAATCTGTCAAAGTTTGTTTGTATCTCTAAATAACTTCAAGGATAGATAGATAGATAGATAGATAGATACACAGATAGATACATAGATAGAAGGATGATAGATAGATAATATTTGACTTATGATGAGGTTATGTCCCAATAAACACAGTATAAGCTGAAAATATCATGAGTCAGAAATTCATTTAATCTATGAAACATTATAGCTTAGCCCAACCTAATTTAAATGTGCTCAGAACAATTACATTAACCTATAGCTGCGCAACATCATCTAACACAAAGCCTGTTTTATAATATAGTGTTGAAGATCTTGTGTAATTTATTGAACACTGTACTCAAAGTGAAAAACAGTTTGGCTGTATGCATACAGAATGGTTGTTAAGTATATGGGTTGTTTATGCTCATGTGACTGACTGGAAGCTGTGGTTTCCTGCTGCTGCCAGGTATCATGAGAGAATATTTACTACATATTGCTAGTCCAGGGAAAGACAAAATTCAATATTAAAAGTATGGTTTCTATTGAATGTGTGTCGGTTTTTTAGGATTGTAAGTTAAAAACTCATATGTCAGAGGTACCTGGGTGGTTCAGTCGAACTATCTGACTCTTGGTTTCAGCTCTGGTCATGATCTGACTCTTTGTTTGAGCCCCGTGTCAGGCTCCTTGCTGACAGTGCAGAGCTTGCTTGGGATTCTCTCTCTTTCTCTGTCTCCCTCCCCTGCTCATTCCACACCCCCCTCTCTCTTTCTCTCTCTCAAAATAAATAAATAAACTTAAAAATAAATCTTAAGTGAACTGTTGTAAATCAGGGACCATGTGGGGTGTGTGTGTGTGTGTGTGTGTGTGTGTGTGTGTGTTAATATGTGGTTAATATCTTGGTTTTTTTCAGAAGGAAGTTTGTCAAATAAAAGGTAATAATTCTCTATAGTGGAAAACAGAGCTCTCTCCAGCCCTTTTGAATAAACATTGCAACTACTATAGCTAATTTAAACTTCACAAATTTTCATTTTAAGTGTAATTTAATTTCAACTAAACAACAATGTTAATCTCTCAAGTTTACAAGATAAAATTATGTTGACACATATAGAACAAAATAAATATTGGAGACTTTTTATTTTATACTACGAACATTTCAGAAATTTTAGTTACAATTTGTCACCTACAATATCCTTGCAACAAATTGAGCACATGCTTTTTTCAGTTAGAGTTCATCTTATTTCCATGAAAACACATGAATAACAAATAATTCTAATTTAGCAAGTTATGAGCATATTATACAGTATCAAAATTCTGTAATATTATTACTTTGGCATTTTTTTCATTAAGTGAAAGATTTGTATTTCCCATGAAAAGTATGATTAGGAAACATCTAATATATTTTGCATCTCTGTCTCAAATGAAATAGAATTACAGTACTGTTAAGGAGCAACTGAATTATGTTTACTTTCATCCCAGATGTACTGTTGAAAATTATAAGAAGAAAATTTATGTGTGTATGTTTCAAAAGAAATACACTCCTCTCCTTACAGAATTGTCAAGCTCTTCCTAAAGAACTCTGTGGGGAAATTATCGTTCTTATTCATATCGCCTAGATTTTATCACAATTTTTGTTTACATCTGATAATATGCAACTAGTGGTATTTTGCATTAATGCAGAAGGTCAAGAATGTAGAATTCCAGGGCTGGACCATTGCCTTCACTTTCTTGAAGGCTTAAGATCTACCTTGTATGGGTAGATCAGTGTGACCTTACCATAATGAGACTGAAACACCTTCGACAATAGATCTGTGCTTGCATTCTGTACAATGATTTTTTAAAAGACCATTATCATTTATTAGCCACTTACAATGTTCAGGCTCTCTTTTAGGAACTTCAAATCTACTAGCATACTTTCTCCTCAAAATATCTTTAGAGTGTATTATTTTCCTTGTTAGAGTTTTAAGAAAATTGAGACACTGACATGTGAGGCTTGGGTCATACAGTTAGTAAGTGGTTAATCCATGATTCAAAATCAGACAGTCTGACTTGAGGCCATGCTCTTAACTACCACATTAAAATGTCTACTTAGGGGCGCCTAGGTGGCTCAGTTGGCTAAGTGTCCGACTCTTGGTTTCTGCTTAGGTCATGATCTCACGGTTTGTGAATTCGAGTCCTACATTTGACTCTGCGCTGATGGTGCGGAGCCTGCTTAAGCCTGCTTGGGATTCTCTCTTTCTCCCTCTTCTGTCTGCCCCTCCCCCACTTGCTCTCTCACTCTCTCTCAAAACAAATAGACTTTTTTTTAAAAAAGCCTATTTAGATTACTTACTGAATTGTCTAGTTAACCATTTAGAATATAAAGGCAATGTGTGAAATCACCTATTAGACTATTTTGCCAGATGATAAACATCTGTTTTATGGTATACTAATTTGGATCCCTCAATGACAAGTGACAGAAGTGTGCTCTATTAACATAAGAAAATGAGGAATTTATTGAAAGGATGTGTAATACCTCAAAGAATTTGAGGGTAATTTGAAGAGCATTATAGAAGAAATGGCAATAACCAAGGCATCAGTAGGGTCTAATTAACAAGCATTAGTGGAGAATTTCTTTAGAGTATGCAGAGGCATCTATTTTCTGTCTTTACGTTATTGCTCAGAATTCAGATTTCGGTGAGAACTAATATTACTGACATATGACTAATATAATTTGGGCCAAACAGAAGCAGTAAGGAAGGCAGTTAATTAACTATTGTTGTTCTAGGAAGATTGTGTCTATGAGAAAAATCTCATTTTCCAGTTTTTTTTTTTTTTTTTTTTTTTGTGATGCTGTTTCCAGAAAGGTGAAGAATGAATACTGGGAAGGTAAAAGTATCTAAGATTCATTTCATAAAATGAATGCTTCAACACAGGGTTTGAAGAACTATTTGGCTACAGTTGTATCCTACACATAATAGATTATCACCCACAGTTTTGACTTGTTGGGTCAACTAGAGTGTCATTTTTTTAATTGCATAATTATTTTTTTTAACATAACACACAATTTGGATTTGTCTTTCTAATATTTTTGTATCTCTTACAATCTCTGTTTTATTATCAGTTAGTAATTATAATAGTAAAAATTATAATTATAATTATATAGTATATAGCATTATATAGTATTATATAGTAAAAATATATAATAGTGAAAATGACAACCATTAAAAATGTTTTCATTTACCCTTTGTTTAACAATATTTTCTATTAGTCATATAACTCATGTTAGACTCTGTAGTCTGTAGGTAAATTCTAAAAAGGTACAGAAGAGATTATAATATATAAGTTAATTAAGAGCTTTTTTGTATTTTTAATAATTTATAATGATATGCAGTATCAGATTCGTGACTTGAAATTATAAAACAAAAACAAATTGACTTCCATGCAAGTAAAAAGTCAATTATTTACTAATTTAAAAATAACATCATTTCACCGTACTCAAGAATAATGAGATTATGGGAACTTGGAATTTATATAAACTCTGATGAATAGCAAATATTACTGCAATTTCAATATTATTTTATTCATTGTCATTATATAATTTATTATTCTAAACAGGAAATTTTTGAGTCTGAAAGCATTGCTCTTGGGTTACAGATCCTTTATTGGCCTTAAAAGAGAGTAAGAGTTTTTTTAAAGTTTACTTATTTATTTTGAGAGTGTGTGTGTGTGTGTGAGTGGAGGTGGGGGCAGTGCAGAAGGAGAGAGAGAGACAGAGAGAATCCTAACCAGGCTCTGGGCTGACAGCGCAGAGCCCCCAGGGGCTTGAACTCACAAACTGTGAGATCATGACCTGACCTGAAACCAAGAATCAGATGCTTAACCAACTGAGCCTCCCAGGAGCCCCTAGAGGGTAAGATTTTTATAAGTCACAAGAAGAGATTTGAGATAAAGAACTGTGAAAAGTGAAATATCCGAAATTATAGAGAACATTGGCATAGTCAGAGAACAGAGAGTATTAGCAAGGCTAAATATAGTGATAGTAATAGAATTAGTGTGGGAGAATAGAAAGAATCTAATATAAGAGGCTAGTATCTGCATCTGGCTGCCTTAGAGAGTTGTTCTATTTCATTATCCATTTAGCAACTGTCATGGTTAGTAATATTCTTCATTACCTTCTGTATGTATCAGTCCACTAAGTAAAATTTTATAACACTTTTGTCATAGGACAGCTATATGTTTTATTTAGACATCTCATACATATGATTTATAGGAATTTAATATCTGTGTTATCTATTAAAGTTATACAATATTCAGGAATCAGTGAAAGGCTAAATGGACTGAAATGTGTCCTAGGTGACAGGATTTTGAGACATCTTGGTGGAAAAGTTTTGGAGAGTGTCCATCCCTAAATGTTAGGTAAAGATACTATTTGCATGTATGTTCTTCCCAATATCTCTTCTCCTAACTTGCAATGGCAAGCCAATTGTCAAGTCAGTGTGAGGAAGGAATACACTGAAAAGTATATCATGAAACAAGATAGCATCGACCCAAACTCATTAAAAAAAAACCTTCTCTTTTGAATTGGGTCCCTGAGATTAATAAATATTCCTGGGAATCCAGCAGACAGAGGAAAAAGTGAAGGAGTAATAGGGGCTGCCCAGAGCAAAAGGAACATGAATTACAATAATAGTAATAGTTTAGCTTACACTTGAAAATTTAAATTTAGGATAAATTCTAGAGAATCCTGTTCCACATTCAAATAAGTTTTTAACATATCAGTAGACACGTGGGTATCTCTGGGAGTTTTGGTGGAATAATAACAGGATGAAATTTTACTTAAAGAATATTAATGTGGCAGCAGTGTAATAGGAAGATTGAACAGGGAAGCTGGGAGTTGAAGCCAGAATGAAGAATTAGAGTCACTCATAGATTGCATCATTTTAAATTGTTGTTTCTGAGGATGCAAATGTTCAAACATTGGCACTTTCATATGGATTTCTAGACATGATGTAATAGGGTACTAAAGTGATATTATTGAGAGAATAGAATAAAAGAGATAGATGTAAAAAAATCATTGTCAATTTTAAGGATCTTGCTTCACTAAAGTAACAGAGTATGAATCCAAATGCTTTTTGGAGCTTCCTAGGTATGAACCGAACATCTTACAGTTATTGTTCACTGAGTACTCAAGATAAGCCCGATACTGCTACAAGTATCTTATAGATGAGCTCATGGAATTATTACAACAACCTTAAGAGACAGGTACTATTATCATACTCATTCAATAAGTTAGGAAACAGAGGCACAGTGAATATTTCTAACTTGCCCAAGGTAGCCCAGGTAAGATGCAGGACCAGTATTTGAATCCCAGGTGAAACTATAGCTTTGATTAGCTAAAATACACTGGATTAAGTTCCAAAATCATCTAGTCCACATAGAGCATTGAATGCACGGTTTTGTTTTGTTTTGTTTTGTTTTGTTTTTGGCAAGTAAAAGAGTAAGAATTAAAAATAGAACCTAGATTAAATAAAACTAAAAAGTAGATGAAATCTCATTTTCATTCCTAGAAACTCTCAAATTTAACTTAAATCTCAGGATCCTAACACCCTTAATTTATCATTGGTACTTCCACTCAGTTCTCAGCAATTATTCTTCAAAACTACTAAATCTTATTAAAGTCTGTGCCATATTTTCTCTCATTTCAAGCTCTGCCTTCTGTGACCAAACACATAAATTAATTAAAGCTATATTTTTAATGTTCATAATGGTTTCCTTTATTTCTTTATGGAGAATATTTGCTTTGTAATTTGGCTTTGTTGGCCTTAACTTAAAGAAGTAATCTGTTTATAAACTTGAGAAAACATATCCACGTCAGTTACAAAATTGTCAAATCTTACAATAAAGATGACTGACATGTCCTTGTAAATTCTACACCCTAGTGTTTAACTTTCTCAAATTTTAAAACAAGTCTTTGTAAGTATATAGTTATAGCATTAGACAGATAACTGAAGAAAAAAAAAACAAAAATAGAGAACAACATAAACAGAAATTTTTCAGTTATTATAGAATTTAGCTTTTCTAATGTTCTATGAAACACATTCATAAATTAAGGCATAATTTATATGTGAAGCATATTTATAGCTAGGAAATTCATAAATATTTCTCAGCTTGAAAACAATTTTCATAAGTTAATTAATCTTTAATCAGATATAGAAACAATAGAGTCCTTAAGCATATCAAGAAAAAAAATTCTAGTTAAAAAAATACAATACTTCTTTTCCAGTGATTAAATTAATTGCTAAAAACTCCAGTTTACATGGATAATGTAAAAATTTTAGGTATATTCATACACACACACACACACACATACACACACACACACACACACACACAGAAAATGACCAGGTAAGGATCTCAACATTGTGTTACTCTGTCCTTTTTCTCTATGTAACATGTGTTCTTCTGCCTCTTAGTTTCTCTTTAGTTATGGTATTTTCTTCTGTTCATTAATTGTTTTACTGTTTATTTATTTATTTTGAGACAGAGAGCAAGTGGGAAAGGGGCAAAGAGAGAGGGAAAGAAAGAATCCCAAGCAGACTCTACGCTGTCAGCACAAAGCCCCAGGCAGGGCTCAATCTCATGAACAGCGAGATCATGATCTGAGCGAATATCAACAATGGAATGCTTAACCGACTGAGCCACCCACCTGCCCCTCTTCTGTTCATTTAATCATACATCTGTATACAGCTTCTTATGAGTTTCTTCATTTCTTAATTTAGCTTTGTTTTCTTCCAATATTCATTCCTCTATAACTTACTTCAAATTCTAGAAATTTGCCCCATAGTGTTTATATGTTTCATGTCCTTAGCTGAAGAAATAATATTTTGCAATCTCAATGTTTTGTGGGGTAGGGGACAGGAAATGAGCTTCTTTTTATTTACTTAGCTCCCAGCTATGATTTAACTAGATAAGCTGAGAATAAAGTCCCTATAACTTTATTAATATCTTTCTTTAAACTGTGGAATGTATAATGTAATCATATATCTATAGTTACAAAACTCAATATTTGTTTACTGCTTTAGAATTTGTAAGATTTTCACATATAATTTTCTTATAATTTTTCACAACAAAGAAATGTGGACCACTCCTCTCCACCCAATGTTCCCTCCATAATTTTTCTATTATTATTTTCAAATAAATTTTATCATCTAATATGTTGATTCTAATCTATTATATCCATTTCCTTTTTGATTTTGTTTATTTGGTCCCTCTCTACCCCTATCCCACTAATGAATTAAGATTTTTGAGAACAAGTATTTTGTTTTGTTTAGAGCTATGTCTGCAACATCCAGAACATTTAATGGAACATAGCTGGACATCAATAAATTATGGCTGAATAAATATAAAATGAAATTATCCCAAATTTGACTTCATAAGTGAAGAAAAATTAAGGATATAGATTTTTCCTAAATATATAGAGCTATTAGTACAAAGACAGTATTTGACTCATGTTTCCTGCTTCCAAATCCAAAGTCCTTCCAATAAATTTAATTGGAATAAACATCTATTGATTGTTTCCCATTTACATGATTGAACATGTGTTTTTCAAGAAGGTAAAAGGAATCTCTAGTTAACAAAAGTATTCAAAAGAAAAAGGGAAATTATTCTAGAATGTTATTTTCTGGGGTTATTATTTATTTGTTTATTTTACTTCTAGAGAAGATTCCACAATTACTGAGAAATTGAGAGTCATCTAAATAAAGCATCCCAAATTAAAATATATAGCATTAAAATATTGAAAAAGAGAAACCCCTGAGATTCTTTGAAATGACAAGTAGAACATAATTTCCAACAATGGGTTGTCAGTTCCCTATAAATGCAAAGCCTTTCTTTTTTATAAGTGCTAAGTTTCTACAGAAACTCTTATAAAATAAAACTCAAATAAGAAAAGTATCTGAGACAATGAGCTGTAGTTTTAGTAGGGAACTTAAAGTGAATTGGATGTAGTTTAACATTTTATAATCAATGAAAACAGAAAATCATGTACATAGTGCAATTTACTAAGTTGAAACAATGTGACGAAATTATATGTGAAATGAACATATTTTGAAAGAAATGACAAATGTCATTCAGACACTTTTCAGCATGTAACTGCAAAGGAAGTACCCAGCTCATAATTTGGGAAAAATCTCTATATAGTTTTTCAATAAGTAGATCCTTCACAACCTGCTGAGTTTAACATTACCATACTATTTTACTATAGATAGAAAAAAAAGCATTAAAAAAGAAAAGCTAATATTCAAGATTTTTGAATTTTTTACATACTAATTTTAATTATAATGTTTATAAATATTATCCTTTTGAGATATAGTTTAGAAATTACTTTTAAGTTTAGGTCATATATTGCTCATAAGAATAGGTGTTTTATATTATTATGAGTCTTATGAATGAATAGAAGTTTATTTTAGTCAAAATTCCAAATCTTGGGTAACAGAGAATATCAAAATATCATGATTAAATTTACTTTTTAAAGCCAGGTGTTCATGATTCTTTGAAATAATATTATGGTGTTTTCAAGTGAATTAATTATGGTTGCCTTAAAAGAGCAGTGTTTTATTTTGTTTCTTTTTTTAATAGTCATAGAAGAATTTTACTGTTCTCACGTTTAGCTAACTGGAAAATAAAATTAGTTGTCGACTAATCATTCAGTAGAAGATTTGAACCACCTCTTTTTCGTGTTGTTTTTCCTGTAGTTACAGAACTTGGAAAATGAAGAGTATTTCAGAAAATAAATTAATGGAATAATACTCCAATCCCTGGTGAACATTAGTATTGAAGCATATTTTGTCTGGTGCTAGGTGTAGGGATAGATGTAGGAAGGGTACTAAGAGGAAGATATAATATTTTTGGCATATTGTAATTACTTGCAAAGGGAAAAGCAAATATCGCATATGTAATTTTTTCTAACCTTAATGCCTGTTTTTTTGCTCAAATAAAACCTGCAAATAGCAGCTGTATGATTTTATAGAAATAAATTTGCTTTTGAATGCATCTTCAGGACAGCCACTTTTTTCTTCTATGTTACTTTTTTTTTATAAAGAAATAATAACAGCTAACATTTGTTGAATGGCTACTGTGTATCAGGCATTTTCCTAAGCTTGTCATGTATTTGAACTCCTTTAAACCACATGACAGCCATATTCAGTGGAAGCGATTTAGTCCCCCAGTTTTCTCATGGAGGTAGTAAATACCTTCTTTTGATCACACTGATAACATGGCAGAATGAAGTTAGGAATTAATATCAGAAATTTCAAAGCCAAAGGTTAAAAAACACTTACATCAAGATACCTTGAAGCATTAAGATGAATATTCTTACTAGCCATGGTTTTTTGTAACTGTTCTTTAATATTTTATATGAATATGAATTTATTTTAAAATGCGCATTTCTCTGAGAACCTTCAACATTTTTTAGTACTCTAGTTTGAAGCCAGCAATTATATCATGATAGAATATTTTGAAAAATTATTGTTATTTCTGGCACATTTGAAAATTATTTTCTATTTTATTCAGTTACTTTACTTCCCAAATAATGCCAGACTACATTGCCCTTGTAACAAATGTAAACACTGAAAATGAGATAACGCCCTTCTGCTTAGCTTGGTTCACTCATTTAAGTTATATACTACGAAGTGGCATTGCAGTATTATGGGATTTTATACAGATGAGAATAAATTGAACTCATATGTTACTGTGATAATTTTTGTTTACATTAGATATTATCATTTAAATCTTTTCCAAACTTTTGAATGTGATGCTAATTATGATTTGAAGAATATAACTGGCGTGGGCTTTTTTTTTTTTTTTTTTTGGATGTCTGATTTTATTTGTTACCCTTAGAAAATCTTTCCTCCCCCACTGAACTCAGACTCAGAGGTGGAAGCTCTCAGACAGGACAGCCTTTGTCTCTTGCCAGTCTGTTCCTAGTGTTTTTCTTTGGCCTCCTTCATTCTCTTGCCCAAAGGTTTAGCATATTCTGCAGCCTCTTCCTTATTTTTCTTAGTACATTGTTTCTTCAGAGCAACACACGGATGTTACATGGAGTAACAATACGCTGAATTTTGGGTGCTTCGTTGTAGGCTTCTTATCTTTATTTGGGGGCTTTCTTACAACATATTGGCAGACATCATCTTAGATTGAAAAGTTTGCAGATTCTTTTTTCTCCCCTTTTAACAACGACCAAATTGAGAACACTGAGATTGGCATCCACAATGCAACCCCAAGCAGATTTGTGCTTTCTTTGTCCAGGCCTCCTTGGTCAGTAGCAGGAATGCACCTTACTCAGCAGCAGGAGGACATGGCCATGGGTCTAGATACCCTGCTTCATGGAGAAGTCTTGTTTGTCATTGCCATCACTGATTCAGACCTCATAACCCTTCCATTCTTTATCCAGAGCATCAGCAGCAACTTCTGTGGCCATATACTTCCATAAAATGTATAAATTTTGAGTTCATCATCCACTTCAATAAGTTTCTGGAAGGCTGTAGCTGGGAAAGAAATGTTCAGCTTCATCCTATAACAGATTACCACCTCCAAGGTGCCACAAGATGAAGACATGCATGGGCTTCCTTCTGATATATTTTGGAAACAAGGTGTATTTGTAAAAGCCACCCATTCATATATTTTGTTCAACTTCTTTTGGAAGTTTTTTTTTTCCTTTTCCTTTTTCACTTTGTAGAAATATTTGATGCATTCTGCATAGAATTTTTATATATTCGTTGGACACATTTTCTTCTAGGCTTTTAGTTATATATATTTCATTTGTAAAATATCTTTTGAAGTATAGAAGTATTGATTATTTGACTTGTTAGTTTTCTTTAGTCGAATTGATCAATCTTTTTTTGTTTTAATGAGAGCAGGGATAAGGTCTCTCATGTTTACAAATTCCTAGTATTTATACTAGACTTCAGAACAAATTAAACTTGCAAAATGTATTTTATGAAAAAAATAATAAATTATCCTATAATATTATAGATTTACATTTTTCTTTTTTTAATGTTTATTTATTTATTTTGAGAGAGAGAGAACACAAACAAGGGAGGGGCAGAGAGAGGAGAGAGAGAATACCAAGCAGATTCAGTGCTGTCAGCACAGCGCCCGATGTGGAGCTCAATCCCATGAACCATGAGACCATGACCTGAGCCAGGATCAGAATCAGGGACTTAACCAACTGAGCCACCCAGGCACGGCTATAGTTTTACATTTTTCAAACTTTTTTGTTTTTAAGTTAATTTGATTTTATTTTTGATAACAGTGTGAAATAGGATCATTTCCCCCAAATAGGTCCTCTCATACAATTTTATGAATAAAAAATCATTTACCTACAGATTGATAACACTATTACACACAATTTCATTTGTCAAAGAAAAATTATACTGTATAATATAAGTTAAACAGGCAAGAGAGACTTAAAGAGGGAGACTTTATTTAGAAAAGAAGGCAAAGCAATAAAGGAGAGAAACTGAATCCAACCTCCACTGAAACAAAAGGCAGAGGTTTTTAAGCACTGAAGTGAGTTAGTGGAAAAGAACTGGAAGACATTAGGGGAGAAATTGGCCAATGTGTTTGCTAATTGGTGCTTACTGAAATAAGGCTCCTATCCACCCACAATGACTGAGAGACAGGGGCTCCATCTCTCTTGATGACCACATTTCATAGGGATACCTCCCAGGTCCTCAAGAAAGGCATTTCTGGGTTGTAAATTTTGAAAAAAAAAAAACACATCTCAAGGAGCAGAGAAAGAATTTAAAAATTTTCTGATGTAAATGTTCTGAGAAAAGGGAGATCAGGATCCTAGATTCAAGAAGAAACCTGTAGAAAGTATAGTCAAGCTGAGGAGAATGTTGCAGCTGTCTTGGTCACATTATAAATTAAATCTCTTTCTGGACTCTATTCTGTCACATTAATAAAAGTGTTTATTTCTGAATCACTTCTCATTAATTACTATTGCTGCTGATACTTTACCATCTAGACATCAAAAACTCCTTTTTGTTTCCTTCTTTTTATCAAACTCTTTTTTTTTTGACAATTTTCTTGTTGAAACAAGTTTAATTCCAGTTTGTAAAGTTCTTTGAAAGATTGTGTTGAGCACTGCATTGAGTATAAAAGACACTGATGCTCCCTTTATACAAATTCCATTCTTCTCTTATTCCATGTTAAAACCCACCATTTTTCCCAATACAATAATATACTCTGTTAAAGAGAAAAAAGCAAAACATTTGTCAGTGTCAGATAAATGCTGGCCAGTGATTAGTAAGTGAAATTCCACGGAAAGTATCTGGGATAATTTTGTTTTGTCAGTCTGGGTTCTACTGCTTCCTTATCATTACTTCATTTATTTTTTCCTTGCCAGGAAGGCAGGAGAGAAGTTGATGTTGGAATGAACATCAGCAGTCAGAGTAGAACCACCCAAAGATTCACACCACTACATCTACTTACATTTTGTTCCCAGCTGTTAACCTAAAAATTATTTATGCTCCACTCAAAACCAAACCCTTCCATATGTACCCTGGATTCTAACCTATTTCATCTGCATAAGGACATCAGTGAAAAAACAGTTTTTCATACACAGGTTTATGTGTATACACATACCTACATACAGAATCATATATATATATATATATATATATATATATATATATATATATATATATATATATTATAGGCATAGGTATAGGTATATTTTCCCCAACTATGGCTATAATTATTTGATTCCCCTTGAGCAAAACACACGTCAAAAAATATAAAATAATTATGTAATTTTATTAGCATCAATACTTTCCCCATTCCTGCCTAACTCAACACCAATCTTTCTAAATTCACCACATTATAAAGACTGTGTAACTTATCAAAATACCAATTAATCAATACCACTAAACCTGAAGTCAATTCTCTTAATTTTTTGCAGAATATCTCAAGAATACTTGATACAGTCCTTAAATCTATTCATTTCTTTTTCAGGTCATTTTATTCTTTTAGTTTTCCTTTTAATTCAGTAGATACTCCTTTAAAAAGATTTGTTTTGGTTTCTCCTCTTCTGTACAACCTTATATTCTTACACTGTTTCAGAGCTCCATTCTTTTTTTAAATTTTTTTTTTAAGATTTATTTTTGAGACACAGAGAGAGAGAGAGAGCAGGGAGGGTCAGAGAAAGAGGGAGACACAGAATCTGAAACAGGCTCCAGGCTCTGAGCTGTCAGCACAGAGCCTGATGCGGGGCTCGAACCCACGGACCCGAGATCATGACCTGAGCTGAAGTCGGAGGCTTAACCGACTGAGCCACCCAGGCGCCCCTCAGAGCTCCATTCTTAATCCTTCCTCCACCTGCATGTATTTCTTGTAGATAAGTTTCTGTACTAAGACTTTAAATGACATCTGTATAATCATGACCTCCACATTTTATCTCTACTATAGACAGTCCCAGACTTGTATATGTATCTCCTTACTTGAGTTTTGTCTAACGGAGTGTCAGAGTGAATTCCTGACCTACCCTGACACTACCCAGCATCCTATCCCAGTTGATGGCAACTCTGTCCTTCAGAGATTTATTGATTACACAATAATTTAGAGTCATTGAGATTTCTAACTTACATTTACAGAGCTACAACCAGCCCTCAAAAGGAATCTGTTTATCTTCAAAATATGCTTCTGCTGAGATTAATGCCAGAGAAAGATAGAAGGAAACTGGGATATTGATCTTTTCATGGAACAGCTTCACAAATCATTATAAGCTCTGTCCAGAATTTTTGAATGAATAAAATAAACTCTGATTTTGTTATGTTACTGTGAACGCATATATATCATAAGTCATCAAATTTAATCTTAAGTGAAATAGAGAATTGTTTTCTGTACAATATTTAGTGCATCCTTCCATGAACATCTTATATATCTCACTGTGTCCTTTAGTGATACATTCATACTTCTCTTTATTATATTCTAGTATAATTCCTATAAAATTATCCCTGGAAACTTCATAGGTGTTGCTGTAATTACTAATACATATACTCTTTCTTCTTTTATTTTTTGTTAGATTTTTAAAAAGTTGTTAATAGTATACTAGGAGTGTCCGAGTGGTTACGCATTAGCTTGGCCTTTCAGCATAATATTTAATAGAAGTCATGATAGTAATATTTATATCATTTAACTTAAAAAATATTAAGTCTGTTACAAATCATGATGTTTTCCATATTAAGACTTTATCAAATAAGGTCTCTTTTGCTAACTAGTTTTATGTTTTATTTTCTTTAATTAATTTGGTATATCTTAATTATATATTTTTTTTCTGTATTTTAAGATAGTCTTAATTTATCTACTTTAACTGATGATATGATAAATGTACATTCTTACCATTCTGTGAGTGTCTTTTGTTCTCAATTAGACCTTAACACAAAAGACTCAGGGAGAACTTGTATATACTTATGTTATCTTGGGTTGAAGTTCTTCTTTTTTACTCAACCATATTGTCTTGCAAGTCTAGTGTGTGAACACTCTGCTGTCTGCCTACTCATGTATTCTACCTTTCCCTTAAGAGTGGAACAGTGTAGGGTCACCTGGGTAGCTCGGTTGGTTAAGCATCCAACTCTTGATTTCAGTTGAGGTCAGGATCTCACAGTTGTGAGATTGAGCCCCACGTCAGGCTGAACTTGGAGGCAGCTTAAAATTTTCTCTCTCTGCTCCTCTCCCCTGCTCACTCTTTTTCTCTCTCTAAAAGAGAAAGAAGGAAAATGGGGAAAGGAAGGAAGGAAGGAAGGAAGGAAGGAAAGAAGGAAGGAAGCAGGGAAGGAAGGAATGGTGGAGGGTGACTTGGAGCTAGAACTTTATCCCATCCCAACTCACTAAGTGGAAACACTATTGTCTGTGAACACATCTCCGCATTGAAAACTGCTAAGAATTTAGAAAATTGTGAACAGATTAGGGATTTTGTCTGATTTCCTTGTTATAAAAATATCGATATGATTATAACCACATTTTGAAGATTGCTGATTCTATTTATTTTTGGGACAGAGAGAGACAGAGCATGAAAGGGGGAGGGGCAGAGAGAGAGGGAGACACAGAATCGGAAACAGGCTCCAGGCTCTGAGCCATCAGCCCAGAGCCCGACGCGGGGCTCGAACTCACGGACCGCGAGATCGTGACCTGGCTGAAGTCGGAGGCTTAACCGACTGCGCCACCCAGGCGCCCCGAAGATTGCTGATTCTAGACTGGTGTTAATGATAGACTAAATTGCAACTTTAGACTGTTCTTATTTTCTAAGCCACATTTATGGAATTAGCTTGCACCGTATTCCATTATCTGTCTCATCCTTACTATGTCATGCTGGATCCATCATTCCAACATGTTTCATGCCAGTTACCAAATATATCAGACCTCCTGTCTTACCTAAGTCTGAATATAAAAGTAACAGTGTGTGTTTGAATGTATGTTTGTCACATGACTAAAGAAGTATGTTTTGTTTTCACTACAAGATCCTAGTAGAATTTTAACAAATTGAAAATTTAAGATTTTGCTCTCAAGACTAATTTAATAAATTAGTCTTTAATATTTATATTGTGCATTATTTAAAAAGCCTTGCACTTTCCACTCTTTGGCTGTAATAAATATATAAATTTGATTTTACTTCAATGAGAAATTCAAGGATTTCCTAACATAACCATGCTAAATTGTTTTCTCATTGGTGCGTGGTACCTCTTATAAGGCTAGTGGTTGTAAACATTTAAAACGCATGGGCATTTCAAATGTGAATAGGTCACTTAGTAATTTGCAATTCTTCACTTTCAGTATCTTTTCCTTAAACTAACACTTCCTATATTGAACACTACTTTAATACAACATAGCATTCATTTGTCAGGCATCCCAACCACTCTGATGAAAGACAGAATGATAGGATATCTAAATTCCAATTAAATGCACTGCTGCACTCTAATCCTGCACTCAAGAAACTGGGAACAAGAGCCACATGCTGTGACCTAAATGATGCTTTGATTGATAATGCATGGCCTTTCCTCTAATTTTTAAACATGTAACTGAAATGGAAAGATACTGTAATCATAATCAATTTGTGCTTGAGAAATGAACCATATTTAGAAGGCAAATATTACTTAAGCAGATTTTTTCAGGGAGGGAGTTTGTGTATTCAGAATTTTTCATATTATATGAAGATAATGTAGCAATCAGTTTTTGCTTTAAGCTGTATGTTTAAAGTCTTTTGTAAAAGTTCTGTTTCCATCAATGAAAAATGAGGTAGCTGAATCCAGTTTGCTTCTTTGTTACTGGAGACTTCAAATGAATTACCACAGGAACAACAATGCTAAATCATTGATGCAAAGTGAGAATAATTAAATGAGACTTAGTGAGTGCGAAGTGATATGAAAAAGAAAGAAACTTTTAAAGAATATTTTATTTAATGACAGATTATTAATTTGAAATATAATTGAAATATTAAAATGCAATTAGTTTTGAACATCAATTTCTAATATTTATATTAAAAAGAAAAATAAAGAATAGAATACTTCCAATAGTTTTAGATAATAATTTGGCAAATTTCAGCACAATAACTTTGGAAAATTGTTTTGAGTTATTTTTAAAACTTTTTAAATAAATTATTTTGATTATCTCATTTGAAAACCACTAATGGACACAAATATTAAAATTTAGTCACATGTAATTTGAAATGATCTCCACAAAAAAACATACAGCTCATGTTTCATGGTAACAGATGAAATTGTTTCATTAACTCTTCTTGATGAATGCTAGCTCAGAATTAGACTGTGTGCTCTGCCTAATCAGTCAGCCCCCTACTTTCCCTCTCCATTGCCTCCTACTCTAACCTTCCTTGTAGTTATGAAAATATCCACACCCAGGAATAATGAATCTGAAAATAGGGAGTGTTTCTATATTACATTTAGCAATAGAAAATATTTCAATGAATTCTTCCTGAGTAATATATCCAAGTGAATTTTGTATGTGTGTGGTTTGTTTAATTTTTTTTTTTTTTTGCCTTATTCTATCAACAATTCCAAATAGCAATTCGTTGTTTGAAGAAAATGAAAAGTAGGCTGGAGGTTCCATTACATACATTGTAGTAAACCCAATATATTATAACGTATTATCAATGCAATACAGTTATAACAAGTTATCACTATCCAGTTGAATTCCACACATTTATTTACCAACAACATTTTGCTAGATGATCAGTTTCCAAATTGTTTTTCTTGGTGACTGGCTGAATTGACATGTTGTTAACACACTTGTTTCCTCACTCCCTTTTAACTATTTCATATATTGAGGGGAGTTTTTAAAAGTTTGACTAATTCTTTACAACAAGAAATTTGGAAATTGTTTTCATTCTATTGTACAATAGTTTTATAAAATTTTCATATTATATAAAGAGCTTATGGGAGCATTATGGATAGCAAAAAGTAAAGAAATGTTGACTACAACTGTCCAGATATTTAGTTCCAGCTGTGTAATAATTTTGGCCAAATCATCTTAATATTCTCAAAATTCTGTTGTTTTATGGGCTCTGCTTTTAAAGTTTTCATATTTACAGTGTGTGACTTTCAAAGTTTCATCCATGTTTTCCTTTTTTGAAGATACATTCAAATATTGTGATGGCTGAATACATGCAAATCATTGTTTCTCTTTGTAAAGAAAGAGTGTGTAGAATGTGTACTTGCAAATATTTCAATTGAGAATTAATATGCTAAATTATATTGGAATATAATCACACTGTGAATTAATGAAATAATAGAGAAATGTGAAAAATTACTTGCATTTTCCAAAATGGAATTCCCAAGACGTTTTTCAGAAATATTTTGGGTTAAAAATGAGAATTTGGCTCACCAAATGTGATTAGATAGAGATGTTTTCAAAATTTACAATAGTCAGTTTCATTGGAGTTATAAATCTTAAAAGTGACTGATATCAAATAAGTAGCTTTACCTCTTTAATTTAGCCATAGATTTTCAAGGAAATATTTTCATTTTTAGGTGTTTCTTTATTGATGGAATTTATATTTTGCCCATAATATAGGGAGCATGGCTTTCTTACATTATTCTAAATAAAATTTTTTGATGAATTAAAAATAATTTTTTTTTATCTTTTTTAAAAAATTTGTTTAAATATCAGTTAATTAGCATACAGTGTAATATAGAAATGTCTCTTATAGCATCCTGTATTGGTGGGAAATACATCATGCTTAGAAATCTTAATAATTTATTAATGTGAAAACTTTGTTGTGACAAAACCCTAGTTTTGACCCCAACTTTGACTTTATTTAATGTACATGTAACATCCTTAGGTCGCATAAACCTATTGAGCCTTTTTTTGTGAGATAAAAAATTTTGTTGTTTTTATTTCACTTGATTTTTGTAAGAATCAAATAATGCCAATACAAATGATTTGTTTTTCCTTACTCAAAACTAAAACTCAGCTTGATCAGTATAAATATGCTTAGTATGTTTGAGTATTTCAACTAGGAATTCAGACATGCACCCACACACACATACACATTTCTTTGAACTATGACTATTTTCAAACATTGTAGGTTTCATCCTAGTTACAAGCATCAAACAGAGAGATAATTGGAAACTAGCAGTTCCTGCTAAATATGATTCCCTTTGAAAAAGGGCAGTGACCTTTTTTTCTGTACTCATCGTGAAGATTCCCTGGTATTGGTCTGTGTGTATGGGGGTTAGGGGTAGGGAACGTAGGGAAGACTTTCTTAAATATGCTTAACACATACCATTTTATATTTGATCTCTAAATTCTTTTGCTCATGTGTTTATTTATATTTTTTTTATATTTACACCCAGTCTTCTATTAATGAATGTTTCTGGTTCGAGAATTGCTCATTCCAGAGAGAGCTTTCACTATGTGCTACACGATGTGAACCCAACACCACCATGGGAGAGGCCTGGGCATTGAACCTCCTCCTCCATCTCATAACCTCTCTCCACTTGAGTTAATTACCCCCAAGAATTCAGTCTTATTTTTCCTATACTCAAGTCTCTGCCAGGCTACCTCAAATATCAGAAACATTTTAATAGTTTCAAACTTAGCAGTAATCTAAAATTCTTCTCTTTTAGGAATTTGCTTTCATAGGAGGCACATCTATCAGTACCTTCCCTGCAACTTTGAGATGGAAACAACCAGATAGTGAAGGGGTGGGGCAGAATTTACAATGCAAAAAACACCCCTGCAGCATGTGTTTTTGAAGAGAATTTAAATAAATTGTCAGCTACCTATTTTTTTCTCCTTGGAATTATTTAGAACTTTTAAACAACAGAATTATGGAAGACTGTTGCCTGCTTTTTTTCCCCAAAAGGCATATAAATAAGTTAGAAAATAATCAGCAAGATTAAAAAATAGATGTATGGTGCATTAAAGAAAAATAAGAAAAGCCAGAGGTAGTGTTAATATGCAAATACAACAGTCATAAAACATTCTACACATTTGCTAAAATGAACCACAAATTTGGTTGTAAAATTCTTGACTGCCAAAGCCAAGATCTGTATAGAGATTTAGAATGTCCCTATGGGCTAACAACAAACAGTTCCTCAAGAGAAGCACAGCTCTCCTGGTACTAAGACAGAAATAAATGTCTCCTGTGGGTCCCATAATGGAAGGATCTTAGAAGTGGTAGAGATATTAGTGTGCAGCAAGTCTAAGAGCCTATTCAGTTCCCGGATTCATTCTGCTTCGGTCTTTCTAAAACATCATATCTCTATTTGAATGAGTTCATTGGCAGAAAGCTCAGCACTAATAAGGTATTTCATTATTTAGCAGACAATTTCTACTTTTTAAAAATGTATTTCTTTTGTTTAGCCTCCTTCTATGTATAATGCTTTAGTCATAATTTTAATTCTCTGGAGCAGAGTAGAACAAGAATACTCTATATTCTCTTTTTAAATAATTTAAGAATAGCTGCCACTGCTCCCTTATTCATGCATACATTCATTAAAAATATGGATTGTGTTTCTAAAATTTACTGGTGGATATAACTGTGAACACTGATAAACAAGGCTCTTACTTCCACTAGGTTTTACAAAAGAAAAATATATATATTTTACATACCTCTTCCTTGGGCTGAATATCATGAGTTTACCTTTTCAGAGGTACTCTTCATCCTTTGTTTCCATGCTCTGTGCCTTGGTAGCTGACTTGATTGGAATGTCTAAATGGATCCTTTGCCTTTGGGATTCTGGATGGTTGGGGTTCAGACAGTGGCAAACAATAGGAAGAGAGGACTGAAGTCAGTTATTCATTTCTTCAGTGAACTCCCTATGAGAACACCATCGACTGGTTTCATCCATCAACCAAAGGTCATAGCTTCTGCAAGGCAGCTTTATTTCCAGTGTTTCATTACCTATCCTTGACTAGGATGCCCCACTCTTCCCGCCTCAATGGTACTCAATTTCCCTTGTAGTTTTCCCATAGGTAATAGTTTGAATAGTTTTTTAAAAGATCTGTGTAACTCTCCTAAAATTATTAATTTATTTGTTTGTTTCACCCTAGGACTGCAATAAGGACAATTTATAATAACTGCAATAATGTCTAATATGTAGTAAAGGCATCTAGTAAGTTCTGAATAAAGAATTTAGGGGAAAAAAAGAAAAACCTGAAATTTAAGTGTACAGATTTCATCATATTCTAGGTCTCTCCCTGCTCCTTTTTCCCCTTCCCCTTCTCCTTTTCCTCCTTCTCCTCCTCCTCTTTTTCTTCCTCCCTTTCACTCTCTTTCTCTCCACACACACATAACCACATACATGTGTGTATTACATTGAGAATCTTTGTGATTTTTAGTTAGGATCCTGGTATTTGTGATTTATGTGAATTAATAAGCAATAAACTATGTGCTTCTTCATTCAACCAATTTCTTTTCTTATCAATATTAATGCATTATAGAGAAAACTTTAACAGCTCAAAATTAAATTAACAGAAACAATTCATATAGTCATAAATACAATCATCATTAAATCCTGGTATCAGTTTTTCTGGGGATAATTTAATTTGTCAAGGACATGCTTAAAATGTGATGTCTAAAGTTGTGTAATATATATCTACTCAAAATGCAGTAGTTGTTTCATTGTCTTTAGATGGGTGTAGTAATTAATTGTCTAAAATACTTATTTTGGTGCACCTGGGTGGCTCAGTCAGCTGAGTGTCCACCCTCAGCCCAGGTTATGATCACTTGGTTCAAGAGTTCAAGCCCGCATCAGGCTTTGCACTGATAGTGGGGAACCTACTTCAGATACTCTGTCTCTCTGTCTCTGTCTCTGTCTCTGTCTCTGTCTCTCTCCCTCTGCCCCCAAAGATAAATAAACATTGAAATTTTTTTAAATAAATAAAATAGGGGTGCCTGGGTGGCCCAGTTGGTTAAGCGTCCCACTTCATCTCAGGTCGTGATCTCATAGTTCATGGGTTCAGGCCCCACGTTGGGCTCTGTACTGACAGCTCAGACCCTGGAGCCTGCCTTAGATTCTCTCTCTTTCCCTCTGCTCCTCCCCTGCTTGTGCTCTCTCTTTCTCTCAAAAGTAAATAAATAAACATTAAAAATTAAGTAAATAAAATTAAAAAATAAAATAAAATGCTTATTTTGATTTATTTACATATGGATGGCAAAACATAAGAATAGGAAAAGTTACTGATGGAGCTAATTCAGTTTTTCTCCTCAAATGTTCACATTACATTTTAGTTACCCAATCTTAATAGGTAAGTGATTGTAACAAATATCCAGCGAGTCAATTTCTTGATATGAATCCTTTCATAATAGAATATCCATATTTGATGAAAACACACTTGATGTCTTTTGATGAATGAAATTATATTATAAAATACATCTAATGGAAATACTTCTATGCCCTATAAGAGTGAATACCTGATTTATCATGGTGCATACTATATGCATAATGCATACACGGAGTTTGGAACATACTAAGTGTTCAATAAATATTTTGTAACTTATTGATTAAAGAAGGATATGTTTGTTAAATAATTGCCATGTGTTATGGAGGTTATTAAAAACACAAACTGTTCCTTGAAATAAATGGAGATTTACTGGTGTACCATATTTTTACTTGCCACCTCATTTATTTGGAAACATACAACACATGGACAAAGGGATTAGTATTGTGTGTTCCTTTGAGTAAGTAGTTAAGAGTGCAAAACAAAAGAAAATTATACTCTCAAATTGATATTTTATTTGAAGAGAAAAATAAAAGAGAATATCAGTATTGTTTTCTTTAATGAAATCAGAGGTAAATTCAGAATTATGGATGTAAACTTATCAAAAACTTGGAAAGTTTTACCAAATTCAAAAACATTTAGTTGTGGTTATCCTCTATTTACCCAGAGAAAATTTTTTTTATCATCTAGTTCACAACAGAAGTGAATAACTGGACAACTAACAGCCCCCTCTGCAGTTTCCTAAGATGGTTGGTTTTATCACCAAATATGAAGGAGGGCATAGTCGTGTTCTTATAAAATAAAGCAGGCTACGTCTTTGAAGAATGGCAACTGGCATCATTGAGAGATGGAACCATAGTCTAGTGGTCTGCCAAATCTTGATGAAACATGTTCAAGGGCCACAACTTTTTGTACTTAATGTGATTTTTTTTTTTTCAAAATCTGGCCCACTTGTGTTCTTCCTTGTTTTTAATCCAGTTGGGTGTGGATTTTCTCTTATTTGTAATTGGAAACATTGTAATTTATATTTGTGATACTTTATTATAAATTTTAATTTACAAAAGTTAAAACATTTTTTAAACTATTATCTTCACATGATCACTTCTAAGTGAGGTGAATTCTACCCAAAATCATAGCTTCTAAAAAAGGGGAATGACTTGTGTTAAGGGTAAGTGGGGTCTGTATAACTCTATCAGCCAAACCCATGTTGATAATAAATCATATGTCTTAGTAAATACTGCTTTCTTAAATGTTAGGCATTTACTAGTAGTATGGCCGGAGTTTGACCATGGTCTTCAGTTTAGAAGCAGGCATAGATTTTGTCCCTTTGCATTTGGTACTTTAGGCATGTCCCTGTCACTCAGATAAATAGCTTCATATTTTGTTCAAATTTAACTTGTCTTGAAGTATAGGGACAAAGTAATATAATTTACTATTTCTCTTAAGAAATGTAAGCATGAGTTTTAGGTAGAGAATTTTTAATATGAGTTGCTTATGAGAGACTTGGCATGTCAGGATTCTCTTGAGTCTAATCTGCTAAAATTCTCACCTTCATGTCTCAACTGGCACCAACTTCACATTTCATGATGCTTTTCTTCATCTGGATGAGCCCAAGATGGCCTAGCTCCATATACCAGTTGAAAAAGTGTGTTAAGTACTAATAATACATGAGTGCTTGACTCTATTTAGTCGTTCTTGAAAACCGTTCATGCTCTAAAACCCATCCACATAAATCAATATGTAATATGTGTTCCAAGAACTGTGTGGAAGAAGGAGGAGTTATTTTGGGAGCAGGAGGGCCTAGTTTAAAAAATCTATTATGACAGTTCATAAGCTCAACCCTGTTACACAGGAAACTACTTCTGAAGTGGGTGAAAGTATAGTTTACAACTTTGGATAGAACTAAAAATTTAAGAATCTAAAGACAGCTACTTTATGAACACCTGTTTTATGACATAGATCTGGCTTTGGATGAGAGGTGCATGAATGTAGGGGAGATAAGTTCACTCGTGAAGAGTAGTTTATGTAGGTATTTGGAAAGAGTTGAGCTCCTGCTTCATTGTAGTGACCACTTCACTAAAAGATTAAAAGCCAGAGGGGATACTGACTCTCTTTTTATGAGGTAAGCCAGTGTTTTGAGAGCAATATCACCCTATAGTATCCTTGTCATAAAGCTAACTATATAATTTAACTTGCTGAAATATTAAATAAATTAAAAAGTCATAATAATAGCAGACACTTATTTCCAGTTTTAATATAGGATTTACCTATGGTTTTCTCTTTCACGTTTGGTCTTACTATGAGAGTGTAGAGCAAGTCTATATGACAGACACTCTCAAACTTCCTTCTTAAAGGCAATCTTATTACAGAGAGCTTTAATAAGCAAACAGCCTATTCATAGAAAAATATTTAATTTCCTTAACAAATATAACTTACTCTCCAGAATTAGAGCCCTAATTTTTTTTCTGGAGGTCACTAAATAAATTATGATTTTTCTTTGTTTCCTTTTTCCGTTTTTCCCTTTGGGACACCAGATTCTTATGGTAATATTTGAGAAGAAAAATTTGAGAACTTTTGTAGGAAATATATTCTTACAAATAGAAAAATAATAACGTATAATACAATTAGCTGATAGAGTCCTTAAGATTACTGAACAAACGGGGGCACCTGGGTGGCTCAGTTGGTTAAACATCTGACTTCAGCTCAGGTCATGATCTCACGGTTTGTGAGTTCGAGCCTCACATTGGGCTCTGTGTTGACAGTTCAGAGCCTGGAGCCTGCTTTGGATTCTGTGTGTCCCTCTCCCTCTGCTCCTCCCCCACTCACACTCTGTCTCTCTCTCTCTCTCTCTCTCTCTCTCTCTCAAGAATAAATAAAGATTAGAAACTTTAAATTAAAAAATAAAAAGAAGACTGAACAAACCTATTTCAAGTTGTGTTTTCAGGAATTATTCCAAGAGCCGTGTGACAGAGTTTTGTCACAAAGGTATTATCATCAGAAAGCCTCTAGATGATACTAATGACACCAAGTGCCACACTAAGAAGCTAAGATATATAAGGTGGCCAGTTCCTAGTTAAGAACTTAAGTGCTTTTTTCAGGTCTGACCATAGGCAATTACGAAGGATTCACCTGAGAGTCCTATGAAAAAGCTGCATGCTCCACACCAGGCCTTGTGCACAGCCCCAGCCCTGAGGCCTATCAAACTGCCAACCTTTTGTCTGCCCTCCCTCAACAGATAGAGAACCCACATGACTGCGCTGATCCACCTGACCCTCAACCCCTGACTACTCCTCAGGGGAAAATGGAAAAGAGGGTGTCATTGTTTTCTCCAGTTTTAGACTGTTGTTTATATCATCTCAGTAAGTGGTTAGCTCAACTGCCATTTTTAGTTTATGGATTCAGTTGGCTACTCTGACACCTGAGAGCTCAGCTTGCTCTCTCCCTGCAGAGCTGACCTCCTGACAATGTGGAAATCACCAGAAAAAGGAAGCTATTAGTGCAGAATGTGCGTTACTAGTTATGCTCTGTTATCAGCACATTGACTGGCCCAGATCTAGCCTCTCAGCACTCATGAAACAGATGTCTGCCCGTTGAGACATCCACTAATGCTGACACTGAAACTCCCAAAACATGAACACTGCCAGGGAGTTGAAAGAAAAGCAGTAGCAGACGCCTGGCTTCTACATAATGTTCACTTTCCAAGTCTTATGACTACATCTGATTGGCCAAGCCTCAGATGCCCCAGAATCCTAACTCCAAAATAGACTTGGAAATGTAGCTTTTACCTGTCTGGCTTTAAATTACAGAGAAACACTAGTAAGAGAATCGAATAGATATGACAAAAACTATACAACACAGTCCAAATGAGAACAGCATCCTCACAAAAATATTTTTTCACAATGAAATTTCAAAATACTATCACCTGACTAAAAAAAAATGACGAAATAGCACTCAGCATTTCAACCCTGAGTAATTATACCTCACATAATTCAGTCAAAATCCCTTCTACACATACAGTGTACTATATTTAAAAAGTAGAAAGTAAAAACCCACAGTACAACATACACTGCACAGCATACTAACACAATTAGGGGATAGCTCTTGCCATGACAGTCTTTCAACTTTTACTTCATTTTTAAGAATACTTTCATTCAAGTTAAAAATCCAAGTTGAAAAAAAAAAGTTATTACTTTTTTTTAATGTTTATTTCTTTATTTTTGAGAGAGAGAGAGAAAGAGAGAGAGAAAGGAGAGACAGAGAGAGAACAAGCCAGGGAGAGGCAGAGAGAGAGAGAGAGAAAGAGAATTCCAAGCAGGCTTCGTGCTGCCCGTGCAGAGCCTGATGCAGGGCTCAATCTCACAGACTGTGAGATCATGACCTGAGCCAAAATCAAGAGTGGGACTCTTAACCAACTGAGCCACGCAGGCACCCCAAAATTGTTGCTTTAAAAATGTTCTACTCTAATTTAGTCTATGTTCTTTTGGGTGAGAATTCAATCGTAGTTTGTATCATTTTCCTTCATGTGGTGTATTTTCCTTGCTGTGGTCACAATTGCTTTGAAAAAGTTTTCTTTATATTTCCTTTATAACTGTGATGTGTTCAAATGTGTGTTTTCTATAGATTTATCATACTTGAGGTTCACTACAATTCTTGGACCTGAGGACTGATTTTGCAAAAAGTTTCCAAAACACACATATGCCCCCACAAAACACATCAGCTAATACAATGTTTCTTTCCTTTCCTTCTAGAATTTTAATTACATGTAGGCTTAATATAATTCCACATAGAAGTTCTGCTTATTTTTATACAATTCTTTTTTCCGGCTCTGTGGGATTCTATTAATGTACCTATCTTCAGGTTGGCTAATGCATATGTACCTGTCTTCAAGGTCAAGGATCTTTTTATTGACAGAGAGTAGATAATAAATTTTTAATCTCAATTTATATATATATATATATATATATATATATATATATATATATATTTCAATTTAAGTTTTTCCATGTGGTTCTTTTGTAGAATTTACATATTTCCCTTGAAATTCTCCACTTTTCACTTGTTATATCTATCTTCAATTGAAGCATTTAAAAATATTTTTAACAATTATTAAAGTATTTTTATTTCTAATTCCAATATAAATATTGTTATTTGGTCCACTTCCATTGACGGTCTTTCTCTTTTTATCATGGGTCATATTTCCTATTTTTTTTAAATTGTATTTTTTTAATCTTGCATTTTTAAATGTTTTTATTTATTTTTGAGAGAGATAGAGAGACAGAGCATGAGTGGGGAGGGGCAGAGAGAGAGGGAGACACAGAATCTAAAGCAGGCTCTTGACTCTGAGCTGTAGGCACAGAGCCTGATGTGGGGCTCGAACCCAGGAACTGCAAGATCATGACCTGAGCCGAAGTCAGACACTTAACCCAACTGAGCCATCCAGGAGCCCCACAATCTTGCACATTTTTATGATGTGTAGGTAAAAATTCTGAATTCTGTTATTTTTGTTGAAAAGTGTTAACTTTTGGGGGGTCAGTTGCTAAATTTTTGGTACATCCCCTTGATACTGTGAGGTCTTTCTTTTGGGTGTTGTCCAACAGTATAACCATTTTGATTTTGCCTTTGGGCTTAGGATGTGTCATAGACTCTGGTCTGGAGTTCTCTCTTATCGAGCAAGAGAGCAGATGCAGGATTCAGAGAGGCTACTGTCCGGGAGGAGACAAGAGCCCCAAGTAAGGGTCCTTGCTGTTTTTATTAGGATCAGAAGGCTTACAAGCATGATGGATGTGTACAAAGAGACAATGAAATTGTAAACAATAACTCACAGGTATGAGGAAAAGGGGGTTTTTGAAGATAGCAGTTTTAGGGGTTTGGGTCAATACAAAACAAAATCCTGAAGCTGGTGGGAAAGTTGTTTACAGCAGACATAAGGTACCACCTCTGTTTACCTAAACTGGCCTAGGGGACAAGAAAGACAGAGCATGCTACCTCAGGGTCAAGAAGGTACCTTCTTTTGCTAGTTAGCTCCTCTCTGGGCATCTTCACCCTACTTCCATCTAAAGTCCTGTTTTCCTACTTTTGCCCTTCCTTCCCATGAAAGTAGCTTTCTGCTATTGTACTAAGTTGGGGAGTGTTTCCACCCTGAATGCCTAATCTTGTTTACCTCATTTTGGATGCTTCCATCCTGAGACTTCCTATTCCTATACCTTTGTCCTATACTGGGGACCTTTGCCCTGTTTACCTAATCTTGTTTACCAAATCTTTTTACCATACTTGGGTATGTTCATCCTGTGGCTTTCTAATTCTTTATACCTTGTTAACCCACCAGTGAAAGCTCAGGGAATTCCTAAGCTTATCCCCCACAAAGATGCACCTCTGAGCTCTGTGATGTGTTTCTCTTAAATTTGGATTATCTAGAGTTTCAATAGTAAGTCCAAAGTGTTCATCAAAACCCGCTAAATTGGCAGTAATTGATATCCAAACTCTCTTTCACAAGCTTTGGGCAGCTATTAAATTTATACATATCACTTTTAGGCTTCAAGTGTTGATTTCTGCTATATTTCTTAGAGTCTCACTTTGTGAATGCATGACTTAAAAATTAGCAAATCTTTTGAATTGAGTTTCACACATGTGCAGCTCTGAGTGGCTCCCTCTTTTCTAGAATCTCCCCTGTGATTCTCAGCAGTTCCAGCTCTGATTCCAACCTCTGAATCTTCAGTGTAATGAAGCTGCTGCTTTTCTCTTATATTCTTTGTCGTGGGCTCTGTTATTCGAGGAGTACACTGAAATAATATGCCAGTTAAACCTGGAGTCCCCCTTGTTTTCTCTCCTCATTTTAAATGATATAACCTCTCTAATTTTCTGCCTTTTTGTTTGCTTCCTTATGCCCTCAAACATTTGTTTAATTTTATTTAACCCAGAGTTTATAAGTGTTATCAAAAGGAGAGATAGTTTGGTGTAATCTTGTTTTTTTCTTCATTTCCAAAAAGAGAACAATTTTTTATTATTTTCTAATAACACTGGAAATATTTCATTGATGATATTTGTCAATGTTTCATCTACTATATATATTATGTAATATCTTATATTATCATGAAAAAAGATAAAGATGATAGAATATGGATATGGATGAATATATGAAAGTCCAGGGCATCCCTTTCAAGGATGAATCTTCAGATTTCTGTACTCTACACATGAATATAATTTTCTTTGACCATTAAGAGATATTAATTATGCTCTGATTTGTACAAACATAACTATTCATATTGCTCATCTAAAAATATATAGGCAAATGATTTTTGTTTACAATGATATGTTTTCTTTCCAAAAGGAAGCATTCTAGTATGAATAAAACGTTAACGTATCAAATATAACATGATAGATAAAAAATGAATTTAAATTTTTTTGGAGGCAGCAAAACAGAGAGGCAAATAGATTTGTAATCAGCCCTCGTTAGATGTTAAAACATTGGCTAATTATTATATCTCATTGACTTTTGTTTTTGTCTATAAAATGGAAATTTTCTTATGATTATTGTGAGTCGGCACTAAGTAATTAAGTGCTTTTCATATTGCCTCTCACAAAGTACATACTACATAATATATTTTTAACCCTTTCCCAATTAAGTCAGAATAATTTATAAGAATATAGAAAATCAGAGTTGCTTAGGGGGCTCAGTTGGTTAAGCATTTGACTCTTGGTTTTGTCTCAGGGCATGATCTCACGGTTCCTGAGTTTGAGCCCCACATTGGCCTCCACAATGACAGTGTGGAGCCTGCCTGGGATTCTCTCTCTCCCACTCTCTGCCCCTCCCCCACTCGCTCTGTCTCTCTCAAAATAAATAAATAAATATTAAAAAATTAAAAAAAATAATATACAAAATCATATTGCACGACTAAAAATGCATATGTTTATGTGTGTTTAGAAATAATCATTCTGTAATTCTTGCTAATTTTTTAAACCATATTGCCCATCAATTAACATGACATTGTTCAACCCTCAGTGATTCTTCAAATTATTACTTTGTGTTCAGAATAAGAAAGTTGTATGTGACTAATGCAGTAAACAAACTGATATCAGCCAGATTTTTAAAAATTGCTCACTTAAGAGCCTTTTGTTTATCATCATAGCATTCCTTATGGGAAGTACATTAGTCATGAAAATAATGGACAATTAAGAAATAAATGTGCTCTCTATTGCTTTAATTCATCACAAAGTTTTTGATCTATTTCACTATCTATAAATATTTAAATTTCTAGTGACCTCTTTCTTCCAATGATTTATTGTTTATACATCATAAATTGTCCTATTATCTATCATTATGATACAGATATGCATACGTTTCAAGAGTTAACTGAGAGTCAGCTTGTACTCATCAATAATCATCATATTAATCATTGTCAAAAAAGAACAATATTAAATTCAAGAGCAGTGTAATTTATTTGAAAGAGACTAGAAATATGAATTAACTAGCACTGCTTCTGCTTCTGATTTTTCTGCCAATTCAATAGAATAATATTAAATTTATCAAAATCTCTTTCTAAGATGTAAAGAAACTTATGCTTGGTGACATTAAGGGATTTGTTTAATTACCTAATGGAAGTTGTGGAACCAGGATTTAAATCCAAACCTCTCTGACTACAAAATATGTTTTTAAAGATATATTTTAAAAGGTATATAATAAAGCCAAAAAATAAAAATAACTTCCTTCAAATTCATGTATCCATCTAGCCTGCCCAACTTCCTGAGCAAAGGCTATTGAAAAGGTCTAACCCTCATTCTCTCTTGTTCTGCCTCCTACTTCATTTTCCAATTTACCACAAAATAGTTAAAATAGTTTGCAGTCACACACCTCCAGGATTACTGATCTCTTCAATTCTAATTGTTAATCCATATGTAACAAGTAAGATGTCTTAATCTGTTAAAACAACATCAGCAATCAACCAAACAAGCAAAAAAAAAAATTACTCACTGCAGTTTATGCTAACCATTTTATTGTTTTTTTTTTTTTTTTAATTTTTATTTTCTATTCCCTCTCCGCACTCCCCACCCCTACTTAACAAGGAATCTGGAGGCAGGTAGCTGCTATTATAAGTAAAATAGCACAATGATATCAGAGCTGGACCTTGTCAATATCTTGGCTTGTTCTTCCACATCAAATGCTGGCTTCAACAGTTTCAAATAGTATATCAATATTCAACTCCAGAAAGGATCACATGAAGTTTGTCTGTTGCCCCTTGATTCAAGTGTGCAAAACCTCTCTCAGGAAAGCTCTCCAAAGGAGTTTTCTCTTCTATCTCATTGGCCAAAACTGGGATGTATGGTCATTCATTGCTTCAGTGGAGAACAGGATTCTAATTTTTTCCTATATCTTCAGACTAAGATTCACTTAGCAAAGAAAAAGGTGGGAAGATGCTATTAGGTAGACAATTAACAGAATCTTCACAATACAATTATTTCTAGACTTTACCTTAGTAGCATTTGTTTGTTTACCTCATTGTCATTCTCTCGTTTTATGTTCTATGATCCCAGGTGCTCCTTCCTCCCACTTTTCTGGTTGTTCTTTAGAATTTGCATTGTATTCTTATTTCCTACTCAAATCTATTTCCCCCTCGGAAATTCAATCCTAGATTATCTTCTCACTCTTCATGTAGAATCATTGGAGTTCCAATGATTCCATTTGCATACGCTCAATTTCCAGTTCACTCTCTCCCATTCATTACTTCCCTAGACTCTGGAACAATAATCTGCTGACATGGGCCCCAAGCTAAAGAGGGCCCACTTCTCTCTCTGTCTCTCTCTTACACACACACACACACACACACACACACACACACACACACACACACCACTACACCACAAAGAATCAAGAGTAAAGAGAAGAATGTATTTCTTTACTTTGGTTGCTCTAAGTCATTGAAACAGATGTTGACTGCTTAAAAATGCTATGAAGAGAACAAGGGTACACCATTAGCAATATTGGAGAGAGATACTGCTTCAGAGTTCAGAGAGGATTTAACTGGCAGAAATGAAAAGATATTTCATTTACCTTTTCAAATCTTTGCACTTAGACTGCATGAACTCAGTGATTCTAGTATAATGAAGTGTTTTTTTCCAATAGTGCCAAGTGTCAATTTTCTTGCTTCTCTTTCTGTTCCGCATCTTGGTTCCAGCAGCACTCTGTTAACATGGCATTCACAACCATTGAACGTGATGGCTCAGAAAGATTTTAGAATATTAAATAATTAATCTCAGTATAGTTAGATAGCCAGATAGATAGATACAGCATACGTGAAGAATGATACCAATGCTTTTTTGATAATTGGATAATGTTGAATACTAGAATTATGAATTTAAATTAAATAAATATATAATATAATACATTCACATTTTTCAAATAAACAACTAAAATTTTAGTGGTATTTAGTGAACTTAAAATGATTGTCTTTGGCATTATCTTCATGGCTCTAAGAGAGAGGATAATGAGAAATGAGTTTTTCAGCAGCAACCAAATTTTGACTAAAGTCCAGAATCTTTTTTTTTTTCAATTGGCAGTACATAGTTTATATTTGTCACTGTGAGACACAGGATCAACAGATAGCTATTAGAGTTTTTATATCAATCAAAGATTACATAGAATATTTTCTGTACTTGTCTACATTTTGAATATTTTTGTGGCCACATTATATCTTAACCTGTAGTTATACCCAAAACACTCAGTGAGGATGATGATTAATTACTGTTGATGTAATAACATTTACTTTAAACAAGATGCTACTAAATTATTCAGAGAAATAATGGTGCCCTTCATATAAAATATATATATGTGTGTTTATACATATACATATATTTTCAGATATAGGTGGGTGGAACAAATAGGATAGGTGAAGGTGGTCAAAGGATATAAACTTCTAATTATAAGTAATTTGAGAACTAACGTACAGTATGGTGATTATAGTTAGCAGCACTGTCTTGTATATGGGAAAGTTGCTAAGAGAGTAAATCTTAAGTGGTCTCACCACACACACATAAATGCTAACTACGTGTTTTGCTGGATGTGTTAATCTTATTGTGCTCATCATTTTGTGGTATATACACATACATCATCACACTATACACCTTAAGCTTATACAATGCTGTATGTCAATTATGTCCCAATAAAGTAGGAAAAAATCATTTTGCCTTTGCAAGTTTGCCAGCTTTTGGTTACATAACCAAAGATTACAACCTATTCCTTCTATTTTTCCATTGTTAAGAGATGGTTGTCAAGGTAGGAAGATATATATTATTTATTTGTTGGTTTTATTTGTAAATTTTAGTTAGCATGTTATATTTAGACCTCTTTTTGGATTCTTGCCCCAGATAAAAGTACAGAGAAGCACATTTCCTAAAGAATGTCCCTCTTATAACACATGGAGAAGTGAGTTTATGTTCTTCCTTTCCAAACTTGCTTTTCCTCTTATGTATCTTACCTCAGTGAGTGGGACCATGCTTCACCTAGTTGATTGAGTCTGAAACCCTGGATTCATTTGAGTGATGCACTATATATCACGCTCTCTCGCTGATTCAGACATTGCTCCAACAGTTTTCCCTTCTCACTCTCCTACATCTTAATTTTTTTATTAGCCACTTTATCACTCTCACGGGTACAAAAGCATGGTGTTCTTTCTCATACTTTACTGGAAAGAAGCCTTTCTCTTGACTGCACTTCCTTATTTTAGGTATCACTCCATTACTTTGCTCCCTATTGCAATAAATCTTCTTGAAAGAGTCGTTTATCTTTCCTGACACAAATTCTTCTCCTCCCAACACCTCTTAACCTTATCAGCATTTACTTGTTCTTGATATTTGCTTTTTTTACTACTACTTTCAAATATACTATTGGCTTCTATACGTTATGCTGATTGTGTTTATCTTTATTTCTTTGATAAAATATAATTCCTATGCTGACAGGGATATTTTCTCTCTCTTGTTCACTGATGGTCACCATGGGTCTATAAAGTTGACCAGCATAAAGTAGGAGCTCAGTAGATATTTGTAGAATGAACTGATAAAGGAATTCCTGACTATTAACCTTCCCTCAGCATCCTCATGTACCCAATAGCCAATATACACTTCATACTTCTTGCTTCAGTCCACTATATTATCTTTGCAACTTTATGTCAATCTACTATTACTTCAAAATAAAAAGTTCATTTAAAAATACTTCTTCTTGGGCGCCTGGGTGGCTCAGTCGGTTAAGTGTCTGACTTCGGCTCAGCTCATGATCTCATGGTTCATGGTTTCAGGCCCGCATCAGGCTCTGTGCTGACAGCTCAGAGCCTGGAGCCTGCTTCAGATTCTGTGTGTGTGTCTTTCTCTGCCCCTTCCCCTGTTCACACTCTGCCTGTCTCTCTCTCTCTCAAAAATAAATAAGCATTAAAAAAATTAAAAAATATATTTCTTATTTACAGCTAAGCTTAAATACCCATTTTCCAAGATCCTTTTCCATTTCATAATCATAAGTAAAAATTATTTTTTCTGTCTTCTAGGACATCTTGCTTATATTCCTGATCTCTGTAAGTGCTAATTATTGTTGGTATTTTTTCATTTCCTCACTTTGGTATTCCCACCACATTTTACTATTTGGCAAATGAAGAAAAACTGGACCATACTTAATACTGAAGGTAGGACTTGATTTTTATATTACTGATAGAAATGGTATAAATATTCCCTTGTTGGTAATATATTAGCTTTGCTAAGTTAGTAAAATTTTCTCAGCCTGAGTAAACATTCATGAAACCAGCCTCGGGGCGCCTGGGTGGCTCAGTCGGTTAAGTGTCCGACTTCGGCTCAGGTCATGATCTCGCAGTCTGTGAGTTTGAGCCCCGCATCGGGCTCTGTGCTGACAGCTCAGAGCCTGGAGCCTGCTTCGGATTCTGTGTCTCCCTCTCTCTCTGACCCTCCCCCGTTCATGCTCTGTCTCTGTCTCAAAAATAAATAAACATTAAAAAAAAAATAAAAAAAAAAAAAAGAAACCAGCCTTGGTCATTTTTAAAAGTACAAAAGTCAAAAACATGAAAGGTTTTCAGATGTAAATTTTAATTTACTTTAAAAAATTTGGGGGGGTGCCTGGGTGGCTCAGACGGTTGAGCGTCTGACTTCAGCTCAGGTCATGATCTCACGGTCTGTGGGTTCAAGCCCTGCGTCAGGCTCTGTGCTGACAGCTCAGAGTCTGGAGCCTGCTTCCAATCCTGTGTCTCCCTCTCTCTGCCCCTCCCCCACTCTTACTTTGTCTCACTCTGTCTCTCAAAAATAAATAAATGTAAAAAAGATTTTAAAAAAATTCGGAGAGCAAGCTCACTTTGGAAAGCAGTAGGAATCAGACAAGAGTACCTTTTGGAGATAGTCAACATGGGATTTTCCTCAGTAGGTTTGAACCTCACTCCCCTGGTTGTTTTAACCAAGCTTGGGCTGTTTTAACTTATCAATATGTAGATAGATAGATAGGTGGATGGATAGATAGATAGATAGATAGATAGATAGATAGATAGAAAAACTAGTAACAATTAATATGTTATTAAAAATTATCATCAGTCGGGGTGCCTGGGTGGCGCAGTCGGTTAAGCGTCCGACTTCAGCCAGGTCACGATCTCGCGGTCCGTGAGTTCGAGCCCCGCATCAGGCTCTGGGCTGATGGCTCGGAGCCTGGAGCCTGTTTCCGATTCTGTGTCTCCCTCTCTCTCTGCCCCTCCCCCGTTCATGCTCTGTCTCTCTCTGTCCCAAAAATAAATAAAAAACGTTGAAAAAAAAATTAAAAAAAAAATTATCATCAGTCTAGAACACTTAAAATCTCAAATCTTCATGCCCAAATCAGAAAGTCCCCTACCCTCATCAAGGCAGACTTGTAACTTGGAAACTTGTACTTGGGAGAGGTACAAACTGATCTGGTATTTTCTGTGTCCTCACAAAAGTTGTTTTGAGATTAGTTGTTTCAGGGTTGAAAAAAGGGATGACAGAGAGGGAAGGCAGAGTTGTCTTATATTACAGACATTATGTCTGCCTTGGAGAGATTTCTCTGGTGTGCCCTGATTTGGTCTGGTAATATCAGCCCCTTAGCCAAACCAATTTAACGTTGTAAATTCCTCTCAAGTAGAGTCTGGCTTAGTAGTTTTTCAGTAATTCCACAGTTCTCTGCATAAAGGAAAAAGAGATGAGGTACTCTTTTATTCCACCTAACGAGGCAGAGTACGAGGGCAGGGTGGAAGTAGCATCAGTCTCTTCTCCAAGTAAACTGCACTAAATTTCCTTCCAAGCCTACTATCATAAATTCTTCTCTTGGGCTAATCATGGGTTTATGTTCCACCATGTTTTGTGTGAAACATATCAATCTGTCCAGAGGAATTTCCACCATTCCCGTGGAAGGGTTTGAATAGGCTGACAGAAATGGCTGTGAATATATACACAACATTCCCATTATGTCACAAATCCAAAACACCATCTCTCTCTCTCTCCAGTGGCCTTCTAGTATAGAAAGGAGGTGGAAGTGACATCACGCTCTATACAATAAGGCTGCCTGCCATACAAGTCAGAAGAAACTATTTTGTCTTGTTTAGGAGTGGCTTTCTTTAAAATTTGGGTTACTTAATCTATGTCATCAGTACTTGGACTTACCCAACAGTTCTAAGGAAATCTGAATGGCTTTTTAAATATTTTATTACACTTACATTTCCATGGGGCAAAACTTTGAACCAGAATCATATAACTAAATCTTAGGGGACATGGGTAACGAGGAGTAGGGAAGCAGAGAAGCATCAATAGGAAAAAGGAAATAAAAAGTATCTCTGGAAATTCTTTTCAGTCATACTTTTGTCATACTTGTATGACATGCTTAGGGAAATGAAAATGAACTAAATTATTCAAGAATGAATAGTGTAAAATATTACAGGATGATTAAACAGAAAATAATTTTTTAGAAAAAAATGTAATTTTGAAATTATAAACCACTTGAACAATGTTTACAGGATATTAAACAAAAATTAAAGAGAATTAAACTGAAAAATAGATATAAAAATTTACACAAAATTCAATATAAATTTTCAAGGAGAGCAAAAACTTGAAACAGACACGAAGGAGCATTGAAGATAGAATGAGATAGGTTATAGTATTTTTAAAAAATTTTTCAATGTTTATTTATTTTTAAGAGACAGAGAGTGTGAGCAGGGGAGGGGCAGAGAGAGAGGGAGACACAGAATCCAAAGCAGGCTCCAGTCTCTGAACTGTCAGCACAGAGCCTGACGCGGGGCTCGAAATCACGAACTATGAGATCATGACTGGAGCCAAAGTCAGACGCTTAACCTACTGAGCCACCCAGGTGCCCCTAGGTTATAGTATTTTTATTCAGATTTCTAGGAAATGGGAAGAGAAGATATAGAGAAACAGGGTATCTGTATAAATTAATATATAAAAGAACAAGTATAGATAAGCATTTACTGCTAAAGAGATACCAACCACCATCATTTAAATGTTTTCTGATAACAAAAAAATTGTTTCAAACAAACATAACTAACCAAAAGGAAACAGTAATAGTTAGTATCCATTATTGATTAGGCATAAACTCCTATAGACAACACCAAAACAAGAAGATGTTTTACACCACTCTATAATCCTGTTGTTACATAAAGAAAACAGAAGTACACTGAAGGATAAAAACACATGCTGAATTCTTCCGGTTTTCATATGGTGATGGAGCCCTATATAGAAGGATTAGTTATTGTTTTTCCAGGCAAGAGAAAAATTTTAAAATATAGAAAAATACATATATATCTATATCTAACATACATCTATTATACAATATATATATTTTGCAACTATAAATATCTAAAAGCATAAAGCTCTACAAAACCAAACAAATTATTCCAAAGTACTTAGATGGTTTGAAGTTTCAGAAACATTCACTGTCACTCTCTTTGAAATTATGACCATTTGCAGTAGTCACACAGTCTTTTCCTATTTTCTTTTCATAAATTACTAAAGTACTATTGTAAAACTGAACTTGACCCTAAAGGCAAATTGTCTCATTTGCTCTTTCCCTTTAACCAAGTTTACATCATGGAAATGGCTCTCAGTTGGGATTTTGTACTGAAGAGCAAATACATATATATGTATGACTAATTTGATGAAGAAGCAAAATTATCACAAAAGCTATTGTCGCTAGATTGGAGAAAATAAAGTGTAAAGCAGAATTTCTTCACATGTGTCTTTTAAAAATGCATTTTTAAAGTTATTGTTTAACCATTTTTGTTTTATTACATAGGAACATGGAACTAGAAAAATAAAGAGTGAGACCTGATTTGATTTTGCTATATTTGATGATAAAATAATCTTCCAAGTTATTAAAGATGTGAAAAAAAGGTACTTTCTTATGAAAAGATATATATTTACAAAAAAAGACATGGTGTTTGAAAAATTCTATCCAATTCCTAAGACTGTGCAGAGCAGAAGGATTTCCCATTAGTTACAAGTATCCTGAAGGGCATATTTCCCTTCCATTCTATGACCAAAATGTGTTTCTAAGTAATGAAAGACACTGTATCCTTAGAAAAAGTTAAACTCAACCTCCCAAACTAATTATCATCTTTCATGTGAACTTTTTTTTTTTTTTTTTCCTAACCCCAGCATCTCAATGACTTAGGTTAATGGGAACTTTTGAAATGAAAAAAAAAAAAAAAAAAAAAAGAAAGAGGGAAAAAAGTATTATCTCACAGCATTCAAGGTCATAATGCTGTACATAATACCAGGTGTTAGAAAGTCCAGACTATCAGTTTTTCCATTAGGAAAGTATTATGCTTCCCAATTTAGTTTTTTTTTTTTTTCTCCTTGTTTGGCACAGAGTTTACAGGTGTGAATTTATAACCTTTACTTTTTAAGAAAGATTTTTCCTCTTCTTTCTTCAAGGCATGGACAAGAAAAGCGTCACCTCTTAATGTAATTAACAGTGAAAATTTTAGTGAGTTTTGTTTTCACTTTCACTAACTTTCAAAAAAAGGTTTTCTGAAAGCCAATGAAACTCAAGGCAAATTTTGTTTTTTTAATTGTGTAATAAATAAAATAATAATAGTACTAAATGCCACAGAGTTCTTGTTATCTTTAGGCAACGAGGCATTTTTAAGTACAATTTTTTTTCTGTACACTGAAATTTTATTTCTATTATTTTCAAATAACCTGAAAAGCATAAGATTTTTAAGATGAACAATAAATTTTCTAACACATATTAATTACTATACACATTAATACAGTCCTCACTGTATTTTTAGCTGCTATATAACTTAGGTGATGGAGATATTTCTGTACCATATTAAGGATCATACTTTCTAAGTAAGTGCTGCAATTCATTAGAAAATCATTTTCACCAATTTCTGGGGCGCCTGGGTGGCTCAGTCGGTTAAACGTCCGACTTCAGCTCAGGTCAGGATCTCGAGGTCCCTGAGTTCGAGCCCGGCTTTGGGCTCTGGGCTGATGGCTCGGAGCCTACAGCCTGCTTCGGATTCTGTGTCTCCCTCTCTCTCTGCCCCTCCCCATTCATGCTCTGTCTCTCTCTGTCTCAAAAATAAATAAACGTTAAAAAAAATTAAAAAAAAAAAAGAAAATCATTTTCACCAATTTCATTAAAAGCATTTTAGATTTTATTTCTAAAATATGCATAATTTATGTAAAAGCAACAGTGATTATCCTTTTGTTTTTATTATTTGGCAATCATAGCAATTTTTATCTTTTTTCTTTTCTTTTCCTTTTCCACTCCCAGTCTATTCCTCATCATTTATCATGCCAATTCATAATAAATGAATCAACAAGGAACACCCTCCATCTATTTGCAGGCATATATGTGCATATATTTATTTGCATGCTCAGATTATTTTTACTGTAATGTAATTATTACACATGCATTTCCTTCCTCACTCAACAATAACTTCTGCGAATTCTCCTAATACATTTCAAATATTATTTTTGATTGGATAATGTTTATCAATCAGTATGTAAAATAATTTCATACATTTTTCCATTGATAGGTATTTACTTTGCTTGGAACTTGTTGCTACTATATATAATGTGGCAATAATCATACTTACATAGATTATTTTTTGTGTTCCTGTGATATAAGAAATAAATTTCCAGGTATGGGTGTTGGATTAGAGGGTATCTAAATTTATCCTAAAAATATTGCTGTTTTTATTTTATGATTCAGATGTACACATACTTAGATTTATACATAAACTGTTTTTATTAGCTTACAAATAAAAAATTCATTATTTATTTGCCATAGCTTGGAGATCAGAGTTGTTTTTGAAATACACCAGTTAATTCCATGATAACTTCAGTGTTAAATTAACACAACCACTTTCTAAACTGTATGTTTTTAATTTCCCTTAAAATTCCATATAATGTCTGTAAAAGACTTGCATATCACCTATATCAAATCAGCATTCTACTAGATCTTCAAAGAAAAAAAATTTCAATGACTCATTTTCAATAGTAATTATACCAAATGCTAAAATGGTTTAATTCAGTGAAACCCACATCTATCTTGCCATAATTAAATACAGCTGCCTTGGCTCACTTCAATAAGGATTCATTTTTTAAACTATAATGACCCTTCTTATACAGAATACAAGTTATTAGGTCACCTGCCAGCAGTCTTCTCTCGAGCTACCTAATTATCATTCCTTTAAGCTTTATTCATACCTTATATTTCCAAGATTTGGATCATTAATTTTTCTCCCGAATGCATACATTGCATATTTTTCTACATCCTTTTTGGCCTTCAGACTTTCTGCAAAAGTTAGAATCTAGCCAAGTATTTGATAAGTTATTTTTATGTTTCCGAATTTTCTAGTTCAAGTACTCAAAATTTCTCCATTAGCCTGGAGAAAATTAATCATTTTTAATAAGCATGTACCTTATTTCTGTGAATTATTGCTATACTCAATGGAATAAGTAGAAAACGTTTCTTCCAATAAACCAGTGCTATTAGGTCTGGAAATGTCTATGTAATTAAAGGAGGACACATTAAAAAGGTGTATCTTCACCTCTCAGCATTGTGGTGCCTCAGAGATAGCTCATGACTCTGTCCTTCTTCCATATACTCTCCTTAGATCTCCATATGTTTAATTGTTGTGGTTACCATGGTTATGTTCATGAGTTCTTTACAGTTATCATTGGATGGTATACAAATATGTATTCACTTCACTCATTTGACTCCACAAAAAACCTGGATGGAAAGAATTACCTATTACTGTAGAATACTTAAACACAGTAATCACTGGTAAATCTTCGATCGTGTGTCCAGTTATCCAAGTCTAATACATTGCAGTTAACAAAATTGTTGATATTCACTCAACAACTCTTTACCATGAGAACTACTTCTGACCTTCTAAATAAGTTTTTGTTTATCTATTTTATGGTTTAGATCTTACTTGATTCTTATTTTCTGCCTTTGCATGCCAACTGTTAATATTCCTTCTCTACTAATTCATACATGTATTATCTATTACTGAAAAAATTGAAATAATGCATTATTCTCTGAGATTAGTTTTACCCCTTTAAAATTCATCCACCTTTCACATTTCAGACAGATTTTGTAGCATTCAGAACATGACTTTTTCTTAGCCTCTATCATAAAAAGTTACAGTATTTTTTTATTGATGTTCTTTCTTTAAGGTACTTAAAACTGAAATCTTGTTTAATTTTCTTCTTAACCCCGACAGTTGCAGTATTAACTTAAATAGAATAAATCCTCAAAAAATGTTCATCAAAATGAAATGTTTTAAAATAGTTACTGAACCTTCTTCCCATATGGCAGGGGTACAATTTGAGCCTATCCAAGTAAGCTCCTACCATAGACTTCCATAACAATGTCAGCTCATATAAATCTTGGACAATTACAAAATTAAAAGTACTTGAAGTTACTAGAGAGTGAACAAAATCAGACAGATTCTAGAGTGGAGTCAATACTTGGAAGAAGAGTGAAGCATGAGGTGAGTGATCACATTTTTTGGATTTATACTGAGAGAAGGCTACAGTTGGAGGAATAAATGATGGTTAAAACTTTGATGCAGAACTCCACAGAGTTCCCAGCCTGAAAAACCAGAGGCAGACATTGGTGTAACCCAAGCTGTGGGAAGTTCGTAGGGAATATTCTCAGCTGTGGGAAGTTCGTAGGGAATATTCTCAGATGTCACTTCTGCTCCATTCTTTCCTCTGCTTCTGGAAAGCCAGTTACAAGTAAAGTACAGCTTCTAACTAAATGCCTTACCCTCTTTTCTGGGTTTTCCCACATTTTTTCCCTTTTCCTTTTCAGTTTGTGTGCTTTTCAGTGTCCTCCATTTTTTTCATTTTCTAGTGAGTTTTTCAGTTGTGTCCAACCTACTGTTAAATTCATTCTTTTACTTTCAACTTTAATTTTATATATATGTGTGTATGTGTATATACACATATCTCACTCCAAGAAGTCTCATAATATTCTCTTATAGATCTTCTTTTTCCCTGACAAAATTTTATATATCACCCTCTATTTTTCACAAATATATTAGTCACATTATACACCCTCTGTTTTCACAAATATATTAATCACATTATAATTTAAAATTTTTTTTAACATTTATTTATTTTTGAGAGACAGAGACAGAGCATGAGCAGGGGAGGGACAGAGAGAGAGGGAGACAGAATCTGAAGCAGGCTCCAGGCTCCCAGCCATCAGCACAGAGCCTGGATGTGGGCTCGAACTCACAAACCGCAAGATCTTGACCTTAGCCTAGGTCGGACGCTTAACCGACTGAACCATCCAGGCGCCCCTCACATTATAATTTTTAATCCATTTTGATAACTCAGGAATCTAGGCTTTTATGAATCAATTTCAAGTGTTACTGTTTTTCAATTGGTCTAGTTTATTGGTCTGCTCATTTTTTGAGAAATTATCTGAAATAGTGTATGAAAGTTGTAGAGTCTACAAACTCTAGAGTCTCCTCCAATAGGTCATATTTAATTATCAGAAAGAGAATGAAATTAGATTCAGTACACGATCCGAACAATAGTTTTCAGAGCTTTTTGGGTCTCTTTCTTGTGTGTTCTTAACTGTGTAAATTAGCCAATTAGAGACTTAATTGAAAGAAGGAAATGTTAATCTATACTCTTCCTTCTTCATAGTTCTGAAAGTCCAATTTTTATCTCCTTACAACCAAAATTTCTGATGGTTTCACTGAACTATTCAGCATTTTAACAGCAGCTGCTTTCTGTTTGTATAGCCTAGGCATCTGGAAACACATTAACAATTAAAGTGTTGCAAAATGTCAAACCCATTTCTCACTGGGAATTTAGCCCTTCAAGTCTGACTGCCTTGGCTGGCCTGAAATCCAATTCTCTTCTCTCCTGCCCTATTGCCTACTGAAATCTCATAGATTCCTTCGGTTTCTGCTGGGATATGTAGTCTTTCTCCCCAGGCTGCATATTAGCAAATGTCTTGATGGAAAAGCAGAGGAAAGTGCCAGATTCACCATAATGATGTTTTCATCTCCCTTGGATCCTGGTATCTCCAATCCCAGCTAACTATTTATCCACTCATATGGTGATGGACACTTAGGTTGTTTCCATACTTTGGTTATTATGTATAATGCTTTAGAGAGTTTAGATATCTCTTCCATACTGTGTTTTCATTTCCTTTGGATATGTAATTAGAGTGGATTGCTGTATCATATGACAGTTCTATTTTTAATTCTTTGAAGAACCTCCATAGAGTTTTCCATACTGGCTACACTTACATTCCACCAACAGTTCCCGTTTCTCCACAGCCTCACCAACACTTGTTATTTCTTGTCTTTTTGATACTAGTCATTCTGACTGGTGTCAGGTAATATCCTATTGTGTTTTTCATTTTTATTTCCCTGATGATTAGTGATCTTGAACATTTTTTCATGTGTCTATTAGCCATCTACATGTCTTCTTTGGAAAAGTGTCTATTCAAGTCTTCTGCCCATTTTTAAATAATTTATGTTGTTTGAGTTCTTCATACATTTTGGATATTAACCCCTTATTGTATATATTATTTGTAAATATCTTCTTCCATTAAGTAAGTTGCTTTAACTTTTATTGATAGTTTCCTTCAGTGTGCAAAAGCTTTTTAGTTTGATATAGTCCCAATTGTTTATTTTTGCTTTTGTTTCTCTTGCCTGATGAGTCAGATCCAGGAAATTATTGCAAAGGCCAATGTCTAAGAATTTAGTACCTAAGTTTTCTGTTGGAGTTTGAAAATTTCAGGTCTTACACTTAGGTCTTAAATCTGTTTTGAGTTTATTTTTGCGTATAGCAAAAGAAAGTGGTCCAGTTTCATTGTTTTGCATGAGGCTTTCCAGTTTTCCCAGACAATTTTTTGAAGACACTTTACTTCTTCGTTGCATATTTTTCCCTTTTGGGGGCGGGTAGATTAATTGACCATGTAAGCATGGGCTTATTTCTGGGCTCCCTATTTTGTTCCATTGATCTCTGTGTCTATTTTATGCAAGTACTATACTGTGATTATTAAAACTTTGTAGTATAGTTTGAAATCTGGGATTATTAAAGCTTAGCTTTGTTCTTCTTTGTCAAGATTGCTTTGGTATGCTCTTTCTATTTCTTGAAGTATAAACGGATTAAAAATGAATAGGCTATGAGAAAACAAGATAATCATGATTTTATTAAATCAAAATTCTGTCCATTTAATTTTATACAAACAGAGTAAAATCAAATTATCTCATGCTTCCGTGCACATGTTTTTCTATTAATATTTATATTTTGCTATGTTTTGTTTTTTGTAAATCCTACAGGGAGAGAATGTAGAGGGAGAGAACAGAAGATAGAGAACAAAATATTCTTTTTCTATTTACCAAAGACATTTAAGAGTTATATATATATGTATTATTTCATGTAAATGTTTGTAACACAATGTGTTAGTTACTATTAACGCTCCCTTTTTATAAAGAAGAAAATGAAGACAGAAAGGTTAAATGTCAGTTCTCCAACATGACACAGAAGTGGAAAAAATTAAACTTTAATCCACTTCATGACCCTCTACATTTTTAAAAAAATTTATTTATTTAGAGAGAGAGAGTGCAATCAAAGGAGGGGCAGAGAGAGAGAATCTCAACCATGTTCTGCAATGTCAGCACAGAGCCTGATGCAGGGCTTGAACCCACAAATCGTGAAATTGTGACCTGAGACGAAATTAAGAGTCAGATGCTTAACTGACTGAACCACCCAGGCACCCCAAACCTCTACATTTTTATATCATTAGCTGTAATGTCATAATAATGCACAAACCTATAACTGCATGCACATACATACAGAGGGTTGTGAAACAAGAAAGATATGCACTTAAGATATAACATATGCATAAAACCATTCTTGTTCAGTAAAAAATGTGAATTTTATCAAGGCACTATAAAAATTCTGCAATCACAGATATATTTTTTTATTGAAAATCTTTGCACCATGAAAGGTGAGAAAAATGCCTTCATGGATTTAGCAATACTGAAAAATCTGTAATCATGCTTTTCAAATATTTTTCTGTTAATTTGAATATCTCTTTTAAAAAAATTCGAATGCACATGCATGCTTTCTCTCAAAATAAATAAATATTTTTTTAAAAAATTATTCCTTACTCCTGAAAGATATTACATATTTAAACATATTTTTAAAATCCATCAATATTCTAATTATCTTTTACAGGAAGAAAAATAAATTACTTACATACTTACTACATAGTTTGGATATTTTGGGAAATAACAATTTTTAAATTTTCTAACATGAAACTTTACTGAAAATTTTAGAAATATCAATGTTTGTCTGTGTCCATACTGTTCTGAATTACCTATTATATGACAATGAGAGGAAAATATTTATAAAAGGATAATTCCATATTTCATCTTTAACATTGTCAGGAAATCAGCTGACCTGGGAGAGAGAGGTGAACTGCCAAGTTCAGAGTAGCCAATTAAAGAAAGAGTTAAAAAATAAAGAGTTAAGTCTTTAGTCAATTATTGAGATGGTATAACCAAGAGTCTAAAATCAGAAAAAGCACTGACCTTTCTTGTTCTATTTTGGGCCAGCATGGGTGTGGGGATGGGGAGGGTTATCTCACTATTGAGAAAGATCCAGTAAAAGGTTCTGGCAGGTTTTGGACCCAGCAGTGGGGGAAAGAGTGAGAAGGGAGAGCTAGGAATGGAAAAGTATTGGGTAGTTAGAGTGGGGAGAAGTGTCTTCAAGGTTTCCCCCCAACGTCTCTCCCCTCCACCTCCTGGCACACACACATAAGGAGGCTTTAGCAGAGACAGCTGAAGACCTGGGCCCAACACTCGGATAAAGAGATCTAGGAATGAAGGCGCCAGAGCTAGGAGTGCAGATACGCAGAAAGCATGGTGGCCAGAGAATACAGTACACTGGCTGTGTGTGGAGCCAGGTGTGGGGTGGGCAGCTTTCCTGGAAGGACTGTCAGGTTAAGGACTGTCCTTTATAACTGCATGTGGTCAGACCTGAAAAACAGGCCTTAAACAGGCAGTTTTTCACCAGGAGCCAGACTCCTCAAATATATACTGACACATTGTATTTTTTTATTCACTGCATTTTTTATTCAGTGCCAAATATTTTAGTTATTTCAAGTCATAGAGATATAGTCCATACAGTCTGAAGTTGAACTGAATTTGTATTTCATTGTTGCTGTCATTATTTTCAGTGTACCGCAGACTCTGGGTCTATTAACAATGGGCTAATTCTATTTTATGCTTGTTGTGGGGCCTAACACCCCAGAGGATTTTTCTGTTTTTCTATTCCACAGTCAGCACTCTGTAGGTCCTGTATACATGCATTGCAGCGTATTCCTCAGAAGTAAAGTGTTATTTATTGCTTTGTGGCTTGGTGCAAGACTCAAAGAAGAAGCAGGAGGTTCTCTGGTATACTGGCGTTGCCTTAGTCTCAAGCATGATCTATGTTCCTGGGACCCGTGGGTAGAGTTTTCTCAGTACACCTACGCCTTCCTTCCCCTTTCCTCCCATGGCAGTAAGTCTCTGCCTTGTAGCTCTGGGTGGTCTTGAGCAGGAGGATGTTGCTAACTCTCTCATCGTAGTAGCAGATCTCCACTTTGTATCAGTACAAGCTTCTAGACCTAGTGTATCTTCTGTCTCTCCTCCAGAAGTATATGGCTTTTACTGCTTCTCCTTCCCAGGTGGTATTATAACTATATCTGGAATTAATAGCGGAGGAGTTCCCCCACCCCTCCCCCTGCCTCCATAAAAGACTGCTGTTTTTTGTTTCTGGGTACTTTACCAAATGCTATCAATGTAGTCCTTAATTTGGTTTTAAGTTAATTTTTGTATATAGTACTTTCTTCTTTGTTTTCATTATCTCTATGCCATTAGTTTTACAAAGACTATGGTACATGAGTATGATGATACTAGACCTTCTTTTTCTATAACCCTGTTTTGGGGCATTTGGTAATATGTCCTTGAATGATTTCCCCATCAGAGCAAATGGACAGACATGCACACTATTCCACTGTGGCGCTTCACTGTAGTTCATAGCACAATGTACTATAAATCATTTAACTATTCTCATATTGACAGAGATATAGTTTTCCATTTTTTATGCTATTATAATATTGAAGGAAGCATTTTTGCACATACATCTTTGTACATGTGAGGCAATTTTACTACAGAATACATACTATCATAAGATATGTGGGTACAATATGATGAATGATTTCACTTAAAGGATTACAACAGAATCTTTTTATAGTGAATGTATAATTATTTTCAAGTATTTCCTTTCATAAGCTATATGGCATCTAAGGAAATCTACATTTATTCAAAAGAAGTTAACTTAGGTTGCTAATTTAAAAATGCTTAGATTTTTCATAGCTCTATAAGTTTACTGAAAGTGACATAAAAAATGAAAGAAATCACTCATCAGTAACTTCAATACAATTCCAAACAGAAGTGCTTTGCATGATTTTATAGTCCAGAATTAATAATAATTTAATATTAAAAAGTGAAATTCTTCTATATGCATTTTAAATTTAAAATTATATTAAAGTTTATAAATATAAGCAACTCAACATGACCTTTTTTATTTCAAAGATTGGATAATGTTTTATCATTTTCAGCAATGATTGCTTTTGCTTATTTATCTTGTGCTTTCCCATGCATAATAAATAAATGCATTTGGGCTAGAGGAGTCAATGTTAGCTAGTAAACCATTCTGTATTAGGGTTCTCCAGACAAATAGAGCCAATAGAATATATAGAAAGAACATATGTAGATATATATAAGAGGAAATTTACTGTAGAAGTTGGCTCACACAGTAATGGAAGCCCAGAAGTACCACAATTTTCTGTCTGCAAGCTAGAGAATCAGGAAAGACAGTGTATTTCTGTCCAGAGACCAAAGACCAGAGAATAAAGGGGCATATGTGTTGTGGTCTGAGTCTAACCACCCAAGGAGTCTGATCACCTGAAAAACAGGAGCCCTGATATTCAAGGACAGGAGAAAATGGATGTCTCAATTCAACAAGAGAGAACAAATTTACGCATCCTCACAGACACATCTAGAAATAATGTTGCACCTGCTATTTGGGTAACTCTTATCAAAACCAAGTTGACATATAAAATTAACCATTACACATTCTTTGTTATGAATGCCCAGAATAGAATTATCAAGAATAAGAATAAGAATGTAATTATCCATCCATAATTAAACTACATGACACTTAGACAATAAGTATAATTTTGGATCTCAGGAAAATTGGTAAAACTTGGCATAGCCTTGGCAAAATTGGTAAACCTTGACATTCTGACAGGTGTGAGATGATATTTCATACAGACTTCATTTTAAAAACAATTTTAGACTTACAGAAAAAATTGAGAAAATAGTTCCCACATACCTCATACCCAATTTGCCCTATAATTAATATCTTACATTAGTATACATTTGTTAAAATTCATGAACAAATGTTGATATACTGCTATTAAATAAACCCCATAAATGCTTAGATTTCCTTAGTTTTTACCTAATGTCCTTTTTCTGTTCTAGAATCTCATCCAGGATACCAAATTACATCTACATTTGTTTTCTTAAGCTCCTCTTGGATGTGATATTTTCACAGACCTAGCTTGTTTGTGAGTCATTGACAGTTTTAAAGGGATACTGCTCAGGTACTTTGTAGAATTTACAATTCTAGAATTTGCTTGATATTTTTCCCATGATAAGATTGGGTTTATAGATCACTAAGAGGAAGATCACAGATGGAAAGTGCCATTTTCATTGTATCTTTCAAGTGTACATATTAGCAACATAATGACAGTTGATTTGGCAATGAATCACCGGGCTGAGGTAGTATTTACCAGGTTTCTTTACTGTAAAGGTCTCGTCCTCCTTACCCACTTCTATATTGTACACTTTTGAAGTAAGTCACTTGCGCAGTCCACACGTGTGGAACAGATAATTATGCTCCCTGTCTTTGAGAGGGCAGGATCTGCATAAACTATTTGAAATTATTCTGCATGGGGGCTTTGTGTTTGCCTTCCCTCGTTTTAACTTACTGAATTAGCTATTTATATCTGTATGGACTTCATGTTTGTTTTATACTCTGGGTTCTAATTCAATAGTATTATTTTTGATGTTCACAAAAACGATTTTATTAACCTAGTAAAATGAAGACCCAGTCCTTTTGCAACCCCAACCCTATCAAAAGAATGGGGTCAGGAAGGGAGAAACCTGATACAGAAATGTCCCTTGTCCCTCAACGTAGAAGGCTGGAGGGAGGAAAATGTGCAGTGCAAACAGTTCACTAGAGGTAAGAGAAGGGAAATGTTAGGCTGGAGTGGTAGCTGAAAAGGAAGAGCAAGAAGGAGAGTGTGGGGCCTTGCTGAAGACCCTGGAAAGACAAGGGGTAGGGGGATGGGAGCCAAAGGAGATGGAAAAAGTAGGTCTCATGGATAGGAATCTGTTTCACTTGATCTTTGGTCAGTCAATTTAGCTGGGGCAGCACATGGTGCTAGATACAACAAACTACCATCACTGTTCCCAAGGCTAAAACCAGCAACCCCACAGTCCCTGTGAGAGGAATGAGGTAATAGGCCAAGGGAGAGCTATTTTCTGGAACCAGAAGCATCTTAAACACCTTTTGGTGGACCAAGAGTACACACCCATCCCGTAGCTCCTCTCTCCAATAATCACAAATGAATACACATATGCTGTGGGATTGCATCTTCTGAAGTCCATTGGAATTCACTTTGTGTACCACAGGTACACCATACCCAGCCTTCTGAGCATGTAGGACTTGGAAGCCAAAGTTGTAGTTAAATCTTCAAAACAGTGGAATAAAGACTAACTAGTTGCCTGGGGCTGGAGATATTGGGGCAATGGGGCTGCAAACATTGGCTTGGTGAACCTCCACAAGGAACCCTTGAAGTCATTCTTGACTCAAAGTAGCCCCTAAGAGCTTTCTCTTGATTCTTTACCATGGAAACTTTGTAGAATGTTGGGAGATAAAACCCATAAAATTGTGGAGGCTTTCTAAGACTGTGGCCTCAGGAATTTTCTCTTTCACACTAGTCTATATACTGCCTCCAACAATTTGCCAAAGTTATATTTAAGTGTCCTATCAGATCCAGTAGCTTCTGCTTTCATATGATGACTTTGGCTGTGATTCTCTGTGTCAGCCTCTCTCTTTCTCTCTCTCTCTCTCTCTCTTGATTTTCAGGTAGTGGTTTTCCCTCTGACTTCAGTTGTTTGATGAGTCTGTAAAAAGTCTTTGATTTTCACAGTATTCTTATTCTTGTTGTAAGGATAAGAGTGATGATTTACAAGATCTTTCATGTCAGAGTTGATACAGTAGTATCCCAAAGTCACTTTTCTCATTTCAGTTTGAGGCTCTAGTGTTTGTTCACAACTGTATATATATCATCAGTCTTCCTCGCAAACTTATAATAATACTCTGTTCCAGAATAAAATAGAACAATGCATATAAAATAGTATTATCTTCTGAATCTATATTTTCCGTAATGTTACAGTGATCTTATAAAACCAGAGACAATCAGCTACTAGACATGCACATAGCGAGAAATACAGTGACATCAAACTGAAGTCAGTTCTTGATACAAAAAAACAAAACAAAACAAAACAAAAAACCCTTAACATAGTAATGTGCTACAGTAAAATGAAAAAAGACCAACCTCAAAAAAAAAACTGGGTGCATTTCTTTGATATATTTTGAAATATATATATCTGATAAAGAAATATAAGATGAATTTAGAATTTCTGTCATTTTGTCAAACTCTCAAGATAACAAAATATGATGACAAATAATAAAGTAGTTAAAACGAACAGTGCCAATCTACATTTTCTACTTCAAGTAGTTTCATCTTTTTAATTTGATGGCTTATCATTGATTTAAAATTTTAAAAAACAAATTAAAATGCAAACAATAACAATGTTTCTATTAAATTCAGTACATATTTATGTTATCTTTTTATCATGTTTCCAACATTATTTGTCAAGCAAACAATTAAGCACATGATGTTTTCCTTTCCCTATACTCATAATTTAACACTTAATTGAAGAATGATCACAGTGAATTTTAAAGCAAAAAAAATCTCTGAATTGTCACAGGATTAATATATATAGTTGAATGTATATAGGAATACTAAGGGACAATAAGCTCAAAAGCTACCAGGATTTAATAAGCAGTATGTGAAAAATAGAAAATGGTGGAAAATTAGGTAAAATAAAGCATTCTTAAACCATCCAAAAAATGGCATCTGCAACTCAGCTTTAGGTAATTGCTAGCATAATTGCTTTTAAAGTGATGCCAAAAAATCTAGATTTTTGGTTTTAAATGCTGGATCAATATTTTAACACCATATGAGCAAAATCAATTATATCTACTGGCTGAATTTGGATCCAAGCAAAAATTGTTTAACTCCAGAGCACAAAGCGCTAGCAATTCATGATAAATAATAAGTTCTTAAGTTAAAAAAATATACATGTACATGAATGAAATATATAACTTTTTTTTTTTTTTAATTTTTTTTTTTTAATGTTTACTTATTTTTGAGACAGAGAGAGACAGAGCATGAACGGGGGAGGGGCAGAGAGAGAGGGAGACACAGAATCGGAAGCATGCTCCAGGCTCTGAGCCATCAGCCCAGAGCCCGACGCGGGGCTCGAACTCATGGACCCTGAGATCGTGACCTGAGCTGAAGTCGGACGCTCAACCGACCGAGCCACCCAGGCGCCCCAATATATAACTTTTTAAAAGACATGTTTTGGGGTCAGAAATAATTTGCAAGCCAAGAATCTGAAAAAGCTGTCACTCCCAACCATGGTAGACATTAAGGATGTTCTCTGATACCTCCTTTTCTTTGTGAGTATATTCTCCCAGACCTTTTTACAGAAAAGGAGCCATACGAGTAGCTCCTGTCAGTGAAACACCACTGGCAAATAGATATGTATATCATATGTAGTCTGAAAGCACGGAAGTTACAAAGTAAATCACCAGTCTCTGCCCCCTCCCATGCATAATTTAGAGGTAATATTCAGGTAATGGAGGAACAAGACTGAAATAGTGTGGTTTGAGCCCCTGGAGATTTGCCAAAATCTGTAGAAGACTTAGGATGAGCAAGAAATTAACATATGTCTGTAAAGCCACTGATATTTTAAACTTATGTATTATTACAGCATAAACTACCCCTGTCTGAAAAATACAGCAACAAAGAAAATTATGATATTTGAAAGACAACTACCTAAATTCACCCACTCAACATTCTCTAACACACTAGTATTAAGAATGAAAGTGTAGATATTCATTAATACAGATTTTTCAGGTATCAAAAAGATGAAAGAATTTTATGAAAACAAATTTGGATGACACACAAGTCTGAAGCAAGAAATGAAGACAAATTTTGAAAATAATTTTTTAAAAGTCTTAAGTCTAAAAGACTTAACTGGTGAAGTATTTTTGAAATTGAAGGTGTCACTGATTTTTTTTTTCAAAACTGATTGCCCATCACTCACGAACTCTTCCAGATAATAGAAATAGGACAAATATTTCTTAATTCTTATCATAAGCCATAATTAACTCAGAACAAAACTCAACAGGGCATTATAAGGAAGACAGATTTAAGACCAACATTTTTTTGGCATGTAGATGCAAAAATTCTTATGAGGAATTATTAAATCAAATCCACTGATATATTACAGAGGATAATGCATTATAACCCAGTAAAATTTAATCTAGAAAGGCAAAAAGTATTTAATATTTGAAAATCACTCAAATAAAATACTTCAATTGATTAATGGAGAAGGTGTAAACTAGGTATGATCGTGCATACATGCAGCATTGATAGATACAGAAAGAAATTACAACAGTAAACGCATTCACTTTAGATAAGTTTATATTAAACACAGCAGACTTGAAATAAAAGGGAACTTTCTTAAAAAGATAAAGAATTCTATAAGAAAATGTATCAGATCCAGTAGTGAAACACTTAACTTACGGTCCCTTCCTCAAGTCAGGAATAAGATTTGAATGTCACATGCCGGCACTCTTCTTCAACATTCCAGTGTAGCTGAGTCCATGTAATAGAGCATGTATAAATAAACACAAAACATGAGACTTGGGAAGAAAGAAATAAACTTGCTTATTTACATAGGACAGTATTGTGTGCCTTCACTGTTCAAAAGAATATACATATAACACAATATAAATTAATAAAGGAATATAGCAGTCACTCCATAAAATATTAATACACAAAAATTAATTTTGTGTTTTTATGCTGTGCAAAGACAAATGAAAATTAATTTTTTTTTTAATTTTTTTTAACGTTTATTTATTTTTGGGACAGAGAGAGACAGAGCATGAACTGGGGAGGGGTAGAGAGAGAGGGAGACACAGAATCGGAAGCAGGCTCCAGGCTCCGAGCCATCAGCCCAGAGCCTGACGCGGGGCTCGAACTCACGGACCGTGAGATCGTGACCTGAGCTGAAGTCGGACGCTTAACCGACTGAGCCACCCAGGCGCCCCCAAATGAAAATTAAATTTAAATTACCACTCACACCAGAAAGAAAAACATCAAATTTACTGTAATAAATCTAATTAAAAATAATGAAAGTCTTCTTCAACTGAAAATTATAAAATATTATTGAGAAAAATAAAACAAGAGCTAAATAAATGGAGCAATATTCTAGAATCATGAATTGGCAAACTCAATACTCTTAAAGTTGTCAATTTTCCCAAATAACTCTCAATATATCAGACTTTTTAAACGTACATTAAGAAATTAAAAGCTGATTCTAAAATTCATATATAAATGCAAAGTTTGGACTAAGAACAGATAAAGTAATCTTAAAGGGAAAACAGCCTGGCTAAAGAAGTAATAATACAAAATATTAAGGCCTGTTATAAGTTGAGATAATTAAGACAGAAAGGCTATGGTGAGAGAACAGAAAAAATGAATAGTGGCACAGAATAGAAAGCCCAGACTTGCACATAAAGGGTCAATTGTTTATGACAAAGAGAACACCTCACACAGTGGGGAAAGGATAGCCTTCAATAAATGATGCTGTCTCACCTGGAAAAAATATTTTATGACGCTTATATAGCTAGATGAATGGTTAATATAATCGTAAATGTTAAAACAAAAGCTTATTAAAAAATCATAGGTGAACAAAGATTGAAGAAGACATACAGTGCCTATGTGCGGAGGAAGGGGGGATGGGTGCGTTTGTGTGTGTGTTTATGTGTAACACTATGTTAAAATTATGAACTTCTAGTCATCAAAAAACAACATTAAGAGAATAAATAGACAACTATCAGAATGGAACATGTATATAAAATATAATCACGTGTAATAAAGTACTTGATTCAGAAATATTCACAAAATTTTTATGAAAATTAGTTGAAAAAGGCAAAAAATAGCAATAGAAATATAATATAAAACTTGACCAATTATATCACATAAGGGAATATATAAATAGCCAATAAAATACTCAACACCATTAGTCATCAAGGGTATGCAAGTAAAAATCAACAATATAACATCACACACCCACCAAAATGGCTAAAATGACAAAAATAAAAAATGCCAAGGTTTGAGCAAGTTATTCTCATACACCACTATTTGTAGAGAATTTAAATTAGTAAAATCATTTTTGAATTTTGTCAAGCAGAGTGCATGTTCTAAGACACAATGATTTTACTACTTAGTGTATACTCAAAAAGAATGTATAAATATGTTCATCAAAAGCCATGCACTAGAATGATCATGTCAGTACTACTCATAACAGCCTCCAGCTGAAAACAATCTAAATGTACAACAGATGGATGGATGGATATCATCACTATAAAATTCCAGCAAATGAAGTCAAAAACACATGAGAATATGCTAGTCAATTCTTTTTATCTGAATGCACAAATATAATTAACCTTTTTGAAGTCAGGATATTGGAAACTTTTAGGATATAAGTACTAACTGGAAGGAAGCAGCACAAGGACAGTTTCTGGGTTCTGAAGAAGTTTTGTTGCTTAATTTGGGTACTTTGGGTACTAGTTATACAGTGTTTGGAGGTGGTCATCTATAGGCCTCTTTTATTTGTATACATCTTGCAGAGTATTTGAAGATTACAAGGCCTTGATCTCCCCTCACTCAAGACCATTTTTTTAGGATTGTTTATGCAACTGGCATTTCTGAGAGGTCATATTATGCCTGTCTCCACACAAAGAATACTTTTGCTCAATACTTGCCAGAAAAAACAACAGCAGTTAAGCTCGTAGCACTGTTGTGATGCAACACACTGCTCAAGCAGACTATATCTCTGGCTTTCCAGGTTAATGTGAAACTATGCTGGTACTCAGGCTGTTACTTTTTCGGGAGTAATGAAGTTATTTGTCTCTGACCCAGAGGGCTTGGATCTTCTGTCAGCATCCATGTGACCACAGCAGGCTGTCTTAACTTGTGAGTAGGGTAAAGTCAATCCCCCACAGTTTTGGTGGAGAGGATGGGACACTTAATAGAGACATGGATTTCTGGGAAAATGTCAATTAAGGATTTGAGGAAATCCTTGAGAACCAGTGATAGATAATCTTGACAAAATGATATGATTATTTGGCCAAGACATAGTTCTCCAATTTGGTGCCTGTTTTAAGGAGGAAAAAATACCAGGGGATAGGCTCAAAAGCAGCTCTCCTATAGCATGAGCACTAACTGGTCTACCAACCATATTGAAAAAACTAGCAATGAGACCCTTTCGGAGCTGAAGGAAGGCTCTACAACCTGCAACTATATTTACAGAGATACACATTTACAAGCGACATGACCAGTACATTGACTAGTTCACCTGCAACATGCAAATATAAGGCATATAATGCTCAGTAAGAAGGAATGACAAGCAGGTAGTCTGCCTTTCTGGTCAGCCTCTCTTGTAGTTTCTCATGCCAACCTTAGATCCATGCTGCAATGAGAGTAAAACCTCTCAAAGTTGTCAACATGAGTCCTGACTGCTATCAGGGAGCTTTGGCTGGTTCAGAAGATTTTACTGAGAAAAGCAAACTACTATAGAAAACAAAATATTAAGCATTGACTAGTATTAGCCTCTTACTGTCTCATTTTTTTTTTCTAATGCTGATGAGAATGACCTCTGTGTGTGAATTTTTGTCTGTGTGTATAATATATTTGTGTCTCCCAATCCTGGTGCCTCTCTTTACCTCTGAACTCTTCTCTAAGGAAAAATAGGTATGCACTCTCCCTGTTTCCAATGGGGAGAGTGAAAGCCATGCATCACCACCATCAAGCATTCAGGGACTCCCAGGAAATGGATAAGGGACATAAATTTTTATGACCCTGGTGGCACCAAGTGCCCAAATTACTATCTTACCAGGTTTTTTAGGAGGAAAGGGCACCCAAATTCAACAGATGTAGCTCAGAAGGAACCCATAGTGAGGAAGGAAGGTTAAATTGTTGCTGTTTTGACCCCCTTAGCTAAGGGAATAAAACAGTTGATGTGCTACAGGCACATCCTATATATTCTCATCCTATATATTCAAAGGAGAATCTCCCATTCTCTCAGGGATGACTTACGTAGTGATAATGAGACATAAATTACACTACAACCTTCCTTCCTATCCTCTCCCAGCTAGCCTGGGAGAAATGATAATCACAGGAGGAAAAAGACAATACTTTAGAAAATTAATTGCATCCTAAATACTCAAAAAAACCATTTCCCAAAACAAAGGTGTCACCTTTCTGATGTAACCACCAAGTATACTGCTTTTGAAACAGCTGAATGCATCCCACAGGCAGGTCTGTGAATCTCCAGCCTGATATCCACATTTGGCAGTGGTCACTTCAGACTTAACAAATGACAGTGCAAGAAGGGCCCTACAAGTCTTGATTGGCAAATGGAAATTGTGTTTTCAAGAGAGCAGCTGACTTGGTCTTGGCAGCATCTCAGATTTGCATTAAAAAGTGAAAGCAACCCCTTTGGGGGGAATCCTTATCTTTCACTTCACTGCCTTAAGCAAAACTTCTGGCTCAATGAGGCTTTCCACTCACAGAGATTTCCTTAAATGCCTGGGCCTGGTTCACTGGTTGTTCATCTATGTTAAAATATGATGGTGTGCATTGTACTGCTGTGGAAAACCATCTGTGCACAATCAGCACCCGCTATGTATAACCAAGGGCCAATATGGTCTCTTTTCTGAGTTGGCAGAACTCAGAAAATTGTTCATAGCCAGGCCATTAGAAACCTTGATGAACTTTGGGACATTGTTATTATCTCCTAGGCAGTTGCCTATGGTCTAATTGTTTGGTCTGCCATTTGGGAGACTATAGACTGGCGTATTAAAGACATTTCTCTTTGAAGCCATGAACTGTAGGGAAAGAAACTTCCCTGCCACTAATAAGAAATTCTGGGTCGCAAATGTAGATGCCCATGGTAAAGATATGTTCTCTGATAGGACCATTTGGAATCAAGCCTCCCCCCATCTCCACCAAACTGATGAAATTCCTATTGGGAAAACCCCAGTAATCAAAATTACGTTTTCGTTTGGGGGCTACCATGTTTGCTACCAGAACTATACTTCTTGTGTAGAAGCCTGGCAAAAACTTTCCTGCTTCAAAGCCATAATAGATTACACACTATTGTGATCATAAGACACCTGCGCGTATTTAAGGAATTCCCATCAGTATTCTTCAACAACTCCACACATCTCTCCAATATGAGGTGACCCAATATGAGGTGACTCCATATTGGGGAAGCTCCTCAGAGTGATAACCGACTCATTACTTATGCACATTCTCTGGGAGTTTATTGCTATGATAGGGATCTTCCAATTAGAAAATGTAGTAAGAATTTTTTTCCCTGATGTTAGCTTACATCAGTGACACCACCTTGACCTTGGAAAGCATTCAGCTCAGCCTAATTCATTGCCCAGAGTGGTTATGAATGATAGAATTACCCTAGACTTCACCCTTGCAGGCCAAGGCAGAGTCAGTGCAATCAATAATAAATCCTGATGCATCTGAATTATTGCCTTGGGACAAATAGAAAGTAAAAACAAATATAAGGAGAAAGCCTCCTACTTTTCTAAGGTAGACACAATGACTTACTTGATATTTTCCCCTTCTGGTTGGGCATGGATCCCGGAGGGCTTGATTGAGGAAAATACTGTATGTTGTTGATATAGGCTGAACATTTGTGTCTTCCACAAATCCATACATGTTGAAATCCTGTCTTACATGTGATAGCATGACGAAGGGGGCCTCATAAATGAGATTAATAACCTTATGAAAGAGGTCTCAGAGATTCCCCATGCCTCTTGCCCCATATGAGGACACAAAGAGAAGATTGCAACCCAGAAGAGGGCCTTTACCTGACCATGCCGGCACCCTGCTCTTGGAATTCCAGCCTCCAGGACTGTGAGATACAAATTCTATTGTTTCTGAGCTACAGAGTCTATGGTATTTTGTTATAGCAGCCAGAATGGGCTAAGACAGTTGCCCAATCTTAGTTATTAGAATCTTACTGATAGGAATCCTAGTTAAATGAGACAGATTGAAAGGATTTGATTTCAGCCTCAGTTTGTCACCTAAGATTGGTCAGATGTGAAAATATTTTAGAGGTTAAGACAGTGCATGACCCAGGGCGAATTGTGGGAAGCCCATCATTAATTCATTGTGCTCATATAGATCTTTCTATATAGATTTTGGGATTATAAGGCCCTAAAAGCTATTTAACCTGGGCTATTTTTTAGGATTGTTCATAGAGCTCAGATTTTGGAAAGGTGTAATACTGTCTCTTTTTTCACAAAGGTCTGGCTTTCTTCCTGCTTGTCACAACATAAATGGGTCTCTTATGTTCAGAGTTCCTTTCCTGTGGTGCAGTAGACGTATACCAGCTTCAGTTGACTCTCTATATTGCCCTATGGGACTTAGGGTTTAGGGATCCAGAACAACCATGATGGTATGATTACCTTGTTTTTGATCCAGGAATTTGATATTTTCTGTCAGCATCCATGAAACTATGGCTGACTCACTTATTAGCTATTAAATAAGGCCAATCAATTCCATTGTACCAGGTGTTTTCATAAATCATCAATCTCTATATTACAGTATCTACACATTTCTATGTATTCATATATAATAAATAATTTTAAAGATTTAAACCTATATCAATTATTTAGATAGATGACCTAGGATAAGATGAGAGAAAATTAAATATATGATATAGATTACATTTATTATAGCTTACTTAAAAAAATTTTTTTAAGATTTTCATCCTCCCAGAAAGAAGAAAAGCATTGGCAGTTATGAGATTTTATGACAGATTCTATCTCAGAAGTTTATTTTCTATCTGAATTAAATTTTACATATAGAGATAATATTTTTTTCACAAAGTGAAGCTTTACGTTTTCACTGCTGCTTTATTAAATATATTAATTTGCCAGAAGAAAAAATATGATGAGAACAAAATAGCCTCAAATACCATTACATAGATAATACTTGTAGATAAAAACAGCAAACATACATAAACAAACACACATGTGTGCAGACTATTCACATCAGCTATTTTCACTTAATAACTTGGAGGTATTTTCATTTCAACAGATACATTCATTATAATGGCCAACAGGCAAATTATTGTATATATAATTAATAATGTGTTACCCACTGATGGGGATATACATTAGTTCTGGGATTTACTAATACACAATGAACAAAAACATATTAAAATTTTCAGGCCTAATACTTCAGCTAAAATACTTCCTTGATAATTGAATAAGAGGTTAAATTGAAATTAGGACTCCTAAATCTTGAGGGCCGAATATAATAATTCTTTAGTGCTCTAGAAACTGTTTGAAGATCCTTTCTTCAAAGAAGAATAAAATTATTTCACTCCTTTCAAAAACACTTATTACACCTAAATATTGCCTCTTATAACAATGACAGTTTGCTATCTGTTCACATTAAAATATATCCCTCATTTATATATTTTATTTATTGCCTTATTTATTCTATTTTCCTTTCTATTATTTATTTATTACTTTTAAGCTAAATCTTCTCAAGGTGCAAATTAAAAGTGAAAAAAATATTAAGATAGCAATGAAAAAAACAAAAATAAAATTAAGAAAACAGTTTTATCAAAAAGAATAAAATATTTAGGAATGAAATTAAGAAAAAATGCACAAAACATACTCTGAAAACTAAAAACACAACTGAAAGAAATTTTTTAAAAAGCAAAATAAATGGAAAGACATCCATGTTCACACATCTGAAGACTTAATGTTGTTAAGACAGCAATACTCTCCAAATTAATCCATAGATTCAGTGTGGTCCTATCAGAATCCTGGCTAGCTTTCTGGAAGAAATTAGCAAACTGATTCAGAAATTAATATTGAAACTTAAGGAACAAAAAACAGCCAAAACAATCTTGATATAGAAGAATAAAGTTGGAGAACTCACTCTTACTGATTTTAAAACTTACTACAAAGCAACTGTAAGCAAGACAATTTGGTGCTGGAGTACAATAGATAAATAAATAAACAGAAGAGAATTGAGAGTCCAGAAATAAACATATGTACCTACGTCATTTGATTCTCAGCAAGGGTGACAAGACATTTAATTAGGAAAGAACAGCCTTTTCACAAATGATACTGAGACAGCTGGGTATCTACATGCATAGGAATGAAGATAAACTCCTACCAAACTCCATACAAAGATTAATTAAAGAATACGTTAAACATATAAATGTTAAGAGCAGTAGCTATAAAATTCATATAATAAAACATAGGCCCAAGTCTTTGCAACCTTCAATTTAGCAGTTTTTTCTAGATATGACCCCAAAAACACAAACAACAAATGAAAAAAAAATAGATATTTTGGAGTTAATCCAAAATAAAATGTCTGTGTTTCAGGAGACACTATCAAGAAACTTAAAAGAAAGCTCACAGGATAGGAAAAAATATTTGCAAATCATGTATCTGATGGGAATTGTAGCTAGATTATCAAAGAACTCAAATTTCAATAATAAAAAGACAACACAAAACATGGGAAAGAATGGCTAAAATTCAAAACACTGACAACACCAAATGCTCACAAGGATATGGAGCAATAGGAGCTCTCATTCACCATTGATGAGAATGCACATTGAGACACCCACTTTGCAGGGCCTCTTGGCATTTTCTTAAAGTTAAACATAGTCTTACCATACAATCTGAAATGCACCCTTAGGTATGTTTCCAATGAGTTGAAAACATGTTTGCACAAAAATATATGAACAAATATTCATAATTTCAAAAATTAGAAACAGCCAAAATGCCCTTCAGTTGATTAACAGATAAATAAACTATAGTATGTCCATAAATTGGCATAAAATGACTTATCAAACCATGAATAGACATGGGGAAATACTAAATGTGTATTGGTAAGGGAAAGAAACCATTCTGAAAAGGCCACATACTGTATGATTCCAACTCTATGACACTTTGGAAAAGGCAAAACTATAGACAGTAAAATGATAGATGGTTGCCAGAGGTCCAAAGGGAGAGAGTAAGGGATAAAGAAGTGGAGCACAGAGCACTTTTAGGGCAGTGAAACTATTCTGTAATGCTGGATACATGAAATTATGCTTTTGCCAAACTGTGTGAAGTCTAAACTACTGACTTTTAGTTAATGACCAGGAATTTTGTTTCCTTAATTATAACAAATATACGACATTAATGTAAGATATTAATAGGGAAAATTATCTGCAGGGCTAGAGGATATGTATGTGAACTTTCTGTGCTTTTTGTTCCATTTTTCTGTAAACCTAAACTGCTCTAAAAATAGTCTATTAACTTTTTTTTTAATGGGCAAAAGATATAAATAGACTTTTCTCAGAAGATGTACAAATAGTCAATAAGCATTATAAAGATGCTTGGCATCATTAGTCAATGGAGAAATAGAAGTCAAAACTACAGTGAGATTCCACTAGGTGTCCATTAGGATGGGAGAATAAAAAAGTCAAAGATCAAGTGTTACAGAGGTATGGAGAAGTCAGTACACTTATCCACTGCTGGTGGATACGTAAAATACTGCAGCCACTTTGTAAACACTCTAGCAGTTTCTCCAACAGTCAAACACCAAAGGGCACCTGGGTGGCTCAGTCAGTTGAGTATTTGACTCTTGATTTTGGTTCAGGTCATAGTCCCAGGGTTGTGGGATTGAGCCCTGCGTTGGGCTCTCCACTGAGCACAGAGCCTGCTTGAGATTCTCTTTCTTTCCCTCTGCCCCTCTCCCCTGCTTTCTCTCTCAAATAAAAAATTTTCAAAAAATTTAAAAAATCCTGAGTTACCATATTTCCCAACAATTCCACTTCTAGATATAAACCCAAGGCTCATTTAACATATCTGCATATAAAAACTTGTATATGAATGTAGCAACATTATTCATAATAGTCAAAAGGTGAAAACAACCCAAATGTCAATCAACTGACAAACAAAATGTGGTATACCCATATAGTGGAATATCATGTAGTCATAAAAAAAGGAGTGAAGTGTTGATATATAACACCATACAGATTAACCTTAAAAACATCATTACGTGAAAGATGCCAGTCGTAAAAGACCATGTGTGTTGTGATTCCATTTACAGGAAACCCACAAAATGGAACTCTATAGAGACAAAAGCAGATTAGCAGTTGCCTAAGGGGTATTTAGAGGGAGATAACAAAAGTGGGAAAGGTATCTTTCTGGGCTGATAAAAATGTTCTAAATTTGGTTGTGATGATGGTTGCACAACTCTGTGAATATAATTAAAAAAAACTGCATTGTACACTTTAAATGAGTGAATTGTATAGTGTCTCAATTATAGCTCAGGAAAGCTGTTGCAAAAAATATCTCCATACAAGATAACAGAAGATTATATTAACAATGATTAATAGCATAGATTATAGAACATGATGGTGTATGTTCATAAACCAGCTCTGCTTACTAACTCTAATCTTCCAGTATCTTAATTTTATTTGGAAAATCATGGTAGTACCAATGATTTTCTCAAGGGATTTATTTGTGCGTGTCGGGGGGGCGGGGTGGGGAGACACACATGCATAAAATAATCCATTCAAAATACATAAGACAATGTCTATACATAGTTAGGTTGCATATATTTGCTTTAATGATGATACTAATCATTCAGCACAGGAGTTTCTGAGTTTTAGAAACTAAATAACTTTTATGGGGTCTCTTTTGAGAAGGTAGAAAGTGATATTAATAAATATCAAGCAAATTTTTATATTATTGTAAAAGAGGACAATGTATATTGAGCAAGAGTTTTGAAAAGCACTGGAGAAACTTGGAATTATTATTTTTTTAATTGTCTCAGTATCCTACCTTTGTTGTAAAGACATCCAAGTAAGGAAGGTATTTCTCCTGGTTTCTCTAATTATCATTGAAAATAATTTTAGTAATATAATGCCAGCTTGCACCAGTTTTAAATTCACCAGTAAACCTTCCCTTTTCATATATGTCTCCTTTAAATCTGTTCTCCTTTGTCAGGATATGTATGTAGCACACTTGTACAACCAATAAACAATTTCAAAGAGTGTAAAGGTTGATCATAAGAAACCTAATAAAAGAGAATGAAAAAAATCACAGCAAGTTGAGCTGCTCTGTCTGGACCCAGCAGGGTATCTCAGCAAGCCCCACCTTAATTCACCATGCTGTCACCAGAAAACGATGAAACCCCAACCCCTTACTATATTCTCTTCAGCCTTGGTATCTTTGAATGCATTTTATTGCTTAGAAAAAAAAAATATATCATGTCTGATATTATTGTCTTTGAATTGCCAAATTACTTATGATTAAACCATGAAAGCTATAGTCAGTCAAAAAGGTCAGGCACAAACCTCAAAAGAAGGAAAATTAGAAGTGAAGTGGAGATTTAATTCTTCAATTACTCTTTTATGCCTCTCTATTGCATTACATGTTGAATAAATGGCAAATCAATATTTGAAGGCCCCTTCTTATAAACAATGGAGACCTCATTTAAAATCATACTAGCTAACTCTTCCTGCTCACAAAATACTGATTCAATTTTTAAAATATATTTCAAAAAAAGCAAAACTAAGGTTTTTGTGTTTGTTATTTTTTTACAAATATTTAGTGAACTAGAAATTATCCTGTGAATTACAAGTATGAAAGTTAAAACACATTAACCAATTTAAAAATATTTTTATATCTCAATAAGCAATATATTTGGAGAGCTATGCAAATAAATAAAATAAAGATCATACGCATACCCCCCCAACTGTGATATGAAGCAATATGTGTCTGCTGTCTCTTCCTTTATTGCCTTACAGCTCCATGTGTCTCTCTAGCAAAGCTGCCTGCTGGGTGGTAAACAAAGTATTGCAGAGCAAGAAGATCTTCCTCAAGTAGTGGAGAGTTGTTGTTTGATAGAATTTTTTTATAATAGAAGCTGAGCCCTCCATATTTTAATAAAAAATAGCATTTGCTCTGTTATTACTAGTAGCATGTTAAACTGTTAATATGTCATTTTCTATTTAAATATTTTAATTTTATAGTGTGCATTAGTGCTGTGATGAGTTTGTGTTTTAAACAATCTGTGGATAAAAATTCATGATATATTAAAAACTATTTGCAACACACACATCGTCCATTGCTAAAGGCAACATTTTCAAGAGGTAGTGGTATATCAGGAAAACAGATAGCGAAAAATATGAACTGGTTTGAATCATTTACCATTTATTACCCAACTAAACATAATAGGATCTTTTCTTCCAGATCCAAAGTCTTGTCTCTAGATGTCATTTGTTTTTATTGTTCTTATTTGAGAAGGTAGAGACAGATAGTCACCTCAGACATTAAATCAGGAATTTCTGAATCCTTTTCTCTTGCCAACATTTCTGTACCCTCCTCTTAGAAAATCCACAAGGTACACATATAGATAGAAGGGGCTTTACTACTACTGAACTTTTATTTTGCTTCTTTCCCCTCTTTCTGTAACCCAATTTCAATGGACTATTCCAATGACAGAGAAAAACTTGAATAAGAAAATTCATTCCAGGGCTTAGGCATTGGATGGAGCAACTTCTGGGTGAAATCATCCTAGGCTCCTTTGATGCAAGCAGCATGAACAAATAAAAGAGAAAAAAATCTCAAAGAGACCACACGTCAAGTTTGAATAAAAAAGAGAAGCTGTGCCTATATTACAGTCTAATAAATATCCTTAATATTTGGTAGTTTTATTTGTCCATGTATTTGGAGATGAAATCAAAGGAAGTGAGTCACTGAGATCAACCTAGAGTTCCCCCTAGAGGTCAAGTAAGTATACTTTATCTCTTAAAAGCTATTAATAATTAGCTGGAGAATGTTAACTTGAATTATTATACCCTTCAAGAACAAAGAACTACAGAGTTTCAGACACCTCTATCCAGGCCTTTGTATTAATTTGACAAGAATGATATCAACACATTGGTCAATGAAGGCTCATATGATATCTCTTCTCTGTTATAACCAGAAGTTTCTTAAATGGAACATGACAAGACATTAATCTGATCTCAAGAGCTCATATTTCAGTAGAGAAGTCAGTTGATAAGTTTTTTTTTCTGATCTGAATTTTATACTGCTATATTGTCCAATAAAATTCAAATGAAAGTTATATAATACCACAACTTGGATCCAATGAAAGTAATGTAAACCCTCACCATCAAATCAATTATTTTTACAGAAAAAATAATATCCCCAGAAAATAGTTTTCCAAACAATTCCTTGGCTCCTCCTAAACTCTTTTACTATCCAGTAGCCTCAACAAATACAGGTTTTCATGTGTCCCCTTTAGATGGCTGAATCACAATTCCTCAATCCCATTGTTAAACAGTAAGCTACTGAGACTGCATCTAACTGCTGGCCTAGATTCTAAAGGAAAATATATGCAGACGACGTAAGCACAGACAATAAAAGTCATTACTTGTAAGGATGCTAGTAATGGTTGATGATTCCCAAGCCACTATATATTTCCCAGATTAGCTTAAATTGTGCAGAATCTTTTTCTTTATGTTAGTGGTAAGCCTAAGTGAGAGTTTTCTTTAACCTTTTCCTCCAAACTCACACTTTTACAGTTCTAATACACTCTCTCCCAAATAGATAAATACAAAAAAGAAAACTAGATAAAAGTTCTACATAAGTCTTAGCGCAAAGCTATTTTTGTTGTTATTGGCTTGTGGTGGTGATTGTTATCTTTCCCTCTGGCAAACAATTTCATTGTAAGGAAGGTTAGCTATGAAGGAACTGTGAGCTCTCTCATATAGTACTAACTTTGCAAGGAGATGTTGAGAGAGAGAGAGGGAGAGGGAGGGAGGGAGAGAGAGAGAGAGAGAAAGAGAGAGACAGAGAGACAGAGAGATTAGAAACCATATGCCAAGAAAAGGAAAATGCTTCCAGCATCAGAACCTAATAAATACCCATTTGTTGACTGATTTACATCAACCTTTCTCATCTGTGGTTAAGAGATGAACAGCGACTTGCATGGAGCTTGCTTGCAGTTAACTGGTCTTTCTCCAGTAGAGACCTAACAGTGTCGTTATCAAGTGAGCATTTGGTTGTGGATGTCTGAGGCCTTTGTAAAAGTTACTGAAAAATTATTTTTTTCCACTTCAAAAGTCTATTCATTAATTGTTAACGAATATTACTTCATACCCACTGGGTAATGAGATGGACAGTGCATCCCTCCCATGCCTGTTTAAAATTATGTTGCCCTAGAAATTTCTGAAATAAGCTTCAGTTAAACCGTAGCTGAAATTAATTCCAAATCTATAAATGCCCTTTAAAAGTACTATGTATCTGTGATTATCAGGCTAATTTCTTTAATTGAAGAAATATATAGAACTACAAGACAATTTATTCACTCTGCCTATTTATTCCTATGAGAAAATTAAAATTTTAAAATCTGTTTAAAATATATCTACCTTCAATTTTTTTTCTCATTCTGCTTGTTTTAAGCAAGATAATTACATTGGATTACATTATGGGGGCCCTCTTCAGCAGCTTGAAACATTTTCTAATATAATCAATTTTGGTGTAGCTACCTAGGGTTTTAACATTAAAAAAAAATGTTGCTTGATGGACTTTTTGCATTTATTTGTATTTTTCTTGTAGAGAAATTCTGACTTTCAAAGTTTTTCTTTTAAAATGGACACTTCATGGGGTGCCTGGGTGGCTCACTCGATTAAGTGTCCAACTTCAGCTCAGGTCATGATCTCACACTTCATGAGTTTGAGCCCCACGTCAGGCTCTGTGCTAACAGTTCAGAGCCTGGAGCCTACTTTGGTTTCTGTGTCTCCCTCTCTCTCACTCACACTCTGTCATTCTCTCTAAAAAAATAAACACAAGAAAAATTTTTTTAGTGGACACTTCATGATGTCACCCAGAGGCAATAATGCTAACATAGCAGAGCTAGATTCTTCTTTCACTTTCGGTAGAAGGGAGAACAGAGTCATCCATACCCAAATTTCTTTTTTTTCTAGAACATCACAAGATAACAAAACAAATAAACTAAACGCTGAAATTACTTGTATACAGTTCTTACTTATGCCTTATTTATTGTGATTTGAATCTTAGCAATATGACTTCTTTTATGAACGCATTAAAATAAATGACTCCTCTAATTAAAACAAAAATACGATTCCTATAGCCAATGTACAAAGCATGCTCTTAATTTCATTTATAGCCACACTAATGTTATTACTTACCTTGCTTTTTTGAGGATTTAATCTACAAAGCAGTGATCTTAATGCTTTTCTAATGCTCTCTTTCTATAGGTACACTAGCTCCATTAGGAGGCCATCTGAACACTGTATGTGTATATATGTATATTATATACGTATGTATATTGTATATGTATATGTACGTATATTGTATATGTATATGTATATATATGTATATTGTATATGTATATATGTATACGAATATATGTATATCTAGATTTACTTTTTTTCAAATGTATTTCAATCATCCTCTATTAACACAGCTAAGAATCAGTGTTAATCAACTCTCTAACATAACTGCATAGAACGTCTATATACTATGTACTTAGAGTTCTTAGAGACTCAAAATCTCTATCATACTTTATTTGAAAAGCACTTAAATCTCATTTTCTTTGTTTTGGGAAAAACACAGAAAATCACATGCAATTTGCTCCCTAATTAATGTTTTTTTCCAACTTCCTCTAGAACAAACTTCTTCCTCTCTTTATATTGCTTTTCCCAATATAGCTTGGCTTATCTCAAGACTCCTACACTTCATTGTGTCTTTCTTCAAGGCTTTCAGTGCACTTAGAATCACCTTCATAAAATTGCTTTGGTATGTGTTCCTTATATTTCTATTGAACTACCTCATCTGTGTACTTTACCTCTTTACTAACTTATAATCTCTTTGTGAAAAGAGAATTTGTTCTTCTTCTTATTCCCCAATATGTCCCCATGAAGGACATCAGAATGATGGAGTTACATGAGGGATTGCTTTTAATATTCCCTTAAAATTATGTATACCTTCACCCTAAGTTATGCTGCTGTAAAGTTATTCATTTCTCAAAACTTTAATATGCAACTTTCATTTAGATAATACTGTTGGGATTGATCTGGTCTCTCCTTATCAAAATTTTAAGTAAAAAAAAAGTTTAAAGCAATTATGGGTATTTTTCTAATAAGTGATAGAGTAGATGAGATTTTTAGGATAACTTATCACATGAATTCTAATTTATAAGTATTAAGAAATAATGAAATAGTATCTATAATTTTGCTAAATGAATCTATAGAAATTATGACATAATAATACATACTGTTCATTAATATTTATTAATGGTACTTAAGGGATTCTTTTAACATTTTGGAATTTTGTTTCAATAATCAAATATGTCAGCTTTTCAGCTTATATTTTAAAAAATAATCAAAGCAATTAAAATATAAAGAAAACATTAAATATAGACATTTCAGATATTTGAATACTTATTTAAGTTCACATTTTTCATAAGGATAAATTATAATCCCAAGTTTACAAGAATTATCTTTCTGTTAAACATCTCCTAGAACATACATAACAAACACTACTAGGTATCCTACAAAATATGTTGCAACCAATTGAATAATGTGGAATTTTATTTTAGTAGAAAATTCACAAAAGAGAGATTCCATTTTCAACTTTGGTGTGTTTTGTTCACAAAGACATCCATCATTATCAGTAATATATTTGCCTTAATTTTTAGCATCCTCCTTAATAAACCCATCTGGATGAGGAAGTACTAAGGAAGGCACCCCTTTGCCTGCGTTACTTGATAAATTGTCTCTAAAATGTCATTGATATGTTTTCCTGTACTACTTTAAAAATGTCGATTGTCTTCTGCCTGATGTGTGTTGAATTTCATTTCAAATTAAAATGAGTTGCTTTTTAATCAGGTCCTTGAATCTATCATAGTAAACTAATGCAGAACTGTTTTCCTTACTCATATTCTCATGTTCCTTCCTGCAATTAGATAATAAATATGACCTATTCTCATGCAGTACTTTCTTGTGCTTTTAATCAAACTATTAGTTGATAATTTATAAACTCTTTTTTAAAGAATTTTTTGTTTCTGATTTTTAGATGCTAGACAGGGAATCAAACGATAAATTTAAAGTTAAGATGGAGAGTTTAATATAACAAGTAAAAAATAGCTCGCAAAGTAAAGTTAGGAGGAAATCTCTAAGAATAAACCTCTCCTAATTAAGGGTAAAACTTCACAGTAACAAAATACGTTCTCCTATGATAGCAACAGTTGCTGTGTGCTTTAATCAAGGTGAAATTGGAAGGGGATTCAGAAATGTGGAAATGATTGAGGAGTTTTCTCTATCTTCTATACAGACCTTACTTTTCAATCCTTTGGCTTTTGAAGAAAGTGTCTCTTTTTTACCATCTGGCACTAAAAGCATTAACACAATAACAGGTATCTACATCTCTACCTTATTTTGTGCTATATTAGGAAGCTAAAAAACCTTGGCTACTTAAAGGCTGATCATGGAAAAAACAGATGTATGCTCTCTGTTTCACAAAACAGAAATAAAAAGTAAGTTGACAGATAACGGTTAGCCCAAATGACTCAAAACTAGTAGTAAGGTTTGGGGAAAAAATGCTATAGGCACCCCTTTAAAATTTGCAGATGTTGTAGAAAAGTCTAAAGTTCATACTTATTTATAGAGTGAATATTTGTTGTTGTTGTGGGGTGCCTGGGTGACTCAGTCAGTTAAGTGCCTGCTTTCAGCTCAGGTCATGATCTCGAAGTTCATGGGTTTGGTTTAGAGCTCAGAGCCTAGAGACTGCTTTGGATCCTGTGTCTCCCTCTTCTCTGCCCCTCCCCACTCATGCTCTCTCTGTTTCTTTGTCAAAAATGAATAAACATTAAAAAAATTAAAAATAGATTTTTTGTTGTTATCAAAGTTCTTGATTGCAAGACATAAAAGGTCACTATGGCTATCTTAAGGAGACAAAGAATTTATTAGAACACTCAAAATAAGTCAGAGAATCAGGCTAGTGAATTGGGCAGAAGCCACAGAAACAAGGTAGGATAAAGAAACAGGCAGCAGACACAACCTGGCCAACACAATACCACCCTAACTTCAGGACATCATTACTACCCGTTTGCACAAATGAAAACCTAAGACTTCCCTTTGACTTCACTTGCTCTGGGAAAATATTGCCTGGCCCTGTCTAGGTCACTTTTCTACCCTCTAGGTAAGACAGTAAAATTATTTACAAATTCCCTTGGCCTCTGTGGTGGGAAGTATAAAGCATGCACTGTGAAATAGCACAGATCAATGATGGAGTATTAGAGTAAAATGAAAATTAGAGTAAAATGTATACTTAGAAAATGTCTAGAAATTATTTTCTTACTGATGATTATATTTTAGGATGTTTACATAAAAGTTAAGTTTTTGAAAATTCCTTTGACTAATCACTCTTTTAAAATCACTCCTGGAGACAGACTATGGAGGTGAGTGTCATTTATCCCAAGTGAATATACTTGGGATAACAAAGTGGATTTAGAAAACACACTTGAAGGATGAATGTAGTCAGTATTTATCATAGTGACTACAACACAATCTATCCTCGTTTT